>NC_045597.1:156640597-157876847 GCF_009762305.2 Zalophus californianus | reverse complement strand
CCATCTCCTTTGTCTATCTTGCCTCCAACAGAGAATCCAACTGGTTCACCTTCCATATCACCACAGAGTAACTTAGATCCATACTTCTTCACTCAAAAGTATCTGTCTTCTGTATTAATTATGTCCTCTCCTCTTTGTTTCCTCTATTTTCTTGTGCCCTTTGGTACCATAAATATTCTGGTAGCCAGTTAAATTCCCGTACAAATGACAGACTGCACGAAAGGAACTCCATTAACACCCAGAAAGCCAAGGTCCAGTGTATTGACTAGCACTAGGCCATAGGAAAGAACATTCAAGTGGAAGACACTGTCTCTCCTTTCATGATAGGTTCAGTAAGATTGCTGTAAGGGGACTTCAAAGGCAGAGGTTATCATTCCACTGGTTTTCCAAGTCTGTTTTTGTTCATTCATATAAACATATCTCATCTCTTTCACCACTCTACTCCATCCATCCCTAGCAAATATTATACTCCCTCAAAGGCCCCAGTAATCAGCCCTACTAATCCCAGCATGTAACTAGAATATGTCACGTGGAAAGCCAAGGATTCCATTATGAAGAACAAGGAGTGTCTGAAGGAACATTTGTAGAAATGATCCTTCCATCTTTAGAATGCCTTCAAGCATTCTTTTCTAAGCAATGTTTCCAAGCAACCAGAAATCTCTCACCACACTGATTAATAAAAAGAAACTGGAACTGAATAGTAGCACCTAGAATAAATCTGGGGGAACTTTCAGCACAACAGTTTACTTAATAGTGAGCCTTCTCTCTTGCTACCATGCTTAGAATGGATTTTTCAAGGCAAGTTCTCATTTTAAACTTTGGCCTAGCTGTCCAATCACCTAGGAGATATAAAGCTGGCTTTCTGTGTTGTAGTCATTGTATAAATTGATACCTTAACATCTTCTCTGTGATGTTCTCTTATGGAGCCTTGGAGAGATCCCTAAATCCAGTTTGAGATTCCTGGAGCATTGATCATTTCCTCCCTTCACCATCACCTTCAACAAATTCAACAGAACAGATCTGAATAAGGTACTCACAAACTTTTAAACTTTAATAACTTAACAAAGCAAAAGAAATAATCAGTAAAAAGTACTTGAAAATAAATGTATTAACATTTAGAACTATTCACACAATGTCTATATTGTATTATAGATTCTGATTGACCAAAAGAAATCATATAAGGTAAATTATATATGTGGTGACAAAATTATGACCAAGAAATAAAAAGAAAATGTAACTATTTTGAACTGTTTACAGATTTTTAAATCATTATCTGTAAACCTAATGTTATTAAAGTTTAAAAATTTTAACATACCAACTACCTCGAGAGCTTTATAATTTATCACAGATAGTCCAAACAAATTTGATACATTTACTTATTAGCTTACTAAACATTTAATAGAGTAAATGTCCTTTTTCAGTAGTTTGAAAAAAAAGGATTCTGATCTTTTTTTATTACTTTATGTAAAACAGTAATGGCTACAGTCATCCCTTATTTTAAGAAAAGCAATAAAATTTCTTCCTTAAATTTAAATTCTGCATAATTAGAAAGCAGAAAACTAATTTATTCTAAATATTCTGAAATGTCAATGCCAAGTAATTAAATATGTGAGACTTTAGGGCCATCTACTGGTTGAAGTGTAATGTTACAAAGCACAACTACCAGACTATTAACTAAAAAAGTACAGTTATAGTTGTAGGAACTGAAAACATAAACATGGGCAAAAACCATCTAATCCAGGACACTAGTTTTTAAAGGTTTAATAAAAGAATCTCTTTCTAAGAGGAAACCCAACATATATAACAAAGTTGGACTACTAAAAGCTGAGGTAGGGGGCCTCCAACCCCCACTCTTCACTCATTTGTCCAGCAGAGGCCAGGCCAATGAAAAGCCCTTAAGAGGTAGTCTGGGCAAATAACATTAACTGTGGCTTGGAAGGAGGCACAATGAGAAGGAATAATGTCAGCAAAGTTTTCTCCTACCCATCTTTACCCTGAAGACATCTTAGAGACACTGGTGTACAAAGGATAGTGGTTAATGGGCACAGGGAAACCGAAGAGTAGGGGGTAGGCACCTGAAAGGCGACAAACCTCTTTTCACAAGGACATTATGTGCTCATATGATGCAACACTTTAGAAAACATTAGTATAACTTTCCTGAAAATGCAAAATAAGAAGATAACACATTTGCTTTTTTACCACAAGCTGATTAAGAACTAAATTTCTAAGTCCTATGGGCTTTTACCAGCCAGGCCCTGGACTGGTCTAGTCTTGGAAATAAGAGCCCAGTTTCAGGTCCCAGCCTCCTCCCTTCAAAAGGACATGGATGTCCACAGAATCGAGGCAAGAAACAGAGCTCTCCAAGGCCCCTCTCTGTGGCAGAGACCCCCAACCTGGATAGCAGCTTATCAGCTAGGTTTGGGGTGACAGGCTGGAGCAAAGTTCCAAAGACTCGCAAACATTCCAAGGCCACGTGAAGCACAGTACCCAGCCAGGGGGCATCCACTGGGCTCTCCCAGTTCAACTTCCATGGTGCATGCCTTTGGACAAAGCCATTAGTTTGCCGGACACAGCTGGACACTGCCTCCAGAGCCTTATAGATCTGAAAGTTATCATAGTGGTCAGCTACCTGCCTGGGCAAAGTGGCCACTGCGTTGACCAAAGCATAGTCCTCTGCTTGAGCACGAACTGATGGCCCCACCAACCCTGGCTCACTGGGAAAGCAGGTAGTGCAGAAAACCGGGTAGGTCCCAGAAGGATTTATTCTTTTGGCAGTGCACCGGTTCAGGAGACCTCCCAAAGCATCTGCCAGCTCAGAATCTAGCAACTTAACCACCTTTTCATCATAGTAATCGCAGTCCCAGTTGGGGACGCCCTGCCGAAGAAGAAAGTATCGGAAGCCATCCACAGTATAGCGATCAAGACAAGTCCTGGGATCCACCACGTTACCCAAGCTTTTAGACATCTTTTGGCCACAGACCGTCCAGTGAGAATGGACATAGATGCGGTGTGGTGGGCTCATGCCGGCCCCTAAAAGGAGGGCAGGCCAATAGATAGCATGGAATTTAAGAATGTCCTTGCCTATGATATGAGAGGTGCTTGGCCACCAAGATTTAAACTCAGCATTTGGGTAGCCAATTACAGTAAGGTAGTTGACCAAGGCATCTAGCCATACGTAGATGGTCTGCGAATCGTCCCCGGGCACAGGAATGCCCCAATGCAAGTGGCTGCTCTTCCGAGAGACAGAAAGGTCCGGCAGCTCCTCCTCCAGCCACTCAAGAACTGCGCGATGAAATGGCTCGGGAGTGATTGCCTGAGGGTCGCCCCGCAGCCACCGCTGAAGCGGCTCTCGGAACTGAGAAAGCCTGAAAATGTAGTTTTCTTCCTTGGTCCAAGATACGGGATGCCCACTCTCTAGAGATACAGGACACGAGTCCCCTGACGAACCCGACTGCCGGGTGACCTTGGCCTCAGGCAGGAAGCACTCTTCGGAGGCGCAATACCAACCTTCATAGAGCCCCTTATAGAGCAGACCCCGGGCCTTCAGCAGTCCCCAGAAATGCTGCACAGCGATCCGGTGCCGGGCTTCCGTGGTGCGGATAAAGTCGGTGGAGGAGATCCCAGCCTCCCGAAAAAGCTGCTGGAACTGGGCAGACACTCGGTCGCACAGCTCGGTGGGGGCCAGGCCCGCAGCGGCTGCTGCTTGCTGAATCTTGAGGCCATGCTCGTCGGTACCAGTAGAGAATCGCGTTGCGGCAGCGCTGGGAACTCGGAGGCGACGGTGGCGGCACAGGGCGTCTGCCAGTAGCGCCGAATACAGGTGTCCGATGTGCGGCGCCGCGTTCACGTAGAAAATGGGTGTCGTGAAGAAGGCGCGCGCGCCGCGAGCATCGTCGCGGGCACCGAGAGGGCCCGAACTGTAGTGGCGTGGGCTGGAATACTCCAGGAGCGAGACTCCACTCGTTCCCGGGCGTCCTAGCAGCCGCAGGACAGAAATTCGCAGCATGATGCCGGCCGGGCCGCAGCTGCGGAGGGGGCGTTCTGGCAGCACGTGTGAGGGGCGCATGCGCAGCCGGGGCGTACCGCCGCTTCCGGCCGGCTGGAAAGCCAATGAGTTGGGGCCCCGAGCGCCGGCCCTCTGTCGGCCGGCCGCCCCCCGCCTCAGCCCCCGCCCTGGACGTCGTGGCTGTGAAAGTGGAAGCGCAGGAGAAAGATGGCTTAAAGGAACAGGGTTTAGGAGAGCTTATGAAAGCAGATTTTTGTATAACATCTTGTGTGCCCCGCTTTGGTTTTTGTAATTTTGTATTTGTGGATCTGTTTTCCTCTCTAGGCCGACTTGCTTGTTGGGGCAAGAATTTTACATTCAGACATCTTTCAAACCCCAGTCAGTGGCTGGCACGTTGCAGGACAGCAAGAGTATGCACTCTACATACGCCGTGGTCAACATAGGGATTTGAAATATCATCTAAATTTTATCTCAGAACCAAGCGGACACAATAAATCTGGAAGGAGGAGTGAGAAAAGAAGAAAAATAATTACCTAAAGCGCTGAGGGAAGAATAAGAATCAGCAAACTAATGGAAATCTTTAAACACAATTTTTGATGAATCAACCAAGGAAGTAGATTTATGTGCCAAGTCTTTGCCAAAGATTATTGAGATCCAGAGAGGTGAAATGCAGTCTGTTGTCATTGGCAAAGGAAAAATCAACCTTCAACTTTATTTCTCAAAGTAGTTGTAATTTTCATTTGAAGTGGTCTTGCAGTTCTTCTACAGCAGTGTTTTTCAAGTTTGCTTTTAGTAATGGGACCCTAGTTCTTTTGGGGTGGATGCCTCCAGAGACCAGAATTGGATTAATATTAATCCTTGCTTCGTGAAACACTCATCTTTGGTCTACGATTGGCTATTTTTTTTTTTCATTTACATACTATGTTCATTTAATAATAAAATGCAATACAACACCTGTGAACCCACAACCCAACCTAACAACTAGAAGTGGTTCTCTAACTGTGGTTACAAAAGAGCAGCATTAGCAGAACCTGGGACCTTGTTAGAAATGCATATTCTTAGGCCTCACACCCCGCCCCCCCACCCCACCTATTCTGGGGGTGGAACCCAGCCATCCAGGTTTTAATGAGCTCCCCAGGTGATTCTGATGCACATTCAAGTTTGAGAACCACTTAACTAGAAGATTACCAATGATTTAGATCTATGTGGAGAAAATCCTGTCTTATCTTCCTCCCAGAGGTCATTATTATCCTAAATTCTGTACTTTTGCATTCATGTTATATACATAGTATGTCTAAGCAACATATTGTTTAATTTTGCTTGTATTTAAACAGTCTAAGAAAAGATTTCATGCTACTGTGGTCTTCTTCCACTATTTTCACTCAACGTTTTGTTACTAAGATTCATCCATGTTTCTTTCTGTAACTCTAGTTACTTCATTTTGACTGCTGAATAATAATTTGTGAATGGAGGCATTTGGTAAATTGGATCGGATTTGTGTGGTGATTTGGAAAGTAGAGCAATCAAATTCTCTAAACAAGTACAATAGGTAACAGCAAATATTCTTTGAGTACTTAGTTGATACACTCTATCTGATCCAGCAGCTTAGGAAAGGAAAGTGAAGAATAGGTAAAAACTAAAACTGGAGGGTATGTACAGCACCCTCCAGAAAAGGAGATAAATCCAGGCTAAATGTCTAAGAAATCAAGTTTTCCAGTAACTCTCCACACCCCCCACGCCACCCCTTTTCCATGTAATCAATTCTTTAGCATAAAAATATGCTAGTTTTTCTCCTGTTTTAAAGAGAAAAAACTCTAGGTTGCGCCGGGGTGGCTCAGTCGGTTAAACATCTGCCTTCGGCTCAGGTCATGATCCCAGGGTCCTGGAATCGAGCCCCTGCATCGGGCTCCCTGCTCAGCAGGGAGCCTGCTCCTCCCTCTCCCTCTGCCTGCCGCTCGCCTTGCTTGTGTTCCCTCTCTCTGTCAAATAAATAAATAAAATCTTTAAAAAAAGAAAGAAAGAAAGAAACTCTCAACCGCCACTACTGCTCCATTACTTTCCTTCCCTTTATAGCAGATTCCTTGAAAGAAATGGCTATTGTTGGACATCTGAAGGGTTCAAGTTGTTTGCTCTTAGGAACAGTACTACTATTAACTTTCTTGTATAAATCTCCTGATACTTACATGCTAAAGTTTCTCTAGGTATATATTTAGGAGTAATATTGCTGGATCATAGAGGATACGAAAGTTCAATTTCACAAGATAATGCTAAGATGTTTTCCAAAATGGTTAAACAAATTTACATCCCCATCAGCAAGATACCATTGAAGAGGTCTTTCCAATACTTGATATTAGCTCCTTAATTTTTGGCCAGTTACATAAGTATAAAATATTATCTCACTTATGTTCATAGAAACATTACACACAATAGCCAAAAGGTAGAAACACTCCAAATGTCTATCATCTGATGAATGGATAAACAAATATGGTATATCCATACAATACAATATTATTCAGCCATAAAAAGGAATGAAGCGCTGGTGCATGCTTAGGTAAACCTTTAAAACATTATGCTAAATAAAAGAAACCAGGGACGCCTGGGTGGCTCAGTTGGTGAAGTGTCTGCCTTCAGCCCAGGTTATGATTCTAGGGTCCGGGAATCGAGCCCTCCATCGGGCTCCTTGCTCAGCAGGGAGCCTGCTTCTCCCTCTGCCTGCCGCTCCCCCTGCTCATGCTCACTCACGCTCTCTCTCTCTCTGACAAATAAATAAATAAAATCTTTTAAAAATAAATAAAAGAAACCAGACACAAAAGACTGCATATTGCAGATTCCATTTATATGAAATATCCAGAATAGATAAATGCATAGAGATGGAAAGGATATTAGTGGTTGCCAGGAACTAGGGGAAAGTTGGAATGGAGAGTGAAAGCCTAAAAGATATGGGTTTTCCTCTTGGGGTGATGAAAGAAATCTGAAACTAGATAGTGATGATCATTATACAATATTGTGAATGTACTTAACGCCATTGAATTGTACACTTTAAAATGGTTAAAATGATAAATTTTAAGTATATTTTACCACAATACAATGCTATCTCACTGTGATCTTAGTTTGCAGTTACTGAAATAGAAGAAGCTAAGCATCTCTGTGTGTTTATTAACCATATATGTTTCTTTGCCTGTGAACTGCCTCTTTGTATTTTGTGTCTTTCTATCGACTTGTCTTTTTCTTTATTTTCAGAAGGTTCTTATATATTCTTGATGCTGTTCCTTTATTGGTTGATATTTTACAAATATCATATACTAAACTGTATATTGTCTTTTCACATTAAACTTCTTAATGAATAGAAGTTCTTAATTTTAATATAGTAGAATTTATCAAAATTTATCTTATGCTTGTCATTTTATGATTAATTGTGATTATTTTCTGATTTTATTTTGCTTTAAAAATACTTTTTAGTACTCTGATATTAGAATAAATATATATCCATATTTTCACATAAAAAATGTAAAGTTTGCTTTTGATGTTCAAATTCTTCATGTAAAATTAAAATTTTTTTAAAGATTTTATTTATTTATTTGAGAGAGAGAGAATGAGAGACAGAGAGCATGAGAGGGAAGAGGGTCAGAGGGAGAAGCAGACCCCCCGCTGAGCAGGGAGCCCGATGTGGGACTCGATCCCGGGACTCCAGGATCATGACCTGAGCCAAAGGCAGTCACTTAACCAACTGAGCCACCCAGGTGCCCTAAAATTGAAATTTTTATATGATACAAGGTGGGGATCCAATTTCATCCCCATATAGATGATAAATTGTCCCAGCTCCATTTCTCCACTGATCTGCCATGCCACTTCCATCATATATTATATTTCCACATATGCAGGCTTCTGTTTCTAGGCTCTTTGTTCTATTGTATTGGTTAATTGGTCTATGCCTTGCTAAAAACAGATTTAATTACTATAACTTTATAATAAATCTTAATATGTAGTCTTAATATCCCCTCCTTATTCTTCTTCAGAAGTAGGTTAGGGGCGTCTGGGTGGCTCAGTTAAACACCCGACTCTGGATATCGGCTCTGGTCATGATCTCAGGGTAGTGAGATTGAGCCCTGCATCCAGCTCCTTGCTAAGGTTCTCTCTCTCCCTCTCCCTGTGCTTTATAAATAAATAAATAAATAAATAAATAAATAAATAAATAAATAAATATCTTTTTAAAAACAAAAAAGAAGTATCTTAGACATTCTTGGTCTTTTTATCTTCCACATAAAATCAACTTGAGTGATTCCATGCAAAAAACCTTTTGGGGCTAAGATCACCATTGCATTAAATCTATAACTCAACAACAGGTGTCAAGGGCTAGGTAGAGAGATAATTACAGTAGTAAGTGTTCCTAAAAAGGACTATGTATATCACTCCATTTACCTGCCACTCCTTTAATGCTATTCAGTAAAGTTTTATAATTTTATACATACAAGTCTGGCTTATATTCAGGAGATTTATTCCTAGAAACCACATGGCTTATTGATCATGTAAATGGCATCATTTTCTGAAAATTATGGGAGTTTAATTGTTTGTTACTGGTATATTAAATTGATGAAACCGATGAAGGTTAAGCTATTCTGTTTGAAGAAAGAGTGGTATGGTAGACCCAGAGCCCTGCCTGCTTGACCTCCCTTCATGATCAAAGCCCCCTCTCTTCACCAAAACTGACACTCTTTGGAACCAGAGGGCTCTTCCATACATAGTTCAAAAACTTCTGATCTAGAAAAATAAACAGTTAAGAATATTCAATAAGGGGCACCTGAGTGGCTCAGTCAGCTAAGCGTCTGCCTTGGGCTCAGGTGATGATCTCAGGGTCCTGGAATTGAGCCCCACATCAGGCTCTCCGCTCAGCAATGAGTCTGCTTCTCCCTCTCCCTCTATGGTCTCTCTTACTGTCACTCTCTCTCAAATAAATAAAATCTTTTTTAAAAAGTAAAGATTTTATTTATTTATTTGACAGAGTATAAGCAGGGAGAGCAACAGGCAGAGGGAGAGGGAGAAGCAGGCTGCCCACTGAGCAAGGAGCCCCAACTCGGCGGGCCTGGATCCTAGGACCCTGGGATCATGATCTGAGCTGAAGGCAGACACTCAACCAACTGAGCCACCCAGGCACCCTTAAAAATTTTTTTTTGTAAAGAATAATATTGTGAACTATGGGACACTGAAAGATTATACAGCCATTAAAAATTTTTAAATATGTAATGTTGAGAAGCCAGACTGTAGAATGAAATAAAAAGTCAAAATAAAATCTTAGGCTACGCAACTATTAAGTATGCATGAGTGGCATTTCTAATCATTAAAGAAAGCCTTTTTTAAGTAAATAGTGCTTTCAATAAGTCATTAGTTACTTAGGAAATTTGACTGCATTATGAGACTAATAGTGCATTAGTTAAAACTCAGTGTTGGCCTGCTAGCTTGTGAATTCTAGAGAACATAAATTGGCTTTTTCATCTTTGTGTCCACGTGTGCCCTACATATATAGTTGGTGCTCCATAAAAACTAGTTGAATTATTGTTGAATTTATTTCTTGGGATCAGGGCCACATAAAACAGATTGGATTTAAAAGTTACTATTATGCAAAAACTTTGTAGGGAATAGATTGAATGATACATAACTATCTCTTAGAAGCTTTAAGACTTTAATGAACTTAAGTGATCCAGACTTGAGTAGTAACTATGAGAATAACTTGCTACCAGTTTTGGAGACTCTCTTGATAAGGTTCATTCATTCATTCAAGGACTAAGTGAGCCCATAATAGAATGCAAACAAGAACTGATAATATATCTTCATCATATCCAGCCACATACGAGCCTGCACTTGGGGAAACCCTATTTGCAATACAGAACTGAAAGCTGTCCCTGAAATCTAGAATTGTCAGCAAACATGTATAATTCCATACAGAAAAAATGACCAATGATAGAAAACATTTATTCCAAAAATGTATCCTAATTACTACAAGTACTCAAAGTATGACAAGCCTCAGGAAGCATGATTGGTAAAAAAATTATCTATGGAAACAAATGTGGTTGTGACAGTTGGATATCAGAGTAGGAGAAACTGACTTTAATCCATATTTTACCCTTTATATAACAATTGCCAGATGCATCAGAGTTAAGCAAGAAGTAAGGGTGGGATGAATAGGAGGAGCACAGATTTTTAGGACAGTGAAATTATTCTGTATGGTACTGTACATATATTTGTTATATATTTGTCAAAACCCATAGAATGGACAACACCAAGAGTGAATCATGATGTAAACTATGGACTCTGGGTGATAATGATGTGTCCAATAAAATTTTATTTTGTTGGATTTTGGAGAGAAAAATGGAAGTGATGGTTCAATTATGAACAAAAGGAACTGTAGTTTCTTTTACTAAAGACTTAAAAAAATATATTTAAGGACATAATGATGTATCATATTCATTCATTTGTTAAATCATCTGCCCTCAATTGGACTACAGCAATACTCTCCTGACTGGGTCTCCCTCCATTCTTGATCCATTAAAACCATTTTCCTCAAGGCAGCCATAGTGATTCATCAAAAATACAAAGTGATGTTACCTGCCTACTTCAAATTACTCCTTTGATTTTTCCATTTGATTATTTAGTTCTCCCTTGTTGCCTACAAATAAAGTCCAAATTCCCTTTGCATGGTATATAAGACCCATTACAACTTAGCTCTTCCCTCTCTTACAGCTCAGTCTTGTTTCAAATTTTATGTTCTAGCAATTTGCAACTGCTTCATGTTCTTCAAGTTCATGCCATACTATTCATGATTCTATGACATTGCTCAAGCTTTTCCCTTTCCCTGGCACATGCTCCGCACCTTTATCTATCTTATGCATATTCATCCTTTGAGACAGCTCAAATGTCATCCTCCAAACTGAGTTAGAGGCCCCCTCTTGGGTTTCTGTAGCATCCTATGCATACTTCTATCTCATCAGCTACCAAATCGTATTGAAATTATCTGTTTATAAGTCTGTCTTCTCCATTGAACCATGAGTTTTTTTAGGGCGGAAGCCATGGTTAGTCATCTTGTGTACCAGCCAGCATCTAGTTCAGTGCCTGGAATACAGCAGGCACTTAATAAATACAATGAGTACTTAATAAGTCATCTTCCAGGTACTGCAACAGGTACTAGTGAACTTCATATATTCAATTTCTGCCACCCAGGAGCTCACAGCCCACCATACAAAAGAGGACATGAGAAATGGCAGGCATGAAAGGACTGTGAATAGTCAAATGAGTCACACTGGGTGAGAGTCATCTGTCTTAGCCAAATTGAAATTGCTTACCATCAACCATGCTCATCCATGAGAATGAAGGACCATGGAATTTTCTTCTGTTAAAATCACTTCTGAGAAGTATACTATTTTTTTAAAGATTTTATTTATTTATTTATTTGAGAGAGAGAATGAGATAGAGAGAGGCATGAGAGGAGGGAGGGTCAGAGGGAGAAGCAGACTCCCCGCTGAGCAGGGAGCCGGATGTGGGACTCGATCCCGGGACTCCAGGATCATGACCTGAGCCGAAGGCAGTCGCTTAACCAACTGAGCCACCCAGGCGCCCGAGAAGTATACTATTTAAACACAAGTAGGCAGAAGGACAAGACAAGAGATCCTAGTGATCTACAAACTAATCCATCCTCCCCCTTTTTTTTTAAGATTTTATTTATTTATTAGAGAGAGAGAGGGGGGGAGAGGGAGAAGTAGGCTCCCTGTGTGGGGCTCGATCCCAGGACTCTGGGATCATGACCTGAACCAAAGGCAGATGCTTAACTGGCTGAGCCACCAAGGCACCCTTCCCACCGTCTTTTGAGAGTTTTCATATGTACTCTTCAATGTAATTGAGAAATCTTTACTGGCTTATGTTCTCTAGAATCTGAAATGTGATCAGGTTTATTTTGTAAATAATGGGAGTGGTGGCAGAATCACTTCCTCCCTATTATTATTCTCAACGCTGTTTTATAATGGAAGCATGTTAACAAATTTATTTTGTGCTATTAGCCAAGCATAGTGTTAAGATATGAGATAAGATTATCTCATTCAACCTTCATAACTAGCCCATGAAGTAAGTACTATTATTAACTCCATTTTGTAGGGAAGGAAATTGAAACTGGAAGAGGTCAAGTAACTTGCCCAAGATCACGTCTGTGGTAAGCATTAGAAGCATGATTTGAAGCCAGGCAGTCTGATTCCAGGACTCACAGTTGTGATGAGTGCACCATGCTACCTGAGCTGTAGATGGTAAAATGCAGTAAACACTCATTACAACTGGTCCATTATAAATTGTTCTTGACTTCAGGTAAATGGCAATTTATAACACTGAATGAATCAAGTTATCAGTTTTGTTGCCTTTTTTTTTTTTAAATTAAGGATACTTTGGGACCTGTAAAAGTGTTAATAGTTACTCTCATATGCTGCCTAATTGTGGAGTATTTTAAATTTTAAGGATGTTGAGGAAACTAATTATCCACATAACCGTCCTCCTTTGTAATTAAATAAAATATTATTATTAAAATATTGTAATATAAATTTTTTTATATTTGGCAGTTTTCATTAGTATATGATTTTTCCAGCGGAAAGAGTCTTCCTATGGAAAGAAATCCTCAAAAGCGCTACCTAAAGACTAAAGTGTTTGTTTAGGAAAAAAAAACAACTACTTTTCTCCTTTTGGACTCCAGAAACAGTTTCTCCTAAAGCTGACTTCCTTTCTGGAAATTATTTTTGTTTCCAACCATATTGAGAATCCATTTTTTTTTTCATTCCTTCTCTCTCTCTTATTCTTTCTCTTTCTCCCTCCCTTCCTCCCTCCTTTTGCTTTTCTGGTAATAGCAGAGAGGAAGGAGGGGGTGGGCACAGGAAAGAGGGAAAAGAGAAAACAGAAAAAGAATTGCATGCCGCTATGCCTGAATATATCCTTTACTTGTAGATAATTCCATCCGAGTTGCACTTTTGCCTTTTATTTCCGTTTTTGGACACCTCTTTTATCATCCAGCCAACTGGGACAGACAAAGCACTGTTGGTGCCCTGAGCGACAGAACTCTGGTAGGGGGCTGGCTGTAAATTGACGTGGCATGGAAATTCTCCGCTAAGTTGTAGCAGCTTGCATGTTTCTCCTAAGATCAAGCCCAGCCTCCCAGAACTGTAGCTTAATCATCATGGGTTCAACGACTTTACAGAAAAATGGATAGAAAAAGTCTTCAGCTCCTTTCTTTGGACTCAGATGTTTTCTTTTCGACTATCTATGGTTTAGCTGAAAAAATCAAAGCAGTTAAGTCTGTAACTTTCTTTTTGCAGCTTAAACAACAGAATTTGCTGCTCTCCCTCCCCTATCCTGCAATTTAATTCCTTACAGATTTTGCTATGGGGTGCGGACTTAGAAAGCTAGAAGACCCTGATGATAGCAGTCCTGGAAAAATATTTTCTACCCTGAAGAGACCGCAAGTGGAAACAAAGACAGAATTTGCTTACGAGTATGTATTGCTGGATTTTACTTTACAAGGTAATTTTTGCTTCTATTTTATTTGTTAAATGAAATCTTTCAAAGAGAAGGCACTAGTTTTTTTTTTAAGTGTTGCTTGTGAATTTTTAAACTATTCTTCACAATCAGATTGTATAAATCTAACAATAATGCTTTGTTTCTTAATTATATTTCAAAAGATTTTTGTTTTGTTTGCTTCATTTTTTGTAATATGGCTCATATGCACTTTGTAAAATTAGAAAAACTGCTTGGAATTATTTCTTTCATTTTTAAATCAAATGCTTATTTGTAGGATATATTAAAATGTTTGATTTCCCAGCCAAATAGCTATAGCGTTAATGACAGTTTGGGTCTTGAAAAAGATCTGGAAGTCACAAGAAGGTAGCATGTAGGATATATGATTTACATCGTGCGGCAGAATATTTGCTAAGATAATTCTGAGGTTTCCAACTATGTAAAATTTTGTGATTGTGCTAGTCACTTTATATTTTTGGCCAAGCTAAACTTGAAGTTTGAAAATACAGTAAAAAAAAAAAAAAAAAAGATAGTCTTCTGTAAGACACTTCCTTTGCTTGGTGCCCCGTCCCTAACAGAGAAACTCCCTGTTCCAGAAAGTTGGAAACACAAATAAACAAGCCCAGATGGCAGCCCTGCGGAAGGAACAGAGGCAGCTCAAACTCACAAATACTTTGCCTCACTTCTTTTGGAAACCTTAGAGTATACAACTGCATGGATAAAACTGAGCTTTTAAAAAGCAGAAAAATATCTTTAATTATGGGGTACTGAAAATGAAATTTAGAATGTCTTGCTTGCTGTTAGAATTTCCAGATATCAGTATTTTAAGCTCTTATTACAAAGTTACACTTTTCATTCTAATAAGGTACACATTTTATCAGTTAATAGAAAGTTTATACTAAATAAATTATCATGTTGGATATTAATTTCTTTTCAACTTAAACACAAATTCTCCATTTTTTGGTTTGTTCTGTGAACAGGGCATCTCTGTGCTAGAAACAAGAGCAGCCCATTTTTCTTTGTCAAAAATTGAGCTAGCCAGCAAGCAAACTCCCTTCCAGGGACATACACAAAATCTGTACATATACTTTCAACGTATTCACATTTCTACTTTTATTTAAGGCTAAGGCTACCAAAGGAAAAAATGTCAATATTCTTAATTTTATTTTTAATTATGAAAGTTAAAAGTGGATTAAAATAATAGTGATAATCAGAGAACTAACCAATCATGTGAATTTTTTCTATACTTTTTCAAAAACCATCATTTGAGAAATATTTGTGATGTGGTGCCATGTTTTCTCCATTCATTGTTCTTATCAATTATTTTTAGGACAAGTTTCTGTAAATCCATAGGACACAAACACTTTTCTTAAACTTAAAACCTTGTCTACTCATAAACTTCAGGCCAGAGCCATTTTGATCTGCGCTTTTTAAGAATTGCTGCACAATCCACCAT
Organism: Zalophus californianus; assembly: GCF_009762305.2. Lineage (NCBI taxonomy): Eukaryota > Metazoa > Chordata > Mammalia > Carnivora > Otariidae > Zalophus > Zalophus californianus. Next base: position 157,861,848 of record NC_045597.1, on the reverse strand, counting down.
AGGATCATAGGGCTTAAAGTAACTTGACATTTTCTTTCTGATTTATTTCCTTTTAACCATCTTAACAATCTCAAACGAATATGTATAAATGCAGTCATGCTTGAATTAGAAACATCTACAGCTTTCTTCAGAAGTCATTTTGGTTTTGTTATATTATCAGAAGCCCTTCTCTCTGTGAAAGGAATATAATCGCTACCTCCACTCTAGGTGTTTGGAGGAGGTACTAGTGTTACACTATGAAGTGTTAAGTATGAGCACGGATAACAAATGTTAGCACAGAAAGCAGGCACATACTTTAAAGTTGCATCTGGTTCCTATTTGGTTGAGGCGCCTAGTCTCCTGGTGCCCCTTTCTGTCCAATTCTTCCACATTTTTTTGTTGTGTTTTGTTTTGTTTTTGTCTTTGCCTTTGCCTCAGAAGCCAAAACTCTGTATTCTCCCAACTGCACAAACCACCTTTCTTTATTCTGTTCTCTGACTTCCACCTGCCACTCCAGTGTATAGAGGAATGAGTCGGGGGGGGTTGGGGAGTAGGGTAGAACATGCCAGCCTTCTATCTAGCACTGGCAATTCTGTCCTGGGACTGCTCTAAGTACTGAATAGTGGCACCTCCTGCAACCTTTCAGGAAACAGAATGGTCTGGTGACAGCTGTGTGTGCTCATGATCAGCCTGTCTCTTACCTTGTTTTCCTCCGTTTTTTTTTCAAACAGAGGACATGAGACAGAGAGTAAAGTCTCACTGGGGCAAGAGGAGGAGGCCCTTTGAAATTTCCAGTGCCCTGAGTTAGGATGGCTAATTACCATGAACAATTTATTTATTTTCCATTCAGTTCCATTCTCTATTTCTCTCCCTCTCTCTCCCTCTCTCTCCCACTCTCTCTCTTTCTCTCTCTCTCTCTCTCTCTCTCTCTCTCTCTCTCTGCTTCCCCACACTTTTTTTGCAGGGGTGGGCAGGGGGACTTTGAGCCATTATTTACATCTCCGTGGGAGAAATAATAGCATAGTCATCAAGCACATAAGACTCTGGAATCAGAGTTCCTGGATTCTGAATCTAGGCTCTTTCACTCTCTAACTGTGGCAGGTTTATAAATGTTGCTATATCTCAGTTTCCCCTTCTGAAAAAGAAGGGTTCTGATGTTGCCTACATAATAGAGTTGTTTTTAGGATTAAAGAGGATAATACAAGATAATCCACTTAATAAAAGTTAACCATTATTATCCATCCTGGCCTTATGCCAGATCTACCAACTGCACTAGTGAGATTTTGGTACAATTTTTGTGATAAGTTTTCTGGATTATTGTATAGGAATCTATGAATGTGTATTTATGAGAGTGTGTGAGTGTATACATGAGCGTGTTACAGAATTTCTTAATGAATAGTTAAATTAACTCTGCAAATGATCCAAAAGTGTTAGTTTCATCCTTAAAGCCCAGAAAAGAATTTGAATAACAATAGCCTTAAAGATTTTTAAAGCACATACAGCTTTAAGATTAAAAGAGTTTTTACAATACTAAAAACCCAACAGAAGGACAGATGGTAGCTTTGAATTTCTAGTAAAATTATGTAAAATATATTAAATAAAATTTTGCTGGCCTCTAACTTGCTTCCTTATTATTAAAACAAGAAACTCTCAGTGTTTTTTTATCACCCTGTTAACAGCAATCAATACATATGACATATGTATTCTGTAAAAGATGCTGATAAGTACTGGAAATACAAAGAGGAATAAGACAGTTTCTGCCCTCAAGTATTTTATATTCTAAATCGTCAAACTGGACAAGATCATGAACTCCTCAAGGTCAGGAACTATATCTTATCCATCTTTGTATTCCCTGTGTCTAGCACAGTGCTTGGCACATGAACAATGGCCAATAAGTTTTGTTGAATTAATGAATAAAAAATTACAATACAAGATACAAGAGGTGTCAGAAAAAGGAAAAATCAGTTTTGAATAGGATCAGTTGGAACTGGAACTAGGACTTTAACTGACCCTGAAGAACAAATAGGCCTTATTAGTCAGAAAAAGATTAAGAGGTTGAGGTATATTCAAGGACTACTGACTAGAGCAGTGAGCTACAGGAGGTTCTGTTGGAGAGAGGGAGAAAATGAGGTTGGAAATAAATGGAGTATGAAATGCTGTGACCTGGCTAAGGAAGGATTCCTTGATTCTACGGGAATTAAGTAGCTGTAAAGGCTTTTGAATGAGTAGTCAATAGGTACAGAGAAGTATTTTTAGAAGATTGATGTAAGATTGAGTGGGAAGAGATGGAAGTGAGGACATTTATTTAGAAGGCCTCTTGTAGTGGTCAAGGCTACAAGTGGACATTAGGATATGCATGGGGGGCAGCGAAAGGATGGAATGCAAGGGGCAAATATAACAGACATTATGAAGAAGGAACTTATAGCTTGTAGCTGGCTGGATATGAAGGGACAGAAAGAATGCGGAATCCAGGATGACTTCCTGCTTCTGAGTAAGTGTTATAACTGAGCCTGAGTAACTGTGGAAATAATGATGCCTTTTACAGTAGGAAGGGCATCCCAAAGAGAATCAATGTGTGGTGAAAAAGCAGTTCCATCACAGGCATGTTGCGTTCAAGGTGACAGTGGACATCTTACGGATACAGAAGGGACTGCTTCTATAAGAGATTCTTACAAATACATAGCTGGAGATGGTGATTTCCAGGAGGAATTGAAATAGGTAAAGTCTTAAAGAGAAGGAATGTGGGAAAAGCATAAGCATCTTGGGCTGAGTTGGCAGGCATATTTAGCTGTATTGAGGACAATTCCACAAAAATGACAGAGAATGAAGATAGTCAGGACTGTATAGCACCAGAGAACACAAGGAAAGGGAAGGCTTCAAAAAGCAAGAAGTGGTCAGTAATCTTAAATGGTAGAGAACTTTTTTTTAATATTTTTTTAATTTTTTTTAAAGATTTTATTTATTTATTTGAGAGAGAGAATGAGATAGAGAGAGAGCATGAGAGGGGAGAGGGTCAGAGGGAGAAGCAGACTCCCCGCTGAGCAGGGAGCCCGATGCGGGACTCGATTCCGGGACTCCAGGATCATGACCTGAGCCGAAGGCAGTCGCTTAACCAACTGAGCCACCCAGGCGCCCAAATGGTAGAGAACTTTTAAGAATGAAGATGCAGCCCTGAAGAGACTGCATTAAAGAATCAACAAGCCGTGAATAATGGATCAGCAATGAGGGAAGGAAGAGGTTGGGAGGAGGGTCCATCTAAATTTTCTGTATCTGTCTGAGTCTAATAATTTCATGAACATTTTCTCAAACAGTCAAGTGACTGAATTTACTCAGGCATCAGTGTAATCCCTGTTGTAGTGCCTAGCCCAAATTCCTACCAGGTGATAAAACCTATACGGGGAGTTCCATTATGTTTGAAATGGTGAGATATTTGGTTTAGGAGAATAATAAAACCTCACAAATCCAGACTATTGTGGAAGAGAAGGAGCCCAATCTGAACTGGGAGAGAAGAGAATCTTTGATCATAGCGTACAGTTGATCCACTTAAATACTGATGTTGAGAGAAAATACATATACATTTATATTGACAATGTAATTTATATTTTCTATCTTACATATACTTCTTATATCTGGGTGGACATTTACTCATCCACTGAACTAGTATTTATTGAGTACCTACTGAGCTAAGAGCTAGGATGCAAATATAAATAAAGCCTAGTGCCTGCTCTTTATGAACCTGCACCCTAGTTGAGCATTCTACTGAGGGACATTCAGTTACAATGTGTACGTTATATACTATGACACAGGCTATGCTAGAAGTGTGAGGGTTATAGAAGTAGAAAAAAGAGGACCTCTACCTGATTGGTGGGATCCAGAAAGATTCCTTAAAAGAAGGATCACCTCAATCTGAGATGTAAAGAATGGGTGGGACTTAGATAAAAGTTTGTATCCAGAATAGAGAAAATACAACTGCAAGTTGATAAGGAAAAAACAAACAACCCAATAGAAAAATGCACAAGGAATTTGGACAGACACTTCACAAAATAGTTAATCTAACTGGTCAATGGACATATGAACCTGTGTTCAACCTTATTAATAACCAGGAAAATGCATGTTAAAACCACAGTGAGATACCACTATAAATCATCCAAAATGGCTAAAATTTTAAAAGACTGCTAATACCACATTAGTAAACTGGTACAACCATTTTGGGGAAAAAAATGCTTTAGCATTATCTGGTTAGCTGAAGATATACCCGATATAAATGTGTGCACGTGTGTACCATGAGGCACATACAAGAATGTTCAGAGAAGTGTTATTTATGATAACCCAAAAGTATGAACAACACAGAAATCCAAGAACAAGAGATTAGAAAAATAAATTGTGGTATACTCACACAATGGAACACTATACTGCAAAAGTCAGCAAACTCTTTCTGTAAGGGGCCAAATAGTAAATATTTCAGTCTTTGCAAGCCATGTGGTCTCCATCACAATTACTCAGCTCTGCCATTGTAGTACCAACACTTTGCCAACCTTGACTGTACTGCAATGAAAATGGGTAAACTAAAACTACACAAGCTACACGAGACAAATCTCGCAGGCATAGTGTTGAGTGAAAGAGGACAGACACTGGAGGCCCCTGGCTGGCTCAGTCAACAGTGTGTGTGATTCTTGATCTCGGGGTTGTGAGTTCAAGCCCCATGCTGGGTGTAGAGATTACTTAAAAAAAATAAAAATAAAAAAATCTTAAAAAAAAAAAGGCAGACACGGAAGTATATGCCATATGGTTCCATTTATATAGAACAAAAAATAGGCAAAACTGAACTATAGTGTTTAAGGCTGCATTCTTGGATGGTAGACTAAAAAGAAGAGAAAGGAAATGATGACCATAAAATTCAAGATAGTACAGAATGGGAGAGGGAGATTGTGATTGGAAAGGACAAAATGGGAAGCTTCTGGAGTGCCCACCGTGTTCTGATTTTTGAATGGATGGTGGTTACCCAAGTGTTGTCAGTGTTAATGTTTTGTTTTGTTTTTTGTATGTTAGTTACATTTCTACCCCTACCCAAAAATCTTCAAAAGATTAAAAAAAAAAAAGGCTAAGTAGGAAGTATGGGTAAGGCAAACAGGGCTGAAAGACAAGATATACAGACTCAGAAACGAAAGGAAATTTCATGGTCTGTCCAGGAACCACAAATAAAACAGAATGGATGGAGAGTAGCACAGGAAGGAGGCAGCAGTGAAACACAAGGCTGTAGGAGTCTGAAATGGTCATAATTTGATCTTTCATATATCTGCATATAATAATGAACCATGTAGTTCAATAGAGTTTTAGCATATTTAAAACTACAGTTACATTACTTCAATTAAATATACTAAAGAGTGACTATAAAAATGGCAGCTTTCATTGGAAATATAAAAGATTACATAATTTGCAGGGTGCCTGGGTGGCTCAGTCGTTAAGCGTCTGCCTTCAGTTCAGGTCATGATCCCAGGGTGCTGGGATCGAGCCCCGCATTGGGCTCCTGTTCAGCGGAAAGCCTGCTTCTCCCTCCCCTAGTCCTCCTGCTTGTGTTCTCTCTCTCACTGTCTCTCTCTCTGTCAAATAAATAAAATCTTTAAAAAAAAAAAAAGATTATGTAATTTGGATATTGTTCATATAGCAGTTCATATTGCTAAATAATTTTAAGCATTTTATTAAAGATTTTATTTATTTATTCATAAGAGACAGTGACAGAGAGAGAAGCAGTGGGAGAAGCAGGCTCCCTGCTGAGCAGGGAGCCCAATGCGGAACTCGATCCCAAGACCCTGGGATCATGACCCGAGATGAAGGCAGACGCTTAACCATCTGAGCCACCCAGGTGCCCAATTTTAAGCATTTTGATAAGCAGAGTAAACCAAATATTCCTCTTAATATCCATACATTAGGTTGCTTAACAATTTATTATAGTCCAAAAGCTTTAGCCTAGCTCATGTCTGAATTTTCACAAATTCTTAACATGACCCAAATCAATGAAGTTTTACTTTCTTGTAGGCACTAAAGTGTATGGCTGTGGAGTCATCTTGTCTGGTTTAATCACAGCCTCACCACTAACTAGCAATTTGGGCAAGTTACCAAATCTCTCTTTTCCTGAGTTTCCTCATCTGAGAATAATGATAGTATCTACCTTATGGAGTTTTGTAAGGGTTAATTAAGATTAGGCATATAAAGCATTTCACATAGTGCCTGGCACAAAATAGGGACTCAGTATATGTTACCTATTATTTTTTACTATAACTGCTAAATATATATGGAGATTGACAGTCTATTCCCTTTTGAAAATATGGTGAAATTACTTGCCAGTGTTTATACATTGCATGTTTATCTGAGGAAACAATGTTTTATAAATATTTCAAAAACACATAGCAATCTTCAGAAGTAAATTGGTGGAAAGAACATATATATGTCTTGGACAGTTTTCATAGAGTTACATCATCAGAGCAAAGCTTTTGACATTGAGCAAGTTCTTAGCTTTATACTGGAAGGTGAATCTATTTCTAAACTTTGATCTTTGTCTATGAAGCTTTTAAGAAAATGAGCATAAAAAAGTGTATTGACATTTTCTTTTAGAAACTATGAAGATAAATGATAGAATGTTGCTTGACCTTCGGTATTTTTCAATTTTAATCATAAAAATCTACTTTGCATTTGTACAGTTTTCAAAGCAATGACAAAATGCTTTTTTTCATCAGTAATTCACAATAGTCTTGTAAAGTATAATAAAGCATTTACAAATCATGTAGTGTCAATTTAAAAGTAACCAACCACACCCAATAATGCTGTGAACAGCACCATTTGTTCCTTCTTCCAAAGAGCTGAGCAAGGACTGATGGTGGCTGGGGAGCTAGGAGGAGGAAGATGGATGGCTTGCAGCTGCTGTTAACCGCCTATGCTTTCAAATTCTAGCCAAAACAATTACCACCTCCCTCTGAATTTCCTGGTTTCAAAAGTAATAGAGCCAAGGGGCACCTGGCTGGCTCAGTCAGTAGAGCATGTGACTCTTGATCTCAGGATTGTGAGTTCGAGCCCCATGTTGGGTGTAGAGATTACTTAAAAATTAAATCTTTAAAAAAATAAACAACAAAAAAGCAATTGAGCCTCTGATATTACTGCCTTAGTATAAGGACATCAAAGCAAAGGAGGACATCAAATCAAAGGCTTGGCCTCAAGCACCAAGCCTGTTGTGGAGAGGTAATTACTCACTCTGGGCAACACTGATGAAAATTCTTCACTCTGTGTGCACAACTCTCCCCTTCCTCACGTCTCTCAGCTGAATCAGGCTTCTAGTCTCTTTTCAGCACAGTTTAAAACATTAGTAAGAATCGAGGGAATTACATAAAGGGAAGTTCTCATAAAAATTCCTGGATTTATTTTTCCTCTTTTTGCTCCTGGGTTTACTTTTCTTGAATGATGCTGGCATGTTTAAAGCAAGTCCCAATGTTGGATAAGAAGGACGATTTGTTACAAGAGTGAACCCTAGCCCATCTATCATCATCCTTCTCTTCTTCCCACTAATGAAGAATTGGATCACTTTTTCTGTATCCTAGGATGCTGAACACTGTCTAACGTGATCTAGGTGGCCTGGCCTGGACCTGAGCAGGCTCTGGTCAGCAGAGTCCCTGGTGTGACCCATAGCAGAAGTTGCAAACCAAGGAGATAATGGGCCATAAGCAGCCTTCAGACAGGTCTCACTTGATGTGTACAGTATTAAAATATTTGAATTAACTGTCACTTTTTAAAATTGGCAAATATTACATAAGAATCTGGATTTGGGAGTCTTCTTAAAAATTAGAAGATCCTAATAACAACTGGGCCCACATGCTTATATGGCAGCCCTGAGCCGTAGCTACTGCCCTTTTTGGACGAGGTTCTAAGTCTTTTCGAGGTCCCACAGCCTCCTCCAAAACAGGTCCTTTCTTCATTTTATCAGCCTGGTGCCTTCAGGCATTTGAGTCTGGGGCTCAACATAGTAGGTCAGTGAGTTAGGAAGCCCTGATCTGGAGTGTGAGCTTAGGGGTGCCTAATCCACAGTGTGAGTTGGGACATGAGATCTAGAGCATGCATTAGGGCCTCTGCTCTAGAGTGTGAGTTAGGAACCTCTAGAATTCTACAGGTTGGGAGCCAGACCATGTTTTTGGAATAAATCCAAATCCCTACAATGATCTTTCTGGAGATTTTTTAAATCAACAATGACTTATCTCTGAAGACAACTTCATCTGAAGCTCTCTTTCCTGAACTGGACCACCAACAGACAGGCACACCCCTGGTGTCTGAGTGTTTACTTTGTGCCAAACACTGGGCTCATGTTTTACAGTTACTATTGAACAACTATTTACTATTGAACAATTCTGTGAGGTACTACAATTATTTATCCTTGTCTCAGAGAGGCAAAGTAACTTGTTTCAGATCTGGTAAATGGCATAATCATGATTTGAACCTAGGTGATTTGCTTCAAGAGTCTAATGCTCTTAGTAAAATACTGCATTGCGTCTCTTTCCAGAGGAGAGGACCTTATTTATTTAAAAAAGCAGGCAACAGTTATATAGCATATACTGCATGCCAGATACCTTCTAGGAACAAATATTAATTTATTTAATCCTTCTGACAATCCTATAGGGTAGATCCTATTCTTATTCTCACTTTGCTGATAAGGAAACTGGGGAACATGGGTACAAAGTACCTTGCCAGGCTAGTAAGTTGCAGAGCTGGAATTGGCACCCAGGTTCTACAGTCTGTTTTTTAAACTGATGCTCCACAAGTACCCTGGAGCTCTGTTAATTGAATATGTTAAACCTAATTTTTTTCATTTGTTGGTCCTTTAATAAGTATTTTTAAGCACTTGCCATAATTGTCATGTCTATGCTGAGTGCCACTTATCAAAAGACACAGACCTCCAGATAGAAGAACATATACACTTGAGGTGGTTGAATAATGAATGTAAGGAACTGAGCCCAAACAAACATGATCTTTACATAAACTTATGTTAAGATATATTTGTATAATTTTTTTCCCTCTCTAAATTTTCTAGATTTCTCTGTAATTCCTCCCAAAAACCGCTGTGTGTGTTTGTGTGTGTGTGTGTATGTGTGTGTGTTTAGTGCATTAACATTTCTTTTGCTTTGAGACTCAAGAAAATAACCTTACTTTAGTGAGAGTGCAAGAGGGTGTGGAGTTAACCTGGAAGGCTGGATTTATTCCATTGACATCACCAGAGAATGAGATGTTCCTTAGAAATACATTCTCCACTTGAACAAGAACCCCCTTAAGGACCAGTGTTATTCTGTTATAGCTATCTTCTTAAGAGGTGATTGTTTTTAACATGTTACATAACTCTGCCTTTGAAAACCATATTCTGAAACAAGAGAATGGAGGGAATGCATTCATTATCATTATCAATTTGGGACAATGAAGTGTAGAAAGCCCATTAAGTGACCCTAAACTGTAAAGTTTTTATAGTTCTTTTATCTAGTTTTATAATTCATTTTATTACCTCTGATGTCATCTATCTCCCTTGCTACTACTGTTGTGTCCCTGCTCCTTCTTAGCGGGTCTCTGAGCCTCGACCAAATCACTTGGCATTGAACATGAGATACTTTCAAGTTGTACACACAGGCAGAGAATTAAATAACATTGAGTCTCATAGACAGAAAGTTGTGCCCTTTTCAATTCTTTTTAAGCCTTCCAATCAGTTTGGAGTTAATATATCTTTAAAACCTCTCTAACAGCTAATTTTCCTTTTCAACAAAAAGAACAGAGCTGTGGCTCAGAATCTTTGGTAGATAGCATTATCTGGCTAGAATCTAACAAGTGTTTTCATTGTATTCATTTGTATGACAGCTTTCTACTTACGGTAAGTGATTCTGCTTTTATGGTCATATGAGAAATATAGATTCCTATTGAAATAAATGGAAGTTTAAAATGAAAATTAAGAGGCACCTGGGTGACTCAGTCAGTTGAGCGTCCAACTCTTGATCTCAGCTCAGGTCTTGATCTCAGGGTCGTGGGTTCAGGCCCCACATTGGGCTCCAACTTTAAAAAACAGAAAAGAAAAGAAAATTAAAAGAGGAAATTTAAGAATATGGAAATATAGATGGTACTCAGATATGATAAAAATTGTGAAAGTGTGCTCAATGACTTAAGTTTGGGATACACCACCCCAGTCCAATACACACTTGGTAGTAAAGGGAGCTGAGGGTGGCTCCATGCCTCTCATGAAAAAGTGGATGATCTTTGTGAGAACTTTTTGAGAACCATACATATATTTAAAGAACTGAGCATGTCAGAGTCCTACTATTCTTCCCTGCCACCTGCAGTTTGGGTGAATACTCTCTATGTACCTGTCTCCTCCACTGTTCAGTCTGTGTCATACCAGCTAGCTTCTTCTATGGGACAGCCCTTCACATATATCCAGATGGTATCCTGTTCCTCCTTTATTTGACACATAGTTGCAGAACACCTGTAAGGGTCTTCAGACCCCTCACTCTCCTGAACACATTGTTTTTAACATACTCCAGCTTGAAACTGCCTCTAATTTGGCCCTTAAATTGAACATAATCCACTTATTAACTCAACAAATATTAACTGAGCATCAAAGTGGTAGGCACTGTTCTAGGTATAAAGAAATAGTGGTGAACAAAATGTGAATATCCCCCTGCCTTCATAGAGCTTTCATTTTGGTGAGGGAGGCAGATATTAAATAAGATAACGGGGTGAGGGGCACCTGGGTGTCTCAGTCAGTTGGGCCTCCAACTCTTGATTTAGGCTCAGGTCATGATCTCATGGGTCAAGGTATCAAGTCCCTGTTTGGGCTCCACACTCAGCGGGGAGTCTGCTTGAAGATTCTCTCCCTATTCCCCTTCCTCCACTCGCATGGGCGTGTGTGCACAGGTATGCACTCTCTCTCTTTCTCTCTCAAATAATTAAGTCTTTAAAAGAAGATAACCAGGGTGAATACACTAGTATATTCTGATTATTATTTAGCTGGTGATAAATGTGTAAGGGAAGGAAAATAAACAGGAAGTATTCCAATGTTGCTATACTTAGCACAGAATTCAGTACTCAACACAGAGTTCAGTGAGCCACCTTCCTATGGAGGCAATTTTCTTTCAGATGACCATGATCACATTGGATTAACTGCTAACTTATAATTAATCTGTGGTCAGCTAAAGTCTCTAGGGCTTCCTTTTTCCCCCACCAAACATGAACATGTATTTAATCAGATTTTTCTCATTCTGTAGTTTTGAACTATGAAAAGAACTAAGAATTTATCCCTTTTCAAAATTTTTTTTTGGAACATTTATACCACCAAACCAAGAGTTCTTCAATCCTCATTTTCTTAGCCAATGTATTTGCAAACCACTTCTTTGCTATATAATTATCATTTTTCATTGACTCCAAAACACTGTTGATTGTAAAATACACCATTACTTTATGTACTAAGAGAAGAAAAGAATGTATGAATTGAACCTATGACTTACTACTGTCTCACTTAGTAATTTAATTTTACCAATAGTAAAAGCTCCATTAGACATTTTTAAACATTAATTATATTCCTTCTATATCTCTCCTACATGCATAAAAAAGGAAAAATAAGTGCAATAAAGATATCCCTAAAGCATCTTTACACTCAAGCCCCAATTCTTGTAAATCACTTTCAAACTCAGAGCCATGTGTCCCCTTATTTCCACATTATTTTTCCTCTGGGCTGTCAGGAGTATTGGAAATGCCACATTTCTGGGGCGCCTGGGTGGCTCAGTCGTTAAGCGTCTGCCTTCAGCTCAGGTCATGATCCCACAGTCGTGGGATCGGGCCCCACATCAGGCTCCCTGCTCCGCGGGAAGCCTGCTTCTCCCTCTCCCACTCCCCCTGCTTGTGTTCCCTCTCTCGCTGTGTCTCTCTCTGTCAAATAAATAAATAAAGTCTTAAAAAAAAAAAAAAAAAGGAAATGCCACATTCCTTAAAAGAGTGCTGGGCTTTTCTCTGAAGTACCTGATACCCATTCTGCAAGTTTGAGACTGAGGCTCCTTGATATTGCCAGAGGTTACCAATGGCAAGTTTTCAGGCAACAACCAGGGAACTAGGACTCATAGTGTAGTTCAAGTGATCCTTAAATAGTTTGTTGAGTGAAACCTCAAGCACTCTGTCTAGGCATGCCATAGGGAAAAACAACCCAACTTCACACAGGTAGTGATACCCACTATAATTATCACCTGGCCAACAGTAGTGGTTAAAATGCCAGGAGAGATTTCCAAGCCAAGGCACATCCTTTATTCTTGTACTGAATTTTATAATTTATGAAGACACACTTTTATAAAATGAAATGCTCATCTCTGCTCATATATTTTTAAGTTATCAGCTATAATCTACATATTTCTGTGTTTCACTTTTGTCAGATAAATAGTATTTTTCATAAACTTTAAAATTTCTTATACTTTCATGAATTTTTAAGTTTTCATTTTACAGTCTACCTTGCCAAGGTCATCATGTAAAACCAATGGAAGAGCATCAAAGTTTATTTTTCTGTCATCATTTTGAGGGAGAAGTCATAGCATACCTTTTCAAACCAGTAAACTAGTGCCATTGTACTTTAAAAAATATATATATTTAACATAAATGTAAGACCTAAACTATAAAACTCCTAGAAAAAAACATAGGGGAGAACCTTCATGACATTGGATTTGGCCAAGATTTTTCAGATATGATACCAAAAGCAGAGGCAACAAAAGCAAAAATAGATAATGGGACTATATCAAACTTAAAAACCTCTGTACATCAAAGGACACAATCAACAGAATGGAAAGTCAACCTATGAAATGGGAGCAAATACTATATCCAGAATATATTAAAGAACTCCTACAACTTAACAACAAAAATAACCCAATTTAAAAATAGGCAAAGGGCTTGAATAGGCGTTTCCCCAAAAATGATACACAAATGACCAATGAGCACATGATGTCCAACATCACTAATCATTGGGGAAATGCAAATCAAAACCACAATGAAATATCACCTCATACCTATTAAGATGACTACTATTTTAAAAAAGGTACAAAAAACAAGTGTTGGCAAGGATGTAGAGAAATTGGAACACTTGTACTCTGTTAATGGGAATGTAAAATGATGCAGCTACTATAGAAAACAATATGACCATTCCTCAAATAATTAAAATTAGAATTACTATATAATCCATCAATCACACTTGTGGGTATATATCTGAAAGAACTGAAAGCAGGATCTCATACAGATATTAGCACATCCCCATTCATAGCAGCAGTATTCACAATAGCCAAGTAGAATCAACTCAACTGTCCACTGATGGATGAATGGAGAAACAAAATGTGGTATATACATACAATGGAATCTTATTCAGTCCTAAAAAGAAAGGAAATCTTGTCATGTGCTACAACATGGATGAACATTACGTGAAATCAGCCCGTCACAAAAAGACAAAATAAGTTGACCCACGAACAACATGGGTTTGAACTACACAGGTCCACTTACATGCAGATTTTTTGTAAATACAGTACAGTACTGTAAATGTATTTCTCTTCCTTATGATTTTCTTCATAACATTTTCTTTTCCCTAGCTCACTTTATTGTAAGAATACAGTATATAATACAACATACAAAATATGTGTTAATCAACTATTTATGTGGCTTCCAATTGACAGTAGGCTACAAGTAGTTTTTAGGGGGTCAAAAGTTATATGCAGATTTTGTCTGCATGGGGGCTGATGCCCCAACCCCCACGCTGTTCAAGGGTCAATTGTAATGTATGGTTCTACTTGTATAAAGTATCTAAGTTCGGGCGCCTGGGTGGCTCAGTTGGTTAAGCGACTGCCTTCGGCTCAGGTCATGATCCTGGAGTCCTGGATCGAGTCCCACATCGGGCTCCCTGCTCAGCAGGGAGTCTGCTTCTCCCTCTGACCCTCTTCCCTCTCATGCTCTCTATCTCTCATTCTCTCTCTCTCAAATAAATAAATAAATAAATATTTAAAAAAAAATAAATAAAGTATCTAAGTTCATCAAATTCAGAAGCAGAAAGTAGATTTCATTTATTTTTTTAATTCTTTTTTTCTTTTTTTTTAAGATTTTTTTTATTTATCTGACAGAGAGAGAGAGCAAGAGAGGGAACACAAGAAGGGGGAGTGGGAGAGGGAGAAGCAGGCTTCCTGCTGAGCAGGGAGCCCGATGCGGGGCTCAATCCCAGGACCCTGGAATCATGACCTGAGCCGAAGGCAGTCACTTAACGACTGAGCCACCCAGGCGCCCCCAGAAAGTAGATTTTAATATGTACATATATAATATATATTGTCTTTGACATAGAACCTTTTTGATTGTGGTAAAATATACATAAAGTTTACCATGCTCACCATTTTTAAGTGTACAGTTAGTGGCATTAAGTACATTCACATTGTTGTGCAACCATCACCACATTATATGCAGATAAAGATTATAAGCAGATACCATATAATCTTTAATGATGAAGGTGATATTACAGAACTAAAATAATCAAATAATATTAATTACTAACTGCTGAGCATCTGGTAAAACGACAGAATAATTGAAATATTTTCAAATATTCTATATTTACTAACAACTTAAGTGCCTTTTGAATTAATTAAGTACCTTTTATATATTGGCTGCTGCAGCGCTCCACTCTCTGGGATCATGGCAAGATCACAGAGAACAAGCAGAGCACTGGCTGTGTAAATTGCTCTGCACTCTAACCCAGAGTTCCAGGAAAGGGGACTTTTCCCAATTCTCAGTTCTTGGTTTCTGGGGTTTCCTTCCAAGCAGTGGCACCAGAGTAGACTAGGTGAGACAACATGGGACCAAACAGTGACTCCAAGCGTGGCAGCAAGGGAAGCAAGACCAGCAGGATCGAGAAGCTCTCCAAGCCTACAGTCTTATTCTTTGTATGTGATATGGTCCTCTCCCAAATTTCTCCAGATTTCACTCCAAGATGGAGCTAATTAGACCCAGTGTAGCTCTACCTCTCATTCCTTCTTACCTCTTTTTCTATGTGGTTTTCTTCATTGCAATATTATTAATGTAAGGAACATAAAATGGGGCCTGAAGCTAGAGCCTTCTGAAGTGAATTATGACCTTTAACTCCACCTGGTTGAATTCTCACCAGGTTCTTGACCACCTTCACTTTTATAATCAAAAGAGTAACAATTCCACAACACTGCCTGTGTGTTCTTTCCCTGTTGTGTCTCTCTCCAACAAGTCATAGAGAAACTGTACATTTGTTCCTGAATTTACTGGCTAACTTTTTTGGTTTCCATTAGCTAACCTTGATGGCTTTCCCTCCTTTATGCAATAATTTCACCTCATAGTTCCCCTTATGAACAGTATTTCCAACTTAACATCATAACCTGGGGAAAATGCTGGGCATAGAAAGAGAAATAAGGTAGGTTCCTTGCCCTGAAGGAATTCTCTAACAGCAGAGATAAACATATAAACAAGTAACTCTACTGACATCTGAAAGGGAAATAGTAGAATGCACAGTACAGGGGAAGCCGTAATTAACCAGGCACAGTGGAGCAAGAAAGGAAATCAAGGCCTGGCAGCAGGAAACAGCGAGCGAGATTCAGGAAGGGCAGTCGTACAGGCCCGCCAAAGCAAGACACACAAGAAAACCTGTGACAAGAGTGAAGGCTGAATGAGAAGAAAGAGGCCAGACTATGAAGCTTCTTTGGTGTCAGGCTAAAGCACTTCCGCTTTCTACAATATGCAACAAGATCCATTAAAAGATTGCATTTTTAAAAAATTTTTGTAGGATTAGCATATAATTCTAAAAAGTTTAGGTTATGTTTCATTCCTTAGTCTTAACAGTTTATTCTGTTTTATAGTTTTTCCTTTTCTTTGTTTGGAAATCAGGGTTTAGTTAAAATACTTAAAAAGTAAAACCAAATGAATCACAGAGTGATTGCCACACAACCACAGAGAACAGGACCGTTTTGCAATGAAATCCAGCCGTTTCTTCAAAGTCCAAGATGCATCTCTTTTTTTTGTTCCTACACCTAGTGATAAAGAAAATATATTGTAAATAAATTATGTAAATCTAGAAGAGGATCAGAATTTGTGGAAATGGATTTGTCTTGGTTTATATAACTTTCCTACTGAGTGTTTTATTTTCTTTTGAGAAGTTGGCATGAATACCCAGTGTTGGTGGATTTCTGTTCCATCACGTGGATATTAGTGTAAGAGGAGGTGGGGATTTCCTCTGACCCTTCTTCTTTGTCTGCTTCTTAACCTCCTTCCTGTGTTCAGGCAATTAGCTGCAGTTCTTTGCTGGATGCCACTGACCAAACTGACAGAAGGCCAACAGCCAGCACTGCCCATATCTGGAATTAATTTCATATGTTTTGTCACTCAAGATAATCAAATTGCAGGTCTATTTCTAGATATTAATTCTTGATTGTTTTCCAGAAAATGAGGAATATTGTTGCAGAAAATAAAGTTGTTTTTTAAATTAATTCTGCTTGAACATAAAGAACATTTTCCCAAATAACACATCCTTCTCCTTTTACTAAAAATCATACACATTGGACAGCTTTATAGTTTCTATAGATTTACCCTGCTTCAAAGGGATAATTCAACTGCATATCAATTTTGCATTTGAAGTTCCTCTACATTTAGGAATTTTACTTATTAAAAAAGAACTTCTGGGGCATTTGGGTGGCTCAATCAGTTAAGCATCCAACTCTTGATTTCCACTTGGGTCATGATCTCAGGGTTGTGTGATTAAGCCCTGTGTCAGGCTCTGTACTGGGTGTGGAGCCTGCTTGAGATTCTCTCTCTCCCTCTGCCCCTCCCCCCATTCTTTTTCTCTCTCTCCCTCTCTAAAAAAAAGACCTTCTGGATACCTTTACTTTTTCAATTCCTTTCCTCAAACATTTATATAAGTATTGAAATCAGTATTCTGCTAAGCGAAATAAGTCAGAGAAAGACAAATATATGATTTCACTCGTGGAATTTAAGACAAAACAAGATGAACATAGGGGAAGGGGAGAAATAAAAACAGGGAAGCAAACCGTAAGAGACTTTATAGTTAAGAGAACAAACTGAGGCTTGCTGGAGGGGAATAAGGTGGAGGGATGGGCATTAAGGAGGGCACTTGTTGGGATGAGCACTGGGTGTTACACGTAAGTGATAGAAATAAGAAAGCAGGGGCGCCTGGGTGGCTCGGTTGGTTGAGCGACTGCCTTCGGCTCAGGTCATGATCCTGGAGTCCCGGAATCGAGTCCCACATCGGGCTCCCTGCTCGGCAGGAAGTCTGCTTCTCCCTCTGACCCTCTTCCTTCTCGTGCTCTCTATCTCTCATTCTCTCTCTCTCAAATAAATAAATAAAATCTTTAAAAAAAAGAAATAAGAAAGCACTTGACAATTTCTGCTTAAATATCATTACCCCCACTTGTAATTTTTAGATTTGTATGAATTTTATATTAAAAAATTATGCATCTTATCCTGTTCAGAATTGTAAAAACAATTAGCTCTTCCACTTAATATTGTTTCTCTTATGTATGTCTTCAGTATCTATTAATGGAATACAGTCCCTCAAATGAAATCCTAAAAAATAAACCTGCCTTAATTGAAAAATGTGTGTAAGGCATTTCTACTTTAAAACATATTGGTAATATTACATATCTACTAGCTTATAAGGTTACTTTTGCTTTTTTCTGAAATTAATTTAGGTGTAATACATGCTAGTGTAATTTTGAGATTAAATCATACGAATATGTTTCCTATTCATTAGTATTATCATACATAGATAGAAATAACGTTTTATAAAATAACATTTTATAAATGTGCAAATTTCTCATTGCATTTGCTATTTCAGCTTCACCAAACCCAGAAGTCATCAAGATAAATTCAATTTCAGATATAGTAACAAAAGTGGAAGACTACTATCTTAAAGGATATATTGTTGGGGCTATTCATCCTGTTATACAACCTGTGGGGCAGCGAAAACACCTACCTGCAAGTTACCTGTACAGAGTAGTGCTATTGCGCTTGAAATTAAGGTAAGCCTGGTGCTCAAGGAAATAGACTAGGAAGCAGTTGAGACAGTTTTCTTTGGCTAAAAGAAAAAGAAGTTTGAATGTAGTGATGGAGAATAAAGGATAATTAGGGTGTTTGGTTTAGAGCACATTTTCCAGTAGTTGAGGGGGATTGAGAGAAGGAAACTTACACCCCCTTCCTTTTAAAGCTCTTCATTGATTTTAGCCCCTTGCAAACAAATGGGTCCTAGGTGAGAATGTCAGTGAACAAAGGAAAAGGAAAATATAGACTCAAGAAGTACCTAGAAGCTTCAGTGGAGTAACCGTCAGCTACAGGTCCTGTCACTGGACTAAAAGAGCTGACTGGACCAACAAAGTCCACTTTCACTGAGCATTTTTTTTTAACTGTCCTATATTATTTTATTTATAGTGGCAACAGAAACTCTCTCTCCCTTCTAAAACTTTTACAGCAGAAAGATCTACCTGCCAAGTTCTCACAAATCAGATAGACTTATCAGCTTTTTCCAAAAAAAGTAGGATGTAAAAACCATCCATTTTTTCCACTTTTTTTAGTAGCTGCTTTCCCAAACAATACTGCAACTATTTTTGCCAGCCTAGCTTGTAAGTTTGATAGTTTTCAAAATACAGTTGCCCTTTCCAATGAAGAATGAAAATAACCAAACCAATGTCTTTAACACATCAGTTTTTTTTTTTTTTTACACAACTCTTGAACTATATCAAGCCATCTCAAAGACCAGGGTAAAAACTGTTTTCTCTTTTTAGTGATGGACTAATAATTGATCACTTTAACTAAGAAAGGGCTAAGCAAGGAAAGAAAAATGAAATAAGAGAGAAAACAGGAAAATTGAAAAAAAATAAGGACTTTAAAAAACTCCAGTTGTGCTTTTAAGGGACACTGCCTTGCTACTGAGTAACTGCCAACTTATAGATATCTAAGAGGGTTTGTACGGGCCCCAGCTTTCACCATGATATGGAACCTCATCCAGTATTTCAAGCATTACTAAATAAACATACCATTTTATCACATGGTAGCAACACTTATGTCCTAATTACAAATCTTATAAACTATGTATAAATTATTTTTCCTCTTTTAGCATTACTTCCAGTGGACTAGCAGTGCTCTGACAAGACTAAGAATAATCAAGGGGTAAAGATCAGAAAAGAAAAATGGAAAAAGACAGGATGATATTTATTTGCATTCAGATAGGACCCTTACTTGTGCTTTTGTACAAAAATGAGGTATAACAGTGATCTAAAATCATTTCTCACAGTTTTTAGTAAAACAACTGGTGAATTTTTTCTTCCATATTAAATTAGAAATTAAATTAATAGAGGTTTAAACTAAGAAAATTTAAATTAATAAAAGTTACTCTGTTTTTCTGGTATTTTTACCTAAGAAGACAACCATTAGGCTCAAAAAAAAAATTGTCTTGACCTTATTTATGAGCTGATCATTCATTTTTACATTGAGCATATTAGTTAAAAATAATCAACTAACTTCCAACCATGAATATATTCTCTGTTACAGCCCGAAGCATTCGGCAGTACCCAGTGGACAAAGACGCCCAAGGCTTGTGATTGAGGAATATCCTCTAACTTATGAGACACAAACATGTGACATAGCAAAAGAACTGATAGAAAAGGTACTACATGTATACATTTGTGATATCGAGAAATATTTGGTATTTCTTCTTCATCAGTTTCCTTTCTTTAAAAAGAACAGGGAAGGGGCGCCTGGGTGGCTCAGTCAGTTAAGCGTCTGCCTTTGGCTCAGGTTATGATCCCAGGGTCTTGGGATCGAGCCCCGCATCAGGCTCCCTGCTCAGCAGAAAGCCTGCTTCTCCCTTTCCCTCTGCCTGCCGCTCTGCTTACTTGTGCTCTCTATCTCTCTGTCAAATAAATAAAGAAAGAATACATTTAAAAAAAAAAAAAGAACAGGGAAATATGGTGAGTGACTTCTACCAGAGGTTAAAACATATTGAAGCACACATACCAAATTGTACAGTTAGAAATACAGGCCAATGAAACAGAATGGAAATGCCAGAAATAAATTTACACACATATAAAAAGTTTGGTAACAAACCTGATGAAATAAAATTGGGGAACAACTGGGGTGCCTGGGTGGCTCAGTCGTTAAGCGTCTGCCTTCAGCTCAGGTCATGATCCCAGGGTCATGGGATCGAGTCCCCCACTGGGCTCCCTGCTCCGCGGGAAGCCTGCTTCTCCCTCTCCCACTCCCCCTGCTTGTGTTCCCTCTCTCACTGTGTCTCTCTCTGTCAAATAAATAAAATCTTAAAAGAAAAAAATGGGGGAACAACCATCATTTAGTAAGTGCTACTGGGAAAATGGATAATTGTTCTGTAGAAAATAGACTCCACACATTTCAAATGAGATAAAGGGGTAATTTTTTTTTACCTATAAAAAAATCCAGAAGAAAATGAAAAAGTATACTAAGTAGACGTACACAATTATGAATAGGTTGAGGAGTTTGAGTATATAAATATAACTTATATACTAGGAAAATTAAGCTTTAAAAAAAGAATGGCGGGGAGGAATCCCCAACAAATGTGTCCTATGGGAGCTTCATTTAGAATTTATAGGAAATGAATACAAATGCATGAAAGTAATATCCAGTATTGAATGGACAGACAGAATCCATGGACAGCAAAATACAAAAGGAAACACAAACAATAGACACTTGGAAAAAGATTCAACCTAATAATTTTTTAAATAAAACAGTATTAATACCTCACCAATATTAACTGAGAAATTAAACTGAAGATATTAAATCCAGTGTTGGAAGAGTTTAAGAAAACATTCATATATCGCAGTTGGCATTGTAATGAATTATTACAGTGTTTCTGAATAGCAGTCTGGTCATAAAAATCGTAAATCCCATTTTATTTCTTTTATTAGAATCTATTCCAAGAAATTAACTGGAAAGGGAAAAACTTGGGGCACCTGGGTGGCTCAGTCAGTTAAGCGCCCTACTCTTGAATTTAGCTCAGGTCATTGTCTCAGGTCCTGGGATGGAGCCCCAAGTGGGGCTGCATGCTCAGTGAGGAGTCTACTTCTCTCCTTTTCCCTCTGACTCTCCCCCTCCCCGGCCCCCCGCTCATGCACGTGTGCTCTCTCTCTCAAATAAATAAATCTTTTTAAGAAAAGAAAGAAAAGGGGAAAAGTCATTTTTATTCAAAGATAGTTTAATGAACAGTGAGTAAGGGGCCAGATTCTCAATAATTGGAAAACTGAGGAGGCGGCCATGGTATACTGATACAATGTAACAGTTTATGGGGATTCAACATAACTATATTGACTGTTGAGCTAGAAAAGTCTATACAATATAACTTAATTGAAACTTAAAGGAAAAATTGAACTCTATATATACATATTGATTAAAACCAAGAAAAATTGTACATTCATAAGTATTCTAAATTGATGGGATTTTAAGTGAAAGTTTGTTCTTAGTTGCATTGACGTATTTGTAAGGTTTTAGGTTTTATTTAAGTGAATACAGCCAAAAACCTAAGGCATTTCAAGTAAGAAATGTGTTCATTGTTTTTATTATTGTTGCCAAGATTTAAATGGCCACGTGTGTCTGTAGTTTTGTGTATAGCCAGTTATAGCTGCTAATGATATTTCCCTTTTAGGTATAAAGTCACCATTCAATAAGGTTTTCAGGAACAGTCCTTGAGACTAGATTTTTATAAACAAGTTCCACATACTGTTTACTACTACTATTCTGGGAAATTTCAATTTGTTTTTCTGGGAATAAATCCACTCCAAAAAATTTCTTTTGAAACAAAAATGTAACTACTAATTTAATCTTAATAGATCACCATCAGAGCCCTTGTTTTGCATTTAACTTCCTGGACACAGTTAAAGATCTATTTAAACAGGAAAGTACTGTTATTTCAGCAATTAGAGTAATGGGGTTATTTCATGAAGAGAAAAGCTTCAGGAAACATAACACATGAACTATTTGAACATTGCCCCATGTGTGAACAAGAGCAATAGATGAATGCCAAATATTATTTTGGAACAGCTGTCTTACATAAAGAGTTTATTGTTAAATAGCTAGATTTTAAGTCATTTTACCATTATATCAATATTTTCACTATTTTTAAAATTAGGTTTATAAGTGTTTTTCCCAGGATTTTTAAATAAAAATAACATTATCAATCTTCCGGGCACCTGGGTGGCTCAGTTGGTTAAGCAACTGCCTTCAGCTCAGGTCATGATTCCAGAGTCCTGGGATCGGGTCCCATGTCAAGCTCCCGGCTCAGCGGGGAGTCTGCTTCTCCCTCTGACCCTCTCCCCTCTCATGCTGTTTCTCTCTCTCTAATAAATAAATAAATAAATAAAATCTTAAAAAAAAAAAATATTAATCCTCCAACTCAAAAAAATGGAAAAAATGTTAATACTCTATTTGTTACCAGACTTTTCCAGATAAAACTTTCTAGTAATAAAAAATAGAAAAAGCCTTCTGCACTTTTTCACCCAAATCAGCTAAGAAGGCCTAGAGAAAGAACTGACAATAAATTTACCCATTCCCACCGGCAGGATACCATACCTCCTTACCACTTCTTTCTCCTCTCCCAGGACATTTGATATAAAGGACAATTTATGGTTACTTTTATGGCGTCATGCATTATTAAAACCTCAGTATGTTCATTTATAGGAGTAAATGATATTGTGTCAGTGTCATCCTCTATCCTAGCTCCACATACCCACACCTCCATCGTGCTTGGAATTCTCCTCACTGGCTGGAGCTGAGTGACCGTTGTGGGCATTGCTGTCTGGTTTTGCCCCAGTTGTTCCTGGCCTTTTTCATTTATTTCATTTCTGACCATAGGTGTTTGCATTTACAACTTCCACCATAAGTCTTTTTCCCCTCCCAGGTAACATTTAAAACATTTAATTTAGGGGTGCCTGGGTGACTCAGTAGGTTAAGCCTCTGACTCTTGGTTTTGGCTCAGGTCATAATCTCAGGGTCGTGAGATCGAGCCCCACATTGAGCTCTCGCTCAGCAAGGAGTCTGCTTGATGATTCTCTCTCCTTCTCCTTCTGCCCCTTGCCCCACTTGCACACTCTCTTTCTCTCTATCAGATAAATAAGTCTTTTAAAAAATCATTCAATTTAAATGTTTAAAACAGTGACCAAATAAAAGATGTTGCTATTTCTTTATTTTTACTTATTTAACAAGTATTTATAGAGCACCCACAGGTACAAAACAGCACAATACAAAAATGATTAAGACACAGTCCTAGTCCTCAAAAGAATTGCCGGTTTAACAGAGGAGAAAAACGTGGATACAAAAAGAACAAAGAAATGAAGCAAAAGCAGAGAAAGGGAAAGGTGCCCAGCATGAAAATCACCACTCTCAAGGTCTCAAATTATTTCACTGGCGTTATATTATGCGCTTCTGAATCCTATTCTTTAACTTATATGATTGAATCTAATCATGAACATTTGGCCCAATAGGAGACAATAGCATCAAGATATAAGCATATATGAAAGCTTTCTGAGAGTGAATCAGGCCTATGCATTATACATACACATTTGTCAAGAATTAGACTTGTGACATTTTTCTTTACCCACATCAACCAAACAATGCTGTATGTTTTTGCTTTTAAATTAATGTTTCTTCTTTATTAATTAAGATTGTGTTATTTTGAGGATTTCTTGGAATAGTTTTTAATTTTGCCTCAATGGGAGAGACCATTGTTAACAAGTCTGCAAAAATCATGTTATAGAATTATTAGTTCTTCCCAAATAGTAACCTTTTGAAGAAGAACATGATTCCTGTTCTCCTAATTTCTAAAGTGTATCAGTTCTGTTTGAAGAAGTCACAATAATAGTGTGACATAGTCTTAGGAGTAGTGCTTTATTAGAAGTTATTACTTTATGTATGAATGGGTCTTTAGTTAGTGGTCAATTTACTTCTTCTTATGGATTTCCTTAATAAGCCTATAGGTTAATTGATAAAGTAATCAATGTAAATAAATTTTACATTTTGTTCTACACTCTCTTTTCAGATTAATATAGCTGCTAAGAGAGGAATGAAATTTGTTGGATTCATATCACAGCCTTATCCACCACTTAAATTCTGCAATGGAAGCAATCACGATGGAGATACAGAATCAACACTGCCTGTGAGACACACTTCGGAGGAAAACTGTAAAAGTTGGAATGAAGGAACATTAAGTGGGCAATCGTCTGAGAGTGGAATTGAGGAAGAACTTCATCATGAAAGTGGACAGTGTCAAATGGACCGAGATGGCAGCCCCAGTTACTCTAAATCCAGAAAAGGAGAAGGTAATAGACAAGTCGAAAGAGTGTATTAGTTTAAATTTAGCAAAAATAAGTTTTTGATGTTTTTTAGAAACGTGAGGCAAAGTAAATTTCTAAAAATTATCAAGGCTGAATAAACTAATAAACTTGTCTTGATTTTTTTGAAATTTTTGTAGCCAAAACTAAGGTAGGGCAGTTTTTCAAACAGTCGTCCCTGGCATGGTCATACAATGCCATCCACATAAGGAAATTTTGTTTTGAAAATTGGTTCCCATTTGGTCATTCACCAGCTCCCCTATGAAATGGAGGCTGTGTGTGTACAGAAAGTGATTCTATGAATATAGAAAGCTGTTCTGATTTATGGTTTTTTTAAAAAACAGTGTGTGAGAATTTTAGTTTTGGCCTTTCCCATTTCATGGATGGTTTTTGCCTTTGAAGTTAATCGGCTTTTTTTGATCATCAAGTAGAATATGGGAATGCACATCATGATGAAACAATTAATATAACAATACTGCCTGCATCTTAAAATAACTTTAAACATTAGTTTTATTCTACTTTGGCAACTAGCAACTCTTCCCAAGAAACTGAGACTACTTTTTCATGTATTTTGGCCTGCTCAGAGTTTTCTGCTACCTTTGCAGACATGCTTTAAAAAGCACTACTAGAGAAAGTCAAAGATGATGCATACCTTAGAATTAAGAGTTCTGGAGTCAGACTGCCTCAATTTTGTCATAGAAAGGGGGTTGCTGTGAGAAGTAGTAGTAGTAGTACACACTCTGGTGTAACACACCGCACACACGTACATTGGCCTTCTAGGTTGTAGTGAAATGTGCTCAACATTCTGAGGATGACAGAGACCCACTCGGCCATGGTCAGCACAGTCTTTTTAAGAACAAACCAGAAGCATCTAATGCATCATCTTACCCCTCCTCACCACCACCACCATCCTATTTTTTCACCAGCTCCCTAACTAACAACCGTCCTGATTTTCCTGCACTGTAAACATTTTAGGAACCAAAGAGTTGTTGGAGCTATGGTCAGAGACCTATTTGCTATCTAACATGCAATGCTACCTTTAAACTCCCACTGGTTCCCATCCTAACTTTGATTAGATCGGGTGTTTATTTCCAGTCCTTTTAAGTTCTAAATCCAATATGCTACTTAATTTAATTCTCAATCTTTAGATTCTACTTTCTTTTTTTAATTATTTTTTAAAATTTTTAGAGGGCAGGTGGAGGGGCAGAGAGAGAATCTTTTTTTTTTTTTTAAATTTTTTTTTTTTTATTTATTTATTTGAGAGAGAGAGAATGAGAGAGAGAGAGCACATGAGAGGGGGGAGGGTCAGAGGGAGAAGCAGACTCCCTGCCGAGCAGGGAGACCGATATGGGACTCGATCCAGGGACTCCAGGATCATGACCTGAGCCAAAGGCAGTCGCTTAACCAACTGAGCCACCCAGGCGCCCCAGAGAGAGAATCTTAAGCAGGCTCCACTCCCAGTGCAGAGCCCAACCCAGGGCTTGATCTTACAACCCTGAGATCATGACCTGAGCTGAAATCAAGAGTCAGACGCTTAATTGACTGAACCACCCAGGAGACCCTAGACTCCACTTTCTTAAATCATATACTCCTTCTTAATAATAAACTTCTTAATAATATAAATCATATACTTCTTAATAATAAACTTCTTAATAATATAAATCATATACTTCTTAATAATCATATATGTCTTAATAATAATCATATACTTCTTAATAATAATAATGACTCCACTTTCTTAAATCATATACTTCTTAATAATATAAATCATATACTTCTTAAAAATTTGTCTATGGCAATAGTTTTTAACTTTGTGTGCAGGTGTGGGATGGTGGCAGCATGAGGGTGCGGGGAGACACACACAAAAGACCCCTTGGAGAATCTGGTGAAATCCATGGAGACTCAATCCAGAAAAATGCACACGGGGGCATCTGAGTGGCTCAGTTCATTGAGCATCTGACTCTTGTTTTTGGCTCAGGTCAGGATCTCAGGGTCGTGAGATCGAGCCCTGCATCTGGCTCCACGCTTCGTGTGGAGTCTGCTAGAGATTCTCTCTCTCTCCCTCTCCCTCTGCCCCTCCCCCCACTCGAGCACTAAATAAATAAATAAATAAATAAATAAATAAATAAATAAATAAAATCTCTCTTTAAAATGCACATAACATGCATACCCCCAAGTACTTGCGCAATACAAGTGGTGTTAGACTTCCTAAACATAACCATATAGATGGGTCCATAGACTACTCCCCAAGTTAAGAATTTGTCAACTTATGGAAAACTAGTAGATATGACCCAGCAGTTCCACGTCTAAATATGTATTCTAGAGTCACTCCCAAATATGAGACATGAATAATGCTCACATTAACAAAATTTTGAAAACAATGTATCAACAGGAGAATAATAAACTGGAATATTATGTAGCAGTTTAACTAAATGAATAAGGTCTATATGTATTAATTCAACTTCAAGCATAAAAAGAAATCAATTTGTAGAGGCAGCTGGGTGGCTTAATCAATTAAGCATCCATCTTTGGCTCAGGTCATGATCTCGGGCTCCTGGGATCAAGGCCACCCTCCCCCCTCCCCCAGCCCCGGGTCGGGCTCTCTGCTCAGCAGGGAGTCTGCTTCTCCTTCTCTCTCTGCTCCTCCCCACCACCACTTTGCTCTCTCTCTCTCTCTCTCAAATAAATAAATAAAATCTTTTTAAAAAATCAATTTATAAATGCATATATACAATATCATACTTCTTTAAAAGTTTTTTAAACTGCAAAACATAATATATATTAATGGGTATATAAATGTGCATTAAAAGATTAAAAGCTCGAATGAGAATAAAAAACACCAAATCATTATAGTAGCTATTTCTGGAGAATTGGATTAGGAAAGACTACAAAGTGAGCCTCAACTATATCCATTTCTCATTTCCTGGAAAAAAAGTCTAAAGGAAACAAGGCACAAGGTTAACATTTAATAAAGCTGAGTGGTAAGTAATTTTATTATTCTCTATGCTTGTCTGTTTGCTTGAAATACATGAGTAATAAAAAAAAATTTAGGAATCTTTTCAATAAATGAATAAATACTTTTTCTTCTTTCTGAACACCTATCCCCAGATAACAAGTTGTATACAGTATTCAATGTTTTTGATGATGAATCAACCTTTTGGACCTATCAGGAAGGCATCCTGTCAATGAAAGTAACAAGAAAAGGATCTGTCATTAGTACACTTGATGCTGATTGGCTGGAGTTAACTACATTTTATTATAAACAAGGCTTGTCTTTAATTGATTCTTTTGTATGCTGGGAAACATCTAAAGGTAAGTTTTATATTATGATATATTGATAATTAAAGAATTTGATCTGTGTCAGAGTTGGTGGAAATGTTTTGCCTCTCAAAATCAGTGGCTAAAAGGACAGGTATTATTCATTAGGAATTAGATTTCAATTATTACACAGCTATGTAGCTTTATTTTAAAAGCTTAACCATCTTGCTTTCCTGCTGCCACTGCTTTTAGCAACCTTGAAAGGAAAGAAAATAAACAGATGACAGAATTTCCACTAGACCCAACTAGCACTAAGGAAAACTTTCTTCCTTCTGAGCCACATGTCCTGATGACCCAGATTTTGGACAGTGTGTCACATCTGGTCTGGGCCAGTGATTAAGAAGCCTAATCATATTCCAGTTTGTACGGCATGGATTGGCATGCCCATAGATGAGAGCATCAAGGTATAACCAGCAAGGCCTTTCCATATCCATGTGAAACGAAGGCCTTCAAGCTTAGCCTCCTTGAATACATGACCTATGATCTGTCTTCCAGCCAAACACAGGCTTGGCAGGGGGGGGCTCTGAGAACACGAAGTAACTGGAGGATCCAATGCCCTCTGGTCCCTCATGCCTTTCCTATGTTCTTTTTTGTGGAAGGTAACTTGACAGTAAGCTGAGGGGAATATCCTCAAGCCCTGTCTTCCCATCACTACAGCTGCATGCTCCTCCGCATGGCTCAGCCTTCACTCCTGAAGGAGCTGATTCTCCAGAGGCTCCCAGTGGGAATTCCCACTATGACTCATAATAAAGAGATTGTGATGATAGATAGATACATGATAGATGATAGATAGAGATAGATAGATGCAAGCTTAACCATCATGTGTGGTAGAATTATAATGTAATGTTTGCTGCTGGGTTGTAACTGTCAGAAATAGACAAAACACTGTATGATTGACTAGGATTTTCCAAATAAGATGTATTATAACAGCCCAGTTAGAAGGATTATAATTGCATTTGACAGTTACTATCCAAACTTACACACTATCCCAATTTTGGTCACTATTTACCATGTACTCCAGTCTATATCTGACTCTAAAATTTGTATAGAAAAATAATCTTTGGTTCAAAAATGATATTGACTCTATTTATTTCTGCCTCCTTTTATCTTTCAACTTCCCCTAACCTTCCTCTTTTAGTCACAATAGAATATGTAATCATTCATGTCTATCACAAAAACAAACAAAACTTTCCAAAAATTACTTTCTAGGGAAAGTGTTTTTAAAAAGAGATTAGTGCTAAAAGAGAAGAAAAATTCATAGTTAGGAGACTTGAAAAATAAATTAGGAAGGATGAAGTCTATGAAAACCAGGATAATTAATTACCTCAGTGAGTTAGAGGAAAGAACAAAAAAGCAAATAAGATCTCAATACCTTATTATCCTTAAATCAGACTATCATTCAGTATGGAGTTTCCTCAAAAAGTTAAAAATAGGGGCACCTGCGTGGCTCAGTCATTAAGTATCTGCCTTCGGCTCAGGTCATGCATGATCCCAGGGTCCTGGGATCGAGCCCCGCAACCGGCTCCCTGCTCGGCGGGAAGCCTGCTTCTCCCTCTCCCACTCCCCCTGCTTGTGTTCTCTCTCTTGCTCTGTCTCTCTGTCAAATAAATAAAATCTTTAAAAAAAAAAAAGAATAAAAAAGTTAAAAATGGCACCACCCTATGATCCAGCAATTGCACTACTAGGTATTTCCCCAAAGATACAAAAATACTGTTTGAAGGGACACATGCACCCCGATGTTTATAGCAGCATTATCAACAATAGCCAAATTAGGGAAAGAGCCCAAATGTCCATCAACTGATGAATGGATAAAGATGTGGTATATATACACAATGAAATATTACTCAGCCATCAAAAAGAATGAAATCTTGCCTTTTGCAACAATGTTAGATGGAGCTAAAGTGTATTATGCTAAGCAAAATAAGTCAGAGAAAGACAAATACCATATGATTTCACTCATATGATATGTGGAATTTAAGAAACAAAACAAATGAACATAGGGTAAGGAGTAAAAAAGAGAGGGGGGAGGCAAATCATAAGAGACTTTTTTTTTTTAAAGATTTTATTTATTTATTTGATAGAGAGAGAGAGACAGCGAGAGCAGGAACACAAGCAGGGGGAGTGGGAGAGGGAGAAGCAGGCTTCCTGCGGAGCAAGGAGCCCGATGTGGGACTCAATCCCAGGACCCTGGGATCATGACCTGAGCCGAAGGCAGACGCTTAACAACTGAGCCACCCAGGCGCCCATAAGAGACTTTTTTTAAAGATTTTATCTGTTTATCTGAGAGAGAAAGAGAGAGCATGAGCGGGGGGTGGGGGTGCTGAGAGAGAGGGAGAAGCAGACTCCCCACTGAGCAGGGAGCCTGATGCAGGCTCAGTCCCAGGGCCCTGAGATCATGACCTGAGCCGAAGGCAGACTCTTAACCGACTGAGCCATCCAAATGCCCCATGAGACTTTCAAGTACAGAACAAACTGAGGGTTGCTGGAGGAGAGGTGGTCAGGGGATGGTCTAAATGGGTGATGAGTATTAAGGAGGGCACTTGTTATGACGAACACTGGGTATTATATGTAAGTGACAAATCACAAAATTCTAATCCTGAAATCAATATTACACTACATGTTTAACTAACTAGAATTTAAATAAAAACTTTTAAAAAATAAAAAAAAAGAAAATCAGCCTATCATTAAATCAGGGATACCTTAACTAATAGAACTAAAGACTTTGGGTAATTATTTAAAATTATCAAGAATCATGGTCCAATAGGTTCTTTTAACTAGAAACCAAGAGTAAGGATCTAGCCCATTGAAACACCCAGAAATATGGCCCATAACACACAGCCCATAGCAGGTGCTCACAGATATTCCTTAGTATTTTTGGTTATTAGAAACTTCTCCCAAGTCGGTCTTTTATGGAAACAGCAAAATCTAATAAGAAGAGCATGGACTTTAGGATCAGATAGACCAGGGTTTAAATTCCATGTCCTCTGCTTATTAGCTGGGTGATCTGGAGAAGTTAGGGAGCTTACTGAGCCACATTTTCCTAAAAGGTGAATAAAAATATTCCCTACTTTACCACTGTGAAAATTTAATAAAATATAGTATGTACAAAATGACTCCACAGTGCCTCGCCCACTGCCAGAGCTTATTTTCTGCTGTTAGTTTTCTTTCCTGTGGCTTCCTGTGTGCAGTTACAGTACTTTTCATATGGATCACCTACTTAGAGATCAGTTTATGCTTCATGTATTTCTCTTTCTCTCTTCTCTTTCTCCTTCTCTTCCTTCCAAAAAGTCTAAGTTGGAGCCATTTCAAATTTTGGTTTGTGACCAACTGCTGAAGGAAAAACGAAAAATACTCCTTTCAAAATCCATTTCAGGCATCCCTGCCTTGGGCTTTGCCTGGTGAAAATAAAATTAGCCCCAGCAGTTGCCAGCTAGAGGCTCTGTAGGGCTTTTGTTCCCAAAGCCTCAGAAGCTATTTAGAGAGCCCAGGGGAGAATCTCTCCCTCTCAGCAGCTCTGGAATGTCTCATTAGACACTTTACATTATGAGCCATGCCAAGGCCCTAACGAGCCACCACGGTCTGTGGGGTCTGGCAACTGGGTGTGTCACTCGGGACTTCCCTATGAGTACACAGGGAAGCTGCAGAGGGGAAATTGTGACCCATGCCTGTGTCACTGTGAGAAGCAAGTCAGAGGAAGCAGGGCTGAATTGGTTGCTTTGTTCTGGGGTAGTTGATGCCTGACAACTAAAGCACATGGGGGACAATGTGTATTTTGTTTTGTCTTGCTTCCATCCTCTTCCAAAATGTTGTCAGAAGTCAGCCTATCAGGAATAGAAGTACAAAACCAGATATTGCACAGACATTTAAATACATTACTCCATAAATCTCATTTGATAAAATATCTTCCTCTAGAAAGAGGGAGAGGAAGAACAAAACCTTTAAAATTTTTCTCCTTTGGTGGGGTCATAGTGGAGAGGTTGTGAGATTGCGAATTCTTCAGTGCCCTTTCCCACGCACTCTCCAAGCATTTTCTGCTTCAAAAAGCCCCACAGAAGAGGCACCCAGTGGCCGTCTTGTTGTTCTTGCAGCTTGAGGTTTCACACTGCAATGGCCTCCTGCATCCGACCTCCTGCAGCATTGCTGGGCCCTCACCCTCAACAGGCTTCCCCAGTTGAGCCAACAAAGACAAAACACTTTATTTTACCAGAATGTGTAGAGATCCAGTGGGCCGTTGGCATGGACTGAGATGAGCAGCTTTGCCAGCTGGTATAAAACACACACACACACACCCCACCCATGAGGTTCCCATACTTTACTAGCCTATAAATGCCCCCATCGATGTCAGAGAATAGTCTCTCCCCACCTTTAGTACACCCACATCTTAAGGCTACATACATACATAAAAAAACATACCGTTTTTTATGAATTTTTAGACTTAAATTCATTTTGATCTCTTCACCCCTATAAAGATGCTTGTGTGGAGGTATCAGGCAAGCTGTATCAGAATGAGGAATAGGGTAGAGTACTGACAAAGAAACATGTATTAATTCACTTCATGTATATGTATATGCCAGGCCCTATGCCAGGCACTGGGTTTACAATGATGAGCAAAATGGACATATTCCCTACTCTCAAAAAGCTGGCCATGTGGCATAAGGCAGTCAGGCAGCAATGGGTATGGAAACATACATGTCTAATTTCAAAATTGAGAGAAGTGTTGTGACATTACCCAACATGACGTTGTAAGGAGAGGTCCAGAGGTCCCGCCTGATGAGGCACCAATCACACTGAGACTGGAAAGCCAGCATTTGAGAGCCATGGGTAGACCATTCTAGGCAGAAGAAACACCCCCAGATGTTCAAAAACCCTAGGGCAGGAAAGAGGATCTTTTCCCTGCCTAGGTCTGTGTCTCTGGAGCAGGGTATGAAGAGATAATGGCTCCAGACAAGGTAGAAGGGGAAGTTTATGTATGCGCGCTCTCCAGTTCTCAGAGACGGTCCCAGGCCCATCTCTAGGCAGTTTAATGCCAAAAATGACACATGGACCAAAAATACTAAAATGGTATGTTACCTTTCCTCACATTTACAGAAATGTCAATGTCATATGTAGCTGAAATGAATGCGTCAGAGCACATGTCCTTTAAGCTTGTGCTTCTCAAACCAGAATCCAAGTACCCTGGGGGATATGCAGCCTTGTGCTCAGGAGTACAAAGGTTCACAGGATAAAACTCTTCCTGGAATATCAATATTATTTAAGATGGGGAGATGGAGAACCGCACTTTTTTACATAATAGGAATATAGTTGAAAAGAACGCAAGGTTTGCATGGATTTTAAGATATAACATTAGACTTTAAAGAAACCTTATTCTTGCTACAAATCACTTCACACTGTACTTGGAGACCATCCTTCAAGGATACAGGTATACTACCATTTGCTATTGGTGGTATTTGGCTAAAAAAAAAAATTAAGAGGCAGTGCATCATCAGGTCAATGCCTTGTAACTTTTTCACATTATGCACACATAGAAAAGCATACAGGTATAAGAGGATAAAGCTTTTCTGAGCAGAAGGGGGCGCCCTATTCTTGGCACTTCTATAACAGGTTCTCAGCATACCAGTGGGCTAAGGCATACTGGGTGGGAAGCTCTGGGATGTGTAATGTTAAGAAGTGACTCTGTTCGGGAACAATTATTAAGTAATTGTTTAGAATTATCACCTCACCACATGACCTGAAAGATTTAACACACCAAGCACCCAGTCACTCTCCATGAGACCTTCCCAGCCACCCTGCCTTGCCACCACTTCTGTTAGGGCGAATTTTTCAGGAGATATAAGTACTTTGTCCTGTGTAAGTATCCTTCATCAGTGGCTCTGGGGATTGGCATGGGCCACTCCCAGAGCCCTGGAGTGAGAAGGAGGGACCTAAGTATAATATCCGTATAGTAAAGTCCATTAATCTTATGTGTACAGCTGAACAGAACACAAATGTTCAAGATACAAAACATCTCTTTATATGTCAGTTCTATCTCAATAAAGCTGGGAGGGAGGAATGTAGAGGGGGAAAAAGATGGTACAGAACACTTCCAACATCCCAGAGAACCACTTCATCCCCCTTCCCAGTCTACATCCTCCCACGCAGAGTAAGCATTACTCTGACATCCACCACCAGAGATTAATGTTGCCTGTTTTTGAACTTCACATAGGTTGAAGTATACAGTATGTACGTTTTTGTGTCTGGCCTCTTTTGCCCAACATACTATCTGAAATTCGTCCATGTTGCTACACAGCAGTGAGTCTTGCTTGTTTATCCTTGTGTAGTATTGCATTGTATGAATCTATACCACACTTTCATTCTTTTAAACCAAAAGAAATTTAGAAGTACTAGGGTACCCCAATACTGAGAACAAGAAAACAGGCACAGAGGGGCGCCTGGGTGGCTCAGTCGGTTAAGCGGCTGCCTTCGGCTCAGGTCATGATCCCAGGGTCCTGGGATCGAGCCCCCTGCGTTGGGCTCCCTGCTCGGCAGAGAGTCTGCTTCTCCTTCTCCCTCTGCCTGCAGCTCTGCCTACTTGTGCTCTCTCTCTATCTCTCTGTCAAGAGAGATAAGATAAATAAGATAAGATAAGATAAACAAAATCTTAAAAAGAAAAAAAGAAAGAGAACAGGCACAGAGCCACAAAACCGATGGTTCTCACATTATATAATCCCCAAGTAAACAAGAGGCAGATTATAATTACATAATTATCACAGCATATAATTATTTCTAAAATTCATACCCCCCCATGCTAAAAAAGGACTTGTGGCATACATAGTTTTATAGATGGTCTTCTGATGCTCTAAACTTACAGTCAGAAAGGTTTACTTCCACTGGTCACTTGGGTGTGACAGTGGACAAGTACATTTAAAGGAAGTGGAACATATATATATATACTGTAATTCCAACCAGTAAATTAAACTTTACTGGGTTTTTGGGAACCAGTCTGAACAATGTAAATTCTTCATGATGTTCTGCCCTAACTGTAAACGATGTAAATAATAATAATAATAATAATAATAACAAGGATTTTCTTTTAAAGTTTATAGCCTGTTAATAAAAATCAGAACTAAAAATTACATTGAAATTATGTTTGTCTTTTTTATCTTTAAACTTAAGGGATCACCTAAAAACTTTGTAGGTTATAATTTAGATCACTGTCCACCAGGGAGACTTTGATGCGACATTGTACAGTATAAAAAAATAAGATGTTTAACCAGCATATGACCATGGGAAAATTGTCTCCTATTGCAAAATAAGAGACAAAAGAACGTCCATAAAATCAGTTTAGTTTTCACCAGCTGGTTATTGTCAGCTATTCAAGAAAATGTCAGAGAGACCCTCCCTTAAAACTTCCTTCCCAGCAGGAATTCTTTTGACAATGACTTCTGTTTAGGATTTTCCTGTTACCATTCTTTTATTATTTTTTTAAAGCATCATGGATGTAAAGAATTGTTTTGTGTTTATAGTTTTTGAAGTGGTCTTGCCTTACATTAGTTTTAATATCACACCTGTAATTTCAAGGATTAACATTTTTTATGTTTTCTCTCTTAATGGTGTAATTAATACGCATAAACATACAGATTGGAAACCAAAATTTGATTTCGAGGTGAAGGTCGTTTCCCAATGCTTTTTAGGCTTAGGAAATCCACTTGCTTCTCATTGTACAATATTATTTTATCTTGGTTTTGTTCTTCTAGTTTTCATATTTACAGTGTGATTTTAATTCAGTGAAGTGCAAACCTGTCTTGAGCTTTCCCAAAAAAATTATAATAATAATAACCTTCAACGAGAAGGAGGAGGATGTTGTTGACTCAGCCAAAACAAGTGCCTATTGATGTATATGCTTTTCTTTCAGCTTACTAAAAGGGTTATCTAAGGATTTAAATGAACTTAAGAGACTCAGTATTTGCAACTCTTCTTGACTGTATCCTTTTCATCATAGGGGACATTTTGCCTAAATCTTTGGAAGGATTCTTTATCTACGAAGAAGAAGGCTCTGGCGTTCCCAGTTCCATTAGGAAAGGAAATGATGCCATCGTAGTAGAACAATGGACTGTTATTGAGGTAAGCCACAATTTTCTGACACTTTAGCTTAAATTTTATATTTAGTTTTACATGATAAAGATCTTCATTGCCTAATACATACAGTATCCTTCAAACACGTGTCTGTGCAGGGTTCAGAATTTCATCACAAATGCATAAACAAACTTTGTTCAGATTTGTGAAAAGGTGATTTCCTTTACTCAATGTTCAACTTCATTATAAGAAAGCAAAATAATTACCTATATCTAGATAGCAGTAGACTCCCAAAGATTTGACATTCTAATCCTAAGTAAAGATCCCTGGCGCTGAGATTCTCTTTACACATGCCATGACAACTGGCTGAAACTGAGAAAAACTCAGTCAACAACTACCATTTTATCTCCACAAACAACCAAGGTGACTGACTTTGTTTTTACCTTGTAAATTGACTTTCAAAGGCAAAAATATCCAAAAGGTGTTCTCTCTCTCGCCAGGCCAGATATGTGCACACAGCCTTGTCCTTCCTAATCAGAGATGACATGGCTGATGCTGTCGTGCCCTCCGAATTCAGATGTCCCCGAATGGCCTGCCCTTGAGGTGTACAGGCTGAGTTCAGGCAGACGTGCTGTGTGTGTGAGGGCCTCACGACAGGCTCTTTCAGGGACACCGTTGCCTTTCTGGCCTGATAAGGGCAGAGAGAGAGGCATAGCTCGTTTTCAAGGAAACTCAAACTCCCACTGAGGGGGAGGAAAGGATTTGGGGATAGAGGTAAAACTCCAAGTAAAAATCAATTCCAAATGAGTAAAAAGCAGGGAAGTGACTCAGCATCTAAGCCCTACTCACCTTTCACTCCCCCATCTTCACTTCCAACTCTTGTCCTCACTTCCCAGTCCCTTGACCAGTGTTTCTAAAACTGTGGTCTATAAACTGCTTGGATCCAAATCACAAGGGAGATTTTTTTAAAGGCAGATTCCTGAGCCCCGTACCTTACAGTCTGATGCCTGAACAAGGCCAAGGGAACAAGACAGAAGGAAGGTCCAAACTCTGGAGAACCATATGGAAACCTCTCTCCACTCTGATCCCCAGTGTTTCTACCTTGGTTCAATGGTTAGAAGGCAGCAGGTAGCAGAAAATGAAGCCCAGGAATAGTGCAGCTGGTGAAATTGTGTTTCATGGAGTGTGAACTCCCTTTGCTGTCACACCCATTACCCATTATTGTAATCACCTGTGTAGCTGGTTGTCTTTGCCATTAAGACTATGAGCTCTTATGCTTATCCATGCAGGGTTGTGAAATCAAAACAGATTATGGCCCCCTGCTGCACACGCTGGCTGAGTTTGGATGGCTCCTGACGAGCGTGTTGCCTACACCTGTACTACGACATGACAGGTAATGCCAAAAGATCCTTACAAACTCTCATTTAATCCTAAAACATAGCTCATTTGTTAGATAACTCAGTTCAACAAATTCTTATTTAATGTCTACAAAAAGCATTTCACCAAACTTCTAATCTGATTTCATGGACCTTGGAGATCAGCTCCTCTAATGCCCTCAAGTTATAGATGTACAAGCTACAACATCTCCTTCCCAGGGGGGCATGCTCAAGTTCACATGGCAGAGCCAGGCAGGGGCGTGGGGACTGACTCCCAGCTGAGGGTCTCTCAAGATACCAGTTCTTCCTAGAGTGAAGATTGAGGAGAGATCAATCAGCAAACAAAACAACTCAGCCCCCTCTGTAGACCCTTTGTCCTCCTCTTCGGCACTGTGTGTGCAAATCCACCCTCACCAGAGTGCACGGCCAGGGTCAGGACTGCAGTGCGGGCCAGGGAGGCCTGGATGCAGACGCACAGGCACTGCGGTCTCCACTCCTCCCCTCCAGGGAGGTGGCTGACTGCCCCCGACCCCAGCACAGACTTGTTAGCTGTTTCCACTCAAATGAAGTGCGCACATTAGAACCAAAATGCCATTACTGGGGCGCCTGGGTGGCTCAGTCGTTAAGCGTCTGCCTTCAGCTCAGGTCATGGTCCCAGGGTCCTGGGATCGAGCCCCGTGTCGGGCTCCCTGCTCGGCGGGAAGCCTGCTTCTCCCTCTCCCACTCCCCCTGCTTGTGTTCCCTCTCTCTCTCTCTCTCTCTCTCTCTGTCAAATAAATAAATAAAATCTTTTTTAAAAAATGCCATTACTTCACCAATACCAACTTTTCCTTTTCTCCTTTTGCTGACCTTCCCTATTTCCTTTCCTGTGAAGGAAAAAGTGAATTGTACCTTTTTTTTTTTTAAGAGAAAGAAAGAGAGAAACCAATTAAGTCTTCTGTATAAAGTGCTTTGCTATCCCCTGGACTCAGCGATGTTCCATCTACCTTCTTGGCTTCCAGAAAATGCTTGAGTGCCAACGAGGTTCTGCCTGGGCCGCAGCTGCCTGCAGAGGACAGCACAGTCCCAGTGGCCTTCCCCTTCCACAGCCTCAATGACCAACCAGTTAACACTGAGTAATTGTCAGGTGCAGCTCAAGGTAGCAACTCCTCCTTTCTCAGTCTTACCCACCCTCCTGCCTTCTCTGGCTTTTCCAGCTTAGCAATTTACCCCTGTCCAGTATCCCAACTTCCCCACAAACTTTAAAACGTTAGATTGGCATGGCTTTATAATAAAACCACATCTTCAGGGAGAGGGACAAAGGTTGATACAGAGCAAAGATACTCAAGCTTTAAATGGAGGGGTTAGAAGTAAGCAATTAAGCTGCTTTTCTTCTCAGAGATCTATTGGTAACTGTTCTCACATTATGAGTGACAACTCCCTGAAGCATTATTTCCCAATGTTTTAAATCTGTGACATTCCTGTCAGGTCACAGTATAGCAGTAATTCTCAAGATTCGGTCTTCATACCAAGCAGTATGAACCACCTGGGGAGCCTATGCACATACAAGGGCTGGAGGCCCACCCCAATGGAATAGTCAGAAGCTTTGAGGGTGAGACCCATGAATCTGCATTTTCACAGGCCCCTGAAGCTCCTTAACATCAGAGGAATTTTGCAGAAGGTAGTGAGAAAGGAACTCTTCATCCCTACCTTTCTACCCCTCACAGTCATGCCCAAGCATTGGTCTAGTCCACTCCCCACCCCTCTCAGAATAATTTGTGTACGTGGCCTTCTCATCTTTTTGATGGTTCTCATAGGTGTATAATTTAGGGTGTCATCTAGCTCCTTATAGTTAGCTCTTCCTAAAAGTACTCTAAATTTTGAAACTTTCATGTTCCTTTTTCCCCAATAAAAAAAATATATATTTATCACCTCCCTCCCATTCACTCAGAGATTCTGCTCTCATGAGTCTAAATTTTTCTTGGGACACCTCGTTGGCTCAGTCGGTAGAGCATGTGACTCTTGATCTCAGGGTCCTGAGTACAAGCCCCATGTTGGGGGTGGGGCCTACTTAAAAATAAAACTTTTTAAAATATTTTCTTAAAATGGTATGACTGACTGACTGGGCACTGATTAGGTCTAGCCTACCAGGTGGGAAAAGAGGTCTCAAGTATAATGTGAAGGGAGAGGGTGGTAGAACCTGGAGCCACACTTGACCACCTTGTCCTGTGTGTCAAACTGCATAACATCACAGGCTGTCCCCAGTGAGTAGAAGGCCCGGCTCAGTGGAATGAGGAGTGGCAGTCCACTGGTTCTGAAGCAGAGGTAGCACCACTACCTCACCACCATCCCAGCTTCTCCTGTCTCCCTAGGACCCCTTGAGGCACTATGAGGTCAGGGTAGGACTTTCAGGCCCTCCTTGTGAAGGTTCATCTTTATGTGTAATTAAAATAGCAAAAAGTCTACTTACAGGACTGCTCATTAAACAACTTTGTAAGAGCAAAAAATTGAACAAAATATAAATGTCTATCAAAAGGAGTGGTGTGTGTGAAGGTTAAAAAGCTATACAGCAAATTCTAGTAAATGGTCAGCTCTTGGGATTGTGGATGGGGGACAGAACTACTTTGTCTTTATACATTTTCTGTGATTTGACTTCTTACAAGGAACACATATCTATCCTATTTTTTTATTTTTTTAAGTAAAAAAATCAATTAATAAAAAGATGTGGAACTATATATAGTGTGTCTTGAAGGAGCCTATGGCTGGTTAAGCTTAAATTTAGTACATAATCAGGCTTGCATTTGGGTTGAGGCAGGTCGAACTTACGTACCTACGCAAGTATAGGTTGTAGAGGAGCAGTAAAAACATATAAACCGTCAAAGTTGGATGGAATCCTCATGTAAACATTTAACAGATCCCCGCTTAGAATCTGCTGTTTACCCTGGATAGAAAATAGTAGAAAAATACTTTTCAACAATAATCGCCCTTATGCAACAAGGCACACTAGAACAATGTCTACTGTTCTTCCATATGCCAGGAACATTGTGTAATATTGATATTTATTTTGTTCCTTTACATTTTGTAACTTGGGTCCTTCTAGGAGCCTGCAAGGTAGACGCCCTAGGATGAAGGTGAAAATTCATTGTTATTATCTGGTAACAAATATTATTGATAAAACCTGTTAATCCTCTGCCTTCTTATTCTTGTCCAAATATGCTATCTCTGCAACAATCATATGCTTGTCTTAGCTGCTTCAGTACACACAAAGGTAGTACTCACTGTCAGCCATGTCATCTTTAAATATAAAGAAAAATACTACATACAGTTCATCTTGGTCAAGGTAGAGGATAGAGCCGGAAAGTTTTTTGGTCTCTAAAACTAGAGGAAGAATCCAGGCTGTGAACTAAAAACAGATCTCATTTTAATTACAGCTTCACCATGAACTAGCCATGTGACCTTGGGAAGTCACCTAAACTCCTTAAGCCTCATTTTCCTCAGCTGGAAAATGGCACAATAATATCAGCTTTACTGGATTGTCATGATGATTAAGCAAGACCATAAAATTAGAGCTATTTTATAGCTAATCCTTTAGCAGAACCAAAATCCCGAAGGAGTTGAAACCAATTATGCAAGGGTGGTTGCTCAACCTGTCCTAAATCAGGATAGTTCAGAAAATGTAAATACTGTAGTTCACTATATACTAAATCAGCACTGAGGATTACAAGCCAAATAAAGGAACAGAAATAAATAACACTATAAAAATACAGACTTACAAGTATACACACACCCAGAAAAACCAATATCTGTCATGATCTTTTTGGGGGGGCCCACATGACTTAGAACCCTTTCCAGTAAGAATTTTCCTCCTTAAATATTTTTGCCTCTTATACAACAATAGTGTCTTAAGCAATTTCAACTTTTTCCCACTCTTCTGTCACATACACCATAACTTGAACTGTCTATACATAAGGTATTTTCCTCTCATTTCTTTCATTACTCAATTATATTCTGTTACTAGTTTGCATAAAAATATTTTCCCAGTGTGTCCTTACACTAAGGTTGTTGCTTCATTATCTTAGGCAATATCATACCACCAACGTTTAAAGCGACATTGCCATGGAAACATGATAATGTGGTAATCGGATAGCACTACATTATTCCAGGGTTATTGTTGTCAGCTGTGAAAACTTGCCAGAATCCCTTCTTAATCGTTATCACTATGTGATAACTAACAAATGGGCCCAATTATTTTCTTTTCGAGAAATCAAGGTGAAAATTGACATTAAACTCTTAGGGCAAATCTGGTAGAGGATCAAATTAGCCCAACTAGCAGCTAATATTGCTGACCTTAAAATAATCACCAGAATAAAATGTAAGAGGAGCCCAAGTTCCCTCTGTTTGGCTACCTCAAACCAGCAGGGTCATTCCCCACTCCCTGAATAATAATCTGGAAAGGGATGGGTGGGGGAGGAGCATTTTAACAAGAACCCAAGGTGATTCTGATGTACTTTCAGAAACACTGAATTATAGCCTTACAGAGAGAGAAAGCATTTTAGAACACAATATAGAAGAAAGGTGTACACCCTCATATCTCAGAAGACAGAATTTAAAGACAGGGTCTTTGGGGTACAGTGAATCAAGTTACACTGTTCTGAGAATACAGAACAAGTCTGGTCCTTAAGAACAAGATCTGAATAACAAAAAGAGAAAATTATCTTCTCGCTGTGATGTTGGGGGCCCTGCTCCGTCTTGCGTTCTCTGCAGCCCCTGCAGACAAGGCTCCACAGCCTTGCGGTCACCACAGCCCAGAAGCACTGAGAAGTCTACGTAGTCATTTGAGACACTTATGTGCCCCAAGGATTTCCTCTCAACCTTCAAGTGGCAGCTAAAGCAGAAGCTGCATATTTATACACAGTTGAGGGAAAGGCTAGGGCTTCATGTCTGGTCCATTTTAATGCAGTTCTCTTCCCTTTCTAATTTAAATTCTGTAGAAACAGTATGGTGTAATTCAGAGTCAAGCTCATAGTAATCTTGCAGTGAGCAGCATTTTGATAAGGCCACGTTTTTTAAAATAGTCATTTTGTCTACTGTAGATACTTCCAGTTAACCACTTCGTCAACTGAACTTAAATTTTTAACATTTTGTCAAGCCGAGGGGTTAGGAGGAGCTAAATTGTGGGAGTGCTCTTTTTAGTTTTTAACACAGCATATTAATGTGAGTATGACCCCGAGAAACAAACCAGGGTCATAAGGCAAAGGAACTTTGTGACTAAGCACAGAGCTATAAAGGTGCATGCTAAAATAATTTTTTAATTTTGCTTTTAAAAAGTGAATTTTATTTCATTAAAATATGAAAAGCAAGGATTTATTCATTTCTGAGTTGCAAACATTAAACATGGCAATTAATTAACGAATGAAATGATACAAAACTAATCAGAAAATATAAATTAACATAACAGTTCTGTTTCCTCTAGTCTAATGGATTTTGGAACCATAAATGAAAACTTTTATAAGAGTATGTTTATTTCACAAACGACCAAGCAGTTGCAGATAAACCACTCATTTGGAACCAGCTCAGCTGTATTCAAACTGAATCACATTTTCACATTTTATTTTAAAATGTTCTTTCAGTTCAACTCAAGTATCTATTGAGTGCCTGGTATGTACAAGGTAATATTTTATCCACTCTAGAGGCTGACTCTGGCTTCATAATTGGCTTGGAGACACAACACAGTTACAGATAACTAATGCAGCTCCCCCTGAAACTAATAATACACTATATGTTAACTAAATTGAATTTAAATAAAAAAATCTTTTAAAAACATACACATAACTAATGCAGAACAGATCATGACAGGTCTTGCAGTGGAGGTCTACAGTCTGTATTCACAATAGGAGCAATACTGCCCCAGGGTAGTGAAAATTGGTTGTGGGAGGAGGTGAAGAAATCTTAAGATACTACAGTGGTTTGTGGTCCTACAAAAGGTCACAGTACCTAAACACAAACACAGCATATCTCTAGTTTTAAAGATACTATTTATTTATTATTTATTTATTTTTTTTTTTTTGAGTGAGAGAGACAGAAAGTATGAGCAGGGGGAGGGGCAGAGAGACAAGCAGAGT
The DNA here is from genome assembly GCF_009762305.2 of Zalophus californianus. Taxonomy (NCBI): domain Eukaryota; kingdom Metazoa; phylum Chordata; class Mammalia; order Carnivora; family Otariidae; genus Zalophus; species Zalophus californianus. The sequence continues at coordinate 157,818,621 of NC_045597.1, read as the reverse complement.
CCCTGCTGAGCAAGGAGCCAGACTCAGGGCTTGATTCTGGGACCCTGAGATCATGACCTGAGTCAAACTCTGACACTTCACCAACTGAGCCACCCAGGTGGCCCTCTTTAGTATTAAAATTTAAAGGGGGGAAGGGGGCATGGGGCGCCTGGGTGGTTCAGTTAGGGAAGCCTCTAACTTTGGTTCAGGTCAGGATCTCAGGGTCCTGGCTCTGCTCTCAGCAGGGAGTCTGCTTTTCCCTCTCCCTCTGCTCCCCCCATGCTCCTCCTCCTCCTCTCTCTCTCTCTCTCTCTCTCTCAAATAAATAAATAAATAAAATCTTTAAAAAAAATTTAATGGGGGATTTGGGGAATTAGAGGATAAATATCTAAAAAAGTCTTCTTGAGGGACACCTGGGTGGCTCAGTCGGTTAGGCGACTGCCTTCGGCCCAGGTCATGATCCTGGAGTCCCGGGATCGAGTCCCACATTGGGCTCCCTGCGCGGCGAGGAGCCTGCTTCTCCCTCTGACCCTCCCCCCTCTCATGCTCTCTCTCTCTCAAATAAATAAATTTAAAAATTAAAAAAAAAGTCTTCTTGAGGAAGCAATAATGAAAAGAGTTGAGCATAAGGCAGGTGAATATGCTTGAAGACATCCGTGAAGGAGGAGGGCAGGTCTGTGAAAACAGTGGTATCTGAGGGGGACCTTTAGGAAAGAACAGAGCTTCCAAAAGCAGTTTTAGAGAGCAGAATACTCCTGGTGGCAGATAGGGCTAACTATTTATTACTCGGTTTCATCTCATGTAGCAGCACTGATCTGTTGGTAGTGGCTGCCTGTAACACTATAAAATCCAAGGATTCTGAGACTAGAACCAGGCTTAGCAAAAAAGACTGCAGTGACCAATTAGTGATGTCTGCCATGTGCATAGAATGTGGAAAGTTAAGGTATGAATACCACAGATTATTTCCTTTCTCTAGCAATCTTAACCAAAAAAACAGGAAAGTGCAGGATATATTCAAGGAAAAATGAATACAGGCCAATGAATTCCTAAAGACCTCTTCTAATTCAAAACCCAAAGAATTCAAGACTGATTTTTACCAAAAAATAAATGTGAAAGGGGAGGGAGCATATTTATCATGTGTAAATCTACATTCTCCCGCATGTCACCATTGCACGTACTCCTAAAACAATTTGTCTTAAACACACCCGTAGGAAGTGCACAAAACACAAATGGGTGTAATTGTAATCACTTGTATAATTTCCACTGGACAAGGAACAGTCCGCCTGTTGCTGGCATCTTAGAAGCACCCCCATGTATTTCCTACTCCTTTCACTCAGAGGTAACATCCTAATTTTTAGGATAATCACTTCCTTGCTTTCCCTAAGAGTTTGATCACTCATGCATGCATACCTAAACAACACAATTTAGTTTTGCCTGTTCTTGAATTTTATGCATATGGATATACAAATATAAAATATACTTCAACGTGTTGTTTCTTTCACTTAACATTGTTTATGAGATTTACCCTTGTTGTTGCATGTAGCAATTTCTTTATCCATCCTGCTTACTTGTGATTTGGTTGCCTCCAAAGGTTGGCTATGACAAGCAGCGCTGTCCTGAACATGAGCAGGGATCCTAGTGCACATAGCCATGAGTTTCTCAAGGGTGTAGATCTAGAGGTGGAATTGCTGGGTCATAGGGCATTTCTTTAGCTTTATTAGATAAATGCCAAACTCTTTCCAAGTGGAATGTTGCAGTTTACACTCCTAACCACAGAATATGAAGTTCCCATTGCTCCAATAAAAATATTGTCAGATTTTTACATTTTGTCATCCTAGTGTGTATACAGTATGATCTCAGTGTGGTTTTAATTTGTATTTACCCAGTTACTACTGAGACTGAGCACATTTTCATATGTTTATTGGCCATTTGGATTTTCCTTTTATAAAGCACCTATTTAAATCTTTTTCCCACATTTAAAGTTCTATTTATAAGAATTTTTTATATATATACTGGATATCAGTCCTTTATTTTTTACATGTGTTGTAATTATCTTCCCTAATTCTTTGTGGCTTGTCTTTTTACTCTTTCTGTGATGTCTTTTGATTAACAGAAGTTTTTAATTTTAAAATAGGCAAATGTATCTATCTTTTTTTTTTAAGATTTTATTTATTTATTTAACAGAGAGAGACACAGTGAGAGGGAACACAAGCAGGGGGGGTGGGAGAGAGAAAGAGAAGCAGGTTTCCACTGAGCAGGGAGCCTGATGCGGGGCTTGATCCCAGGACCCTGGGATCAGGACCTGAGCCGAAGGCAGACACTTAACGACTGAGCCACCCAGGCACCCCCAAATGTATCTATCTTTTACCCTTCTTGGTATATCATTTAAGAAAATCTTCCCCTTTCCTGAAGCAGCTAGGGAAGGGGAGAAGTGAATTATTTTTAAATTTGGCTATAACATGGGCCATTTTAATATCTCTAACACAAAATTCTCTAAGCTACAGTTATTATAAGCTGCTGTGCCTAAAGGGTAGGTTTTGTGAGAAGGAAAAGGAATAGTTAAAGCTTAAAAGAGTTATAATAAACGTCAGTGAACATCATAGATGTAAAAATACCTAAGAAGCCTTTTATTTCACCTCCAAGACTTTGCTCACTTTTATGATTTTTTTTAATGCATGTTCTGGACATCAATACATTAACACAGAAACCAAATGACCACCTTTTCATACAGTCTTCGAGTCTTCAAATATTTGCTGAGCACCATTTAGAAAGGGGACTTTCTGGGGCGCCTGGGTGGCTCAGTTGGTTGGGCGACTGCCTTCGGCTCAGGTCATGATCCTGGAGTCCTGGGATCGAGTCCCGCATCGGGCTCCCTGCTCAGCAGGGAGTCTGCTTCTCCCTCTGACCCTCCCCCATCTCATGCTCTCTCTCTCTATCTCATTCTCTCTGTCAAGTAAATAAATAAAATAAAATAAAAATAAATAAATAAACACTCCCACACTTTAAAAAAAAAAAAAAAAAAAAAAAAAAAGAAAGGGGACTTTCTGTTAATTAACATGGAAGATGCAAAGATGAGGAGACAAGATCCTCAGGGAGCTCAGACATGGTAGGGGGAAATGTGTACCAGCAACAAGACCTGGTAAAGGGAATGAGCTCCATATGAGGGTTCCATGGGAGCCCCAAAAAGGAGGTGTTGCTCTTCAGTTGAGGGATCATTGAAGACTTTCTGAAAGAGGTCACCTTGAAATGAATCTCAAAAGATGGACAGCCTGGAAAGAGGCAGAGGTGGTGTCATGGGCATTCCGGTGGGAGAATACCACAAGCAGGAATTCCAAGACTAGACATGAGCAACTGACAATTCACACAGGACCATCAACCATGATCTTGGTTTTTTTATATTTTGAAAAATGTAGAAAGACTTGCTCCCACCTATCCATAAATTCTAAGTGTTCCAGCTCTGTTTCAAAGATGCTTGAGGGGCACCTGGGTGGCTCAGTTGGTTAAGTGTCTGCCTTTGGCTCAGGTCATGGTCCCAGGGTCCTGAGATCAAGTCCCACATCAGGCTCCTTGCTCAGCAGGGAGGCTGCTTCTCCCTCTCCCTCTGCCTGCCGCTCCCCCTACTTGTGCTTTCTCTCTCTCTGTCAAATGAATAAATAAAATCTTTTAAAAAAAATTCTTGAAATCATAAGCAAATATTGGACCAAGCACAAGTTCCTGTTGTCCTCATTACTTCCTGCAAAAACAATCTAAAAGTTTAAATGTCACTAAAGATATTATCAAACTGTGATAGAACTGCTTTTTAATTTTGTTTTTGTGCTTGTTTAGTAATGCTGTTCACTCTTAACTGAATTCATGGGGCGAATTTTTTAAAGCACAATTTCAATGATCCACCTTATATGTGGCACTTAAATGCCATGGGTCAAGATCTTGCTCCTGTCTCTCTTTGCTTTTGCCATACAAACACCAGGACCTGTGTGGTCTGTTTAAATAGTCTAATTGGCCCAGGAAAAAAATGAACACTTGTCTTTATTTTCTTCATTATTCTCCACTACAACTCCTAAACATTATAAGCTGAAATGATACATTTGTGAGATGCTACATAAATATCTGAACTTTTGCAAAATAGTCTATGCTTATCCATTCATTACAAAGTTTTCCAGTCAGAATGGAATTAAATTAGGCCACTCTTCTCTGTAATCAGGGCTTTACTGAATCCCTTCTACACTTGTTGTATAGATAGTATGCTGGTGTGGGAAATAGAGGAGACTGAAGACAAAACTCTTAAAAACTCTGGGTCTCAATTTCCTTATCCACAAAATGGGGAAAATAATACCTTTGTGCCCACCTTAAAGAGTTATCAGAAGAGGGGTGCCTGGTTGGCTCAGTCAGTGGAGTGTGTGACTCTTGATCTTGAGGTTGTAGGTTCGTGCCCCACGTTGGGTGTAGAAATTACTTAAAAATAAAATCTTTCTAGAAGGTGGGGGGGGGCTATCATAAGAAACAAGCGTCCTCATTTACAAGGAAAGCACTCAGTACATCAAAAGCACCACACAAATCCAGGTTACCCTTCTTAGTTTAGTCCATGAGGTCTTCTGTTGTTGGGAAGCCAGTCTTTTTCTTGGTAATCTGTAGATGCCATAGCAAACCCTGCTCCCTTAAACAACACCCAAATAGAAAGTCTTCTTTTTGTTTTCATTTGAAAGGCATAGAAGAAGGTAAGGAAGAGAGAAGGAAACATTTATTGACTGTCTGCTATGCTTCAGGATCCATGCTAAGAATTTTACTTCCACCACCTCACTGATATTGTTAGAACCACCTCTGTTTTACAGAAGAAAAACAGGAGGCTCAGAAAGTCTTGGTGACTAGCTCAGCATCACATAGCTAGTAAGTGGCAACACTCAGATGCAAACCCAGTGTTGGTCTGACTCTAAAGCCATACATGCTGTTTCCCCCACACTCGACTGCCTCTCTAATAAATATGTCACTGACAAATGATGTGTCCGCACATTTCAGTGTGAAGCTGTAGAGCTGGTCAAAACCCCATTTTCTCTCCCATCTGTGGCCTTACTCCTCTGTTTCTGCTGTAAATACAATCTCTGGTTCACTCTCCCCAGATCCTACACTAGTGTCTGCCCACATTAAAAGGTGAGTGTAATACCAAGACAGAGAGCAAAAGGCCCTTGTCCCAGGGACAGCAGCAATGCTGGTGGTCTCTCTTGCTTCTTCTAGGTCTACACCTGCCCTCTGGTTTTTGCCTGATCCTAGCTATGAACCAAGAGCTGACTGAGGCTTTATCCTTTCACTCTACTTCAACTGATCTGACCTTTGCCTTATCTCCTTTAGTTTGGATCAACGCCCCGGGTCCCACATGAACTCTGGCCTCTGGAGTCATGATGCTTTCCTGGTCCTTCTTCTGTACTATGACCCTCCTTTCCCTTCCCCAGTCTGGGCCCTTTTATCCCTTCATCCTGCTCCCCTCCATTGCCTGCAGGGAACTTAGCGCCCCCAGGCCTGCCCTGGCTGACCCGTCCCTTGTGCTGCCTGTGCCCTCATGCTAACAGGGGCACAGGGATTATCTGCTGCCCTCAGGAAGGAAGAACTAATGAATGTTTTCATATCTTTGCAGACTATTCCCTTGACGAGCTTATCCTTGCAGCTTACACTCTTGACCAACACAGGTTGTGCCAGAACTCTTTCAGAGCTTATATGTAAATCTAGCGTTTCTCAAAAGCTGCATTCATTTCTGTTACATCAAAGCATGATTGCCTATTAATAATAGTCTAAAAGAGAATTTGAAGATTCTTAAATTCCTTGCAGGAAAATACAAAGTTATTCAGTTAACTTTTTGGATGAAAATTGCTGCAGGGAATAGGAGACAGAGGTCTTGACCTCTGAGTATCTGGGGCATTTTAACTACTCTCTGGTCCTGTAATGACATCATCAGTCAAATACTTTCAGAATCTGTGCTATGAGGCAAATATTCCACCCCAGCTCAGTAAATAGAATTACCTCAGGAGCCACTGGAGACAGTGAGGCACTCACCCTGCCAAATAGTTGTCCCTCTGTAAGGCTTCAGACCTCTTTCCCTTAGTTCTACCATGTTTAGATTCTCCAGACCAAAAAGAGTTCCATACCTCACAGATGTTCTGAAAAGAGCAGGACACATTTTAAATCAGAATGGCCCTGGGGCGCCTGGCTGGCTCAGTTAGAAAAGCATGCAACTCTTGATCTCAGGATTGTGAGTTGAAGCCCCACATTGGATATAGAGATTACTTAAATAAATAAACTAAAACAACAACAACAACAATGTGAAAAAAAATTCAGAATGGCCCTCAGAAAACCAGGGACATAGCAATCTCAGACATATTTCAAATTGAGGCGCTTGTTCTAAGGACCTCCCCAAGAGATGGGAAAATGCTGACCTTCCACAGTCTTACCTGGGCTTCTGAAGACTGTCCTAAGATAGCCTTTGAGAAGGCATCTCTTCATTTACTGTTTTACCCCACTAGGAAAGGTCGAGAAGCCTGCTCTATTTTTTTTTTTTTTAAGATTTTACTTATTTATTTATTTGTCAGAGAGAGAGCACAAGCAGGGGGAGCGGCAGAGGGAGAGGGAGAAGCAGGCTCCCGCTGAGCAAGGAGCCTGACGTGGGACTCGATTCCAGGACCCTGGGATCATGACCTGAGCCAAAGACACTTAACCCACTGAGCCACCCAGGCATCCCAGAGAAGCCTGCTCTAGGTAAAACATCACATCCTAGGGCATTCAGACTTGCCTCAGCCTATAATGGGTTGGAAAGAACTCACTCCAGGTCACTCACAATCCCTACCCTGACATTCTCCTGCTTTCTATTCAAGAAGAATAATTCTGCCCTGAGCCCTCCTCATCTTTGCAGAGTTCTAGGCCTGGTTCCCTAGTGGGATTCTCTACCTGAATCACACACTTTGAACATTACCAAGAAACCTCCTCTGTATTCTCAGGTACCTTCTCCATTGACTTTTCTCTCTAGAAGATATTCTAGATTCTAAGACACTTAACTCCACCCTACATTTCATTAAACAAATAGAAAAAGTAGAAAGGAGGTGCCTGGGTGGCTCAGTCGTTAAGCGTCTGCCTTCGGCTCAGGTCATGATCCCAGGGTCCTGGGATCCAGCCCCACATCGGGCTCCCCGCTCAGCAGGAAGCCTGCTTCTCCCTCTCCCACTCCCCCTGCTTGTGTTCCCTCTCTCGCTGTGTCTCTCTCTGTCAAATAAATAAAATCTTTAAAAAAAAAAAAGAAAAAGAAAAAGTAGAAGGAAATCACATTTGTCGTACACCTTCTAGGAGCAGGCACAGTGGAGGTCTTCATACACATCAACGTAATTATCCTTTGCAAAGTCCCTGACAGGAAATGAAAGCCAGAGAATTTAAAAACTTTGATAAAGTGGTATCATCAGCTATTATGGTAGAGTTGGGATTTAAACTCAGGAACTCTTTGGCTCCAAAGCCACTGCCTTTTCCAGCATATTCCATACTTCCCAAACACAGACGAGCCTATTCTGTATACTGCTAGTCTCTTCCCTGTATGCCTACATCACAACCCATGTCTCCTGATGATTGTTCCCAAAAGTAACAATATACAGTTACCCCTTGAACAACATGAGTTTGAACTGTATGTGTCCACTTATAAGCAGATTTATTTTGGTAAATATAGTATAAAACTGTAAATGTATTTTCTCTTCCTTATGATTTTTTTCATAACATTTTCTTTTCTCTAGCTTACTTTATTGTAAGAATACAGTATATGATACATATACAAAATATGTTAGTTAACTGTTTATATATTTGGCAAGGCTTCCAGTCAACAACAGGCTATTAGTAGTTAAGTTTTTGGAGAGTCCAAAGTATATGTGGATTTTTTTTTTTTAAGATTTTATTTTTAAGTAATCTCTACCCCCAACCTGGGGCTCAAACTCACAACCCCAAGATCAAGAGTCACATGGTGTACCTACAAAACAACTTAGGTGCCCCCATATGTGGATTTTTGACTGCGGTGGGGAGGGGGTTGATGCCCCCTAACCCTCATGTTGTTCAAGGGTCAATTATACTTCATACCAAGTCTTTTCTTCTAATCAAAGACAAGGTTGAACTAAAATGAGATTAGACTAGAAGCATTCTTTTAAAAATAAAAATAAAAAAGAAGCAGTCTCTTATTACCACTTTGGGGGAAATTTTGCTATTTCTCAAAATTCAACAGTATTAGTAAGTTTGGGATTTTCAAATGGCGTGGGGTTAACATATACCGCTAGGGCCAGAGTTTCAATGTTGCATTTGTTTTCCAGAAAAAGAGCTCAGCATAAAATGCAGCTAATAGTGAGGTTTTGTTTGGGTTTTTTGCATAATAAAAGTCGTAACTGAGCAACATTAGCTACAGACACTCCTCCCCATAAAGCCATGGAGACTGTGAAAAGCATTTCAGAGAAATACAAACCCCAAGTAGTCTTTGGCAAGGGGTAATTTGCCATGATGATAGTTAAATAAGGAGAATACTGAGTAGCTGACTACAAAGAAGCATCTGAAAATAAAACTAGCTGTGGCTCAAGTCCCTCATCTGAAAATGTATATAAAATCTCTCACATGTGACAGCCTAAATTGGTCTCTTCTTCTTATGAGGCAAATTTGACAATGCATACCAAGAAGCTTAAATCATACCCTTTTGACCTAATAATCCTACTCCTGAGACTTTATCTCAAGGAAATAAGTCATAAGAATAAGGAAGACTATCCATATTTTACAACAACATTATTTAAAATTTAGTGGAAAACTGGAAACAACCTAATTTTCCAATAATACAGGAAAGGCTTAATACATTTTAGTATCTTAATTCTTTGAGAGACTGCAGCTATTAAGAATATGATCACAAGTGTACAAACAAGGAAAGGGAGTTTAGTGAAAAGGATAGAACACAGAAATGCAAATATGTAGTGGTTACAGAACTGTGAAAATTCTCATTTTGATAAAGACTAGGAGGGGGCAAAAAAAGATAAAAATACTTACATTAGCACATTAAGATTACATGTTTTAAACAAATTTTTCTTTGGTAATGACTATATTCAGTTTTTAGGCATTTTTTTCTTGTTTTTCCAGCTACAACTTATATAGAATCATATTTCATAATTATTTTTGGATCAGAAGATTATATTACAAAGGATACATGTGGAATATTCTAGCCAAGTGTAAAATTGAGAATTACTAATTTGCCAATACTAACACTATTGTTTTAATTTGCAGTGAAGGGAATTTGGCTACAAAGCAAGTTGTGTTCCTTCAGAGACCAGTTATGTGGAATTCAGCTGCTCAAACCCCAGAAGTGAGTAAAATTGATGCTTTACTAAATGTTCTACTGAAGCATTTAATCCTTAAACTCTCACTGTAATTCTAAATGGTGAATACAGATGAGGAAATGTGGACTTGATATGGAAATAGTCTCTAAGCCAACATATAACAACAAAGGAAGTATGTCAGTAACCAGATGACAGGAGACAGTTCTGAAGGGGATCAAAATATGTTACCCAAAATGTGCCACCTGGGCAAAGGATTATTTTGAGCTGAAGGCAATTAAGAAACACAGACATAGGAGTAACTTTCTATCCTCTCCCTTTCTGATAAAAAACAGGGCATAAATTTCCCTTTTTAAAGGTAACTGGCTCAGTCAGTAGACTCCTGATCTTGAACCTACTCTGACTCTTGATCTCAGGGTTGTGAGTTCAAGCCACATGTTGGGCGTAGAGATTACTTAAAAAATAAAATCTTAAAAAAAAAGGTAACAAATTTCCATTTGTAAAGTTGTTCCCCTCTCCTGTACTAGGAGGAGAAGACTCCTACTAATCACCAGAGATGACTTATTGCTAGAGATGGCACTGACTTGAGTATACATAAACAAACCTTACTAAAATAAACCTTATCTTCCATTAGGTTTGCCACATACATACCTTTCCACAATTCACTGCCCATAGAAGCCCAAAGCCCTGTTCCTTTGTGTAGTCACTTTGCTAAAATCATGTATAAGCTCCCAGGTCTCACAACCTCTTTAGGTTTTCACTTTTTCTCTGTGAAGCCCCCATGGACATCCAAAATAAAATTCTTCTCCTGTTAATCTGTCTTTTGTTAGTTTAATTTGCAGACCTCAGGTACTGAAACAAGAGGATAGAGGAAAAGTTTTTTGTGAGTGTGCCTAATATTGCAACAGTCATACAGATGGCCAACACACACATGAAAAGATGCTCAACATCACTAATCATCAGAAAAATGCAAATCAAAGCCACAGTGAGAGATCACCCCACACCAGTCACAGTGGTTAATATAAAAAGGATAAGAAATACAAGTATTGGCAAGGATAGGGTAAAAAGGAAATCCTTGTGCACTGTTGGTGGGAATGTTAATTGGTGCAGCCACTGTGAAAAACTGTATGGAGTCTTCTCAAAAAATTAAAAATAGAATTACCATATGATCCAGTAATTGCACTTCTGGGCATTTACCTAAAGAATATGAAAACACTAATTTGAAAAGAGATATGCACCCCTATGTCTATTGCAGCATTATTTACAATAGCCAAGATATGGAAACAGTCCAAGTGTCCATCAATACATGAATGGATAAAGAAGGTGTGGTACACACACACACACACACACACACACACACACACACACACACACACACACCATTAATGGAATATTACTCAGCCATAAAAAAAGAATGAAGTCTTGTTGTTAGCAACAACATGGATGGAGCTAGAGAGTATAATGCTAAGTGAAATCAGTCAGAGAAAAGACAAATACCATACGATTTCATTCATATGTGGAATTTAAGAAACAAAACAGATGAACAAAGAAAAAGACCAAAAAAAAAAAAAAACCAGACTCTTAAATATAGAGAACAAACTGGTGGTTACCAGAGGGGAGGTGGGTGGGGAGACAGATAAAATAGGTGAAGGGAATTAAGAATACACTTACTATGATAAGCAGTGAGTAATGTATACAATTGTTGAAACACTATTTGTACACCAGAGACTAATATAGCACTGTACAATTACTTACACTGAAATTTAAAAATAATAATAAAAAAATAAAAATATTACAGAGATTCCATTTATACAATATTCTCAAAAAGATAAAACTACATTGTGGAGAACAGGTCAGTGGTTGGGGAAGGGAAGTGATAACGGGATCGCACAGGAGGTTTTAGGGAAGATAATGGAACTGTTCTGTGTCCTATTGTGGTTACACAAAACTATACATGGCTGTGGAAATTCATAGAACTATACACTTTTAGTATATAATAATCTAAAAATTAGAAGATTGGTTTATAAATCACATAGACTACCTTTTTTTATGTCTTTGTCCTTCATTAAAGTCTGTCCTTGGTAGAAACTAAAAGAACAGTGGAACAGATCAATGAAACTGGGAGCTGGTTCTTTGAAAGAATTAATAATATCAATAAACCCTTGGCCAGACTTATCAAAAAAAAAAAAGAGAGAGAAAGGACCCAAATAAATAAAATCATGAATGAAAGAGGAGAGACCATAACCAGCACCGAAGAAATACAAACAATTATAAGAACATATGATGAGCAACTATATGCCAACAAATTAGGCAATCTGGAAGAAATGGATGCATTCCTAGAGACATATAAACTACCAAAACTGAAACAGGAAGACATAGAAAACCTGAACAGACCTATAACCAGCAAGGAAACTGAAGCAGTAATAAAAAATTCCCAACAAACAACAGCAGCCCAGGGCCAGATGGCTTCCCAGGGGAATTCTACCATACATTTAAAGAAGAATTAATACCTATTCTTCGGAAGTGGTTTCAAAAAATAGAAAAGGAAGGAAAACTTCCCAACTCTTTCTATGAGGCTAGCATGACTTTGATCCCAAAACCAGACAACGACCTCACCAAAAAGAATTACAGACCAATATCCCTGATGAACATGGATGCAAAAATACTCACCAAGATACTTGCCAATAGGATCCAACAGTACATTAAAAGAACTATTCATCATGACCAAGTGGGATTTATTCCTGGGCTGCAAGGGTGGTTCAACATCTGCAAATCAATCAATGTGATACACTACATTAATAAAAGAAAGGACAAGAACCATATGATCTTCTCAATAGATGCAGAAAAAGCATCTGACAAAGTACAGCATCCTTTCTTTATTAAAACTCTGAACAGTGTAGGGATAAAGGGAACATACCTCAATATCATAAAAGCCATCTATGAAAAGCCCACAGTGAATATCATTCTCAGTGGGGAAAAAAATGAGAGCTTTTCCCCTAAGGTCAGGAACGCAACAGGGATGTCTACTATCACCACTGCTGTTTAACATAGTACTAGAAGTCCTAGCCACAGCAATCAGACAACAAAAAGAAATAAAGGGCATCCGAATTGGTAAAGAAGAACTCTCTCTCTTCACAGATGTGGAAAACCCAAAAGACTCCACCCAAAATGGCTAGAACTCATACAAGAATTCAGCAAAGTGGCAGGATGTAAAATCGATGCACAAAATTGATTGCATTTCTATATATTAACAATGAGACAGAAGAAAGAGAAATTAAGAAGTTGATCCCATTTACAATTGCACCCAAAACCATAAGATACCTAGGAATAAACCTAACCAAAGAGGCAAAGGATATGCATTAAGAAAAATATAGAGGGATGCCTGAGTGACTCAGTCAATTAAGCGTCTGCCTTGGACTCAGGTCATGATCCCAGGGTCCTGGGATCGAGTCCCACATCGGGCTCTTTGCTCAGTGAGGAGCCTGCTTCACTTGCCTGCTGCTCCCCTTGCTTGTGCTCTCTCTCTCTGACAAATAAATAAATAAAATCTTTAAAGAAAGAAGGAAAACTATAGAACACTCATGAAAGAAACTGAGGAAGACACAAAGAAATGGAAAAACATTACATGCTAACAGATTGGAAGAGAAATTATTGTTAAAATGTCTATGCTACTTAGAGCAATCTATACATTCAATGCAATGGCTATCAAAATACTATCAACATTTTCCACAGAACTGGAACAACAATCCTAAATTTTGTGTGGAACCAGAAAAGACCCCAAATAGCCAAAGGAATGTTGAAAAAGAAAACCAAATCTGGTAGCATCACAATTCTAGACTTCAAGCTCTATTACAAAGCTGTAATCATCAAGACAGTATGGTACTGGCACAAAAACAGACACACAGATTAATGGAACAGAACGGAGAAGCTAGAAATGGACCCTCAACTCTATGGTCAACTAATCTTCCATAAAGCAGGAAAAAATATCCAATGGAAAAAAGACAGTCTCTTCAACAAATGGTGTTGGGAAAATTGGACATGCAGAAGAATGAAACTGGACCATTTCCTTACACCACACACAAAGACTCAAAATGGATGAAAGACTTAAATGTGAGATAGGAATCCATCAAAATCCTAGAGGAGAACACAGGCAGCAATGTCTATGACCAGCAACTTCTTGCTAGATACATCTCCAAAGGCAAGGGAAACAAAGGCAAAAATGAACTATTGGGACTTCATCAAGATAAAAAGCTTCTCCCCAGCAACGGAAACAGTCGATAAAACCAAAAGGCAACCAACAGAATGGGAGAAGATATTTGCAAATGACATATCAGATAAAGGGCTAGTATCTAAAATCTATAAAGAACTTATCAAACTCAACATCCAAAGAACAAATAATCCACTCAAGAAACGGGCAGATGACATGAACAGACATTTGTCCAAAGAAGATACCCAAATGGCCAACTGAAAAAAATACAAATCAAAACCACAATGAGATACCACCTCTCACCAGTCAGAATGGCTAAAATGAACAACTCAGGAAACAAATGTTGGTGAGGATGCCGAGAAAGGGTTGGTGGGAACGCAAACTGGTGCAGCCGCTCGAAAAACAATATGGAGTTTCCTCAAAAAGTTGAAAATAGAGCTACCCTACAACCCAGCAATTGCACTACTGGGTATTTACCCCAAAGATACAAATGTAGTGTACTGAAGGGGCACCTGCACCCCAATGTTTATAGCAGCAATGCCCACAATAGCTAAACTGTAGAAAAAGCCCAGATGTCCATTGACAGATGATTAGATAAAGAAGATATGTTGTATATATACAATGGATACCACTCAGTCATCTAAAAAATGAAATCTTACCATTTACAATGATGTGGATGGAGCTAGAGGGTATTATGCTAAGCGAAATAAGCCAATCAGAGAAAGAAATATTAGATGATTTCACTGATATGTGGAATGTAAGAAACAAAAGAGAGGATCATAGGGGAAGGAAGGGAAAAATAAAACAAGTCGAAATCAGAGAGGAAGACAAACCATTAGAGACTCTTAATCATAGGAAACAAGCTGAGCGTTGCTGGAGGGAAGGGGTGTGGAGGAATGGGGTAACTGGGTGATGGGCATTAAGGAGGGCACATGATGTAATGAACACTGGTTATTATATAAGACTGATGAATCACTGAACTCTACCTCTGAAACTAATAATACATTATATGTAAATTAATTGAATTTAAAAAAACAGTAAATCTTGCTTAAAAAAAAGAAAAAGGACTGTCCTTGCATAATGAAATTCTCATGAAGTAAGGCTATGCAGGATTAAAGCAGTGGGCTTTCTATCTTATTCCTTTTATCTATTCTTATTTTTCTTTCCTTTGGAGGGAGGCCTCTAAATGAATTCAAGGATGTGACATTCAGTAGGATAAGAGGGTCCAACCAGAATTTTGTCTCCATCTACTAAATGTTCTCAATTTTTTCTTCCAAGATCTTTTCTTTAAGATATTTGGAATTCAAAAAAGAATCCCAAGATCTTTTTTGTTTCTTTTGAAGACTCAAAACTAATCAAAAATTTTTATTACCTAAAAGTCTCTATTTCATTTAAATTCTTCAGCCCATTTCCCTTTGATAATTATTTAAAAGAAACAAAGGTCATTTAAAAGTATTTAGTTTCAGGGAGCCTGGGTGGCTCAGTCGTTAAGCGTCTGCCTTCAGCTCAGTTCGTGATCCCGGAGTCCTGGGATCGAGCCCGGTATCAGGCTCCCTGCTCAGTTGGGAGCCTGCTTCTCCCTCTCCCACTCCCCCTGCTTGTGTTCCCTCTCTCGCTGTGTCTCTCTCTGTCAAAATAAATAAACAAAATCCTTTTAAAAAAGGTATTTAGTTTCAACTAACTCAGAGTAGAGTTTCCATTCAGTGTTGTTTCTAGGAGTAGAAAACAGAACATGAAAGGATTCCTGGGGATGGGGTGCATGTGTGTGCACACACGCATGAGTGCTCACATGTGCTCGGACCCCCACACGCACGTGCACACAGCATCTGCCACACTCTCCAAGCCTCCACATCCTCATCTATAAAATATGGACAATGTTAGTACTTACCACAGGGTTGTGAGGGGGATTCAGTTAGAATACATGTAGAGGTCTTAGCACAGTGCCTGGTCATATGAAATGTTGCTTTTGTTTTTGATAGGAACGTTTTTCTTTCAATACTAGATGATTAAACACTACAATAACTCTATGGAGAAATTGAAGAAGAATCTAGAAATTCCTAATGACCCTCCATTTTCTCCAGCTAAAAATTACCTTCAGCTAGTATGCAACAATGTAGTATATTAGTTTTTGATTATCCAAAAAACATATATATGTATATATATACATATATATATGAAATATGGCAAAATATTAACAAGTTTAGAATTAGGTAATGAGTATATGGTGTTTGTTGTACTATCCTTTAAACTTTCTGTCTACTTGAAATTTTTCATAATTAGAAAGTTGGGGGGGGTGCCTGGGTGGCTCAGTTGTTAAGTGTCTGCCTTCGGCTCAGGTCATGACCCCAGGGTCCTGGGATCAAGCCCCACATCGGGCTCCCTGCTGGGCGGGAGGCCTGCTTCTCCCTCTCCCACTCCCCCTGCTTGTGTTCCCTCTCTTGCTGTCTCTCTCTCTCTGTGTCAAAATAAATAAATAAAAATCTTTTTAAAAATAAATAAATAAATGAAAAGAAAGTTGGGGAAAATTAAGCTAAAAAGCATTAGTCATCAACAACTTTTTTATTAGTTATTAATTAGTAACTAATTAATTACTAAAATGCTATACCAAAAAGGCCCGTAAGGAATGATTTAAATACAACAGAAGGGTCTCTCTCTCATAATAGTCTAAAGATGGGCAGGGCCCTCTAGGGTAGGGCAAGGCTCTGCTTCATGACTGGTTACCTCTGCTGCCCTCAACCTTTGGCTTCTGCCTCTGGACCCAGGGCTGTTGTCACAGTTGTTGCTATGTCCAGCCAGCAAGAAGCAGGAAAGAGGAGTTCAAGGCATGCTTCGAAGGCAGTGACCCCTAAGCCACATATTTCTTCTCTCATCCCATTGACCTGAACTTATTTATGCCACCACAAGTGTCTGCAAGGGAGGCTGGGATATGCCACCTGGGCAACCATGTGCTAGTGCCACAGTGAAATAGCACATGGCCAGCTAAAAGTTGCAAGGCATTGGCAAGGAGGAGTTCTGTTATTGAAAAAAAGATGGAGAGAATAGGGAGACAGGAGTTTAATGTTAATGGTTCCAATTTTAAATTGTTTTTCTTCTTTAGAGCAGTTTTACGTTCAAATAATATTCTTGTCTTTATATCTCAAAATGAATGATTTCAGGAGGTAAAGTCTTCTCGGGCACATCTGTTGAACCATTTCTCTAACACAAACCAAGAAGTGAAGAGGCAGCAGCCAGAAAAATATTCTAAATTAGATCTTTTCCAAAGTAGCTGTAATAAAATCATACGAACATTAAGAAATATTTAATGTACACATTAACTTCTTTACCTTACAGTGAGACAATTATTAAACTTTGTTCTTACTTTTTCAGTCATTTGAAGTTGATTTGAAACTATTTGAAAATCATAAAGGTCATTCTTTACTCATTAACTGTTAGTATCCTTGACTGAAGTCCATGTGAAATCCAATCAGGTGCTAGTGTAAGCAGAGGATGTCGTATCTCAAAGAGCATTAAGTAAAAATCAAGATAAAAGCATTTTGCTTTTATATTTAATGAGGTTCTTCATCTAGAGAATGCTTTCCACTCAAAGCAAATGGGCTTTTTCCTGGTGTGAGCAGAAGAGGAAGAGCGGTCCCTGCTGTCACAGGGCAAGGTTCAGGCTGGAGATCAGCTCTCTTCTGGGCCACCCATGCTCTTACCTATTGATGTCCCTCCCTGGAAGTGTAAGGGACAGAAACCCTGCTCAGATAGCCTATGTATGTAAGGGAATTTATTGGCTTCTAGGTGGGAAGGATACTGGCATAGCTTTTAACATCAAAAAAGAGCTACAAGAACCCTCAGGTACTGACACAGGAGATTCAACGTTGCCAGGATGTTCTCTTTCATCTGTTTGTTTCAGCTTCTATGTGCATATGTGCAGAGGGCTTCTAATAAGGTGAGTGTGGCCACCTCATCAAAAAGAGCTTCTTAGGGGGGCACCTGGGTGGCTCAGTCATTAAGCATCTGCCTTCAGCTCAGGTCATGATCCCAGGGTCCTGGGATCAAGCCCCGCATCAGGCTCCCCACTCCACGGAGGGCCTGCTTCTCCCTTTCCCACTTCCCCCGGCTTGTGTTCCTGCTCTCACTATCTCTCTCTCTGTCAAACAAATAAATAAAATCTTTTTTAAAAATTTTTTTAAAAAGAGCTTCTTAGAGTGCCTGGGTGGCTCAGTCAAGCATCCAACTCTTGATTTCGGCTCAGGTCATGATTTCAGGGTTCTGAAATTGAGCTCCGCACTGATCTCAGTGCTTAAGATTCTCTCTCTCGGGTCACCTGGGTGGCTCAGTTGGTTAAGCGTCTGCCTTCAGCTCAGGTCATGATCTCAGGGTCCTGGGATCGAGTCCCATGTCAGGCTCCCTGCTCAACAGGGAGTCTGCTTCTCCCTTGGCCTCTCCACCCTGCTTGTGCTCAAATAAATAAATAAAATCTTAAGAAAAAAAAAAAAGATTCTCTCCCTCTCCCTCTGCCCTCCCCCACCCTCCTCTCTAAAAAAAGAAAGAGCTTCTTTATCCTACAGTCCATCTAGCAATCCCAGGGAAGGACCCTGACTGGATCTGATTGGGCCATGTGCCCACACAGCAGCAGGGAAGAAGGTGGATAGGAAAGCTGGCTAGCAAGGTGGTTGTCCACTACACCCTTTTCCTTCCCAGACTTGAATGATTTTGACAACCCCAAGCTGGGACGACCCAGGAACAAGTTCTGTGAGTAAGCAGGGGTGGGGTGTCTCCACATATTTCAAAATCTCTAACTAACTCTTCCAAGTGGTACTAGAACTACACTTCTGCTTGCGGTAGCTTCCTGATCCTCCTGCAAACCTGAGACACACAAGGAAGACAAGTCCTGAATGTTGCATTCCAAGTTTTTACTGCTTTATAAACTATATTTTTTTAGCTCTTCTTCTACTCTGTCCATCGTAACACTTTCCATGACAACACCATGTCTTATGATTGCTCATGTAATTCTGGCTTCATTCTTTCCTTTTTGTTTTTAAGACACTGACAGTGAAAAATGGAAGCCAGAATGGTAGGATTCCCTAAAAATTCAACTGACTTGTCACTGAGGCTCATGTATTTGAAATGGGTCACCCATTTTTATCAAATATTGAGAATGATTCTCAAAAGTTAATAGATTTTATCAAGAATGGTATTAGATCTGCATCCAGATCTTGGTATAATTTCCTCCAATTTTATAGTGAAAATATCAGAAAAAAATGAGAAGCTATATGAATAACTGGGCCATGTATCATGGAAAATTTCTCCCTATTGACATAGAGAAATATTCAAAATAGAGTGCTAAGTAGAAAAGTGAGTTGTACACATCTATGTGTGCATATGCAAATACATATTTAGAGAAAGAAACACAGTAAAACATGCCAAATTTTAACAGCAGTATCTCTACAAGATAGGATTGTGGGTGGGTTTTGCTTTTTTATCTTTGCCAGATTTTCTACACTGAACGTGTATTATTTTTGTAACTGAAGGAAAATTGTATTTGGGAAACACACAAATCTTTGACCTTAAATCTACTCATATTTTTGCAGCTGTGGGTAATATAGTGTGCAAAGAATGAGATAAGATACTTGGGATCCAGTTTGAGACCAGCTGTTCCCTGACCTTGCATAAATCCTGTCTTCCTTCTGGGCCTGGGTCCTACCTCTGTTGGATGAGGGTTTATAGTAGATGATCTCTCAGGACTGGTCAGGCTTCAGACTCCTACATTCTAAGTTATGAGAACATTGCAATTTGATCTGTTGGAAAAACTATTAGTTAAAGTGGAGAGTAGAGTGGGGGAGGCAATAGCATTGCTGAAGATGTATTAAGAGTCATATGGTAAAAAAGAAAATAAAAGTGTTTGTTCTGAAATCTTTTTTAGACTTACCTACGATGCTAGGTATTCTGTCATCTTCTAATATTTGAAATTTACATTTGGTGGCTGCTCACTTATTAAAACTTATCTAAAAGTAAATTACTATGAATATCATATCATTCTGAATAACATCCATATTTTATTAAGAAAATTCTCATTGAGTATATGAGAGTTGGCCTCTATTGGCTGGCATACAATAAGGAATTTATTACAATATTTACATTTGGCCCTGTTGCTGGTGAGGAAGGAAAGGTCTGGGCAGCCAAGTGCTCCCAAGCATCCCTGCCTTCCTATTTCTCTCAGTCAACATTGAGAGGTCATCCAAGAGTAAATGCATTCTTTATGCATGTGGGAAAGGGAGCCAGCAGAAAGGAGCCCAGCCTGGCAGTACCCACCAGCCCTTCCTGCAGCCACAAGGCCATATCCTCACTGACCAGGGTCCCAGTGCCAGAAAAAGTATGCCATTCTCAAATCCAGCACCCAAAGAATAAAGCTGTCAGGTTCCACTGCTTGTATTAAATTCAATACTTCTGGTGAGTGAGAATCAAAAAGAAAAGGATTTGAGGGGCGCCTGGGTGGCTCAGATGGTTGAGTGCCTTCGGCTCAGGTCATGATCTCCAGGTCCTGGGATCAAGTCCCATGGCTAGCTCCCAGCTCAGCGGGGAGCCTGCTTCTCCTTCTCCCTCTGCCTCTCTCCCTGCTCATGCTCTCTCTCTCCCTCTCTGTATCTCTGTGTCTCAAGTGAATAAATAAAATCTTAAAAAAAAAAAAGGATTTGAGATCTGATATTTGCATTTGGTGAATACAAAGGGGCCAATGGAAATGTCACCACCACAGCTATGTCTGATTTGGGACCACAAAGGCTCTTGTTGAGGCAGGACCCACTTGTTCGCTTAAACTTGCCCAAGGACTCTAGTAACTCAGCCAAAAAGAAAGAACTGCCAACACATGCCTTTCTATGCAACATGCTGAGGGCTGCTTCTTCCTATACAAGCAACGTCATAAACGGTGGTTAGATTCCATGGTAGCATATTAAATCTAATTTAATAAAGTTTTTGTTTCCTTAGTATATTTGCCATGAAAACCAGTAGAAAATACTTTTTTATTTTATACACTACCAATTCAACAAACCTATGGGTTAACAAACTTTTATCAGACCAGCCTGGGCATCTGACTTTTACATTTTTTTTTCTAAGTTTTATTATTGTAGCTCTTGCATTTAGGAAAATATAATCCTAGTTCCTAACTAACAATATAAATGAACTTCCAAGAAATAAACTCTCTATAAATTGGGAAATTACTGTGCTTTTTTATCTTTTTAAATTTTATCTTTATCTTTGTTTATCCTTGTTCAGATTTTTGTACCTAAGAGTATGTGATCATATTCTAATGTCACATTATCAGTATTAAAGATACTTGTAGGGAAATCTCATCAGGAATCTGAACATCTGCCTGTTGAGTTGCTACAATTTACTCCCTGAGATTTCCTTGTATTGACTTATATGCCTTATTTTGACTTGTTACCTTGGCAAAGACCATGTCCTCTTCACTTTGAGCTGCACCAAGGACATTGTCAGCCCTCAGTAAATATTTCACAGCAAAAACACCCACAGTTTATCAAACAGTCTGTAGAATGAGCTGTTCCAGTTGCTGAGCATTCCCACTGGGTCAGGCAGCCGCGGTTTGTAGCAGAACAAGGAGAGTGGCCTGCCTGACCCAGGAGGACCCTCCAGGCCTTCCCTCAGTATAAACACAGTCAGAATTGTGACTCCTCTGTGCAGTCTACTTCTACTTGAAATGCGTGTGAGGTGGCCAGTGAAGCACGTTTTCTGCTGTCTGGATCCCAACTAACACCAAGAAGAAAAATGGAACCTTTTTAATGTATTTCTACTCTACTTTGTTCCCCAAAGTATGATCTCAACAGGTTTCTCTCCCCAGAGATATCACTGAGGGCCCAGACATGTACACAACCAACTTATCAGTGAGGAGAAGGATGTGCCAAGAAGCTACTAAGAGTTGTGAAACGGAGAGGAGCTCATTCTTACGGGGGCGGGGGCGGGGGGAATATGAAGGGTGGCTCTGAGCTGGTCCTTGAAGGCTTTTAGGATTTTGAAGAGAAGCAGGGAAAGGACATTTCGGGCCGAGTACAGTCTGTGCTAGATCCGAAGGACAGGAAAGCACCCATCTTTTTAACTCCTGGTTGCCAATCTCTTGTGTTTCAGAGGAAAGCAAGCCGGCATATAAGAGGTGAGGACCGGACCAAAGTCACTAGCAGGAGCATTGGATTGGACACGGCCACATCACCACCAGCAGAGAGCAGAAACCCGCCTGAGGAGGGCCTCCTCTCTCCTTCGAGAGAGTGCTGGACGAAGGAGAGGAGGCCACCACAGTACAGCGGCTTCTCTGGGTTCAGCAGCAGCGACAGTGTCCTACAGGAATTAGATGACGGACAGTTTGACCAGGAAGACGGAGTGACTCAAGTCACTTGTATGTGAGCAACGAAGTCAAGCAACAGAAGGCCCTGTAAATAATTAAAATAATTGCCAACTGACTTTATTGTATTACTTTATCTGCATTTACGTAATATTTTGAATTTTTCCAGAGTCTGGCTTTCCTCTAATCTGTATAAACTTGGGCTCAACCTCCTGGACAAGGAAGAATAACCAACATATTTGTAAATTTAGAATCATGTTTACACTTCTCTCAACTAAAACATCTGTTTAAACAGATGTTTCATTAGGTTATTAACCAATAATCTACTTCAGTTTCTCATGAATGTACAGGATGTACTTTTCTTTCAGTTCCTGATGAGAAGCCTAAATATATCAACCAATGTTTTGCCTAATTAGGAAGTTCTCAGGAAGTCAGAATCTTAGTTAAGGTAAAAAGCAATCTCTATCTCTCTTTAAATCCCTCTCTTTCATATACCTATAAAGGGCAAATCAATGAAATACCTATTTCCTGAATATAACAATTAATTCAAATTTTGTCTTTTTAATGATGACATGTATATACAAAGCCAACTCCTGTTTGTTAAAATATTCTTCAAAAACATCCTTTTTGTATGTCTTTGCTTTTAAAGAGAGGGTCACCATGTTACCAACCCCGTACTGATTTCATTGAGCTTAAACTTTATTGCTTCTAACAGCCTAGAAATAGAGCAAAGCAGCATCCCTCAAAATTCAATATGAAAAGAACCCACAATCTCAACATTTAAAAACCTTAGTAGAATGAAAGAATTTTCTTCACCTTAAATTGCAAGAATTGAAAGGTACTCATAGCTCCATGTGTATGGAGACCCATCTGTTCCATCTCTGCTTTTCTTGCTCTGCTAATAGGGATGGCTCTGTCTTGCCCAGCCTTTAATAGGTAAAGACTAAAATTCTACGTAATAGAGGATTTTCATCTATCTATGAAAGGCTTACTTTGAAAGGTGGGAATCTTCAAGTGAAATACAACTGACTTCGCTATTGATGAATTCAGCCTATTATCAATTTTTATTAGCATTGGTGTTGACATTATCATTTGAATAATAAAATGTCATTTGTTATTGGGCTATTGTTTTTTTTAACACAAATGCTCATAATATGTTTTGTACATATGACAGATAATGTATTACATGTTATCAAATATGTAGTGGGACTAAGCCAGGACAATCTCCACGAACTGTTGATAAGATCAACATGGAATTATTCCACTTCTACCATGCAGAAGCATTACCTTTATAAGTATAAAGGAACTGAAGAATATTTTGATTAGTATTATTCCATGGAAATAGCTATCAGCAATATTTGCAGAAATGTTTTTTTGTTTTGATTTTCAGATGAACCGGAGTCCCATTTTCAAGGGTTGGTGAGTTTTGGGTAGAAATAAGCATTACTTCTGGAGCCCACAAAATGCCACAAGTTATGAAACACAGGGAATGTTCTCAGAAAGGTCAGTGATCCCAATGCCAAGATCTATAAGAGACTCCTGTGTCATTTTGTCAGTATACAAAGGGATTTGAAGTATTAAAAACTGAGATAGAAATTTATATTTCTAATTTAAAGGAAAACTCAGGAATATATCAAGCACTTAATTTTTTAAATTTGTGTTAAGCATCTTTTTTTTTACAGTTTGCTTTTAATCTAAGTGTTATTTCTTCTTGTTAAAAAAAAAACTTATGGGCGCCTGGGTGGCTCAGTTGTTTAAGCGACTGCCTTCGGCTCAGGTCATGATCCTGGAGTCCCTGGATCAAGTCCCTGGATCGAGTCCCGCATTGGGCTCCCTGCTCAGCAGGGAGTCTGCTTCTCCCTGTGACCCTAACCCCTCTCATGTGCTCTCTCTCATTCTCTCTCAAATAAATAAATAAAATCTTAAAAAAATAAAATAAAATAACTTATTATAAAAATTTAGCAGTTCTATCCTCCAAAACCTATTTTATAAGTATTTACTCCAACAACTACCCTTAAGTTACATGGCATATCTGTATTACAGTGAATAAATAATGACCAAGGGGTTCTAGAGCATCTTAAATATATATAAGTAGCTCTGAGTCTACTCTTAAAAAAAAAAAAGTAACAAAACTTGGACTCTGTATGCCTAAGGAGTAAATGTAACTAATCATTATCTGTCAACTGTATATTTAGTTCTTTTCATAACACTATGTAATTCTAGAGGCCCTGGCATATGAATTACTAATACCTATAAATTATAATGAAAACGTTAAATTATAATGAAAAAGTGTTAAGATCATAGATGTTGGTGTCAAGTTCTGCCATTCTCCTTGGTGCAGTATCTCCAGGACTTCTGTCTTAGGTCTAAATGACCGCCTGTTAGTTCCTTCCCATTTGGACTGAATGTCACCCTGTTATCTTCCATGGGCAACATTTAACACCTACTCCCCAGAGAAATCACCTCTGAGCTGATGAGCAGCTCTATCAATGTCACAACAATTTCCTTCAGCATAAAATAAATGAAAAAGATAAATGGGCTTTCAAGAATCTTCAGACACCCATAAAAGCAGGAGGCAGAGCTATCGTCAATCCAAATCACAACTATCGCCAAATTATTTATAGATCAGGTGTTTATATATTTGAATATAAATGTACCAGATGCGTTTTCATTTCTTTCATTCTGGAAGAGCTGAGAAGCTGTCTCATTTTCCTAGCCTTTCCTCACTACCTTGATTCCTCACCACCATTCCTTCTGGGCTAGAAGGACTGTGGCTCTTTCAGCATCAGGCTAAAAAAGATTTCTTCTCTCAAATCCTCAGGGCCCCAGAGTATCCCTGCATGGAAAGGCTAATCAACTGAGAATTCAAATGGAATAGGTGTTAACAATGGAGAGCATCTGTCACTAAACATGTTAAATCAATTTACTGGTGGGTATGTAGGAAAGCTAGCTAAATGCAAACTATCAGAATTTAGAGCACATTCATTTAAATAATACTTGTTGTGGTGATTTATCATACCTTGAGAGTGAAATTTATTTTTGCAATTACCTAAAGTTTATAGAGCCAGTTCTGACAGATGATTAAGTTCTAAGATGGTGTTTGAGGTGGAAAATTAGTTAAAACTCTAAAATAATGAGCCTGGTTTCTGCTATGGTCATAAACTTTCTGTGGAGACAATTTCAAAAATGGATTCTGAAAATTTTTGAGCATTAATATCATTGTATATATAAGTATCAAGGTGATTTTTGTAGGCTTGTATCAACCAGCATTCTTAGTTGGAAGCAACAGAAGTTGACCTTGGCTCATTTAGCATTAAAGGAGTTTATTTCAAAAGATATCTAGAATTGGACTTCATCAAAATTTAAAACTTCTGTTCATTAAACTCATAGTTTCAGAAATGAAAAAGCAGAGTGCCTGTGTGGCTCAGTCGGTTAAGTGTCTGCCTTCAGCTCAGGCCATGACCTCAGGGTCCTGGGATCCAGCCCCATGTCAGGCTCCCTACACAGTGGGGAGCCTGCTTCTCCCTCTCCCTCTGCCTGCCAATCCCCCTGCTTATGCTCTCTCTCTCTCTCTGTCAAATAAATAAATAAAATCTTTAAAAAAAAAAAAGAAATGAAAAAGTAAGCAACAGACTGGGAGAATATGTTTGCAAAGTACCTGTCTGACAAAAGATTCAGATCAAGAATATGTAAATGGTTCTTATAAATCAATAACAAAAAGACCCAGCACCCAATTATAAACGGGCAAAAGGCTTAAACACTTAGTGAAAGAAAATATAGAGACTTCTGCTTCCAGAAAAACGGAGTAGATTCCTCCCATGAAGTATGTATATCTAAAAGCCCTGAACATTATATATAAAACAAACATAAGATGACCAGTGTCAAGTTCTTTGGTTTTATTTTTCTTCACATATCTCAGACTTGAGACCTGAAGAAGCCAGCAATCTAGAAATGCCAATGCTGCAGATCAAAAAACCCTGACAAAAGCCTAGCAAGATGGCAAATATTTAGACAATAGCCACTCTACTCCAGCCAAACACTACAGAAAAACCTGCGACCTCACCCTTACCTATACCAGTACAGACTGAATGGAAAGCATAGATTTCTACCCTTACAAGTCTATATGAAGGGGCCCCAATACCCTGGCTAGGGTTATGTCAGAGAAAGACAAGCAGGGAACCATAATTTCAACACCACTGGTCAGTAAGAGCCCCCCAACCCTCACCCCAAAGTGTTAGTGGAGATCATATAGGAAGCTTAGACTTCACCCCCATCCAGCAGTAATGAGGCATCTCTCTCCCTCCCCATTGTGGTGGTGTCAGAGGAGGCTTAGTGCAGAGTCAGGACTTTAACTATTGTCCAGTGGTAATGAGGCCATTTCCACAGAGGTGTCAGTAGAGACCATGTAGGCAACTGAAACTCCCACCCCTGCCCATCAGTGGAGAAGAACACCCACCCCTCTCAGGTGTCAACAGAGGTTGAGTGGGGAACTTGGTCTTCTAGCTCCACTCAGCACTGAGCAGGCAGTACCCCCTTTCCTGCACTGGAGTCGTGTCAGAAAAAGCCAGCTAAACACAGAAGGTATATATATATATATATATATATGATCCAGGATCTCATAATATGAAAATATCCAGTTTCAGTAGACAATTATTCATCAAACCACAAACTACAAAGATCCCAAGCTAAATGAAAAAAAACAAAAAATAAATGCCAACAATATAGAGACATCAGAATTAACTTTAAAAGTGTTTGGAGCACCTATGATGAAAATACTTCAAGAAACAATTATGAATGTGCTTTAAACAAATGAAATAAAAGAGAAAGCATCAGCAAAGAAATAGAAGATATAAAGAAGAACCAAATGGAAATTTTAGAACTGAGAAATGCAGTACCAAAATAAAAAGCTCAGTGGATAGGCTCAACAGCAGAATGGAGAGGACCAAAAAAAAAAAAAAAAAAAAAAAAAAAAGAGTATCTGTGAACTGAAAGAGCAACAGAAATTACCCAATCTGAACAACAGAAAGAGGGGCCCCTGGGTGGCTCAGTCATTAAGCATCTGCCTTCGGCTCAGGTCATGATTCCAGGGCTCTGGGATCGAGCCCCACATTGGGCTCCCTGTTCCGTGGGAAGCTTGCTTCTCCCTCTCCCACTCCCCCTGCTTGTGTTCCCTCTCTCGCTGTGTCTCTGTCAAAATAAAATAAAATAAAATCTTCAAAAAAAATGAACAACAGAGAGAAATAGACTTAAAAAAAAGAACAGCCCTTTCAGGGCTTTGGACTGTCACAAAACAACAAATGATGTAATATTCCCATCATTAAAGTTCTGGGGGGAGGATTGGAGAAAGGGAATGGGGTGGCTGAAAATTCCCAAATCTGGTCAGAGACAAACTTAAGAGATTCAAGAAAGTGAAACTAATCTTTAATGATGAAAATCAGAGTAGTGGCTGCTTGTGGGGTTGGGGTGGGGGGTGACTGCTGACTTGGTCCATTCAGGCTGCTGTAACAGAATACCACAGACTGGGTGGCTTGTAAACAATAGAAATTTACTTCTCACAGTTCTGGAGGCTCAAACTCCAAGATCAGGGTGTCAGCAGATTCAGTGTCTGGTGAAAGCCTGCTTCCTTGTCCATAGATGGCTGTCATCTTTCTTGTTTTTTTTTTTTTTAACTTAAATTCAATTAACAAATAGTGTATTATTAGTTTCAGAGGTAGAATTTAGTGATTCATCAGTTGCATATAACACCCAGTGCTCATTACATCAAGTGCCCTCCTTAATGCCCATCACCCAATTACCCCATCCCCCCACCTCCCTTCCAGCAACCCTGTTTGTTTCCTATAATTAAGAGTCTCTTATTGCTTGTCTCCTCTGATTTTGTCTTATTTCTCCTTCCCTTCCCCTATGTTCACCAGTTTTGTTTCTTAAATTCCACATATGAGTGCAATCATATGATATTTGTCTTTCTCTGACTCACTTATTTCACTTAGCATAATACCCTCTAGTTCCATCCACGTTGTTGTAAATGGCAAGATTTCATTCTTTTTGATGCCTGAGTAATATTCCATTGTATACATATACCACATCTTCCTTATCCATTCATCTGTCAATGGACATCTGGGCTCCTTCCATGGTTTGGCTATTGTGGACATTGCTGCTATAAACATTGGGGTGCACATGCCCCTTTGAATGACTATGTTTGTATCCTTTGGATGAATCCCTAGCAGTGCAATTGCTGGGTTATAGAGTAGCTCTATTTTCAACTTTTTGAGGAACCTCCACACTGTTTTCCAGAGTGGCTGCACCACCTTGCATTCCCACCAACACTGTAGGAGGGTTCCCCTTTCTCCGCATCCTCACCAACATCTGTTGTTTCCCGGATTGTTCATTTTAGCCATTCTGACTGGTGTGAGGTAGTATCTCATTGAGGTTTTGATTTGTATTTCCCTGATGCTGAGGGATGTTGAGCACTTTTTCATGTGTCTGTTGGCCATTTGGATGTCTTCTTTGGAGAAATGTCTGTTTATGTCTTCTGCCCATTTCTTGATTGGATTAGTTGTTCTTTGGGTGTTGAGTTTATAAGTTCTTTATAGATTTTGGATACTAGCCCTTTATCTGCATGTCATTTGCAAATATCTTCTCCCATTCTGTCGATTGCCTTTTGGTTTTGTTGACTGTTTCCTTTGCTGTGCAAAAGCTTTTTATTTTGATGAAGCCCCAATAGTTCATTTTTGCCTTTGTTTCCCTTGCCTTTGGAGACGTGTCCAGCAAGAAGTTGCTGTGGCTGAGGTCAAAGAGGTTGCTGCCTGTGTTCTCCTCTAGGATTTTGATGGATTCCTGTCTCACATTTAAGTTTTCCATCCATTTTGAGTCTATTTTTGTGTACAGTATAAGAGAATGGTCCAGTTTCATTCTTCTGCATGTGGCTGTCCAATTTTCCCAACACCATTTGTTGAAGAGACTCTTTTTTCCATTGGACATTCTTTCCTGCTTTGTGGAAGATGAGTTGACCATAGAGTTGAGGGTCGATTTTTGATTTCTCTGTTCTGTTCCATTGATCTATGTGTCTGTTTTTGTGCCAGGACCATACTGTCTTGATGATTAGAGCTTTGTAATAGAGCTTGAAGTAAGTCATTGTGATGCCACCAGATTTGGTTTTCTTTTTCAACATTCCTTTGGCTATTTGGGGTCTTTTCTTGTTCCATACAAATTTTAGGATTGTTTGTTCCAGTTCTGTGAAAAAAAAGTTGATGGTATTTTGATAGGGATTGCATTGAATGTGTAGATTGCTCTAGGTAGCATAGACATTTTAACAATATTTGTTCTTCCAATCCATGAGTATGGAATGTTTTTCCATTTCCTTGTGTCTTCCTCAGTTTCTTTCATAAGAGTTTTATAGCTTTCATAGTAGAGATACTTTACCTCTTTGGTTAGGTTTATTCCTAGGCATCTTACGGTTTTGGGTACAATTGTAAATGGGATCAACTCCTTAATTTCTCTTTCTTCTGTCTCATTGTTAGTGTATAGAAATGCAACTGACTTCTGTGTATTGATTTTATATCCTGCAATTTGGCTGAATTCCTGTATGAGTTCTAGCAAATTTTGGGTGGAGTCATTTGGGTTTTCAACATAGAGTATCATGTCATCTACGAAGAGTGAAAGTTTGACTACTTCTTTGCCAATTTGGATGCCCTTTCTTTCTTTTTGTTGTCTGATTGCTGAGGCTAGGAGTACAGGAAGTCCTGTACTGAAGATACTACTGTACAAGAAGATAGCCATCTTCTTGCCATAACTTCACATGGTGGAAGGGGCAAGGGAGCTCTCAGAGCTCTCTTTTGTATGGGCATAAAACCCATTCATAAGGGCTCCACCCTCATGACTTAATCACCTACCAAAGGCCTACCTCTCAACACCATCACACTGGGAATGAGGATTTCAACATTTGAACTTTGGGGGACACAGACAGTCAGTATATAGCAACTATAAAGGAGCACATGGGGAATTTTCTGGGGTGACAGAAACATTCTATATCTTTATTTGGTTGAAACCCAAATAAAGGGTTGAAATAACACAAGTGTATGCAATTGTCAAAACCCATGAACTATATACTTAAGATAGGTACATTTTACTATGTGTAAATTGTGTCTTATTAGAAGAAATACTGATTGGAGAATTTACAGAGTTTTCAGGAGGGCTAGAGAACCAAGCTCAATGCTAAGCTTCCAGGACAAAGTGCAAACCTACACAAGAGGACAAGCCTGTTGAGGCACCAAGAGCCACTGCCAGGAATCCAACTAGTTCACAGCTGCAACTTTTTTAGGACCTTGCAGCCCCCAAACCCAAGTGTTTCTGTTGCCATCCTTTTCAGCAAAATGACTGCCCTTTGTTCAACGTTCTTCCTCTCCTGACTTTCCTGTGAATCGGCATCTCACATGGGTGAGCCTGTGCTCAACTTGGGAATAAGTCTTCTGGATTCTACAGAATGCAGAATATGAGTATTATGGGATCCTGGGCAGGCGACACTCATCAGGCTCAAGATTCCCCAAACATAGCATACATGTTTATTTATGGTGTCAAGTCAGACTTTGATTGGACCTTAAGCAAGTGATCAAAAGTTAAAATCACCAATAATGGAGCAAACCAACATCCTGTGATTCCTGATATATGCTGAGAAGGACACAATACCATTTGTGGCACTCCTGGCAAAAAATGCAGAGCATGAATGAAATCATTAGGAAATGTTAGATGAACCCAAACATTCTATAAAATAACTGGCCTACATAGCTTTAAAAATGTCCAGGTCATGAAAGACAAAGGACATGAAAGACAACAGGAACTGTTGACAACTAATTGCAATACATGACTTTGGACTGCATCCTAGATGGACAGGAGGGGTGGCTGGTGTGTCAACAGAAAGTTATATAACATAACTGGGACTATGGCCTGCTGATTAGATTATAATATTGTATCAATGTTAAATTTCTTTTTTTTAATTTTTTTTAAAGATTTTATTTATCAGGGGCACCTGGGTGGCTCAGTTGTTAAGCATCTGCCTTCGGTTCAGGTCATGATCCCAGGGTCCTGGGATCGAGCCCCGCATCGGGCTCCCTGCTCCACTGGAAGCCTGCTTCTCCCTCTCCCACTCCCCCTGCTTGTGTTCCCTCTCTCGCTGTGTCTCTCTCTGTCAAATAAATAAATAAAATCTCAAAAAAAAAAAGATTTTATTTATCAGAGAGAGAGACAGAGAGAGCGCACAAGCCAGGGAAGAGGGAGAGGGAGAAGCAGGCTCCCCGATGAACAAGGATCCGGATGCAGGACTCTATCCCAGGACCCTGGGATCATGACCTGAGCTGAAGGCAGACACTTAACCGACTGAGCCACCCAGGCACCCCTCAATGTTACATTTCTTGATTTTGGTTACAGTACTGTAGCTATGTAAAAAAATTTTTATGAAGTATACACAAAAATATTTAAACACAAAGGGACTAATGCCTGGCACTTACTCTCAAATGATTCAGAGAACTAAATGTGTGTATGTATCTATGTTGAGAGACAGAGACAGAGAGATAGAAAATCTGATAAAGCAAATGGGGTAAAATGTAAACAATTGGTAAACCTGGATAATGGGTATATGACAGTTCTTTTTTTTTTTTTTAAGTAAATTCTACACCCAACATGGGGCTAAAACTCACAACACTAAGACCAAGATCTCAAGCTCCACCAACTGAGCCACCTAGGCACCCCGGGTTTTTTTGCTTTGGTTTTTCTGGGTTTTTTTTGACAGTTCCTTTACTCTTCTGGCAACTTCTTGTAAAAAGCTTCAAAAACAAGAAAAGATCACTAGTCAGCCAGAAAACATGACACATGTTTACTACAAATAGTAGCTTTCTTTTCTTCAAGATTTTAAAAAATGGGATTACTAAATAAAACAAGGGAATTAGAAGACTTGCCTGCATGGAAAGAAAGTTTGAATGGACTAACAAGTTTCAATCAAGTATTCATTTTGCCCTCCCAGTTAATCACTGCTGTCCCTGAGCTAGTAGAGCTGGCTCCGTGGGTTGGGCTGGCCAAGAACCACCCAAATGGGGACACCTGGGTGGCTCAGTCGTTAAGCATCTGCCTTCAGCTGAGGTCATGATCCCAGGGTCCTGGGATCAAGTCCCACATCAAGCTCTTTGCTCAGCAGGGAACCTGCTTCTCCCTCTGCCTGCTCCGCCTGCAGCTCTCCCTGCTCTCCTTTTTTTTTTTTTTAAACAAAACCAAAAAAACCACCCAAATAGACATGTGGGAAATTCTGAAGTCCAGGCTTTCCAACATAAGAATTTTTGTTAGTTATGCAAAAAACTACTAAATACGTGTAATTTAATGGGCATGCTAAACTTTAGGGATGAAGTTGTTTTCATTTTTTTTTTTAAAGATTTTATTTATCTGACAGAGAGACATAACTAGAGAGGGAACACAAGCAGGGGGAGTGGGAGGGGGAGAAGCAGGCTTCCCGCTGAGCAGGGAGCCCGATGCGGGCTTGATCCCAGGACCCCGGGATCATGAACTGAGCCAAAGGCAGACACTTAACAATTGAGCCACCCATGCGCCCCTTGAAGTTGTTTTCAAATGTGAACTGGCATCTCACATGGGTGAGCCCATGTTAAAGTTTCAAAAAAGAGAACCACTTATATCACTGTAATAGATGTGGTTAGTACAGTGATTTTCTATTTCTTAAAGCATGTCTTTGAATTTCAGTAATTAATATAAAGCAGAAACACACCAAAATTGGATATTTTATTTACATTTCCTTCTTCTTTCCCAAACTAGAGGCATAGTCTAATGTTTACACTACACATACAAAAAGTGGGTTTTAACATTTCAATATTTTTTCTGAAAATATTAGTTCCTTAACCACATATGCTTTTGAATTTGTTTTCCTGGGAAACCATGTGTCTCAAAATTTTTATTTTTTAATCCCCTCCAAAAGTATTAAGATTAAAATGTCCAGCTTTATGATATAGCCGCAGTCTGACAATCTATGTATGTCTCATAATAGCTACTGCCACAGACCCAAGTTAAAATGAATGAGATTCATTCCTTATTCCAAAATATCTTCCAGATGAATAAAAGATTTAAATGTAAAAAACAAAACTATAAAATACTGAAATAATATATGACCAAATATTGAAAGCATAATTCAAAACCCAGAAGCTATAAAGGAAAAAAACTATGTAAATGCCAAGACTAAATATTTACAACTTCCACCAGAAAAACACTCCATTAACAACATCAAAAGGTAAACAAAAAACTGGAATCAAGAAATGATCAAATGACAAAAGGCTAATATTCTAAACATACAAAGAGATGTTAATAAAAAACAGATATACGGGGGTGCCTGGGTGGCTCAGTCATTAAGCGTCTGCCTTCGGCTCAGGTAGTGATCCCAGGGTCCCGGGATCAAGCCCTGCATCGGGCTCCCTGCTCTGCGGGAAGCCTGCTTCTCCCTCTCCCACTCCCCCTGCTTGTGTTCCCTCTCTGGCTGTCTCTCTCTCTGTCAAATAAATTTTTTAAAATCTTAAAAAAAAAAAAAGACAGATATATGGCCAAGTAGAAAAAACTGTAAACAACACAAATAGGTAGTTTAAAAAAAATACATAACCAAAAAACAAGATGATTTCAACTCACTAATAAAAAACTGCAAAACACCAAAAAAATATATATCTATATATCATTTTTCTTCTGAGTTGGCAGAGTTTTAGAAAGATTGATAACACCCAGTGTGGGCCAGTGTGTAGTATAGTGCAGAGGAGTGGCCTTCTTGTCGAGTAACCACTGAGATAGCCTTGAAGATGCAGGCCCCAGGGAGTGTGGGATAACAAGACAGAAGGCGCCTGGGACACAGATGAAAGAGTGGGAGCTGCTGCACTAATCTAGGACTGCTGACCTCTGGTCTTGTTACAAAAAAAAAGAAAAATCTTATATGGATAAGCCACTCCATTCAATACACGTTGCCTAAGGCAACCCTACTCATACAAGGAGTAAAGCAGTATTGCCAAGATGGTAGCTGCAATGTCCAGAAACATGTGAGGTAGTGCAGCAAAATGGAGAAGGCTGAGCTTTGGAGCCGGGACTAAGTTCAGATCCTGGCCCTGCTACTTGTACCTGTGGACGCTGAACAAGTACTTTGAACCTCAGTTTACTTGTATGTAAAATGGAGAGAGCAACAAACAAATTAAGTTGTACGAAGACTAAGTGGGATCGTGTGAGAATATACTTACCACAGTTCCTGACACCAAGATAGGTGCTCAATAAATTGAAACCAATTTTTCTTTATGTCTAATTTTAAGTTTTTTAAAAGTTCCTTTTAGTGTGGTTAACAAATTACTCCTGGGAAACTCCAGAATAAATATAGGGCATCTTTAAAATGTGAATATCCACAAACATTTAAATATATTTCTATGTAGTTAATAAAATTTTCATCACGACTTTACCACGTATACTTAGTTCACAGGATCTCCAAAAGAGCCAGAGCCCCAGGACCAGACGCTCAGCAGCCGAGAGCAAACCATGTCTGCGGACAACCATGCTGGTATCACTAGAGGTACAGATGCTATTAAAGGCAGGTATCTTTAGTAGAAGATGGAGGGGAATATATTTTAAGAATGCTTTTTAGTTTTCAATGCTCAGGCCCTTGACAGGGATGAAGCCCTCCTCCTGAAACAGACCCCCTGTGAGAGGGTGCACATTCGCTGGCTCATCCACTCATTCATTTAACAAATATTTATTGACTCTCGGTCAGATGCCATGCTAGGGACTAGAGAACAGACAGTCTTGCCCTTATGGAATCAATAGGCTAGCAGAGGAGAAAGATAGATGAATAATAATAGACATAATTATATAATTGTAGTTGATGGAAAGAATACTCTTACAGAAAGCAAAATTTGCTAGGAGAGCATATAACAGACAAACCTAATATATTCAAGGTCAAGGAAGGCTTCCCTAAACAAATTATACTGATAAATATTTCCAGTAATAGCATGCGTCATGTGTTTGTGTTATAAAATTATAAGCAGGTCATTCTAAACGTGAAGACCTATGAAATTTTCAGGGGTCCCAAAAAATGTTTGAGACCAGTTAAAAAAATATGGTGGCTCTAAAAACAATGAAAATTACAAAACGAAAATATTTCATTAAATAGCTATAAAATATAAAACTTATCAACGTTAGTTCCTTTCATATTCACAAAAATGTCCTTAATTTTGAAAACAACGTGTAGGGATGCCTGGGTGGCTCAGGTGGTTAAGTATCTGCCTTTGGCTCAGGTCATGATCCCAGGGTCCTGGGATCAAGCCCCGCGGTGTTCTCCTTGCTCAGCGGGGAGCCTGCGCCTCCCTCTGCCTACCACTCCTCCTGTTTGTGCTCACGCTCTCTCTCTGACAAATAAATAAATAAAATTTTTTAAAAATGTGTAGATTAGCTTTTCTCAATTCCAACGAATTCCAGAGAATGTGTGATTATTGATGAGAAAACATAGCCAATTGTAAACCAAGTGACCAACAGAGATTGGTTGTAATTATAATTAATTCTTAAAATCAATTACAAAAAACTGTTCAAATTTATATTTTAAAATATAAAAATTACATTTAATGTGAAATGGGGTTACATTTTCATATATTTGGTCTTGAGCAGGGCAGAATCCATTACCTACAAAGATCTTAAAATTGTCTGACTTTAAGGCCTTAAGCAGCTCAGAGCACAGGATCTCAGACCATACAAAGCAGCAGACGGCTGTGTCACGATCTGGGATTAGGGGGTACAGATCGGTCCTTAGCAGTAGATATAGGATGTCACAGGCACTAGACGAGAGTAGGCAATCAGGAACTTGCAGGATGAAACATTCTTCTCCCGTAGGTTGAAAGGACATTGACATTAAGAGAAATCTAGTCCTGTCACCCTCCACCTGGCCTCCCATTCACCATCACCACTACGCTTCCAGGCTAAATCTTTGATAGATTTTCATACTCAATTCTGACTCTAGCTAAGTAATGATTTTTATTTCTGAGGGAGTATATAATGAGCTCCGGGATACTGGTGAGCCCTTGAATCTTGCAAATGAGTGGAGTCTGAGAATTGGCAGAGGTAACGATGCCTTCAGTTTGGAGGGACTTGACAGCCAGAAAGACACCCTTCAGGGGCATCTCCTTCTAAGGAGGCCCTCTCTTCTGACCCTTAACACCTCACTTCACAGACTGGCCTCTCGTAATGTCCCAGAAATGTCACAGTCAGTATGGGCACATTCTATCTGCTATTATCTTGCTCAATCTGAGCTCTCCTGATGGGTTCTTCTCATAGTGATTGCTCTACATCTGAAACTAGTATTTAATTATAATAACAAAAACTTAGTCTCTAACCTTGCCCTAAAAGTTGACATCTTATTCAGAAATAGCAAACCCCATTCATTCCACCCATACTGTTCTCACCACCAAGCTCATTTTGCCACATACCATATTTCCCTTGCCCCAAGCAATGCTTGAAAACTCCCTCTCCTCCTAATTCCCCTAAATCACCAGTAGTTATTTTAAATCCTGTTGTATCAACACATTTAACTATGATCAGATGTTCAAAATAACTATACATAGATATACCACCAGAGAAAATTGATTGATAAATGGACAGGGTATGAATAAAACTTAGAAAAAACTTCCTATTAATGTGAGTGAGCAAAAGGATATTTTAACAGAGGTTGTTGCCAAGACCTAGCCTCTTTAACTAGACATGATAGGATATTAACATAAGCCATTACAGTAGTCCCCCCTTATCTGCAGGGGATAAGTTCCAACAACCCCAGTGGATACCTGAAATCATGGAGAATACTGAACCCTACATAGCATATTTTTTTTCCTATACATATATACCTATGATAAAGTTTAACTTATCAGTTAGGCACAGCAAGAGATGAACAACAATTAATAAAACAAAGATAACAATACACTGTAATGAGTTATGTGAATGGGGTCTCCTCTTGCACTGTAATCAGCCTTCTTGTGATAATGTGATACGATAAAATATCTATATAAGGCAATGAAGTGAGGTGACTGACAGAGGCCCAGTGATGCAGCATTAGGGTACTACTGACCTTCTGAAGATATGGCAGGAGGCAGGTCATCTGCTTCCACACCACAGTTGACCATGAGGAACTCAAACTGCAGAAAGCGAAACCATAGATAAGGGGGGACTATTGTATTAAAGCACACAACTGGTATGTTACTCAGTTAATTTTTTTTAACTTTGTAAAGGCAATTTTCACAAGTAACACTAGAATGTAGAACCAAAAGACTATATATTGTAAGATATTCTGAACTTAGGAAGAAACTGAAAATCTATAGTTAAAGATGCACTTTTCCATAACTTATTCCTCTACTTTGAAGGTCAAAGACATCACAGTTTCTTTCTTCTCCACCAATCTCATTTCTCATGTCCAGAAACTGTGCTGTTTACACAGCTGTTATCTAGAGCTTATTTTATAATTTGCTTTCAAGATCATAAATACGGTCCTGAAAATGCTTCATCCATTTACCTAACTAGACAGATGCAAATGTATTTTCATCAGAAAAAAGGCTTCTCTTAAGGGAAACCATTCATGAAATATGTCCTTTCCATTAATAGTTTACAATATCTCAGTTTATTCACTCAACTGGACCTAGATTATCAGACACTGAATTTTTGAAGGGTGATGATTTGAAATTCCATATTTTATATTAAATCACTTTATACATAAACAGAGAAGGCTATAGCCAAGTTACAACACCTGCAATGAGAAATTCTGACTGAAGTAAGCACATTCGGGTCCAACTTGTGAGATCCATCAGGTTAGTGCTTGGTTGTATAGGAAGCCCCTAGGAAGAATGGGTACATTGTGAAGCTTTTGGCATACTTATAAATTAGCTAGTGAAAGCTAAAGGCAAACGGGATTTTAGCCAGTTGATGACTGACCTATTTTTGATTTAGAATTGTAAGCAGGAAAAGAGGTTATTTATAATCAGCCAAAAATCACAGTAGTGATTAAGATATGCCCTAGAAATAAATCAGGAGTTTTGGAAGTCCCAAAACATCCCTACTATTTACTACATCTGATGTACCAAATACTCTATTAGATGAAAAGATTTCACACAACTCCCAACCTCTAGCTAACCTGCTCCCAGAAACTAAGATAATGACTGCATTGTTAAACTCTGGCTCCAAGAAGCACTTTGTGGCCAAACTAGAGAATCCTATCTAAAATGGGATTTAACTTGGGTGTTTTAAGAATGGAGATTATGGGGGGGGGGGGGTCCAAGATGGCAGTGAAACAAGAACCTTAATTTCATCTGTTCCCAGGAATTCAGTTGGATAGCTATCAAATCATTCTGAACACCTAGGACTCAACCAGAGATCTAAGTAAAAAATAGCTGCAACTCTACAAATAGAAAAGCCACCACTTCCTGCAAGGTAGGAGATGCAGAGAAGTGAATCCGAGGTGACAAATGGGAAGATAGATAGCCGGGGAGGGGGTCCCCGTCAGCCACTACCAGCAAGTGATAGAGCAGCGGAGCACAAATTTGGAAGTTTTAGAAGTCTGCTCCACTGAGGGACGTAGCTCCAGTGGCTAAGCAGGGGGTGAAACCCTCGCTGGGACAGTGTGGTCTCAGGACCCTCAGGGTCACAGAAAGACCGGAGGTCACTGAGTGCGGCAGAGCTCCCAGGTATCGGAGCGGGGAAGCCGGCTGCAGAGACGGAGCCAAGGCATGGGCTCTCAGCTTGGGGTTGCCATAAACCGTGATCCCCGGCACAGTCAGGCCACTGCTCCTCCAGCAGAGACCCAACAAGTGGCAGATCCGGGGAGACACCCCTTCCTCCCCCAGGAGGAGCAGACCTATCCTCACAAACCTGGCAGGCCAGAAAGGACTGGCATGATATATTCAGGGTGCTAAATGATAAAAATATGCAGCCAAGAATACCTTACCCAGCTACGATGTCATTCAAAATAGAAAGAAAGATAAAAATCTTCCAGGACAAACAGAAACTAAAAGAATTTGTGATCACCAAACCAGCCCTGCAAGAAATATTAAAAGGGATCTTTTAAGCAAAAAGAGAGTCCAGAAGTAACATAGACCAGAAAGGAACAGAGATAATCTACAGAAACAGTGACTTTACAGGTAATACAATGGCACTAAATTCACATCTTTCAATACTTACTCTGAAAGGAAATGGGCTAAATGCTCCAATCAAAAGACACAGGGTATCAGATAGGATAAAAAAGCAAGACCCATTGATATGCTGTCTGCATTTTAGACCTAAAGATACCTCCAGATTGAAAGTGAGGGGGTAGAAAACCATTTATCATGCTAATGGACATCAAAGGAAAGCTGGGATGACAATCCTTCTATCAGAAAAATTAGATTTTAAACCAAAGACGGTAATAAGAGATGAGGAAGGACACTATGTCATAATT
Organism: Zalophus californianus; assembly: GCF_009762305.2. NCBI lineage: Eukaryota > Metazoa > Chordata > Mammalia > Carnivora > Otariidae > Zalophus > Zalophus californianus. The sequence goes on along the minus strand of NC_045597.1, from coordinate 157,779,307 downwards.
AAAGGGTCTATCCAACAAGAAGATCTAACAATTGTAAATATTTATGCCCCTAACATGGGAGCAGCCAACTATATAAGCTAATTAATAATAAAATTAAAGAAACACATCAATAATAATACAATAATATTAGGGGACTTGAACACCCCCCTCACTGGACTGGACAGATCATCTAAGCAAAAGAAGATCAATAAGGAAATAAGGGCTTTGAATGACACACTGGACCAGATGGACTTCACAGATATATTCAGAATATTCCATACTAAAGGAACAGAATACACATTCATCTAAACTGCACATGAAACATTCTCCAGAATAGATCACATACTGAGTCACAAATCAGGTCTCAACCAGTACCAAAAGACTGGGATTATTCTCTACATATTTTTGGACAAAATGCTTTGAAACTGGAACTCAATCACAAGAGGAAATTAGGAAAGAACTCAAATACACGGGAGGCTAAAAAGCATCCTACTAAAGAATGAATGGATCAACCAAAGAATTTTATTTTATTTTATTTTTTTAAAGATTTATTTATTTATTTTGAGAGAGTGAGAATGAGAGAGAGAGAGTACATGAGAGGGGGGAGTCTCCTCGCCGAGCAGGGAGCCCGATGTGGGACTTGATCCCAGGACTCCAGGATCATGACCTGAGCTGAAGGCAGTCGCTTAACCAACTGAGCCACCCAGGCGCCCAAACCAAAGAATTTTAAAAGTTCATGGAAACAAATGAAAATGAAAACACAACCATTCAAAATGGGATGCAGCGAAGGCGGTCCTAAGATGGAAGTATATAGCAATACAAGCCTTTCTCAAGCAACAAGAAAGGTCTTAAATACACAACCTAACTTTAAACCTAAAGAAGCTGGAGAAAGAACAGCAAATAAAGCCAAACTCAGCAAGAGAAGAGAAATAATAAAGATTAGAGCAGATATCAGTGAAATAGAAACCAAAAGAACAGGAGCGCCTGGGTGGCTCAGTCATTAAGCATCTGCCTTCAGCTCAAGTCCATGGTCCCAGGGTCCTGGGATCAAGCCCCAAGTCGGCCTCCCTGCTCGGCGGGAAGCCTGCTTCCCCCTCTCCCACTCCCCCTGTTGTGTTCCCTCTCTCACTGTGTCTCTGTCAAATAAATAAAATCTTTAAAAAAAAAAAAACGAAACCAAAAGAACAGTACAACAGATCAACAAAACTAGGATTTGGTTCTTTGAAAGAATTAATAAGATTGATAAAAACTTGGTTAGACTTATCAAAAATAAAAGACAAAGGACCCAAATAAATAAAATCATGAATGAAAGAGGAGAGATCACAACCAACCCAAAGAAATACAATTATAAGAACATACAATGAGTAACTATATGCCAACAAATTAGGCAATCTGGAAGAAATGGATGTATTCCTAGAGACATACAAACTACCAAAACTGAAACAGGAAGACGTAGAAAACCTGAACAGATCCATAACCAGGAAGGAAATTGAAGCAGTAATCAAAAATCTCCCAACAAACGAGAGCCCAGGGCCAGATGGTTTCCCAGGGGAATTCTACCATACATTTAAAGAAGAATTAATACCTATTCTTCGGAAGCAGTTTCAAAAAATAGAAATGGAAGGAAACTTCCCAACATTTCTATGAGGCCAGTATAACCTTGATCCCAAAACCAGACAATGACCTACCCCACCAAAAAGGAGAAATACAGACCAATATCCCTGATGAACATGGATGCAAAAATTCTCACCAAGATACTTGCCAACAGAATCCAACAGTAGATTAAAAGGACTATTCACCACGACCAGGTGGGATTTATTCCTGGGCTGCAAGGATGGTTCAACATCCACAAACCAGTCAATGCGATACACTACATTAATAAAAGAAAGGACTAGAACCATATGATCCTCTCAAAAGATGCAGAAAAAGCATTTGACAAAGTACAGCATCCTTTCTTTATTAAAACTCTGCACAGTGTAGGGATAGAGGGAACATAACTCAATATCATAAAAGGCATCTACGAAAAGCCCACAGCAAATATCACTCTCAATGGGGAAAAACTGCGAGTTTTTCCCCTAAGGTCAGGAACACAACAGGGATGTCCACTATCACCACTGCTGTTCAACATAGTACTAGAAGTCCTAGTCTCAGCAGTCACAGAACAAAAAGAAATAAAGGGCATCTGAATCGGTAAAGAAGAAGTCAAACTCTCACTCTTCACAGATGACATGATACTCTATGTGGAAAACACAAAAGACTCCACCCCAAAATTGTTAGAACTCATACTGGAATTCAGCAAAGTGGCAGGATATAAAATCAATGCACAGAAGTCAGTTGCAATTCTATACACTAGCAATGAGACAGAAGAAAGAGAAAATTAAGGAGTTGATCCCATTTACAATTGCACCCAAAACCATAAGATACCTAGGGATAAACCTAACCAAAGAGGCAAAGAATCTGTACTCAGAAAACTATAGAACACTTATGAAAGAAATTGAGGAAGACACGAAGAAATGGAAAAACATTCCATGCTAACAGATTGGAAGAGAAATTATTGTTAAAATGTCTATGCTACCTAAAGCAATCTACACATTCAATGCAATCCCTATCAAAATACCATCCACTTTTTTCACAGAACTGGAACAAATAATCCTAAAATTTGTATGGAGCCAGAAAAGACCCCGAATAGCCAAAGGATTGTTGAAAAAGAAAACCAAAGCTGGTGGCATCACAATGCCTTACTTCAAGCTCTATTACAAAGCTCTAATCATCAAGACAGTATGGTACGGGCACAAAAACAGACACATAGATCAATGGAACAGAATAGAGAACCCAGAAATGGACCCTCAACTCTATGGTCAACTAATCTTTGACAAAGCAGGAAAGAATGTCCAATGGAAAAAAGGCAGTCTCTTCAACAAATGGTGTTGGGAAAATTGGACAGCCACATGCAGAAGAACATACGACCATTTTCTTACACCATACACAAAGATAGACTCAAAATGGATGAAAGACTTAAATGTGAGATAGGAATCCATCAAAATCCCAGAAAACACAGGCAGCAGCAATCCTAGAGAACAAAAATCCTAGAGAACACCTTGGCTGCAGCAACTTCTTGCTAGAGACATCTCCAAAGGCAAGGGAAACAAAGGCAAAAATGAACTATTGGGACTTACTTCATCAAGATAAAAAGCTTCTCCACAGCAAAGGAAACAGTCAATAAAACCAAAAGGAAACCAACAGAATGGGAGAAGATATTTGCAAATGACATATCAGATAAAGGGCTAGTATCCAAAATCTGAAGAACTCATCAAACTCAACACCCAAAGAACAAATAATCCAGTCAAGAAATGGGCAGATGACATGAACAGACATTTGTCCAAAGAAGATACCGAAATGGCCAACTGAAAAAAATACAAATCAAAACCACAGTGAGATACCACCTCTCACCAGTCAGAATGGCTAAAATGTTGGAAACAAATGTTGGTGAGGATGCCGAGAAAGGGGAATCTTCTTACACTGTTGGTGGGAATGCAAACTGGTGCAGCCACTCAGAAAACAATAGGAGGTTCCACAAAAAGTTGAAAATAGAGCTACCCTACAACCCAGCAATTGCCCTACTGGGTATTTACCCCAAAGATACAAATGTAGTGTTCTGAAGGGGCACCAGCACTCCAATGTTTATTGCAGCAATGCCCACAAAGCCAAACTGTGGAAAGAGCCCAGATGTCCACCAACAGATGAATGGATAAAGAAGATGTGTTATATATATATATATATATATATACACACACAAAGGAATATTGTTGAATCAAAAAAAATGAAATATTGCCATTTGCAATGATGTGGTTGAAGCTAGAGGGTATTATGGCGAGTGAAATAAGTCAATTAGAGTAAGACAGTTATCATATGATCTCAATCATATGTGGAATTTAAGAAACAAACAGAAGCTCATAGGGGAAGAGAAGAAAAACTAAGACAAGAGGAAATCAGAGAGGGATCCAAACCATAAGAGAGAGACTCTTAATCATAGGAAATAAACTGAGGGCTGCTGGAGGGGAGGGGTGGAGGGATGGGGTAACTGGGTGAGGGACATTAAGGAAGGCATGTGATGAAATGAGCAGTGGGTATTATATAAGACTGATGAATCACAGACCTGTACCTCTGAAACCAATAATACATTATATATCAATTGAATTTAAATTTAAAAATAATAAAATAAAATAGAAGTCATGAGTCTTAAAACAAAAAAATGGAGATTACCTGATGGTGCATCTTTACAGTACTGGTACTACTGAGAAGTCATATGGGAAGGGATGCTGGTTTTCTAGGCCCCATAAGATGAACTCTTCTCCTTTCTTCATCTTTTCTACATTAACTTCCACACTGTTCAGGAATTTGAGACCCCAGGTGTTCACTATCTAACTGTGGAAATTCTGGACCAGCATTTAATTTCTGTGGCCTTGGTTTGTTTTGGAGTTTTTGTTTTGTTTTTAAATCTGTAAAATGAGAACTCACCAATTCCTAAGGTTCTTTTCTGGCTCTAAATATATTTTCTTATCTTTCTCCTTGGGATTTGCGAATACCAGCATAACAGAGCCCTTTCAGTTGTGCTAAGAAAAGCTCTTACTTTAGATTCAGGTCCCCAAATTAAGCAAACCCAAGTGATTCAAGAGTGGTGATATGGATTCAACACCCATGTTGCTCCCAAGCAGAAAAATGTTCCTACGTCTAGAATGTGCTAAACAAGACTGCACAAGCCTGATGGCCCTATGTGTCCTAAAGATTCCAGACCAGCTGGTATGGGGCATACTCAAGTCTTTCAAAAAGAAAAACTAAATAGCAATTTCCCCTATCCCCACCCCATATCTATCTAAGATGCACCTGGAAATTCTGCAATGGCAGCAATCTTTGTAAGCAACCAAAACATTACAGATCCGTTAAAATCTACTTGATTTCCGGGGTGCCTGAGTGGCGCAGTCAGTTAAGTGGCCAACTCTTGGTTTTGGTTCAGGTCATGATCCTGGGGTCGTGGGACTGAGCCCCAGGTCAGGCTCCACAGTCAGCACAGAGTCTTGTTGGGACTCTTTCTCCCCCTTACTCTACCCCTCTCCCCTGTTCTCTTTCTAAAATAAATGGATAAAATCTTAAAAAAAAATTTTTTTTTAAGGGCGCCTAATTGGCTCGGTCAGTTAAGCATCTGCCTTCAGCTTTGGTCATGATTCTGGGTCCTGGGATGGAGCCCCTCATAAGGCTCCCTACTTGGTGGGGAGCCTGCTTCTCCCTCTCCCACTCCCCTGCTTGTGTTCTGTCAAATAAATAAATAGAAATTTTACCTGATTTCCCTCAATCAAATCAACCCAAGATACAAGAGGGTTATTCTCCCCAAAGCCATGGTTAAAGATTCTCATATAGTATTAATCTCATAAAACAAGGCTTTTAGAGGTGCCTGGGTGGCTCAGTCAGTTAAGCCTCTGCCTTCAGCTCAGGTCATGATCCGAGGGTCCTGGGATCGAGTCCTGCATCGGGCTCCCTGCTAAGCCGGAAGCCTGCTTCTCCCTCTGCCTGCAGCTCAGCCTGCTTGTGTTCTGTCAAATAAATATATAAAATCTTAAAAAAAAAAAAAAAAAAGGCTTTGAAATCCACCAAACTATTAAGATTCAACATGTCTGAAATAGTCTGTCACATTTGAAAAACAAAACAAGGTAGGAGGAGATGAGGCAATGAGCTCGGCGGGAGCCGGCGAGGGCTGTCGCCGCCGGGCGCGGGTGTCCCGCCTCGTCTCCTTCAGCGCGACCCACCAACTCCACGGCAAATCTCTGAGTAATGAAGAAAACTTGAAACTGTTTGGGAAATGCAACAATCTAAATGGCCATGGAAACAATTATAAAGTTGTGGTGACGGTGCATGGAGAGATTGATCCTGTTACAGGAATTGTTATGAATTTGACTGACCTCAAAGAGTATATGGAGAAGGCAATTATGAAGCCCCTTCCTTGATCATAAGAATTTGGATCTGCATGTGCCATACTTTGTAGATGTTATAAGCACGACAGAAAATGTAGCTGTATATATCTGGGAAAACCTCCAGAAATTTCTTCCTCTGGGAGTTCTTTATAAAGTAAAAGTGTATGAAACTGACAATAATATCGTTGTCTATAAAGGAGAATGGCTTTTAGGGGTTAATACTGTAGAAAGACTAATTTCTTTCCATATTTTAAAAAGGTCTTTATCCCCTGGGACTATTAAGAAGTCGTCACACACTTGTTATGCCTCTACATTGTGTTCCGTGCCCAATTAATTGAAATCGTTGTGTGTAAGACCTGTTGTGAATTCAAATCTATCTTAAAACCAAACTTGTAAAACATCCTGAGTATCATTTAGAGAATATTTTATTTATAGATTAAAAATCACTTCATTTTCAGTAAAATGTGGTGTGGAATTTAAAAGTAAAATAAATCAATTTTTGTTTTTCTGTTAAAAAAAAAACAAGGTAACAACCAACTCTGACAACAATCTAGTAAGAGGCAGGTCAGCTGAGGGGCTACCCTCTCCCTCCTTTTTGCTCTATGTAGCTTTCATCACCCTCTGCAACCCTGGGAAAAGCAGATGGTTATGCCCCAAGCTCACTCCTTCCCCTAGAAGTGAATGTTTTTGCTATCACCAGATTTCTCTCTCCTTAAGGAAACAATAGCTACAATTCCTAGTTGTCTTGAAATAGGTGTACCTTTTACCTCATCTCCTAAATTTCCCAGTGGTTTCCCAACTGATAGCACATCAGAGGGACTTGTGAAGCTTTTATTTATTTAAAGATTTTATTTGTCAGAGAGAGAGAGCACAAGCAGTGGGGGAGGCAGGCAGGGGGAGAAGCACAAGCAGTGGGGGAGGCAGAGCAGGGAGCCCGATGCGGGGCTTGTTCCAGGACCCTGGGATCATGACCTGAGCTGAAGACAGGCACTTTAACCGACTGAGCACCCAGGTGCCCCTCGGGAAGCTTTTAAAACTGACGTTCTGAGCCTCCCATTCTCAATCAAATCAGTTTCCAAAGGCAGAACCCAGCAAGCTATAGTTTTAAACTCTTCCTTTGTTTTTTTATGTACAAAGAGGTTTGGAAGATATTCTTCCACCCCACTGTCTTGCAACTCTCCTACTCTTTCACAAACTGGTAAGCAAGTTCTTTGAATCACAGAATTATGTTTTATGTATCAAAAATTTAGCTATTAATGCATCAGTACAAAGAGGTTGTAGTAAATGGTAACCTGGAGGAAATGATCTCAAGTTCAGCTTGTCAGTCAGAGACTTAAATGAAGCATGTGATTGGAAGGCATAAAGAAGTAGGTAACATACAAGAAACAGAAAGTACCGGGGCGCCTGGGTGGCTCAGTTGTTTGGGCGACTGACTTCGGCTCAGGTCGTGATCATGGAGTCCTGGGATCGAGTCCAACATGGAGTCCCAGATCGGGCTCCCTGCTCAGCAGGGAGTCTTGCTTCTCCCTCTGACTCTCCCCCACCTCATGCTATCATTCTCTCTCAATTAAAAAAAAAAAAAAGTACCACTATCAGATTAAAAATTGTGTAGCATGGAGAATTGAGATTAACAGTGAATTTGAGAGGATTGCTGTGGTAGGCTGAATAAAGTCCCCCTAAAACGTCCACTTCATAATCCCAGAACCTGTGACTATTTATATACAAAAGTGATTTTGCAGACGTGATTAAGGATCTTGATATGGGGACATTATCCTGGATTACCCAGGTAGGCCCAGTGACATAATCACAAATCCCCTGAGAAGGAAGCAGAGATCACTACACAAGATCAGGCAATGTGATGATGGAGGGAGAGATGAGAATGATGTGGCGGCCACAAGGCAAAGAATGCCTGCCGGCAACTCCCAGCAGCTAAAAGAGGGAAGGAATAGATTTTCCCCTGGGCTTCTAAAAAGAACCAGGAAACTAATTTTAACCTAGTAAAACTATTTCAAGCTTCAGGCCTCAAGAACTATTAAGAAGAAATTTTTTTTTTTTTTTTTTTTTTAAAGATTTTATTTATTTATTTGACAGAGAGAGACACAGCGAGAGAGGGAACACAAGCAGGAGGAGTGGGAGAGGGAGAAGCAGGCTTCCCGCGGAGCAGGGAGCCCGATGCGGGGCTCGATCCCAGGACCCTGGGATCATGACCCGAGCCGAAGGCAGACGCTTAACGACTGAGCCACCCAGGCGCCCCAAGAAGAAATTTATATTAAGTCACTAAATCTACTACAGGCAGACTTCAAAAAATTAATACAATCTAAGGGTTATCTCAAGAATTAGAATCCAAAATCTGCATTTGTTTTATAAAAAAAACCCCAAAGCACCAAACATTTTGGGCGCCTGCGTGGCTCAGTCAGTTAACCGTCTGCCTTCGGCTCAGGTCATGATCCCCGGGTCCTGGGGTCAAGTCCTCCCCTGCTCAGTGGAGAGTCTGCTTGTCCCTCTCCCCCTGCCCCTCTCCCCTGCTCGTTCTCTAATAAAATTTTTTTTAAATCCAGTTAAAAACCCAAAAACACCAAATATTTTTAAAGTGGTTTAAGTATTACCAAAATCAAAAAAAGCGTAATTTTTCTCTATACACACCTGATTTTAAAAACACAATGACAGGGGCACCTGGGTGGCTCAGTTGGCTAAGCATCTGACTCTCGGTCTTGGTTCAGGCTCAAGAGATTTGAGCCCTGGGCTGGGCTTAGGAAGACTCGGCTTAGGACTCTCCCCTCCCTCCTTCTCCCTCTGCTTCCTCCCTCCCCCCTTTGCACATACATTCACACTCTCTAGTAAATAAAATCTTTAAAAATATTCACTCTCTAGTAAATAAAATCTTTAAAAATCTTTAAAAATACCAAAGATATTTTTGGGAGCAGTTAAGTAGGAATGTCCCACAAAAATCAAAAGGATTCTATTAAATTACCCAAACTGGATGAAATGGGTGTATCATTTGTAATAGTGACCATACCCACCATTTCCTCATCTAGGAGTTTTGTTGTTCCTTTGACTCCCCTCAGTCTATCTGAGGGAGAAAGAGGAAAAATATGAGGACACGATCCTATTGTTCCTACTTGATTTAACCTCTTACTTTAAAAACAATGTATAAAGCATTTTTAAAAAATAACATTTCCTTCTAGGCACTAACACTAAGGAAAATCCAAAATATTAAAATCAGCAAATACAGAGATGTAGAAAATTTTCACATAAAGCATACTGTATAAGAATATTCCTTTGACAGTGTCACAAAAGGCAGTGAAAATCCTACAAATCCGTAACAAATTTTTTTTTAAAGATTTTATTTATTTGACAGAGAGAAAGCGAGAGTAGGAACACAAGCAGGGGGAGTGGGAGAGGGGGAAGCAGGCTTCCTGCTGAGCAGGGAGCCCGATGCGGGGCTCGATCCCAGGACCCTGGGACCATGACCTGAGCTGAAGGCAGACGCTTAACGACTGAGCCACCCAGGCGCCCCATATAACAAACTAATTTTTAAGTGAATTTCTAGTTGTTGTACAAGATATAGATGGCCCTCATGAGATCCACCCAAAATAGAGTGGTAAATACACTATTAATGGACTTTTTTTAATTTTTTAAGTAGTCTCTACACCCAGTGGGGCTGGAACTTACAACCCCAAGATCAAGAGTTGCATGCTCTACCGACTGAGCCAGCCCAGACACCCCCACTGTTTACAGAATGATAAATTGCTTTTACCAAGGTTTATAGAAGAAAATAAAGGATAAAATGCTAACTTCATTTTAATAAGTGAATAGCTTACTAATTTTGAATGTTGATGCTGTACTTAATCCTAGGATCAGTAACAGACACTTGAAATACTACCTTCATGGATGTAAGTTCAGAATATCAATTGTATTTATCTTTTGGGAATTTAGATTATCAAAATTTAGTATTCTATGCTTAATTACATTAGATTCTCACATTTGATACAGTTTTGAGTACTATAAAATGTAAATAACAGAAAAATCAAACAAATGAAGAAATATAATTAGATTCCCAGCCTACATAAAATATCCAGGTGTTCCCCAAATGTTAAGAGTGAGACTCCTAGTTAAATTTTTTGGATGAGTCATCTAACCCTCTAGTGGATTCACTTGGTAGTTATCTGGTTTTATTGTGTACACTACACTAATAACGCATTTTTCAGAAACCACATTTGGATCTTTAGACCATCTCATATACGCTGTTTTGTTGTACAAAACATCTGTAGTGGCTGCTTAGTTAACAATTAGCTGCATTCAAGAATGAAAATCATCTACTTTTACTAAAAAACATTTGCATAGCATGGAAAAACACCAAGAAACCTTTTAGCCAAAATCAACAAGTATTCAAAAAGGTATACAAAGCAGTGCCTGGGTGGCTCAGTCAGTTAAGCGTCTGCCTTCCGCTCAGGTCATGATCCCAGGGTCCTGGAAGCCCACATTGGGCTTCCCTGATCAGTGGGGACTTGGCTTCTCCCTCTCTGCCTCTCCTCCCTGTTCGTGCTCTTGCTAAGTAAAAAAAAAGGTATATAAATGTAGATTTTGACTGTGCAAATAAAATTATTGGAAACCTTCAGGCAAAAAGTTGTCATCATATAGACAGTAGGGCAAAGGACCCAGGGAAAAAACAATTTAGTTCTATTACAATGAATTTCACATCAGTTAGTAAATACGTTTAAAACTGTAACATGGTCCTTGCTAACAATGTAGTCATGGACTTCTAATTTGATACTGATATTAAAAAGCATTAACTCATTAAGAATTTAACTGAGAAAATGAGAAATGCAAATTTACAGTGAAAGAGAACTGTAGACACACAAAAGAATCATACTTACAGAAACATAAATTATTAAAAGTTACTTTCCCTGATATGATAGAGGAAACAATAAGTTGACTAGAGATCAAAATAATTTATGGAAAAGGGGCGGCTCAGATGGTTAAGTGCCTGCCTTCGGTTCAGGTCATGATCCTGGGGTCCTGGGATAGAGTCCTGCACTGGGCTCCCTGCTGGGCGGGGAGCCTGCTTCTCCCTCTCCCTGCTGCTTCCCCTGCTTGTACACACTCTCTGTCAAAAATAAATAAAATCTTTAAAAAATAATAATTTATGGAAAGAAAGTTTTAACTTTTGGATCTATGTTGGATAATCAAAAGTGCAGCCTAACTTCCTTATTACACAAAACTGAGTTTTCTATACCTCTCTTCTTAGAAGATTTATTGTATAAATTCTTTGCTAGGCTAATTTTTTAAAAAATCACTTAGGTACATACATGTGTATTTTCAAAATTTCGGTACACAGTATTAAGGAAGAACAGTAACTTTCATTTAAGTCTTACCTAGTACAGTGAGTCAGTTTCATAGTACAATGAATATGAATGTCAGTATGAATACAAAAGCAAGCCTACAAACTGATGTTTTGTTTTTGAGTTTTTGTTTCTCTGTTTTATGACCAGTTCCAAACACAGTACAGGGAAAATGGAATGAGTAAGAAAAAACATTTTATTTCCCCGTTAACACCAAGTCATATTATTCAGAATGTGTTTCAAAATACTTAGCCAGATCACCAATCCCAGCCACTGCCTTAGTTCAAATGTTCACTAAGAAAATAAGCAACAGAAATCCATTGTAAGACACCATCTATAGAGATCAGCTACATTGCTATATATCATTTATTAACTTAGTAATTTAGTCTCCCAATATTTAGCAAGTTTGTGTAAAAATTACTATTCCCATTGGTTAATATAAATGCATAATTTCAAAGTTAACATTCCTTTCACTATGAACATAAAACTTAAAAAGATAGTTGTGGGTTACAGTAAAGTAATGACTGGCTGCTGGGATAGCACTGTTCAAGGCCAAATACACTGGGCAGGCTTGTAAAGGCATAAATATATATACACACACACTCAATTTGCTACTATTCCCACATTTCTGCTATACATCCTTGTTGTATAATATGGTATAAATTATTTCCTCAAATTTGAAAAAAAATCAAGATGAATGTTTTCATCTTCATTTCAAAATAACCCTTTTAAATGAAAAAAAGTTCCCATTTGTTAAGTCTGTTCAAGAGATGCATTTAAATATTTTCTTCACTACATGTATAATTTTTTTTACCCTTACTGCCTCATTACAACCAGTTTAGCAATAAGACCTCCAGTGCTTTGTTGAAAATTGCATTCAGGAGACTAAAAGGTTGTAAAATCTGCAGCTGAATCTTTAAGACAGTGAATCATAACAAAGTCCAAAAAATGTATAACCATCAACACCCTTGGAAGCTGTGAATTATTGCAAAAAAAAAAAAAAAAACACCACACACAAGTGCATATAATTCAAACAAACTTTGTGGGGAAGGGATGTAAAATAAATACTACAATATTTTTCAACTCTATTTAAATGTTATTTAGATGCTTACATGAAAGGGTTAATACTACTAACAGGAAGAACCAAACTATTTTAAAGGCTGCTCTCCAAGTAATTAGAACAATTTTGCAAAACAAAGCAAGAGCCTATGCTAATACATTTTTCCTGTAGTGTAATGTAATTGCTAATATGAGGTATAATCTGTAAGCAATTAATACAAATATAAATAGGTATAAGCCACACTAACTCAAGTCTGGTGAAAAGCTTCTCAGCTAATGTAGTTTGGATAGGGAATTAAGGGAAATGAAAACGGAAGGACAGGGCAGGTTTCCAGTGGGAATGTCATTTACATGCCTTATCACTATCATCATCTTGTATTTAACAGTCCACTGTTGCAGAAAGGTAATCCTTTCCAAGTATGCTGGTCTAGAATATACTTTATGTAGCACAGTAAGATTATATAAGTATTACTAATACTTCATTTGAATTTATATTTGGACTATACACATAATCATATGTGTATCAAAAACTATAAACAGAATTTTAAAACATTTTCATCTCATTTTTGAAAAGTTAGCAGTTAAGACTGAACTGTGTACTACAGAATTTTCTAGAATATCTAACCTAGGGGTAAAACCAAAGGAAAATATTACTATTTCTTTAGTAAACAGCTTGTGCGAAACCTCAAGCTCACTCATCTTTTTATAGATGGGTTTATTTGATGAGGATTGTGATCCAATGATTGTTTAGCAGCAATTTTACCAAACTGTAAATTCTTTTATTAACAGGCATTATAAACAGATAATACTAATCTTATTTAAAAACCATGAGTGCCACACTGGTGAATATACAGCTCATGAATAACTTAAAAAGTATTTCCCATTTTAAAAGGCAACACTCAGCATACAAAAACCTATACTAAACAAAGAAGCTATAATATGGATACATGATTGATGTGTCTAAAATGATATATATACAGTACATAATTATTGTTAATTATGTGATCAGTACATTTTTTTCTGTATGATTCCCTTCATGCTTCACTTTCCCCAGAAACTGAATTCTGAACTTCCTCTTCTAAAATTGGTACAATCAGGTTATCCTTGGACATCAAATTATATTTCATCACAAATTTGGTAAACCGGTGACACAAAAATGTTTCATTCTGTAGAGAGAAAGAAAAAAAAAGTTATTTTAACTTATTATTATTCAAAACCAAAAAACCAGACATAACATCAACATATATTATTGTCATTCTGATAAGAATGCATCAGGAGAATTAGTGAAATATACTTACTTCATATTCATCAAATATCTGCCGATGATGAAAATAAGCATGTGAAAATATTCTGTAAATCCTACGGCATACTGATCCTAGTTTTGCTACAGATGATTCCTTTATGCTAACCCTAGAAATAGGAAAGAAATCAGATTCATAGAGCTGAGCAAATCTTACAAACAATATAGTCTAGTCTTCTCAATTCACAAGCGTGGAAACTTACACCTAGGGGAAAAAAGTGACCAGTGCAAGGTCACAGTGCTAGTAGGTGGCAAGAGTAGGGCTAGGACCCCTATTCTTTACTCCTGGGCCAGTGCTCTTTCTACCTAACCAGAGTGCCTAAGAAATTCAGCATTACAAGTTTTGAAATGTTGTTAAAGTTCAATGCAATTAAATCTCTGACAAATCAAAATTTACTAAAACATAGCACTGACAACATTAACACTTTGTCCACTACAGACGATTAAAACCACTAAAAGGAATTTTTTATTCTATACAACCTGATTTTTTTTTTAAATAAAAAGCCTACAAATTTTGGTATTAAAAAAAATAAAAATAAAAAAAATGTAAGGGCGCCTGGCTCAGTCAGTGGAGCTGGCGACTCTTGATCTCGGGGTTGTGAGTTCAAGCCCCATGTCAAGTGTAGAGATTACTTAAAAAATAAAAAATTTTTAAAAATGTACATAGGATACTGAAGCAAAAAACAGTATTTTTTTTAGCACATTTAACACGAGCTCTATATTTGGGGGAAGAATCTCCAAATCTATCCACCTGGTAACAGTTATCTTAATAGAATAAAAGGCCAGTCAACAAACCTCTCCAATAATATATCACAATATAGAGAAGTTTCTTTCCAGATCTTAAAAACCTATAGACAAGGATAAGGAATCCTTCAAAAACAAGCAGTCCAACTTAGGAAATTCTGCTTTTTAGGCATGCTGTGTAAGAGGACGCTAGCTCTATCACAGAGATTCAAGTAAGTAAGTGTGTAAATATCCCAACTCTAAAACATGAGGGGGAGAGCCGTGGAGAATGACACACAGCAGCAGGGACTACACCCTTGACTAAACTGACCTGTGAGCTTTGGGAGCCAAGTCCTGCTGCTTTTAGTTTAACCACAACCTTAATTTCAAAATCTGAGTAATTCTGAACTAGCTAAATATACAACAGCCTAAAAAAAAAAAAAGGTTTAAAGAATACAATGCATTAACAGCAACCTAGTGTGTTTTAGTAAAATACCAATCTTTTAAATTAAATCCAAAAAGTTTAACACCATGTTTAAAAATTTTATTTACCTGCTGGGAAAATATTTATTGCTATTCAGAAGACATGCAGCACCATCAAGCGTATGTCTAGTATAGTCTATTGCAGGACACTATAAAAGAAAGGATATAAAAAATGCATCATACCTCTTACATGAGGTCTGTTTATTATATACTTGCCTTATTCCAAAAACCTGAGCATGTTTGAAGAAAAAAGTCTCTTATGATATCAGAATGACTGTAAAATTCAATGTTACAACAACAAAGTTAAAGAAATAAAAAACAGGTGAAATTAATTTTAATGATATATTTTATTTCACTCTATATAGCCAAAATTATGTCAATATATAATTGACAGAAAAATTATTAATAAGCTTCTTTGGGGTATTTAAAAATTAAGATGTAATTCACATACCATAAAATTTCTACAACTCTCAAGTTTTCAGTATATTCACAAATTTATGTAACCATCACCAACTACATTCCTAAACATTTTCATCACCCAAAAAGAAACCCAGTATCAATTAGCAGTCACTTCTCATTCTCTCCTCCCCCTAACTTGAAGCAACAATTAATCTACTTTCTCTCTTCCATGGATTTGCCTATTCTGGGTATTTCCTAAAAATAGAGTAATATGGGGATACCTGGGTGGCCCAGTCAGTTAAGCCTCGGACTCCTCTGATTTCGGCTCAGGTCATGATCTCAGAGTCATGAGATAGAGCCCCAGGTTGGGCTTGGAGCTGGGCATGGTGTCTGCTTAAGATTCTCCCTCTCTGGGGCGCCTGGGTGGCTCAGTCTGTTAAGTGTCTGCCTTTGACTCAGGTCATGATCCCAGGGTCCTGGGATTGAGCCCAGCATCGGGCCCCCTGGTCGGCAGGAAGCCTGCTTCTCCCTCACACACTCCCCCTGCTGGTGTTCCCTCTCTTCCTGTGTCTCTGTCAAATAAATAAAATAAAATCTTAAAAAAAAAAAAAAGATTCTCCCTCTCCTTCTGCTCCTCCCTCTCCCCCAAAGCAACATTTCATTAACAGATTAAGCATCAACTAGTAATCACCAAGTTACTCCTATCAAAAGAAATTATGACTAAAAGAAATTATGACTGAACCAAAAAACTAAACAAGTATATGTCATCCATTATACATATCAGCATGATACGACAGATAATGTTATTCTGTGATAGCCAGCGAATCATAAAGTGAGTTCTAACCCATGATATTGCCCAGTTACAAAAATGATATAATCATAAGAAATCCTAAAATAGCACTGTGGCAATAAATTTGCAATAAGAACTCTAAACCAAATGGCAAAATAAACAGGGAACACTAAAAATTTATCTACCACTCTCTTGGAGAGATTTAGGTTATGATGGTTTTATTAGTCATTCTATTTCATAATTTCTCACCTCTTTTGGAGTTTTATGAGCTGCACAAAGAAAAATCCATTGCTCAGTTGCTGTCATCTGAGTACATGTATCTGGATGGCATTCACTCTGTTACAAAAGAGTTACATTTCTTAATACGTAAAACAATAAAAAAAAGTTTATCATTTGGGTTACTACACTTCCATGTAAAATCCTAGAATAATTAGAAATGTTGGGTAAATCTTTGTAAACACCTTAAGTTACAAAACAAGAAAAAAATCAGAACTTCCAAATATAGCTTTAACTTAAAGAAAATATTACCTGAAGTTTGACAGCAAGTCCATTTAGTTCAAGACAGAATTGCCTAAAAATGCAAATACATAAATGAAAAGTCTTATCCATTCTCCACATTATTTTTAGAATACTAATTGCCATTAGTACCATCCTTCCTCTCTCGTCACCATTATCAACACCATCTGAATTTACATGGCACATTTCTTAAAAAGACATACAGATTCGTAAGTAAAACCCAAAACTAACAACCCTAATAATGTTCAAGATCAGAGTACACTGAGTTGATCAGACTTATACACTGGAAATTCAAACAATTTTTCTGAGAAGTAATTTGGAAATATATACTAAGACCCTTAGGATGTGTATATTTTTTTCTGAGTCATTCTCCTAAGAATCTATTCTAATAAAATAATCAAAATTCCATGTATATGTACAAAGATGTTCACAGAGAATATACATAACGTTTTTTTTGAAAATCAGCAATTGCAGAGTCGTAAATTGTTGGCATATACATAAACAAAGGATATGTCTATATTCACAATAAGATTCCAGTTATGTAAAAAATTATGTGTATATATATTTATACACAAACATATATATAGAAAAAGGACTAAAGGCACCTGGGTGGCTCAGTTGGTTAAGAGTCTGCCTTCGCTTCAGTCACGATCCCGGCGTCCTGGGATGTGTCCCATGTCAGGCTCCCTGCTCAGCAGAGAGCCTGCTTCTCCCTCTCCCTCTGCCTCTCCCCCATGCTCGTGCTCACTCTCTCTCAAATAAATAAAATCTTCAAAAAAAAAAAAGACTACACGTTTATATTCCTATATATTTTATAAGTTTTGTTCTGATTACAAACACCATGCTCCTTATAAAAAGTCAAACATGAATATATAATGTATAATAAGAAAATCCTCCATAATTCTACCACCTCTTTCCAAAAGTTATTATTTACAAGTAAATCTGATTTTCTACGCAAAGATTAAAATATACTGGGATCACATCATACACAATTTTGTAACTTGCTTTTTGGTCACTTAGTAGATTGTAAGCATTTTTTTCATGATATACTTTTCTTCTACAACTGCCAAACTGAGAATTATAAAGCCTAGAACAATTGCTCGGAACATAGTAAGTGCTCAAAAAACATTTTTGAATAAATGAAGAATGGAGGAAATTTCATAACATCAAGATTATCATTTTTAAACAAACTTGTTATTTTATATGAAAAGACAATTAATCGTCTATGTCATGAGGCTAACTTATTCTATTGCTGTCAAAATACCAAATGCATTCCCTCTAAAAATCTTACCAAATTAATCAGTATTATGTTTCCCTAACAGATGAGAACAATCTGATTCCCTAAAAATGCAAAGCGAAAACCTACAAAGGTAGAAAATAAGAGAGAGTCCCATAGGGCAGAAACAAAACAAATAAAAACCCTGCCCACATATGAAAGAAAAACTACTTAAAGTATATGATAACAGAAGAAAGCAAATAAGGAGTCAAATTTTCACTTGTCTGTGAATGTATTTCCTTTCAGATCCCTAACAATAATGCTGTTCTTAGATCACAAAAATAACACTATTTCTGAATCATCACATCACCCTCTACTGCCCCATATCTGTAGCCTGCATGTTACATACAGATTTTTTTGTTTTAAGATTTTATTTATTTATGTGACAGAGAGAGACACAGGGAGAGAGGGAACACAAGCAGGGGGAGTGGAAGAGGGAGAAGCAGGCTTCCCGCTGAGCAGAGAGCCCAATGAGGGGCTCGATCCCAGGACCCTGGGATCATGACCTGAGCCGAAGGCAGACACTTAACGACGGAGCCACCCAGGCGCCCCTTACATACAGGTTTTTGAGTTGTTTTCCACTAAGTGGTAATAAAGACAGGTGGTGAAAAATAAGTTTCTCATCTAGTTTAGCTCACTTATGGACCAAGAGCAAAATTAAGCTACTGATTTGGCAGTGTTATGGGTACAAACTGTGGCACACAGTACAAATATAACAGCTTCAAGTTAATTCATTACAGGGCTAACACATACAGCTGTGCAGCTGAAGAGAAACCAGAGCTGAAATCCAGCCTACACTGTAATCTCTAAACCATGGATCCTGACATAGGATTGTATCCCCTCAGGGGGCGGCGGGGGGGGGGGGGGAACACATCTTTTCCTAGTTACAAAGATTCTGTATGGGCTAGTGAGAGATCTGAATGAAGTCCCATTAACATTATAGTATTAACCAATGAGAGCAAGTATTAAGCCTCAAATCAATTACATCAAGTACATGAAAAAAACCAAAAAGCTACTTTTGAAACTCTTCTTGGTGAACTATAAAGATGTATACACTATGATAAAAACATAAAAGAATATATGTGATGTATAATATATAAATACAAAACCAAAATAAATTGGATAATATTCAAGGGAAAAAGTAAAAATAACAGTAGCAGAACAGGATAAAGATTTTTTAAGTTTTGTATATTGCATATTTTATAGTCTAAGTTAAATAGGGAGAAGTTCTTAGATCTGAAATTAAGATCTTGTATACTAAAATCAGTCCTTGGGGGTACCTGTCTGGCTCAGTCAGTAAAGCATGTGACTCAACCTCAAGGTTTCAAACCCCATGTTGGGTATGGAGCCCTATGATCAATCAATCTAAATCTGTGAAGTCTAAAATTAGCCCTCACTTGTTTGGAATTATACTTGTAGTGGAAAAAACATCCTCATTTATTTTCATCATTAATCCCAAGAGGTAAGTAGGTAGTTATTTTCAAAGCTGATTAAAGTAAGGCAAAGAATATGCACTGAAGTGTTATCTTGATTTATAGGAATGGGAAAATATCTACATATTCATACTTTCAATTATCATGTATTAAGATGTGGTTTTAAAAAACTAGATCAGGGGTGACTGGCTGGCTCAGTCGGTGGAGCATGCAACTGTTAATCTTGGGGTTGTGGGTTTGAGCCCCATGTTGGGTGTAGAGATTACCTTAAAATAAACTCTTAAAAAAAAAAAAAAAACCTATATCAATTAGTCAAGTGATAATGTCCAAGAAACTGGCAGAATACAAAAAAGTCTTAGAAACCTGATATTGCTGAACTGTTATGACAAGACATGTCTTAGCAATGTCTAGCAGGAAATGTGATCTATTTAGGGCAAGTCCTATTTCTACTCCACTTATTACTTAAAAATCAATTCAAAAAGTAACAAACCCTGATGAACATGTATCTCATGCTACATTCTTCATATTTAACCTACCAAACTGATCTCAGCTCCCATTTATAGTGGGAAGTTTGTAACTTCTGAACAACTTAGTAACTTCAGGATTTAGCTGCTTTTAAAGATAACTCTAGTTAACTAATCATTCACTAGTCATCAATTCTCATTCAAAGGGCATCATGAAAAGTGCCTAAACTCCTTACTGCAGAATTACAATTAATCTTTAAAGATTTATTTATTTGAGAGAGAGAGAGAAAATGAGCACATGTGTACACATACGCTTGCAATCCTAGGGGAGGGAGAGAGAAAGAGAATCTCCAGCAGACTACTCGCTGAGTGAGGAGCCTGACAGGGGGCTCGACTTCATGACCCTGAGATCATTACTTGAACTGAAATCAAGAGTCGAACACTTAACCTACAGCCACCCAGGTACCCCCAGAATTAAAATTAATCTTTATTTATCACATGGAAGACTAGAAGTTCACAGTAGTTAATAAGCAACTCATCAGATACCAAGCCTAGACTAGGACCTTCTTGTGATCCTTATAGAGAAATAAAGTTAATATGCGTGAATAAATAGAAATAATGCATTTGTGGTTAAGGGATAACTTGTGGTTAAGAAAAACTGTGTAGGGGCACCTGGCATGGCTCAGAGCATGCAACTGTTGATCTTGGGGTTGTGGGTTCAAGTCCCATGATGGGTGTAGAGATTACAAGAAAAAAAAGAGAGAGAAAGAGAAAGAGGGAAGGGGGGAGAGGGAGACAGAGAGAAAGAACAAAAGAACAAAAAACTGTGTAAATAGATAATAATGCCCATATCCATAAATGAAGAAAACAATAACAAAGTTGAAAACTTTTATCACACTGAAAACACAAAAGCTTTGAAATTTGGCTTTTTAGTCTGTGATTACATAATGATTTTATTTGCAATTCATAATCATCATTAAAGGTTATTTTTACAAGTGGAAGTACTATTACTATTTTGATATATCATGAAGATTTACCTTAAATGTTCATATTTCCATACACCTTCATCTTGGCCTTCAGGTGGTTCAAGAATTTTGTCAATATTGGAACAATCTGCTCTTATGTTTTGTTGAATATACTATAAACAAAAAAGTTCTCAAAGTTAATTAAAATATTATACTTCATGATAAATCTTATGTTAAATATATTTAATTTCTGAATACGTGGCTGCTCTTACGTTCTAACATTTTTGGGTTATACATAAAATAGGAAACCAAGTACAGAACCATAATCACTAATTCAGAGGAAAGGAGGTAACCCTTACCTATGCTTTCTCCAATTCAACTTCTCTGGGATATGATCTACCATGTAAATGCAGATACGGTACTCACCAGGACTGGATGTGGGATCAAAACTGTAAACTATAATTTTCATAAAAACATAAAGTGTAGACAATATAACTGTGGTACATAATATAGAATTTCACTAATATCAATTATCTAGAACAGGCAAATCTATGGAGACAAAAAATACTAGTTGTTTAGGACTAGGGAAAGAAGAGGAGACAAAGGAGAATGGAGATAAGTGCTAATGTGAATGAGACTTCTTTCGGGTGGGGAATGAAGATGTTCTAAAATCAGAGTGTGGTAATGGTGTACAACCCTGTGAATATACTAAAAACCATGTACGTATATTTTAAATGGGTGATTTCTATGGTATGTGGTATCCAATAAAGTTGTTTTAAAAAAGTGACTAGCAGAAAAACTACGTTAAAAGAAAAAAAGCCATGGACATTCACTTTTTCTTTTTTTAAAGATTTTATTCATTTATTTGACAGAGAGAGACAAAGAGAGCAGGGAACACAAGCAGGAGGAGTGGGAAAGGGAGAAGCAGGCCTCCTGCTGAGCAGGGAACCCGATGCAGGGCAGGATTCCAGGACCCTAGGATCATGACCTAAGCCAAAGGCAGACGCTTAAAGGCTGAGCCACCCAGGTGCCCCCACTTTTAATTTAACTAAAATAAAATAAAACTTTAAATTTCAGATCTTTTTAATGTTTCATTCAATCTATGATTTAAATACTCTGAAATGTGAATAGGCTAAATTAGATTAAAATGCCTGATTACAGAAACTTAATAACTACAGGGCCTTTTTACACCTATTATGCTTATTTTCAGACAATGTTTCTTGACTATTACTCTCATGTGAAAAGCCTGCTCAAAAGATTTTAATGACTATTTAAACCATTCTCCCTGCTTTTCTGACCCTATCCTAAGTTTCAAAGTTCTGCATGAAACTGATTCCCTCAAGCAGAAAATAGCAAATTCTTTACTTTTTCCACTGGCCCTCAAACTCCATACAATTCTTTCCAAATTCCTTCTCCCCCAGCACATTCAAATCTTTCCTGATTATTCTAGTACTCACAGAACTGCCACTGATTTCCTCCATTTGTCACTATATAATCTAAATTAGCAATCTGTCTATGCACTCTTATCTTTCCTGCTCCCATTATACCTCCTATAGAACTCTTACAAGCATTTATTTATATTTAATATACAGCAATTAGTTATTTTTGAGGGTCTCCCTCAAATAAAGAGACTTAGTTTTGTTTTAAATTTTAGTATTAGCATTTGGCACATAGGAAATTTTTAACAAATTTTTATTGTCTTTTCCTAAACTATATTACTTGAAGTCAAGGATAAAGATATGTAATTACCTGAAATGCTAAAGCTGTGAAGGATTAGGGAGAAAAAATTTACCAAAAATGGAGTGTAGACCCTGATACTTTAATATTCTTTAGTGGTCCCAAAAACAGTTTGGTAGTTAGCACACAAAAATATGTTCTCTGCAACATGGTTTGCTCATATATAATCAATATTAATTTTTAACCACATATTTAATAGCTGAATTTACTTATAATTATTAAATTTTTTATAAGTAGAATTACAAGTTGTCAATCTTTAGGGAATCTAGAATTCTTTTATTAATGATGATTTATGTAAAATATTTAAGAGAACAAGAAATCCTTAACTTTGAAAGAAAGCGAAAATGTCATTGTTTTCTGAACTGTCCTCCATACTTTCATGCAAATAGAGACAGCTATCTTTATTTTTTTTTTAAGATTTTATTTATTTATTTGAGAGAGAGAGAATGAGAGAGAGAGAGCACGAGAGGGAAGAAGGTCAGAGGGAGAAGCAGACTCCCTGCTGAGCAAGGAGCCCAATGTGGGACTGGGATCATGACCTGAGCCTAAGGCAGTCGCTTAAGCAACTGAGCCACCCAGGCGCCCCAAGACAGCTATCTTTAAAATGAGCTAAAAAAAAGAAGTAAATGTCTTAGTGCTCACTGAATTTAACTTTTATCTTAGGGAACTCTTTACATTGTTTCTGAGTTAGTAATATCACTAATTTCTGTTTATTCTGGAAAATTATTTTTATCACCCTCAAAAACTATCTGAAAACTAAAGATTTATAAACTGCAACACGTTTCTCTATTATCACACATCATAATATGATATAAATCTAAACTAGGATTAATTTTTTCATGTGTATCACAAGATAGACAAACATAAAATAAGAAAAAAAGAATTAGCTCTATCATGAAAAGCTGGAATATTAAGTACCTCTTCAACACTACCTTTATTATGTTGTTTAGTAATTCAGTTAAACAGAAGAGCATTTGCCATTACTACTTAAAACTTTTGCTTCCGGGGGCGCCTGGGTAGCTCAGTCGTTAAGCGTCTGCCTTCAGCTCAGGTCATGATCCCAGGGTCCTGGGATTGAGTCCCACATTGGGCTCCCTGCTCTGCGGGAAGCCTGCTTCTCCCTCTCCCTCTCCCCCTGCTTGTGTTCCCTCTCTCGCTCTCTCTCAAATAAATTTAAAAAATCTTAAAAAAAAAAAAACTTTGCTTCTGAATTTTAATGCTAAGACTTTTTGAAACTGAGTAAACTGTACAACTATTACTCAAAAAACTGGCTTTGTAATCTTTAAGGAAATCTACAAAAAAAAAAAAAAATCCAGAAAACAATCTCGTAACAATAGCGTTCTTTATGCTTCCAAGGACTTTAAAATCCTAACTTATTACCATTTCTTGAAAAGAAACTTTTTGTTAGCTTCCAAAGGCATTACCACTTCCACCCGATACTGTCACTAGCGTTTCAGATGCTCTCAGTATATATACTCACTTCCCAAGCCTTTCAAGTCTCCTCAGTACAGGAATTACTATATCAGATTTTAGACTAAGTCAAAAACAGCATGAAATTATTCTTCTTTCTGTTATGAAAAAGGCAGAAATATATCTTTCTAGTGATTTCCTGTGGGCTATAATTAACAATTACAATGATCTAGTACTGTAAGTAGTGTAAGACTTTTCCTAAAGCAGTTTTTAGACTGTATTTTATGTAAGACTTTTCTTAAAGCAGTTTTTAAAAATCATTTGGAAAGAGTAAAATACCATGCAAAAGCATTTTATTGCTTCCACTTCTGGGTAAGATGGAGTAAACACACATCAACTTTTCTCTCCTGGGGTGCCTGGGTGGCTCAGTCATTAAGCATCTGCCTTTGGCTCAGGTCATGATCCCCAAGTCCTGGGATCGAGCCCCGCATCGGGCTCCCTGGGAGCCTGCCTCTCCCTCTGCCTGCTGCTTCCCCTACTTGTGCTCTCTGTCAAATAAATAAAATTTCTCTCCCACTGAACAAAACCATAAAATCTGGACAGAACTCAAAGTGCAGTAATTTGAGGTCTCTGTAAAGCAAATATCAGAAAGAGGACATGGAAAGAACACCAGAATTCAAGGTATCACTGGACTGGCAGTGAGTTTGCTGTGCTTCTTTTGTCCTCTGGTATCCCCCGGCCTCAACTCAATTCAGGATAAAACCCAAAAATTAGCACTGTTGGTGCTGACAGATCCAGGAGAAACTACATAGTTCCGTTTCAAGGAGTGGAAAATGGTACTCCTAAAACTCAACAAAAGTGGAAGAAAAGCTCCTGGGTTTTTGCCCTCTGCTTTTTCTCCCCTTTCACAGTCTACACCTGAGAAAATTCCACAGTGGCAGCAAAAGCAGCTGCCAACAGAAAAATGCAAGAGACAAAATTCTCAGGAAGAGAACGCTTCTCCATCTGGTGGTGGGATCAAACCTTATTTCTTTTTCTCTCTTTACCTTCCCACAACTGCCCACACAATTCTAGTAAGTGATTTCTGGCTGGAGGACCAAACAGAAGGGCCCCAGGAAACCAGAATGTATCCAAGAGATATTAGAAAGAGTGAAGCTCAGAAAAGTGACCCCATAAAGGTGTTTAGAAACTCCTGGGCTCTATCCTAATCTGTGCATGCCCACACGCATTGATCTGATCATAATTAGCATATGACAGATGGAGAACTGAACTAATGGATATACCTTCACCCAGGCTGAGCATGGGTTGGTACACACAGAACAGATTCAAGGAGTAGTGCAAAGGCTTTGAAAACTGAACCAACACTGGAACCTCAATCTGGCTGGAACCTGCAGCCTGTATCTAATCAGGTCAAAAGCCTGCTAAAACAAAAATATCAACATTCTCCATGGGATTAAATAAAACCAGACTCCAAACATAAATTCAAAATGTCCAGAATACAATCCAAAATTACTTGGTATACAAAGAACACATGAAAATATCAATTCAAGAAGATGAGTGTGCTGGGGGAAGGGAGTAATGGGAAGTTGTTATTGTTTAATGGGCACAGAGTTTCATCTGTTAAAGTTGAAAAGTTCTTTTAAAAAAGATGAAAGGGCAACTTCTCGGGTCCCCTCCCTCTTCGGGAGCTTCTTACTATCACTCAATAAACTTTGCTTTGCTGACCACCAAAAAAAAAAAAAAAAAAAAAATCTGCAGGTAAAGGTGGTAATGATGGCACAATATGAATGTACTTAATGCCACACAGAACTGTACACTTAAGGGACCCTAGCTGGCACAGTCGGTAGAACATGTTGGGGGTAGAGTTTACTTAAAAAATTAAATTAAAAACTTAAAAAAAAGTACACTTAAAATGGCAAAGTGGTAAATTTTATACTACATATATTTACCACAATAGAGAAAAGCAGAGTGAACAACAAACAGGAAAACCCAAAGAAATCCATGCCTAGACACATAATCAAAGTGCCAAAAACTAAAGATAAGCCATTGAAAAAAAGACACAGGACCTACAAAATATTTTAAAAACTGCAGCTTTCTCATCAGAAACCACAGACAGGGCACCTGGGTGGCTCAGTTGGTTAAGCAACTGCCTTCAGCTCAGGTCATGATCCCGGAGTCCCGGAATCGAGTCCCGCATCAGGCTCCCTGCTCAGCAGGGAGTCTGCTTCTCCCTCTGACCCTCTTCCCTCTCGTGCTCTCTCTCACTCTCTCTCTCTCTCAAATAAATAAATAAAATCTTTAAAAAAACAAACCATAGACAGGAGGGAATGGCACATGTTAAGAGTACTTAAAGAAAAGAATGGGGAATGGAGCACCTGGGTGGCTCAAACGGTTGAGAGTCTGCCTTTGGCTCAAATCATGATCCCAGGGTCCTGGGACTGAGTCCTGTGTTGTCAGGCTCCCTACTCAGGGAGGAGTCTGCTTGTCTCTCTCCCTCTGTGCCTCCCCCTCCCCACCCCCCGCCATGCTCACTCACTTTCTTTCTCTCAAAATAAATAAAATCTTAAAAAAAAAACGTCAACCCAGAATTCTATATCTAACAAAAATACCCTTCCGGAATGAAGATAAAGACATTATCAGATGAAAGAAAACTAAAGATAACTCCTAGCCAGCAGATCACTCTACAAGAATTGCTAAAGGAAGTACTTCTAGACAAAAGGAAAAGAATAAATAACACCAGAAGAAAACTCAGAATATCAGGAGCAACATAAATTATAAATATCTGGGTATAAATATAATAGGCCATCTCCTCCTGAGTTCTTTAAAATATGTTTGGCAGATGAAAGCAAAAAATGTAACATTGTCTGATGAGGTTTTCAATGTAGGTAGATGTAATACAGGCAACAAAAGCATAAAGGGATAATGGGATCTACAGGAAGGTAGTTTTTATATTTCAATTAAAGCGGTAAAACACGGATTCTAAGTAGACTGAAAAGTATTTAGTAATCTCTAGAGCAATTATCAAAAATATTATATAAAGAGATACTCAGGGCACCTGGATGGCTCAGTTGGTCAAACGTCTGCTTTTGGCTCAGGTCATGATCCCAGGGTCTTGGGATCAAGCCCTGCATCAGGCTCCTTGTTAAGCAGGGAGCTTGCTTCTCCCTGTCCTTCTGCCCCGTCCCCCCCACCCGCCCCCCGGCCACTAGTGCGTGCATGCTTTCTCTATTGAATAAACAAAATCTTTTAAAAATAATAAATAAAAAAATAAAAAGAGACTCAAGGGGTGCCTGGGTGGCTCAGTCGGTTAAGTGTCTGCCTTTGGTTCAGGTCATGATCTCAGGGTCCTGGGATCAAGCCCTGCAACTGGCTCCCTGCTCAGCGGGGAGTTTGCTTCTCTCTCTCCCTCTAACCCATGCTCTCTCTCTCTCATATAAATAAGTATGTTTAAAAATAAAAATTAAAAAGATACTCAAAATTAGAATTAAAATAATAAAAATGCTCAATCTGTAAAAAGGCAGAAAAGGGGAAAGGAACAAAAAAAAAATGGAGGGAACAAACTGAAAACAAGTAATATGATGGCAGTAATATAAATCTAAACATATCTACCAATAACTAAATTAATATTAAATGGCCTAAATACACTCATTGAAAGACAAAGACTATCACAAAGAACGAGGAAAATGACCCAGCTATACACTGACTACAAAAAACTTACTTCAAATATAATGATTTAGATAGGTTAAAAGTAAAAGGATGGAAAAAGATATACCATACAAACATCAATCAAAAGGAAGCTGCAGGGAATGAAAAGTGGTTCAAAGAAAAAAAACCCAACAATCAGAGCACCTGGCTAGCTCAATCAGTGGAGCGTGTGACTCTTAATCTCGGAGTTAAGAGTCTGAGCCCCAAACTGGGTGTAGAGATTACTTAGAAATAAAAATTAAAAAAAATTTTTTTAAAAATCAATGGATACATTATATTAATATACAAAGGGAAAAAACCACAATCATCTCAATGCAGAAAATGCATTTGACAAAATCCAACATCTTCTCATGATAAAAACACTCAAGACTCAAGACTAAGTATAAAAGAGAACTTCCTGGGGTGCCTGGGTGGCTCAGTCATTAAGCGTCTGCCTTCAGCTCCTGTCACGATCCCAGGGTCCTGGGATCAAGCCCCACCTCGGCCCCTGCTTCGCGGGAAGCCTGCTTCTCCCTCTCCCACTCCCCCTGCTGTGTCTCTGTCAAATAAAATCTTTAAAAAAAAAAAAAAAAGAGAACTTCCTAATTATAATGAAGGGCATTTATGAAAAACCCATGGGTAACATCATACTCAATGGTGAAAGACTGAAAGGTTTCCCTCTAGAATTAGAAAAGAGACAAGGATGCCAGCTTTCACCATTGCTATTCAACAATGTGCAGAATTTCTAGCCAGAGGAATTAGATAAGAAAGATAAATAAAAGACTATCTCTACTTGCAGATGACATAATCCTATATACAGAAATCCCAAAGAATCCACAGGAAAGCTAATAAATCTTAATAAATCTAAAATCAGCAATAGCAGGATACAAGATCAATATACAAAATCAGTGTGTTTGTATACACCTTCAATGAATAATCCAAAAAGGAAATTAAGAAACCAATTCTAGGGGAGTGCCTGGGTGGCTCAGTCGGTTAAGCGTCTGCCTTCGGCTCAGGTCATGATCCAGGGTCCTGGGATTGAGGCCCACATCGGGTTCCCTGCTCAGCGGGGAGCCTGCTTCTCCCTCTCCTCCCAGCTCGTTTTTCTCTCTCTAGCTATCTCTGTCTCTCTCAAGTAAATAAATAAACAAACATTAAAAAAAAAGAAACCAATTCTAGAGGTTCCTAGGTGGCTCAGTTGGTTAAGTGACTGCCTTCTGCTCAGGTCCTGATTTCCAGGTTCCTGGGAGCAAGCCCCACATCAGCCTCCCCACTCAGAAGGGACTGCCTCTCCCCCTGCTGTTGTGCAACCAAATAAAAGCCCTGGACCCAATGGCTTCATTGGTGAATTTTACCAAACATTTGAAGAACACCAATCCTCCTCAAACTCTTCCAAAAAATCAAAGAGGAGGGCATACTTCCTAACTCATTCTATGAAGCCAGCATTGCACAATACCAAAGCCAAACGAAGACACTCGAGGAAAACTAGAAATCAATACCCCTTATGAACATTGATACAAAAATCCTAGCAAGCCTAATTCAGCAGCAAATTAAAAAGATTATACATCATGATCAAGTGAGATTTATTCCTAGAATGCAAGGATGGTTCAACATGCAAAAACTGATCAATACACCACATTAACAAAATGAAGGGGGGGAAACCCCACATGTTCATCTCAACTGGTGCATTTGACAAAATTCAACACCTTTTTAGGATAAAAACAGTCAACAAACTAAAAATAGAAGGAAACTAGTAACATAATAACCCAACATAATAAAGGTCATATATGAAAAACCCACAGTGCACCTCATACTCAATGTGCAAGACTGGAAGGTTTACTCTAAGATCAAGAACAAGATAAAGATGCCTGCTTTTGCCACTTCTATTCAAAGCAGTATTGGAAGTTCTAGCCAGGCAATTAGGTAAGAAATCCTGATTAGAAAGGAAAATTACCTGTTTACAGATGACATGCTCTCAATATGTAGAAAACCCTATAGATTCCACAAAAAAATTGTTCAAATAAATTCAATAAAGTAGTACACAACCTCGACTTTTTAAAAAAAATTTTTTATTTATTTGAGAGAGTGAGAGAGAGAGCACACAAACAGAAGAGGGAGAAGGAGAGGGAGAAGCAGACTCCCCTGCTAAACAGGGAGTCTGACGCAGGGCTTGACCCCAGGACCCTAGGATCATGACCTGAGCTGGAGGCAGATGCTTAATGGACTGAGCCATCCAGGCGCCCACAACCTCTACTTTCAAAGGGAGAAATACCTATACATTTTTCCTCTAATTTTTCCCAACTTCCAGGCATAGAGCTCTAGGTTTATATTTCTGTATCCTCCACAAGGCTTATCTCATTGCCCAATACTTGTTTGAACAATACATTCTTAAAAGGCAATGAACAAATAGCCATTCATTCATGAATGCTTGTCCATTTCCTGTGCTAAGTATCTAAATATTATACTGAGTCCATTCTAAAGGTTTTTAGGATTTGTTAATATCATGAATTGTTTTTTATGCTCAAAGAATTCAACTACATTCCTATTTCATTTTCCAGGATCCTCAAATAACACAATAAATCCAAATAGCTATCTACGTTTATTATCTAGCCATCAAGATAAAGCCAAAGAGCCTCTCTCTATTGCGTATTTTTCCTTTAAATATGTTAGTTAACCAATGTCTAGTCCAATATACTAGTACACTCTAATTTCAGTCATCCTTTTGTTAACCCCTTAAAGCAACTTTTAATAATTAGCTATAGAAACTATTTTCCCCAGATTATAGATTTTACTCATTTTGGAAGAACTGCTACATTTTTTTTAAACCCAATGAGTACATATGTGATTCTCAATAAGAATGTGTAAGAGTCTCTTGAGGGGCTTTTCAAACCACACATGCTACAGAAACCCACCTCCTTGATAATCACTGCCTTAGTAAGCTACTTGATAGTGGCAACAACCTAAAGGGAGGCATCTTAGCCCTCAAATATATTAGAGCTGCACAAAAGTTAAGAACTAATGGTAACTTGGGGCGCCTGGGTGGCTCAGTCGTTAAGTGTCTATCTTCGGCTCAGGTCGTGATCCCAGGGTCCTGAGTTCGAGCCCCACATCAGGCTCCCTGCTCAGCAGGAAGCCTGCTTCTCCCTCTCCCACTCCCCCTGCTTGTGTTCCCTCTCTGGCTGTGTCTCTGTCAAATAATCTTTAAAAAAAAAAAAAAGAATGGTAACTTTTAATAAATTTAGATATATGTTCTCAAGTGTTCAGTCACCAACTATGTTATTTTTCCTACTTAATTATGTTATTCTAATTTAGCATTCAATTAACTTTGAATTAAATTCACTCTAAAATAAAATTTGGTACCCTAATTTGGTAGATATTAACAGATACTAAAATGTACTTAAGCTTCATTAGTTTACTATATCATCTTAAAACAAAATGGAGGATTGATAAAAGCTTTAAACAGGCACTCTGTTATTTCCATGGATTCAGACTTGTGCTAAAAGATATAAGAATATTTATGCCAAGGGAAGTAAAATGCTTAGGTTACTGTAGTTGCAAAAAAAACTACAGTTATTACCTGCTGAACAGCTAGTGTACTGTCCATTTCATCAAAGGATTCATCAGGCCAATTATAGAAATCCTATTAAAAAAAAACTCATTGTTAAAGCACATACAAAGTTACAAAAAAGCAACATTATTATGATTAGCTTCAATTCTTAATATAAGTTCCAAAGTTACACTAGAGAAGAAAGCTCTCATACTATAAAGAACAGGATTATCAGTGAATAAGGGAACTTTATTCAATGTTTTTAAATGAACACCAAGATTTTATTTAACTGAACTATAAGTTACATTTTTTTCAACCACAAATCCCTCAAATAGGGCTCCCATAACTTTCCATGTATTACCTGAGGAGGTAAATCACTTTTTTGTTTATGGTTTAACATTTCTCAAAAAGTTAAGCTGAAAAAGAATCTCCAAGCACTGAATCAGTTTTTTACCAAAAGAGAATAGTTTGTGGTGGGGGTAGTTATTGTTCCATAAGTACTATTGTAAACAGACATTATAAATTATTATTCCAATTCCAAATGGTGTTTTAAATTTCTAAATCAAAATATGAGCTCCATCAAAAAGTAGTCATCCAGCCTTCTTTTAAGGGCGATCAATACTTTTGTGGATCACCTTGCAATGGTTCTGAATTCTTCTATAGATAGTCCATTTCACAGACATTCCCCTAAGTGATTAAGAATCTTCCCATCTGACTTTTTCAGCAAGGTCTACCTATGTATCCTTAGCAGACAGATAAATGTCTCTGGGGTATAACTGGGGGAAACAGTAGTGAACCAATGATCTATAATCCTGTACCAATCAACATGGGTAAGTCTCCAAACACCTTGAGCAAACTGAAGAATTCACTGTATGATACCACATGAATAAACATTTAAGAAATCCAAAGCATACCTACAGATATAATGCATACATAGTAAAAGTACGAAGAAAAGGAATAATCATCTTCATTGGTTGGGAGGAGTGAGAAGACAGAACAGAAGAATGTGATAAAGAGGGATTCATCTATATTAGTAATGTCTTAGTTATGAGTGTAGGTGACAGGTATACCTTCGTAAGTGTCTTAAACTTTTCATATCTTTCTTTTTTATAGTTGCCCTGTATGAATGAAAATGAACTTTGTTTTAAAATGTTAAGAAATAAAAACAACTTTCTGGAAATTGTTCCAGGATGTGTCTCCCTAGATACCATCTAAATATTATTGAACACTAGTTTTTAAATTGTTCCTATGTAATTTATACTAAAACTTGTTTCTATCAATTTGCTTTGACTATACTTTCCTTTTTAAAAAAATTAAGGTAGTTTGTAAAATATTTTGTTTTAAAAATATCAGAAACACATATAGGAATAGCCAGAAAACACATAAAACTGTTAACTGGTAATCAAATGTTTTGTCTCATCATAACTGTCATATAAACACAAAAGGAACCACAAATCAGCTTAATGAACATTCTCATCTACTTCAGGGAATAAATATTTATTGAAATTATTTGAATATTTATTGAAAACCAACTATGTGCCTATATCCCAATCTAACTAATTAAAAAAAGACAAGTAGAAAAAAGTAGATAGTTCTAAATAAATCATTTAGAATAGACCTATTTCACTGAAGGAAATTAGTGTGACAGACAAGGAATAGGAAAGAATGCTGCTTATGCAGTCTTTTCTTTTTTTAATCCTGACCTTTCCTGTGATGATTTAACAACCTTGATCTATGACAATGTGGAAAAAAGCAAAGGAGATTTCTTATGTGACTTATAACATAGGAAACAGATATGTTACAATATTAACTTAAAATATTTTATAACCTTACAAAATTAAGAATTGAGTAAATAAAAACGAATGGCGATTCTCAGAATGTGAGTACAAAAGTCGACCTCTGCATATAAAAATATAAAAGTTGATCACTTAGGAGAAACAATGTTTCCAAAGAATAAGAAGTTATCTGAGAAAAGAGCATTTATAAATAAAGTTTGGAAAAGGTAAAAAGAAACAATAATATATAAATTTCCAATAATATAAATGTCAGTTCCAGAAGTAACTGACAGCTAAATTTGACTCTAAAATGCGATGTTTAAGCTCAATACTCTAAACTTCAGTACTACTAAAAACTTGTTAAAGAGAAAAGGTCACCAGTGAACTAAGAATCCAGAGACTATCTAACCTTGAGCAAATGCAGTCAATTCTCTGGGCTTCAGTTTCCTTACCTGTAACATGGACGTTGGAAGTGTCTGGATCTAAAAGATACTTTGAAAGGACCCCTTTCCAAAATTCTGTACAGGATATTAAAATCTATTCTCTGGCACAGTCAGAGCTCCATGGTTTTTTCCTGGGTTTCCATCCCCCTCCACTTATACCACTTTTTCTTTAAAATTACACTTTAATACATCTCTTCTGATTTTAAAGAATATATCAACAGCAATGTATTTCAGCTGGTAGATGAATCACATCAAATCTAAATGCCTGTTTGATTTTTCTTTAGAATGTGAGGCATCCCGTCTTTTGAAAACCCCCAGAATCAATACCTAAATGAACACCAACTCACCCCAAATACTGCCCTACTAAAAGTTGATAAAAGTATTAGCAGTTCATTCCTTGACTATGCCTCACATAATAAGAAGGAATGACATCTAACCAGGGCAACCTGACCATGAAAACTTGCTGGGGCAGAGAACAGCTGCAGCGAGAAACGGTCAAAGGCAAACTGCAGGAGGAGGATAAAGTAAATTATCACCACCCGGATCCGGCTAGACAAGCTGGACGGCAGAAGCCGGGCAGGCACGTCACAAACCAGGTAGGAACCGGAAGTCAGAAAGAGGTTGGCTGTGTTTACACCCCCTCCAGCCGTGGCGGCCCTGACCCTCACGAAACCCCCAGGGTCACCACCTGGCGGGCCGCGCCCCTCCGACGATGGTCAGCTGTGGTTCAGGTGAGAGGCGAGAACAAGCAGTCGCTGTTGACACGCTCTCAGCCCCGAGCCTTGGCGGTCACCGCCCGCGGCTCCGACCCACCCCCAAGTCAGGGCTCCGCAGGCCTTGCGATCCGCCACCGCCGCCCCAGCCAGACCCGGGGGCT
The DNA here is from genome assembly GCF_009762305.2 of Zalophus californianus. NCBI lineage: Eukaryota > Metazoa > Chordata > Mammalia > Carnivora > Otariidae > Zalophus > Zalophus californianus. The sequence goes on along the minus strand of NC_045597.1, from coordinate 157,745,139 downwards.
GCGGCTCCGGAAGAGCAGGCCGGGCACGCGTATCCCTGCCCCTCAGCTTACCGCCCCGGCCCAACCTTCCTCTCAGGGGCGGCCAGCGTCGCCACCGAGGGTTCCCCGGTAGGAAAGGTGCAAAGATAGTACCTGCGCCTTGGTGCCCGGCCTGTTTCGCCTCAGCACTGCCGTCCCCTCCGCCATGACCATAGTGCCAGAGTCTGGGCGGCTGGAGTCGATACCCGGATGTAGGGGAAGGCTGCCTGCGCCGGAGGAGGGGGGGTGGGGGCGGGACGGGGTGGAGCGGCGCTCTGGGTCCGGGCGCCAGGGAGGGGCGGTAACTGACGGATCAGCCGTAGCCCGCGCGGAGCAGGGCGGGAGGACCGGGAGGAGTCCCAGAAAGGACCGGCTGGCGGAGGGAGGGACACGAAAGAAGGAACAGCCGACGACTGATACGCGGCGAAGTGGAGGAAGGGAGAGACATTGCGGCGGGGGGCGGGGAGTGGCCTTGGGAGAGCCGACCGGCACCTAGGGCAGCTGCGGGAGTCAGGAAAGCCTGCGTGACACGTTGGTGCATCTCCCTGGGCTTAAGGTAGTTGCGCTGAAAAGACAGAGCTTGCATAATGGTGACCGTTTCAGTAAACCCTTGTGCAAGCAGATACCCAGAGAAGCATAATTCTGTCCCCAGATCCGCCTAGACAGGCGAAGTGGAAAAACAGGCCAGCAGTCTGGGAAATTTCCTCAGACCCCCGCATGAAACCGACCCAATCTCAAAAAAGATAGGGCTTAGACTGTCAAATGATATTTTCACCATCCGTTGACTTAAAAGCCAAGGACCTTTTCAATGACGAGTTTGTGTAGATAAAAGACTCAGAGGCTAATTATCTGAGAGCGTGGACATCTGGTATTGTGCGTTAGGCAGACAAAATTAGCTCGTATTTTTTGCAGGTCAGAAGCAGGAGGAGAAAATGCCCCTTGACAGACGGTGGGAGTTGTACATCTTTACATGATTCTAAATTTCCTTTGTTGCAAGTTTTAAGTGTTCTCTTAACGTTATGAAATCATGGGAGTTTTGGCAAACTTTTGTTTCCTGTTTAGAAACGTTAAATCTTTGATCTGGGATAAGGGAGGCCATAGGATACCAAATGGGAAGCCAGCTCACAGGGTGAAAACTGCATATACTAGGGTGATTTCCAAAAGAAGAAAACATCAGATATCCCATCAAATACACCTAAAGGTGTATTGAGAATGCCTGAGAGCTATATCACAGACAGCCTCCAAAAACGGAGGGAGGAATGCAAGAAAGGTTGGTTAAACTAGTGGGTGCAAACTGAATAACTGTCAGTGACTTGGAACTTTGCTCAAAGGGGTTAGACAACAGGAAGTTGGTTTGCCTTTAAGTAAGATTCCTTTTTTCTGGAAGATGGATAGACTGGTAATTTTTCCAGAGCAAGGAACTTAATTCCAACATTATTTCCTAGTATATCAAAAGATTTATTCTTTCCAGAAATATTTATTAAGCCCCACTATGTGTTCAGCACTGAGGTACAAGTATGAAAAGGCCCAATCTTTATAAATTGCTTAGAGTCTAGCAGTAGGGACAAATGCACAATCACCAATTCTCTTGCTAAATATGGTGAGAATCTAGGACAAGTGGCACCCAAATGTTGCCTTCCTAAGAGACACGGGGTGGGTCTGGGAAGAGTAGAGTCCTAGGTAGGCTTTTAAGTCCGTGAACAACTCTACCTCACTCCAAGGATTAAGTTAATATTTCTCAGATTGTGTGGTAGTGTCCCTGATTTGCAAATATCAGTTACCTATAATTGAAGGGGCTCATCTTAATGTTCTCTTAAGTCCAGATTTGTTATATGATTTCACCTCATCTGAAAAGAACAAGAGAAAAAGTGAAGAAGTAGGTATTAAATTCAGGAACAGAATAGGCATTTATCTCTGAAAAGTCTGAAAAAATTGCATTAGGATGTCAACTCTGGCCTTGGTCACAGGAAGAACCTTGTTCTTTACAGTTGAAATGTTTCTAGCTCATAACCTTCACATTTTAACTCCTCTGTCAGTCTGCATATTATGACCTCCAAACAAAAACAATTTTCTAACCAGTGTTAATTTGGGGGGTGAGAGAGGGGAGGGAAGAAGAAGAAAAGAAAGAGCATGAGCATGGATAATAATTACATGTACTAATGGGTTACTTGAATATATTGGTTAAAGAAGGAATAGTCCTTTTAAAGGTAATATGGACAAATGGAAAAAACTCTGGGCTGGGATTCAGAAAATCTAGATTCTCTTGCCTGTTGACTGTAAGACTTTGAAAGAACTATCAAAAGTTTCTTTATTTGTAATGAAAATAATGCACAGCACTTCTTTCTACCTCACAGAGGCTGAAAGCAAGTATAAAAGTATTCCTGTGATAATTGGCTGGCTCAGTTGGTAGAGTGCGTGACTCTTGATCTTGAGGTGGTGAGTTCAAACCCCACACTGGGTGTACAGATTACTTAAAAATAAATTTTTTTTTAAAGATTTTATTTACTTATTTGACAGAGAGAGACACAGTGAGAGAGGGAACACAAGCAGGGGGAGTGGGAAAGGGAGAAGCGGGCTTCCTGCAGAGCAGGGAGCCCGATGTGGGGCTCGATGCTGGGCTCAATGCGGGACTCGGTCCCAGGGCCCTAGGATCGTGACCTGAGCCGAAGGCAGACACTTAACAACCGAGCCACCCAGGTGCCCCTCTTTTTTTTTAAAGATTTTATTTATTTGACAGAGAGAGACACAGCGAGAGAGGGAACACAAGCAGGGGGAGTGGGAGAGGGAGAAGCAGGCTTCCCGTGGAGCAGGGAGCCGGATGTGCTTGATCCCAGGACCCTGGGACCATGACCTGAGCCGAAGGCAGATGCTTAACAACTGAGCCACCCATGCGCCCCCAAAAATAAAATCTTAAAAACAAATTAAATATTCCTTGACATCTATTAAAGTTTTAGAAGAAAATATTTTATTATTATTTTTTTTAAGATTTTATTTATTATTTGACAGAGAGAGACAGCGAGAGAGGTAACACAAGCAGGGGAGTGGGAGAGGGAGAAGCAGGCTTCCCGCAGAGCAGGGAGCCCGATGCGGGGCTTGATCCCAGGACCCTGCAACTATAAAAACACCTATAGAAACCATGGAAGAACCTTTAAGTATTAGAGAAGACTTTTCAGTTTGACATAATACCCAGAAGCCATAAATGGAAAATATTAATTCAGCTATACCAAAATGACTTCCTGCAAGTTCAAAGCATAAACAGAATCAAATTCAAAATGATAAACGGGAGGGAAAAACTTATCACAAAGAACAAATTTCCCTAGTAAATAAAGATATCACACAAATCATAAAAGCCCAATTGTCCAATAGACAAGCAGAGGATATTCACAGCCACTAGGAATAGTCAGTTAACAATAAAGGAAACAGAGGTGAGTGTCAAACACAAGATGCTCATCTCATTTCATAATGATAAAAGTAAAATTATAAGAATGGCAAAATAAAACCTTTATAACATCCTCTCTTATTGAGGCTGGGAAGCAATCAGTCTCCATTGCTGTTAGGACTGTTGATTGATAGAACTTCTATGAAGGGCAACTTGGAGTTAGGGGTATGTATATACACATATGACTGAAATCCACATACCCTTTGACATAGCAATTAATCTTACAGATATACTTGTTCACGTATGCAAGTAATTTATGCAAAAATTTTATTCACCGCAGAAGTATTTTGAATAGCATAAGACTAGAATTTAAATATTCATCAGTGGAGAATGCTTAAATTATGGTTCACCCATATAACAGAACATTATACAGCTATAATGAAAATTTAAAAGGCTCTTTATGTTCCTTGTAGATTCATTCCAAAGACAATATTAAAAAAGGTGCCAAATGGTGTGTATGGAATGTTATTTTTTGAAAAAGAAAAATGAGTATATTTCACATACATAAGACACGTATATATACATGCCCTAGCACACATGTGCACACACACTCACACAGAAAATGTACAGGCAAGGTACCCCTGAAAATATAAAATGTAACACTAGTTGCCTCTAAGGATGGAACTCTGTGGCTGGGGGATAGGGGAGGGAAGGATACTTTTCAGCGTATATCTCTTTAGTGTATATCCCCCCTTTTTTTAAGATTTTATTTATTTGAGAGAGAGTGAAAGTGAGAGAGATCACAGAGCGAGGAGAAGCCGACTCACCGCTGAGCAGAGAGCCTGATGCTGCGCTCCATCACAGGACCCTGGGGTCATGACCAAACTAGAAGAGAGACGCTTAACCAACTGAGCCCCCCAGGCGCCTCAGTGTATATCCTTTTGAATTTTTAACTATGTGAATGTTACCCATTTTTATTTTATTTTTTTAAGATTATTTATTTAGTTGACAGAGAGAGAGAAGGAGCACAAGCAGGGGAGTGGGAGAGGGAGAAGCAGGCTTCCCGCTGAACAGGGACCCTGATGCGGGGCTCAATCCCAGGACCCCGGGATCATGACCTCAGCTGAAGGCAGACACTTAACGACTGAGCCACCCAGGCACCCTACCCATTTTTAAGTAAAATCAAAGTTTAAGGAAAAAAAATAACAGGCCTGACTCAAAATGTTAAGGGACATCGAGTCCCCTCCTTTTACAGTTAATTCTTAAACTAAGAGGGGTTAGGTGATTTGTCCATGTCATAGAACTATAATGTAAGCAACACAGGATCATAGCTTAGATTTGTTTGGGCTTTCTCTACAAGGTTGCTTAACAGTAAAGGAAACCATGTAAATACTCTTCACATAAATAAATCAAAAGCTCAAAACTCCATTTTGGTGTGGGTGCAGTGAAACAACAACTTGCTAGAAGAGGCATGACTTGGTATCACTCTGGAGAGCAATCTGGTAGTCCTTACCAAGAAGGTTAAAAATGTTCATAACCAGGTAAGTGCAGGTGAAGACTTGCCTTATCAGATATCAAACCTAAATATAAAAGTTTATATTTATATTGAATACAATGTGGTGAAATAGAGAAATCAATGGAACAAGCCTATAAAACCCACAAGTAGACGTATTTAAAAATTTAATGTACAATAAAGGTGATACCTCAAATTTCAAGGTGGGGTAGTGGTGGTGGGTAAAATGGTTAAAGTTAACACAAGCTAATCATTGGTTAAAAAAAAGACACATAGACCATATAGTAAATAAATTATGGATTAATTAAATGTTCAGTATTTTAAAAACTACTAGAAGTGAGATTTGACTAGCTAGAAACAAAAACTGCACATCAAATTAGGACAAATATGACAAGTTAGTACCTCTAATATATAAAACCTTATGATCCATGTTCGTTGATGGTAATGCAAAAGGGTGCAGCCACTATGGAAAACAGTACATAGGTTCCTCAAAAAATTAAAAATAGAGGGGCACTTGGCGAGCTCAGTTGGTGGAGTGTGCAACTCTTGTTCTTGGGGTTGTGAGTTAGAGCCCTCTGATGGGTGTCAAGATTTCTTAAAAAAAATAAAATCTTAAAAAAAATTAAAAATAGAACTACCATAGTTTTAAGATTTTATTATGAGAGAGAGAGATAGATGGGACATGAGCGGGGGGGGGGGGAGGGAGGGGCAGACTCCCTGCTAAGCAGGGAGCTTAGTGGGGGGCTGGATCCCAGGACCCCAGGATCACAACCTGAGCCAAACGCAGACACTTAATCAACAGAGCCACCCAGGCACCCCAGAACTACCATAGTTCTATCTAGCAATCCCACTTCTGCATATTTATCCAAAAGAACTGAAATCAGGAATCTCTAAAAGATATTAGCACTTCCATGTTAATTGCAGCACTATTCACAAGAGCTAAAGATGTAGAAACAACCTAAATGTCCATCTATCAGAAGAATGGATAAAGGAAACATGGTATATATACATTCAGCTTTAAACAATACTGCAATATGTGACATGAATAAACTTTGAGGACATTATAACAGTCAAACACAGGATAAATACTGTAATATTCCACTTATCTAAAATAGTCACTCATAGAAGCAGAGTAGAATGTAGGTGCCAGGGACTGGGGGCGGGGGGGGGGGGATGGTGAGCTGCTAATCAAGACATAATGTTCCAGATAAGCAAGATGAAAAAGTTCTAAAGATGTGCTGTTACAACACTGTGCCTATAATTAACAATACCGTATTGTACACTTAAAAATCTGTTAAGAGGATAAATCTCATGTTATTTTTTTTAAAGATTTTTATTTTATTTATTTATTTGAGAGAGAGAGAATGAGAGATAGAGAGCACGAGAGGGAAGAGGGTCAGAGGGAGAAGCAGACTCCCTGCTGAGCAGGGAGCCTGATGTGGGACTCGATCCTGGGACTCCAGGATCATGACCTGAGCTGAAGGCAGTCGCTTAACCAACTGAGCCACCCAGGCGCCCTCATGTTGTGTTCTTATAATAAAATAAAATTGAAACCTTATAATCAACTTTTTAGATAAAAGTTTTTGTAAAGCATACACTTTCTGGAATAATAGTAGGGAAAACCATGTTAACAGTAATACCCATGCAAACACAATAGCTTCCGAGTAATTTTATTCTCAATTTCCCCAATTTTTTGTGTAGAGTAGTTTAAAGCACACTTTTTTAAAAGATGTTATTCATTGAGAAACAGATCCAATGTGTGGGGGGGTTGGTAGAGCGAGAATCTCAGACTCCATGCCACATGTGGAGCCCAAACTCATGACCCTGAGATCATGACCCGAGCCCAAATCAGGAGTTGGACCCTTAACCAACTGAGCCACCCACGCACCCCTTGAAGCATACTTTGGAGTCAGACAAACCTGATTTCAATCCTAAGCTATGACTTAAAAGGGGTATCACCTTGAGCAAGTTATTCTTTACCTATGAGGCAAGGAATAGCCACCTCACAGGGTTGCTTAATTACATGTAAGTAAGCAAGATTATGTATTAAATGCCTAGAACAGTGCATGGCAAATGCTCAAAAATGGTAGTATAATCACAAAAATTCCAGTTGTAATTCTATTTTACCTTATTTTTTTGTTGACCAAAAGATAAATGACAGCATAATGTTGTGAAACGTGGTTCCACACCCTCAGCACTTTTTTTGGCATAAATTTCTCATGCCAAAGTTCTTTTCCCTATTAATTCCCGTATCATCTCACAATCTAAAATTATTTTATAAATTCTGCTAGACAAGCATCATGGGACTACTTCTATGGTACCAAAACAAACAAGAACTCCCCCATCCTTCTAATTTGAGATTATAAATGGAGTCCTGAAATTTTAAACATACTTGGATGATCCAAGGTTTGGAAACTATTGCCTTATCTCAAACTCATTTGCTTGGGTGTTTGAAAAACAGAATTGGGGAACATGGCCTCTGCACTGGTTGCCCAACTCTACAATTTACCAGCCATGGAGCCTTGAAGTCTTCAAGTTTCCTCATCTCTACTGAGTCAGTTTTCTCATTGGTAAAAGGAAATCCATGCTTGACAAGGTTATAAAGAGCAAAACAGATTATCTAGCTGTCCTTCAGGGACAATAGGAAACTGATGACCCACTAGGGTGCTGTAAATTAAACTTTTAATTCTCATAACTGAGGATAACAAAGATTAAGCCTTCGTATACCAAGTGGCACCAAAGCATTAACGTACACACACACTTTACTGATAAGGACATGACCGAAAGTTGAGACTTACTCCATGCCATTTACAATTTTTTTAAGATTTTGAGAGAGCACAGCAGGGGGAGCAGCAGAGAGAGAAGCCGGCTCCTTAATGAGCAGGGAGCCTGATTTGGGGCTCAATCCTGGGACCCTGGGATCATGACCTGAGCCAAAGGCAGACGCTTAACTGAGCCACTCAGGTGCCTGCCATTTACTTCATTTAGATTTCAATTCCATACGACAAATATAGGGCACACTCTAAAAGACATGATCAGACTGATTTATAGGTAACCAAAACTAGAAAATTTGACCAAGAATAGCTGGTCTGAGAGGCAGTTTAGGGGTTGGTAATCAAGTCTGGTGTAGGACTGTTTGGATTCAAACCTTCTCTCTCTAGCTGCTATAGCTAAATCAAGCTATTTGTCCAGCTCTAACTCCGTTTCCTATTTGTTAAATTCAACAAATTATGAACTAGATACCAGTAATTACCACTCAGGTACTACCCATCCCTGATCGCAGTGGTCATCAACAAGGATTGAAATGATGTGTATCGAGTGCTTAGAATTACCTGACAAAGTAGCCACAGACGAAGTTTCAGACAGCAGCATCTGGAGGTGGACTGCCAAATCTGCCTTTGTCACTTCCTACTGTGCTTGGTTATTACTCAACGTGTGTGTGGTGTGTGTGTGTGCCTTACCTTCCTTATTTGCAAGATGAGAATGACTGTACCCTAGAGGGTTGTTGAAAGATTAGGCAAGTGATATGCACCAAGAACCCACAACAGTAGCCAGTGGATAGAAAATGCTCCTGAGGTGTTAGCTGTAATCACCAGCATGCAGCACATAAAAGGCATTCAACCAGTAGTAGCTATTAAACCTTCCATGGATTTTTTTCGAAGTAAATTATGTAGAAGTATTAAAAACTGGGCAACTTCACTAAGTTTTTCTAAATACTTACAAAACAAGATATTTAACACTAGATTCCATAAATGACTATACTTCAATGTAAGCTTGTTATACATGAGGTTAAAATACTGCTACTTTTAAAAATGTAAGTAAGTGTAAATCAATGGCTTTGTATCAGCATCAATAATCTGTGTAATAAAGTTAAATTCAATGTGAAGAGTGGAAAGCCTGTTTTCCCAGAAATCTCTGGTTACTTAAAAAAAAAAAATTGGAGAACCCTAAAACCATCTTAAATTACCAAATAAAGATTAACCACTCATTTATGCATTTTTATTTACTAATGTTTGTATCAGTACACTAAAACTGAATTTTAGAGACACTGGATATCATTAGTTTGGATACCATTAGTTTATTATAAAAGAGAGACATGAAAATTATTTACATGATGAAAGATTTCACTTCACTGGAATGGGCAGCTTCACTTCATGCCATTTTAATAATGATTTCAGTCCACATACTTTCCGAGAATGTCACCATCTCTAAATAAGAAATAATCCTGCAAAGAGAGAAGCCATTAGTTAAGAAAACTAGTAATAAATATTTAACTTTATTAGATTTTATTTATTTGACAGAGAAAGAGAACACAAGCAGGGGAGTGGCAGAGAAGCAGATTCCCCACTGAGCAGGGAGCCCAGTGTGGGACTCGATCCCAGTACCCTGGGATCACCATCTGAGCCGAAGGCAGCTGCTTAACTGACTGGGCCACCGAGGTGCCCCACAAATATTTTAACTTTTAAGAAATAAGTTTACACACCTTGTCATCTAGAACTACTTTGGTGCCTCCATATTCTGGGAGAAGAACTTTATCTCCAACTTTCACACTAACTGGTTGAATCTCTCCACCCTTAAAAAAAAATAAGGATATTTATCAGCAAAACACCTAGTTCACCAAATATTTACACCTTCTATTAATTAAATATGCTCATTCAAATCAACTGTTAAAAAAGGATTTGGTGACCAAGTGATATGATTTACACTATAATCACAGTTCTTCGCTCAAAAATATCACTGTAGAATTACTTTGAAACAATGCATACATGGAGGCTTAAACTAAAACCTAATTTCAGAGTAAAGTTCAGAGTTAAAATGGTGAAGCTAACTTAAGCTAACTTTTTCATTGTTAAATATTAACATAACCTCCAGACTACGTGAAATAAATCAGTTTTAAAAACCAGATTATGGTAGTCAAATTTAACAACTTCTAATACACAAACATTCAACAGGTATTTACAGAATTTAGAACATATACTTCTTTCATGATTCAATTTCCTTTCAATCAAAGTGCAGGTTTAAGGAGAGAGACTGCAGCATAATGCCCCCTCCCCAAAACCTTCCTATTCTGACTCCAAGATACCTCCTTGTTATAACTTTCTTTCTTACAGGCAACTGGAACAATGCAATCACTGTATCTGACTCCAAAGGCATTTATTATGTATTCTGGCTGACTTTCAAATCTGAAGTCTAATCAATTGGAGAATGCCTTTAAGGCTAGGTCCAAACTATTCCTTTCAGTAGTATACCAACTAAGGCCAAAAATGGTTAAAAGATTAGGGCAATTACTGTGTTAGAGGTTAAATCTAGAGTTTAAATTTCCCCTCAACTCGTAAAAGCACCCATGGATCATCTGTAAGCATTATTTTTTGTTTTTTCAAAAAATTAGAATTTGAAGAAAACGCTGGTCATACTAGACTACCAAATGGTTACTGATTTTAATACTCTGGAACTCTCCATCACACAAAATAAGCAACTTCATTCTACAGTCATTTTCGTTGAAGAAGCAGATTAGACGTGACTGAATTAGGGAATGATCCTGAAGATAACACAAAGCTATTTAACAGACCACTTTTAATAATCACCAAGAACTTTTTCCTCCTCCACTTCACATAAAAATAGTTCCACCTTAGCCCCATTTACCTTTCCTTTAGAGCCCGATCCAACAGCTACTACTGTTGCTTGCAACACTTTTCCTTGAGATTTTTCTGGAAGCATAATACCTCCTTTGGTTACAGTTTCAGCTGCGCTCCTTTCAACTAAAACTCGGTCAAAGAGGGGAAGAAACTTTCTAAACGCCTGCCCTGCCTGTAAAAAGAGAAATGTTAAATTTGAAACAAAAACAGTTATGTGATTACCTTAAAAGCGTTACACATCAAAAAGCACGTGTGGCTTTCAAATTCAACGCCAAAAAAAAAGATTATTCGTTCAAGAAAACCACTTGAATGTTTTGCTCTACGTTCTGAGTTTAATTTCCCATTCCGTATTATGTTAGGGGTCGTTGTTGGCTCCTCTGGTCAGCAATCAGACGAGCTTTAAGGGCAACCTTAGTTTATTTCAAGGTCAAATATTTTCCTTCCTCAGATTTCTCTGGAAAATTTCAGCAAAAACAGTGAACCCCTGCGCCTGGAGCCAAGCTTTTCAAGATATTACCACCCACAAAGGCCTCACAGGAGACTCGGGTCCGCCGCGGCGCGTGCGTCGGGGTTCCAGCCCCCAGGTCCACAGGCGTGCGGGGCACACGCGTGCAGAGCCCTTGGCGGAGAGCCCCGGCCTCTCCAGGGTTGTTGCAGGCGCAGATCACTCAATGGCCCCTACCCTCCAGGTAGGCCCAAAGAGAAGCGTCCGGCTGCCCATGCGCTTCAAGCAGAGCCGGGCTCTCCGGCCTCCAGCCCATGCGGGACTCACCATGACGCCGACCGCCGCAGTTGGTACTCTGCTCTGGAGCTGCCGCTTCTGCAAGAAGACCCGCAGTACGACCCTTCGGCCACGTGAACGTGGGAAAAGGCCTCCCAGCGCGCAGGCGCGCTCACTCCTACCCCCCCCCGCTCCTCCCCGCAAAAGAGGGTGGCCGCACTAGCGCGCGCTGCGATTCGTCCCGAGGTCTGTGCGTCGGCCACTGACGCGAGTACGGGGAGGCGGAAGAAAAGAGGAATTCTTTCTAGGCTTTTCTAGGCCTCCAGCCGAGGTGAAAGTACTAGCTTCGTTCCTCTCCCGGAAATGACGCGCTTTGAACCTTAACCCACAGAGAGCGCAGCGCTTCCCGGAAAGTTCTGGAACCGAGTGCAGCCCGGGAACTAGCCTAAGCCCTCCCGGAGAGGGCTGAGCCCGCTGGCCTGGCACTGCTCGGGTAGGGAGGGGCGGAGCTGGCGCATGGAGCGTGCCGATTGCCGGGCCCGGCGGACGGGAAGGGGTGGGAGCCGCCCGCGCACGCGGAGCTGCGGGGCGGGGGGAAAGCGGCGGAGGGAGGGGACACGGGCTCTTTGCCGTGTGCGCCGTGCACTCTGTCCCTCACTCGCCTCCGACGGCCTGCCTCACGGTCCGCACGCTCTGCCGCTGCCCCGCAGGTACACGGCCGCCCCGCGCCGCCACCTCCAGGCGCCCGGGATCACTAGGCCGGCTCTTTCCCCACTCCCTGTGGTGTTGCCTGGTTGGGTCAGCAGGCGAGAACCAGGGCTTTTCTACGGCGCCGCAGGCCTGGGCCAGCGGGCCAGGCCTCACGGGTCCATGTCGGTGCCCATCACGTGCGCCGTGGATTGTTCGCCTGGGCAGGGCGCAGGAGGGAGGGCTTGTCCGGGAGTTCGTGTGGAATCGGGGGAGTGTATTCGCGTGGGCTTTGCGTTGCAACCCTGTCTTGGTCGACTGCAGAGTGCCGGGCAGGGTGGTCGCAGCCGCCTTTGGCCCCCTGGACCGCTCTCCACCCTTGACCTTGCTGAGGGCGTCCTAATGCAAAGACACGTGGGGCCGGGCCAGAGCCCCCAGCCTCGCGGCCTTGCGGGCTGCTCTGATACAGTAGCCCCGAGTGGATACATGAAGACACATCTTGCTAAGCGGATTTTTGCACCGTCAGGAATGTTTTTTCTGCCTTGGTTGCTCTAGTTTATAGCCCACTCCTTTCCTGCAGACTTGGTTTTTCAGGAGGACATTTAGAATGGATTTGCTCTCAAGGATATTTTAGCGGTGAAAGATTAACTCGTTTCTAGCGGCTGGGGTAGGTGGCCTTGGAGAAGGAGATGGTGTGTGCTTTGTGCTAGTGCTCTAGGTTAGGCGCGGGGACGGCCTCACGTGGGGACTTAACGCAGGTAGCTGGTGTTCTGAACATATGTTTCCGTGGCCTGGGTGTAGTGACTGGCAGAGGTCAGTCCAACTTACATTTAACATTTTTTGTTCTATTGTGTATAGATGTCATGTTTGCTGTAATACACAGGGGTACTGCTAGTATTGATGTACTGCTAATATGATTCCCCCCCTCCACAGAAATGCTTCGATTACCCGCAGTCCTTCGCCAAATTAGGCCAGTATCCAGAGCACTGGCTCCTCATCTCACTCGGGCCTATGCCAAAGACGTGAAATTTGGTGCGGATGCCCGAGCCTTAATGCTTCAAGGTGTAGACCTTTTAGCCGATGCTGTAGCCGTTACTATGGGGCCAAAGGTATCAGTGTTTTTATTTTGTTGTAATTTATAATATTGTGAGTTAAATAGTATTTTAATGATATCAGATAGTCATACTGAACAGTAAGTACTTAAGTATCCATTGTTGAGAAACTCCAATATACCCATAAGAGTTCCCAGTTACTGCTTAATTTTTTTTTCTTTTACTTAGATACAATGGTCTTAAAACTTAAACTGTTTCTTTAAAATTTGCGGAACTTTCTTTCCTATAATGTATGATGTAACGGAGTGGTAACTCACAGATCAAAGTGGATTCGCAAACGGAAGGTAGAATTAATGGAAGGTAGACTTATTCTTGTTTGCCTAAGTTTTAGATTTTTTCCCAGTAGTTCGTACCATTGATGGAAGTATGTAATTTAGTATGTAGTACTTAAAGTATGTGCTTGTAGGTGCTAGTTTTACTTAATGTTTTTATGTTGTCCATTCTGTTCCAAAGCACATTTAAAATTTTAAGTCTCATTCAATGTGAAGAGGTGGTGAGTGAGGGGTAACAAATAATTTGAGAAGACCTTTGAAGGTGATGCACAAGTGTAGTGATGCTTAATTTCAGGCTGACAGTTCCAGTATCAAAGTATTGATATAGACTGTATAAAATATGGTATGCCTCACAAGTAGCAGCTTTGGTTCAAATCCAGAAGCTGCCAATACTGTTTGCACCATGATTGAGATTTAACACTGAAGCAGCCCTCCCTGGAAGAGTGACTTGTACTTGCCTTGCTGTTAGTATTTTAGTAGTTAAATTTTAAAGCCAGTTTAAAAGTAAGTTTTCACATCACTTTCAAAGATAGCAGGCACCAGACAAAACTTAACTATAAACTATGTGAAGAATATTCTGGAATTTTATTATGATTTACGAGATTGGTTTATTTTGTGGGGGGTTTTGGGGTTTTTTTGTTTTGTGTTTTTAATGAGAGGACATCTTGTAGTCTCTAGGATTTTTATCTATCATAAAATCTCTTGCAAAGTTAAGCACTTGGCAGAAGAGGTCATTTTGTCTATAAGCTTAAGAACACTGATGAACTTGCCTTTGAGATTCATGCTGCAGATCTAATAAAAGTGACAATTTGTGTTGGGACTTTCAAGTGATTATATCCTATTATTCAAAACTGCTCATTGTGTTTTAAGCTAAATAGCACTTATGTTCTGTCACTTTTTTTTTTCTGTAATTATAGGGAAGAACAGTGATTATTGAACAGAGTTGGGGAAGTCCCAAAGTAACAAAAGATGGTGTGACTGTAGCAAAGTCAATTGACTTAAAAGATAAATATAAAAATATTGGCGCTAAACTTGTTCAAGATGTCGCCAATAACACAAATGAAGAGGCTGGGGATGGCACCACGACTGCTACTGTCTTGGCACGCTCTATTGCCAAGGAGGGCTTCGAGAAGATTAGCAAAGGTGCTAATCCTGTGGAAATCAGAAGAGGTAGGAAAGTCTCTTCATTGTCACCACAGTGTTTTGAAGTGTCTTAAAAAGTTGATTCTTGTTTCTCCTCTCTCTCAAAAAAACCTGAGTTTTCCTTCAGCAGATAGTGATTGGATGCCTGGCTTATGTAGTGTGTACTATGCTAGGTGTTAAGGAGGGAAATATAACTGAGACATTCCTTGTCTTCTCTCCTCTGTGTTTTGAGCCCCCAACCCCCACCCCAGCACATAAGGGAAATTTATTGGAAGATACAGCATGTACTGTGTACCTTGAAAATAGTAAACTTTTGGGGATTAGCACAGGGAGAGATTATACAGTTTTGCTATATTACAAAGTAGGGCTAAACTAAGTCACTCAGGATATCAAATTTTTTTAATATATATATATAGAAAAGCAGGGGGTTTTGTTTGTTCTTACCTCTTAAGAGCACATAGTACATTAGTGGTCTTTATTTTGTTTATTATTGCTTGCTTTGGGGAACTAGGCCACAATTTAAAGATCTGCTCCTCAGCATGAGCTCCATAGTGATAGAGACTTAAGTCCTGTCACTGCCATTTTTTTTTTTAGCTATGTACTCAAACTTGGTTTTTCTATCTTGAAAATGTAATTGCTACTTATCTCTAGGGTATATTATTGTCCATATTAGGAGACTTGAGAGTAAAGGGGGATGCTATTAACAAGTTTTGTCAGAATTGGCATCCCAGCACACTGATGTAGCAGCATTCCACCTATTTCCGTGTTTGAGGTCCAGATGAGTGTTACATTAAAAAAGCAGTTTGAGGGGCACCTGGGTGGCTTAGTCGGTTAAGCGTCCGACTCTTGATTTCCGCTCAAGTCATGATCTCAGGGCAAGCCCCACATCAGGCTCTGTGCTGGGCATGGAGCCTGCTTGAGATTCTCTCTCCCTCCCCGCCTGCCCCTCCCCCCTGCTCTTTTTTCTTTCTCTCGGAAAAAAAAAAGCAGTCCGAGTGTAAATCATGGACAAGTATTAACTGAGGTTATTAAGATTACTTCTCCAAAGAAATGATTGTTACTACATGCCTTTCTTTGGATTTTTTTCTTGAAGTTAACATTTCTCAAAATAAGGGAAGAGCCAGCACTATCCTGATTGAACAAAATTGGGTGATCCTAAATCCAATGTTGTGATGCTGTTGACTGTTAGAACAAATATTTCGCTTATAATTACATATTAAATGAGGAAATTTCAGATAATTAAAACCTGTAGGGGCATAACCGTGTCATTCAATTGAGAGAGGTATTGGCTCACCCTGTTGGAAACATGCAACATGATTGGATTGGGAATAGCTTATACAGAATGAGTTGAATGGTGAGATTCTTGAAATTAGACACTTTTTTTTTCCTTAGTCCAGTTTTCAAAATAATTTTGTTCTGTGAGTCTTCATTTATTAAAGTTCCTGTTTCAGTGCATGCCATTCAACTCCATGAGATTAAGAAAAGTGCTGGCACAGAAGCATAGTATAGGTTTATTAACACATAAAAACATTTAACATGAATTGAAATTTTTACTTGACAAGGAACCATGAGAGAATAAGCATTGTGATGGCGTTTATTCTTGAATCAGGTGTGATGTTAGCTGTTGATGCTGTAATTGCTGAACTTAAGAAGCAGTCTAAACCCGTGACAACCCCTGAAGAAATTGCTCAGGTAAGAATTTTTCATATTTTATGATAAACGTGATTTTATTTCATAATCACATACCTGTGTCAGAATAATGATACCAACCAGTCACTAACATTGAACATGTTTCTTCTTACTGCTACAAAACATTTAAAAATAATGCAGTGACCATAACTAGAGTCTTAGTGGGCTGTCACTTTAGTTCTACCTGGCTCTAAAACTCATTTGTTTGTTTTGGAAAATGTTCTTCAGCCATTTGTCAAAAGGTGCATAATTTTTTGTCATGTTAGAATATTGCCACTTTTTCGGGGTGGGGAAGCCTCCCTTTTTAAGAATAGTTGTGTTTATTTCATATCTTTTAATAACAACGTAGCCAAATGATGAATTTAAAAATAACTGAAAACAGAACCAACACTTGGTTAGAACTATTAGACCACATCATCGTTGTCCATACTCTCCTCCCCCCACACCCCCCACCCCACCCCCTGCCCCCATGTATCACTTTGGAAGTTACTAGGAAACGGAGGGGAGCTGATTGGGGCCATAGGCCTTATCTTTTTAACTTGGAAGAGTGACTTGATTGTTGTAGGTTGCTACGATTTCTGCAAATGGAGACAAAGAAATTGGCAACATCATTTCCGATGCAATGAAAAAGGTTGGAAGAAAGGGTGTCATCACAGTAAAGGCAAGTGTTTTTCATGATAGCTTGGAATGAGTTGTCTGATGATCAAAACAGTTTTTAAATACAAAAATTTAAACTGTATGTTTTGTATATTTAAATCCTTTATGGATAACGTTAGCATTTATGTACACTAGAGTAATTACAACGTTTTGTGTGAATTTTTAGCCTTTGCTGTCAGGAATGAATCCGTTCTAACTTAAATGATACTGTCTTCTAGATGTAAAAATTCAAATACACATTTTTGAAATTTTTGCAGAATGGGGCGTTGGATGCCCTAGGGCATTTGCATACTTACAGGCTTGGATCCCTCGTGATCAGTGGGGTCTCTCAGTCTGGTCTATCGTTATAATTTTTTGTTTCTTTAATGAAATTCATACAACTAATTTTTTTATAGGATGGAAAAACACTAAATGATGAATTAGAAATTATTGAAGGCATGAAGTTTGATCGAGGTTATATTTCTCCATACTTTATTAATACATCAAAAGGTAAGTCAGTGAAATTAAAAAAAAATACAGCTTGCCATGTGTCAGATTATAAGCATTTATCAGGTCATATCTCTAAGAAAAGAAATTTATATATTCCAAAAGTTATGTAAATGAGAAATGAAAAACATGAACTCCTTAGTCACTTGAAATGTACTCAAACTATGGTTTATAGCTTTTTCATTTAAATAAATTGCAGCTGTTTTCAGAATATTGTTAGTTTTTTAAGTTTTGAAATGTTCCTTGTTTTTGCAGGTCAGAAATGTGAATTCCAAGATGCCTATGTTCTACTGAGTGAAAAGAAAATTTCTAGTGTCCAGTCCATTGTACCCGCTCTTGAAATTGCCAATGCTCACCGTAAGCCGTTGGTCATAATTGCTGAAGATGTTGATGGAGAAGCTCTGAGTACACTTGTTTTGAATAGGTAATGGGCCATGGTATTTGGTTTACATTTCCAAATGAAAAGCAATTTTTTATTTTGATGTTTGAAATCTCCGTTATGTACCCCCACATCGAACCACTTGTGTTAGTATCTAGCCTTGTGTGTAATGTAGGTGTGCTTTAGGAACTCTTGGTCCGGTTATAATGGTTCTTTCTTTTTGAATGGGTTCTTTTTGAAAGTCCTTAATATTTTGTGTGACTTTTTCATAAGATAGCCTAATTTTGTATGTGGTGTCTATTTTTTATTATAAATGTTTACAGTTTTGAAGAAATGACTTTTTTCTGGAGAAAGATTCTCACGATTAATTTTGCATGGGAAGAAGTAAATTAAAATATTTTCTCTATCTTATTTTTTAATTTTATTTTATTTTAAGATTTTGTCAGAGAGCACACACAAACGGGGGGAAAGCAGGCAGAGGAAGAAGCAGGCTCCCTGCTGAGCAAGGAGCCCAATGCGGGACTCGATTCCAGGACCTTTGGAGCATGACCTGAGCTGAAGGCAGATGCTTAACCGACTGAGCCACCCAGGCACCCCTGTTTTTTTCAATTCTAGATCAAAGTGTATTTGTCAGTATGTTATATAATCTATTTAAAGAAAAAAAATTTTTTTTAAAGATTTTTTACTTATTTGACAGAGACAGCGAGAGGGAGAAGCAAGCTCCCCGCCGAGCAGGGAGCCTGATGCAAGGCTCGATCCCAGGACCCCGGGATCATGACCTGAGCCGAAGGCAGACGCTTAACGACTGAACCACCCAGGCACCCTATTTAAGAAAATTTTTAATTAATGGTCTGAAGTAGAGAAATTGACACTCAGTCTAAGATAAATTGAGATTTATTCACTTTCTTAATCTATAATGTATTACTTTTGACTTTAAGACAGGTAGTTAATGCTATAAACAGAATTTTAGGGCATTATTGGGGTGTCTAGTTGGCTCAGTCAGAAGAGCATGTGACTCTTGATCTCAGGTTGAGTTCGAGTCCCAGTGGAGTATGGAGATTACTTAAATTTAAAAAAAAGACTTAAAAATAAGAATACTAGGGCATTATTAAAGTACATATTCTTTCTGCTCTTAGAATTGAGGTGGCTCAGATGTGTCTGCCTTTAGTTCAGGTCATGATCCCAGAGTCCTGGGATCGAGCCCCATGTTGGGCTCCCTGCTCAGTGCGGAGTCTCCTGCTCCCTCTCCCACTGCCTCTCCCCCTGGTTGTGTTCTCTCTTTCAAATAAATAAAATACTTACTTAAAAAAAAAGTAATACTTTCCAATTTCATTATAATGGAAATGCACAAATGAAATAGGTGTGTATGAGAGATTGTGCATACCTTGACACAAAAGCTCCGAGTGAGTTGATGTATCCTGGAATGTTTGTTAGCTTGGATTTGCTTTTTGGTTTATGAAAAACCTTATGAGATAGTGGGATTTGAAGCCAAAATAAAAAACAAACGTAGACCTACAGACCAACAGAGTTCATTGAGCCAATTTACTGGTATCTGTAACATTGGATGGCTGATTTATTTGGCATACTATCAGAGTTTATCCCTCTGATTTTTATTTGACTTTTTAATAAAATAGACCCACTTTGTCTTGAATTTTAAATACTCCTTGGGGCGGCTGGGTGGCTCAGTTGTTAAGCATCTGCCTACGGCTCAGGTCATGATCCCGGGGTCCTGGGATCGAGCCCCACATTGAGCTCCCTGCTCTGCGGGAAGCCTGCTTCTCCCTCTCCACCTGCTTGTGTTCCCTCTCTCACTGTGCCTCTCTCTCTGTCAAATAAATAAAATCTTAAAAAAAAGTACTTTTTTTTTTTAAAGACTTTATTTGAGAGAGAGAGAACGAGAAGGGAGGAGAGGGAAAAGCAGGTTCCCTGCTGAGCAGGGAGCCTGATGCGGGGCTTGATCCCAGGACCCTGGGATCATGACCTGAACTGAAGGCAAACACTTAACTGACTGAGCCACCCAGGTGCCCCCTCCTTCTCTTTCATAATCTAGTCTTGAGTGGACATGTCTTTATATATTCTAGGTATTCATTATCTAATAAAATTGCATGTGACCTTAATGTTATTATCAGCTTCTTACATTTATAAAGGAACTAAATTAAGAACATTGCTTGCTCAAACTTCAGTAGTAACTTGATCTAATACTAACTAGAACCCATAGGATAGGGGTAAATGCTTATTAGAGCCCCCAAATTTAATAATTAGTAATTGTTCTGATTTTCACAGTCTATAAAATGGTTATCACTGTATTTAACTTAAAAGTTTTTTGCTTACATTTAACATTTATGTTCCTGGGTTCAGTTTAACTGGAAAGTAAGGTCAACGGTTTGTGAAGAAGGTAATTGGATATTGGCAAATATGGATGAATGGGAAGTTGCTTTTGTCTTGCCTTGTTTGACCAAAAGTTGTTAGGAAGCAAAAAATTCTAAAAAGTGAGGTTTCCAGGGGCACCTGGGTGGCTCAGTCAGTTATATGTCTGCTTTTGGCTCACGTCATAGTCCCGGGGTCCTGGGATTGAGCCCCACATTGGGCTCCCTGCTTAGCCGGGAGTCTGCTTCTCCCTCTCCCTCTTTGTCTCCCCCTTCATGCTCTCTCTCACTCACAAATAAATAAAATCTTTAAAAAAAAAAAATGGTTTCCTAAGTAATCTTAGTACTTAAGAACTAGACAAGCATTTTTATTAGATTTAAATCTCATTCTTATTAATAACTATTCTTAACAGGCTAAAAGTTGGTCTTCAGGTTGTGGCAGTCAAAGCTCCAGGTTTTGGTGACAATAGAAAGAACCAGCTTAAAGACATGGCTATTGCTACTGGTGGTGCGGTAAGTAAAATATATGTGATGTTGGTTTACTGAATCTTTTATACTTCCCGGGCCTAAAATTTATAGGTAGATTTTATTGTCAGTTATGTCAGATATTACTGTCTCAACTGTTTACTTACTCTGTGTTTCTGTTAGGTGTCTGAGAGGTGAAGCTTTGATTAAATAGTGCTAAGGTCCCTTCTCTAACTTGCCATGAGTCTAGCCCCAGAATAGGATTATTTGACCAATCTGTTTTCAGGAATACAGTAGAAAAGACATAGAACTTAAGAGTTTAAGTATAAGGCCTAGTCCCGGTTCCACCAAAAGTGACCTTGGAGAAGTTGAGTTTATACTTTTCTCAAATAAAGCTAATGAATACTGAGGATTAAGTGAAGTGGAAAATTTAGTGAAAAACTTGATCGAGTCTTACCTGGACTAGCAGTTGTCTTGAAATCTCACATTTCAAAGAAATACAGTATTACAAGATGTTTCTCTCATCAAAACACCTGCATGATGGTATTATTGATAAACCTGGTATAATGAAAACCCTGCAACTCGTTCATTTTTAAATGTTTTTGTGTAGGTGTTTGGGGAAGAAGGATTGACTCTAAATCTTGAAGATGTTCAGCCTCACGATTTAGGAAAAGTTGGAGAGGTCATTGTGACCAAAGATGATGCCATGCTCTTAAAAGGAAAAGGTGACAAGGCTCAAATTGAAAAACGTATTCAAGAAATCATTGAGCAGTTAGATATCACAACTAGTGAATACGAAAAGGAAAAGCTGAATGAACGTCTGGCAAAACTCTCAGATGGAGTAGCTGTGTTGAAGGTAAAATTCATTGTTGTGAATGAGCTTCTTGAGTTCTGATCCCAAGAACGATTTTGTTTCTGTGGTATTCCCTAACAGTGCTGTGTAACCAAAATGTTTTGGGAAATGGATATATATATATATATTATATAAAATTTTTTTGCTGGAATACTCTCCTTCCTTAAAACCAGTATTGAACTTGGGGAGTGTTCTGTGGAAAAAGTGTTTTGTTAATAAGCACTTTGGTATTGGACTGATGTGGGACCCTGCACTCACTGTATTAGCTGTTTTTGTTTTTGTTTTTGTTTTTTAAGGTTTTATTTATTTATTTGAGAGAGAGTGCAGGAGGGGGGGAGGGCCAGAGGGAGAAGCAGACTCCCCGCTGAGCGGGAAGCCCGATGCAAGACATGATCCCGGAATTTCAGGATCATGACCCAAGCCAAAGGCAGTCACTTAACCAACTGAGCCACCCAGGCGCCCCCATTAGCTGTTTAATCATGCAGTCACTTTTAACAAGTAGGCAACTTTGTCTACATTTTTTTTTTTTAAAGTAAACCCAGTGCTTTTTAGTGACTCTTGCCAGTCAGCATCGTGAATGGGAGAAGCCCATACTAACTGGAACTCTTTGAATCTTTAGGTTGGTGGGACAAGTGATGTTGAAGTGAATGAAAAGAAAGACCGAGTTACAGATGCCCTCAATGCCACGCGCGCTGCTGTTGAAGAAGGCATTGTTCTGGGAGGGGGCTGTGCCCTGCTCCGATGCATTCCAGCCCTGGACTCAATAACTCCAGCTAACGAAGATCAAAAAATTGGTAAAATTGCCTGACAAATGAGTTGATTTGCAGCCTGATTTTAGTCTGTTAGAATATTGTTGCTGCCCGTCAAATAGAACAATACATCACAAAGCAATTTCCAGAATAACAAAGATAGAATAGCACTGATAATCAGAGAATAGATGAAAGATGTAATCATGTCTTTGAGGGGGAATGATTTGACCTGTGGAATTCCCCAGTTGGGGTTTTCCTCTATCAATAGTCTCACAGATAGAATTGTGTTGTAATTTTTATAAAGAATGAAACTAAATTTGCTAAAATTTGTTATCTTTAGGTATAGAAATTATTAAGAGAACACTCAAAATTCCTGCAATCACCATTGCTAAGAATGCAGGTGTTGAAGGATCATTGATAGTTGAGAAAATTATGCAGAGTTCCTCAGAAGTTGGTTATGATGCTATGCTGGGAGATTTTGTGAATATGGTGGAAAAAGGAATCATTGATCCAACTAAGGTAAATAGTTGACCATTTTCTAAAAATTCAAGAACTCTTTTTAAGTCTTGTTAATTTTTTAAGAAAAGTAATATTTTATCAAACTTTTTTCTCAGGTTGTAAGAACTGCTTTATTGGATGCTGCTGGAGTGGCCTCTCTGTTAACTACCGCAGAAGTTGTAGTCACTGAAATTCCTAAAGAAGAGAAGGACCCAGCAATGGGTGGAATGGGTGGTATGGGAGGTGGCATGGGAGGCGGCATGTTCTGATTCCTAGAATAGTGCTTTACCATTATTAATGAACTGTGAGAGGAAGCTCAAGGCTGTGCTCCTCAACCGTAACTTCAGAGAAGTCAGTTCAAGGAAATGACTGAAGAAAAGGCTGGCTGATGTTTAAGAAAATCACTATAACCATCAGTTACTGGTTTCAGTTGACAACATATAATGGGTTACTGCTGTCATTGTCCATGCCTACAGATAATTTATTTTGTATTTTTGAATAAAAAGACATTTGTACATTCCTGATAACTGAGTGCAAGAGCCATGTACCAACGTACTGCTTTCAACTTAAATCACTGAGGCATTTTTACTACTATTCTGTTAAAGTCAGGATTTTAGTGTTTGCCATCACCAGATGAAAAGTAAGCAGCCTTTCTGTGGAGAGTAAGAATAATTGTGTACAAAGTAGAGAAATATCCAATTATGTGACAACCTTTGTGTAATAAAAATTTCTTTAAAGTTAATTGTGTTAGCCTTTCCATGATGTAGAAGAGAAATGAAAGCCAATAGATGAGGGGTAGGGTTTGGCACAAGTGTGTAAAACATTATTCCACCTGTAGTATTCTGTTTCTCTTTGCTAAAGACAATTACATTACTACAAAGGTAATGGAAAGTTTTAAAGGTGACAACTCATTCCTGTGGAGACAGTATTTCATGTGTTGAGGTCTCATCATAAAGAAAGGGGGCAATCTGTCATTTCTTGTGGAGGTATAGAGATGCTTCAAAGCCTTGGCATAATAAATGGATTCCTGGGGCACCTGGCTGGCTCATTTGGAAGAGCATGGAGCTCTCTCGATCTTGGGTTTGTGAATTTGAGCCCCACATTGCGTGTAGAGATTACAAGAAAAAAAAATGGATTCCTGTTAAATGAGAAGGGCAGGGTTTGTATTGTAGGAGTGTACTTTAGTGGAAAGGAGAGGGGTGTGCCATTCAAGCATAATGAGTAGTGGGGAAGGGCATCCTTACATGATAGCCCAGTGTCTTCACCTTTGTTAAGAATTTAAAGCAGATGCTGGCTCAATGCACTTGGTCTTTATTAGAAATGGAAATAATGGAAATGTGGCTTATTTTTATGACCGTACCTGGGTGTGTTCATGTTGGGGACAGAAAGATTTACTACAAGGCACAGATCTTGTGTAACAACATATTGTTACATACTGCTTTCACCTGTGCCAAAAGACCTAGTCTGCTCCTCTGGCCTTGGGGCTGCTTCCTTGAGACTGGTATAAGCTAGGCACTGAGGTAAATGTTCTTGTGTACAAAGCTTGGACAGAACTAGAAGGAAAAATAAAGTCCATCACAGATCAAAAGCCAAAGTCACTTGAAATCTGTACCTAGAAATAATCTGTGCTTTGCTTGGATTAGAAAGAGAATGACAAGAGATTAAAGGGGGCTAAATAAAAACCATTTTAAGTGAACAAAATGTGCCTAGAATGTAGTTTTGGCTATAGAAGTAGCAAAAGGCAAACCAGTATCAAAAGAAACCTTCGAGAAAGGGCTTGCTTATTTTTTATTTTTTTAAAGATTTTATTTGACAGACACAAGCAGAGAGGGAACACAAGCAGGGGGAGAGGGAGAAGCAGGCCTCCCGCTGAGCGGGGAGCCGGATGCGGGGCTCGATCCCAGGACCCTGGGATCATGACCCGAGCCGAAGGCAGACACTCAACTGACTGAGCCACCCAGGCACCCCTCAAGAAACGGTTTATATAGTTAATCATCTTAAAGGCCAAGCTAGGTGATAAGAAAAGGTAAGAGATGAAAAACACCTGGACTTTAAAAGATCATTAGAGCATGACCAGCCTAAAGAGATGAGCAGAGGAAAAAAACCAGTGTCAGTGCTAGACACTGACTCAAAACTCTCAACAATCTTGGATTAGGGACTCCTTGCTACACCTATACCACACTCACTGTAAACAGGCTGTGAAAGGTTAAGTAGCTTATACAAAGTCTAAGAGCTATTAAGTGGTAGACCTCAGATTTGAACCTGGGTTTGAACAGCTTACGCTCTTAAAGAGCCAGCCTGGAATGAACCCCCTAAGCCAGGTTCTAGGCAATTGTAAAACCCTTTGAAAGCTGTAGCCAGAGAAATCATTTAATTGGGAAATTGTATTTCCCCTCTGTCACTAACCTTACAGAATGCCAGCAGGTAGGCATTTCTGCTCCTTCTCTCTCTCCTCACCCCCATATTTCTCTAGGACAAGAGAATCATGTAGAAAAACAAAAGACTTCCAGATTCTGCCATTTGAGAGTCCCTCCAATGAAAAGGCTGGCTCACCTAATCACTGTACAGTGGAATTCACCAGTCAGTATGCCGTACCTTAATGCCAATAAGCTTTTTAGTCCCTTACTTTCAAATATCAATGGGTAAACAAGAACCATCAGACAAGCCTAAACATGAAGAATAGCAAAAACCAGAAAGGATCTAGGGGAAACTTAAATCATAGTAACTTAAAGATGAGATCTTGTTGCCATAAACCAAGGAAGCCGTAACAAAAAGGAACAATTAGAAAACATTATTGGCCAATATAAAGTTAACAGAAGGGCTGGAAAATAGAACTGAGGAAATCTAAAAAGCAAAACAAAAAAATGGAAAATAGGAAAAACGATAAAGGTTTAGTATAAGAGGTCAAATATCTAATTACTTAGGAATACCTGAATGATAGACCCAGAGAATATGGAGAGGAGGAAATTAACCAACAAATAATTCAAATTCCTCAGGATTCAAGTCACTGAGTTTGTGACTGACAAGGACCCACCAGGGGCCCAGCACAATTAATTAGGACAAGGCAACAGGGCAGATGAGCATGCGATTTCAGACTACCCAGGAGACAAAGTTGATTTTTAAAAGCTTCCAGAGACCAAAAACTGGATGCTATGCAAAGGACCGGGAATAACAATGGCATAAGACTTCTCAAGAATAGCACTGGACACCAGAATACAATGAAGTCAGATCTTCAAATTGGGATGAGAAGAGGGAGAGGATATTATCTTTAGAGTTCTATACTCGAGTGTGAATATAAAACAATGACATTCAGACACTTGGGGATTCTAAAAACTTAGCTCCCATTTCCCTTTTCTCAGGAAACCACTAAAGGATTTCCCCAGCATTTTGAAAGTAAATTAAAAATCGGAGGCCAAGATTCAGGATACAGGG
Source organism: Zalophus californianus (assembly GCF_009762305.2). Lineage (NCBI taxonomy): Eukaryota > Metazoa > Chordata > Mammalia > Carnivora > Otariidae > Zalophus > Zalophus californianus. The sequence goes on along the minus strand of NC_045597.1, from coordinate 157,719,084 downwards.
AGCCCGCAAAAGAGAGGTGAAGGGCAATCCTGGGATGACTGCGGGGGAGCCCCAGAAGGACAGCTGCACGACAGCCTAGAGAGCAACCAGTGCAGACTGCACGACAGAGGGGTGGCTGCAAGGAACGGAACGACTGAACTTGAAGCGGGTTGAACACACTACAATGCTGTTCTTGCACATAACCAGGAAGATAAAGTTGACAGCTGCAAGGTTGGTTCCTTCAGCCCTTGATGTCCCAGTTGGCTTCTCTGGAATTACTGCCTCTTCCCTCTGTGACAAGGTGACAGATGTAGCTGCAAACCGTGTCCAAGGAAAACAATCAGGCAAACACCAAGGAAAAGTTTCTCTTGCTTTCCACAGAGAGAAAAACCTTACCTAGTAGCAGTCCTATCCCATCAGTCTTCCCCTAAGATTCCAATGACCAGAAGTCACTTCAAGGAAAGTTTATAAAGGTGCTGTTTTCCCTCTTCTGATAAAGCAAGCACTGACGCCACACTGAAGTCCACAGGTCATGGCCTCCAGAGTGTTTTACTAGGTAAAGCAAAGAGCATAGGTACTGGAGCCAGAATGCCTGGGTATATTGTATCCTGTCTCTACTTACTGTAACCTGGGTTCTCACCATACTTAGGGAACCTCATGGTTGACTAAGATGGATGGCTAGATCAAGGTGATAGTTGTGTATTCCCGGGATCCCTCACCAAAATACCATCTACATACTCTCATAATAGCAGCCCAGTTAGATCCCAACCACTAAGTTAGATTCTGAACCTGAGAGCTTATCTATGGCATTTACAAGAATAGTGGTAAAATTTAGGTTCTTATATCCATCAAAAGAAAAGTAATACATACAGGGATAAAAAATTATCTGGGTCTTATCTCTGCCATTTGAAAAAAATTTTGTTATTTAAAAAGTAATTATTGGGGTGACTGGGTGTCTCAGACGGTTAAGCGTCTGCCTTCGGCTCAGGTCATGATCTCAGGGTCTTGGGATCGAGCCCCACACTGGGCTCCCTGCTCAGCCGGGTGTTGGCTTGTCCCTCTTCCCTCCCCCCGCCCCACTCATGTTCTCTCTCTCTCTAATAAATCAACAAAATCTTTAAAAGAAATAAATAAAAGGTAATTATATACAAACTACAGATACTCTGAGGGGATACCTCATTGGTAAGTGGAAAGATACTGCTTTACCTGTGTGAAGCCCCAACCAGTTCCATGTGAGTAGACTGCAGGAGTCCTTCACCACCGTATAAACCAGCAAGTGGCACACAGCAGGCACTCAAAACAGATTTATTGGAAACATGCTTTTATGTAGGGAGCTAATTACTGGCATACCCTGTTTATCTGAGGAAACAAATAGCACTCTGACTAGAAAGATAATTTAAGAGGGTTGTTGTGTATGGAGTGAAAAGAGGGAAGATCAGTATTAATTAAAGGAAGACAATTTTGCCCAGATTTGTTTCATAAAATGCTACAATTAAACTTTACTGTGTCTAGTTAAAATACACATGGAAATAATACAGGAGGATTTCAATAACCAAAGTAACTGTACAAAAAATAAACAAATTAACTTTATTAAGTTACCACTTCAGTCCTTGGACATTGATTTGTTTATAAAAATATCAGTTTGAAATATATTATTGAAAGTGAGTACACACAATAAATAGGAAATAGGGAAGCATGGTGCTGGAAACATATCAACCAACTAATCTTCATTCATTACCCACTACTGTAGACAAAATTTGACGAACAATCAGCATTACTGAAAGAGCAGTGAAAGTACCTGGGAGAGGGTTGCAAACTACAAGAGAACTAGCTTAAAGCTCTGGACCACTCACCAAAAAAAATATTCATTGTTTATCTGGGAGTTAATCTCACTGAATATGGCACTGAATTTACCTACTACCCATAAGAACAATTTAAAAATAAGAAAAGTAGCGGAGGAACCTTCATTAACAGTATTTTTAAGTCAAAGTTTACTTTAAATATCTGATGATTACCCAAATATTCTAAGCTAAGAGGCAGGTCCTATGACAATAAGTTATAAATAGTCTGAATTTAATAACTTAAAGGTGATATGGTTAATATAATACATACTATGTGAGTATCTCAACTAACCTCTTTCAAATAAGGTGATAATTAAAAGGCTTAAATTTACAGTTTCAATTTCTGATAAGAGTGATGTCCATATTCTAGCAATAGTGATGACATCCCATTATCGTAAATATGCTAATATACACATTACTTTGAATTACACTTGATTGAATTCTATGTACATGTGGTTCCATATTCCAAGTGCAAATTCTCAATGGTGCAGGTTTATAATCAAATCTGGGTTTAACAAATGCTTTCTGACTTCTGAAAGCAAATGATAAAAGCACTTCCTAAAAGTAAATAAAGTTACAAGTAAGTGACCAGTTCTTTTTCCCTTTACGTGTGATGAACTTCATGAAGCATTAATTCCCGAGGTATATTTGTTTCCGGACCATACAGCTTACATGCTCTTCTTTCAAAGGCAGCTACCATCTGCTTTACAACTTCATCGAAAAACAGTGTGGCAAGCTGAGAGTGTAGAAGGGAGCGAAATTCAAAAGAAATCTGTAGGAAAAGGTTAATTATTTTAGGAAGATCTTTCTTTTACTCAGTCTCTACTTAGGGTAGTGGTACTCAATTCAAAAGAAATTTGTAGGAAAAGCTTAATTATTTTAGGAAGATCTTTCTTTTACTCAGTCTCTACTTACACTGTGAAATGGGCTGCTTGGCCAGTATCTAAGGCAAAGCTGTATGGGTATACCTAGATGACATTTTTTAACACCCCTCAGAAGACGGAGACTTAGTTTCCACAGTAAGCACAACTAATGCTGACACTGTAAGCTTAAGTAAACAAGACCTGAATTTCATTTCAAGACAAATAATCTGTTTTTATTATTTCTAGTTAAAGAAAACTGGAAAAAAGCTTTACTGAATGAATACCGTATTATTCTGGCTTCTTTTTAATGTGCCCCTTTTAGATCTAACCTATCTCTCAAAAGGAAATAAAGGAGGGAACTAATCCTTCCAATAGGTATTCCTAGAAGAAGTAGCAGCAGGAAGAGGAGACTGATCCACAAAACAGATGGGGTAGGTGTTACATTCTTAAAGTCAACAATGATTTAGAACTTCATTTATATCTCCTCAAGATATAAGTCAAGGCAGGTGGTTTGAGAAATAGTATTTTAAGGACCAAATATCCACTAACCTTTAAAACTGCTTTAATTTTCATTTCTTTGGTAATTTTTCATTTTGAAGTAATTTCAAATTTATAAAAAAAGTTACAAAAATAGTACAAAGATTTCTCATACACCCATCACCCAGATTTCCCTTTTTTAGTATCTTATATAACCACAATGCAATTATTAAAGCCAGGAAATTAAGAGTTAATGTTACTAGATAATAACACTATAATCTACACAGGCCTTATTCAAATTTCCCCAACTGTTCCATTAATGTCCACTAATTTTTGAATGAAAATAACTCAAGAGCTGAGAACATCAGCATATAGCAATGTAATCAAAATTATGACTATTTCTTGAAATGCAATGCCTGAGTTACAAATACAGAGAATAACTCATGTATTATCTGTTCAAAGAAAAGCCACAAGCGGCTTTAAGTTTCTATAACCAAGGTGATGTGAGAACAAGGAAATACCGTAGTCCCTAGATTTTAAAAAACATATTTTCCTTCTGCACTTTACTTCTGCATCATAAATCAATGTGTAGATTTCATTTGGTGTTAATAAACTGTTATTAAGCTCTTAGTGAAGTCTTAATATGTATCTTATAATCTATGGACCTATAAAAATCAGAAAATAGAGAAGGAATGACTATTCAAGGTTTCAAGGAACAGAAAAAGAGAAAGATTCATTAGTATTCTTTCTTATAAAGTTAACACAGAAAAAGCACCCTGAGTGACAGCAGTGAAAGGGGAACTGACAATCTTGGGAATCCCAGAAGAAAAGAAAATGGCTTATATTGGCAAGAGGTCTCCCATCCAAGTACTAACCAGGCCCCACCCTGCTTAGCTTCTGAGATCAGGCACGTTCAGGATGGTATATTGGCAAGAGGTCACTTCCTAATACCAAACTGAAAATGAGATGTTTTTTTAATCACCTGTGGTCTGACCTACAAACATATTTTAAAAAAGAAATTTGAGATTTGAAATTTTCTGAATTCAGAAAGATGAATTCAATATTCAGAAATTTGAGATTTTCTGAAAGCACCTTTTAGTAATCCCTGTGCACATAAGATTAATTACAGCAGCTGGATTCTAATCAATGGATTATTCCTTCTTTATCAACTTCACCTGATACTTGGAACAAACCAAGGGCTGTATGAGAGACTTACTGAAAAATCCAAGGTACAAGTTCTTGGGTAGCCAGGAAGACCTGGGCTAAAACGCCAAACAGTCTCCAAATGATTGAAAAGCCTTCCGTCAGTACAGGATGCCTAGAACAAAATGAAAAAACAAGATTGCAGTAAAATCCATTTAGACTGTCCAGAATCTACAACTGAGAATTATTTCTTTTTTTAAAATTTTTTAATTTTTAAAGATTTATTTATTTTAGAGAGAGAGCAAGAGAGAGCATGGGGGGGGGTGAGGGGCAGAGGGAGAGATTCTTAAGCAGACTCTGTGCTGAGCATGGGCGACGCAGGGCTCGACCTCATGACCGAGATCACAACCTGAGCAGAAAATAAGAGTCGGTCGCTTAACCAACTGAGACACCCAGGCGCCCCGAGGATGATTTCTTTTTTAAAATATGTTTGTAGGTCAGACCACAGGTGATTAAAAAACATTTCATTTTCAGTTTGGTACTAGGAAGTGACCTCTTGCCAATATAAGCCATTTTCTTTTCTCCTGGGATCCCCAAGATTGTCAGTTCCCCTTTTCACTGCTGTCACTCAGGGTGCTTAGTTTTCTCCTCCAGCAGCAAAACAGAAAGTGACTTTTCTGGAAGTTTATTTCCGGCCCTGCCATTTATAAGTAATCCTAAACAAGTTAATTCCCTGTACCATATTTCCTTAAATCTATAAAATGAGTATAAGACCTATTTTATACCATCACTATGACATGTCTAAAATATTTATAAGGTATCTGGAACAGATCCTAAGTAGGGTACTAGAATTCTCCTTTCCTACCCAAATATTTTTCTCGTCTTTCACATTTAGTCTTTCCTTCACTCATTATTCTCTATTTCTAAGGGCAACCGTGGTTCTAGTTTTTCTGAGTCTGGCCCTGACCCATGTCCCTGATCCACTGCTTTCTAACCTCTAACCTCTTCAGTGCTCATGTTTATTTTATATGTGTATGTATACACTGAAACACAGTAGAGATATTATGTACAGTGCACCCTGATATTTCCCATTCTATATCATTAAAAGAAGGCTGACTAAGACCCACTAAGAGTTGCCTCCTGCAGTGTGAAAAATGGTGGCCGGAATCACAGTCACTAGTAGATTGTTAGGACTGGTTATGATTTTGAAAGAAGTTCAGCTTCTTTACTTACTATCCTAAGATGCTCTCTGGGCCTTAATACTAGTAGACAAATGATCTCAAGAAAACATATCACCTTCCCTCAGCAGCAAACCATCTTTTAAATCCTTGTTTCAAAGTCAACACCCAGGCGCCTGGGTGGCTCAGGTGGTTAAGCCTCTGCCTTTGGCTCAGGTCATGATCTCAGGGTCCTGGGATCAAGCCCCATGTCAGTCAGGCTCCCTGCTCACTGGGGAGTCTGCTTCTCCCTTTCCCTCTGCTCCCCCCCTTCACTTGTGTACATGTGCAAGTGCTCTAATAAATAAAATCTTTTAAACCCCCCCAAAAAAAGTCAACACCCCCCTCCCCAATTAAGGCTTAAGCTTCCAGCTCTTTTGGCATATCCTGGGGCCAATAAATAATCAAGTCCCTCTACCCTTTCTTTCTTTTTTTTTTTTAAGAGAGAGAGAGCACTCACAAGTGGGCGGGGGAGGGAGCTGTAGGGGGAGCAGGAGAGGCAGAGAGAGAATCCAGGTGCCTCTATCCCTTTTTTCTTTGATAACTTATTCCTCTTAACATTTAGACATCCCTCCCTGAGCCTATACACTACAGATTAGCAAAAAGGACTTGTACAGATAAATTCTTTTCCCCCAAAGTGTACTTTTTCTTCCCCAGCTATTGCCTCCCTAAACACAGAACGCAGGATTAATTCTGACTATATCTGGATCTCTCCACAGATAGTTTAAACTGGAAGCCAAAGAGCTTAAAATATATTTACAGTTTATTCCTCACTTCCTCTTCATCTAAACTCTTTTGAATCAATTATCAGATGAAAACATGGTAGAATCATTATAAAGAAAATCCAACTGCATCCATACTAAAAAGCATTTACAAAGAAATGCTCTATTTCACATTCATAAAAGAAAATATTTTAGTGTTAAAATGGAAACCAATGAATGTTTAAAAATTTATTTAGACATGATAAAATAGTAGTCATCAAAATGCTAACTAATAGCTAAATTTAGTCCCATTATGCTAAGTCACTGGAGAAAAGTGAAAATTTTCTTCAAAGGGTTCGGTTTTATATATAGTTCAATAAAGACCATCTAATTTTTAAACAGCTTAACAATAACCCACAACCCTCAGACCAACTAAGACCATCTAATTTTTAAAAGCATCAACAATCTATTATAAAATCTTATTATTTCAGTTACCCAACTTTAAGGTAATATGTTCTACCCTTCTTTACAATCACATAAGAAGCTTATAGGAGGGGTGCCTAGGTGGCTCAGTCAGTTAATCATCCGACTCTTGATTTCAGCTCAGGTCATGGTCTCAGGGTCATGAGATTGAGCCCCATATCAGGGTCCACACTGAGAGTGGAGCCTGCTTAAGATTTTCTCTCTCAAAGAAAAAAAAAAAAGGCAGCTTATAGGAAATTTAACAGTGAAGGAGAAACAGTTATTGGGAATAATCATTATAATATACCAACTTCTTCTGACTACTTTTTCACAAAATGTGGCAGTGCTGTATTCATACCAATAATCTAGCCCAAGGACCCACAGATTTTTACTGGTATGTTTAGATATTGCTAAAGGCCTCATTTCTAACAGCACAGATACTGACCACAATAGGAGGTATTATGATGATGACCTACAACTGGTTGTTCTGACTGAACTGACCCAGACCATACAAACTATGGCATGTAAAATGTTTGTACTGTGACTCAGGTAGTAAGATTCATGGAACCAATGCCTCTATTAAATCTGCTGAAAACTTTCAAGGGCTTCTGGCCATTACATATTCATGTACAATAGAATTACTGACATGTCACAGGCACATTTGGGGCAAGTAATAATTTGCAGAAAAAAGTCACATGGCTTCTGCTGTTCCCTTGGTTTTAATGATTTGCGTTCTATGCCACATGCTTGTATTAGGTATTAAAATCCAAAATGTGTTGGGCGCCTGGGTGGTCAGTTGGTTAAGCAACTGCCTTCGGCTCAGGTCATGATCCTGGAGTCCCGGGATCGTGTCCCGCATCAGCCTCCCTGCTCAGCAGGGAGTCGGCTTCTCCCTCTGACTCCCTTCCCTCTTGTGCTCTCTATCTCTCATTCTCTCTCTCTCAAATAAATAAATAAAATCTTAAAAAAAAAAAAAATCCAAAATGTGAACCCAGGGACGACTGAAAGCCGAGCATACATAGCTGTGTGTTACTCTCAAATACATCTTCAAATAATAAATTGGCACATTAAGTGAAGCAGCTTATTTTAATGGAAAAATAGCTTTGGGCTCTGACATATAGTATGAATTTGCATAACGTTCGTAATTTTTCTAATCCTCATAAACTGAGATAGCAATGATCATTTCATACATGTTATTATGAAGATTTTTTTCTTTCTTTCTTTTTAAAGATTTACTTATTCATCTGAGAGAGAGAGCATGTGCACACAGGGGCAGAGGGAGAGAGAGAGAGAAATTCCAAGTAGACGCCATGCTGAACGCGTAACCAGAAGCAGGTTGTTTTTCTTTTTTTCCCCCAAGAGTTCTTTTATTTAGATGTAGCATAATACATGAAGATTTAAAGTTTTAAGAGACTGAGGTCAAGAAACAGAAAAATATTTAAAGATTATAGAGATACTCACTGGTGTCAGAAAGACTGAACCAGAGTCTTGGCTATGTAATCTTGGGCAAGTTATCTAACTCTTCTAAGCCTTAATTTGCTCAACTGTAAGATGGAGAACGGTAACATTTGAATCTGAAAGGGCTGTAGCGAAGACTAAATGAATAATTCAAGTAAAGCACTACAAAGAGCTTGATAAATGTTAGCTATTGTAAGAGAGACAGTGCAGTACAGAACCCAAAACTATGAGACAAACGGGTGGAAACATTCATAATGGCAAAGTCCCAGTGAGGCACGGCCTTTTAAGTGGAGTTCAAGTTTGAGAGTAAGATGAGTGTGGACTCCAAGTCTTAGCTTTGCTGGACAGTAGACTCTCTGGTATGAGAGATGCCACCTCCTTCAATGCCTAACAAGAAGCTGACAAAGGCATTTAGCTCTGGCTAATTACCAAGAAATGATATCCTATGGGCAAAAAACACAACTAAGCTTTAAGTCTTTGGTCACCAAACTCTAGGAATTCAAAAGAACTCTATGGAATTCTGCCTTTTTTGTGTGTTTAAGCCTGGGTATCTGTCTATACATGTCCCCTCTTTTGACAAGGATAAGATGATCAATACAATACTTGTAACAGTACCTGGCATTTCAGTACCCACCGCATGGCAGGATGACCTCAACAATGTTTATGTTATCCACATTTGTATCTTTTCTACCTTTCTTCATCCTCTGACTTTCTCTTCCTTAACTTTTAAAAAAACTAGCACAAAAATTAACTTTAAACATTTTTCACTTGTGTGGTCCAATCTTTCCTAAGGGTCAGTAATCCTCAACTGAAGAAAAAAAGAAAAAGCTTCTTATTTACATATTCTAGTCAAATTTCTGTTTAAGAATAATGCTAATATTGTATAAAACAGCACAGTTAGGAGACATAAGAAATCATTTGTTTTTTCCCTTCCATCTCTGATTAGTTTAGGGAAATACTTTTAAGCTATTATACTTTAAACTATTTGATACAATCAATACTTGGGAAATATTTAAAAGCAATGAAAACCAAAACTATTACCTTTACCAAATGTGGTTTCACCAGGGTTACTACTGATGTGTAGCGCTCCAGCACAGGTGGAAATCCAATTTCTAATCGTGTTTTGCAGTATCCAGTTCTCTTTGATATCACATCTGATTTTTTGCACCAAGGAACAAAATGCTTGTAATCCTCCATTCCTGATACCACATCATACATTTCCTGCATAGAATATCTTGAAAAAAACAAAAAAGAGAGAGGTGTTAACTACACCTATTTAAAAGGCACATAGATACTTTTTTTTTTTTAAGATTTTATTTATTTATTTGAGAGAGAGAGAATGAGAGACAGAGAGCATGAGAGGGAGGAGGGTCAGAGGGAGAAGCAGACTCCCCGCCGAGCAGGGAGCCCAATGTGGGACTCGATCCCGGGACTCCAGGATCACGACCTGAGCCGAAGGCAGTCGCTTAACCAACTGAGCCACCCAGACGCCCTAAAAGGCATATAGATACTTTAAATTGAATATAAATAAAGCTTAGTGTGTACAAGGCAATAAATCATTTGGTAATTATGCTAAACCACACATTGAAATGAATGACTTCAAAGCAATACAAAAAGAAAAAAGGGAGCTAAATATTTGCATAAAGCAGAGGTCATAATTTAGCATACCACAGGTTGAATCTGGCTTACACATGTGGTTTTTGAAATTTTAATTAGCGGCCAGCATTTAAAAATTGAGGGTTTGAGAAAAAAAAAAAAATCAGGGCACCTGGGTGGCTCAGATGCTTAAGCATCTGCCTTTGGCTCAGGTCATGACCTCAGGGTCCTGGGATAGAGTCCCGCATCGGGCTCCCTGCTCAGTGAGGAATCTGCTTCACCCTCTGCCTCCCCACCCCTCCCCCTGCTCGTGTGCTCACTCTCAAATGAATAAATAAAATCTTAAAAAAAGAGAAAAAAATTAACTGGAAGCAACTTAAATACTTATCAGTTAATAGACATTAATAAATGCTTAATATAATAAAAATTATTAAAAATTATGGCATATCCATACTGTGGAACTCTGTACCAGTTATTTATAAGAATTAGAATCAAATATATACTTTAAAGTTTATTTATTTATTTTAGTAATCTCCACACCCAAAATGGGGCTCAAACTCATGACCCTGAGATCAAGAGTTGCATGCTCTTCTGACTTAGCCAGGCAGGCGCCTCCCTCTTTGTTTTTAAGTTTATTTTTTTTAAGATCAAATATATACTTTAGAGCAAAGAGGTTTACAATATATTCTTATATGAAAAAAAGCACTTTACAAAGCAGACAGGATATGAACGATTCTATTATCCATTTAGGAAAAATTATAAATAAATACCATATTTCTCACTTTTAAACTGATATTTATTTTTTCCTGAAACTAATTGTTATATCAATATAATAACTGTAACGAAAATATATTTTAAAGGCCCTAGAAGGACACAGATTAAACAATAGGGTTTTTTTTTAAGATTTTATTTATCTGAGAGAACACGAGCAGAGGGGAGGGGGCAAAGGGAGAGGGAGAGAGAGAAGCAGACTGCCGGCTCAGCAGGGAAACAAACATGGGGCTTGATCACTGCAATGGACAGAACATCTAAGCAGAAGGTCAACAAGGAAACAAGGGTTTTGAATGACACTCTGGACCAGATGGACTTTACAGCTACATTCAGAGCATTTCCATCTGAAAGCAACAGAATACACATTCTTCTAAAGTGCACATGGAACATTCTCCAGAATAGATCACATACTGGGTCACAAATCAGGTACCAAAAGACTGGGATCATTCCCTGCATACTTTTGGACCACAATGCTTTGAAACTGGAACTCAATCACAAGGGGAAATTTTGGAAAGAACTCAAATACAAGGAGGCTAAAGAGCATCCTACTAAAGAATGAATGGTCAACCAAGAAATTAAAGAAGAATTAAAAAAATTCATGGAAACAAATGAAAATAAAAACACAACTGTTCAAAATCTTTGGGATACAGCAAAGGCGGTCCTAGGAGGGAAGTTTATAGCAATACAAGCCTTCCTCAAGAAACAAGAAAGGTCTCAAATACACAACCTAAACTTACACCTAAAGGAGCTGGAGAAAAAAAGCAAATAAAGCCTAAACCCAGCAAGAGAAGAGAAATAATAAAGATTAGAGCAGAAATCAATGAAATAGAAACCAGGTTCAACAGAACTAGGCGCTGGTCCATTGAAAAGAATTAATAAGATTGAAAAGCCCCTGGTCAGACTTATCAAAAAGAAAAGAGAAAGGACCCAAATAAATAAAATCATGAATGAAAGAGGAGATCACAACCAACACCGAAGAAATACAATTATAAGAACATATGATGTGCAACTATATGCCAACAAATTAGGCAACCTAGAAGAAATGGATGCATTCCTAGAGACATATAAACTACCAAAACTGAAACAGGAAGACACAGAAAACCTGAACAGACCCATAACCAGCAAGGAAATTGAAGCAGTAATCAAAAATCTCCCAACAAACAAAAGCCCAGGGCTGGATGGCTTCCCAGGGGAATTCTACCAAACATTTAAAGAAGAATTAATACTGGGACACCTGGGTAGCTCAGTCAGTTAAGCATCTGCCTTTGGCTCAGGTCATGATCCCAGGGTCCTGGGTTCGAGTTCCATAGCAGGCTCCTTGCTCAGTGGGGAGCCTGCTTCTCCCTCTTCATCTGCCTGCCTCTCCCCCTGCTTATGCTCTCTTTCTCACTCTCTCTCTGTGTCAAATAAATAAAATCTTTAAAAAAAGAATTAGCTTTTACATCTGGACTTGGGAGGCCCTACTTTGGTGGTAGATCAAAAGATTATTTGAAAATGGGCGGTCTCCGACCTTGTCTGAGATTTGAGTGGTACTGTGCCCAGGTGGTGCTGTGTGCAAACCAGATTAGTGAAAGGCAGGGTTCTGGTACTGAAAACCTTCGACTGCCGTTCTGTGAAAATGCTTAGTTTTCCAAAATACTGGTCCCCTGCGGGAGCAGTGGCTCTCAGTGGTGTAACGGAACTGTTACCTGGAGATGTTGAGATGGCAAAGGAAAATTCGAAAACACATGAGAGAATACTTGGTTGGAACCTAACAATCTTACCCAGCATCCGGGAGGTTGAAGAAGAATAATGGAGCTATAGATGTCACTGACGAACAACCTTGCAAATGAGGGATCACTGTCTGCCCATGAAAACAGTTTGCAGTAACCTTCCTAAGGGCTAATGCTACGAGATTTGCTTGTATGAAAAACAAGGAAAAGCTCTTCACTTTACTGACATGGGAAGAAAACCTACAAATCAAGACAATAATATACTGGTTTTTTATTTTTGTAAGCAGATTATGAAGCAGCATCAAATCTAATGTATCCATAAGAATTAAGCCATTTGCTTTTACTTTTTGTCACACTGCCCTAGTTACAACCTGTTAAATAGATCACTTTGTAGATCTAGCTCTATTTTACAGGAATGCATAGAAAACTATGTTTTTTTACGGAGAAGTCTTTGTTTTCAGTTAACCAGACTTGTAATCAGATTATTCTGAATGCTTCACATTTGGTCACCTGTTTGAATTTAAAATGCATGATTGTAATTAAAGCTGAGTGAAATTTAAAAAATAATAATAATAAAATAAATAAAAAAGAATTAATATATTCTTCTGAAGCTGTTTCAAAAAACAGAAATAGAAGGAAAACTTCCCAACAATTTCTATGAGGCCAGTATGACCTTGATCCCAAAACCAGACAAAGACCCCACCAAAAAGGAGAAATACAGACCAATATCCCTGATGAACATGGATGCAAAAATTCTCACCAAGATGCTTGCCAACAGAATCCAACAGTACCTTAAAAGGACTACTAGCCACGACCAAGTGGGATTTATTCCTGGGCTGCAAGGGTAGTTCAACATCCACAAACCAGTCAATGTAATACACTACATTAATAAAAGAAAGGACAAGAACCATATGATCCTCTCAATGGGTGTAGAAAAAGCATCTGACAAATTACAGCATCCTTTCTTTATTAAAACTCTTCACAGTGTAGGGCTGGAGGGAACGTATCTCAATATCATAAAAGCCATATACAAAAAGCCCACAGAGACTATCATTCTCAATGGGGAAAAACTGAGCGCTTTTCCCCTAAAGTCAGGAATACAACAGGGATGTTCACTATCACCACTGTTGTTCAACATAGTACTAGAAGTCCTAGCCTCAGTAATCAGGTAACAAAAAGAAATGAAGGGCATCTGAATCGGTAAAGAAGTCAAACTCTCACTCTTCACAGATGACATGATACTCTATGTGGAAAACCCAAAAGACTCCACCCCAAAATTGCTAGAACTCATACTGGAATTCAACAAAGCATCAGGATATATAATCAATGCACAGAAATCCATTGCATTTCTATACATTAACAATGAGACAGAAGAAAGAGAAATTAAGGAGTCTGTCCCATTTACAATTGCACCCAAAACCATAAAATACCTACAAATAAACCTAACCAAAGAAGCAAAGGATCTCTATGCAGAAATTATAGAATACTCATGAAAGAAACTGGGGAAGACACAAAGAAATGGAAAAATGTTCCATGCTCATGGATTAGAAGAACAAATTGTTAAAATGTCTATGCTACCTAGAGCAATCTACACATTCAATGCAATCCCTATCACAATACCATCAACTTTTTTCACAGAGCTGGAATAAATAATCCTAAAATTTATGTGGAACCAGAAAAGACCCCAAATAGCCAAAGGAATGTTGGAAAAAAAAAACAAAACCCAAAGCTGGTGGGATCACAATGCCAGACTTCAAGCTCTATTACAAAGCTGTAATCATCAAGACAGTATGGTAGTGGCACAAAAACAGGCACACAGATCAATGGAACAGAAGAGAGAAGCCAGAAATCGACCCTCAACTCTATGGTCAACTCATCTTCCACAAAGTAGGAAAGAATATCCAATGGAAAAAAGACAGTGTCTTCAACAAATGGTGTTGGGAAAATTGGACAGCCACATGCAGAAGAATGAAACTGGACCATTTCCTTATACCACATACAAAAATAGACTCCAAATGGATGAGACTTAAATGTGAGACAGGAATCCATCAAAATCCTAGAGAACACAGGCAGCAATGTCTGTGACCTCGGCTGCAGCAACTTCTTGCTAGACACGTCCCCAAGGCAAGGGAAACAAAGGCAAAAATGAACTATTGGGACTTCATCAAGATAAATATATACATATATATATACACACACACAAATACATATAATGGAATACTACTCAGGCATCAAAATGAAGTCTTGCCATTTGCAACAACGTGGATGGAACTAGAGGGTATTATACTGAGCGAAATAAGTCAATCAGAGAAAGACAATTATCATATGATCTCACTAATATGTGGAATTTAAGAAACAACACAGAGAATCACAGAAGAGAGGAAAAAATAAATGAGACGAAATCTGAGAGGGAGACAAACAGTAAGAGACTTTTTTTTTTTTAAGATTTTATTTATTTGACAGAGAGAGACACAGTGAGAGAGGGAACACAAGCAGGGGGAGTTGGAGAGGGAGAAGCAGGCTTCCTGCCGAGCAGGGAGCCCGATGCAGGGCTCGATCTCAGGACCCTGGGATCATGACCTGAGACGAAGGCAGACGCTTAACGACTGAGCCACCCAGGTGCCCCAAGAAATTCTTAATTACAGGAAACAAACAGAGGGCTTCTGGAGGGGAGGGGAGTGGGGGGATGGTGTAATTGGGTGATGGACATTAAGGAGGGCACATGATGTAATGAGCACTGGTTATCATTTAAGACTGATGAATCACTGACCTGTACCTCTAAAACTAATAATATATTATATGTTAATTAATTGAATTTAAATTGAAAAAATTAAGTAATTCAAGATGAAAACAAAATAAAACATTGTTTTCAAAGTATTATCATGAAATGAGGTCCACGGTAGAGGGGAGGGGAAAAAAAAACCCTACCTCCCAAACTTCCCAGGTTTTAGTCACTTTGAAATAAATGCTAAAATAAGTCCCATGAAGAAGTATGAAACCTGCAGTTTAGGAACCTAAGCTCCATCTAAACTTGCGCCTTTTGTAATTCCTTAGTCTCTTAAGAAGATATACTTGATTCTAAACCACATTGGTCTGGAGGGGATTATTGGCAAGAACTAGTCATGTAATCCCATCTAAATGCAAGAGGGGAATTGGGAATAGTAGCCTCCGGGTGGGCAGCTTCTTCCCAGCAATAGCACCATGTAAAGAGAGCCTAAATAATTGGACAGGTAGACGTCTTTGCCAGAGCTGGTATCTGTTAAAAAGAGAAATGGCAATGAAAAGATAAATAGTGAATTGGTCTGTTTTAACAGCCTGGAAGCTGTTATAAAAGTAGTCTACAACAACTAAGAAAGCAGTATAGCACAGCGGTCAAGGGAATGGACTTTGTAGTCAGAAAGGGCTACACTCAAATACCAACCCTAAAACTAAGCCACATGACCCAGGGTAGGTTGTTTAACTTCTCAATTTTATTTTCTTCATCCATAACTGAAAAGTACCTCTACAGGGTTCTTTTGAGGGTTAAGTGAAATAGTTTTGGCATAGTGCACAACGCTTAATAAGCATTTAATAAAGGGGCTCCTGGATGGCTCAGTCGGTTAAGCATCTGACTTCGGCTCAGGTCACGATCTCAGGGTCCTGGGATGGAGCCCACGTTAGGCTCCTCACTCAGCAGGGAGTCTGCTTGTCCCTCTGCCCCTCCCCTGCTTGTGTGTGTGCTCTTTCTCTCTCTCAAATAAAAAAATAAAATCTTTAATTTAAAAAAAAGCACTTAATAGGGGCACCTGGGTGGCTCAGTCGCTAAGCGTCTGCCTTGGGCTCAGGTCATGGTCCCAGGGTCCTGGGATCGAGCCCCGCATCAGGCACCCTGCTCCACGGGAAGCCTACTTCTCCCTCTCCCCCTCCCTCTGCTTGTGTTCCCTCTCTCGCTTGGTCTCTCTCTGTCAAATAAATAAATAAAATATTTTTAAAAAAAAGCACTTAATAAATAGTAGCTAATATTATGCGTTTATGTCAAATACGGGGGAAAAAGATAAGATGATCACTGGTAAGACCAATTTGTAATAAAGAGAATTTCAGCATGAGAAAGAATAAGGAAGTAACAATAAGTAAATACGGGGGAAAAATAATCTTAGGAATCATGCATGACACTTAATGGACATTATCTCCATGAGCTTCAGTTTCCTCATCTCTAAAATGGGAATAACACTTAGTTTCTATGGCTACTGTGAGAATTAAATGTCACTATAAAGCACCCAGAAATACCTGTCAAATGACAGGTACACAGTAAAAAAAAAAAGATATTGGTAGTGATTCAAAAGTAAAACAAACCGGGAACCAGGGTGGCTCAGTCGTTAAGCATCTGCCTTTGGCTCAGGTCATGATCCCAGGGTCCTGGGATCGAGCCCTGCATCCGGCTCACTGCTCAGCAGGAAGACTGCTTCTCCCTCTCCCACTCCCCCTGCTTGTGTTCCCTCTCTCACTGTCCCTCTCTCTCTCTGTCAAATAAATAAATAAAATCTTTAAAAAAAAAAAGTAAAACAGATCAATTCACTATTTATCTTTTCATTGCCATTTCTCTTTTTAACAGATACCAGCTCTGGCAAAGACGTCTACCTGTCCAATTATTTAGGCTCTCTTTACATAGTGCTATTGCTGGGAAGAAGCTGCCCACCCGGAGGCTACTATTCCCAATTCCCCTCTTGCATTTAGATGGGATTACATGACTAGTTCTTGCCAATAATCCCCTCCAGACCAATGTGGTTTAGAATCAAGTATATCTTCTTAAGAGACTAAGGAATTACAAAAGGCGCAAGTTTAGATGGAGCTTAGGTTCCTAAACTGCTGCCAATGGATGGGGAATACCCACTTGAACTTTACATAAGAAAGAAATAAACTTTGGGGTTTTACCTGTATAGCTGCTAGCATTACCTTGACCAATACAGTGATTTAGCCAGTAATAAAGGTAATTTTAGTGACAAAAGCTGAGTCTGCTTAAAGTCCTTTACTATAGAAAAATCAGAACGGAAAAAGCAACTGAAAAAATTATTGAAATGCACTTTTACAAGAATTCATGTAATACTTTATGGCCTGTTGAGAATTAAGACTCCCTTGTAGAAATTCCCATATGAACAGATGCTGTATTTCTGGTTTAGCAGAACTGTAGTCTCTCTATTCTCTTCTGTATATACCCCTAGATCAGGGGCCAAACCTGGCCCAAAGCCTGGTTCTGCAAATAAAGTTTTATTAGCATGTAGCACACCCATTTATTACATACGGTCCACAGCAATATGTTGTTTGGGCTACAATTACAATGACAGAGTTGAGTAGTTGCTACAGAGACAGTATGGTCCACAAAACCTAACATATTTACTATCTGGTCCTTTACAGAAAAAGTTTGCCAACCTACACTCCAGGTGGTAGGAGCCTCTTAGCACATCTGTATGTTACTTACCTATGTATGTCTATATGTGAGGGAGCTACATAAACACATTGGGCCCAGGGCGCCTGGGTGGCTCAGTCGTTAAGCGTTTGCCTTCCGCTCAGGTCATGATCCCAGGGTCCTGGGACTGAGCCCTGCATCAGGCTCCCTGCTCGGCAGGAAGCCTGCTTCTCCCTCTCCCGTTCCCCCTGCTTGTGTTCCCTCTCTCGCTGTGTCTCTCTCTGTCAAGTAAATAAATAAAATCTCTTAAAAAATAAATAAATAAATAAACATATTGGGCCCAACATATCACTAATGTTGCCACTATAGAAACAAACAGTGTACAAAAATGTAGGTCTAAACAGTTCAATTATTTCCTTTACACATCAAGGTTTAAATCTATCCTATAAAGTTACCATATAATTATGTTCATTCAACAAATATTTATAAAACAGCAAAAACTGTGGAAAGGCCAATCTAGAAAAACCAAAGCATATTCTGTAAGAAGAAAATCCAGAAAAAAAGTCGTGTATACTCTACAGAAAATTGTGAACATACTTTCAGCAGAACTATTATTATATACAAACCCTATAATTCTCCTCTCTGAATATTCTTTTCTTTTGTTTATTAATGGTGCAGCAATTCTGAAGAAGGTTCTTGCATATATCTCCTTAGGCAAAACTGAGGTATGTAGTGGTAGAGTTCTGCTCATCAGTATACCACAGGAAGCTAAATATCTAAAAAGACAAAAAGTACTTGATTTAGCATAGCACTGAAAATTAAGAGGAAACACAAATTATAGATTGTAAAATACTATCACACGTTGTTTTTTTTTTTTAATGTAAACTCTACACCCAACATGGGGCTCGAACTCATGATCCCAAGATCAAGAGTCACATGCTCCACCAACTGAGCCAGCCTGGCACCCCAGTAACTATCACACTTTAGAAGGCTTTGCAACTTTAGACTATTCCTGAAAGTACACACACACACACACACACACACACACACACACACACACACACACAGTTGTGCACACATGCATGCGTAGGCACACGGAAAAAAATAAGTTTCTTTTTTTTTTAAAAGATTTTATTTATTTATTTGAGAGAGAGAATGAGATAGAGAGAGAGAGCATGAGAGGGGGGAGGGTCAGAGGGAGAAGCAGACTCCCTGCCGAGCAGGGAGCCCGATGCGGGACTCGATCCCGGGACTCCAGGATCATGACCTGAGCCGAAGGCAGTCGCTTAACCAACTGAGCTACCCAGGCGCCCAAAAAATAAGTTTCTTAAGTACCATAAAGAAAACTAAAAGTAACAGTTTATAGTTAGGGTTAGAAGTTTCTGGCACAAATGGTGTCTTTCCCAGAAAGTTGGCTTTCAGTCTATAGTCACATAGTATAACATATTCTTCCCATATACTTGCTAGAATATTCATCATCTATTTTCTTTTTTTTTTTTTAAGTAAACGCTACCCCCAATGTGGGGCTCAAACTCATAACCCTGAAACCAAGAGTCACATGCTCTACTGACTGAGCCAACCAGGAACCCTTCATCATCTATTTTCTAACTCATCTATCCAGGTTGTCTTCCCAGCTGGGTCCACAGAGGCTCCTTCATTCTTGATCTACTCTGAGACTTCAGATTGGAGATCGAGTGGCCCTGTTAGAACTGCTGTTCTGAATGACATATCAGATAAAGAGCTAGTATCCAAAATCTACAAAGAACTTATCAAATTCAACACCCAAAGAACAAATAATCCAATCCAGAAATGGGCAGAAGACATGAACAGACATTTTTCCAAAGAAGACATCCAAATGGCCAACAGACACATGAAAAAGTGCTCAACATCACTTGGCATCAGGGAAATCCAAATCAAAACCTCAATGAGATACCACCTCACACCAGTCAGAATGGCTAAAATTAACAAGTCAGGAAATGACAGATATTGGCAAGGATGTGGAGAAAGGGGAACCCTCCTACTGTTGGTGGGAATGCAAGCTGATGCAGCCACTCTGGAAAACAGTACGGAGGTTCCTCAAAAAGTTGAAAATCGAGCTACCCTACAACCCAGCAATTGCACTACTCGGCATTTACCCCAAAGATACAAATGTAGTGATCCGAAGGGGCATGTGCACCCCAATATTTACAGCAGCCATGTCCACAATAGCCAAACTATGGAAAGAGCCAAGATGTCCATCGACAGATGAATGGATAAAGAAGATGTGGTATATATGTATGTATACACACACACACACACACACACACACAGACACACACACACACACACAATGGAATATTATGCAGCCATCAAAAAAATAACAAAATCTTGCCATTTGCAACGACGTGGATGGAACTAGAGGGTATTATGCTAAGCGAAATAAATCAATCAGAGAAAGACAAGTATCATATGAGGAATTCTTAATCTCAGGAAACAAACTGAGGGTTGCTGGAGTGGTGGGGGTGGGAGGGATGGGGTGGCTGGGTGATGGACATTGGGGTGGGTATGTGCTATGCTGAGCACTGTGAATTATGTAAGACTGATGAATCACAGATCTGTACCTCTGAAACAAATAATACATTATATGTTAAAAAAAATAACAGGAAGGGAAAAATGAAGGGGGGGAATCTGAGGGAGAGATGAACCATGAGAGACTATGGACTGAGGGTTTTAGAGGGGAAGGGGGTGTGGGGATGGGTTAGCCCGGTGATGGGTATTAAGGAGGGCATATATTGCATGGAGCACTGGGTGTTACATGCAAACAATGAATCATGGAACACTACATCAAAATAATGATGTAATGTATGATGACTAATGTAACATAATAAAATAAAATTAAAAAAAAAAAGAACTGTTGCTCTGTTCTCCTTTCCCTTCCAATCTCCATTTCAATGCACATATGTAAAAACACATGTCAAGGAAATTAGAATGTTACTTGTTTTGGGTACTTCTAAATAAAGATGCCTGATATACTTTTTTTCATCTGAATATTTTTTCCTTTCCCTAATATGATTATTGCATAACTATTTCATACTACTATTCATGTATTAGTTCACACACTTATTGAGCTTTTGTTTTGTGCTAGGCACTAGGGATATAATGGTAAAAATAAACTTTATGAGGATTACTTTGTAGTTGAGGATTCAAAAAAAGTGCTAAGAAAGAAATGGGGGTGGAGACATGTAATTGGGAGCTCCTTTAGTTAGGGCGGTCTAGGAAGTCCTCTGAGGTTATATTTCAGCTGAAACATAATGGAAGAAGTTAGCCACGTAAAGAGAGAAATAGGTATGTATGTACATAAAAAATGTGTGTGTGTGTGTGTGTGTGTGTGTGTGTGTGTACACATGTATGGAAGGAGGAGAGGTAGATGGGGGGCATTCCAGGTAGCAGGGAAAGAGCTTAGCAGTATTGAGAGACTAAGAAAGACTAACAGTGTAGCAGCAGTAAAGCAAGCCAGGAGAGTACCATGAAATGATGTTAGATGGGTTGGAGCTGGATCATGCTGGGAATTATTAACCAGGAAAAAGCAATTTGGAATTTTTTTTTTTTATTGTTTCTGAACAGCTTTATTGAGAGATAATTCACATTCCATAGAATTCATCCACTCAAAGTATACAAAGGCTTTGCGCCCCCATCACCACGATCAATTTTAGAACGTTCGCATCCTTCTCAAAGGAGACGCAGCTCCTCTTAGCCATCATTCACCCCGCCCTAGGCAACCTACCCTCTCTATAGATTTACCTCTTCTGGACACTTCATCTAATTTTTTTATTAAATTCAATTAATTAACAAATACAGTATTATTAGTTTCAGAGGTAGAGGTCAGTGATTCATCAAGCAATTTGGAATTTATCCTCAGTGAGAAACTGCTGAAGAATTCAAAGTAAAAGAGTGCTATTTCATTAAATCAAATCTTCAAATTATTTTTTAAACAGTATTTTTTAAAAAGATTTTATTTATTTATTAGAGAGAGCGTGTGCATTGGAGGGGCAGAGGGAGAATCCTGAAGCAGACTCCCTGCTGAGGGTAGAGCCCAAGGTGGGGCTTGATCCCAGGACCAAGATCATAATCTGCACCAAAATCAAGTGTCAGCCACTCATCAATTGAGCCACCCAGGCGCCCCCAAATTATTTTTAAAATATTTCTTATTTTTTGTTTTTTAAACAGGTTGGGGGTTGGGAGGGAATCGCTGTGGCTCCCCCCCAACTCCCATCCCCCTCGCAGGTCACCAACTGCCATTGATGCCCAGGTATGGGCCGACCCTCCAGCTCCATCCATTTTCAGGGCTAGTTGATTTGGCAGGTGAGCTGTTACACACTCCTTAGCGGACCCAAATTTTTTTTTTTTTAAAGATTGTATTTATTTGACAGAGAGGGACACAGCGAGAGAGGGAACACAAGCAAAGGGAGTGGGAGAGGGAGAAGCAGGCTTCCCGCGGAGCAGGGAGCCCGATGCGGGGCTCAATGCCAGGACCCTGGGATCATGACCTGAGCTGAAGGCAGATGCTCAACGGCTGAGCCACCCAGGCGCCCCCCACAAATTATTTTTTAAAAGGGGAATGGATGGCCTGGTCAAATCTCCTTATGTCCTACATAAAATTTGCTTTATGAAATAGGATTTACATATAAATAAAATTTCTTTAAGGACATAGATACCCTACAGTTTGGTTGGGGAGGAAGAGACAATCAAATCAAACAAAGAATGGCTGAAGAAATTGGGAATATTCAGCCAGAAGATAGGGATTATACCTGAGGATATGGTTCCAAAATGTAAAACACAAGTCCAACTGGGGGAGACAAATTTGGGCTCCATAATACAAGAAAGAACTTTTGAACAATTAACACTCTTCATAAAAATTAGATGGGCTTCTTCCAGAGTCAATGAAATAGAGGTCAATGAAAATGGTTAAGCCAAAGGCTGCACAACTATTAAATAAAATGTAATGGAAAAGAATAAAACTGTATGGATGAACTGTATGGATGAACTTACTGGCCCCTTTTAAGACTTTAGGATATTTATGTATCCAGATCTAAATAACACTTCAGAAAAATGAACAATGGGGAAAATATAGTAAAACAAGATAGCTTTCAGAATCCTAAGTTTTCTAGGCTATAACAAGTAGTATTTGATTTTATAATGATGATAACAGCATATTTTAAAGATATCTATGACATTCTTTTTTAGTCAAAAGAGATTTTAGATAGATTCATCTTCTAGAGAGAAAAATTTGTTCCTATTTTAGATAGATTCATCTCCTAGAGAGAATAAAAATGTTAGTGTTCCCAAAAGTCTTTAAAAATACGATTTGTTATTTTAAAGGCAGAGATAATATTAAAATAAGCCCACTGTGAATTTTCTTTAGAGTTAACCTATAGAGTTTGCTTAGAAGTTGGATTATACCAATAAAAATGAATGACAGTTACTCTGCTAAATGAAGCAGAACAGCAGAAATAAAAAATTAGGCAGTTAATTTAGCTTCCCCCTTTAGAAAGTTACATAACATAATTTAGGATCTCTGTTAATTGTATTGATCACAAAAACCAAATCTGGTGTACAAAATACCTAATCACGTTTCCCTTCTAAAACATACTTTGTTACAACAGTTTTACCTATTTCCCCACTTTTTGTATAGATACCTTATTACCTATTATTGGAAGCCAATTATGTGACAGATATTGAGCACACCTAATAATTTTCTGATAAATCAGTATCAGAAAAGGCAGCATCTCTGAAAACCTTTATTTAAAAAAGCTAAGACCGTTGCTTCTGAAGAAGTGAACTGGTTGACAAAGAAACTTACTTTTCACTGTACATGGTTTTGAATTTTGTACCAAGTTTATGTAATACCATTGCCCCAACCTCCCCTTCTTCCTGCCCCCCGCAAAAAACCCCACAAAAAACCCTTACACAATCTGATTATAATAATAAAGGAAATACCTGTGTTTAGAACAAGCTAACAGTTTTCCTGATGAGTTCCCATACTATGGTTAAAAGCACTGGACAGCACATCTAGTTTCACACATTACCAAGAATAATATAATTATCTTCAACTGCAATGAGGAGCCATACAGTCATATGTATTGTTAAACCATGAAATTAAGACTGAATCAGATGAAGGACAGCTTTTTGTCACTAACTTTCCAATACTACATCTCAAATACTCTACTATAATAAAGGCCAGAACGTATGTTAATGCTTCTGCCTAAAAATTAGCTCATAAACTTCCTCCCTCTTCATTATTATAAATAAATATTTGTCTTGGAATTTAAGCCTTTGATCATTAAAACAATCTTATTTTTTTCTTAGAAGTAACAGTTTTGTTTATTTGCAAGCCAACGTTTTATAAGGGTAACACAAACAGATCTAAAGCATGACAGGCTATGTTCTGCTTAGAACTCCTCTTTCAGGTTGTTTCCTTCAGCAGGACTAAACGATATGAGATTATTTTATTTCAATTTCAACCAGTATCTGTCTAAAAGGATTTAGAGTTGGCTGTTTTGGGTAACTGAAAAATTCTTCATTAAATCTAAATTCCTGGAGTTCGACATTTGTGCTTTCTCCCTTCATTCTGCACTGTTTACAACTGAATACATCTTAAACACTATAATTTTCGACCATAATTTATTACAAAGTCATTAGTAAAAAGAAACTAAGTGGTCGAAGTATGTAATCATTCCTGTCTCCGCCTCCACCCACCAAAAAGGAACCAACCAGGAAAATCGAAGGCTGGTTCAAGGTTACAGGACCTCTAAGTTACAGTGGAGTGGAAAAAAATCGTATTGGCTACGTTTAGTTTTGCAAGCACCAAAGGGCGGAGTCAAAGACCCCCTACCCCAAACTGGGAAAGGACATCGGGCCAGCGGGCACGCTGGAGGAACAGAAGAGGGCTCACCGCCGGGCCACGAACTCCCACAGCCCGGCAGCCAGCAACTCTTGGGCCGCAAAGTTAAAACTTTCCGAGAGCAGCAACAGCAGCAGGCCGTAGGGGAGGAGACCGGAAGAACCCCAAGTTACCAGTTGTAGAGTCGCTTTATCAGCTGCGGCTAAAGTCGCTCGGCCGAGGATTCACCACCTCTCGCGAGGGTAGCGAGCCACCAACCCAGACCCGGCGTCTGGTACAGGCCGACGAGCCTCCCGCCCGGGGTGACGTGCGCAAAGCCTGAGTACCTCAAATGCCGATCTCAGGACACTCTGTCCCTTTAGAGACGCGGAAATGCATCCGGTCCGGCGCCGCCTCACCCCAAAATTCCTCGGTCCCTCCACTCGCCAAGCCCAGGCCGAAAGCTACCCCCGTCGCAGCACCCCTGTCATTACCTGACGTACGGCGCAGACCCCTGCGCCGAAGCCGGGGTTCCGGCCGCTGCCGTCGACTTTGGACGGCATCCCGAAACCACCTTTCTTAGAGCCCTCTGACCGGTCCGAGCTGCCATGATAATCTCACTGAAGCCGGTCGCCACCTCTGGGACCAGGCCCACGGCACCGCCCTCGGGCGGCCCGCCGAGCAGCCCGGCTCCAGCGCCTTCCAGCCAATCGGCGGGCCCCTTGAGCCGCCAGACACGCCCCCTCTTCCCACCCTGAAAGCGCAAAGCTGACGCAAGCTCCCACTGTTTGTAAGGCCTACTGTAAATGCTTTCGTCATCCTACCGGCCAATCAGGGAGCTCAGGGCCTCCCGGACACACCCCACTAGAGGCATGGCCGGCCTCTAGTTCCCGCTTCGCGCTCGGGGGCTTTTACATGAGACTCATGGTGACCGCACTCCCCACCTCCCGTGTTGGAACTCTTCCCCGGATTCGCCAACCGCCACCGTTCTCTTGGGTGCTGTGTGAGGTCGCGAGGCTCGGCACGCGAGCCCAACCCAGGGGTGGAAGGAAGCTCGAGGTTCTGGGCGTTAATTACGTAACTGTCCAAACCAGTGAGTGCTGAGCCGGACCGCCATCGCTACTGGCTGCGAAGTCTGGCCGTCGGACTCTTGCTGTTTAATGATTGTCTAACACGGGACCGGCTATGCTTACCCCAAGAGATTGTTGCGAGGGTAACATAAGGTCATGTCCTTAGGGAAGAGACTCATTCAATTTGCCTTCTCTTGTGTGGCCAACATTTTAATTGGTGTTTGTGGATAGTGTGGGTTTCCCATAGTCCAGACAAACCAATTTTGCTTTAATTTACCCATTTCAGGAATCAAGTCATCAAATCCTGACATCCTTTTCTCCTCCGTTTGTTCCCAGGTCCTTATTTAACCTTTGTACGTTTTCTGTAAACTGGATAGCAGTACCACGTACTGAATACAGTTTTGAGGAGTCAATGAGATGGTTGATTAAATATTGCCAACAAATATTGGGCACTTGTTATAGAAAAAAAAAGCAGGGTAATGAGGTGGAGAGGGGTAAAGTAGGGTGCTATTCAGTACAGAGTGGTCAGGTGGGCCTCTGAGGAGGTGATACTGAACAAAGGCCTAAATGAAGTGAGGAATTTATGTATTTGGGGGGGAAAGTAACTTCTGGTGGAATACCAAGTGCAAAGGCCCCAAACAAACAATTTTACCCCGTTTTATGAAGAGCAAGGTATTTGAATCACAGTGGGTGAGGAGGAGAGAGGTAGGAAATGGGGTCAGAGGTAGTGAGGACTTTATCATAGTGCCTGGGAGGCCATGGTACCAACTTTGGATTTTATTCTAAGTGTGAAGGGAAGTCATGCAAGTTTAGAGGTCAGAATAGTGACTTGATCTAATTTACATTCACAGAAATATTCTAGCTGCTGTGTGTATGTATGATTATTTGGGGGGGTGATATAAATAATGATATAGGGAATTTGTTATTTTTATTATTTTTCTATCTTGCTTTGTTCATTGCAGTCATGCTTTATGGAGTGAGTTGAAATCACGAGCTACAAAGTTTGTCAAACACTTTTCAATATAACACAGGATGTACTTGTTGATTGAGGTGGTTCTGTAGCTGCATCCAAGCAATTCTGTATTAGATTACCTTCAAATACAGAATCCATGCTCTTCCTGACTTAAATATTTTCAGTAATGTTTTCCTTAAAACACATTTTTATCATATTACTCCCCTGCTCAAAAACCAGTTGTTACCAGTTGTCTAGAAAATACAATGCCACCTCCTACTAAGTTCTATTTCAAACTATTGGTATTGTTAACTAGATGGGCTGTAAAACATAATTTTTCAGTACAATACATGATATGCTTATGTACTTAATATAAGGCCTTTTATTAAATTTGCCAAACATCTTCTCACTCAACTCTTCCAAGATGTATGAATTAGAGTTTCCCAATAAAAAACATTTTTTAAAGCAAATAAAAGAATCTTTGTAATAGATGACAGTACATGGTCCTCATCTGACTTCTCAGCAAAGGAAATATTGTCATAAGCTTAAAGGTGATAATAAACTCTGGTTCAGTTTCAGTAGATGACAGTGCTTTCATAAATTGGGGGTTAAAAGGTCTATCAACATAAAAAGATTGGTAGTAAATTAAAACTCAGCAGAGACCTGTGAGAGTCAGTCTCTTAGAGTCCAAACCATGGACTGTCAACTATGCTGTCAAAAATATATTTGACACAATACCACATATTAAATATTCTTGCCAAAATAAGTGAATCTGAATTTGGTCAATCTTATAGATAAGCCAGTTTATACAGGGGAATAGAAGAACAAGTTAAATGACACCAAAGGAAATTCAATCTGCCAAATAATATGGGAAATTTTATAGGACGAATGACCCATTTCTTCAACAAATGTCAAATACAGAAGGAGGAAAGATGGGGCACCTGGGTGGCTCAGCCGATTCTCTGACTCTTGATTTTGGTTCAGGTCATGGTCTTGAGGTCATGGGAAAAAGCCCCGCATTGGGCTATGGGCTGAGCATGGAGCCTGCTTAGGATTCTCTCTCTCCCTCTCTCTTTCTGTCCCTCCCTCCCTCCCTCCCCCCTGCTTGTGCTCTCTCTCTCTCTCAAAAAAAAAAAAGGAGAAAGGAGGCAGGGGACTGTAGTAGATTCATTTTTTAAAATAGGGAGAAGGGGAGGGGCAGAGGGAGAGAGAGAATCTTAAGCAGACTCCACTCCCAGTGCAGAGCCCCACATGGACTCACGACCCTGAGATCATGACCTGAGATGAAATCAAAAGTCTCAGAGGCTTAACAGATGGAGCTACTCAAGTGCCCCTATTTATTTTTCCTTTCAGTATTTTTGATATACAATGTTACATTAGTTTAGGTGTACAACAGTGATTGGATGAGTTTATACATTATGCTATGTTCACCATAAGTATAGCTACCATCCATACTGGTTAGATTTAAAAGATTTAAGAGACATTTTTTTGGATTTTGTTTTGAACAAATAAATATAAAAAGACATATACAAGACTAAGAAATTCAAGTGAAATCTCTACTTCAGTAAAGATTTATACTGAAGCTTTTATAAGTGAAATAAGATGTCTGTGATATGCTTTAAAATGATCCAATGGAGGGTGAAGAAATAGAGTGGATAAAACAAAATTGATCATTTGTTGACAATTATTGATCTGGATGATGGGTAAATGGCAAGTTTATAATAATATATCCTGTTTTAATGGATGTTTGAAATCTTTCTATATATATAATATTTAATATAAGGATGTTGTTAAACAGGGATTACAGAACCATGGTGACAAAAAGTGGATACTGATATAAGAAAGCAGTAGGTACCACTGCATGTCAAGGTTCTGGGTGTTAATTACATAACTGGTGGGTTTGATGATTTGCTGAGAAGACTCATGGGACT
This sequence comes from Zalophus californianus, assembly GCF_009762305.2. NCBI lineage: Eukaryota > Metazoa > Chordata > Mammalia > Carnivora > Otariidae > Zalophus > Zalophus californianus. The sequence goes on along the minus strand of NC_045597.1, from coordinate 157,690,669 downwards.
CCACCTATAGTTGTACTCACAGCTATAATTTATTACAGCAAAAGGATATAAAGCAAAATGAGTAAAGGGAAAAGGAGCATGTGGGATGTCTGGGGGAACTGGGTGAAACTTCCAAGGGTCCTTTACCTGTGAAATAAAATCATACAGGACGTGCTTAATTCTTCTGACAATTCTGACCACGTGTGTGAAATGCTGCCAACCAGATAAGCTCATTAGAGACTCAGTGTCCAGGGTTTTTATTGGGGGCTGATCATATAAGAACAGCGAGTCTTAATCAGTTCTGGGTATAGTGAAAACTTACCTGAAATACAGGTCTCTAAATGCCAGCCAAAGGCCAACCTTATAAGCAAGTGTTTCAAAGAATAGCAGGCAGGCCTGACTTTTGTGCACACTCCCCTCCTGCTGAGGGAACAAGGAAGAATTCAGGGTTATCAGAACTTAGAAACAGTCCCAAAATGCTGGGACCCCACCACTGCTTGGCTGGTGCTAGTGCCTAAGAAGCATAAAGATGACACATCCCCTACTCCCAAGCCCCCCAGAGCTGGGTCCCAGGTATCTGAGGAGGAAGTGTGGGCTGATATTGGTGCATCTGAGGGGGTGCAATGAGGCCCTTTTGATCCAGTCCTTCACACACTAAGAACGTAGGAAACAGGTTTAAAAATAAGTAACTTGCACAAACTAGAAAGCAGCACAGCCAGCACATGAACACCCGTCTTCTGACCTTGCATCAGAACGCTGCTTTGTACTCTATGACTTCTTGAAAGATGAAGCAGCAACTTTGTGATACTAAAATATTAGAACTGTTTTTTAAAACAGCTCAATTAGAGTCAGTCAAAACTCAAAATTTGAGGTAGTGATTCAAACCAGAAATGTGAACAAGAGAAAAGAGGATAATTGACTAGCCAGGAAGGGCCGCAAAGGGTAACAATATAGTTTAGGGGCTCTTCTCAACTTTCCAGATTCAGACATTTTTAGTTCAGGGCATTCGGAGTTTATCAAGAAAATGTGTCTTCCTGGTTACATAACCAGCCTTATCCAATCCTCGAATTCCCCTTTGGCAACTCCCTGCCACACACTGTGGCTTCTAGTCACAGAATGGCTCCTAGATTCTACAGACACCGTAGTGTTTGTGGCCTAAACGGTCCTCTTTTCCTAGAGGGTCCTCCTTTCTATTCCCGTCTTCCATCTCCTCTACTCCCTTTCATCTGGCTGCTTCCTCCTCCACCGTATGAAACTCATGAAATGTTCCCCCACCCAGAAAAATCTCAGCCTAGGCATTATATATAGCTATTGATAGCATGGTTTGATATTTCTGTACAGTCCTAAAATCCCACAAATATATTTAACTCTTCTAACCACTTTGTATTATAATTGTTTCTATGTCTTTCTCCCAGCATTGGACTATAAAGAAGCTGAAATACTAGGGTTTCTGTGGTATTTCTATAATATATGAAAACAGTAGGCAAAATATTTTACATTAGGATTACCATTTTAAAAATCTGAGACCTATCGGGCGCCTGGGTGGCACAGTTGGTTAAGCAACTGCCTTCAGCTCAGGTCATGATCCTGGAGTCCCTGGGATCGAGTCCTGCATCGGGCTCCCTGCTTGGCGGGGAGTCTGCTTCTCCCTCTGACCTTCTTCCCTCTCGTGCTCTCTGTCTCTCATTCTCTCTTTCTCTCAAATAAATAAATAAAATCTTTAAAAAAAAATCTGAGACATATCAAAAAAAAGAAAGAAAAAAAATCTGAGATATGGTTTCAATTCACCTGTCTTTTTGGTGTGCAGCGTTATTTCTTTAGTCAGTTTGCATATGTTATGAGTTTCAGATCTTTGAGCCCTTGTGTCCTCCACAAGTAGCACATTTTGTTGAGATTGCTCCTAAAGATGCTTTTGTTACATTAGCAAATTGTACTGGGACCTGGGATGTGGTTGGTTTAGGCCAGGACACCTGCCCTCACTTGGAGCTGTCAGTTACTCTCTTATTGATACCTCACTTCATTTTCAATTAAGCCTATTTCCTTCTTATATATTTTCCTTTTACTTTTGGGATTATTTTTCTTAACAGAAAAGAAAGAAACGAATTGGAGAGTGCACTTTGTCTTCTGTTATATGGAGCCATCTACCTCAGGTAACAGAACTAGTTTCATTATTCTTGCTTCAAACAAAAGCCTTCATATTTTCCTTAGCATTTTGTCATAAGTGTCAGCTCATTGAGATTTTAGCCTTTCTCACACTATTTTTGTAGGTTTTTGCCACTTTAAAATTTCTTTTACTTTTTTTTCCACTCAAGAAAATCTCACACCCTTTTTATAAGTTATTAAGTTTACAACATGCTAAATATTTTACCCAAATGTGGGAAAACGGCCTGGAGGTGCAAAGCACAATAAAATAATTATATGAAAAGAAAAAGCCAAAAATAACCAGTCAAAACAAAGTTACTGTAGCTGGCAATACTTAAAATTGGTAATTTGTATTATTTATTTATTTTAAAAGATTTTTTAAAAAAATATTTATTTGGGAGAGAGAGCATGAGCGGGGAGGAGGGGCAGAGGGAGAGGGAGAAGCAGGCTCCTGGCTGAGCAGGGAGCCCGATGCAGGACTCAATCCCAGGACCCTGGGATCATGACCTGAGCCGAAGGCAGATGCTAACAGACTGAGCCACCCAGGCATCCCTGTAATTTGCATTTTTTTAAAAAGTTGCATAGCTTAGAAAAAGTTACATAGCTGCAAAGTGATTCATTACTGATTACTGTTTAGCAATTTTAAGTGGAAACAATTTATTTAATAGGTTGCAATTTAGTAGATAATCCTAGATTTAATTACTTATAAAATAATTATATAATTTGATTTACTCTTTGGACTGCATTCTGATATTGTTAAAGCTTTAAGAAATTAACATTTTAACTTTCTTATGTAGAAATCTATTTTCCATTCATGGGGAAAAAATAAAAACTTGAGATTATGGTCTACATTCAAAGAATGTTTTACTGCTTAATTGCATTTCTTGATTTCACATTTAGGACTTTATAAGAAGTAAATTATGTGGTTTTCAATTTAACAGGAGATGATTGCAGAAACATCATGTCAGGGAAAATAAAGAGATTTCAAATTAAAAAAATGAATCAAAACACAGCTAGTTTCACAGCTTTAGGGAACTTAATAATAAATGAACTTTTAAGTCAGTTAACATTGGCATCTGAATACAAAATATTTATTAGTATTACCTATACAGATGACTATCAGCAGATGTGCAGAATTTTCTAAATCTCCACGTCTTTAAAATGCATGTACTGGGCGCCTGGGTGGCTCAGTTGGTTAAGCGACTGCCTTCGGCTCAGGTCATGATCCTGGAGTCCCAGGATCGAGTCCCGCATTGGGCTCCCTGCTCAGCAGTGAGTCTGCTTCTCCCTTGGACCCTCCCCCCTCTCAAGCTCTCTCTATCTCATTCTCTCTCTCAAATAAATAAATAAAATCTTAAAAAAAACCCTGCATGTTACTGAGTTCTCTATGATTGTCCATTTCTATATTACTGAATCTTAGAGAACTCAGGTTTCTGACTGAGTATGCCTTCATTTTTGTTGTTTTTCTAGTAACAGATCTTCATATCCTCTCCCTTTTTCAAGCATCTTCAAAAGACAAGAAAACCTATAAAAGAGGAATCTGGAAAAAGAAAAGAAAAAAAAGAGGAATCTGTTGTTTAATCTGAAGGGTGCTTAGGGCAAGATCTGTTTATCTCAAACCATCAGTGCAGCCTTAATGATATATAAACGAGATGGATATAGATAAGACAGTCATGCTATAATAATGCCCTGCTGCAGTTCTTCAAGGCATATTGCACATTCGCCAGCATCTTTACTCAGTACATCCTTAGATTAGCAGTTCATTATGAAAGGATATCTCAGGAACACCCAATAAGAAAGCAATGCACAGGGCAGGGTATGCGGGAAGGGGAATCAGAGCTTCCACGCTCTCTGAGCGTGCCACTCTCCCTAGGGGCCACATGTTTACCAACCCAGAGGTTTCTGATTTCTTTCTTTCTTTCTTTTCTTTCTTTCTTTCTTTCTTTCTTTCTTTCTTTCTTTCTTTCTTTCTTTCTTTCTTTCTTTCTTTCTTTCTTTCTTTCTTTCTTTCTTTCTTTCTTTCTTTCTTTCTTTCTTTCTTTCTTTCTTTCTCTTTCTTTCTTTCTTTCTTTCTTTCTTTCTTTCTTTCTTTCTTTCTTTCTTTCTTTCTTTCCTTTCTTTCTTTCTTTCCTTCCTTCCTTCCTTCCTTCCTTCCTTCCTTCCTTCCTTTCTTTTTCTTTCTTTCTCTCTTTCTTTCTTTCTCTTTCTTTTTCTTTCTTTCTTTCTTTCTTTCTTTCTTTCTTTCTTTCTTTCTTTCTTTCTTTCTTTCCTCTTTTATGTAGGACTCCTTTCATCTTTTGGCCTTTTTGTTAAAGTCTAATTTTATCAGGAACTCCTTATTTATTCATTATAGCATCTTTATGCTTGAACTCCTTCTTTTTTGGAATAATCTGTAATTATTATAGTGTGTAATTTTTGCCAACACCCACCTTCTTAAACAGTCTTCTCTTTAAGAATCTCTGGTGTAATAATTAGAAAATATGTATACTGAATGTGCTTGTATATACATAACATTAATCTGTGAATACATAAAACACTCAATCTTTGAGCAATAAGACAGGTGAGGAAAGGTTTTTACTTTTCATTTAATATCTTTGGGGAGATACTTTGTAAAAATATTTTATTTATTTATTTGAGAGAGAGAGTGAGCAAGAGAGAGCACATGAGCAGGGGCAGAGGGAAAGGGAGAAGCAGACTCCCCTAATGAGCAGGGAGCCTGATGCAGGGCTCCATCTCAGGACCCTGCGATCATGACCTGAGCCACAGGCAGCTGCTTAACCAACTGAGCCACCCGCGTGCCCCTAGTTTTTTTTTTTTTTTTAAGATTTTGTTTACTCATTTGACAGCATGAGCAGGGAAGAGAGGCAGATGGAGAGAAAGGGGGAGAAACAGGTTCCCCACTGAGCACAGAGCCCGAATCGAGACCTGATCCCAGGACCCTGGGATCATGACCTGAGCCAAAGTCAGATTCGTAACTCACTGAGCCACCCAGGTGCCCCTGGGAGTGTGTGTGTGGGGGGATACTTTTGAATAATTTGTAACATACTTTTTTTGGAAACAAAACTAAATTACCCATGACATTGGATTTGTCAACAGTTTGTTGAATAGGACACCAAATGCACAAACAACAAAAGAAAAAAAATGGACTTCATCAAAATTAAAAATTTTGTACATCAAAGGATATTGTCAACCAAGTAAGAAGTCAACCCTTAGTGAATTAGAAAAACTCCTGTGTGTCTCCTTTACTACTCACACAAAACACCTCACTTCTGGTTACCAAATGTATGAAAGTTTTTCCCACACCAAGTAATTCTGGGCAATACCAGCTAGGTGTTATTACCATTTAGCTCAATTCCTACACTATCTTTACCTGGAGATAGTATCAGATCCCACAGGTTAAGGGCTTAGTCCCACAAAACTGTTCCCATCGCATTTCAGATGCCAATTGCAAGTAGTACATCCCCGGGTTACCCACAACTTCTTTCTCATTTGGCTAGAAATCAGAGGTTCCTACAACCCTCTCGAGTTTGAGGTTCACCAGTTTATATTAAAGGTTATGATAAAGGATACAGATGAACAGCCAGATGAAGAGATACATAAGGCAAGGTCTAGGAGTGTCCCAAGTGCAGGAGCTTCTGTCGTGTGGAGCTGGGGTGTGTTACCCTCTCAGTGTGGATGTGTTCCCTAGCCTGGAAACTCTCTGAACCCTGTACTTGTTGGGATTTGATGGAGTTTCCTCACACAGGCATGATCAATTATTAACTCTATTTCTGGCCCCTCTCCCTCTTCGGACAAGTTGGAGGAGTAGGGCTGAAAATTCCAAGCTTCTAATTATGACTTGGTTTTTCTGGTGACAATGGAAAAAAGATGCTCATATCACTCTTATCACTTAGGAATCCTCAAGGGTTTTAGGAGCCATGTGTCAGGGACAGGATCAAAGACCAAATATTAGAACAAGAGGTATTCCTGGTGCTCTTATCACTTAGGAATTTACAAGGATTTTAGGAGATCTGTGCTAGGAACTTGAGGCACAGACCAATGTATAAATTTTCTATTATCTCACATATAGAATGGGAGAAGATATTTGCAAATCATATATCTGATAAGGAATTAAGATCCAGAACATTTAAGAATTCCTGGAATTTAACAAGACAAACAAAACCCACCTAAATTTAAAAATGGGCAAGGGTGGGGGACGCCTGGCCAGCTCAGTCGGTAGAGCATGTGACTCTTGATCTCCAGGTCATGAGTTTGGGCCCCACTTTGGGCATAGAGATTACTTTAAAAAAATAAAATAAACATTAGAAAATGGGCAAAGACTTGGATAGACATTTCTCTAAAAGATGTACTAATGGCCAATAGGTATATGAAAAGATGCTCAACATCCTTAGCCAATAGGGAAATGCAAATCAAAATTATAATGAAATACCACTTCATACCTACTAGGATGGCTATGAAAAATGATACACACAGAAAATAAGTGCTGATGAGGATGTGGAGAAATTGGATTCCTCATACATTACTAATGGGAATGTAAAATGGCTTAGCTGCCGTGTAAAACAGTTTGTTGGTTCCTTAACATATTACTCAGCAATCCAACTTCTAGGTATAGATATGTCCAAAAGAATTATTTAAAGCAAAGACTCAAACAGATATTTATATGCCTGTTGTTCATTGCAGCATTATTCACAATATCTAATCAGTGGAATTGACCTAAGTGCTCATCAGTGGATGAACAGATAAACAAAATGTGGTATATACATACAATACAGAATTACTCAGCCTTAAACAAGAATGAAGTTCTGATATATGCTACAACTTGGATGAACCTTGAAAATATTGTGCTAAGTCAAATAAGCCAGACACAAAAGGACAAATATTGTACAATTCCACTTATATGAAGTGTCTTGAAAAAGCCAATTCATAAAGACAGGAAGGTTAGACATTACCAGGAGCTGGGGAGAAGGGGTAATTGTTGCTTAATGCTTACAGAGTTTGTTTGAGGTGATAAAAAAGTTTGGATATAGTTAGTTGTGATAGTTGCACAACAGTTTGTACTTAGTGTCCCTGAATTGCATACATTAAAATGGTTCAAATGGTAGTTATATATATTTTACTACCAACATAAGTAAATAAAGGAATGCCTGCCAGATATGGCCCATGGACCAGAGTTTGCTGTTCCTTCTATAGGAGATCGTGACCTTAGTGGGCCACTTAACCCTTTATCACTCACCTGAGGATCCATGGGACCATTCATGTTGACAGCCTAATAGCAAGATATCCCTACTTGTTACCCGTGCTCAGTGTCTGAGTTAAAAGCCCCTCTAGTAATCATCTCTCCTATATCCTCATTATACACCTCAGTGCTCCTTCTCAGCTGGTTTTCTCTCTTAAACGTTTCCATTATGCCTTCTGGAAACTGTAATCTGTGATTCATAAGCTTCCCTTCTCAATACATCTTTTATTACAAGCACCTTTTCTTTCATTTCTTTTATATTTCAGTTAGGGTATTTTATTGATATTTTTCAAAATTATCTGTGTGATCAGGTCATACTGGCTATGATTTTTATTTCAGGAGAGTATAGAAGGTGTTGTATAGGGTTGAGAACAATAGTCTTAACTGCATCTTGGCTTTGCTGTGAAGCATTCCTGTACTTTCTCTCTCATATGGAGGCTGCTTATTTTTTTCTCACCCATAGGCACATTTTATCTAAAAGTGGAGGTGGGTGACAGACCACATATATTGTTGAACACTCGGATACATTTATTTCTTTTTCTGACCATGTTATACTGGAGATCTGTCTGTCTTCTCCCAGAATTCAGATGTAGATGAGAAAAGAGGCTTTGATAGGCAGTGTTTCTCAATGCATGGTAGTAGGCCACCTGTAAAGAATTATCAGCTCTTGGGCTCCACCTCAAATCTACTACATCACTCTGAAGTTTGGGTTCACAACCAACACTTTAGAGAACTTTCTCGGGGAAGGAGGGGGAGTTGGTTAAGCCTCTGCCTTGGGCTCAGGTCATGATCTCGAGGTCCTGGGACTGAACCCTGCATTGGGCTCCCTGCTCGGCGGGGAGTCCGCTTCTCCCTCTCCCTCTGTCTCCCGCTCAACACCCCCAAGCCCCGGCTCATGCTCTCTCTCTCTCAAATGAATAAAATATTAAAAAAAAAAGCTTCTCAGAGGATTTGAGTGGTTAGAATTTGAGAATCAGCGCATTAGTCGGAGAGAAAGGAGGTTTCAGAACTGAGCACATGCATGTGCCCCCTGCCTCTGCTAACTTCCACACATGGAGACCCCTGGAGAAGCATAACCATTGATAAGTTGCCATGAATTAGAAAAAGAGGCTTTATTAAAAGTTATTTTAAATTAGTCACCATTCCAAGAAAGAAAAAATGAGAATTTTGGAAGGGGAATTTGCTCACCCACATACTATCTATGTACTACACATGTACTTCAAGAGAATAGGACCATTGTGTCTCTCACTCCTCCCTACTGCTTTCAGACCATTATTTACCCACCTTTTGGTGAAAGCTGAAAATTCTTTGAAGCTCATATCCTTAGGGGATAGTGTTATCCTCTGTCTGGCTGCGTCAATGTCATCTGATGGAAGACAATTTTATACATTGTAGTGGACATTATGGTGGGCTACCCAGTTTCCTTCCTTTCTCCCCTCATAACTGGAACCGTTGAGAATTCTGTCTGTGGCAGCTCTCTGATGCATCCCTCTCTGGGTTTTGCTTGTAGTTAAAAGAGAGCTGCTTCTCCCAAGGTCATGCCCTCTTCCTGGGAAAATTCACATCCCAAATCTTATTGATATGGGAGTATAAAGCCCAACTCCCTTGCCTCAATTTGGGACAACTCTGAAGGGCCATCTCATCTCCAAAGCTCCCTATAGGGAACCCAACCTGTGATCCAAGAAAGCAGACTCTAAAATAAGACTTTTAGATCTGAATCACTTGCAGTCTGGCTTGCAATGAGGACCCTCTCACTGGTGATAAGCACAAATAGATTCTACTGAGATATTGGGGGAAAGCCACGGAAAGGTTGAGAGTGATTGGTCACTTATTAAATGTTAAGTGTAAAAGCTGGAGGGCATTCTTGGTAGTATATAAAGAGTCTCATTGGTTGCAGGTAGAGAACATAAAAAAGCTGATTGTCAAGCTTAGGTCTTAAGAGTAGCAGATCTCCAAAAGTGGACAGAATTTTCAGCCTCAGCATTTCTCTTACACAAAGTGAGGGCCCTGATTGGGAAGGATTGCAATCCTAAGAAATAGGACAAGGACATCTGGGTAAGTGCACTCAAGAATCTTGAAATCTTAGATTTCCCTGAATCCTCTAGACTTACAGAAGTGGCCTAATTGTCCCTGTTAAAAAGCTAGTACTCCTTCTTTGCTTGAAGAACATACAGAGACCTCTGACTTATAAAACAACAGGTGTCCTGCTCGGGAATTTTCCTTATGTTCCCTCCTGAACACCAGACCAATAACTGGGTCCCACCTAGCCAGGAAACAGTTGGACCTGCTAAGGGAGGAAAGGGACACCTCAAAGGAGCTGAAGGACTGAGCCAATATGTACCAACAGGAGCTAGGAATGGCAGGACTACTGTGGAAGTTGGTGGAAGAAGGGATGATCAAAAAAGTCAATAAGTGGCTGTGCTAGAATAGATATTCAATGTGAAGGCCAAAAAACTTAGCAGTTTTTTTTTTTTAGCTTTGTTTCCTAAAGCAATAAGGAATGTGAGAGAGGCACCAGCATCACTGAACAGGACTGAGACTAGGGTGAAGTGAATAAAGTACTTGCCTCAGGTGCAAAATTTAAGAAGGTACCAAAAAGCACAGTAACCAATATAATCTTTTAACATATTTTTAAAAATCAAAATTAATGGAGAAAAATCCATATGAACAAGATATCAAAATCTTAAATAAAGACAGGATCAATATTACTGATTTTTCCTTTTGCCCCAGACTCCAATATGGCCCAGGGAAAGCACTGTTAGTCATGGTGGCCGTCCTTTATAGGCCTCAGGTGATAGTAGCCAATAAAGTTACACAGCTGAGCTCCATGATAGCAATGGGGATGATGGGATCCCAAAATAGAGGCCAAGTGGTGATGCTTAACCATCAGAAGCAAGGTGGGCACAATTATAATTAGCACAGGGTTGGAATGGCTGCCTTGGGGGTCCTGACCTGCAGAGCGATATTTAGATGGTTAATACAGTAGGATTTCCTTAGAGGCAAATTGATGGGCAGCATACAAGGGTGTTGTTCAATCTATTAGAACCAGGAGAAATCAAGGATGGATGTTCAGGAGGCTGAAGGCAGCTATTCCAGTTAGGGAAAAAAAAAAAGGTGATTCTCTAGTTTTCAGACCTGAGCTAGTTTTCAAACTTAAAATGATTTGATTTTAGACCATTTGATTAAAAGAGAAGCTAGGTCCTCCGGAAAGACTATGTAACACCAAAGTATGTGTTAATGAATCCCCTAGTACTTTTCCAAAGGCACCTATCATTTGCTCTGGTAACTATACATTAGGAAAAGTGGAATAATCTAACATTTTGAGGGCCATGGACAGAGTCCAAGTTGGCCTTGATACCCAAAGTGTCATGGTGTCTGTTAGATTGGTGGTAGATTGGGTCACAGATAGAGTCCTGGCCCAGGTCTGGCTCATAGTGTCAAGTGTCATTTTCCAAGTTCCTAAATGTGTAAATGTAATGAACATACTTAGAAGTTGGCCAAACCTCCATATAGGTTCCATAGCCCGTAGAATAAGAACATATGGGGAAGGCTACTGAATAGCTCCCCCTACACCCTGCCAAGATAGTAAATAAAAAACATTATTATATTCTAGGAAATATGGCAGAGATCAGTGCCTTAAAGACCTAAAGCATGCAAGGATAGTGGTCCACATTATATTTACACTTAAGTCAGGCCCTTACAAAGCCTACACATATCCTGGAGGATGACAGTGAATTATCACATTCAACAAAGTAGTATCCTCAATTGAAGTTGTAGATACCAAATGTGGTATCTAGAGCAGATTAACAGATTAACATGACCTCATATACATAGTAGGCCAGTATTGATATGATGAAAGAATTGTTTTCTGGAGTACCTGGGTGGCTCAGTCAGTTGAGTGTCTGACTCTTGGTTTCGGCTCTGGTCATGATCTCATGAGTTGTAGGATCGAGCCCCACATCAGGCTTTGCACTCAGTGGGGAGTGTGCTTGAAGATTTCCTCCCTCTACCCCTCCTCCACACTCGCTCTCTCTTAAATAAATAAATAAATAAATAAATAAATCTTAAAAAAGAAAGAATTGTTTTCCATCCCTAATAATACAGAGGATTTAAAACAGTGTGCATTCTCCTGGGTTGGACATCAGTGTACGTTTTACGTTTTACCACTGGATTATGTTAACTCCCCTATAATATAGTCTATCAAAATAACTCTATCATAATATGGTCTTTTTAAAAAAATTTTATTTATGTAACAGAGAGAGAGAGAGAGAGAGCACGAGCCAGGGGGAGTAGCAAAGGGAGAAAGAGAAGCAGACTCCCTGCTGAGCAGGAAACCTGATGTGGGGCTTGATCCCAGGACCTCAGGATCATGACCTGAGCCGAAGGCAGATGTTTGACTGAGCCACCCAGGTGCTCCAACTCTATCATAATATTATCTTAAGCAATATGGACAGCTGGACATACAGCACATTATATTAGTCCACTATATTGATGCATTGTGTTAATCTTGTTAATAAGACTAGATGACCAGGAAATGGTATTTGGAGGCCTTAGAAATATACTCCAGAAGGTGGGAGATAAACCCATAGAAAATAAAGAGTCTGCTCCATTAGTGATATTTTTAAGGCAGGATTTCTCAACTGTGGCACTATTGACAACCTGTGCCAGAAAATTTCTAGTTTTGGGGAGCTGTGCAATATACGATGTTGTGCAGTATCCCTGACCTCTAGATGCCAGTAATTTCTCCCTTTAAGTTGCTCTAGGTGTTACAGTCCAGTTTAGGGAGACAGACACACAGAAATAGTGGTAATACAAAGTTATTACTTAGAGGTCTGTGGCATTTCAGGAGCATGGCAAAGCATGCAATCTAAATCTCACTCCTAGGGTGAGATTCCTGGGTGGAGTGACACTGGGCCAGTCTGACAGGATGAGGAGAAGTTGGCCAAGTGAAAGAGGGTAGAGGAAATGGGAGTGGAAATAGGAAGGAGGACCTCTAGGCAGAGAATAGAGTTGTGACAACCAAAAATGTCTCTAGACTTTGCCAGGTATCCCTAGGAGACAAAATCATTTCCAGCTGATAACTACTGTTTTAGGGGAATAGTGGCTTGGGGCATGCCTGGACATCCCCTCCAAAGTAAAGGACAAACTAATGCATCTTGTATCCCTATCACTAAGAAGGAAGCACTATGCTTAGTAGGTCTCTTTGGGTTCCGGGTGCCATCAAAAATTGCTGGCTTTGTACTGTAGCTTTTGTCACTGTTATTGACAACTTGTTGACTCTGGTACCTGCTGACAACAGAGCACCTGTCATTGACCAAGGACCCTAGTCTGCCCAATATTCCTTACCCTCCTTCATAAATCCTACTATTTCTCTGATTCTTATATACCACCTTCCTCTACCTCCTACCAATTTCTTAATTCAGCTAGTGACAACAGTTAGCCTAAGGTGAATCATTAATGACAATATTTCTGCTTTTTCTCCATGTACATCTATCATGGAGAATCCAGTAGCAAAATTTATGTGGCTGCTCCCCCTGTATTAGCTAACAGAGGCAGTATAGAGGAGGAAAGTTTGGAAGATATATTCATTCAACATTCATTCATTCATTTATTCAACAATGTAGTAGTACTGCAGGTACTCGTGGTACCATCTTGTCTCATGCCACCCCTTATGTCACTCTGGACACATACAGACCTCAAGCTCATTCCCACCTTGGCACATTTGCACTTGCTATGTCTGGAATACTCTTCTCCCCAATCCTCATTCCCTTTCTGTTCATATTATCCTTCCATCCTGCCCCCTCTCCCCTTATTCTGCTTTTTCGTCATAGTATTTGATAGTACCTGAAATTACACACACACACACACACACACACACACACACACACACACACACATTCTTAATCTCTCTCCCTCAAAGAATCCAAACTCCACGAGGACAGTGTCTTGTTCACCACTGTATTCCCAGAATCTAAAATAATGTTTGGTAATTCTACTACTGGGTACTTACCCAAAGAGTACGAAAACACTAATTCTAAAAAGTATATGCACCCCTATGTTCACTGCAGCCTTATTTACAATAGCCAAAATATGGAAGCAACCCAAGTGTCCATCAATAGATGAATGGATTAAAAAAGTAGATGAATGGATAAAGATGTGTTGTATATATACAATGGAATATTACTCAGCCGTAAAAAGAATGAAATATTGCCATTTGCAACAACATGAATGGATCTAGAGGGTATAATGCTAAGTGAAATAAGTCAGTCAGAAAAAGACAAATGCCATATTTCATTCATATGTGGAATTTAAGAAACAAATGAACAAAGAAAAAAATATGAACGAAAAACCCCCAGACTCTTAAATATAGAGAACAAACTGGTGGTTACCAGAGGTGAGGTGGGTGGGTGATGGGTGAAATAGGTGAAGGGGATTAAGGGTACACTTATCATGATGAGCACTGAGTAATGTATAGATTGTTGAATCAGTGCACTGAAACTAATATAACACTGTATGTTAATTATACTGGAATAAAAAAAGAATAAGTGATAGCTAAATCACAAGTTATAGAAGATTGTAACTAGGATGATTCTGTTTACATAAGTGTTTAAAAAACAAGGAAAATCAAACAACATACTTGATGATTACATACACATGTAGTAAAAGTATAAAGAAGTACAAGGGAATAATTAACACAAAATTCAAAACAGTGGATATTTCAAGTATGACTGATAGAGCTATAATTGAGGCAAGGCATAATGGAATCAGCACACAAAAGATTGATAATGCTCTTACATAGCAGCTGCATGGGAAATTGTAATGTATATACTCTTTGTGTATACAATGTGCTCCGTAATTAAACTTAAAAAATAATGTCTGGTATACAATAGGTCCTCATTAAATATTAATAGGTCCTCAATAAATATTTTTTGAATGAATGAATGGTGAAATTTACCTTTGGCATTTATTTTTTTTTTAAGATTTTTTTATTCATTTGAGAGAGACAGAGCGAGAGCACGGGCAGGGGGAGGGTCAGAGGGAGAGGGAGAAGCAGACTCCCCACTCAGCAGGGTGCCCGATGTGGGCCTCAATCCCAGGACTTTGGGACCTGAGCCAAAGGCAGATGCTTAACCAACTGAGCCACCCAGGTGCCCCTGCCTTTGGCACTTATATCAATCAGGTTTTAACTGAAGAAACAGACCACCAGGAGATACATATTAAGAGATTTATTGCAGGGAATTGCTTTATGCAGTTGTGGACACTGGCTAAGAAAGTCCAAAATCTAAAGGGCAAACCATCAGTAGGGGCAGGGTGGAATTCTCCAGCACAGGATGAAGTTGCTATCCACAGGTAGAATCTCTTCTGCATCAGAGAAGCCTAAATTCTGCTGTTAAGGTATTTCAACTGATTGAATTAGATCTACCCAGCAGCTAATCTAGGACAATCTCTTTTAGAGTCAATTATTGTGGACTTAAAGCACATCTACAAATACCTAGGTTGGTATTTGTTTGAACAACTAGGGATTGTAGCTTAGCCAAGTTGACACATTAGAAGACATCACAGCATTCCAGACACCTAATACTTCTTTCTGTGCCACAATCCCTTAGTTGTCTGGGACACGTACTCAGACTTGATTTATATGTGCTTTGAATCTCCATATTTCACCATTATGAATCAAAGAGAGCTCTTAGTTGACTTTTAACTAGAAAAAGAAGCTAGTTAATGAATTCACACTAAGATGTTAATATACTGCTGTTCTGTTCTAGTTAGGACTGGAATAGTTGGAAGAAAGAGAAATCTACCCAAGTTAGTTCAAGAAAAGCAGTACTATTTATTTATTTTTTAAAAGATTTTATTTATTTGAGAGAGAGAGGGAAAGCAGGAGCAGGAGGGGAGGGTAGAAGGAGAAGCAGACTCCCCGCTAGGCAGGGAGCCCGAATCAGGACTTGATCCCAGGACCCTGGGATCATGACATGAGCCAAAGGCAGATGCTTAACCGACTGAGCCACCCAGGCACCTGAAAAGCAGTACAATTTAAAGAATGGGTCGCTAGAAGGTTAGGGCTGGAGATAGTTCTGGATTTAGGGTAGCTGTGGGGACTTGAGGAGCAGGAATTTGTGATCCCTCAGTCTCATGTCATTAAAGTGACATTTTTCTTTGATTCTTTCTGTTTCAATAGCAACCAACAAGTTCCTTTCATACTTCTAGTTCAAATTTCCAAGAGAAGGAATCTTGGCTTAGCCAAAAACTTCTATTTCTATGGGTAGAAATGTCCTGTGTTCCAGACCAGGTTCTAGGTAGCTGACCAAGTGCCTATCTCTTCCAGGAGAACAACCAGTGCTGTTTCCCTGAGCAGAGTTTGGTCAGGTAGGTTGAAGCTAGAAGGGAAAGTCAGGCATGACAGGCACACTGACTGACATATTTAGAACGTTGTCTCAAGGTTATCTTTTATTTAACTGAGTAATGCATTAAATTTTCAGAAATAAGATTCTGTAGTTTTAGAACTTAAGGCATAACTGAAAGGGAGACAGAAAGTTTTGGATTTTTGGCCTTGGGTAGGTAGAGTCTGATACTCCTTTGATATAGGAGGCTTCTAGGAAACATTACACATCAAGATTGTGGGCCATTAATCCATAACAGTCCTTTTTTTACCTCAGAAAAGATGGGCTTGTGGGTACCTGGGTGGCTCAGTCGGTTAAGCGTCTGCCTTTGGCTCCGGTCATGATCCCAGCATCTTGAGATGGAGCCCCACATTGGGCTCCCTGCTCAGGGGGGAGTCTGCTTCTCCCTCCTCCTGCTCTTGTGCTCTTGTTTTCTCTCTCCCTCTCAAATAAATAAATAAATAAATAAATAAATAAATTTAAAGAATCTAAAAAAAAAGAAGAAATGATGGGCTTGATAAAACTGTCAGTGGTTTTCCTGTAGCACAGAACTTTAAGGCCTATTTTATAGTTTCATCCCCAAAGGTGATTTGAGCAAGTTACAGCTAGCATTTAACAATCTGCAAAATTATTATATCTTGTTTTTTGTCCAGAAAAATTATGTATGCTTGCTACTTGGCAATATTTTTTTGAGACTCAGAAAAGCCAGCCTCCAAGTACCCCTGATAAGAAAAGGAATGGGGGGGGGCACCTCGGTGGCTCAGTCGGTTAAGTGGCTGCCTTTGGCTCAGGTCATGATCCCAGGGTCCTGGGATCGAGTCCCACGTCGGGCTCCTTGCTCAGCAGGGAGCCCGCTTCTCCCCTGCCTGCTGTTCCCCCTGCTTGTGCTTGCTCTCTCTCTTTCTCTCTCTCTGTCAAATAAATAAAATCTTTAAAAAAAAAAAAAGGAATGGGGATGCTTGGCTGGCTCAGTCAGTAGAGCATGTGACTCTTGACCTCAGGGTCATGAGTTCAAGCCCCACATTGGGTGTAGAGCTTATTTGAAAAGAAAAGGAAGGAATTTTCCTTTTAATTGGGTTATATCACTCAAAATTGTCTAGGTTATAAAAAGAACAGATCACCTTTTCTAATTTTTGAAACAAAAAACTTCACCAGAAAAGGGCAGGAGATGTATTTTAAGTGGTATCTGAACATTATTTATTAATATTGAAAGTGGAAAGTAAAAGGTACTTATTGAAAAACCCTTGTTACTTATTGTCTGAAAATCCAAGTCATTGTTTTATTAAAGACAAATTAGCCTTTAGAAGAAGACTAAAAGAAGGAAATCTCCATTGATCTTTGGCAAATTTTTTCATATCTCATTATCCCATATATGTCTTTGCCCTACAAAAGTTAACTCAATACCTAGTAACCTAGAGAAACACAAAGGACATGCTTTGCACATGCTTTGCACATGCTTTTCATTTCATTTTTTTTTTTTTTAGTTTATTTTTAGAAATCTCTACACCCAATGTGGGGCTCAAACTTATGACCCTGAGATCAAGAGTTGCATACTCTTCCAACTGAGCCGACCAGGCACTCCATCTTTAATACATTCTTTTTTTGTGTGTTTATAAAAATATGTGCTCATAGCAGATGCTTAACCGACTGAGCCACCCAGGCGCCCCATGGATGGATTTTTTTTATATTGTTGATTCTTGGTGGATAATAACACCCTTCTGTAATTCCTTATTTCCCATTCATCCTTTTTTCCTTTCATTATTTTAAAATATGCTATTTTGTATACCTAAAAGAATATATGTAATCTATGTGTAGGTTATAAACCATGTAAGGAATATCTGTGGGCCCTCTGCTAATCCAGGAACTAGAGTTTACCAATAATTTGTATAATAATCTACATGTTCTTCTCTCTCATCCCCTTCCTCCCCCAACTATTGTTTAACCTAAATTAAAAATTGAAAATTTTATCCCATCAAATTGATTTTTTCATTGATGCTAATATTTTTGTTACTGAAGTTTCTAAGTATTTGTGTTGTCACTCTACCACACAGCCAGATGAACTGTTTTCTTTGTGATAGCTCTAACCTTAATCCTGTTTAATCTGTTTTCCTAGGCGGCTTCCGGTACCAACTTACCTTCTAAGTTATGTTCTTTTTCATTTCTGAAGTCCAAGGCCAGTGTGACAGTTCAAAATTACCCTAGTGTAATTGATGCATAGAAAAAAAAGACAGCCATATTCGGACCTTTTTACAAATTCCTGATTTAAGAATGACATTAGGATTAAGAGAGGCATTTCATCAGTGTTAATGCTGACGATCAGTGGTTTTCTAAGAACCTATAAAGTTAAAAGGCTTTAAAAGGGTGGCAAAGCTCCTCCTGTTTAATAACTTAAATTATATATATATATAAAAAATCCCGCCTTAGTTTTTCTCTCATTTCTTAAATGGGATTAGCAACAACTTGTCCACGTTACTGGTTGTGAGGTGCAACAGTCTTTGGAAATAACGTTGTAAACAAAACTCCTACCCAAATGGTAATTATTAAAAAGAAAGAAAAATGACCTTGAATTTCTGTGCGAAGGATGTGACTGTTATATGACTGTTTCCACAACTAACCACCGGAACAGCTGAGACAGATGCTAAGGAAAGCTTTCCGTCGGGCACCAAGACACCTTCCGGTCGATTTGGAAAAAGGGAATTGACGGTCTGAGGTTTCTTCCAGCCGTGAAACCCGTAGTGTTTCTTACAGTAACTATTAACTGTCCTCGCACAATCCACTTTCCTCCAGGGCAAAATTACTCACTTTAAAGGCACCAATTTTTGCCTAGGCCTTTTTCCGTGCCACCACGAAAACCGCCTCCGGGCCCAGTCCTGGCTCCCCCCCCCCCACAATGCATCTCTCTGTTCCATCTAGGTGGCTCCTCTGTCACGTGTCACCGACGGAGCGCGCTCCCGCTTGGCGCATGCGCAGAGAGCATTCCCCAGCTATTTTTCTCCGTGGCAGCGGCGGCGAGCGGAAGTCCTTGGGAGCGCCAGTTCCGTCTGTGTGTTCGAGTGGACAAAATGGCGAAGATCGCCAAGACTCACGAAGGTAAGCCCTCTTCCTATGGTTATGTGTCTTCTCTGCTGCCTAGCCTGCCAAGACTCTATTTTCCTAGGTTTTTGCCTCGCTCTGTGGTTTTTTTGGTGGGGTGCTGCGCCCGCGCTTGGGGGTCCCGGTCGTCTCCTCCGCTCTAGCGGCGCAGGCCACTGCCCCACGTAATGGCGTCCTACTCATACACCGCTGGCAGGCGCTTTGTTCCGTGTTTGGGTCTTGTTCCTTCAGAGTTGCTTCTCTTTTCTGACCAGAAGGCCTCGTTCAAACGGCTCGCCAACGAGGAGTCCAGGGCAAGGGATCGGGGAAACGGGCGTGGAAGCCAAAAGTCTCACTCGCCTCTCGGAACTGTTGTCCGCACAGTTTGTGCATAGCAGAGTCAGGAAAGCATTGAAATACGGCAACCGATTCTCAGGCAACCCCAGATCGAGTTTAGCCTAACCGAAGCCCATTCCTCTTAATCTTGGCTAATTTATGTGTCTTCAGGCATCTAAAATACTTCGTTTTGTTGTTTTTTTATACGAAGTGATTTGGGAATAAAGTCTAGTGGTTTTTCTTCCCTTGATCAGTTGTATTTGGTTTTTTTCCTTTGGAGACTGATTATTGGTGGAAGGAAAGGCACATGATTTTTATTAATGGCCAAAGCTTTCGAGGTACTTGATCGTTTTATGGAATACGGAGAATACAAAATTAGGAAAATGTTGAGAATAGGCCGGAGTCCTTTAGGGAGTATCCAGTACCCAGAAATGGCAGGAAATAGGGTCGCTTCAGAAAAGATGCGGCATGGGAATTTGGAGGTGCATTCCTTGATTTCTGACGTGGAATTTGAAGTGTTCATCAAACACGAGGCTTCCAAGAGTCACTTTTATTTCACTCGTCGTTTCCAAGTGCCTAGCTCAGTATAAGTCTGTGAAGTAACACAGAGTAAGGCCGTCAGAAGTTTTCCAGGCTAATGGGGAAACAGATGTGTATACGTTTTTCATTCTTTTATGAGGCAAATTAATGCTTAAATAGAAATACAAGCAATATGTCGGGATCCTGGGTAACGGAGTGATTAATTTGTGCTTAGGACTATTTCATAGAGGAGATGACGTGTCCCTTGCCTAAAAGGATCAATCCGTTTTAAATTAGGGGAGCACATTTGAGCCTGAGAGAACATCTTGTAAGAGGCAGGGAGTCGTGAAAAGTGTGTTTGAGTAGTGAACTGTGGCGCTGCAAGGAGGGAAAATGTAGACGAATCTGGAAAGGTTGATTGGGACCAGAATGTGAATGACATCAAATAATTGTGTTACCCACTAGAACTGAAGTCCAGCTTTCTGCAACTTCTGAAACATGCTAATTAATTGGCAATGACTTTAATATTCTTCTTATTCTTGGCAGGTATTTAGATTTAAACACTGTTTTAACCCTGAAGGTTTTTTTAGGCACTTACTCTTCTGTCATTAGACTAACTCGGACATACCTTTTGCAAAATAGTTAGAAAATGTAAAGATGTTGCTATTCTTGTTTGTTCAGGAGTAGATTGTTCATTTGGGGCATTCTGTGGCTTTGATTACTTGTTTATTGTTATTTTATCATAAGATACTTTTGGACAGGAGAATCAAAGTTTGGATCAGTTTTCCTGCTTTTTTTGAAACCCAGTTAAAAAGCTTTGGTCTATAGAAGATTGAAATTCACTGGCCAAATTTGCTATTTTATTTGGAATCATGCTGTCAATATGAATTAACTGATGCTGTAAAGAAAGCGTAGGAGTAATCATTTAATATTGGGGCGCTGTGTACAAGACACTGTCCATCATTGTGAATAGAAGATAGAAGATGATAAATGTTCAGTGGAAGTACACCGTTAATAATTATATAGTTTCTTACTCCCTCATAATATTTTTCTTTTCTTTTCTTTTCTTTTTTAAAGATTTTATTTGTTTATTTGACAGAGAGATACAGCAAGAGAGGGAACACAAGCAGGGGGAGTGGGAGAGGGAGAAGCAAGGCTTCCTGAGGAGCAGGGAGCCCGATGTGGGGCTTGATCCCATGACCTGAGCCGGAGGCAGATGCTTAAAGGACTGAGCCACCCACGCTCCCCCCTCATGATATTCTTTTTAAAGACCTGTAGTCCTTTATGGTGCATCTCTGTTTCGCTTAATAAGTCGTCTCTGAAAACCTGGAGCAGAATTCTTGGTGGGGTTTCTTTTTTTCTTTTTGGTGCTACTATAGCAATTAATAAATATTATATTAGACTATTTCATTGTGTTAAGGTTTTCTCATCCACTTTGAGATTGTTGTGTATAGGAACTATATCTTGGTATCCCCGGTACCCAGTGCCTAATGGGTACTGAATATTAACATTTATTGAGAGATTATATTGGAAATATTAAAAGTTTCACAGGAAGAGGTCGCTTAAACTGACTTGTGAATGATTGGCTAGGTTTGGATACATTGTTTGGCTGAGATAGGTGGGAAGTAGGACTTATTAATATATTGGGGACCTTCTGAATTGAGAGGAAGAAATATTAGGTTAGCATCAAATTAAAGAAGACTTTGAACACTGAGCTAGATATGACTTGGCTCTCCAGTGACTACAGAATAAAGTGCCTTACTCCTCCCAGGTGGCAAGTTACTTCTGCGTTTTAGGAAAGTCATTGTTTGCATTGTGAAGAATGACAGTAAGACCAACAATTCTTTTAAGCTAGTGAAGTAGTTGATAGGAGAACTTGAGTTTGAACCTCACTGGAGTGACTTTTACATTTTTAAAAGTTCACATAGTACTTGTTTTATTTTTGTTTTAGAGTTGTCCATCACGTTGCTTTTTTTTAAAGCTATATATATTTTTTAAGATTTTATTTATTAGAGCGAGAGACAGAGGGGGCTCGAGCAGGGGGAGGGGCAGAGGGAGGGAGAGAAACCAACTCCTTGCTAAGCAGGGAGCCCAATGTGGGGCTTGATGTGGGGCTCAATCCCAGGATCCTGAAATCATGACCTGAGCGGAAGGCTGATGCTCAACTGACTGAACCACCCAGGCGCCCCCATCATGTTGCTTTTTTAAGTAAAGACGATTATATAATCTTTTTATCCTAAGTAATGTTGCTTGTAAAGACTTTATTGTGTTTTGTAATTTATTTTTAAAGTAATGGGTGCATCAGTAATTTTTACTTGAATTTTGTGAATTAAATAATACTGTATTCAAACTGAAGGAGGTTATTGTTCTATCCTATATGTTCTTTTCACAGGTTATTAGTTCCCATCATTGAGCCAAACTGATAACTGTTTTTTTTATGCTGTCTTACTCCTTTTGAATATTTGTTTCTTTTTTTTTTTAAGATTTTTTAAATTTATTTGACAGAGAGAGACACAGCGAGAGAGGGAACACAAGCAGGGGGAGTGGGAGAGAGAGAAACAGGCTTCCTGCGGAGCAGAGAGCCCAGTGCGGGCGGGGCTTGATCCCAGGACCCCGGGGACCATGACCTGAGCGGAAGGCAGACGCTTAACGACTGAGCCACCCAGGCGCCCCTTTTTTGAATATTTCTGTTAGGATCAGCCCTTAACCTCCTCTTTAAGCAGCCTGATTGTTTATTATCCTGGTGGCTTACATTTTCCAGTATTGAAGTCTACAAAGAGCTAGACTGGTTCATATCAGTAAAATCTTTTGGACCTTTCTGCATATTAAGTTGTGTCAAGTGTATACAATTATTAATGTGCATAATCTTGCTATCCGCAGTTCACATATTGTTGACTTTGACAAACAAGGAAACACACTCTTTTTCCTCTTGGAATGGGGAAAATGGATTATCCTAAAATCTCATATATTGGCTTGTTTTGCCACTGTCTCTTGAATGGATTTTTGGGGGGGATCACAAAGCTGAAAAAGGTTTTTTCCCTAAATTTTTGCTTTTAGAATGTCTGGAATAGTCATCGTATTCTTCATTTTCTGAGATTTTTATTTTTCTGTGCTAAGAATACTTACTGTTTTGGTTTTGTAGACTTCTAGCGTGAATGTTGCTAGTAAAAATAAAAAGGAAAGCAAATTGCTTAAAGATTCTGAAAAAGATTTTCTTTTCTGTGTAATTATTTAAGAGTTGACTTAAGTAGTGCTAATTAGGGATTAATAACTTAGGAATTGACACCTATAGTGTTCAGTAAAATAATTTACCACCATAGTTAGTTTTGGGGCTTTGTTTAAGGAAAAGGATGAAAGTTGGGATACACAATATACTTGCTATTTTCTGGATGTCTTTTAGAGGTGTCATATGTGAGAAATCCTTGCTCACAACTTGATTCTGCCTGTTGGAGAATACATAACACTTATGAACCAGACTAAGGTGTCAGTAAGTAACATCCAGGGGCTGTGCCTCTGTAACATATAATGAACGGTGATTAGAACATTCAAAACAATCCAAATTAAAAATGAGGAATAAAAAGACACATCAAGGAGGAGAAAATGCTGCAAGCTGGATTAGCATTATCTGGGGCATGGAAAAAAGAAAAGGCACGGAAGTAGAAACCAGTAGAGAGACAGAATCAGTGGGGAGCAGTTAAACAGTTGCATCAGACGTGACCAGTGGTGTTTTGTATCAGAGTTTTATATTTAGGTCTTAGTGTAAATTATAAACATAGGTTGGGGCGCCTCGGTGGCTCAGTTGGTTGAGCGACTGCCTTCGGCTCGGGTTGTGATCTCAGGGTCCTGGGATCAAGCCCTGCATCGGGCTCCCTGCTCAGCGGGGAGCCCGCTTCTCCCTCTCCCTCTGCCTGCTGCTCTGCCTACTTGTGCTCTCTCTCTGTGTGTCAAATAAATAAATAAAGTCTTAAAAAAAAATAGATGTTGCCCATCTTTTAAAAGACCCCCAGTTCTGCATATTCTTTTGAAGTCACACTCAACTCCCAGTTAAAACATTTGATGTATTTATGTCAAAAATGTTTGTCATTTTAGGGGCACCTGGGTGGCTCAGATGGTTAAGCGTCTGCCTTCGGCTTAGGTTATGATCCCAGAGTCCTGGGATCAAGCCCCAAATCGGGCTCCTGACTGAGCGGGGAGCCTGCTTCTCCCTCTCCCTCTGTCTCTCCCCCTACTCTCTTTCTCTCTCTCTGTGTCTCAAATGAGTAAATAAAATCCTTTTTAAAAAAGTTTGTAATTTTAATATTTATCACATTTTTTCTGATTATAAAAGGAATGTAATTTTTAAGAAAACGAATGGAAATCATTTTTGAATGAATTGAGATATCAAGTGGACTAGCTCACAGATTTTATTAATTCACACTGTTAATTAATGTCAATCTTCTAGGGAAGGATTTGTTCTCTGATAGTTGAAAGCATTCCTAGGATCAGAAATCTCCTTCGAAAAGAGAGGAATTTCAATCAAATAATGACATTTATTTTCTGTAGGTCATTGAAGGAAATTTAGTTTTGAAATGTACGTTTATATCTTAACGTTTATTAGGATTTTACCATCATTTAGCAAAATAAATAAAACTAGAATAGGAACAGTAATAACGAAGATTGAGAAGAATTGGGACTTTTAAGATTGAAGATATTTCATAAAAGGGCTAAAAAAAATTCTCTTTACATCCAGCAGAGGACTCCATTTCAGAGGAGAGAGCTTTTTTCTGTTGCATGGGATCAGAGGCCTTGGTTTCAAGGGGCTAGAAGAAGAACCAAGAATGAGAAAAAAGGGCAAAACTTAAGAGAGCCATGCTTATATACTTTTTAAACTTTTTATTTTTTTAAGATTTTGTTTGTTTATTTGACAGAAAGAGGGAGAGAGAGAGCACAAGCGGGGAGTGCAGGCAGAGGGGTAGGGAGAAGCAGGCTCCCCACTGAGCAGAGAGCCCGATGCAGAGCTTGAACCCAGGACACTGGGATCATGACCTGAACCGAAGACAGATGCTTAACCGACTGAGCCACCCAGGCGCCTCTTTTTTTAACTCTATTGAAAACTGCAAACGTACAAAAATAGAGTAGTGAAATGAACCCCCCCCCCATGTTGCACCTATACCTAGCTTCAAAGTTATAAACATGGGCCCACTTTTGTTTAATCTGTGTTTGGTCCCTTCACCCTTCCCATTATTTTGAGGCAAATACCAGGCATATTATTTTATCCATATATTTTTCAGTGTGTATCTCTAACACGTAAAACTTTTTAAAAATACTCTTATTGCACCTAAAATTAATAGTTCAGTTTTATTGATTGCCTTATAAAAAAATTTTTCCCAGTTCGTTTGAATCAAGTTGCAGATAAAGTCCATATATCACTTAGTCTTAAATCTTTATATTCCTCCTCCATCTTTCTTTTTCTTTGCAATTTATTTGTTGCAGCAGCTTTGTCCTGTAGAGTTTCCTGTAGTCTGCAGGAACAGGGGAAGAGGGCAAAGAAAATACCCATGACACCTTCTTAGACTCTCCCACCACTACTGCTGCAATTAAGATGTCTGGAGACCCACAAACAAGGGAAGTGCCAAGAAAATTATTGGCTTTAGGAATGAACACGGTTCTGAAATCATACTTTAGGGTTAGGTTGGACCAGCCATGGCAAGGAAATCTTGACAAAGGATTTGCAAAATCAGGTGCCCCTCCCCCTATAATTTTAATGGCAATGAATGTACTCTCACAGTTCTTACATAGATATTCCTATCTGAAATAGTTTTGCTTGAGTCGTTGTGATATTCGTACCTTAAAATAGGAATACCACCTTGAGAAAAACCTCATTCTCGACAGTTTACCCTCAAGGCTCCTCCTTTAGTAAGGCTCTTGCAGACTCTCCGATACTTTTAGCGCACATGTAAACACGTGCGCATATGCGAGCAGTGGGTGGGGAAGAGGGAGAGGGAGGGAGATAGAGTCCTAAGCAGACTCTGTCCTGAGCATGCCCCACTAGGGGCTTGATGCCACGACCCCAGTCGCGATGTGAGTGGAAACCAAGAGTCGGAGGCTTAACCAACTGAGCCACCCAGGTGCCCCTAAATACAAGTGTAATACTTAACTAGTACTTTGATTTCTTGTCTAAGACATTTTTTTTTTTTAATTAAACCAGTACTAGACTGCCAACTCTGGGGATTTGAAGGATGACCCATAACTTCAGTTTTAAGATTCCAAATCTGCTCTCAAGATAGGGAATTCCTACTTTGTTTTTAAGTTTTCAGCATCAGTAACTGAGTGTCCTATATATGCTCCCACTCCATAGATTTTACTGAAGATGGGAGGGTTGTGTGGGGAACAGAAGTGAAGCGTTCATCTGGAAAATCAGATAATTTAGAAATAGACATTAGATATATCTGACTCCTGATAACCCCCCTTTTAACGCCATAAAGCTGGAATTTTATTGATCTCACTTATCCCAGCTCCCAGCTGTTCTTCATTTTACTTGTTCTTTTAATTTCCTCCATTTCATCTCTCAAAATGATTCTTCCTGTTATATGGAATAATTCAGCTCTCTTCTGTTCTCAAACTTACGTAAGTAAACCCACCAAAAGGACTTTAAGTTTTTTATAAAATTAAACATACACCGCTTTAAGACCCAGCAGACTAGATACTAATCTATAAGACTAGGTATTTACACGAGTACTATTAAATCCCATGTTTACATAAAAACCTGTACATGAATGTTCTATAGCAGCCTTATTTGTAATCTTTACAAACTGCAAGCAACCTGGATGCTGTAGTACATTGGAATACTACTTGATAATGAGAAATATTAATACACGCATCAAGAAGACTAGAATATTTATGGGTTCACATGGATTAGAGTGCCAGCTCTTGGCAGTCTTAACGTGTGGCCATGAGGAGGTCCTAGTCTCTTGTCCAGTCACTAGCAGACAGTATCCATTTTTCTTTATCTTCACATCTGAATGTCTCAACTACAGGGAGTCTGAATTGGAAAGGGATTAGGGAGGAACAGAGGATTTATTCATGTTGGTTATAATTGAAGTAGGAAGAGATTAGCATGGACATTTCCTCCTTCCTCTGTCTCTTCAAGTCTTTTATTTAACATTTTGGACTTCTGGTTATTCTTTTTGGTGTCTTCCCTCTTTTTTTTTTTTCTATTGTTGCTAACAAATCTTACACATTTGTTGTCAGAAATGATCTTTAGTTTGTATATCAGAAAGTGCAGGAATACCTGCATACCAGTAGCTATAATTTGTGTGAGACGGCTTTGAAAATAAGAAATTAGAGACAGCTTAGCCTTTCCCAGAGATGCAAAATGTTTATAAAATTTGGAAAAGTTACTTTTAATGACTTCTACAGATTGAAAGTTACTTTTTAATTATGAAATAGTGTAACATACAGAAGAGTACAGGAAAAAATATAATGAACCCAATGTAATCCCATTGCTCAGATATACTGGTTCTTAATATTTTGCCGTATTTGTGCCACAGATTTTATTTTGTAAACAAAATATCACAGTTACCTTGTTTATAAATGTAATAAAATAATATTGAGTTTTCTAGTTTTTAATTTTGTCATTTGCATAACTGCTGAGTGTTGTGGAAACTGTTGTCTCAGTTTTGTGGGTAATGTGACGTTTGTGTAAATGTGCTGCAGTTTACATTGCATAAACGACCCACGAGCTTTTAGACTTTTTATCATAGTTTCAAGCAGATATAGCACCTGGTTTGCATGTAAACATTGAACTATACAACTTGTAGAAATTAAGTAATGAACTCTCTTCAGAATTAATTGACTACAAAGAGCTGTCTAGCCCCTAGGTAATTTTGTTGCTGAATTTTATTTAATAGGAATCCAGTCATGATACAAGGCTTTTTATACAAACAAATTGGATATTTTGAGTACTTTTGTAATTAGAAAACTCTGTTGCCAGTCCTTACATAAAATCAGTAGGTAAGATTCAGTAGATGAAAGCAGTTCCTGAATAAATATATTATCCAAATAAAGGACTAGCTGCTGAAAACTTGGACTGGAAATCCTTTCAAAGGAAAATAAAACTGTGATGTATTAATGTGTGTGTGGAGGAGGAGAGTAAACTGCACAATATGTATGGTATGATGCAGTTTTTTTGAAACAACACCCCTTTCCTATTTTTGGTGGTGGTGGTGGTTCTGTATGAGCTAGAAAAAAGTATAACATGTCCTAAATTGGAAATTTTGGTAAGGGCAGGCCGGGGCTGGAAGTGGAGAGTTTCCTGGGGTGTTTGTTGCTAATGTAGAAACCTGGGCTCTTCAGTTGGTGGTTCCAACTTAATGTATCTGAGGCCTGGATTCAGTCCTTGTAACAGGGCCCCAGGTGATTTCAGTGTAGGTTGTTAGTAGACTAGACTGATGCCGTAGAGGGGAGATTGCAGATTATTTGGCTGGCCTCATTTACCCATTAGTGTGTCCTGTCTGGATCCTGATGGCAGTAGCATATGTGGTCCAGTGAAAGAACCTATTTACTTAAAAGTGGGATCCATGCATCTAGTGTTTGTTTTTAAGCCTCAGACATTTCAGAAATGCAAATGTTCAGAAAGAAAAAAAATATGAAGACTTAATCTCCATTCACCCCTTAGCCAGTCTTGCTAACCACTCTGGTTTCTTCTGTATTTCAGGGCAAAAAATTCTTGGGGTGAGGGAAGGGACCAAATGTGGATTTAAAACTTTTAAAAAATACACTTCAAACAGAAACAAAAGTAGAATAGTAAAATAAACAACCCAGCTTACATGAGGATATTTCTGTTTGTGATTGATCATGGTGGGGACCCCTGGCTACCTGGGCTGCTGTAACAGTTTTGAGGGGAGAGATGCTGGAAAAAGTAGTAACTGTGGAGATGGTGGTGCTCTGGATACATGATAAGAATTTTGAGATGTGGTTACAAACTGGAGCTGCTCAAGTTCAGTGGTAAACCTGTTCCGTTATTTTGAGTTTCTGAGACTTGCTCCCACTTACTGGGGAAATGTGGTCCACCTGCGCTTTGGACTAGATAATGTTACTACATTTTCTGCTTTAAACCACACCCATCCTGAACTACAGAGGGTTTTCTCCCTTTGCTGAGGGTTTGGGTTGGTTATTTGCATTGTGCCATTTGAATCTTTTTCCTTTTGGTCCTTGCAAACTAGTAAATGAGCTTTTTTAAAGTGCCTAGTGTCAGAGGGTTTTAATTCAGTTGAAGGTAACGAGCTGGCAAGAGTTATTAATTCATGGAATGCTTAAGTGCTTCATGTTCATTATCTCATTTAATCCTTTAAAAAAACATGTTGTAGGAAACGGGGACACAGAGGTGAAATAACATATTAATTGGTAGAGAAAGCCTTTATTTGAAGGCAGACATTTTGATTCCAGAGCTCATACTTTTTTTTTTTAAAGATTTTATTTATTCATTTGCGAGAGAGAGAGGGAGAGAACAAGCAGGGGGAGAGGCAGAGGGAGAAGCGGACTCCCTGCTGAGGAAGGAGCCCGATGCGGGACTCAATCCCAGGACCCTGGGATCATGACCTGAGCCGAAGGCAGACGCTTAACCGTCTGAGCCACCCAGGTGCCCTTTCTTCAGACTCTTAATCGTGAAACTAATGTCATGGTGGTTGCAGCCAAACAGGGTAGGGCTCTGAATTCTAGGCTATAAAGAATTTAGACTTTATCCTTTATTTTACTCTTTGGAGTGTGATCCTAGGTGTTTAGGACATCACCTGCGAACTTACTAGGAATGCAGAAACTTGGGTCTGATCCAGGCCTACTGCATTTTAACTCTGTAGACAATTTGTTGCACATTCTAGTTTGAGAACCACTTTCCATAGTACTGTTTTTTCATTTCTGGTATTGTTGACTTTAAATGATCTTGAGTGTGGTTCTTGGTCCCTAATCAACATTGACAGTATTATTTTTTCATTTGGGGAAAGGTTTGGAATTCAACAGTAATTTAAACTTTGATAACCTGTTCTAATTTGTAGTTGATGAAATGGTAAGCATCTCTTCTGTGTACAAGTATTGTCTGTTGAGGGGAAGATACATTAAGTAAATCAGTACTAGGTATAGTTCTAACTCCTTGTATATAATAGTTATTTTAAAGTTTATGTATTTAGAAGAGTACTTTGATAATTCCTACTAGAGAAATGCATTGTTTTGGGTCTCTTTGGAAAATTCAAGTCTGTATTAACTTCCTTACAGATATTGAAGCACAGATTCGAGAAATTCAAGGCAAGAAGGCAGCTCTTGATGAAGCTCAAGGAGTGGGCCTTGATTCTACAGGTTATTATGACCAGGAAATTTATGGTGGAAGTGACAGCCGATTTGCTGGATATGTGACATCAATTGCTGCAACTGAACTTGAAGATGTGAGTTATTGAGTTTACAAGAATCAAGCATTTCTTTGATGAGCAAAAATATAAGGGAATTTTCTGTTTTAGTCATCTTATTTAATCTGGGAAGATTTGGGGGATTGGGAAATCATTCTTTTGGAGGATAAAACTATTGAAGGTGTCCTTTCTCTCTAAGGTCCAGAGACTTCCGGAAGTCATCACTTCTTTATGTTAAAACTTTATGAATCTTTATGTTAAAACTAGTTTGTTTATCCAGCAAATAAGCTGCAAATCATTAACTATTGTAAAATAAATCCTGCTTGTTACCTCCTAAGCTCTGTCTAGAGTAGCCAGCATGAGACGTTACTTTATTGTAGATAGCCATCTGTCCTTGCCACTTTTGACTTCCGATTTGTATTTGATGCTGTGTTTTTCCCCTTGGCATCTTTTTTTTTTTAAGATTTATTTGTCAGGGCACGTGAGCACAAGCAAGGGGAGCAGCAGGCAGAGGGAGAAGCAGGCTTCCTGTTGAGCAGGGATCCTGACGTGGGACTCAATTCCAGGACCCCAGGATCACGACCTGAGCCAAAGGCGGACGCCTAACTGACTCAGCCACCCGGGCGTCCCATCCCCTTGGCATCTTAATAAGAATGGAATGTTTCTTGTTACTGATGCTAATGGCCTTTTTTAGTTACTCTGGAGGATGACCGCTTCTCGTTTTGAAGTGCATCCCTCAAAGTGTTTTTATATAGTCCACATAGCTTATTTTGTCAGACCATTCCAAACATCCAAATTTGGTGAAGTGACTGTTCAATTTTTGCATAATTCAGTAACAAACGTTTTATGTATATAGATTTTATCAAACTTGTTTTTATGAAATGCAAACCACATTTTATTTTATAATTGGCACTTTTTTTTTTTTAAGAAAATTTTTCAAGTTCTAAAGGTACAATTTCCAGAAGCTAAGGGGGAAATTTTGATTTCGTTTTTGAATAAAATAAACGAGGTGTTAAAATCTTGGGAGTTAATCCATTGTTGTACTTCTTAGAGTAGTAAAGTAACAATATAACATTGGTCTGTTTAAACATACTACTAGGGAAACAAATACCTTTAAAATTAATTATATTTTATTTGTGTGGTTAAAAATGTTTAAAAAAACATGAGTTAAAAAAACAAGGAAGGGCACCTGGCCGCCTGAGTCAGTAGAGCATGAGACTCTTGGGGTTGTGAGTGTAGAGATTACTTAAAAATAAAATCTTTAAAACAACAACAAGGAACCTGGAGAGTTCTAAATAAGCTGTTTGTAGTTTCCAAATTTGAAAAACAAATTTTTTTTCTTTTTCTTTGAAGATTTTTATTTATTTATTTGTCAGAGAGAAAGAGAGAGTGCACAAGCAGGGGAGCGGCAGGGAGAGCAGGCAGAGGGAGAAGCAGGCTCCCCGCTAAACAAGGAGCCTGATGTGGGACTTGATGCCAGGACCTTGGGATCATGACCTGAGCTGAAGGCAGATACTTAACTGACTGAGCCACTCAGATGTCCTGAAAAACAAATTTCATTATGCTTTCTGTGAGAAAATGAAATGTTCAGGCTTTCTTAAAAGTCCATACCTATCTTACTTTAATTAGCTTCCATAGAAATCATTCCTTGTTTAATGTTTTTAAAAGTAAAGAGAACTAAATTTAATTTCTTTAAAAGGTTTGTGATTTGAAAGAAACCCTAGGTGTTTAGAACTTTTATGAACAAAGGTTTAGACACCACTTTGCCAGTAAGTCTTTTGATACCATGTTGAATCTGTATATGCTTTTTAATTTTTAAGTTCTGACATTTTGTTGGTGGCTTTTTGGGGGCATTTCATTGCAGGATGACGATGACTACTCATCATCTACAAGTTTGCTTGGTCAGAAGAAGCCAGGATATCATGCCCCTGTGGCATTGCTTAATGATATACCGCAATCAACAGAACAGGTGACTCTCCTCTTGTTCTTCTCCCCTCGCAGCCCTTTTTAAAAATTAAAACCAGAGTTTATTCAGTTAAGGAAAAAATGTCTCAATTCCTGTGGAAGCCCCCATATTTTAGAAATCAAGTTATTAGAATGTCTTGAGGAGAGTTGATTGGGAGGATTAGAAGTAGTACTTAGTTTATTTTGTTAAGGTAATCATTTCATGAAGAAAGGAAGTATAGAAATGTTGACAGTGTATATTGTCTCATTTCCCTGTGTCTTATTTTTTCATGTTAACATCCATAAAATGTTAGAAGATATTTCTTTCATTAGTAGGTATTTATTAAACATTTTTACATATTTTCTAATGTTCTGGGTTTTGTATATGATATTCTCTTTGGTTATTTAATAAAGTAGTTATTAAATGAGACATACCTCTTTTCAGTATGATCCATTCGCTGAACACCGACCTCCGAAGATTGCTGACCGGGAGGATGAATACAAAAAGCACAGGCGGACCATGATAATATCCCCAGAGCGTCTTGATCCTTTTGCAGATGGTAATTCTTTCCCACTTTTCTATAAGTTTTCAGGAATTTATTTGTCTTAAGTTGTCTTTAGCCCTTTGATTTTTTTTGGCATGCTTATGAATTTGCTTTTCTTTTTTAAAATCCCCCTTATTATAGATTTGTATAGATTTGGTTGAAGTCACAGATGCCATATTCTTCATCTTTATAATGCAAGTTTTCTTTCCAGGTAGAAGGACAAGAAAATAATGAGCCAATGCCATAGAAACGCAAAGGGTTAAAGGTTTTTCTTTTACTTTTGTTTTGGGTACGCTTTCTATACTTTGAACAAATGTGTTTTTCTGCTCAAAATACTTTCAAGCTATTGAAAGTTTTCATTCCAAATCCTAGACTTTTGGGCTTGTTACTTTTGAGAAACTGTTTCTCACATTAGAGCTCCCCCCATATTGCTCTAAATATAGTTTAGTAAATGCACCTATTTTGCTCTAAGCATACTTAAAAGTTAAAACAAAAGTATGTATACAAAGACTTTGATATTTTTAATAGTTGGAGTCTGTTTTGCTAATTTTAGTGTGCAGGTCAGCACAAGGGGCATAGTGAGTGAGCCTGATGGAAGCTTTCCTCAGGTGAGTTTCAAAATCAGAATTAGGTGCCTGTTTCTTAGAATTAGATTCTGCTGCAGGTTTACAAATTAGACTTTCAGCCTGCATGAATTAGTAGGGATA
Organism: Zalophus californianus; assembly: GCF_009762305.2. Classification (NCBI taxonomy): domain Eukaryota; kingdom Metazoa; phylum Chordata; class Mammalia; order Carnivora; family Otariidae; genus Zalophus; species Zalophus californianus. The sequence continues at coordinate 157,657,432 of NC_045597.1, read as the reverse complement.
TTCTTTTTTTACTTGCATAATTGTAATTGATTTAAACATGTATGTCAGAATTCACAGGCCCATACTAACTGTCCTTAATTTCTTTCCTACAGCAGTACTGCTATATGCCAGTCCTGTCTGCATTCTTAAGGGTGCAGTTCAACACATCCTCTCTAGATTATGGTGAAAAAGTATTCCAAAGGAAGTCTTATCAGAGCTAGTGTCAGAAAGAATGACACTATCAATTGGGCATGATCTTCAGCATAGGAAATGTCTTAGAATTTTATTATTTTTTCCTAAATTGTGATGCTATACTACTGGTATAGCTGATTATCACATTTCTAAAACATAGTGTGCCTCTGTGAATCTTGTTCTGTACTGTTTGGGCTTCTTTAAGATATTCTGAAGTTTGAAAGCAAATACTGAAACTTGAACCAAGAGACTAACACATCTCTTTGTACACCACTTTTCTTCTGTGTGAAACATAACCGGTAGAAGTAATATATTTCAAGTAATATGTTTCCAGTTGTAATTTTTACTTTCTAAGAAAATAAAAATGTTTTTGGGTCAACAAAACTTAAAAAGAATGAAGCCCTTTTTAGTAACATGACATCAGAGTAAGATTATAGGTGTATTTTAAAAGTCAGATTTTCTAAACTATAACTTTTAGAACATTGTATGGAGAACTTATCTAGTTATAGTTATTTGTAGTCAGGATTTTAACAGCTTGCAACAGGTAATGTTTTGAATATAAATATCTTTCCAAAGTGTTACTAATGGTAAAGAGATAATTTTCTAGGCTTCTATTCTGCTGCTTGAAGTCAGAACTGCTGATGGAGACAAAGGCACGAAAGTGTACGTATTCCGGATTAGCAACCCAGGAACCCATCACTTCTGAAGACTCTAAACTGTGCTGTCATTTTGTTTTTATATGCATTAAAATATTTGTTTTAAACTGCTGTAGATATGTTTGTGTTCAAACAGGTTAAATTGATCAGCAAACTCAATAAAAAGTAAGATGTATAATTATTAAAGTTTTCCATCAAAAAATAAATTAAATGATTATGGAATAACATAATATTAGAGCAGGGCAGATAAAATCAGTTTAACCTAATTATCTTTTATTTATTGTACTCTTGTCCTGTTGCTGTTCTTTTCTGCAGGAGGGAAGACCCCTGATCCTAAAATGAATGCTAGGACTTACATGGATGTAATGCGAGAACAGCATTTAACTAAAGAAGAGGTATGTGAACCTATTTTTATTTTGGTGGTTGTGAAAGAATGTAATAGAAAGTTCAAATTGAGAGACTTATGTTTCCTTTTTATTTGCTGCACAAGTAATATTTCAATAGTATTAATAAAAACTAAGTTGAGAAAGAAACTTTACCCAAAATTCTGCTGCCTCCCAAATTAAACTTTTCATATTTCTGTATCCTTTTCCAGTCCTTGGTCCCTTGGCTGTCTGTTTGGGTGTGTACACGTATATGTGTACGTATGTGTATATATATACACACACACACACACACACACACAGACATGTATCTTATGGTGGCTATATCTATGGGGAGGATTGGTGGTGTGTGTCTGAAACAGACAGCTAAGGGAAAAGTCAGATAGTTAAATCATTCCTTGAAAAACTTCTAAAGCTTCCATAAGATTCAGTTTGGATATGGGTGGGGAATTCTGAAGGATTCTTACTGGCCTGCAGTGATTGCTCCATTTCGTTCTAACAGTAAGCCTCCATAAGTTTATTACAAATATATAATTTGTTATATGGAATAAGTATAATAATTACATAGTTATAATTTTTAAGTTTCCACTTTTTGCCACTTTTCTATCTTACTACATAATCTGCATTGCAGTTTATGTGAGTTTTAAATAAAACTTTTTCAATGAAAGTATTTTGGTTTTCCACTGTTTTTAAAGTAGGGTGCTCTGTGTTATAAATTCCATAGTTGCTCATCTTTTGCGCAGAAAGACATTGTATAAAACTAGAAATAGAGAAAAGAAAGGGAAATGAGGAAAGGCACTCCCAGTGGCTTAGAAAGCAGAATGAGTGAAGACAATGACATTAAATTGAAATGACTGTGCTGATTATATATGAAAATATGTTGAAAAGGTTTTAGCAATACTCAGTGATTTTTGAAATATTTGTAGAGAGAAATTAGGCAGCAGCTAGCAGAAAAAGCTAAAGCTGGAGAACTAAAAGTTGTCAATGGAGCAGCAGCATCCCAGCCTCCCTCAAAACGAAAACGGCGTTGGGATCAAACGGCCGATCAGACTCCTGGTGCCACTCCCAAAAAGCTGTCAAGTTGGGATCAAGCAGAGGTAATTTATTTTTATTTTTAATGACGATTATTATTGTTTTTAGATTTTCCTTTTCACATGGAGTGTATTAGCCTACTTTTGTTGACATCAGGTGAACACAGACCAGGTGGCTCAAACAACAGACATTTATTTCTTCATAGTTCTGGAGGCTTGATGGAGGCTTGAAGTCAATATCAAGGTGTGTGTGCATGGAGAGAGCAAGCAAGCTCTTGTGTATCTCCTAAGGACACCAGTGTTACCAGGTTATGGCCCTAACCTTATGACCGCATTAAATTACCTCACTAAAGGCCTCATCTCTAGATATGGTCACATTCGTGGTTAAGGGCTTCAACATAAGTTTTTTTGGGGAGAAGATACAGTTCAGTCCATAGCTTGGAATAAAGGAACGTCCCTTTTGGAATATTAAAACATTTCAGTATGTCACATTGTGGAGGTTGAGTACAATATACTGATCTTCTTCATTTTCTGATGGATAATTTAATCATCTGACCACTGGTGTCACATGGGTAGTGCTGCTGCATTTCCTTGGTCAGTTTATTTTCCTAGAGAACATCTTTGCGGGTTGTTTTTATTGTTTCATTTGTTTAAAATTTTTAAAAAATTGTAAAATATTAACATAAAATTTGCCATTTTAACCATTTTAAAGTGTACAATTTAGTGGCATTAATTAACACTCACAATGTTGTACAACTATCTCCACTAATTTTGAAATTTTTTCATTACCTTGAGCAAACTGTAATCATTAAGCAGTAATTTTCTATCCCCCTCACCCCCAGAGAAAATTACAAACATAATACCTCCTTAACAGCTTTTTAGCTGATGACTTTGTTTCCTATTTTTCCTTTCCAAAGTAGAAACAACAAAAAAACTTACACCATTCCCACTGTGAAATCTGCCAGTATGCCTATGTCTGTTCTCATTTACTCTTTTCTTTCTGAGTTGTCAGTGCAGGTTGAACAGCTTCTTATATACTATTTCCCATCCCCTCTTAACTACTCAGAGACTTTTATGTAACATCAGTTTTTTTCTCTGTACTTCAGGCTATTATCAGCAAACACTTTGTACCCATTTTCCTCTTTAAAAAACAAAACAAAAAAAATGCAGGAAACCATCCCTTGATCTCACATCCCCTTCCAGCTACCATCCCATTTCTGTGTCTTCACTGCAGATGCTTTGAATGAGTTGTCTATATCTGCAGTCTCTACTTATCTAGTCTTTTGCTTGCACCACTCCACCAAAACATCACTTGACCTCCTTTTGGTAGATCCAAGGATCAAGTCTCAGTCCTCATATCCTGTATCATCATATCATAGATTCTGTCATATATCAGTGGCATTTGCCATTACTTGATTCGCTTTTCTTAGGTTCTGGACTTCAGTCTCTCTTGATTCTCTTAATGCTCTCCTCACTGACTCCTGTTCCTCAGTCTTGTTTGCTGGATCTTCCTCACCTTCCTTTAACTTTGGGGTTTTCTAGTGCTCAGTCCTTGGACCTCTTTTCTAAGTGGAATCCCTAAGATCTCATTCCTGTCTTCATATACCATCTCTGTAAGACTACTCCCAAATGTACAAATCTATGCCCTACATGTTCTGGGTTCTCAGACTTGACACTTCTATTTGAATGTTTAGTAGATATTTCAAAATGAATTTTTCTAAAATAAAATTACCGATTTTCTCTGTTCATTCACCCCTTCCAGCCTGTTCCCGTGTCTGTTGGCTCAAGCCACATCGTTGAAGAGTCATGTCAGTGTCGTCCAATAGTTACTCTCTTGTCCTAAATTTTATCCATAAATTAATTTTATTGTCCCCACCTTTAAATATATTTGGGATCTAACTACCATTCATGACCTCTGTCTCCATCACCCTAATCTAAATCACCAGTTTTTTTTTAAAGTTTATTTATTTTAGTAATCTCTGTACCCAACGTGGGGCTTGAACTCATGACCCCGAGATCAAGAGTTAATATACTCTTCCAAATGAGCCAGCTAGGCGCCCCCTTAGTCACTGTTTTAGCATAGACTACTGCAGATTTATTTATAGACCGTGGCAGTATATTCCCAGACCCAGAATTGGGATATAATAAACCTAATAATTTCCAAACACTTTGAGTTTAAGGTAGAGCCTGAGGAGTTCCCATTTGCTTGCTGGTATATGAGAGGATTTGGCTCTTTAGAATATAAATTATTACTAAATTTATTTATTATTTATTTATTTTGAAGATTTATTTATTTGAGAGAGAGAGAGCACAGGCAGAGGGAGAAGCAGACTGCCCTGCTTTAAAAAAAAAAGATGTCTGTCTTATAAAACTGTAGAGTTTCAGATGATGTTTTCTTTCATTCTGCTTGTTTAACACAGCTCCATCCTAATCAGGACTGTGGGAATTACAGTGGATAGTAGAAAAAGTTTATCTCCTACCTGATCATCAGGAGGAGCAGTTGCCAAAAATGAAATTTTGAACAGTTTATGTGCTTCACTCACCTAATTGAAAATTTCTCAACCCTGAGTGACACGTAAAATTTTTTTTTTTTTTTAAGATTTTATTTATTTATTTGACAGAGAGAGATAGCGAGAAGCAGGAACACAAGCAGGGTGGGTGAGAGAGGGAGAAGCAGGCCTCCTGCTGATCAGGGAGCCCGATGCGGGGCTCGATCCCAGGACCCCGGGATCATGACCTGAGCTGAAGGCAGACCCCAACAACTGAGCCACCCAGGCGCCCCCATAGAATCTTTTTAAAGGAAAAATTGTGCCTTAAATTTGTTGTGGTATTTATGCAAATTTGCAAGCATAAAACTAAATAGAATTCTTGTGTTGGATAGGGCATCCAATTTTTTTTTTTTTAAGATTTTATTTATTTATTTGACAAGAGAGGGAACACAAGCAGGGGGAGTGGGAGGGGAGAAGCAGGCTCCCTGCTGTGCAGGGAGCCCAATGCAGGGCTTGATCCCAGGACTCTGGGATCATGACCTGAGCCGAAGGCAGATGCTTAATGACTGAGCCATCCAGGTGCCCCCATCCAATTTTAAATATATAAAAGTGTATTATAAAACTGGTGGAATATTTATGCATCTTAAGTACAAATTTTGTTTGGCTTACACTGACGCCAACAGAAGAACCTGCAGAGTGCAGACAATATAGTATCAAAGTAAGGCACAATATTCTGTTACCATGGGCTGTGTGATACCTTGCATCACCTACTCCTTGTCTGTTTGAACTATAATGGAAACTTTGATTACTTCACTCTACTTACAGTCTTTTTTTCATTGATCTTATCAGCATTAGAGTAATATTACAAATGTGATTGTAAATCTCAGGGTTTGAAATCGTGGCAGTATCTAGTTATAATTACACAGGTGGTCCAAAACATACTTAGATTAATTAAACACGCACATGAAACTGAAAAAAAACACAAAAATAGTATTTCTTAGTGAGAACTTATAGATATATGTCTCTAAGCACAGTTTGGGAAGTATTGCTATAATTAAATATGAAATTTTTTATTGCACATATAGACAGAGAAGGCTTAGTGATTTTTCTCAGAGTTATGGAGCTAATAGTGGTATATACAAGACTCACACCCAAAAATCCATTTTCTTTTTTTAAGCTAGGGTTTTTTCACTGCTCCAAATTAAAACTTCACATTGTTTTTAGTCAAACATACTTGCTATAAAGTAGGTGTTTCTTAAACATGGTAATTTACTCTCATTAATGCAGAATAAGACTAAAATATTTGTTAACAATTTTTTTGATAGAAATTTTCTAGTTATTTTTATGTGGCTGTGTAGGTATGTGAACTAAAGTGTTTTTTGCTTTGTTAAGACCCCTGGACATACCCCTTCCTTAAGATGGGACGAGACACCAGGTCGTGCAAAGGGAAGTGAGACTCCTGGAGCAACCCCAGGCTCAAAAATATGGGATCCTACACCTAGTCACACACCAGCGGGAGCTGCTACTCCTGGACGTGGGGATACACCAGGCCATGCAACACCAGGCCATGGGGGCGCAACTTCCAGTGCTCGTAAAAACAGATGGGATGAAACCCCCAAAACAGAAAGAGGTACTTCTAGTGGAATCTTGGTGTGTGTTTAGGTGAAATAATTGATTTGATGAATGGTATGTTTATAGGAGGAAATCTGTTCACATCTCTAGTCCTGGGTAGAAAGGTAAATAATCAGTCGCTTTGGGGGGATAGATAAAGAACTAAGGCGATCGTATGCTTGAATTCTTTTCCCTTCTTGAAAACATAAAATTTACCATTTTAACCATTTTAAGTGTACAGTTCATGGTATTAAGTACATTTGTAGTATTGGGCAACCATCACCACTATTTATTTCTAGAACTTCTTCATCATCCTGAACAGAAACTCTGTACTCATTAAGCAATAACTTACCATTCCCTCCTCCTCCCAGTCCCTGGTAACCCCTATTTTCTGTCTGTATAAATTTGCCTAAATCTCTGTGTGTGTGTGTGTGTGTGTGTGTGTGTGTGTAAACTTTTTAAAGTTATGGTTTGTTAATTCTTCATGAGATTACCTGTGAGAAGTTAAGGCTTAATAGTACATCTGTTACATTAAAATTTTATAAAGGATTTCTAATGATATGGGAGAATGCTCAACATATGGTGGATGAAAGAAGCAGTTTAGAGTTGTACATGTGGAGTAATCCACTGTACAGAGAAATCAGAAGTAGCTCAAGATGCATAAAGTGGCTGTCTCTGGGTTGTACCGTTATGCCTGGTTAGAAAAATACTTTTGTTTTTCTATTCCTCAGTGGCTACTACATTTTTGTAATCAGTGGGAAAGAAACAAAAAGTAATATGGGAGGATAAATATGAAATGAAAATTTAAACTTTAAATGGGTCTCTATTTTAAGAATATCCTGTTCTTGAACTTGACCCGTTTTAATATGGTAGCTCTTTGAGAATAAACGGTAATTTTTTGACAGTGGTTAAAATTTATTTACTTTTTTTTTTTAAAAGATACTCCTGGGCATGGAAGCGGATGGGCTGAGACTCCTCGAACAGATAGAGGTGGAGATTCAATTGGTGAAACACCAACTCCTGGAGCCAGTAAAAGAAAGTCACGTTGGGATGAAACACCAGCTAGTCAGATGGGTGGAAGCACTCCTGTTCTGACCCCTGGAAAGACACCAATTGGCACACCAGCAATGAACATGGCTACCCCTACTCCAGGTAGAAAATCTCCCATTGGAAATAATTTTTTTCCTGGAAATATTTTGAATTTTTTTTCTCTCAGGTATTGTGTGTGCTATTAATGCCTATTTTTAGCAAAAATAACTGGATTAAAAAGCTTTGGCTTGAATTTTTAATAACAAAGCAATTAAAACTAAAATTGGTATTTACTGTCTTATATCCCAAGGGCCTATGTAATGATAGAGCCTTGCACTATAGGGGCGCCTGAGTGGCTCAGTCAGTTGGGCGGCTGCCTTCGGCTCAGGTCATGATCCCAGGGTCCTGGGATCGAGCCCCGTATTGGGCTCCATGCTCGGCGGGAGGCCTGCTTCTCCCTCTCCCACTCCCCCTATTTGTGTTCCCTCTCTTGCTGTCTCTCTGTCAAATAAATAAAATCTTAAAAAAAAAAAGACTTGCACTATAGATTGTTACAGAAATTTGCTCTTTTGGTAGGTCACATAATGAGTATGACTCCTGAACAGCTTCAGGCTTGGCGGTGGGAAAGAGAAATTGATGAGAGAAACCGCCCACTTTCTGATGAAGAATTAGATGCTATGTTCCCAGAAGGATATAAGGTAATAACAAATACCAGTGTGGTAATATTTAGGATGTGAATTTTATTTAAATGTTTTTTGAAGAAATTAATTGGTCAAGTTTGTATTGGCCCTGCCCAAATTTACTACTGCTATTCCATTCTTTTAGCTATTTCCAAGTATATTTCAGTTCCAAAAGGTAATAGAGATGAAAAAATGAATGACATGAAGCTTTTACTACTTTTGGAAGGTGAGAAATTATAAGGACTTCTAGGACCATACTTTGAGAACTCCTGCCTTGGTGGTATGGAATAAGCTTGCTGCTTTAGTTTATCAACAGTCCCAGAATTAAGCTCACATTAGATCATAGTTATTTTATTTTGTGCCTCCCAAGATTTTGTTTATTTAAGTTCCTGGGTTGCAAATGAACACAAAGAATATTCTCTTTACCATAGCAACTTGAAGTTTATTTTGAATTACAAACTTTTCTAAGTACCTGGGACTCAGGACCCATTTGCTGGTCTAAAGGTAGTCTAAGTTAGCTGGAACCTAGGACATCTAGATGGCTTTTACAGAGCCTTATATTGCTAGTGCCTGCTGCTTTTTAAGAGTTTGTATGTTTTTCCCCTTGTTAGGTTTATATTAGAGTGTTTAAGTGTGCATGAATTTCTCCTTTAAACTTCTTATAGCCTGCACATAATGCTGTGGGAATAGACATTCTACAACTTACTGTTGTCTTCTTAATTGCATTCATTGATTTCCTTAATATTCCTATTCCTTAATAGGAGAGAAAAATATTTTTTAGTGAATCTTAGGTGAAGTTTTTGGTTTAATCAAATGGTGTATTTTATAGGGCTTTGGTAAATATTTTACTTTTGGTTTTTATTAATTTAGTTTTATACACAACTCATTTTTGTCAAACAACTTAAATATTAAGATTCTTTGCTTTTATAAAAGTGCAGAGATTTATTTGAATGGGTTTTCATTTTATTAAAATTAACCCTTAATTATGTGTACTTTGTGAGCTTATTTCCATTTATGACCTATCGGCTCATCAACATGTTTATATAGGTTAATGTTTGAAAGTGATCAGAATTTCATTAGCCTGCTTCAGGTATCTCATTTTCCCACATTCCTAATATTCTTAATTTATGTTTTAATTAGATGAGAAATATGAATGGTTGTCATACAGATTTTAAACATAAGATAGAAAGATGGGATCAATGTTAATTCTTGTTTCCAAGCAAAAGCTTCTAGCTAACAAACTAAGATTAAGTGCAAATATTAATTCATTATGTTATTATATAACATAATGAAACTTTATAAAGTCAAGAGAATCCTAAACTATCTTTTAACTGTACTAGGTACTTCCCCCTCCAGCTGGTTATGTTCCTATTCGAACTCCAGCTCGAAAGCTGACAGCAACTCCAACACCTTTGGGCGGCATGACTGGTTTCCACATGCAAACTGAAGATAGAACAATGAAAAGTGTTAATGACCAGCCATCTGGAAATCTTCCATTTTTAAAACCCGATGATATTCAGTACTTTGATAAACTTTTGGTGAGTAGTAATAACAACTAAAATACTGCTTTTTATTTAGGACTTACAAATTGCAATATCTTAATCTACCTTTACATTTTCTCTTTTTACTAATAGGTTGATGTTGATGAATCAACACTTAGTCCAGAAGAGCAAAAAGAGAGAAAAATAATGAAGCTGCTTTTAAAAATTAAGAATGGAACACCTCCAATGAGAAAGGTAAGTACCACTTCACTAAATCATCAGGTTCATTATAATTTTATGTTAGGAATTTATATTTAATCTCTTCATCTTTACCAATGGCATAGTGTAAGAGAAAGAAAGGTATGTAATATGAGGGATTTAGCTTTTTTTTTTTAAAGATTTTATTTATTTGAGAGAGAGAGAGAACGAGAGATAGAAAGCACGAGAAGGAAGAGGGTCAGAGGGAGAAGCAGACTCCCTGCTGAGCAGGGAGCCCGATGCGGGACTCGATCCTGGGACTCCAGGATCATGACCTGAGCCGAAGGCAGTCGCTTAACCAACTGAGCCACCCAGGCGCCCGGGATTTAGCTTTTTAATCAAACAATTTTATGCTAATAAGGATGTTGAAAAATGGGATTCTCCTTTTTGTTCTCAGGGCCTTTAAAACATGCTGAAGACACTAACGTAATTAGATTTATGTGAGGAATTACATTAGTATCATATGTAATTTGAAGATGGACATTGCTTTAGCGGAAGTTAAGGTGTTTTGTGTTGTATCCTGTGGCTCCATTATTCTACTAAATTACCCTTTTTTGAATTAACCGAAAACAATGAAGTTCGGTTACAGGAGTTCAAACTTCAGAATAATTTGATGGGAATGCACTCATGCTACACTGTGTAAGATGTCTGTGACGTTTACACTAAAAATACTGTTATAGAAAATCATGGAATAATTTGCATGTTCAAAATGCTTAATTATAAAGGAACACACCTTTTACTTTTTTTCACCTCCCAGGCTGCATTGCGTCAGATTACTGATAAAGCTCGTGAATTTGGAGCTGGTCCTTTGTTTAATCAGATTCTTCCTCTCCTGATGTCTCCTACACTTGAGGATCAAGAGCGTCATTTACTTGTCAAAGTTATTGATCGAATATTATACAAACTTGATGACTTAGTTCGACCATATGTGCACAAGGTTTGTTCTCTTCAAGTAGTGTTTCTACTGGTTGAATATTTTTTTTTTTTAAAGATTTTATTTATTTATTTGACAGAGACACAGTGAAAGAGGGAACACAAGCAGGGGGAGTGGGAAGGGAGAAGCACGCTTCCCGCTGAGCAGGGAGCCGTATGCGGGGCTCGATCCCAGAACCCTGGGATCATGACCTGAGCTGAAGGCAGACGCTTAACGACTGAGCCACCCAGGCGCCCCGTGGTTGAATATTTTTTAATGTAAAAGGAATTCATGGATTTTTAAAACCAGCTTATTATATTTGCAAAATTTAAAAAAATTCTAAAAAAGTAGTAACTGATGCATGCATTCACAGTATAAAGAGAAATTGCAGCCCCCAGCAAGACACTGAGTTAACCAATACTAAATTTACATGTCCTCTTAGACCTTTTTCTTTGCATTAGCATACATCACACATATACGAATGTATGCGTGTATATGTAGAAGGAACTTTTTGTCATTTTTACAGTGGATTCATACTCATATTTTTTCATTTGCTTTTATTGTTACAACATTAGGACGAGAAAAGATGTGTTTCTGTAGTATACCATTTAGTGTTAAGGACCCATCTTTCCGCTGGTGATGATAATGCCTTAGAATTGTAAAATGAAGATTGATGTATAAGTTATTATCTTTTAAAATGTTGACTGTTAATCTATGTGATTAATAGCTCCCCCCAGTTTTTATATTTCTTTATGTATCTTGAATTTGCATAATTGAAATTTTTAATTTGTCCCTTGATTAAGAGAGTCCTGGTGATTATAAATTTCCGGTAAAATATGTTTTGTGTGCTTGTGTGTTTAAATTACATAAATGGCCTATAATAAATTTTTTCTCTGTAATTTTACATGAGTATGGCATTAGTAATTGTTGTGAAAATGTAGCTCTTTTTCTTTTTCAGATCCTTGTAGTCATTGAACCATTATTGATTGATGAAGATTACTATGCTAGAGTGGAAGGTCGAGAGATTATTTCTAATTTGGCAAAGGTATTTATAGTATATTTCTAGAGAAGAAAGTTTTGTATCCATCAATAGGATCATTTGATTAGAGAAAGAGCGAGTTCAGGGTTAATGTTATCAGCTGATGACTGTCCTTTTTTCTTGACTTTTTAGGCTGCTGGTCTGGCTACTATGATCTCTACCATGAGACCTGATATTGATAACATGGATGAGTATGTCCGTAACACAACAGCTAGAGCTTTTGCTGTTGTAGCCTCTGCCCTGGGCATTCCTTCATTGTTGCCCTTCTTAAAAGCTGTGTGTAAAAGCAAGAAGTCCTGGCAAGCAAGACATACTGGTATTAAGATTGTACAGCAGATAGCTATTCTTATGGGCTGTGCCATCTTGCCACATCTCAGAAGTTTAGTTGAAATCATTGAGCATGGTAAGTTGTAATATAACTTTGTCCTTTATAAGACAGGTGTCCTGAAATTTGGGCTACTGATTTGGAGAGATAGGTGGAAGGACTTTATCTATATCAACACGATATAGTTTATGATGGGCTTTGGCACATTATCTGCTTATAGGCTGTGGTTCATACTGGCTTTTGCCTCATTTTGTCCAATGTGAACAGATTCTGCAGTTTGACTAAATGATGAGGTTGTGGAAATTAGGAAGTGTCACTTAGTTACAACCTGTGTTTGGTTTTTTAGGTCTTGTGGATGAGCAACAGAAAGTTCGGACCATTAGTGCTTTGGCCATTGCTGCCTTGGCTGAAGCCGCAACTCCATATGGTATCGAGTCTTTTGATTCTGTGTTAAAGCCTCTGTGGAAGGGTATCCGCCAACACAGAGGAAAGGTAGGTTCACCAAATAGATTTTGTTTTTCGTTTGATTTCTACTCATTGAAGTTAAAGTAACTTAAATCTAATTTATTAAGTATATATATTTTTTATTTTAAAATAGGGTCTGGCTGCTTTCTTAAAAGCTATTGGGTATCTTATTCCTCTTATGGATGCAGAATATGCCAACTACTATACTAGAGAAGTGATGTTAATCCTTATTCGAGAATTTCAATCTCCTGATGAAGAAATGAAGAAAATTGTGCTGAAGGTAATTGTTCGAAATTTTTATCCCAGATTTGTTCATCTAAATTGGGTGTGTTTCATGGTTCAAAGAGAATGTTAAAGAACGTTAAAAAAACAACTGTTGTGTGTTAAGCCAGGCCAGTTTTACTATTATCTTTTAACTTTTTAGGTGGTAAAGCAGTGTTGTGGAACAGATGGTGTAGAAGCAAACTACATTAAAACAGAGATTCTTCCTCCTTTTTTTAAACACTTTTGGCAACACAGAATGGCTTTGGATAGAAGAAATTACCGACAGGTAAACTTTTATTGTAAAAAATATTTTCAAGGGATTCCTGACTGGCTCACTTGGTAGAGCATGTGACTCTTGATCTCAGGGTTGTGAGTTCGAGCCCCACATTGGTTGTGGAGCCTACTTTAAAAAAGAATATTTTCAAAAATCCTTTCAACTAATTTTTAAGTCAGTTCGAATAAATGTTACATATTATTTTTGCCCTAGTTACCTCACAGTATGTGCTTGATTGTGAAAGGAAATGGATTTTAGTCAGCCAGTTAATTTCCATTTTGATTTTGCATCCTACGGTAAATTCCCAGCTAGGTATTATTGTCTTTGTATCAACGAAATGCTTCATCTGGCTAGGTAAAACATGACTGTAGTCTTACTTTAAATCACTTTGATTTATACCCACATTTGGTTTTTTTGGTCACCTTTCTCTTAAAGGTTTTATTTATTTTTTTTAAAGGATTTTATTTATTTGAGAGAGAGCGAGAGCAAGAGAGAGTGAGCATACAAGCAGGGGGAGGGGCAGAGGGAGAGGGAGAAGCAGACTCCCCACTGAGCAGGGAGCCCGATGTGGGGCTCGATCCCAGGACCCTGGGATCATGACCTGAGCTGAAGGCAGATGCTCAGCCGACTGGACACCCAGGCGCCCCTCTCTTAAAGGTTTTAAAACAGGAATTAACTATTCTCAACATGCTTGCTGGCCTGAATATATCTAAATGGTTTTTTTCCTTTTTAGTTAGTTGATACTACCGTGGAGTTGGCAAACAAAGTAGGAGCGGCAGAAATTATATCCAGGATTGTGGATGATCTGAAAGATGAAGCTGAACAGTACAGAAAAATGGTGATGGAGACAATTGAGAAAATTATGGGCAACTTGGGAGCAGCAGATATTGATCATAAACTTGAAGAACAGCTGATTGATGGTATTCTTTATGCTTTCCAAGAACAGACTACAGAGGTAATGATACTAATTATATTATGGCAAATTGCTGCTGACTTTCATGTTTGTAAAACACATTACTTTTCAAGCAAATAATTATCACTAAAAAGTAATTGAATTTAAAATTTTAAAAATGCTCATGGTCTCATTCCAGTTGTCTGTGAGGAAATACTCTTCTTTAAATTTTTAGATTTCATTTTGTTAAAACAATATTAGCATTTTTAAACTGTTCAGTCACAAACTGAATTCTAGTTCCCAGTGAATGTAGTTCTAAAATGTAACTTAGCTTTTCTTGTTTTAGGACTCAGTGATGTTGAATGGCTTTGGCACAGTGGTCAATGCTCTTGGCAAACGAGTCAAACCTTACTTGCCTCAGATCTGTGGTACAGTTTTGTGGCGTTTAAATAACAAATCAGCTAAAGTTAGGCAACAGGCAGCTGACTTGATCTCTCGAACTGCTGTTGTCATGAAGACTTGTCAAGAGGTAAACTTTTGTATCATATTCTTATTTCTTCACCAAATAGTTTCATGTGAATTAGTAACATTTTAACATTTTTTTTTATTACAGGAAAAATTGATGGGGCACTTGGGTGTTGTTTTGTATGAATATTTGGGTGAAGAGTACCCTGAAGTATTGGGCAGCATTCTTGGAGCACTGAAGGCCATTGTAAATGTAATAGGTATGGAATTTGCTGGTCATATAAGAATTTTTTTGTTTTGTTCTTTTAACTTTCTTTTTTTGTTAAAAGTAAAATATAGAATCAATTTAGGAGTTGAGGAATGGTTTCTGAAACTTTGTTTTTTTTAAGCGCTTCAGAATTATAGTGAAGTCGGGATGTCAAAAAAGTTTTCTTTCCTTAAACTCATTTATATTGTACTTTAAAAAGAGAAAAGAGGGCAAGTTTAGGACCTGTAAGAGAGGTGGGAATAGTTACAACTCAAAAAACTTTGAAGTCCGATGGAATAGAGAATCCTAATAAAAATAGTGTCTCACCTAAAATGTATTCAGGGGGTGGGAGGAGACAATGCTGAAATTTTAGTTTTAGGACAAAACATTATATATTTATTTAACCTGAATTAGTAGATGATTATGGCAGGTTTTTCCTGTCGTGTTGCAGGAACATAACCAGGGAGAAAAGTGAATTTTTCAAGTTGTCTCATTTTCTTTATGTCTAATTTTTCATCCATTTTTTCTAACCCAAAGTAAAGATACAAGTATATTACAAATGCTCTTGAGTATGGAGAGCAAAGATTTTATTATTTAAGGACATTATAATGAAGCAAACAGATGGTCTCTTGTGTTGACTCTTTCATTGCAGTTGAACATGACTGTTGGGAAAGTAACTTCTGTATGGTTTAGAGGAGCCAAAATAACCTAGCAGGAGGTCAGAATAGCTGGCTGTGATAGCCATTGTTTTTCTCATTTTATTTAGTAAGGGGTTTTTATGCAATATAGGAGATCTTCAAACCATTGCATTTACATATAATCCCCAATTTAGCCCTGTCTTCTATACTTGAAGATAGCTGTTTGCCAAAAATCAGTTACTTGGCCACTTGTGGGGCTCTGGTTTGCAGGGAATTTTAAACCATATTGTTGATCAGGGAAACATGGGAAAAGCAATGGAGAGAGAATCAGAACGAGCAATTCTAGTTAGAGCAAGAGCCCCTGCCAGCTGCCTCCTTTTTTCTCTCTTCATAGGTGTAAATACCATCCAAGTATGCCCTGCATTGCAGGGAGACTGGAGATCTGTTTGTTTTGCAGTTAAAGGGTAAGGGGGCCCTTTCTGGAAAATTTTGCTTTAATTTACATGTCTACCTCTGGCTTATATTGTTGTGTATGGCCGGAACATAAACTGTCCCCATATTTAAATGTGAGTCTACAAATACATTTCAGAACCAGATAAAACTTTTTTTTGTTGTTGAGTATCCATCATTCTTTAAATCACTTCACTAATTTCTTTCATTTCTATGCATAATCAGAAGTTTTAATAAAAAGTTAAAAACAATTCTGAGTCTGGTCAGAATCTGGGACTTTTTCTTTCCATAGGCAGCTGTAAGTTTATATTTATGCCTGGTCATGTATATTACATTGTTAAGTAAAAGGTAAAATGAACAAAGGATATAGTTCAAATGTTTATTGATAGTGTGTTGACTTCTGTTAAATAGGTATGCATAAGATGACCCCACCAATTAAAGATCTCCTGCCTAGACTCACCCCCATCTTAAAGAACAGGCATGAAAAAGTACAAGAAAATTGTATTGATCTTGTTGGACGTATTGCTGACAGGTAAGCAGATTACCTAAATATTTTTATGAGCTGTATTGGTTTTCACATTTAGCTACTTTTTATTTACTGCAAATTTGCTTAGTGCTCGCTTTGGCAGCACATATACTGCAAATTTGCTTAATATTGCAAATACATATAGTAAGACTATCCAGTGAAATTTTCAGTGAAATTTCAATTTAGATGGTGATGAGAGGTGGCAATATAGTTTTTAAGATTAAGCCAGCCTTTCTGAAGAGTGATGTTTTTATTTAATGCTTAAACTGAGTAGGCGATCGTATTTTGAGAACTGAATTTGTTTACCTTCTAAAATCTATCATCAAAAAGAAATAACTTTTTTCTTAAATTAGGGGAGCTGAATATGTGTCTGCAAGAGAATGGATGAGGATTTGTTTTGAGCTTTTGGAGCTCTTAAAAGCTCACAAAAAAGCTATTCGTAGAGCCACGGTCAACACATTTGGCTACATTGCAAAGGCCATTGGGTGAGTATTATTTATTTTTATATATGTATTTTTAACGTTGTAATAAACCCATCGTGTTGGAGAAGCTTCTATTTCTGTAGTAATCTCTAAAGGCATGGTGTGAGTAATACAATTGAGAAAGCACATCATTTAACCACTGACCTTCAGTTTTTGAGATGTTTTCTTAAATTTCAAATTAAAATAGTTTTAAAAGTTTTTTTTTTTTAATTAAAGATTTATTTATTTATTTTTACAGAGCAAGGGCAAGGGGGAGGGATAAAGGGAGGGGGAGAGTCCTAAGCGAACTTCTGCACTGAATGTGGAACCCACTGCGGGTCTAGATCTCATGACCCTGCGATCATGACCTGAGCCAAAATCAAGAGTCAGACACTTAACTGACTGAGCCCCCCAGGCACCCCTAGATGGACAGTTTTAAAATTTAATCACACCTCAGATATTTTCAGAGAGGAAAACAGTACCATCTTTAGAATAATTTCAAATTTTTGTTGGTTTTTTTCAGGATATTGTTTAAAATGTTAGAGCCAGTTCTTAATAAAACAATCAGCATAATTTAACTCATATTAATGCTTTGTATGTGTGTGGGTTTTTTTAACATTTTATTTTGAGAGAGCAAGCATGAGCATGGGGAGGGTCAGAGGGAGGAGAAGCAGACTCCCCACGGAGCAGGGAGCCCACCAATAGGTCTCGATCCCAGGACCCTGAGACCATGACCTGGGCTGAAGGCAGACACGTAGCTGACTGAGCCACCCAGGCACCTCAGTGCTTTGTGTTTTTTTGTTTAAAGATTCTTTATTTATTCATTTTGACAGAGAGAGACAGCAAGAGAGGGGGAACACACGCGGGTGGAGTGGGAGAGGGAGAAGCAGGCCTCCCACGGAGCAGGGAGCCCGACAGGCTTGATCCCAGGACTCTGGGATCATGACCTGAGCCGAAGACAGACGCTTAACGACTGAGCCACCCAGGTGCCTTTCAGTGCTTTGTGTTTTAAAAATAATTTTCTAGGGATGCCTGGGTGGCTCAGTCGGTTAAGCATCTTCTTTCAGCTCAGGTCATGATTCTAGACCCTGGGATCGAGTCCCGCATCAGGCTCCTTGCTCAGCAGGGAACCTGCTTCTCCCTCTGCCTCTGCCTCTCCCCACTACTCGTTCTCTCTCTCTCTCAAATAAAATCTTAAAAATAATTTTCTAAAATGAATCCACAAACAACCGAAATTATAACTATCAGATAATCTATGGTTATTTGCTTTTACTTCGTCAGAACCAAACTAGAAGAAATAAAGGAATAGTCATTTTAGAAAATGAGATACCACTCATACATGGGGCTCAGTAACAGAAAATATTTTCAAGCAATAAAGCATAATAAAAGTCAGATTGATGAGATGGAATTTCCTCACCCTCTTTTTGGTAGCGGTAATTTATTTCAGCAGTGATACATTCAAGATATTGCAGTGAATAGCTTTTGTGCTTTTTTTTTTTTAAAGATTTTATTTATTTATTTGACAGAGACACAGCGAGAGAGGAAACACAAGCAGGGTGTGGGAGAGGGAGAAGCAGGCTCCCTGCCGAGCAGGGATCCCGATGCGGTGCTCAATCCCAGAGACCTGGGATCATGACTTGAGCCGAAGGCAGACGCTTAACGACTGAGCCACCCAGGCATCCCACTTTTGTGCCTTTTTTTTTTTTTTTTTTTTTTTTAGCTCCCGTGTCTTTCTAAGTTTGTGGTAAAATAAATGCTTGAAGAAGTATAGATGTAATAAAGTTATGTGGGAGGGAAGATAAGGAAAGTAGATCTTGTGTGTTGGGGCCATGAGAGACTATAGTTTGGATACCACTTAGCTCTAGTGGCCACGTTTTTGACCACTCTAGAACTATTCATTTTAAGTGTCTGCCTTCAGCTCAGGTCATGATCTCTGGGTCCTGAAATCGAGCCCTGGGTCGGGCTCTCTGCTCAGAAGGGAGTCTCCTTTTTCCTCTCACTCTTCCTCTGTGCTCTCCTTTCTCTTGCTCTCAAATAAATAAATAAAAACTTAACAAAAAAGTAAGTTCTTAAGTAGAAACAAGTGTTAATGCCAAATGACTTTAAAGTATATTTTATCATTAAATTACAAAGTTCCCAATATTTACCATAAAGTTTTATTCCTTTGCACTTTTTTCTTTTCTTTCCAAAAAAAAAAAAATTAATTTATAATCTGACAGTTTGCTGACACACTGCCTTTTTTTCAGCCCTCATGATGTATTGGCTACACTTTTAAACAACCTCAAAGTCCAGGAAAGGCAGAACAGAGTTTGTACCACTGTAGCGATAGCTATCGTCGCCGAAACGTGTTCACCCTTCACAGTACTACCTGCCTTAATGAATGAGTACAGAGTTCCTGAGCTGAATGTTCAAAATGGAGTGTTAAAGTCACTTTCCTTCTTGTTTGAATATATTGGTGAAATGGGAAAGGACTACATTTATGCTGTAACACCATTACTTGAAGATGCTTTAATGGATAGGTAAGTGACCTGAACTAAATGCAAGGAAGTAGTTATAATTCTTCCTTTATTTTAGAACTTATTGGAATAATTATTATATGACCTATTTGATATGATGCAGTTAAAGAAAGGGAATACTGGCCTGGATTTTTATGAAACTGAACATGACTATACATTTTCTCTTCTAAGTGCCCCCTCCCCTTTTTAATCCCCCTTTCATATCTTAGGCCAAATACATTTTGAAAGTAGTAATTTGATAAACGTTTGTTTTAAAAATTAAATATAGAGGAAGTGATAAGCATGAGCTTATTGATGTGATAAAGAGACTGTCTCTTTAGCTTTACGTTACTGGATGTGAAGCAGAGATTTCCATTAGGCTTTTGAACTTCTGAATATAGCCACACTAGTCCCATTTCAGGCCCCAGTTGTGCAGACAGTGGCCATTGATACAGTACTGCTTGAGCCTTTTGACAGATTCCTGATGCCTTTAACTGTCTAGACTGACATAGAACTTTAAACACAAAAGTAACTGAAGGGTGTAAAGGAAAGGTCAAGGTCCAGGTAGTGGAAATGGCTGTTTTGGCTCTTTATTTTTCAGGAAAGATAAGCTATTCAAATTAGAGCCAGTCCAGAGATTAAAGTTATTCATGACCTTCCAAAAGGGAGACTTAATAGGACTCAACAAGTTACCAGAAGGTATAAATGCAAGACAGAGACAGAACAAGAATCATGCTCTGTAAAAGCCTGGTCACCTGGGGCCCAATAAACTAGAAGTAAATTGTTCATATTCCTCAGTGAGGGGTGCCTGAGCATCATAGTGGGCAGACTTTGAAGTATGTGACCTGAAGTTAAAAATTATATTGTGTACTATTAAGTTGAGGTGCAGCTCATTGAAGATTACTAAATGAGAAGAAACAATATTTGGGAAATTTATTAATGGAGGAATACTGCTTTGCTATGAGGTCTAATAGATGAAGCGTTATTATAGTGATAATAAGAAAAGATACTAGTTAAGTTCAGTGTGTTTTCTTAAAACCTTTAAGGTGGTGTTACTTCCTTTGAAGTCTAAGAGTGTGAACTCATTCTTTATACCCGGCACAAACTTGTTATCTGATGTTTGTACTCAGTTGGGTGTTGAATAAATAGCTCAGTGATTTGTCGTAAACATAAATGCAGTTAACATGGGAGATGATAGAATTCTTACTCTAGGTTTGAAAAAAAATTTTGTTCCTTCTCCCCAAATTGCATTTTTGAATGAAACTTAAAATTTATAAGGAAAAGGATTTAATTATAGTTATCTCTTACATACCAGGATTGAATTACTTTTTCAAGTCTGTTAAGTTTATAGAATTTAAAATGAGATATTACTGTTATTCATATCGAAGAGTCATGTGTCCCCTCTTTAGTATCATACCGAAATGTACATGGCACATGGCGCTTTTGCTCATACTCCTTTCACAGGTTAATTAGGAAATATGCTTTATTTTTTAACCACAGTGAGGTTTGAATCATTAAAGTAAATGTGCTCAAGTAGAATTCTGTCATTCTAAAGGCATTCTATATCAGATACCTAAGGTATGAGATGACTGCACTGAATTTGTAATTTAGTTTCTAATTAGGGCAGGCAAATATTTGTAAAACTGAGACTATATCTTAACAAAGAGCTTTTTTCCCCCACCCTGTTACAGGGACCTTGTGCACAGGCAGACGGCTAGTGCAGTGGTGCAACACATGTCACTTGGGGTTTATGGATTTGGTTGTGAAGATTCACTGAATCACTTGTTGAACTATGTATGGCCCAATGTGTTTGAGACATCTCCCCATGTAATTCAGGCAGTTATGGGAGCCCTGGAGGGCCTGAGAGTTGCCATTGGACCATGTAGAATGTTGCAGTATTGTTTACAGGTAAGGTTAAGATTTTTAAGGGGTAACTCAGAAAAATAATTTAGTTGAATTAAGTCACTATTCCTAATTAGGAGTAGGGTATTGGGAAGACATTTGTCGGGGGAGGAGAGATTACATTTTGTCTTTGCGTGTTGCAATTTTGTGCATTTGTCAGGTTTTTTTTTCCTCTTAAAGGGAAATGTTTGGAATCCTATCTTTGTGGGTTTTTTGGTTAGTTGTGCTAAGGTTATGTATGTTATTGAAAATTGAAATAATATATAACTTTTATTATTCTAGGGTTTGTTTCACCCGGCCCGGAAAGTCAGAGACGTGTATTGGAAAATTTACAACTCCATCTACATTGGTTCACAGGATGCTCTCATAGCACATTACCCAAGAATCTACAACGATGATAAGAACACCTATATTCGTTACGAACTTGACTATATCTTATAACTTTATTGTTTATTTTGTGTTTAATGCACAGCTGTTTCACCTCTTAAACTTGCTTCGATTTGGTGATGTAAACTTTTAAACATCGCAGATCAGGTAGAACTGGTCATAGAGGAAGAGCTAGAAATCAGTAGCATGATTTTTAAATAACCCGTCTTTGTTTTTGATGTTAAATAGTAAATGCCAGTAGTGACCAAGAACACAGTGATTACACATGCTATACTGGAGGGATTTCATTTTTAATTCATCTTTATGAAAATTTAGAATTCATTCCTTGTGTTTAAAGGGAATGTTTAATTGAGAAATAAACATTTGTGTACAAAATGCTAACTTGTGTGTGTTTTTTGAACATGACTTGTAAAATGCGGAACTTTGAAAAGTATTGGTTTGTGTAGATTAAGTGGCTTAATTTTATTTTCTGTTACCTGGTTTATAGAAAGTAGCTAGAATATAAACTATATAAAGTGATGGCATCTTTGTCAAATTCCATTGTTCTGTTGATAATGACATCAAGAAGAGTAGCTTTGGGGGTGTTCACCTCAAACTAGCACAACCGTTCCATCACCATAGAAAATATAGCACCTTTGCTAGCCTGTCTTGCATAATACTATTTTGCACTTACATAGCGCCTTTCATCTCTTGATTTCTCAAAATGCTTTATGAACATACTTAAGAGAAGTGATTCAAGTCCTCTCTAACTCTTGAGTCTGTGGTTAGAAGGTGGGGAAGGTATCTTAAACTTCAGATCTGCTTTCTACCTAAGTATTTGCTAATAGAATAAGACAATCTCTGGGCTCTTTCCCATGTCATAAGCCACTACTCAACAATGTATCCAGTAAATACTTTTGAACACTTGCTGTATACCAGTCACTGTGCTTAGTGTAGGGGATGCAAAGGTGCTTTTGACCTGCCCCTTGCCCTTAAGGAATTCAGTATAATGGAAAAGAGGAGACACAGCTAGTGACTTATGTACTATTACTTATGTACTGTGATACACAATGGCAGCGGCTAAAATCTCCAGGTTTGCTTAAATTGATCTATAGATGTCAAGCATAAATTGAAACCATTTAATTCTAGAGGAACCAAGCATTAAGGCAGTACTTACTGGCAACAACTTCAAATATATTTTCAGCTTTTCCTAATTTCCTGATCAAAAATTTCTTCGTTTTAGTCCTTTTACTACCCGTAGCAGTTTTGTCTCCTTTGGTTAGTACTTTGGTGAACTTTAATGGGAAATGAGATTCTGTAGCAGGGTCAGCATGGGTGACTCTGCCATTGTAAGTAAAACTGTTCCACTGGGACAAGGAGGTTTGTTCCTCCAACTGTTAACACTTAGGGCCTCCTGTTTTGGAGGCTTACATGACAGTTTGTAATTGGCTGACTTTTACAAAATTAATACTGAGCTTTAGCTGACTCTTCAGGCAGAATTTCTAACTCCTTGTTGTTCCTTGTGTGACATAACTGTGACAACATGTCAGTGTGTACTGAAACAAATTACCCAAATCATCTTTTTATTCTTGAAACTTTTGTAATAGTAGCCCCCATGTAACTTTACATCTTGCTGTTCCCTGTCGTTTATGTCAAATGACCTTCAATAATTTCTAATCATGAGAATTGAAGAAAACGATTAGGTTTCAAAGCCAAAATTTGGTTTTAAACCAGTCTTGGAAAAATTTAGTTGTATTTTCACTTCCAGTACTTGGGTAACTTCAGTTTGCTTGGGCCCTGGCTATTAATGGAAAATATATCTGCTTTGTAGTGGCAATGTGGAACAAAGGAGACCGCCTTATATGACTTTTACTGATGCAAATAATTTGAAGACAGGTGAGGGAAATACGGCTATGACTTTAAAGGATGGGACCAAATAGAGGCTCATAGACATTTGAATAATTTTATATGCTTATTGAATAAGGAAAGCATTTTGTGACATACCCATGTGAAAGACGCTATGTGAAGTTTTATCTTTCAGAAGACTTTTTCTTTCGCACTTTCTTTTGGTGTTTCTTAAAGCCAAACTTAAGCAGGAAGAAAATGTTCTTAAGGGGTGACAGTGGGTGGGTTTTTCTGTGGGCTTTTGTTGGTTTTTCTGTGGGCCCTCTAATGGAATTGATCTCTGGCTGTTCAATTTTTTCCTATTGTATTTTTAAAATTTGTTGTACGGTGCCCTGTGAGCATCAAGTACCACCAGATGAATAAAACTTACTATGTCTAAAGTCTTAGACCAGTTTTTAATCTTAGTTGACTGTATTGTTGTTGCACTACACTGTTGTGGTTGTGCCATTTAAATAATATTGAGCTCTTTGGGTTTTCCAGACGAGGGAACTTAGTATTTGAAAAACCAAGAAACTTTCTTTAAATAAGAAAGGAACTGGAAAATTCAGTTGCAGCCATATAGGTTTAATTGTTTGATTCTTTGGTTTCTAGTGCCCCTTAAATCCCATAGTTTTAAATAGAAGCTACAGCTATTGCAGGGTTTTTCAACCTTGGCATTAACCTTTTTGTTGGGGCACCATCCTGGGCATTGTAAGGTGTTGAGCAGCATCTGTGACCTCAACCCACTAGATGCCAGTAGCACCCACCCTAGTTAATGACAACTAAAAATGCCTCTAGATTGTGCCTCATGTCTTTTGGAGGGCAAAATTTCTCTAGGTTGATAACCATTGAGACTTGTTTAGACAGGATTTCTGTCTGATAAAATTAAAGCATGATATAGAAAGCATTTCATTTTGGGCAACATTTGCCTGGGAAGTAACTAGAAATACTATTTCGCAAATACTTAAACACCTACTTTGGATAAAATGCCACATTAGTCTTGGGGAAGGCAAGCTGAAAACATGTAAGATGCTGACATCTCTCTGGTCCTCAGAGAATTCTGTGGCCCAGTTGGAGGCAAGTGTGTAGTGCAGGGACAGGAGTGCCAGTAGCTTGGTGTTCCTCTTGGAATGCAGTTGTTCAAGGTCCTGGTTGTCACCTGTGGGACATGAGGTGTGTGATATGGTGGGAGGCAGACAGGGCACGGAGACCTCCCCCCCCCTTTAAAAAAAAAATGGATAGGAAGCCATAGAATTTAAAGTGATCTGATAGAGAATTTAGATTTGCAGGGAAGTCAAGGTTTATAGTAGGCAGGAGGAAGTAAGTAATCTAGAGAGTAGGTTGGTGACATTTCCAGCGTTCATGCTAGAAAAACTAAGTTTCAAAAATTTGTTCTTTATAATCTAAAAAGACTGAAAGGACGACATGCTTGTATATCATATTGGACACAGACTTTTTAAAAATGGCCTAATATATTTTTTTGGAAGGAGATTTGTAACAAGTTAGTGAATGAGAAGCTCTGGAGGAGATTTAGACTGAAGTCCTATCCTGGAATATGTTTGTCCTGGGGAGAAACTTGCAAATAGGAAAAATTGTTAATTGTTCCTACGTCTAACTATACCCTAAACTTCAAAATTTTTTCAAATACTGAAAAAAGTTGCAAGACTAGTACAATGAACACCTGTCCGTGTAACCTCCATCCAAATTTAATAAAATTTTGCTAAATTGTTCTCCATATTTTTTTAAAATATTGTATTTTTATGAAAGTTTTCTGTCAGTATTACTGTAGAGAAATTTGAGACTATATAAAATAGAAGGCTGATGAGCAAGAGAAAGCAGGTAACTGCTTGAATGAGTTTCTTGTGAGGTAGAAGAGGTGGAAGTCAGGGCACAGATGGATTTTCTTGGGCAGGAAGAAAAACCTTTCCCTGAATTTGTAGGAAGTCAGTGTGGTGGGATGTAGCTATCAAAAATTGCACATGGTGTATCAGCGAGTAGCAAAAAAGAAAAACAGTTTTAACTGCTACTTCAGAAACAAGTAGACATAAATGAGGAAAATCAAACTTGTGCAAAAAATTCAAAGTTTAAAAACCTGGTGAAGTTTAATAACTTGTATCCATAGTGTGTAACATGTATAATGTGTAATATGCAACTGCACACTGTGTAGTTTTAATCACCAGAGCAGAATGTAATTTACACATTTGGGAAGAAAATCACTTAGCACTAACAGGATCACCAAGGAAGAACTAACTCTTCATGTGCCAATATCTAGGGCATTGCTACTCAAGAGTGTGGGCTGGAGATGAGCAGCATGGGTGTCACTTGGGAGTTTTTTAGAAATACAGACCCTTAGGTGTCACCCCAGACCTGCATGAGCATCTACATTTTAGTAAGATCCTCAGGTGATTTAAATGTGTATTAAAGTTTGAGAAGTGATGGTCTAGGGCACCACTCCATTCCCAATGTGGTTATGTAACTTCTGTGATTAATAAGAGGGATGGAAGTGTCTATGGAGGTGTGGAAGTAAGTGGGCCTAATGACAGACAAGAGGTAGTCAGAACACCCCTAGGATGGTACTTTATTGAAACCTAGGTGAAACCAAAAGGGAGGGAACAAAAGAAGGAGACAATTTGTTTTTGTGTAAAATCAATTGCTTTTTCCAGGAAGGCTGTGCTAGGGACAATGCTTGTGTCCCCCAAAACTCACATGTTGAAACTAATCCCTAATGTAATGTATTAGGAGATGGAGCCTTTGGGAAGTGATTAGGTCCTCGGGATGGAGCCCTCTTGAATGGGATTAGTGCCCTTATAAAAAGAGATATGAGAGCTAACCCTTTCTCTCTACTCTCTGCCTTGTCAGGAAAAGATGGCCACCTGTAAACCAGGAAGCCCGTGAGCCCACCCTCACCAGATGCTGGATCTTGCTGGCACCTTGATCTTGGACTTCTCAGCCTCCAAAACTGTGAGGAATAAATGTTGTTTAAGTCACCCAGTCTATAGTGTCTGTTATATTCTGCTATGGCAACCTGAATTAAGGCTGGTTAGGTCAGTGCAGTTAATAAAACTCAGATGTATATCCACATTGCCTCTCCTCCAGACTAGTTGACACTGGTTGTAGAACTGTGGATTGAAGAGATAGAGGCTTGTTCTCTAGAGGCCAGTGTGAGCTGGCTTGGGGCTAGAGCCACACAGCCTATTAAAAATCCTCTCCCTGCCTTTACCATGTCCTGAGGGAAGATGAGAACAGGGAGTCAACATAGTATAGGCTTACCAGTTTGTTCTAGAGTTTGTCATATCCAGGTTATAAATCCAAGTCCTGGATTCATAACTGGATATTACACTTAGTGACTGTGTGGCCTTGGGCAAGTTATTTGACCTCCACTTTGGTTTCCTAATTTGTAGAATGGGGACACTAGTACCTACTTCAATAAGTGGTGCTCCTTGTGAAGATTAACTGAGATAATGCCCCAGAGGTAAAATGCCTAAGTAAGTATAGGGCTTAGCAAATGCTGTTGATATAGTTTATTATTGTTATTATCATGAGGAGAGCTCTGTTGTCATTCCTGAAATTAGAGGGGATGGAGATTGGTAGGTGGCTTGAGAAGAAGTAGTTTGGAAATAACTCTTGAGGGAATAAGAGAAGGAACTCATCAGGGACATTTAAGATGTCCCAAGGGAGGGGCATCTAGGTGGCTCTGTTATTTAAGTGTCTGCCTTCGGCCCAGGTCATGAACCCAGGGTCCTGGAATCGAGCCCCACGTCAGGCTCCTTGCTCGGTGGGGAGTCTGCTTCTCCCTCTCCCTCTGCCCCTCTCCCCAGCTTGTTCTCTCTCTCTCTCTCTCAAATAAATAAATAAAATACTTAAAGGAAAAAAAAAAGATGTCCCAAGGAATTGCAGGATATTCTCGTATTGTTCAACAGCCCAGGTAGACGGAGAATGTGTTCAGTTGGATTGATCAGCTGGACTGATCAGCAGAAGAAGCAAGAGGATTAGGGTATTGACGTGGGTGCAGTTGAAGTCTTGAAAGTATAGATTTGCTGTTCAAATCTTCAAATCATTTTAGAAAGAACTGGTGTCACTCAGTGGTTAGAAGCACACTCTTCAAATTTCATTTCTCTGGAGATACTTCATGATTCTGCCTCAAATACTTTAATGAGCTATGCAGTCCAACACATTTTTATTTTCTTACAGGCATTTTTATATTTTCATTGCATTGAATAATCTTGAACAAATGACCTATTTGGCTTTTGAGTTGATGAAATCATACCTTTAAGGGGATTTGAGAAATGTATTCTCAAGTGTGTAAACAGAGTATCTACAACTTAAGTCACAAGGACTTCATTAGTTCATTCGTTTGACATTTATTTATTTACTAAGTGCCAACTATATTAGTAGGCTAGATGCTGTAAGTACAGTTGAAAAGATAGAGGAGAAAATATTGAAGTAACAGTAATAGAGAAGATAATGCCAAAACAAAGCTGCAGGTCAAGTTCTTGGTGAGTGCAGAGGACAGTGCTTCCCTCATGTCAGAGAAGGAGGAAAGAGAGTGTGGTCAGGAGGGAGCTTGAGGAAGAAGGCACACTTGAACTTAATTTTTGAGGGAAAAGTCAGACTTGCCCATATGGTGCTGCAAGGGAAGGAAAGAGAACTTTAACAAAGTAGCAGAAGCTTGGATTGTGTCTAAGAAGGTGTGGGTGGGCAGCCTTAGTGATAATAAATAGTGGAAGATCAGATGTATTCCCAAGAAGTTAGGTCCAAGTAGGTGGTATATCTGTTCATATCTGAATTTCCACCACCAAGAAAAAAGTTCCTTCCTTATTAGGTACCCAATACATCTTTACTGAACAAATGAATGAATGAGATATATTTTGGCTTCAGTTTATGGACATCTTCCAAGGCCACTTGTTAAACTTTATAGACAATGAGTAACCACTAACAGATCAGCATTCATTTATTCAACAGACATTTTTTGAAGGTTTTAAAGGGAAATGGCATGAATTGAATCGTGTTACAGGGAGATAAATATCCCTAGGTTCGTTTCCTTGATCCAGAGCATAGATTTACAAAAAAAGTTTATCCAGCAAGTGTTGTCAGAGCAGAATTAGTTCCAAGAAGACACTCAGACTGATTAAATCATGCCCCCCACCAAACACCCTTCCTTCATCTCCTTCACTGGGACACTGTAGCCCCTTTTGTTGGTCATTGCCTCAACAGTAGCCCACCACTGCAGGATATAGGCCAGTCGTGGAAGGAATTGATATCAACCTGGTTTTGTGTTCTTCAAATTACTTGCTTGTTTGCATCTTTACCTAAAAGTCTAACATTTGGGGGGTCTGGAGGGTGCTAGAAAAATGATTTTTTTAATATCACAAAGAGATCTAGAATATTTGTCATTTTCAGGGGGAAATGGTTTAAATAGTGAACCCTCCAAAGATCATGGCTAATCTGACTTGCAGGCTGAGGGGCTTCCTGGACATTTTCCACGTGAAGAGTTGGGATGGATGAGCTGTCCGTGCTGTTCGTGGAGCATGGCACTACCTGGCCTGGCCACCTGCCCCAGGAGATCCCATAGACATGTCATGACAAGGTAAGGAAACAGAAGCGGTTAATGCTCCGCAAATCAATGCCATTGCTCTGTCTCCACTCCAAATTATATATGGAGCCTACTTTTAATATTTCTCTTAGAGGAAAAGAAATCCTCTTTTTGCTCTAATAAGAAAAAGAAGTTTGTAATTAGATGCTAATGTTGTCATTCATCTCTGTCCAAGAAAGGCTATTAAAGGGAGTCAAGCTGTCTAGTCCCTTTGATGCAGTTACTGAGTTTAGTCCTTGGAGGTTTACCATAGCATACCTGGGGTCAGTCTCTCCCCAACGTTTCAAATGATTTGGATTTCTAGAGGAAAAATAGTGGCCTGAAAGGGATGGATGCTAGCTTAGTATTACTTGACATTATCTTGGGTAAAAAATAAAAGGGGATGAAAATAAAAACTCTGAATGCAATGCTGTTCTCTTGTGTGCTGAAATTTTTGTCTTGCTAGTTTTAACAAGAATTACTTAATTAATAGGGCCATGGTAGAGAAAAGAGAATCATTCCTGATTCTGATAAGATCCTAAAACAGTGAGGTATGGGCAAATAAAGAATGTTGTCATGATTAGAACCTTGGTGTTCAAAAGGAAAAATTATGAAATCTACATTCATTCAATGAGCAATTTAGCAACATGCCTTACATTTGATTAGTGCTTTATAATTTCCCAAACCCCTATCTATTTGCTTGTTTGTTCCTTACAACAAACGTATGAGGTAGACATTTATTATGCCCATTGTACACAGGAGAAAATTAAGGCTCGTTGAGGTTAAGTGGCAGTGCCATCATTTGAACCGTGGCTGGTCTGACTCCAAGCCGATGGATGCTCTTTCCACTGATGCATCTATTCGGTGTTATTTTTAACTATTTTAACTATTGAAATTAGTTTTGATCCTGTTGTTCTGGACTAATGAGAAGTATGTCATTTTTTTTTTTTTTTGAGGGGTGTTATGTTCTTACAAAATCCTTTAGGACTGATAAAGTCAAAGAAGTTATCAGGAGACCAGGAGAATGGAAAACCTTATTATAGAGTATAGAAATAAATGCATATTTAATGTGTGATAGAGAGTGAACTAAAAGGAAAGAAAAAAATAATGGAAAACTTTTGCCAAAAGGCTGTTCAAAGGGAAAACATATGACTTATTGAAAGATGAAGCACTACATGGAAATGAGATAAATAATGGAAACCTGTAAATGATTAATGTCTTGGTGCATGTGTATTCTGACAAAGACAAAACTGCTTTCATGAGGTGAAGCAATATGCCCAGCACTGAGGGAAAATAGGGGAAATGAGCACTAAATTTTAAGTTATCTCCCATAGGTTGAGTTTTCAAATACCATAGATGATCACTGGGTTTCTTTTCCCTTGGTATTTCTTTCTGTTGTCTTGTGAACAGTAGATTTGATGATGTGCAAATCTTTATTGACAATTTAATGGCTCCCTTTCCCCATTCAGTTCTTAAGATAGTGTCCTAAGTTAGCACAGTATTTCCTTTTTGTGGGTGTAAATGGAATGCCTGCTGAGCACAGGGCAACTGCTGGTAGCTTAGTGGGCTTTTCTGCCCAAATGGCCACCTCAGGAATTCCTTTTGCTCTCCTTGGTCTTGACCTCTGGCCCAGCTATACTCTGAGGCAGTGAGGTGAAGTGGCCCCCAGCCGAGCAGCTGTCAGGCAGAGGAGTGGCGGCTGGGCTGCTGGGAGTAAGCTCACCACATAATTCAGTTCCCCTCATGCCTCGCCACTCTCTTCTGCGCCTCCCTGCCCTGGCACAGAGAGTCGCTGCTATCTGGTAAAGCCCTTTACTTCTTCACTTGGCTCGCTCCTGCTCTGTCTTTGGGAACAGGCTCCTTTTACTTCATTTGGAACCCACTGGCTAAGGTGCTGCCCTGATAATGCTCTCCCAGCCCCTGGTGCCACACGCGTCTTCTCCCTCTGTGTCGAAGTCGCCCATTTGCTCATGTGTCTTCCTGAGTGGTCTGTGAAAGGCGTGAGCCCATGGACGGGGAGCCCAGCACCTGTCTGCTGCTCGGGGCATGTGTGCCGAGGGACTGAGTGAGTGAGAGCTCTCTGGAATTATTTCAGACAGTTGTGCAAGCACTTCTAGGCAGTAAAGCAGGCAGGCACATTTCTAAGCAAATACTTCTTTGGTATTAATTGACAAGATGTGAAAATATGCCATGTCGTCATATGATTGAGGAAATCATATAAAGCTGCTGTTCCATGAAAAGCTTTGTTCAAAAAATTCTATTTCCTGGGCGCCTGGGTGGCTCAGTCGTTAAGGGTCTGCCTTCGGCTCAGGTCATGAACCCAGGGTCCTGGGATCGAGTCCCACATCAGCCTCCCTGCTTAGCGGGAGACCTGCTTCTCCCTCTCCCACTCCCCCTGCTTGTGTTCCTGCTCTTGCTGTCTCTCACTGTCAAATAAATAAATAAATAAAATCTTTAAAAAAAAAAAAATTCTATTTCCTGCAGCCTTCTTAGCTTCTGACAGGGGGCAGCAAAGCCCATGAAAACTAAAGTTGGCTGCTTTTTACTGGTGGTTTGAAAAACTTTGGAGTAAGACCTTTAACAATTATCAGCAGAAACCAGCCCTTGATATCTGACAAACCTCACTGTGGAATAAAGACTCTAAGGTAAGGGCTAGCTTTTATTAATTCAATATTCTTTGAGGGCACTACAAATGGTTTATTTTTTTTTTAAAGGAAAAACAGTTTATCATTTTTAAATGCAAATAGCCGTATCCCTCACTTTATTGCTGAGTAGGAATAACTCTTCTTTCTGTGTGTTTCTCCTTTACTGCTCACATAGAACATTTCACTTCAGATACTTCTGATCACCAGATGTGTATGGGTTTTTTCCCCCACCAAGCAATTCTCTGCAAGACCAGCTGGGTGTCCTATTATTCAGTTCAGTTCCAACACTATCTACCAGGAGTTAGCATAGATCCCACAGGTTAAGGATTCAGTCCCACAAGACACTCCCCCCCCCCCCCACACACACTCTTCAGATGCCAGATTCAAGTCCCAGGTTGTTACCATATTTCTGACCTACTGGCTATAAATCGACGTTCCCACACACCCCTTATTGAGATCAATAATTTGCTAGAATGGCTTGCAGAACTCAGGGAAATACTTACTTACATTTACTGGTTTGTGATAAAAGGATGTGCTAAAGGATACAGATGAACATCCAGATGGAAGAGATGCAAGGGGCAGGGTATGTGGGAAGGGGCATGGAGCTTCTGTACCCTCTCCCAGAGCACCACTCTCTCAGCATCTCTATGGATTCACCAACCTGGAAGTTCCCCAAGTCCTGTGCCTTTGGGATTTTTATGTAGGCTTCATCATGTAGCCATGATCGATCATTATCTCCATTTCCAGCCCCTCTCCCCTTCCTGGAGGATAGGGGATGGGGCTGAAAGTTCGAAGCATCTAGTCGTGACTTGGTCTTTCTGATGACCAGTTCCCACCCAGGAGCCCTACAAACATTTCCTCATTAGAACAAAAGATGCTCCCATCACCTAGGACATGCCAAAGGATATAGGAACTCTGTGTTAGGAACTGGTGTCAAAGACCAAATATGACAGCCAAAGGTGTTCCTAGTGCTCTTATCATTTAGGAAGTTACTAAGTTTTAGGAGCTCTGTGCCAGGAACAAGGGGCAGAGGCCAATATATGTGTGTGTGTGTGTGTGTGTGTGTGTGTGTGTGTATTTTTTTCACAATTATAACGTCTTAAAAAAGATGGGTGCCTATTTTTTGCCAGTGATTTATAATGCTAAGGCATGAGATATTTCTAGTTGGTATTAGGGAGAATGTCAACATTGGTAAATTATTACCTGATGCTGGGGCTAATCCTCCCCTCACCCCACCTTGGGGAAAAAAAGACATAAAGTAAATAAGAAAAGACACAATGTAATGAAAGCAATTGAGATAACTACAGGAAAAAGAGCCTAAATTGTCCCTCCCCTGCCCATTATGAAATGAGTCCTTTGGTGTCAGTCCCATGCCGCTCGCACCTTTCTGTGCAGTAACCAGTGCATGGCCTGGCAACTTGTGTGGTTGAACAAACACTCTGGCCTGATCATATGTAACTTCTCCAGAGGAGTTCCTGAGCTGTATACCACATCTAGTTGTCCCATAAATACATATGGGTGAGGAATTTGCACTCAGAAACATGATCACTGTAGGCATATACTATCCCAGGTCTAATTTTAGAGACTCTGTTAATGTGTTTTGTTTTGTTTTTTCCTCCTTCCCTCCTTCCCTCCCTTCCTTTATTAATTTTAAGTAATCTGTATGCCCAACATGGGGCTCAAACTCACAACCCCGAGATCCAGAGTCACATGCTTTACTGACTGAGCCAGCCGGGGGCCCCAGTGTGTCATATCTAAAGAGATGCAAAGATGAGCAGGGGATAGAAAATAGGCAAGATTCCATGTGGTTGCCTGGTGGGTTTGCACAGGTAAGAGACATGCAGGTGAGCGGGGTCTAGTTGGCAGAACTTTGTCCCACAGGCACACAGCCTGAAATCAGGAATACAAAAGAAGTTAGCAAGGTATCATTAAGTCCTCTGATGTCCTTCTCCCTCTTAGTCTAGAAATCAGCTCTAATTTTCAACTCTCCCTCCTTCCAGCTCTTTGTTGCTGTATTTTTGTTACACTGGGGCTTTCCATCTTTTTATTAAGTTAACAATTAGACCTTTGTCCCCCATCCCTGTCTGTTAGGTTCCCTTCATAATTTTCAGAGGCAGATTTCAAAACTGGGTTCTTGTTAATTAGAAGAGCCTGGCCATTTCTTTTAATAATCACTCTTATACTGACTTCACCTTTTTTTTTTTTCCGTTTGCTTAACAGCTTCATATGATTCATCCTGTTTGTAGAGACAATGATTCTCTGAAGGGACAGAAAAGGTATTAGAAGTCTCTCCTAGAGGATGAGTTAGATGAGACTCAGAGAGGGGATGTTCTGGGCCTGTTGGTCATCTAGATTGTTAATGGTAGAACTGGGATGAGACCCTTATCCAGACTCCTCTGGAGCAGCTCATGATGCTCACTCATCAGTGGGGCCTGGTTTAGCAGTAGGGTGGGGGAGATTCTGAAATATGGGATGGAGGGAAGGTGTGCATGTTTGGGCTTAGCACAGTGCCTGGCTCAGTGCTATCTTCAATATGTGGCAGACTGCCATGGGGTGTCCCAGCCATGGGATTAGTAGAGAGCACAGAGGATATTCACAGAAAGGGATATGGGTAGAGACATATCCAAGAAGGTAGAGATCAGGGGAATAGTCTTCCAGAGGCATAGAGCATTTTGGAGTATCTTTTACTGAGCCAGGATTTATGTGATTTTTTTTTAAGATTTTCTTTATTTGATAGAGAGCACAAGCAGGGGGAGTAGCAGGCAGAGGGAGAGGGAGAAGCAAAAATTCCTGCCAAGCAGGGAGCCCGATGCGGGGCTTGACCCGAGGGCCCTAGGATCATGACCTGAGCCGAAGGCAGACGCTTAACTGACTGAGCCAGCCAGGTGCCCTGATTTATGTACTTTATATTATTCAGTTGCCACCACAGCCTTGGAAGTAGGTATCATTACTCCCATTTCTGAGATGGGACTACTGAGTCACAGGGCAACCAAGTAACTCCCGGGTTAGCTGCACCGAAGGCCTCTTAGGACACCATCCACATGAAGCACCATGTGAATGAAGCCCCCTGGAATGATGCAATGTCACACAGCTATTACGAGGCAGAGTCCAGATTCACACCTAGGCTGCTCGGCCTGCAGTCCAGGTTCTTAGCACCCCTTCCTACTGCATTTCCCAAGACAGCTTTTCTGGAACCTAACATTGCCCAGTTATATCTTCAATCCAACAGGAAAAAACATGGCACAGTTTATGATGGTGGGGTAGAAAAAATGAGTGAGGCTGAGGTTTGAATCCTGGGTCTGCCCCTGACGTGTGCGACCTTGGCCAGTCATCAAACCTCTTCTCATAGCCATTCACTTCTGTAACATGAGGGGAAGGGTATACCCTTCTGTCAGGCTTAGGGTGAGGACTCTGTGAGATTAATGAATGTAAAAGTGCTCTGTAGGCTGTAAAGATCTGAACAAATGTAAGGATTAGTACAAATCAAGGGAACAAGTGGAGCTAGCAGGCAGCTATTTATTATTTGGGCTGATGCGTATGCAGAGTATTGACTTTTTATGCCTCTGTACAAGTGATGGTATCTTGAGTCTTCAAATAGAGGATGAGGCCTCTGTGTGTGCCGGGGGTACTGCAGGGGTTGAGGGGGGAGGCCAGGAAAGGAAAACCATGTGGCTCTGAGTTGGGCCTTGAAGCTTTAAACTTCCCCACAAGGAAGAAGAAAATGTGCTAGATGTTATTGGGTGATGATGATGAGAAATATGAACCAAGCCTATGTTCCCTGACTTCTTGTATTTCTCTTGAGCAAATGTTTCTGTTCTTTAGGCAACTTAACAGCAAAATCACATTTCATTTGTTGAAATGTGACGAAATTGGGCAGAATCAGAGGCTCAGGATGCTATAGTAAAAATGAGCTATATTTAAATAAGTCTTAAGTGAATTGGCCTTAGGCATTTTCTAGATTAAAAAGAAGAATTGCAGGGCCGCCTGGGTGGCTTGGTCAGTTAAGCGTCTGCCTTCGTCTCAGGTCGTGATCCCAGGGTCCTGGGATCGGGTCCCACACTGGGCTCCTTGCTCAGTGGGGAGCCTGCTTCTCCCTCTCCCTCTGCCTGCCGCTCCCCCTGCTTGTGCTCTCTCTCTCTCTCTCTCTGACAAATAGTTCCATCCATATGGATCTGTTGTCTAAGGGTGTAAGGTAATGGCATTTATCAGAGAGTATGAATGAAGAAAACAGGACAGACACTTGTGAATCAGTGGAGCTGCTAAGCAGGAGGGAAATCAAACGATTCTTGACCTCAGTTTGGAAAATGGAATTAGCCAGAAGTACCATAACAAATGTGTGGATGTATATGGGGAGTAAGGGGAGAGAGAAAAAGAGAGGGGAGTAGAATTTAACAACATATAGGTGCTTTGGTCAAATATAAACAATAAATAGTTCTCACACCAAAAGTATTGGAGCAGGGCAGAGATGTATTGATATTTGTCATGTGAAGCTCTCTAAACAGATTAAAACCACATATCTGAATTAAAGAGGCAGCTTCTCAAACATCTACTTTAGCAGAGCACTTTCACCCCAAGTGACTGAGATTAAGCCACAAATCCCTCATAAAACCAAATTAATGAGATGATCCCTGGTTACTGAGAAAAGGAACTGGGAAAAAAAGGGAAAGTGATTTTTCTCATAAAAATGGTCAGTAGTTTTACATTTGAATTTTGGAGACAATTCATTGACTCTTAGGAGCTGGAATAACTTCAAAGATTCTTTCATCCAACCCCCCTCAGATGAGTAAACTGAGACCCAGAGAGATTCAAAGTCTTGCCCAAGGCCCTCGATGGGAAGAAGGCTGAGCCAGCTTTGAGCTCCAGTGTCCTCTGTCTGCACCCTGGATAAAAAGGTCAGTGAGGTTCCCTCCTGAGCCTGAGACTTAGGATGCAGGGCAGGGCAGTTGCTCTGGGATAAAAAGAAGGCTCTTTTAATATTCCCTCATTTTTAAAAAGTTTGCATTTAACATCTGCTACAGAGGGAGGAAAATAAATTCCAACTGGCCTCCTTTTTCATTTTATTTTATTTCTCATTTAAGAGTGGGGGTGGAAAGAAGGGCTGGAAGTTGAAAGACAGTAACATGAGCCATGAAAACACTGTGTGATCCACAATTAGAAAGGGAAATGCTTTACAGATGCCACAAAAAAAAAAAAAAAAAAGAAAAGAAAGAAAACAGAGGAAAAGGCAGTCTTGAATCAGGGTATACCTTTCTACCTTCCATATCAACCAGGTAAAAGAAATCAAATGCTAATAAATAACATGCCCACTAGAATCCTTTTGAGTATTTATTCACTTGGCACAAGTGACAGTAGAGTATATATGACATATGCTTTGTGTTCAGAAGACTTTTGCACCTCTTCATCCTAGTTCTGAGCTAATCAAAGTGGATGTTCTTGTCGTGCAGGTTCTTTCTTCCCAAATCTAGAATCAGACTCAGAATCCCAAGCAGAGTGAAGGGCTGGTGTATGACTAGTTGCTGTGAAAAGACTAGGACTTGAACTTGTCAAGCTAGTCAGAGCAGATGCAGGTCTATTCTTGGGATTGCCCGTCCCTTTACACCAGGTACCCACTCCCTATTCAGCCTGGCAGTAAACTCCCCCTATAGTTAGCTACCTTCCCCACTAGACATTAAAAAAAAAAAAGAAAAAAAAGATTTATTTATTTGGAGAGAGAGTGAGAATGGGGTGGGGGGTAGGGGCAGGGGCAAAGGGAGAGGGAGTCTTAAGCAGACTGCACACTGAGCATGGAGCCCAACGTGGGGCTTGATCTCACGATCATGACCTGAGCTGAAACCAAGAGTTGGATGCTCAACTGACTGAGCCACCCAGGCACTGCCCCCCCCCGTTTCTTTCTTTCCTTTTTTTTTTTTTGCATTAAAAAAAAAAATTAAACCAGAATACATCTAAGAGAAGCCTGGAAGATCAGGATAGATATTCTTTGATGATATTCTGAGGAGATGTAGTTAGTGGGAGTGAGATTTTTCATTTATTGCTGAACATGGACAGGTATATTTTGTTCATTTTAGATTATAAGTGATAATGATGGATATTTTATTTCCCTAGAATATTGGTGATTTAAAGTATCTCAATTAAAAATCTATTTGGCCACACATCACAGAAAACCCAGTTTGTAGAAGCTTAAACGTGTGTTTCAATTTCTCACTTAACTAGAAGTCCGAAGTAGGAGTTTGATGGTGGTGGTTTGCTAGCTAAAGATGGTGGCCAGTGTCCTGGTAAATGTCTTAGCCTTTCCCTTATAGTTGCATACATCAAATAGTGACCATCATACCGAAACAGAAGGCAGGAATAAGGGCACCAAGCGGAGGCCAGCTGAGACCAACCCTTTTTATTAGGAAAGCTAAACCTTTCTCAGACCACACTCCAAGCAGATTTCTGCTTGTGCCTCTTTGGCCATTAGTGGGTCATATGGCTACTTCCACCTACATGGGAAGGTGGGAAAGCAAGGAAAGATTATCATGATTAGTTTAGACCAGTTTTGATCCACCTGAGACTGGGTACATGGCTTCTCTAAGCCAAATCATTGTTCTGTCAACAAGGTAGAAGGTGGATTTGAGTAATCACTAGCACTGTGCATCACACAACGGAGTTCCAATTTCATACATTTACAAGTGTGATTGTTACTGTTAGCACTGCATATTTAAAATGCAGAGACTTTTACATTATTTCCCTTTGCTTCTTTACCTCTCTCTTGATAGCCTTATAGTTTCCATACAGTTTTCTTTGAAATGGTCACTGGCACCTACTTTCTTAAAAGAAGCATTGTTAATGGAGTGCTGGCTGGCTCGGTCAGTAGAGCATGCAACTCTGTGAG
The DNA here is from genome assembly GCF_009762305.2 of Zalophus californianus. NCBI lineage: Eukaryota > Metazoa > Chordata > Mammalia > Carnivora > Otariidae > Zalophus > Zalophus californianus. The sequence goes on along the minus strand of NC_045597.1, from coordinate 157,618,949 downwards.
TTCAGACTTCACACTGGGCATAGAGCTTACTTAAAAAAAGAAAGCATTGTTAAGACCGATCCCAGCTGTTTGCCTCCAGGGTTCTGACATGTGCTTGTCAGAACTACATTAGTTTCCTGGTACATATATCTTCATGAACAGCTGGAAGTAATTTTCAATCTAAGCCGTTCACATTTCATGGATGGGTGAATTTTACAATCACTTTTGAAGCAACTATTTTAAAAGCTCATGCATCTTTGATTGGACACTTGACTAATCCCATCCATTTCATTGGTACTTAAATATTTAAAAACTCCAAAAGGGTCCTTACCAGAGTTGTAAAAGAGATACAAGAAAGGCATAAAGAAAAAAAAAATCATGTCTTGTCTTGTCCCTCTCGGTATATTCAGTCTAGTCTCTACGCAACAGCTAAAGTGATTCTTCAAAACAAAAAGGAGACTGTGTCATGCTTCTGTTCTCAGTCCTCTAGTGGCTTCTAGTCACCCCCTTATGATGGGTTTCTGGACCCTAGGTGACCCAGACCCTGCCTGTCTCTCAGATTTTTCTAGCCCTCTTCACTCTGCTGTGGTCACACTGGCCTTCTTTTATATCCCTTAAATAAGTCAATCATGTTTCCATCTCAGGCCTTTGCCCTTGCCTTTCTTTTGGCCTGGGATTCTCTGTTCTCACGTACTTACGTGTCTTGCTCCCACCTTTATTCAGGTCTCTGCCCACGTGTCACCTTCTCAGTGAGTTTTTCCTGATGACCTCTGTGTAAAGTATCACCCCTGCCTGCACACCATCCTTCGGTGTCCTCTAACTTGCTTTATTTTTTTTTTTTACAAGGCCCTTATTTTAAGCTGACATTATGTTATAAATTTATTGGTTGACTTGTTTGTTATGTGTTCCGAATATGAGCTCAGCAAGGGCAGGAACTTGGTTTGTTCAGTTTATCCTCAGTGCTTAGAATGGTGTCTGGTATCGCTCTCTCTTTTTTGCCGCCATCCTGCTCTGCGTGGCTGGCTGCTTCTCGCCATGTCTTCTCACAAGACTTTCAGAATCAAGCGATTCCTGGCCAAGAAACAAAAGCAGAATCGTCCCATTCCCCAGTGGATTCGGATGAAAACTGGTAATAAGATCAGGTACAACTCCAAAAGGAGGCACTGGAGAAGAACCAAGCTGGGTCTGTAAGGCGTCACACGTCATGAGATGACACACCTAATTGGCATACATATTTAATTAAGCTGCGTGAAGATCATGTGTTCTGTCATTCTGTAAACATCCTTCCTACCTGGCCATAGACTTGTCTTATCATGGAAATGATTTTTCTCTCTTGACTATGCCCCTGCACCAGTAGGTTGGTTCAGTAATAAATGTGAGACCTCTCGGCTCTACTAAAAAAAAAAAAAAAAAAAAAAAAAAAAAGAATGGTGTCTGGTATCAGTAGCTACACAATAAATATTAATAAGTATTTGTTGGATGGATGAATAAGAGTTTCAAAAAAACTGGTTCAACTATCACCTATTCAGAAGACTAATAAGTGGGATCAGAGCTAGTTGGGTAGTTGTTTATTTATTTTTTCCCATGAGTATACTGGTACTTTATTTAATTTATGAGAATAAAAATAAAAATTCTCAATTAAACAATGTTACATTGAAATGTGGTCCTTCCTTAAACTATTTAACAAATATTTATGAAGTGCCTCTGCCTTAAGGAAATTGTCAGTGATTTTCCATATTTAATGTGTTCTAGCTATATTTCCCTATAGAGTTAACTCTACATTAACTATTAAGAGAAGGGACCAGGAGAAAGGTTTCTAAATATTCCTCAGGACTCAGTTTTTGGACCTGTTTCATGAACATGTTTTATTGATGACATGAATGATGCTTATAGGAAACTCTTTGACCAATTTAGTAAATGATAGGGAACCACTTAACTCAGTAATATTATAGAATCGGGATCCTAAAATGTCTTTACCAGCCTGTAGTAATGAGATATCCCACCAAAGAGAAAAAATCATTTGGTAAGAAAAAATGCTCCAAGAAGGGAACTGATGTTGATTGGTAACATATTGGGAAAGATTTAGAATTACAATCACTGTGACTCAATAGTATGCCATATTTATTACTAAGATGAAAGTACACTTACAAATGCTAATCTAATAATATTATTATATTATTAATAGCTAAGATATTTTCATGACTATGTTCAAATAAAAAACAAATCCAGACTTAGTAAGGGGACATTGTATTGGAAAGGATTATTGCAAGGAGGGGAAAGAGACAACTGCAGTATAAGGGGAGGGAGACCATTGCTGCAACAGGGAGACTGCTTTGACCTTAAGACCTGCAAGTGCCTTCAGAATCCAGTGAAGAGAGTTTTCTTTTACACACAGAGGTAAACAAAGAACAGGGGTGGGGAAGCAGGATAAAAGGGTGATATGGTGGGTAGTGGAGCAGAAAAATGTTTTACCCTGAGGCCAGTCCATTCTCAGGAGGGGCTATATGCTGACTAGGGTGGAGATGGGCCGAAGTTCAGGGACCAGGAGGAAGGAGAGAACCAAAGTGTAGTTGGGAAGAGCAGTTTAGCTGATCATTTATGAGGCAAAGGGAATTTTGAGGGTCTGTGTTTGACTTTTAAATAAGGGGACATCTATGAGTCTTATCAAAGTCACGTGGGGAAAGGTAGTTCTTTGCCGTAAACCATTCTCCAAAATACAGAGAGGTTTCTTAACCTTCATTGTTTTCCAGGATCACAGGATTCAGGTAAAAGTCAGCATTTATATAATGTATAAATTATATAATGCACAGTGTACCAATTTTAATTATAATATATAGCTGTTATATATAAAATACGTATATGAGGTATATATATATGTTATATGCACACACACATAACAGCTGGTATAGTGTAATGTCAGCTGCCCCTTTAGTCTTGGGGAGGTGACAGGTAGCTTTATCTTAGTCAGTTAACTGCTGGCTCAGAAGAGCAACTGTGGCTCCCAGGCCTCACTATTATTTGGCCAGCCCATGGGTTTGAAGTCTTGAATATGAAAGTCTGGAGTCAGGGCTTAAGTCCAGCTCTACTCCTCCTATCTTTATACTGTACCATAGCCACACATTTACCTTTCATTGGGATCTGGCCTCTGGAAGTGTCTGAATTTGCAACCCCTACTCAAGAGTGCTGTGGGCCCACCCTTTGAGGAATGTGGACAAACTGGATCATATTCAGGAAAAAACAACACAGATGGCAAAAGAAGAGAAACAATGCCACCATATGAGGAGTTTGGAGATTTAGTCTAGAGACGATGGGCCCGGAGAAGGATGAGAGAGCCCACCCTGACTGTCTCTAAATACTAGAAGTGCTGCCATTTGGAAGAATTAGACTTGTCTAGTCCCAAAAGAGTAGTACCAGGACAAGTGAGAGGATGTTGCAGGGAAATAGATTTTGTACCAGCATAAGGAAGCCCTTTCTCACTGAGCTGCCTTGGGAAAGTAGGGCTCTCCCTGTCACTAGATGTTTTGCTGCAAAGCTTCATGATGGAGCTGCAGGAGGGGATCTAACTATTGAGTGGGTGTGTTGGATTAAGTAGTTTTGAAGTTCCCTTCCTACTGTAAGACTCTGATTTTGTGAAATAAAATATAACCCCATTATTTTGGCCTCCATTGATTTAGAATGAGTATAAATCCTATTAGTGCGGTGGAAGAATTTTTCCTTTTTAACATTTTATAATATAATATTATTTTATAGCATTTTGTAAACTGTTTTCTAAAACATTTTAGAAACATTTTAGGTTTTAACTACATAAAACCAATAAGATAATTTATTGTTGGTCATGTATAACACTATTCCAGAAGTTTTATGGAGCAGTAACAGAATGTAGATGCATCAAAAAGAATAAAATGCCTAGGAGTAAATTTAACCAAGGAAGTGAAAGACCTGTACACTGAAAAGTATAAGCAATTAATAAAAGAAATTGAAAAAGACACAAATGGGAAGATATTTCACAATCATAAATTGGAAGAACAGAATGTCGAAGGAAAATACATTCTCCCAGGAGTAGTCAAAGTTTATATGGGACAATCTGATAAACCCATGAGGCAATAAGTGAACCAGAAGTTACGTTTATTTGTATCTTATATATTTACAAAATAGAGTGAAATTAGAAAACAATGTGCTAATTGTCAGGAAAACTCAGTAAAAGGGGGCCCTAGTGAATACAGTGAAAGCATGGTTTACATACAAAATATCAGAACACAAATAAAAGATTACTAACCAAGTACTTGAACCCAGACTGTATTAGAAAAAGAAAGTCTGTATAATCATTAAACAAATTGAAAAGAATCATCATAGGCAACCTTAAGCAGGAGGAAGATCTTGAGTTTGCCCTTGAATGTTGGCTATGAGTAGAACAAACAAGGCTGGAGAGCAGCTGAGATGGGAATGAGGTGGGTAGGGATCAGGGATGACAAGCAGATTGTCCAGTTGAGGGAGGGTGCATGCCAGGAGTGGAGGGGATACAATTATTGGATGGATCCATTGTGACATTAAAACCAGGCAGGGATATTTGCAGTCGCAGTAAGGAGCTAAAGAATGAAATGACATGAGAAATTTAAAAGAGCAGTTTCTAGTTCATTCACTAAACATTTATTGAGCACTTTACTTCACACCAGGCATGCCCAAGATGCTGAGGACCCCAGTACCCAGAAGAGTTACAAGTAAATGGGTGAGAAAGATAAGGAAACATTATAATTCCATGTGATAAGTCATGGAGAGAAAGCACAGGCTGCCCGTAGTGTACAAAAGGGTTGGGTGTGGTTGGCTCCACTCCAGGTGGGGGTTGGTGTGATGCCACAGAATGCCTTCAGGCAAAGAAATATGTGAACTGAGTTTTGAAAGACAGGCATGTGAGGTTTGGGGGATAGGCTTGCTTGCAAAGTGATCAGCACCTACAAAGTGACCTGGAGAATAAGTGGGGGTCATGGGAGAATTGGAAGGAAGATCATGGAAGCTGGAGTGCAGGACTCTGGAGGGTAGGTGAAGGGACAGGTGTGGGTAAGAGGTGGTCCCAGCCAGGTGAAGAAAGCACTTACGTAATACCAATAGTAGCAAATGGGTATTTGCTGTTATTTTTTAGGGTAATTTTTTGAAAGCTTTAAAAAAAATTGTTTTAGAGAAGAGTGAGAGTGGGCCTGAGGGTGCTAGGGGCAGAGTGAGAGGGACAGAATCTCAAGGAGACTCTGGGCTGACCCCAACATGGGGCTGGATCTCATGACCCTGAGATCATGATCTGAGCTGAAACCAAGAATCAGACGCTTAACCAACTGAGCCACCCAGGTGCCCCTTTTTAGGGTAATTTTTTAAGGGTAAATCAAGCTGCAAGAATGAATGAGATTGTGGAGGGACTGAGAGAAGGCAAACCAAAACTGGGGGAAACACATGGTTTTCTTTTATGCACAGATAATCATCTCCTACATCCTAATCATCTGCTATAAAAGCAAAATTCCAGTGGCCTCTGCTAGGAAACACTGGTGGACCTAGTTTAAGTCTTTATATTAAGGTGACAAAATGCTCATTTTCTTGAAAATAATTTTTCATGATTTATAGTTTTTTGTTTTTGTTTTTACTACTTAGAATTGGTAATATTTCTATTGTTTGTTAAAAATGCTTTCCCAGGATCAGTTAAATAAATTGTGGCATATTCCTACACTGAAATACCATAGTCATTAAAAATGATGCCATAGAAGAATATATGATGATATGGGGAATAGCTCATTTTGTATAAGTGGCGGGGTTGGGGGGGGAAGGTACTACAAAACAATATCAATGATCTTATTTTTTATTTTTAAAATTTATTTATTTTAAAGATTTTACTTATTTGAGAGAGAGAGAGAATGAGCAGTGGAGAGGGGCAGAGTGAGAGAAAGAGAGGGAGAGAAGCAGTCTCCCCACTGAGCAGGAAGCCCAATTCAGGGCTCCATCCCAGGACCTAGAGATTACCATCTGAGCTGAAGGCAGACGCTTAACCACCTGAGCCACCCAGGCACCCCTATGACCTTAATTTTTTTAAAAAGAAAAACAAACTGAAGTAAAAGATTAGTCAATTCCTTTTTCCTGAGTTTCATTTTCCTCTTCAGTAAAATAAAATATTAGATAATGGGTTTACTCCCCTGCCATAAATAGGGATAAAAGTGGATAAAATACATGGAAACAACTGTTTTCAGCCATTCGATTACACTTCAGACAATGTACTTAAGAGAAACACAAAAGACAAGTGCCCATTCACCCCAGCTTTCTGTCTGAGAATGTGTTCTGGACTGTGGTGCAGAGCTGGAGCAGAGTGGTTGTCTCACTAAGTGGTAGTTTAGTGAGTTGAGAAGGCAGAGATCAGCATCCAGAGTTGCTGAGGGAGACTTTGTGCAGCAGAAAACTGAAGAAGAGGGAGCTGGGCACAGGAGAGGGCCCCTGAGGTCTGCAGGAGCATTCTCCTAGGATTTTTAGCTAGTGCTGGCTGATGACCCACAGGCCAGACTCCACAGACTCCACAGCGCCTGGTGGAGAGAGGATTCTGGGGGTGAGGGTGGAAAAAACACAACTGACTGGACATAGGGAGATACAGGGTTTGGAGATGCTGAGCTCTAGCTAAGCCAGAGTGGAGAGACCTCTCCAAAAACCTCAGGGATTCAGTTAAGACCCCAGAAATGCCATGCCATAGGAATAAGAATCACACTAGATTCAGGACAAAAAAACAAAAAACAAAAATAACCCAACATTAACAACACATAAAATTTTTTTAAATTTACCCTGACCAAGAGGAATTGACAGTTATTTAACCACTTGCCAGAAAAAATTTAGGACCTTTAAAGGAAGCCAACATAATCCAGAGTCCATACAAATAAATAAAGGTATTAGATTAATGATGTCAAAGACTCTGTTAACCTTAAAAATAAAACTGTCAGTCTGGGCGGTTCAGTGGGTTAAGTGGCCAACTCTTGGTTTCAGCTCAGGGTGTGAGCTCAGGCCCTGGGATGGAGGGCCCTCCCCGCCACTCGTTGGGCTCCGTGCTCAGTGGGGAGTCTGCTTCAGGATTCTCTCTCTCCCTCTGCCCCTGCCCCCACTCACTTGCTTTCTCTCTGAAATAAACAAATAAATCTTTAAAAAAAAAAAAAAACTACCAGTTATTTTACCAGAAAAAGATGGGTTTATTCAGAATAGCAGCGAATTGTAACCCAGAACAAGCAAGCTGCACCAACACCACCCGCATGTCTGGGGAACAAAGGAGAGAGGAACACTTTTATAGAGGAAAGGGGTGGGGGCTGGGTTGACCCTTATAAACAAAATAACCATTGGAGTAAATTGGGAGTTTGGAGTATGGTAGCTTCTCATTGGCTGGGTTGTGACAGTCTCTCATTGGCTGGGCTGTTGCTGGGGGAGGAGGAAAGCCTTCCTTCCTCCTGCTGGGATAGTAAAGTAGTATCCTTGTGAAGATCTTTCTCTTCCTGTTGGATTTGCAGTTGATGAGTGGTAGGGCATGAGAGCTCCCCTTTCCAGCCTCTTGGCTCCATTCTAAATGAGGTTTCCTTTTATTAATTTTATTTTTACTTAAGTAGTCTCTACACCCAATGTGGGGCTCAAACAACCCTGAGCCCAAGAGTGGTGGGCTCCGCTGACTGAACCAGCCAGGTGCCTCTCCTTTTATTAATTTTTATAGTTCCTTCTAATCATAAAATTCTGTGACCTAGAAAAAAATACCTTGTTCTCCTTTTGGCTTCCTATGTGGTCGCTCTTCTTTCTTCCCATTTCACAGACATGGAAACTAAATGATAGTTCAGTAATAAAATATTTAATTTACATTGTATTACTTAATCTTTTAAAAATTCTTTTCTGTTAGTAGGCTGTGTTATATGTAGATATAAATATTTGAGTATATATTGTATACTTAAAACTTTGCTAAAAATTAAGAATTCTAAAAAAGAAATTCTACCTTGAAGGAGTTTATAATTCAGCTGGAAAGGAATGAAGATTCACATATAAACTGATGAATAAAATGGTGAGCAATAAAAATGAAACCAAAAGTGTAATTTCATCACTGCACAGAAACAAGACCAGAGAAGGACCCATGACCTTAGCACATACACGGATTTACTCCTGAGGTGACTTAAACGATGGAGAATGAGACACATTTTCTAGCACTACAGCCCCACCAGAACCCCCAGAGGAGGCTCATTGCCACCTACCACACAGCTGGAGGAAGCTGGCCAGTTGTGTAGGATGCTCACCTTAGCCCTCTTCCGTTCATGGCTATTCCTGCTCTCAACCTGTTGTCTCCCCAAAGAGGATCCTGACTGTCCTATCTCTCTTCCCGGCCTCACATGCACATTCTCACTCAAGAGAAAACCAGGTGGTGGATGAATGCCACTATGCGGCGCCCCCCAACCCCCAGTAACAAGTACTGAAGGGTCTCATGCCATAGAATAATAGTCACTAATTTTATGTCCTCATCAATTAAGAGCAGAGAAATACTAGCAAGTCTTTCCCTTCTCCCTCCCCTGAGGTTGTTACATCAAAAGCAGGGCCTTAATTACTCCTAGACCTGCTCAGAGGAACTAAGATTAACTAATAATAACTTCTTGGCTTGTCTTGATTCCTAAAGTACTAACTAATATATTGTGGCCAGGTCTTGTTGACTAGGTTACTATAAATAATATATATATATATTTTACTATAAACAATATATTTGAAACTAAAATGTAAGAATGACTCTAAATTTCTTTCTACCAGGCAAGATTATGATAGCTGAAAACTTAAAATACCCTCTCTATATAATAATATGAGTTCTTCATTTGTATTTATATCTACATAAATAATATTTATGTATATTTATTATCTATATTTTAAAATGTTTATAACAATAAAAATGCCAGGGTCTATAGAAAAATAAGCAAAGGATTCAGAGTAAGTAATCCATGTGGTTAATAAGCAAGCATAAAGATGCTTAACTAATGAGTAACTGAAAAAATGCAAATTGAAACAGTAAGATGATATTTTCACCTACCAGTTTGGTAAAGATTTAAATATTGATGAAAGCATGAGGAAAGATACTCTTATATACTATTGCTAAAAGTGTAGATTGGTAAAAACTTTGTGGAAGGCAGTATATACTTAATTAAAAAAATCTGTATACCATTTATGCTAGGCATCCTATTTCTAAGAATTTCTAAGGAAATAATTAGACAAAGGCACAAAGACAAAATTTACAAGCATGTTCACTGTAATAGTATGTATAATAGTAAAAAATAGTACTAAGTGAGCATTATATAAGATGAGGAGGTGTATTTTAAAGACACAGACAGTAACCAGCTCACCCATTAGCTATAAATTGTGATGATATTTTCCATAAAAGCTTTGCGGAGCATTAGATAATTGGGGCCAGAAAGGTCAGTGAGAAATGTCTCAACTGCTTTGCCATGGTGAGTTGACTGTGTAATATGCACTTAATGGAAAGGCAACTTGCCAAAATAGATAGCTCTCTCCCATACTGTCCTGGGGCCTATTTGTTTTTAAATAAAGAACATATTTTAACCCACTTAGATATGGTAAATTTAGTACAAAGCTTTCAATGTTTTTTTTTTTTGGGGGGTGGGGGGAAGAAACCCTAAACTGATTCACAGAACACAGAGACTAGAATTTCAATTGAAACCAGATTTTCTCATTGTGATTGTATTTAATGGCTATCAGCGGTCAGACCCAAAAACCCACATCTCCAATGTGGCCCAGCTAATGTGAGTCACCCACCAATGCCTGGGTCAGGTACCTGGATTCCTCTGTGCAGGAGAAACAGATAACTATGCCAGTAGCTTCAGTTTGTGCAGAATTTACTACGTGCTGGGCACCATGCTTAAGCATTATACCCACCTTACCTCATTTAATTCCAAGAAACCTATAGAGTGCTTTCTCCATTACATAAATGAAACAGTTGAGACTCTGAGAAGTTAATGGCTTGCTTAAGGTCATCCAGCAGGGATTCCGGCCCACAGCAGAGTCCACAGCCTGGCTCTTACTTTCCACATTGTAGTACAGTCTCTCCATGTTGTACAGAGAAGGAAAAAGGTGGGAAGAAAGCGTATTAGCATGGGTCTATTCACTTGATAAGCACCAATGTGGCTGCAGTAATTTTCTCAATACTAAAATATTTCCACACTAATTTGTAAATAGTGTTGCCCATAGTCTCTCCCTTCCTCCCCAGTGCTTTTCCATTGCCCTTCTCCAGGACCCTGGGGCCCCTCATTTAGCAACGAGAGGGACCACACCTGGTCTAGCAGGGCCCCTCAGGAGCCCTTCCAGGGCCTTCTTTTTGGGCACTGTTGGGGATTATTAATTCTCTGTATATCATCCCTGCGGAGAAGAAACACCTAGTGAGCATAGGGCAGAGGCAGGGCTGCTAGTTCTAGAATTCACAGCTTTGTTTGCTATATTCCATCTCTAACTACTCTGTTTTATACTTAGAGGTTTCCTTCACATCAGTCGTAAGGCAGTTCCAGTGTTCTCCCTCTGCTGTCACCCAGGGCCAGGTGCATGAGGTCTGTCCTTACTGCACTGCCTCCTCTTCCCTCGTGGCAGCATTTCCTCCCATCCTGCTCTGTCGGCACTGGCAGCTCCATGGGACAGCCAAACGTGACGTGGCATTTGGAATTTGGGGCAATTTGATCACATCTAAGACATTGTGACTGTGAGGTTCACCATTCCTGTATGTCCCAGCAAGAAAGAAAGCCTTGTGACACATGACAGTGCTGTGCCATCATGGATCAGTCGCACTAGCATCTTGGTGCTTTGAGATTTCTTTCAACTCTTCTGCAGGATTTGGCAATTTCTCCTGCCTCTGGTTGCCATGATAGGCAGTCCTTCTGCACATGTCTGTAACAAAATGTAACACAGATTCGTCTGCTTGTGAGTATGCCTCTTCCCTTCCCAGGTTCTGTAAAGGCTGTGCTTGGTTTACTGCTTTGCTAAAAATATGTAAACATCCTCATTCTTCCTAAGAACGTGTGTGCATCTTTAATACCAAATTCACATTCTACTGCTGTTTCCATTTTCTGCTATGCTGGTTCTATTGAATTAATATCTGTGAAAATCCAAATTGGAGGTGCTAGTTACACTTCTTCCTAATACATATTAAAGGTAAATTTAATAACTATTAAAATGGGGGAAAATGCTGTCTACAGTCATCTCATTGACCCCCGATAAGGTGTATGCCAGGCTCTGGGAACAAATCTCTGTGGCAGGTTGGCTTGCGGGGAGGTCCTGGCAGTTCTCAGCTATATAAGGTGTAAGGTTATTGTCATAAAAGGGTAGGTGGAATTGTCAAACTTTGACTAATGTGTAATGGTAATTCTTCCTGGGATTCAGCATACATATATTTATCTGACATCTGTCAACTGGAGTGGGCTGAGGGGGTTGTGTGACACAACGCATAATGGCATAGAGCTTGCCGTGGGTAAGACGGGTGTAAAGAAAGCTCTTCTGTTGCTTGGATGTGAGACATAAGGTCATTGCCTCAAAAATATGTAACAGAGCATGGTTAGGCAGGAAGAGGGTGTGTTCAAATAGTAACATGGCACGGAAGGGTGACAATTATAATTGTGGCTGCTTTGAGAGTCACAGTCACGTTGTTACACTAGAGCATAATTGTATTGTAATTATTGCTAATTTGTCTAGTATTGTCTGAGACTCCTTTCAAGAGAGCCACTGCTATTTAAAAATGTCCTGCAGACCAAAAAGTTTCAGAATACCGCCATAATGTTTGAGGCCACTGACAATGCCCACACCTGCTTAAAATAGAGGGCCTTATGGGTAATATTATTAGTGGAAGTTTCTGGAAACTTGCAGGCCAACAAGATATTAATGTGAGAAAAAAAAGCTGCCTCATCATTGATAATCCTAGTTACTAAGTCTTCTTTTTGTGCATTACGGATAGGCATGAGGGAAAAAAAGACCCATTTTGCTTCTTAAAGGAATTCCTGAATGCCTTTTCTGTCATTTGTGCTAAACTGGCACTGTATAACTTGAGGTCAAGTCTACTTTCTCTGCCTAATTCCAGTTATATATTCTCTATTTAATTTTTTATTGAATTAGTTTTGAAGAATTATATTTTTTCCTAGTCAGTTATGCACTTAATCTGTTTTCAGGTATATTGCCAGAAGGATGTTCTTAGTATTCTCTTATCTTTAAAAATCCTTGTATTTATGTCATGTTCCCTTTCTACTCCTAATATTGCCTGTTTATGCTGTCTTTCTTTACCAATTTGCCAGAGTTTTGTCTATTTTTTAAGATGTCTTCTAAAAGAGACAAATTTTGGTTTTGTTGATTCTCTACTTTAGCTTTTTTATAATCCATCTTTACACCACATCCCTTGGCATGCATTGCAGTATTTATATGTGAAAACTCCCCTCTTAACTCAAAACTGTTGCTCTGAATGAATGAAAAGTCCCCTTATCTGGAAAAACTTTAAAAAATTTCCTGTGTGGGTGTATTTCCTTATTTTCTGCCTGCTTTTGTAAACTCATTTAATATTGTTTGAATTCTCTTCCTTTGGACAACACTTTCCTCAGTTACATTACTTCTCAGTTTTATTGCTGTTCAAAGCCTGAAACACAGGGATAAAGTCCTGCTTCAGGACTTTCAAGTGATTAGTTTGGTTTATTCTGGAAAGCTCAGGCTCAAGTTGAGCTCTGAAAGATGATGAGGATTTGGATATGGGGTAGGGAGCAGTGGTTTTCTGGGTAGGGCTTTGAAGGCAGTATGTGTGGACAGCAGTGAGATGACTCCCTCCTATCAAAACCCTGGAGATTCAAAGTAATATCCCTCAACCAGCCTCATCTAGACCCTGTTCTCTTTGGCTCTCTGCTCCGGTGGCTCAGACGATCTTTCAATATCTCAAATCTGTGGGATGCCTGGGTGGCTCAGTCATTAAACCTCTGCCTTCAGCTCAGGTCATGATCCCGGGGTCCTGGGATCAAGCCCTGCATCGGGCTCCCTGCCCAGTGGGAAGCCTGCTTCTCCCTCTCCCACTCCCCCTGCTTGTGTTCCCTCTCTCACTCTCTCTCTGTCAAATAAATAAAATCTTTAAAAAAAAAAAATCTCAAATCTGTGCTGCTCCCTCTTACCTCAGGGCCTTTGAACATATTCTTTCCTTCCCCAGGATGCTCTTCCCCATCCTTGCCAGTTTTCCTACTTTATTTCTGTTCTCTCAGGTATCTGTCCTTTCTTCATGAATAATTTTCTGATTCCCACCAAAGGTCAAATTCCCCTATTGTAACTTACCATGAATATCATTTTACATTAATTATGTGATTCCATGCTTAATGTCTGTCTCTCTCTCTGGAATGTAAACTTTTTGAGGACAGGAACTATGTCCTTTACTTTTTCATTTTGCCCACCGTCTTACAAAGAGTAGGCACTCAGGTAATAATTGTTTAATTTCTCTCATTTGCTAATTAGTTAAAATATAGCTGAGCAGTATAGAGATCTGCAAAGTCCATCTTTATCTTTTTTAAAAGATTTTATTTATTTATTTGAGAGAGAGACACAAGCGGGGGGAGAGACACAGAAGCAGACTTCCTGCTGAGCAGGGAGCCCAATGTGGGGCTCGATTCCGGGACTCCAGGATCATGACCTTGAGCTGAAGGCAGTCGCTTAACCAACTGAGCCATCCAGGCGCCCCCAAAGTTCATCTTTAAAGACATAATGTCCAGACAAGAGCTACTTGACCCAGAACTGCTTAGAATCTGAGAGGCCTAAGTTACTCCCACTCATTAAAAAGAAACAAAGATATGCAAAACAGATGTAGAAAAATTGTGCTATTTTAAATGTTTACATCGAGACAACTAATACTTATAATAATACATATAATACAATATAATTTGCTACTCACAAGATAATTATAGGATTTATTAAATTATTCTTTCATGGTGCACTCAGGCGGTGTGGAATGATATTGGGGTTCAAGCATAAGGCATATAATAGATGTGTTTCTTCAGCCCCAGTGTTCCTTGGCTGTCTGGATAGCCTCCTCCACTTGAGGCCCTTTGTGAAAGCGGTGCCTAAGCCACATCCCCTCGTGGCTACCCCCACCCATTGATAGGACAAGGCCTGACTAAAGGTATTCATCTATCGAGAGAGCGAAGTAGAAAGAGATTTACTAGCCTTGGAAAAGGAGAAATAGGGAGGTAGACCCTGGCAAGTTCTCTCCTGCACAGCATATACCTTGACCTGGGGCACCCATCGCACCTGAATGGCAGATCAAGCCCTAGAGTTAAGCTGGAAGTGTCTAGTGATCATAGCTCCATGATGGTCACATGGCCCTGAGTTTGAGTTCTCAGACAGCATGTGATTATAATCTGACTTCTAGTGTTGGCAGGCTGATACAGGTCATCTTCTATTAATCCCCCACCTCCCATTTAGCGTTATGGGAATATTGCGGCATAAGATAGTCCCTACTTCCAGCAATTCTGGGAATATCTGAATTACCAGACAATTTTTCAGTCACAAAGATATATTAAGGGATTTAATGAATATAAAAAATACTTAACACATAACCCAAAACTACAGGTAGGTAGATTGCCCATCGACCATGATAATTCCTCTGTTAACTTCAATCTCTAACATGTTTTCTTCACTCATCTTTATTCTTTTCCTTGTAGAGGAATAAGGAACCTTGAGATGCACCTACCTCTGTGTTTAGCTAATATATTGGTGACTAGGAACAAATGTATCAAAGTCAAGTGTTCGCAGCCTCTTTTGCCCACAAAGGAGAATTCTGAGTCTAGCAATCTCCACCTCTCCTTTCCCCCTGAGTGCTAAGGGAGATTCTGTCTTTGCTAGGTTGGTTTCTGGGCCTTGTGAGGCAGAACTGGGACAATGGTAGAAAATAAATGGAACAGAGAAGAGGAGATGGGGTGGGGTAGTTTCATGGAAAAAGGGCAAGATTTATTGACTGCGGAGGAGAAAGAGGGAGGAGCAAGGGGGCAGGAGGAGAAAGGAAAAGTCCAGAACTAGGTCGTGTCCTACTAAAGAGGTTTTAATTGAGAGCTGAAGGTCAGGAGAGAAAATATGGCCTGGAGGGGCAGATCTTTTCCATGGGGAGGTCACAGAAAGTGTGGCAGTGAGAGAGGATTTTTAAAAAGAGTGTGTGGTTTTTTTTTTTTTAAGATTTTATTTATTTAATAGAGGCAGCAGGGGCAGAGGGAGAGGGAGAAATAGATTCCCTGCTGAGCAGGGAGCCTGACATGGGACTCGATCCCAGGACCCTGAGATCATGACCTTAGCCAAAGGCAGACGCTTAACTGACTGAGCCACCTAAGCACCCAATAGTATTTTGTTTTGTATCAGAAATATACTTTCATATCCTTGATGCTTTTTTGAGAGAGATAATAGTAATGATTTTATTTACTTCAGTTTGTGTGCTGACCTGTTTCTTTGAGTGCCAGACTGCTCTGAGATTGGGCTTGTTGGGACCCCAGTTCTGAGTTTGAGTCTGATATTGGAACAAGGCAGTTGTCTCCCCATAGTCTTTCTTCTTGCCTCAGGCTTTGGGGATTCCATCCTGATTTGGTCAGAGTATGATCTTCCAGGAAGTTGTTAGCCTGGAAGTAGCTTAGTGTGTTAGCCTGGGTTCTCCCAAAGCAGATCCTGAGGCAAAGATTTCAGTTCAGGTAGATTAATTGGGATTGTGCTTCCAGAGGAAGTGAAGCAGGGAAGAATCAGCCAGTACATGGCTGTGGCCACTGAGGCTGGCACTGGTATGGGTGACTGGTGTTCAGTCCTGTGGGATTTTCTGAGGAGCTTTATGAAATGTTTCTCAAAATTATCCTCTTAGGGAACAAAAAGGGAAAGCATTTATTCATTGGCTCCAGTCTTCTAGTGGGTCAAGGGTGGTCTCAGAGGCTGTCATTATTCTGGGCTTTTTGGCATGTGTTCATCTGACAGTTGAGTGGTGTTAAAAGATAAACTGAAGCATATTAACACTTTTAAGAGTTTATATGAGCAAAAATTGATTCCAGTTAGGCAGCACCAAACCAGAAGTGGTTAGGAGCGTTCTGCTACCAGGCACTATGGAAAGGTATTTATAGAGAAGATGTGGATGCAAAGCAAGGAAATTATTTGTTTGACTACAGCTTAAAGCCTAGTTGGCTGTTTGCGATTGGTTGTCCTTAGGTTTCCATTTCTTAACCTTGAGCATTTATAGGTTTAGATTTTGCTTACCAGGCTGCCACACATTAGAATCATTTCAGTCTAATGGCCTCCTTGTTTAATTAACTTAACAGCAGGTTCTCATGGATGTCCTACCTTGTGAGGTTAGAGCAGCCACAGGGCATAAAGCAAAAGGCTCCTGGTGTGGAACAGAAACAAGATGACCTTGGGCTGTCACTTGCTCAGAGCAGGTTGCCCCCACAGTGGCAAGTAAAACAGAGCGTGCCAAAGACAGAGATTCCTGAGAAATGGCAGTGTGTCTGCCTGGATGGTGAATGTCAAAGAGAACAGAGGGAGAAAAGAATGTTGAGTGAGACTGTGCAGCCTTATGGACTTTATCCTGAAAGCAACAGGGAGCCAGTGAAAAGTTACTGCAAAAGAGTGAACCCAATCAGCTTTGTGCTTTAGGGAAAAAAGCAAACACCACCAGTCACAGGGCAAAGGATGGATTAATGGGGTGTGCGTAGCATGAGGGGAAGGGTGGTGAGACCTTTTAGGAGATAACACAGACAGTCTAGGTGAGAGAATATGAAGATCTAAAATAAGACTGTGGTAGGTGGGGTTATTGAAAGAGAGATGGAACAAGGAAACTTGACCATGAACTGGTTCAGTGATGGCCTTGTGACCCGGGCTGAGTAGAGCAGAGTCTCCTCCCTGAACCACAAGATGTAAAGATGTGATCCCAAAGTGAGTGCCTACCTTGTTCTCCGCCAGGTAGAGAGACTGTACATGGGCTCCTTTTAAACACTTTGATTATTGCTGGGAAAGACCACCTTTCAATACCTAACTGTTAATGTACACCATTGTTTTCATTTTGTTTTTCTCTCAGAGCTTGGAGAACAAGGGGTATGGGGTATGTGGGGTGTGTGTGTGTGTGTGTGTGTGTGTGTGTGTCAGAGAGAGAGAGAAAGACAGAGTTACTGAGAGAGAAACTGAGAGAGAGAGAGAGAGAGAGATACTGAGAGAGAAACTGAGAGAGAGAGAGAGAGAGTGACTTAATGCTGTGGAGTCCCTGTAACTAGTCTACTATGAAGCCTGTTTTAAACCCTACTTTCCGTGGCTTGATGGTTTGTTTATATGAACATGTAATTTCCCCTTTTTGGCTTAAACCACTTGAGTTTCTCACAGGAGTCTTAACTAAAATAATATCTTTGTGCCTGAAGCTTTTTTCCTACTTTATATTTTCCAACACATATTCTTTTAAGGGAAAATATTGGGTCCAAGATTATCACCAATTTACACTATCCCCAGAAATGTTTAAGAATAACTCACCATACTCTCACAAGTACTGAGTAATACATTTTTTAAAAACTTTGTTAGTTTCTTAGGTTAAAAAAAATCTTGTTTAAAAGTATTTATTTTTAATTACTTGTAAGGTTGAAAATATTCCAATTCTATTTGTTTTATATCTTTTTTTTTTAAGTAGGCTCCACACCCAGTGTGGAGCCCAACGCAGGGCCTGAACTTACAACCCTGAGATCAAGACCTGAGCTGAGATCAAGAATCAGACACTCAACCAACCGAGCCACCCAAGCACCCTTGTTTTATATCTTCTTTTTTGGTAAATTTTCTAGTTATGCCCTTTACCTATTATCCTTATTGGGATCTAATCAATTTTTAAAAATCAGTTTGTATGAATTTTCTCTAACAAAGACTGTTAATTTGCCTGTCCTATCTATTTCAAATGTTTTCCCCAGCTTGGTTGCTTGCTCTTAACTCTGTTTATTGTGCTTTTGGAGATAACAAAAATTATAAGACATTATACAGTTGAATTTGTGCTTTCTTTCACAGCTCTTAAATTTAGCAGGATATAAGGCCACTCTGCTCTTTTGTCTTTATAAGTTGGCTACAAAAAATATTTTGAAGAAATGGCTTTTAAAAATAGAAATCTTCCATCATTAGTGTGGCAGCCATGGAGACTCTGCCTGGACCTTGCTTCAAGAACGAGCTCACCTTTCAGTGTTGAGGGGCTCTGTGAGCTGGCTCTCTAGCAGCAACGTCTTCAGGATCTGCCACAGCATTTGAGTGGAGACCAGTCTCCTTCCAGGCAGCAACCAGCCAATGACTGAGCATGGCAGGGCCACTGGGCCTGGCCATTTGTGCCCAACACAGAGCCCCTGTATGAGCAGTCTGTGTGCTAAGGGAAATGTGCTCAGAGCTATAGTGCAGTCTGGAGCTCTTTCCCCCTGTCTTCCTTCCTTCTCTCCTTACAGGTGTCAGACTGACATGGAGGTCTGCAGGTTTTCCCTGCCTACTCTGCTGCCGCTCCCATAAGCATTAGCCACAACAAATCTCTGGCACCTTTTTTTTTTTTTTTTAAGATTTTATTTATTTATTTGAGACAGAGAGAGAGCACAAGCAGGGAGGAGGGTCACAGAGAGAGGGAGAAGCAGACTCTCTGCTGAGCAGGGAGCCCGATGCGGGGCTCCATCCCAGGACCCTGGGATCATGACCTGAGCAGAGGGAAGACGCTTAACAGACTGAGCCACCCAGGTGGCCCCAAATCTCTGGCACCTTTATCTTCATTTTGACATCTGCTTCCTGGAGAACACAAGTGACAATTATTATTAAATAATAAAGCAATTCGGAGGCACCTGTGTGGTTCAGTTAGTTAAGCGTCTGCCTTCAGTTCAGGTCATGACCCCAGGGTGTTGGGATCGGGCCCTGCAAGAGGCTCTCTACTCAGCGGGGAGCCTGCTTCTCCCTCTCTCTCTGCCTGCCGCTCCCCCTGCTTGTGCTCTCTCTCTCTCTCTCTCTGTGTCAAATAAATAAAAATCTTCTTTAATAAGTGCAAAAAAATAATAAAGCAATCCAGAGATACAGCCAAGAAAGAACAAATCAAACTATATTGTACCATTTGAAAACACCCATTAGCATATAAGTAGACAAGATAGTTTGGTAGCTGGCTGGCTAGAGAGATGGGGCAAGGATTTAGTTTGTTCTGTTCACCACTTATCGGCACATCTAGAACAGTGTCCAGCAGACAGCAGGATGCTGACACGCTTGTTCAATGAATGGACAAATCACATAGTTTTCTAAAAATGGATGGAAGTATATTTTTTCCCATTAAACAAAAAGAATATTGAGTTTAATTTTACCTGAATTTATCAGAAGGAAATGCTTTGGTAAAACCTAAGGGATTTCTGAACCCCATTAAAAGATTTCTTACCACCAAAGGTTTCTAGTAGGCTCATGTTAAGATTTTAAAGTTTTAAAAAAATTACTTAATGCATTTTCTTTGACATTTTCATTTTTCTAGATGAATTTTTGAGTCCTGTAATTAACCCTGAAAAATTCCATGAGATTTAAAAAATGTAAGTATATTAAACCTATAAATTTGTGATAGATTTATATCCTTACACTATTCATTTTTATTTATTTTTATTTTTTAACATACAGTGCTTTATTAGTTTCAAGTGTACAATATAGTGATCCAACAGTTCCATACATTCCTCAGTGCTCATCAAGACAAGTGCACTCCTTTATCCCCTTCATCTATCTCACCCATCCCCCACCCACCTTCCCTCTGGTAACCATCAGTTTGATCTCTATAGTGAAGGGTCCTTTTTTTGGTTTGTCTCTCTCTTTTTTCCCTGTTTTCATTTGTTTTGTTTCTTGAATTCCACATATGAATGAAATCATATGGTATTTGTTTTTCACTGAATGGCTTATTTTGCTTAGTGTTATACTCTCTAGATTCATCCATGTTGTTGCAAATGGCAAAATTCCATTTTTTTTTATGCCTGAGTAATATTCCGTTGTATATATATATACCACATCTTCTTTATCCATTCATGTATTGATAGACACTTGGGCTGCTTCCATAGTTTGGCTCTGTAAATAATGCTACAGTAAACGTAAGGGTATACATATCCCTTCAAATTAGTGTTTTTGTATTCTTTTTGTTTTGTTTTTTAAGATTTTATTTATTTATTTGACACAGAGAGAGAGACACAGCGAGAGAGGGAACACAAGCAGGGGGAGTGGGAGAGGGAGAAGCAGGCTTCCCGCCAAACAGGGAGCCCGATGTAGGGCTCAATCCCAGGACCCTGGGATCATGACCTGAGCCAAAGGCAGATGCTTAACACTGAGCCACCCAGGCACCCCAGTGTTTTTGTATTCTTTATGTAAATACCTAGTAGTGAGATTACTAGATCATAGGGTAGCTCTATTTTTAATTATTTAAAATTTTTAAAAAACACAGCGCTCCATCCCATCACCCTGAGATTACCACCTGAGCCCAAACCAAGAGTTAGACACTCAACTGACTGTGCCCCCCAGGTGCCCCATCTATTTTTAATTTTTTGAGGACCCTCCATACTGTTTTCCACAGTGGCTGCACCAGTTTGCGTTCCCTCCAACAGTGCACAGGAGTTCCTTTTTCTCCAAATCCTCACAAACACTTGTTGTTCCTTTAGTTTTTTATTTTAGCCATTCTGACAGGTGTGAGGTGATCTCATTGTGGTTTTTCCCTGATGTTAAGTGATGTTAAGCATCTTTTTTTATGTGTCTGTAGGCCATCATTTCCTTGATGATAAGTGATGTTAAGCCTCTTTTTTTATGTGTCTGTAGGCCATCTGTATGGATTCTTTGGAGAATTGTCTGTTCATGTCTTCTGCCCATTTTTAAATTGGATTATTTGGGGCGGTTTTTGGTCTTGAGTTCTATAATTTATTTATATATTTTGGATACTATTTATTGGATATGTCATTTGTAAATAACTCTCCCATTCAGGAGGTTGTCTTTTAGTTTTGTTTGTTGTTTCCTTTGCTGTGCAGAGCTTTTTAGTTTGATGCCGTCCCAATAGTTTATTTTTGCTGTTGTTTTCCTTGCTTCAGGAGATACATCTACAGCATTCATTTTTAAATCTAAAAACATAATATGTTTCTGCAACCGTGCAAATATATGTATCTTTTCAACTTGGATTTGCATTAAAAATTATACCATGCAAATTTTTTTAAAAGATTTTATTTATTTATTTTGACAGAGAGAGAGAGACAGCGAGAGAGGGAACACAAGCAGGGGGAGTGGGAAAGGGAGAAGCAGGCTTCCCGCTGAGCAGGGAGCCCGATGCGGGGCTCAAGCCCAGGACCCTGGGATCATGACCTGAGCTGAAGGCAGACGCTTAATGACTGAGCCACCCAGGCACCCCTATATACCATGCAAATTCTTAATAAAAATATTCCTACTCCTAGGTATTTCATAGTTTATGAGAATGTATATACCATTTACAAGCAATTATGTTGATGATTTAGGACTACAGAACCAGTTGCTGTCATGAATGATCCAGGGTGTGAGGACCCAGAAGACAGAGAGAGGGAAAGAATAGTTGTGGCAGCACGTCCTGGTCAGATGGAGTCCTGCCTCCTGTACTGGGCAGCATGTGCCCAGCTAAGCCACGGGCCCTGGCCCTCATTTTTGTTCAGTTGATCTTCTCCTTGTTGGCATGGCCTTCTACCCACCAAAAGAGCTAAATACTATTTGACTTTCAGCCTCCATTAAGAACCTGGACATAGATTCAAACACGCCATTAAAATATAAAAGGAAACCTGCTGAGTATCTAGAAAAGGTGTGTGTGTTTGTGTGTGTGTGTGTTTGATAAAAGAGAGACAGGCAGGAGGAGAGCCCACGCCCTCACTTTCTTCCTGTCCTTGAATGCTGATGCATGAGAATGCAGTGTTTGGCGCTGTGGCAGTCATCTTGAAACCTTCAGGGGAAAGTGAGGAGAATCACACCAGAGCCATCCCAGAGACCCGATATCATCATGTCGCTGTGTCAACCAACTCTGGGATCATCTACTGGTATAATGGAATGTTATCATTCATGCTTCCTATCACATGTAACCAAAGCATATTAACCGGTATATTTTCTGAATCTGCCTTCCCCTCTTCTAGTTGACAGTCCTTCCACTTAGAATGTCTGGGCAGCCTAGTCAATATGTCCAGATCTCCCCATGTTTAGCTCTCTGCTCTCCCATTCATTCCTCCTTCTACATTTAAACCCTCCCTATTGCACTAGGAACCATGATTACCCTGGCCCCATCTGTCTTCCACTCTCACTCTGTACCCTACCTGACTTGTTAAGAGCTTAAAAACAACACAAATTTTACACATCATGGCTGTTGTGCACCTGTGCTGTTTTGTCTGCTCATCATTTACTCTCCCCTCCTCCTGGTAGATGTGTCTTGATTTCCCAGGAGGAGCTGCTTCTCCTTTACTTTCAGTTCACGTCCTATGAATAAGGTAGACACCGTCCTTTGTGTTCCTGTCTTGGCCGCTCTTCCATTCATCTAACCATCATTGACTGGTTCATGCGCGAGTGGGGACACAGTTTGAGTCAGTGAGCGCCAATCCTGGGACCTCTATTTTAACGAAGTGAAAAGAAATTTATGCTTTTTGCTGAGATTGCCAGAGTCAGGTTGATGTGAGCCTGGAGCTTCTGGGACCTGTAGCAAGTTGGGCTACGAAGTCAAAGCAGAAAAATACCAAGCAGGAAATGGAGAGGGGAAAAAAAAAAAAAAACAGGCCTGATGACATTGTTTGAGCCCCTGGACTTTTCTATCAAGTGACCAATGATTTCCTTTTTTCGCTTAGACCAGTTTGAGTTTGGTTCCTTTTTTTTTTTTTTTTTTTTAATTTTCTTCGGATTTTTTATTTAAATTCTAGTTATTTAACATATAGTGTAATACTGGTTTCAGGAGTAGAGTTTAGTGATTCATCACTTACATATAACACCCAGTGCTCGTCACAAGTGCCCTCCTTAATGCCCTTTACCCATTTATCCCATCCCCCAACCCCTCCCTCCATCAACTCTCAGTTTGTTCTCTATTGTGAAGAGTCTTATGGTTTGTTTCCCTCTCTTTTTCTCCCCTTCCCATATGTTCTGTTTTGTTTCTTAAATTCCACATATGTGTGAAATCATCTGGTATTTGTCTTTCTCTGATTTATTTTATGTAGCATAGTATACTCTGGCTCCATCCATGTCATTGCAAATGGCAAGATTTCATTTTTTTAATAAAGATTTTATTTATTTGGGATGTCTGGTGGCTCAGTTGGTTAAGCAGCTACCTTTGGCTCGGGTCATGATACCAGGGTCCTGGGAAGGAGTCCCCCATCAAGCTTCCTGGCCCAGCGGGGAGCCTGCTTCTTCCTCTGCCACTCCCCCTGAATTCATTTGTCAGGGAGAGAGAGAGAGAGAGCACAAACAGGGGGAGTGGCAGGCAGAAAGAGAGGCAGGCTCCTTTTGTTGAGCAAGGAGCCCGATGTGGAACTTGATCCCAGAACCCTGGGATCACGACCTGAGCCGAAGGCAGAAGCTTAACTGACTGAGCCACCCAGGTGTCCCAAGATTGCATCATTTTTGATGGCTGAGTAGTATTCCATTGTATGTGTATACCACATCTTCTTTATCCATTCATCAGTTGATGGATGTTTGGGCTCTTTCCATAGTATGGCTATTGTTGATAACACTGCTGTAAACATCAGGGTGCATGTATCCCTTCAAAACTGTATTTTGTATCCTTTGGGTAAATACCTAGTAGTGTAATTAATTGCTGGATCATAGGGTAGTTCTATTTTTAACTTTTTGAGGAACCTCCATACTGTTTTCCAGAGTGGCCACACCCATTTGCATTCCCACCAACAGTGTAAGAGGGTTCCCCTTTCTCCGCATCCTCGCCTACATCTGTTGTTTCATGTGTTGTTAATTTTAGCCATTCTGACAGGTGTGAGGTGGTATCTCACCGTGGTTTTGATTTGTATTTTGCTGATGATGAGTGATGTTGAGCATCTTTTCATGTGTCTGTTGGCCATCTGAATGTCTTCTTTGGAAAAATGTCTATTCATGTCTTCTGCTCATTTCTTAACTGGATTGTTTGTTTTTTGGGTGTTGAGTTTTATAAGTTCTTTATAGATTTTGGATGAGTTTGGTTCTTATCACTTGGACTTGCAACCAAGGAAGTCCTGATCACTAGAGCACCTGTAAATTCAAGGTCCAGGCCTCAGTGACTTTTGGGTACTGATAGCTTATTACACCCATCTCCCAATCATAGGACCTTGGCTCCATCTCTGTCCCCACCTCAGGGCCTCTCAGTTATTTCTCTCAGTGCCTCATGTATATACACTCCTGACAAAGTCGATTACATTCTTCAGCTCCAGTCTCTAGGCGATGTCTTCTGTTCATAAGTCACCATGTCCAAGCTGCCAGGGCCCTGCACGGAGACTGACCACTCTATTGTATCATCTCAGTTTAGATACCATTACAAATGCAAAGCAGCTGCCATGGATGAGAAGGTAAAATGGGTTGTGTGTAACAGCATTGAAAACTCTCAGAGCCACAAGAAGAAAGAGTTCACAATTTATTCTACAAACAGTGCATTACACAGAAATTCAATTTTAAACAATAAGAATTTTAAAGATACTAACTTCTTATATGGAAAACCAGAATTCAGAATCAGTGAGGAACCCCATGGTAGTTGTGTGGTAAGCATTTCTAAGTACTCATGGAAACTTGTTAAAATGAACATACGTTTAAGCATATTAAAAAAAAAACTACAAAATACTTTAAGTAAAATTCCATTATTACCTTAAAAACCAAGACTATCAAGTATGTGTTAAGAACTACTATGTGGGGCTGGATTGCTATCCACAGTTTTAGTAAATAATTCAAAATTATTCTGAATTTATTGTTAGGTTAATGGTTTTTACTGGGCACAACTGTCTACATTAAAGTCAAATCAATTTGTGGTTGCTTCATTTAAAATATAAATCCTCAGAAAATCTGTCAGTATAAAAGGGATACCTCCAAAGCCAATTTCTTCTTTATTATTTTTTTTAAGGTTTTTATTTGTTTGTCAGCGAGAGAGAGAAAGAAAGGGCGCAAGAGCACAAGCAGGGGGAGTAGCAGGCAGAGGGAGAGGGAGAAACAGGCTCCCTGCTGAGGAAGGAGCCCAATGCGGGACTCGATCCCAGAGCATGACCTGAGCTGAAGGCAAACGCCCAACCAACTGAGCCACCCAGGCATCCCTCTTCTGTTCTTTAAAGAAGGGCTTAATGATTGGTCCTTAATTTGTCAGAAGAAATAATTGTAGTGGTAAAAGTTATCCTATAGCACTTCTGGATTGTTCATGAGAGTCTAACAAAATTAAAGTTTTTGATTTAGTGCAAGACGGTGCTCTGTGCAACCATAATCTAAGTAAATCTGAGTTCCCATTTCAGTTCAAAAATGAGCTTGGCCACCCCACTCAAGCATCTTCCACCAAAATGACTCTCTAGGGAATATGGGGGTGACCTCTTTATTGTCCTGACCTATTTCAATTACACTTTAAAATTGCTGTTTAAAATAGCAAGAAAAGGGGCACTTGCGGTGCTCAGTCAGTTAAGCGTCTGCCTTCGGCTCAGGTCATGATCCCAGGGTCCTGGGATCGAGCCCGCATCAGGCTTCCTGCTCAGCGGGGAGCCTGCTTCTTCTCCCTTTGCCCTTTCCCCTCGCTCATCCTTTGTCTCTCCCTCTCTCTCTCTCTCAAATAAATAAAATCTGAAAAAAAAATAAAATAGCAAGAAAAGAAAAAGATGATGAGGCGGAGGATGGGGGACTTGCAGTTTTGAAAGATGTTATCACCCAATAGCAATATGTAAGTTTTAATCAAACAAACTGTAAGATAAATTTATGACCCTTATGAAATGATTGGAAATTTTAATAACTACCGAATATTTGATATTAAAAAATTACTGTTGGGGAGCCTGGGTGGCTCATTTGGTTAAGCATCTGCCTTTGACTCAGGTCATGATTCCAGTGTCCTGGGATCGAGCCCACGTCCGGCTCCCTGCTCAGTGGGGAGCCTGCTTCTCCCTCTGCCTGCTGCTCCCCCTGCTTGTGCTCGCTCTCTCTCTCTGTGTCAAATAGATAAATAAAATCTTTAAAAAAATTACTGTTGATTTTTTTTAAGTTATGATAATGATATTGTGATTATGTTTAGAAAGAGTCATTACCTTTTAAAGGAACCATACTGACATGGCTGTGGATGGAATGATAGGATGTCTGGGGTTGCTTCAGAATAAAAGGTGATGTAGTGGTTGGGGGTATGGAAGAAATAAAAGTATCTGTGAGTTGATAATTGTTGAAACCAGGTGATGGGTAAAGGGGAGTTCATTTTGCTATTCCCTCTATTTTAGTATTTGTTTAAAATTCACTTATAACAGAAAGTTAAAAAATATGAAAAGTTTATGTCCTTTGGCAGCATTTAGGATGTTTCACCTTAGGATTCTTTTTCAAGGAGTTGGTATATTGAGAGCCTCTTTTTTTCCAGCTCGTTCCCCATTCTTACTGTTAGTTGTCCTCAGAGCCTCCTTTCTCGTCATTTTTTTTCCTGTTCCCTTTATTATCTCATTTGCTCCCATGGCTTTCATTATCAACCATATGCTGACAAATCTCAAATGTGAATCCCCTCCCACCTGTCCAACTCTAGCTACATATTTCCTGACTTGGATGTCTCAAGGGCACCTCCGTCTTAACTGAGCTCGTTGTCTCTATTCCCAAAACCTGCCTCTTTTTCTGAATTGCTCTTTTAGTGACCACTGAGAATGAGGCACATTTCTCTATTCGGCTCATGCCTATTATTCTAGTTTCTGCAATTAGGAATTGACTGTGTCTTATCTTACAGTCATTCATTTCATGAATGAATTGAATGTTTATTGAGTGCCTGTCGTGGGCATTCTATTGTCTTGGAATTACATGTCTCATTGCCTAGCACAGTGCTGGGCATAGAATTAACTGTCAAAGATCTCTTGTTGACTAATTCTTCTTTTTTAATTAATGAAATATTTCAATCATGGAAGCAAAAACAAAAAGATTAAAGAATAAATAATGATCTGTGTACCACCCACCCAGCCCAAGAAGTAAAATTTTAGAGATGAAATTCAAGCCTCTGTATATTCTCCATGACCCCATCTCTCTCCCTTCCTTTCCTTCCCTTCCCCAAAGGCAATCATTGCCCTCAATTCGATGTTTACCATTCTGTTTCTGGTTTTTTTTTTTGTTTGTTTTTCAGAGAGGGAGGGAGAGAGAGGGGAGGGGACGGGCAGAGGAAGAGGGAGAGAGAATCTTAAGCAGGCTCCACACCCCGCATGGAGTCCGACTCAGGACTCAATCTCACAACCCTGAGATCATGATCTGAGCCAAAATCAAGAGTTGGATACTTAACTGACTGAGCCACCCAGGTACCCCTGATATTTACCATTCTAATGAATATGTTTATTTTTTTTAAGATTTTATTTATTTATTTGACAGAGAGAGAAAGAGCACAAGCAGGAGGAACGGCGGCAGGCAGAGGGAGAAGCAGGCTCCCTGCTGAGCAAGGAGTCCAACGTGGGGCTCGATCCCAGGACCCTGGGATCATGACCTGAGCCGAAGGCAGACGCTTAACCGACTGAGCCACCCAGGCACCCCAATGAATACATTTATATTTCTACTACTATGGAGTATTCTTTTGAATATTTCAAACTTCAATGAAATATATCATACTGTTGTATACTTTTACAGCTTTGTTGGCATAATGTATGTTTTGAGGATTTATCCATGTTGATGCATGAGACTAGTTCATTAACTATCACTGTTGTACAGTATTTAATTGTTGTTTATCCGTTCTCTTGTTGGTGACCATTTAGATTGTGTTCATTTTTTTTCCCACTATTATAAACGTGCTGCAGTGAGCATTTCTCCTTGTTCACATGTGGAAGTAGAATTGCTGGTGACTTCACTAGATGTTACCAAATTATAAATGTTTATAATCCCAGGTGCAGATAGGACAATTCTTGTTGCTTTACAGTCTTACCAACATTTGCATTGTCAGACTTTCTTTCTTTCTTTGTTTATATTTGAGTATAGTCGACACACAATGTTACATTGGTTTCAGGTGTACAACTTAGTGATTTGACAAGTTTATACATTATGCTAAGTTCACCCACCACAAGTGAACATCTGTCTTAATACATCACTATTACAGTACCATTGACTATATATTCCGTATACTATGCCTTTTATACCCATGACTTATTCATTTCATAACTAGAAGCCTGGGTCTCCCTCTCCCTTTCACCCATTTTGCACATCTCTTTAACTCCCATCCCCTCTGGCAACCATCAGTTTGTGTTCTGTATTTATAGGCCTGATTCTGCTTTTTGTTTCTTTATTCATTTTTATATGAGAGGAATTATATGGTATTTGTCTTTCTCATTCTGACTTACTTCACTTAGCATAACATCTCTAGGTCCATCTATGTTGTCTCAAAGGGTATGATCTCATCCTTTTTAATGCCTGCATGATATTCTTCTGTGTGTGTGTGTGTGTGTGTGTGTGTGTCTGTGTCTTTGTGTGTCTGTATCTGTGTGTGTCTGTGTGTGTGTCTATGTGTGTCTGTGTGTGTGTCTGTATGTGTCTTTGTGTGTGCATACCACATTTTTCTTATCCATTTGTCTACTCTTGGAGGCATTGTCAGACTTTTATTTGTCTGATGACTGACTCATTGAGATTTCTGTTGACTACTGAGATCAAGCATCTTTTTTATTTGTTTATTGGCCAAAGTTTTCTGTTTTGTGAATTACCTGTTTATATATATATCTTTTATTGTTGTAAAATATACATAACAAAATGTTACCATTTAAACCATTTTAAGTACTATTTAGTAGCATTAAGCACATTCACACTGTTGTACAACCTATATATTTTATTAATTTTCTATTTTAGTGTGTTTAAAACTGTCATCTACTTTATTTTATATTGTGATCCAGTATGTTCACATGCATATACACATATAGATATATAGCTGAAACAAAAATTTCCCAAAGTATTATTTATTTTTAATATGTGGTATGTACTCAGATGTTCTCTATTCTAATCTATTTTATTTTATTAAATACTAGTCTACAATCCACAAAATGTATTTAATACACACTATTTTTGGGGTTATTTTTCTATTTTTCTATTTTATTTTGGATACTAAGCCTTTTTTTTTAAAAGATTTTATTTATGTATTTGACAGAAAGAGACATAGTGAGGGAGGGAACACAAGCAGGGGGAGTGGGAGAGGGAGAAGCAGGCTTCCCGCGGAGCAGGGAGCCCGATGAGAGGCTCGATTCCAGGACCCTGGGACCATGACCTGCGCAGAAGGCAGACGCTTAACGACTGAGCCACCCAGGCGCCCTGGATACTAAGCCCTTTTTAGATATATGCTTTGCAAATACCTGTACTAGTACAGCTTGTCTTTTAATATTATTCATATACTGAAATTTTCTGTTTTAATGTAGTTAAATATTTTAATTTTTTCCCCTTATGTTTTGGGCTTTTTGTGTCTTGGTTTAGAAATCTTTCCTTTTCGGGGCACCTGGGTGTCTCAGTCAGTTAAGCATCTGCCTTCGGCTCAGGTCATGATCCCAGGGTCCTGGGATGCAGTCCTACTTCGGGCTCCCTGCTCGGCGGGGAGTCTGCTTCTCCCTCTGCCCCTTCCCTCTGCTCATGCTCTCTCAAAAAAAAAAAAAATAGATAAAATCTTAAAAAAAAGAAACCTTTCCTTTTCTCCCAGTATTAAAGATATTCTTCCATATTGCTCTCTAATTTGAGATATCTATATCTATCTATTTTTTTAATGTTTTGATTTTATTTATTTATTTATCTGAGAGAGAGAATGAGAGAGAGAGAGCATGAGAGGGGGGAGGGTCAGAGGGAGAAGCAGACTCCCCGCTGAGCAGGGAGCCCGATGCGGGACTTGATCCTGGGACTCCGGGATCATGACCCGAGCCGAAGGCAGTTGCTCAACCAACTGAGCCACCCAGGTGTTTAGATTTTATTTATTTATTTATTTATTTGAGAGAGAGAGAATGAGAGATAGAGAGCATGAGAGGGAAGAGGGTCAGAGGGAGAAGAAGACTCCCTGCTGAGCAGGGAGCCCGATGCGGGACTCGATCCCGGGACTCCAGGATCATGACCTGAGCCGAAGGCAGTCGCTCAACCAACTGAGCCACCCAGGCGCCCCTATCTATTTATTTTTTAAAGATTTTATTTATTTGTCAGAGAGAGAGAGAGAGTACAAGCAGGGGGAACGGCAGGCAGAGGGAGAAGCAGGCTCCCTGCTGAGCAGGAGCCTGATGTGGGGCTCCGATCCCAGGACCTTGGGATCATGACTGAGCCGAAGGCAGACACTTAGCTTAATAGACTGAGCCACCCAGGCATCCCATCTAATTTGTCTTAAAGCTTTGACCTTCTACTTAGATATTTAATCAACCTAGAATTGATTTT
Source organism: Zalophus californianus (assembly GCF_009762305.2). Lineage (NCBI taxonomy): Eukaryota > Metazoa > Chordata > Mammalia > Carnivora > Otariidae > Zalophus > Zalophus californianus. The sequence goes on along the minus strand of NC_045597.1, from coordinate 157,588,433 downwards.
TGTGTATGATGGAGGTAAGGATACAACTTCAGTTTTTACCATACAATAAACAATTATTCCAGCACCATTTATTGGATACTCAATCTTTACCCCACTGATCTACAATGGTACCTCTGTTAAATATCATGTTCCACATATGAGTGGGTTTGTTTCTGGGGTCCTTATTTTATTCTTTTTATCATATCTGTCTCTACCAATACTGTATTACCTTGTTACTGTTGTTTTATAATAAATCTTGACATCTGTTAAGGCATATCTTCCTACCTTGTTCTTCATAAGGGTCTTGGTTTTTTGTTCTTCTACATAAAATTTTGGAGTCAGGTTGTCAGATGTCATGAAAAGCCTTGTTGGTATTTTGATTGGAATTACATTGAATTAATAGGTTAATTTGCAAATATTGAACTGTTTGAAACGTTGACTTTTCTCATCCATTAAGATGGTGTACTCCTCTATTTATTGAAATCTTTAATGTCGTCTTTCAATAAAGTTTCATAATTTTTTCCAAATAGGTTTTGTACAAATTTTGTTAGATTTATTCATAAGTACCTTCCAGTTGAGTTGCTATAGTAAATGGTATTTTTTCTTTCTTTCTTTAAGATTTTATTTATTTACTTTTTTAAGTAATCTCTACACCCAGCGTGGAACTCAAACTTAAAACCAGGAGATCAAGAGTCACATGCTCTACTGTCTGAGCCAGCTGGGGGGCCCTGGTATTTTTTCTTTTTAAGTAATGTTTTCTAACTTCATCAATGGTGTCTGACACGAGTTGTAAACTATGGCCTGTGGGCCAAATCGAGCCTGTAATCTTCTTTTGTACTACAATGGCAGATGTGATTAGTTAGGATAGAGACCACATAGCCTTTAAAATCTAAAATGTTTACTATTGGATTTTTATGAAAAAAATTTGCTTACTGCTAATGTATAGGAACACTATTGATTCTTTGTGTATTTTATATCCAGCAACATAGCTGAAATCTCCTAGTAGTTCTAATGATTTTTGTGTTAATTCTCTTAGATTGTTTTTGTAAACTGCCATGTTATCTATTATGAGTGATAATTTTGTTTTTTTCCTTTTGGTTCTCTTGAAAAATGTTGAATAGAAGCAGTGATAGCTAGCCTCCTGGCTTTGTTCCTGATTTAAAGAAGATGCTTCTGATCTTTTACCATTAATTAATTAAACAGGTTTGCTTTTCATTTTTTGGTAAATAACAAATATCACATTAAGGAAGTTTTCTTCTACTTTTTACTTATTTTTTATTATTAACATCTGATGTATTACTTGTTTCAGGGGTACAGGTCACTGTCTACTTTTCTATTTTTAGCTTTGAGTTGTTTTGTAATCATCATTGGGAGCTGAGTTTACCAAATGCTTTTTCTCTATCTATTGAGTACCTATTGATCGTGTGCCTTTCTTTTGCTTATTTGACCACTGTGTATTATAGTCTGAGGAATCATAAGAACAAATATGATTTATTTGTATTTTTCTTCATGTTTTCTAATTTCCTTTTCCTTACAGTCTTCAACAATGAGACCTCAATTCTGTTCAACCACACCAAGTTATCAAATTAAAATTAACCTCCTGGCAACAACTATCGTGGATGCTTCTGGCTGTATCTGAGTGGAGATTGGTTAAGTGGTGTCAATTCACATTCCACCACAGGAAATTCTGTAAGTGGTTTCCTAGAACCAGATAGGAAGGTGGGGGTAGAGGGAGTAAAGGGACCGCCCGCTGCTTGTCCTCCACTCCCTCTTCCCCTCGCCTATGCAGTGGATGTCAACTCTCCTGAGAGAGGCACAGAGTCTGCATTTCGGCATGGAGAAGATGGTGTGGCCTGAAGAGGAAGCATGGCACTTGTCACATTGGAGGTTTATAGGAAGAGAGTGAAACTGGGGCAGGATATTTTCTCTCTGAGCTTCAGCAGAGCATGAGCAAAGCCACAGGGCTGGCAGAACACTGTAGAAGCTCAGCAGATTTAGTGGGGACCCAGCAAAGCCCTGAGAGAGAATAGCAGCACGTTGTGTGTGTTGATTTACTCCTGAACTCTTGAGAGACACCCTGATGACGTCCCAGAGTCACTTAGGGTCTGGAGTGGAAGTAGGGGATAAAAGTTTTTGTGTGTCAAGAAGAGCTATTGTAGACTTTCACCAAGTCCCCTAAAGACTTGCCAGTGAAGGGTGCCTGGCTGGCTAAGTCAGTAGAGCCTGTGACTCTTGATCTCAGGGTTGTGAGTTCAAGCCCCATATTGGGCATAGAGCTTACTTAAAATAGATATATATATATATATATAAAAAAAAGACTTGCCAGCAAGCTCTTTGGTGGATTTCATATTTGCCAGCATATTTTTCACCATGTGCCATGCACTAGCAATTACACAGCAAAGACACAGTAAATGTAAAACATGCAAGAATATTTTTAGATTCTTTTGCTTTGTTATTTATTTTCTTGTTAATGGTGCATCCAACCACCACAGTTCCAGACATTAAATCTTAATTCTTTTCCATTTCTACAAAAATTGAGGGTACTTTCCTATGGGCTCTATCATCACTGGTTGAGAGCTATGTGTTCTGCAGACTGGATGGGAAAACCCAACTGTATCTTTGTGTCTCTCAATGTCATGAACTCATTTTTAAGTATTCAATGAAACCACAGATAGACTTGGCCAACTACTTTTTCCCCTGAGTTTTTGAAAATATGCACATCTTAAGAAATGTAATGCATATGTTCTCTATTCATTTACCACTAAATGTTCCAAAACTTGCCTTGCAGTAGTTAGATGTTGTCCACAGAGCTTATTGAACCATTTTTGAAACTGCTCTTCTACAAAAACAGGAAGTCACAACATAATAAATGTCAAGTGCATTTGAACTTGAGAGAAGTTGGATTAGATTTAAAACTTTGAATTCATAAATTTGACCTAGTTCTAAATCAGTGCATTGATGAGTCTCCTAGTATCTAATTATTTTTCCTCTTCTGTGTGTGTGTGCGTGTGTGTGTGTGCATACAGTGCCTACTTCATACGCATTTTATTTTTTTAGGATGTTATCTATTTGACAGAGAGAGACAGCGAGAGAGGGAACACAAGCAGGGGGAGTGGGAGAGGGAGAAGCAGGCTTCCCGCTGAGAAGGGAGCCTGATGCAATGCAGGGCTCCATGCGGGGCTCCATGCGATGTGGGTCTCCATGCGATGCGGGGCTCGATGCAATACTGGGCTTGATGTGATGCATGGCTCTATGCAATACTGGGCTCCATCCCAGGACCCTGGGATCATGACCCCAGCCGAAGGCAGACGCTTAATGACTGAGCCACCCAGGCGCCCCTTCATATGTATTTTAAAGTGAAGTGATGAGAAGAAATTTCTGTATTTTGATTACACTGGATTTGGGGAGGGAAGAAAAACAACCCTGGGGCTATAGACTTGGAAATTCAGAATGCATATTTGATCCTCTATGAGCAGTGTGACTCTGGTCCTGTTTTTTGTCACTTGTTAAAGTTGGAAAGGGGACATTTATACTTAGAGATTCATTTTAAAGATATAGTTCATAGAATATTTAATATATTACTGAAAAGAGTGCTTTGCCAAAGATAATCAACAAGTGTATATGGTATATGTTATATAGACTGATCCTATCTTTTTGGCAGGGGAACGGGTTGGGGGTCAGGAGGGAGACTTAGAAACGTTCCAGGACCTAAACACATAACAAAAAACTGACACCACTGCTATGCTGTGTATTTCTTTAGTGGAGGATGAAACTGTGCAAGATGATTTAGAGAAAGAATTTTTGGTGTATGAAGGCATTAGCTTCTTAAGTTTCCTAACTGTTAGATTATTTTAGTTCAGTTAATAAAAATGTAACTGAGGGTGTACGATGTGACCAGGCACTGAGAGTACTTGTAACACAAAGAAGAATTTGAAATGGACCCTGCCTCAAGGAGCTTATAGTAGAGTGGCAGACAAACAAATCCTCAATATTTAGTGTCATGTCCCATAGTAAGAGCCTGTACAAGGTACAGATAGCATACAAAGGAGCGCAGGATTCTGTCTGGGCTGGTGAGGGAATGTACAGCACCTGGCACTGTGCCTGGCTCATAGTAGGGGCTCAGTAAATGTTAGTTCCCCTCTCTTCTTCCTTTAGATCTAATGTGCTGACCTTTGTACACAAAATGATGATACCACTGGCCAAATATCACGGGGATATGGATTTAGATATTCTTCCGTGTCGAGTGATCAATGAGTATTGATTCCTCCGCATGAAAATAGTTTTGATTCTTCGGGGGACTAGTGACCAGTTTTACAAAATTGCTTACCAATGCAGCGGGCAAGCGAGGAACCAAGGACAGACCCACAAATCAATACTCAGCTATAAACTTGGCCCTGATGTTAGTGTACCAGCCACATTTGCTGAAGGTTCTCCAGTCTTTGTTTTAGTTCAGCCGCAGGGAAGCCTACCAAGCTTCTAAGAGCAGTACTTATTAAACTTGCCCTAGGCACCCCAAGAGCATAGGTGGGTAAAAACTTACTCCTAGGGCTTGGGAGTGTGAAGGTTTGGTAGGCCTTGTAGAGGGGGATAGTGTGGAGTAATCCACTGCAAACACAAAATGTTTGAAGTCCCAGATTTATTTAAAAGATGTACACAAATGCTACAGTGCAAGCTATAATATATCTGTTTGTTTATGTAGTTGTAAAAATACTGCTTCAAGTTACTTACCAAGTTCAGTGAATTAACTCCCTCAATCACCAACTGAAATTGGTGCCCCAGAAAGAAAAGCTGTGTTTATCCTGTGAATTCCTGAGCCCTTGGTACAGCATTTTGAAAAACTGGGTCTCAAAGAAAGAAATAATATACATGTATCTTCAAGCACAGATTGTGTGGCCAGTTAATGAACTGAAAGCATGGTTCATTGCTACACTTCTCATCTCTAACTCATCCTAATCTTTTAAAAACGTTCTAATTGCTCACTTGCACACGAGACACGGAATCTGTGCTCATTTCAACAGCGCAAGCATTAAGGTCTTATACAAGAGAGTAGAAAGGTATCTTTCATGACTTTCCTTAAAATCATCCCAATCCTTGACACTTTTGCTTTATGAGATGCCATACCAATTGTTCTCTTTCTCATCTATTTATTTTTTCCACTTTTCAAAGCAATTTTATATGCATTTGTCATATCATTCTATAAATTATTGACGATAGACCCACAAATCCTTAGCCTTATTTGACTAGTGATAACTAAAACTTAGCTAGGTTCAATGATTTACTCAAAGTTGCATTCATTCATTCAAAAGTATTTACTCTGCATCTACCATGTGCCAGACACTATACTATGAACTAGAGACACAAAGGTGATTAAGACAACAGTCTAAAGGAGGAGTCAGGAAAGTAAACAGGTAATTAAAGGATCAAGGGATAGGTACAATAATAGAGGTTAAGTAGAGGGCACCAAAGTTTCTGAAACTTTAGGGAAACTCTTAATCCAAACCTCGGAGGTGGAGTAAGGGAGGGCTTCATGGGATAGGTGCTATCAAACTGAGATCTGAAGGACAGGTAGAATTAGTTAGATGAAGATGACATTGGGGTGGATGAAATTATAGGCAGGAAACAGAAATATGCAAAGGCTCAGAGTGAGAAGAAATACGATGCATCAGAAAAGCTGCCATTAGCAGTGTATAAAGTGTGATAAAGAGGCAAGGCTGCCATGTTTAGTCTCATAGGTTTTGTACGGCTCTACCCCAGTAGTCACCGTTCACACAGGCTAGGATGTGAATAGCACCTTCCCAAGTTGAGTAAAGTGGCTTCCCTGAGAGAAGAATGATGGGTGAGTAGAAAGGAGGTCTTGGAAAACCAAGCATGCTAAAATGTTTGTAAATAGCCTGAAGGCAATGGAAAGCCATTGAAGGGCAGTGACTTGATCAGGCTTGCATTTTAAAAGAAAGACTGTACTGCCACTGGGGTGGAGAATGGATCCAGGGAAACCAGCGAGGAGGCTGTTCCAGTAAGGCAGGTTAAACATTGAGAATGGTCTGAAGTGAGGTCCTAGAAATTGGGATCAGAAAAAGCCATAGATTTAAGAGAGGTGATGAAAACAGAATTGATCAGACTTGGATACGCCTCAGTTTTGTTCTTGGACCAAACTAGGTCCATGGTGGTGTCATGTAGTGATACGGGGAATCCAGGGGGAGGACTGAGTTTAGGGGAAGATTATTATTTCCTTTCTGGACACACTGAGTGTGAGGTGATTTTGAAGCATTTGAAATGAGAAGTAGGCAGTTTGGTGGGTCTGGAGATCAGGAGAAATATGGTTGGCCCAAGACACAGAAATGCATTTTGGGCCAAACCAGAATGTTGTCACGTTGTACTGGAGTGGAATTGCTCAGAGTGGCCATGTTTTCAGGGGAGTGGGCTCAGGGGAGTTGGGAAGGGCCAAGGAGGTAATAAAGTGGAGATAAGAAAAGAAGGAGACAGCTCTCTCTCTCTCTCTTTTTTTTTTTTTTTTGACAGGTTTGGCTGTGAAGGAGAAGAGAGAGGGGAAGTTAGGAAATTTTATGAATTTGCATGATCATTTTTCTGGAGGAAGGTTGAGAATGGTGCCTCCCATTCTAGTGTCCCACTTAAGTTGAAGGACCACCATTGCACGTTAAAATGCCCCCATCTGGGGGTTTTCCTCTTTTAGTGGAGCCTGAGGCTTCCACTGACTTCACCTCTTCATCTTTTTTTTTTTCCCCCTAATCCCCTCATCTTCTCGTATGAATCTTACCTTCTAATCCTCTACTGTTTTTGATTTGTTTTTCCAAGAAAGCTGTCTTAAAAAGTTGAAAGCAAATGGGATAGAGTTTTAAAAACCAGAGTAAACAATGGAACTTTTAACCCAGAGGAAATTCAATATTCATTTTAGCAATCCCTCACAGGAAAAATTTAAATACTTTATTGCCAAATTATTTTAATTTAGCTCTTTCTATTTGTTCTACTTCAGGAAATTATTTTGTGTTGTTGAATTTTACACTTTGGGTAGGAAAGTGGGATTTTGAGTAAGCATTTAAAGAAAAAAAATCTTAGTATATATTGAGTAGAATTAGTTTCCAGTTAATACTCCCTCCACTTGCATGCTTTTAAAATCAGATAGTTTGCCATTATTTATTAAATTTATACTTGGTAGCCAGCACTATAGAGCACACCAGAGAAGGACAAGGCATGCCTAGTACCCACTAGAAGTTTCTAATATGAGGGAAACAACACATATGCAAAATAAAATATACATTATAGAAGACTGGTAATTATATAAGACAATACATTGCAGGATTTCTTTTCTTTCGGTGCCCGAGGTTCTTGGTCATGCTGCTTCGAAGAGTGAAGAGGGAGGGCAGACGGAGAGTGGTGGGCAGCAAAATTTATTGAGCAATAGTACAAAACTCCCAAAGAGGGAGGGGACCTGAGAGGGTTTGCTCAGTATAGAGGCTTGTTGGCAGGCTTGTTTTATGGGCTTGTTGGTGGGCTGTTTTAATCTGATTAACCCTATGCAGCTGTTACCCAATCAGGTTTTTTTGTCCATGTGCTCATCTACTTATCAGGTAGATGTGCACGTGGGAAAGGGTGGAGGGCTCCTTCCAGGCCTGTTTCGTAGCCTGGGGGACCAAGAGGGCAGTGCCCGCCACTGCCCTAAGGCATGCTGGCCAGTTGCAGGGCACCAGATCAAAGTTTGTTTAAATATCCCACAGGCTGTTGAGCTGGCCCCCCAGGCCTGGGTTAGGACGCCTAAGGCCATTCCCTTTCTTTCTGTCACATAGAAGTAGTAAGTCCTCCCAGTAGGAAGACTTAAAAGCTGGGACACTGAGTAAAACCTAGATTAACAGGATGGGGTCTCTTTTCTTTTAAGGGTAGTTTTCCTCTTGGGGTGGGGGCTTGTCCCTGCCTGCCTTTCTTCTGACTATTCTTCATTAAATTAAATACAACAGATGGATAATAGCAAATAAAAGTATGAAATACTTAACTGAATGTATTGATTATATATGTTACAGTCAAGGACAATAAAGACCAAGAGTCAAAGAAGGCATTTCCTGTTTTAAAGTACATAAATTTATCACTAAATTCTACCCCTAAAACTAATAATACACTATATGTTAACTAAATAGAATTTAAATAAAAAATTAAAAAATAAAGTACATAGCCTTAAACAAATCAACACCAAAAGTAACTTTGTAATATTTTTTTAAAAAACCATATTTCTTCATTTCTAGGATGGCATCTTTTCATATTTTAATACAATAGGTAACATTCATCTTTGTACCAGGTACTGTTATAAAGTGCTTTAAATGTGTGGACATGTTGAATATGGATCATTTAGTGGGGTGGAAATATTTCATCTTCTCCCCACTAGGTTCTGTTAAACAATTGGTACAAACGGAAATTCTATGACGTTTTAGGGTCCAGGAAGTATGGTATGTGTGGAAATACATAGTGCTTTGATATATTAAAAAAATATAAAAATTACATTGATTAAATGTTCTTACCTCCTTAGCCTGGATTGCCAGGCCCTTGGTTCTGCTTTGTGAGGATCACTTGCTAGCCCCAAGACACCCATGGATCCCCTGTACCTTAACTATTCGGTCAAAGACCACACTAGTTGCAAAACAGAAGAGTCTCCGTGTTGAGATTGTGAGGTAACCTCATCCAAAATTTCGCCTCATTCAGCAATCATTTACATACCTCTGCCTGTGGTTTTCTGCTGGGCCAAGGAGGTGGTGCTGATATATTTACAAACAAGGTATGAACTATGTAAACCACCCGTGTAAAGTCAAAACACATGATTATATTGGGTGGGGCTCCTCAGGAACTGGCCTCTGAGATGGAGATTTGCATGCTAAGACTTACTGGGGCATGCTTTTAGGAACACCTAAAAAGCGTTTGTATTCTTGCACTCACTGGATCTGTATAACCTCCAAGGAAGGGGTTGTCACCTTGGTCCAGGTGGTTATTTTTGGCTGAGGGCAATTCCTAAGGGAAGACTCAGCTTCAAGCTGTCAGCCGGCAACATTCCCAGCAGTTGGGGGAATAAGGACTTTGGTCCTGAAGGTGGGAGCCAGGTGGGACGCCACAGCATCATATGTTTACATGTTAATGTACACATACACACATAAATATATATGCAGGTATTTTCATATATATATACACACATGAATATATAGACACACATACATTCATGTGTATTTATACTTAGGAAAATTTAAAAAGCATAAATCAAGTAGATAAAACCACAGTGAAATGTGATATAGTAAACTGGGCAGATTTATTGGAATCATAGGCTTTATCACAATAGTACAGCGGTTCTCAGGATTTCCCCTTGATGTCTTTAATATAGTGATCAAATTCTCTGCAGACTAGATTATGGCAGAGAGCAGGAGAGTTTACATCCCATAAAGACTATGAAAGTGAAGTGTTGGCCTTGTCATAGAAAAGAGAACAGCTTTTGGTGCAAATTGGAATAGATAAAAAAGCATTTGCCATGTCAGTAGATGTATACCAGGTACCTAGGCTTGTGCTGATTTGCTGCAGTAAAGATAGAACTGCAGATGCAACTGGCTTTACCATCTGATTAAGTTTACACCAATTCATAATAATTCTCTCAGATTCATCTGCTGCTGCATAGGCCAAACAGGTGAGTTGAATGGGGGAAATGATAGGATCATGACTGCTACATCATCCACATCTTTTATGCTGGTACTAATTTTTACATCTCTCCAGGGATTTGGTATTGCTTTTGGTTTTCTGTCCTTAAGGGGATGAGCCTCCCTTTCAATCAAGGGGTCTGTGAACTGGCTGAGGTATGAAAACTGCTTGAGAAGGATGACTTTTCATTCTGATGGCTCGAGTCAGGTTTCAGGCAGTGGACCTAGTTTTGCCTGCTATAGAGATCAAGGAATATTTCAGAAGTCTGTCCATCTATATCATTCCTAGGGCCACCCAGGGCATTACTAAATATCCCTGTAGGTCAAGACCTTTGAGTCCTATGTTGCCCCTGCTGCTCACTGCAGTAAATGTATCCACTCTGTCCCTGTCAATTAAGCAGTGTCACTTGGCCATCGCCATCCCAGGATCCCACTGTCATAGAAATCAGGGAGCAATTTCGATGGAAGCATCTTCCACCATCAAATCCAGCTACTACAGAGCTTTTCTGGTGTTCCCCTTACTAAAGTATTTTACAATGCCTTAGTGTAGAGACAGTCATCTGGGCCTCCAGGGGTATGTAGTTCAGGGCTGGGTATACACATAATACATAAAGTCACTCCAACATTGCCATCTCCATGAACCTTTGGGTTTCTTCCTCTACATTATACCAGGGACATTTGGGCATCTCAGTCTCATTGAATATAGACCACCAATGGGTCTGAGTTTTAGCTAACCAATTAAACAAACCATTAGAGTCACTTTCAATGTATGAACTAACACGTTAAATCCAGGCTTTATGGTAAATCCACCCATATCAATAAATTTAGCCCAGGGGTTAAATTTTTTATTTTAAATTTCCCCCAGGGGGAGAGCTCTTTATTTTGTTTGGAACTTGACCAAAAACTGTTCAGCCTTTCACAAAATCATGTCACCTCTGACAACACCAATATTGATATTTGAGTTGCTAATACAAAACATTTATATTGGTCTGTACTTACAGTTCTCTCATTCACAATGGTTCTACATACAGGTGTAAGCATCTTACTATTTATTTTGTCTTCTAAGACAATTACAAATTATTTTCCTTTTATTTTTCCTTTATATGTAATTAGGAGATTATATTGATTTCTTGGGAAATTTGCATAGGTAGTTAATATTATCTATGAATTTCATTTCAGGACAGTAAGGGGAGTGTTAAAAATAGTAGTTATAAGAAGGAGGTGTGGGTCTGATAGGGTTGAGAACACCTCCCTCCTCCTTTTAAATTGGGCCCAAAGAAATTATATATAGGCATGGCCATGATAAGCCAAAGTGGATCTTGAGTGCATTTGCAGATTAAATAATTTGTTATCACTCTTCTGAAAGATGGCTAAGTTTTTGTAGAGAATTCTGTGTCCTATTCAGTTTACTTACAAAGCCATGTAGGGTGATATTAGTAAATACAAATGCCAACAATGGTGGTGAAGAACTGCCTCCCATATACAACAAATGCGATACAAACAAATGTGTTTGAAGGAGGACTTGAGGAGAAATATGTTCTGTCTCTGAGCATTACTGAAGATAGAGGAGTGGAAGCCAGGAGCGTACTTTCTTAGCTCCCTTGTCTGTATGAGCTGTGTCACAATTCCATGGTTAGGTACTAAAGAGGAGGATGCTAAGCAAATGCTGCCACTCCCTTCTCCCTTTCCCACATGGAATCTTTGGAGACACACTGAAAGGAGGAAGAGCCCACATTTGGTCTGTGAATGAATCAAGGGTAGGTATTTGGTCTTAACCCAGAACTCCAGCTCCGGTTTGCTGCTCAAGGCAGGTTTGCTTTGTGGCATGCCACGGGCACAGGAGGCTCCCTGGGAGCAGTACCCCAACCCACTTGCCTACTTAATTCTAATGTCTCCAGAATCTCAACTCTTGTCACTTTCTCAGGGAAGCCTGCCCTCACCACCAGTCTGGGTCTGATTCCTTTGTCATGGATTTCCTTCAGAAGCACCCCCACCCCCATCCCTTATCAGTCTGTGATGACATTCATTAGTTATGACCTTGTGGTTTATGTAGGACACCCATTAAGACTAGGTATCTTCCCTGTTTATGCTCCCTGCCTTTCATACGGTGCCTAACTGGTATCTGATACAAAGTAGGCACTCATTACACAGCTGTTGAATGAATAAATGTTTGTTCCAAATTCCAGAAGTATCAACACTTGCTTCGATTGATGCATATTACCACTGTATCTGTATCCCATGCTGTTTGATAGCTGAGTCTTCTATTTGTTGAAGAGCACGGTAACTGGATTTTGTTGAAATGAGTCAGGACTGGTGACAACACTCAAAAGCCCCATTAATTTAGGACTTCTAATTTAGGACTTCTTTTCTTCTCCAGTAACTCTGCTGCACCTCCATCTCCTCAACTCAAAACCCAGTGTTTTAACTTAACGATGGAGTTTTGTGTGTGCCTACCTGGAGAACGGGGTGGAGGGGCTAGAGCCCCTGTCCCCCACCTCCCAAGTGTGACTTTCACTTGCTAAAGAATTAGCAGTGTGTCCAAGGCCTCCCCGCATTAAACAAAGAAAGCCCCAGAACCACAATCCCCGACCTAGGTGGGATAATTTGGAGTGCTGGGCAATCTGGTTCCGGATGAGGGCGGGAGGTTGAGCAAAAGTGTGACTGACCGAATCTCGCAGGTGAAAGCTCAGGTTAAAGTTGGTGGCCTGTGAGTGACACCCCGAGGCTTGTGTCTGCAAGGCCTTGCTCATCAGGTTGGGTCCGTGTGTGTCCGTGTAAGAGATGGGGCTCGGGAGGGCCACGCTCAGCCCCGGGGCGGGGGTGGGGCGTCTCTCACCGCGAACGCCTTGGGGGCCGCAGGGCAGCGGGGCTGGCTCGCCTGGGCGCAGTGTGCAGGCGCCGAAAGCAGGCGGCAGTCTGGCCCCACCGCGCGTCGGGCGCGAGCGCAAGCGAGCTCGGGGGGCCGCGGGCTGCGAGGCCCGGCTGCGGGCGGCAGGAGGCAGCGTCGGCCCAGGCGGCGCGGCCGCGAGCGAGCCAGCGCGCGGTGATGTCAGTGGCGGCCCGGCTGGCAGCAGCCGGTACTTCCTGTATAAAGGCGGGCGGGCTCGGCTGCAAACCCCACTAGCCAGTGTCAGCCTCTCGGCGGGAGGAGGAGGCGGCGGAGGAGGAGCAGGGGGAGGGCTGTCAAATTCGGGAGCCAGATTTTTTTCCCTTCCCCTGGCAATCCCTTCCGCTTCCCCGGCTCCTGGCGTGACATCTGCGGACCGGGGACCTGTATGTGTGTGCGCGCGAAGGAGCGGAAGAATGGCAGTGCTCAAACTCACCGACCAGGTAGGGGGCGGCGGCGCCGGCGGGCGGGACGCGCGGGCGCGGGGCGGCGCGGAGCCCCGGCGGGGGGATGGGGGCGCGGCGCGGAGAGCGCCCGCGAGCTGTTTACTCGCGGCGAAGGGGAGGAGTGTGTGCGGCCACCGGCTGCTGCGAAAGCCGGCGGCTGGGGCTCTCCTCCCCTGCGCCGTCCCCGCCCTGGGCCGTCGGAACTGCGCGCTCCGCTGGGTGCCCGCGGCGCGCCCTAGGGCTGGGGAAGGGGCCGGTGGGCCGGCGGGCGCAGCCGGGGCGCCGCTGTGCGCGGGTGTGCGCAGCTGAGCGCGGGTGTGCGTTGTCCGCGGGCCCAGACTGGGCAGGGGGAGGGGAGGCTCGAGGTGCTCCTCCGGCTCCTACCGTGCTGCGCAGCGTGGGCTCGGCCAGCGGGTGCCGGCCGCCGGAAGGAGGACGGGTGGATGGAGAGGGAGAGAGGATCGCAGCAGCCTGGGACCTTTCCCCGAGCCAAGCCGGAGACCGGCCCAGACCGCGGCTCTTGTGTGGTCGAGCTGTCTTTATCCTTTTGACATGACATTCTGACTTCCTCTTTAGTCGCCCAGAGGCTGTCTGTGCGTGGTGCGCGATGGGGACCCTTGGAGAAGGCGCTTTTGGTTCTGACCCGTCTCTCCCGGGAAGAGGTGAAGCCCCAGGGCTCCACTCACAGCAGTGGACCACCCTCTCTGTGCCTGTGTGGATCAGTTTTGTTGCTTTCCTGGCTGAGACACCGCGCAGGGTAGCTTCGGAGTCCTGGTTTGGAGAAGTGAGGTTATTTGCTCACTCGGTTGACAGTCCTTGCTGTAGGTCTTTGGAATGGAAACACCCCACCTTTGCAGACTTTGCTGCTCTTAGGATATTGACACCCACAGGCGCCCAACCAAGTTGCATGCCCAAACTCTGCAGCTCCTTTCACGAAAAAAGGAAACAGCTTGCTTTTTCTCCTCCTGCTATTTACTCATGGACAGTGAAATGAACACTGTTTGGGGGTCCTGGTAGGCGCAGAGGCAGTCTTGACTTTGACACCCTATCAAACATGCCATTCCTTGGTATGAAACATCTCCTACATCTCGAATGGGGTGAATCAGCTGCCTTGCTGTCCCCGGGTAGAATCCAGCCAGAACATCCTGCGATTTAGATTCAGTCAAGCACCAGAATGATTGGCTTTCATATCTTTTAGATTCAAAATTTTGCTTTGTTTTCTCTAAGTATTTACAGGCTTTTTTTTTTCTTTTCGTAGAGGAGAGATCACTGAATTAACATTCATCTTATCCTCAAATTTAGCAGGAAGAACAGCTGGTAATTGTGAGGAATCTGCTTGTTCCCGTTGGTTCCAGAGCATTTAAAAGTGTTTGTAAGTTGATATTAGGATTCTCTCCACCTTTTTTGGTCACATACTTTGACAACTGTTAGACATTTTTTTTTTTTTAATCTTCCAGTTTTAGTCTGTCCTGGTAATGCCATCCTCGCTGGCCCAAGTTACTATACTTGCCTCTAATTCCTAAATCTTCAAAGTACAAAAAAAAAAACCAAAAACGAATCTAATGGGCATTATTGTTATAATCACATACACCACAGAATTTCACATAGAATTTTAGTGTTGGAAGAGATGCTAAAGACAATCTTAGCCCAAATCGTTTATTTTTTTTTAAATGCAGAACCTGAGATCTGAAGAAGTGAAGCACGTGGTCCTCAAGGACCACAGCTGTTGGCCCGTATTGCTGCTGAAACTCCTGCCTTCCAGGCTCTGTGCTTTTTGCTAGAGGTTGTAAGACACTTCCGCCTTCTCATTGGATGTGTTGAAAGGGTTACAAGAAGGCATCCTCTCCTAAATCAAGATCAACACTAGGGAAAAGTATATTTCTTGGTCTTAGAAAGGAAGTTTTTCTTGACTTATCAGAGTAGGACTTTCAAAGCTGTTTGTCTTTTAAAATGTTTCTGACTACATCTCCTCTCTTCCCCAAAGAAGCTAGTATCGCTGTGGAGAAAAGAGTCATAGTCTGCATTTGGTTCTATCTCCAGATGCATAAAAGGGATCTAAGGAGTTCTGAGGTGCGGGAGCATCTAAGAATTGCCATCCTCTCTTGGGACAAGGCCAGACTGAAGCTGGATGAGGAGGCGGTCTGGGCTGGGTGGAGTTGTGAGCAACGAAGGTTTCTGTGTGGCTTTAGGTCCAGGAAATATGTGGTCTTTCTTGCCTTATATAGTCTTACCTTTCAGTTTGAAACTAAAATCTTAGATGCTGGTTCATAACCTCACCGGAGGCTTAAAAACCCTTTGCTTAAGTTCCTGCTACAAGAGTTTTGCTCCATCATTGTGGGTAGGGGGGCTGCCTGCTTGGGGTCACTGCCTCTGCCATAGAGTTTGTAGAAGAGTGCCTGACTCCCCCTCCAGCTGCTGGTGAAACAGTCCCTTGCCGGTTCCTCCATCATCTTTCAGTGCCCTATTTGTGAACTGATCCTTGATTTTTCGCGATGGCTCTTGGATTTTTAGCTTGATATCCCAATTTCCCTGACACATTCTTATTGTTGATACCCTGAATCACAAACCATCTTGGTTTGTTTTTAAACCTGCCTAAAGGAAAGAATGTAAGAAGATGACACTTCCGGTCCTGCTGAAGCCGGGGACAGGAGCTTGCTGGGTTGATGGCAGTCACTGTGTCTATAGTCGGTCCCGCACCGGCATCTCGGTCATGCATGAGGAGGGACCCTCTCTTCTGAACTCTGTTTTGGGATAGTTTAAAGAAGGAAGAGGGAAATGTAGTTTTTAGTGTGTTTTTTTTTTCATTGTTACCGTTTTTTTTTTTTTACTGTGAGAGGGAACTGGAAGCTGTTGCTACAAACAAACTTAGCACTCAGCACTTCTGCATTTGTAACCGTGTCTCTTCTGTTTTCCTCTTCACACAGCACACATCATTTTTCTTGCGGTGATATGGGGACCAGTCATCCTGGTTTGCCTAGAACTGAGAGGTTTCCCAAGATGTGGTACTTTCAGTGCTAAAGCTGGGAAAATTCTAGGCAAACCACGATGAGTTGGTCACCCTGTGCAGCATAGAACATACTCACCTATGTAATTAATATAATAATGTGATTATTTCCTCCTAGATGGACATTAGGAGGTTTCTCTGTATCTTTGATAAAGTGAGCTGATTTTAAATTTGAGAAAGTTCTGTTTCATACAAATGTAATGCATTTTAGCTCAAGATACCCATGAAACTCTTTGCAATTTGATTTGCGATTGAACTTTTGGGGGCTGCTCTTTATGTCTGGGTAAGGTACTCCAGTGATTTTAAGTGTCTGCTCCTATCTTCAGCCACCCTCCTCAACCCCCCAAAAAAGTTTTTCGGAGTTATGACACCAGAATGGTTAGTTCTTTTGGATCTTTGAAATGTTCACTGTTCTTATCAGAATTTGCTAGTGACAGCAGAATGTCACCTCCATCTCAAGGGCTGCCTGTAGACAAACTGTGTCAGCAGGTGGCCCTTTTCGGAGCCTCCTGCCTGGAGGCCTTCTGGCTAGGTGTCCCCTTGCCAAGTCCTAGCTCACACTTGAGTCACCCATCCCCTTTCCAAAGGCAGTGGCAAGCAGCTAGAAATCCTGTAACTTTGAAAGCAGGATTTCTAGCTCACAGTGTGGGACCTTGGGACATGTTGTGTATTTTATAGGGCCGCCCTCATCCTACCAGTGCTCCCAAGAGCACTGGGTTTATAGCAAACACAATGCTGCAGTCCTATCGTCAGCAAAGAAGAAGGGAAAAGAAAGGCTTTATTCTTTGCACCCTTCTTTAGTTGTTTTGCGATCCAGGCACATGATTTGGGGAGTGCACTAGAGGGCTGGTGTTTCCTGGCAGAAACCTAGTAATGGCTTACATTTATCGTGATCTCTTGTATGTTGGGCCCTCTCTCTCAATCCTCTCAGCCTCACTAGGAGGTAGGTGGCAGTGTGATTCCTATTTTATAGATGGGAAAACAGGAATAGAGAGGCTAGTTGACTTGTTCAGGGTCATCCACCCCCTAAGCGAGCACTGTGTCCTACTCTGGCAGTCTGATTGCACAGGTGGGGCTCTAACCACAAGGCTATACTTTCAATAGTTGAAAGGTCAGTGCAGTTGTAGAACCCATGGATGCCTGTAGATGCCTGCTCTTACTTACCAGGAAGCCATTGGGCGAGCTGCACCCCCACACTCCTCCAGGCTCTTGCTTTTGGGGCCAGACCAGTTCTGTCCGAGTCAGGAGCTGCTCTGAGACCTCCCGTGTTGCCAGACGTGGCTTATCCTGGCCGCTTCTCCACCCCCCCACCCCCCCACCCCACTCCCCATGCTGAAAGACCTGTTGATTGGTAGCTTGGGGATTTTTTTCTTAGTCATAAACAAATAAACTGTGATCACTGTAGAAAGATCAGAAAGCTGGATATGCAAAGAAACAGTTAAAACCATCTGCAGTCTCTACTCAGGACTACTCCTGACGTCTTGATAGAGAAGGAAACTTCTAGTAGCCAGGTAAAATCTTTCACCTTTCCACATGATGATATCAGTATCTTTCTCTTGACCACAAAGCTAACAACTCTTCTGGCTGATTTTTCCAAATAAACTGAATTTATGTGTCTCTTAAATAAATGACTGGCTGCTGTAGTGTAAATCTAGCAGCACATACCTTTTCTTTTCTTTTCTTTCTTTTTTTTTTTTAAGATTTCAACTTTTACTTCCTCTTTTCCTCTAAATAGTAAATATAAACTCCAAAAAGCACAATTGTTTGTGCCAGAAACAGGACTGAAACATTCTTTAAAAAGATTTCTATTTCAACAATATAACATGAGTTTCTAAAGGCCGAAGTATAACATGAAATAATTTAAAAAATAGCGAGGAGCTGGAGAGAAATAATCCTTTGGTTTTCAAACTTGGTAAGCTATAGCTCTCCTTTTTTTATTTTCTTTTTTTAAATTTTTTTCTTTTATTTCTTTTTTCTTTCTTTTCTCTTTTTTTTTTAAAGTAAACTCTTTGAACTCACCACCCTGAGATCAAGAGTCACATGCTCTACGGACCGAGCCAGCCAGGCGCCCCCTATGGCTCTCCTTTTTATTTTTCTCAAAGAAGTTTCCATATTGAATCTCAGTATATTTAAGAGATTGGTGGCGGTAGTGATCCCTGAGGCCCTTTCAAAGATTATTTGGCATTAAGGAGCGCACATGGTGGAATGAGCACTGGGTGTTATACACAACTGATAAGTTACTGAACACTGCATCTGAAACCAATGATGTACTGTATACTGGCTAATTGAATTTAAATAATAAAAAAAAAAAGCCCCGAAGATTATTTGGGTTTAGTATTATTTGAAAGCCCCTTTGTATGAGAAAACTCCTGGTGACTGATTCAGTGTTCTTTTCCTGACATATCATGTTCTCCAAAAACAAACATTTATGAGTGTAGACGATTAGGAGTTACATAGAATTTGGATGACCATATCATTTTTATTCATTCTGGGACAACTTTGAGAATGATGGGGGTACTATTGAATATTAAGCTGGGAAAATAGATGTGATGCAGGTCTGTCCCAGGTAAACCTGGACACACCGTCACGTGACATAGACTGTGTTTGCTATCCCAGGCTTGACAGTAAGTGGACTAGTGACTAGTAGACTAGTCTTTTTTTTTTTTTTTTCGAGTCAGGTTTACCCTGGAGCAGGTATTACAAAGATAGCTTTATCACCTTACACAAGTCTGGAGTCGGAAATATGGCTTCCGTTTCATACATCAGTGCTGACCGGTTGGGTGAGGGGTTGGAGGAACATTCTGGCTCTTGCAGCTGAGGATGGGGGGAAATGTAATGATCAGTGATCAGTGTTTGCTAGGGTATAAGGTAAGGGAGAGGTGGCCTCTGTTGTGCTTTAGCCAACCCTTGGCAGGTCGCATTAGCCTCTGCCGGCCTCATGTCCTTCTTTGTAAAATGAAGAGGCCGGACCAGATGCCTTTCAGGTGTCTAGGCTCCTCCTGCTACCTCTGTGACTCAGTCCCTCTGTTTACAGTTTGTACTGTAGTCTTCTTCACAGATGTGGCCGTGGAGGCCGTATTTGCAGATGAGCTCCAGTTTAATTTTCTGGGTAACAAAGCCAGATTCCAGAAGAAGGTTTTAACCAATGTCCATGATTTAGGAACAGATGCCTACCCTATGGCCACCTGCCCCCCACCCCTGGTCCCCCTTTTGATAGATCATGTGAGGTTACTTATTTTATAAAGCTTCAGTTTCATGGATTAGGCCTTTAGCACCCTGTTACCAACATCATATTTGCCTTCTGCTTGACTTCAGAGGTTGAGAGAGCAGGTATTTTCTCTCATCAGTGTTCAAGTCTATAAAAAAGTTGGTAGCCCAAGAGGTTGAAATTAATGATCATGACTCTAGTTTTTCATTATGATATTCATAATTTTTAAGAATCTTTTTATTTGTCTCCTCTTTTGAAACTGAAAATTTATTTAGTATTCTATTAATTGGACCAAGCAAATAGGAAGTCTATAGTCCACCTTTGGGCTTTTTCAGGCTTTGCTAAGCCAATAATGCTTGCTTGTATTTCTTGGTCTTCATGTGTCTGCAATTCCCTCACCCCCACCCTGTGAGTCATAAGCATCCCAGTGGAACTTTCTAAGGTATCTTTAACACCAGGAGACTATTTTGCCCCAGGGGAGCCTCCAGAGCTCTTGGTAGAACTAGAGGGATTTGTAGGAACATCTGAGGCCTAGACATGCAAAATTTCCTCACAGTTCCAGTCTGTCTCAAAGGTTTCAATGTTTAAAAAATAAAAAAAGGTCTCAATGCTAAATTGCTTTTGTTTATTTTCAAAATAATACTAGACGGGAATCAGAAGACTGGGATTCTACTCATGGTTCTTTTTCTAATACTTGTATGGCTTTGGGCAAATCCCGGCCTTGGTTTCTTTGTCTATAAAATGGAGGTGGATGGGTGGAGAATCCTCTACATTCTTTCAAGTTCTAACAGTAAGAGAATGCCCCAGGTATCTCGTTTCAACTCATGGAATCTGGTTTGGAAAAGTATCTGCCTTCCATGAACTTCTGTTCTCTCCCCTACCCGCCTCCCCCCCTCCCCCCGGGGTGGTGGCGGCAACTAGAGTTGACCAGCTCTGAGAAACACACACGCTCTGCTTAAAGGTCAGGGGTCCTTTCCCCAAAGAATGTCATCTTCTAGCATCTCCAGCAGCTGGATTTCAGGGAGGGACACAGAACTCCCGGGGCTGCACTCAGTTTGGCCCTGTGAGAATTCCCTGGAGCTTCTTGCTGGACAAGGGGAGCAAGCCTTGCAGACCCCGTGTTTATCAATTGTGAGCTGTGCTGAGCTGGTGCCCACTTTAGCCTTTCTCAGAGATGCTGCTTTAGCAAATGGCCTGGGTTCTCCCTATAATCCTTTTTTTATTGAACTCCATAATAACATCTGGGTCTAACAAGTCTGTTTTCCCAGTGTTGGACCCAGAGATTGGGTGCAGTTGACACAGTGACCACCATATGTGTAGATACACTCAGTCTGTAGAAGCCTGTGTTGCTGTCTAAGACTGGCAAGATGAAGAGAAAGATAGGAAGGAGAAATTCAGGTAAGTTGGGACAAATCAACCAACCCATTATCGTTAAACAATGGCCTCCAAAAGTCAGGGATGCCTCCACGCCAGGGCTGAGTAGGATGCCTTGTTGAGTTTGGGAAAGATCAGAATTCATAGTTCTTTTAGAACTCTTTAAAATTTTCATTTTTGTGTATTTTGAATATATGTTCACTACTATAAAAATCTTCCTTGTTCTACTTCCTACTTTTGACCACCTGGCCAAACCACCACTTGGACTATTGCAGCAACCTTCTGACTGGACTTGCTCACCCAGCCTTGACGCTCTGCTCTCAGTGTGGCCGTCAGAGTGATGAACTCTGAAGCTCAGATCATGTCCTTTCTCCACTCAGCCCCTCCCATCTCACCCAAGGGAAAAGCTGAAGTCCTAGAGTGGCTCACCAGGCCCCCTGCACCCATCTGTCCAGCCATGTCTCCTCCTGTCTCTCCCTGGCTCCTTGGCTCCAGCATCGCCTCCTCACTGTTCATTGAACATACCAGGCACCATCCTGCCTGCAATCCCTTGATGTCCTGCTGCCTGTGAAGCTCTTCCCCAGAAGTCTAAGTCTGCATGCCCAGCCTCACCCCTTTCAGATCTTTACTCACATGTTACCTTCTCAGTGAGTCCTTGCCTGACCTCCATATATCAACCGCCTACGCCACATTTCCTGTCCCCTTTCTTTGTTTCCTCTCCGTAGTACATATCCCTTATACCATACATTTTGTCTTTTTATAAAAATAAAAGCTTATGTGTAGAAGAGATAAAAATAACAGGGCAGAGTTTTTTGTTGTTTCGTTAGCTTGGTTCATTCACTGCTGTAACTTTAGCACTTAGAAACAGTATAAGGCACATAGTAAATGCCCAATAAGTATTTGTTAATTGAATGATGTAAATATCGTGTGTGTGTGTATCTGCATGTTCAAATGTTTTTACTCTTTAGGTGCTCAAACAAAAAACCCCAAAATACTTCTATAAACAGAGCTTCCATCTGTACACTGGGATATTGGATTTCCATTCAAAGGAAATTCAGAGTAATCTTTCTGCCCCATCAAAAGATAGAAGATCACATATTGTCTTCTTTTCTGGTTATATTTCTCCCGTTTTTAAATTGAGCTTTTGGTGGTGGGGATGGGTTAGCACTGTAGTTGGTTCTCAGTGGGTTCCATTTCTTTATAGGGGAGATATCAGAGTGACACTAGGGAAAGGGAGATGTGGACCCCAAATATTATGGGAAAGGATGCTCAGACCCATGGCAAAGTGGATCATCTTTTATGTATTCAAGCAATCAAAGTCTGTTTAATAAACTCCACTTCCAAGGCAGTGACTCTGGTGGAGTCTTATGGCCCTGCCCCCCCTTCCACAAAGGATAAGAACAGGTACAGTAAAATGGTGAGAAACCAGAGAGAGAATTGGGAAGGAGGAAATAAGACAATAATCATGCTTTATGCTATTTAATCCTGACAACATCTCTACAAAGGAGTGACTATCATCCTTCCACTTCAGAGATGACGAAAATGAGAATTGAGAGATTAAGTAGTCTCTTTAGGGTCACATGACTCTGGGGTTCACATCTGCACAAGCTTGTCTCCAAGGTGCACATTCTTAGCTGTTATGCTTCTGGCCTCTTGAGACAGGCGTAGTATCCCAAGAGGTGCTTTTCCTCATGGAGCTTATGGTGGTGTTAGAGATGGTATCGCATGCCTTGTGCAAGGAAGGCCCTCATCAGATGTTTACTGAATGCACATGGTAGATGAAATAGCTGTCAAACCAGGTATAGTGCAGGTTTAGACTACATTCTGGGGTACTTATTAGGGATGACAGAAGTCCAGAGATGGGCATAGTTACTAAGAAAGGCATCAGGGAGTTAGAGGGAGCCCAGTGATCCTTGAGGAAGGGAATGATGTAGACAGCAGATGAGGGTGGAAGGCATCCCACGTGAGTGATGTGCCATGTAACCATCAGGTAACCTGAAGACCGAATTTACTGAAGCAGAGGGTTCCTACTACGAAAGCAGAAGAGGAAAGGAAAGAAATATGTAAATGTATGTATATAATGGAATATTACGTAGCCATCAAAAAGAATGAAATCTTGCCATTTGCAACCACATAGATGGAACTAGAGGGTATTATGCTAAGTGAAATAAGTCAGAGAAAGACAAATATCAGATGATTTCACTCATATGTGGAACTTAAGAAACAAAACATGAACATAGGGGAAGGGAAGGAAAAATAAAGTAAGGTGAAAAATGAGAGGGAGGCAAACTATAAGAGACGCTGAACTCTAGGAAACAAACTGAGGATTGCTGGAGGGGAGGGGGTGGGGGGATGGGGTACCTGGGTGATGGGCATTAAGGAGGGCACTTGATGTAATGAGCACTGGGTGTTATATGAAACTGATGAATCACTAAGTTCTACCTCTGAAACTAATAAAAGAAATAAATTGTGAGATAAAAAAGGGAGGGGGAGGGGAAATATATAGATCAATGAGAATTAAGGCACATATAAACTAATTGCAGCAAACAGATTTGGATTCTGATTCAAACAAACTTAAACACATTTCTGTGAGACAATTGGGGAAATTTGAATACTGCCTGGTTATTTGGTGCTTTAAAGTATGACTATGGTATTGTTGTTATGTTTGGCTCAGTTGGTTAAGCAACTGCCTTCAGCTCAGGTTGTGATCCTGGAGTCCCGGGATTGAGTCCCGCATCGGGCTTCCGGCTCAGCTGGGGAGTCTGCTTCTCCCTCTGACCCTCCCCCTTCTCAAGCTCTCTCCCATTCTCTCTCTCAGATAAATAAATAAAATCTTAAAAAAAAAAAATAAAAAGAAAGTCTTTATCTTACAAAACAAGAAAACAAAACCACAAAACCTTAGCATTTGCCCAGGGCACCTAAATATTTTAGTGACTCACTCTTTTTGGAAGCTTTTTTTTTTTTTCTTTCAGTTTATTCCTTCCTCCTCTCTTTGTGTCCCTTCTAAGTTTTCTACTGTCACCCTGATAAAATATCTTCAGTAGAGTTGTTAGAATCCTTTTTGATTGTCAGAAAAGCACACAATTCTGCTAGTTTTTTTGCCTACAGAAATAGGCAACTAACTCTGAATTGGTTGTGAGGCTCACCCATCTCTTGACTTAGTTTAAGTGGCCCTCATAACTCAAGGTAGATATTTGAGCATCTACCTTAAAATCCACATCTTGGGTGCCTTTAGGAAGACCTAGATTTGGCTGTCCTGTACAGTTATTTCAGTGGAAGGTATTTCCAGGGGAATTGAGATATTAGAGTTGCCCCAAGTCACTTTGTGGTAACATTTTTTTAATTTCCAGTTAGTTAACGTACAGTGTTATATTAGTTTCAGTGTACAATATAGTGATTTAACAGTTCCATACATTACCTGGTGCTTATCATGATGTTGCATTACTTTTTTAAAAAAAGATTTATATTTTATTTGAGAGAGAGAGAGTGCGCACGAACAAGCAGGGGAAGGGGAAGAGGGAGAGGGAGAAGCAGGCTCCCCGCTGAGCAGGGAGCCTGAAGCAGGACTCGATCCCAGGACCCTGGGATCATGACCTGAGCCAAAGTCAGGCGCTTAACTGACTGAGCCACCCCGGTGCCCTGATGTTACATTACTTTTAAACCATGTTTCTATTTAAACTGGGTAGTTTTATTTATTTACATATATTTTTAAGATTTATTTATTTTAGAGAAAGAGAGAAAAAGAGTCTGCTTGCGTGTGAGCAGGGGGAGGGACTAGGAGAGAGGGAGAAGGAGAGAAGCAGACTCCCCACTGAGCACGGAGCCCCACCCGGGGCTTGATCCCATGACCCTGATGTTATGACCTGAGCTGAAATCAAGAATCCAAGGCTTAACTGACTGAGCCCCCCAGGAGCCCCTAAACTGGGTAGTTTTAAAAAGACAGCAAGCAGTTATAAGGTCTCAGTTTTAATGACCCTTGTTGCCACACCTCTTTTCTTACCTGAACAGGCAGTAGGTGTTGGTTGGTGCCCCCAAAGCTGAGATATCTTTGTTTACTTCTACAAGTGTGAAAATCCTTCCATATCCTTTTTTTTTTTTAAGATTTATTTATTTATTTTAGAGAGCATGAGAGCATGAGGGAGCGTGAGCACAAACAGGAGGGGTAGAGGGAGAAGGAGAGAGAATCCCAAGCGGACTCTGTGCTGAGCTCAGAGCCCTACATGGGGCTCAATCTCACCACCCTGAGATCATGACCTGAGCCAAAACCAAGAGTCGATCACTTAACCTGCTTAGCCACCCAGGTGCCCTCTTCCATATCCTTCTTAATGGAGCCCAGATGTAAGAATAGATCGTAGGCTTGAGAAATGGCCAGTTGCAACTTGAGTAAATGATATTGTCATGTGTAGTTCAGAAGACAGTTGACTAGGGTTTTGGATGCTTTGGAACCTCAGTATAATTAAGTCTTGGGGACCATCAGGTGAGTGCAACATTTAGTTGCTAATTCCAGTTTTCTTAGCAGCCAGGAATAAACAATCTTATTTTGAGGAGCTCTGCTCTTTAGCAGAGAATCTTGTTTCAAAGTCCCAGGGTACTCTATTACTCTATATACAATGTTTTAAAATGTTGTGAGGTCTCTCTGAACAGTTTCCAAAAATATTACATGGGAGTGGCATAGTTAAGAGAATACAGAAGTTGATGTCTGAAGACCTAGACTATAGGCACATCTCTCTTCTGACTAGGTGTGTCAGACACAACTGTGACTTGCTTATAAAATGGTTGTAATAATACTTGCTCTATGGGGAAGTTGTGACAATCAAGTGGGAAAAGTCTTTGTACAGCAAGTGGCCTATGGGCACTCGATAAATAGTCCTTGAATTTCTGGTTGTTTCTTCATTTGTCAAATTAAAGACTAGTTCTCTAGGGTCAATTTCAGTTCTATGAGAACATGATTTTAATTATTTTTTGTTTTCAATTTATGACCATTAATCTGGTCTTTTTAAAAAATTTCTAACTTAAACAGCTTTGGTAGAAAATGTTTGTTTTATTTTTGTGTGAAATTTCACCATACTGAGATTTGAATTGTATCATTTTGGTTTCTACAGTTTTAGGAAGTGCATTTTTCTTTCATTTTGGTTTTAATGAATGAGTTGACTTAGTTTATTAGACTGAAGAATTTTATGTTTAGATAGATCTAGGAGAATAAATGTGTGTTGAAAAAATTCTGAGGAGTTTGCAGTCATTCTTGATTTAAGTTGTCAAAAAGAACAGAAAATTACTTTTAAGAATGCCACTTCCTCTTCACAGAAGTATAAAACCATGTCTTTTTGAGGAAGTGTGTAAGAATAAAATAGTTGATAGGGCAATCTTCGTAAAAAATCATCATGGGAGAATTTCTGAGAAATATTAAAGTTTCAAGTCTTGAATGAACATGTAACAGGATAGGAAGTCATTTATTTCTTTGAAAAAGGTGTGATTAAAAAAGTCAGAAGAAGGGTTCTTTGTAAAAAGTCACTTTAATTTGGAGTCTTTTTTTTTTCTTTTAAAACTATAGAATGCAGTTTAAAAAGGAGATGGGTAAAACATTGGATACATGTGTATGTTTTAATTCTTTTATTTTAAAAGATTTATTTATTTTTTATTTTTATTTTTTTAAGATTTTATTTATTTATTTGACAGAGAGAGACACAGCGAGAGAGGGAACACAAGCAGGGGGAGTGGGAGAGGGAGAAGCAGGCTTCCCGCTGAGCAGGGAGCCCGATGTGGGGCTTGATCCCAGGACCCTGGGATCATGACCTGAGCTGAAGGCAGACACTTAACGACTGAGCCACCCAGGCGCCCCAAGATTTTATTTTTTTTTATCATCTCGACACCCATTGTGGGGCTTGAACTCACAAACCCTAAGATCAAGAGTCTCACGTTCCACTGACTGAGCCAGCCAGGCACCCCATATATGTTTTAATTCTAAGATGTATTTCATTTTGAGGTATGTCTGGTTAAGATGTAGGGCAAAATAAAAAAGTTCAAAGGAAAGTGAAAATGAGAGTAGTACCAAAAAAAAAAAAAGTGGATTAAAGAAAAAAAAGTGGATTAAAGAAAGAGAAATACATTTTTTAGAAAAGAGAGAGGAGTGCCTGGGTGGCACAGTTGGTTAAGTGTCAGACTTGGTTTTGGATCAGATCATGGTCTCAGGGTGGTGAGATCAAGCCCTGCTTCAGGCTCTGCGCTCAGTGTGGAGTCTCTCTTTCTCTCTCCTTCTACCCCCTCCCCATACCACACGTGCATGTGCTCCCTCTTCTCTCTCTCTCTCAAATAAATAAATGTTAAAAAAAAAAAAAAGAGAGAGGGAAGGAACTGGGAATGGAGGGAGACTGACCATGTTACTTTCCAAGGTGAATGTTAGAGACACTCTTGAACTTTAAACTAAATTGGTCATTACCTGCTGTACTCTGCTTTTAAACATAAAAATTTTTAACATGGAGCATTGCTCTTCAACCACATTGACATTTATTTCTTGGAGTTCTAGGATTGGAATAACCAAAGTGAAGGGTGTTAGTTAAGCTACAAAAGAAATGACCAGAGCTATGTGCCCAGAAGGCTGGAAAAGAATCAGGCTGATGGTTATTTGGCACATCCTGTGGGTCCTTGCTGCTGATACTGAACCTTCAGAATCCGGGTAGTGACTGGCCGATAAGAAGTTATTTTACACGTGCGAAGGCAGGTATTGGAGGCTCCTGGGACTAGTAACTAGGTTCCTGTGATATCTCTGGTTTTAGGTGCCTACTGCCTGTCCTTGTGAGCTGAACTCAAGAAGGACATTTCCTTGTCACTGCTTTATGGCTTCAGTGGGCTTTTCCAGAGATCTAAATCTTACCTCCCTTTCTGCCAGAATTGGCTGTGAGACCTGGCAGACATTATACCTCTCTGGGTGTCAGTGTCCTCTAAGGAATGAGGACGTTGGTTAGATGAGCCAGCGGCTTCTGCACTCTCCCCCAGAGGCTGGCAGACCACTGTCCGTCCTGAAGCTGAGTCCAGTTGAGGCCTGTTGGTATTGGGCCTGTCAGCTAAGAATAGTTTTTATTTTTTAAATGGTTGAACAAGATCAAAAGAACAATATTTTGAGACACATGAAAATTATATGAAATTCAAATTTCAGTGTCTATAAATAAAATCGTATTGGAGCCCAGCCTCCCTCATTTGTTTATGTATTGTCTGTGGCTGCTTTGGCGCCCCCCCCTCCCCCCCCCCGCCGGGAATGGAGTTAGGTAGTTGCCACAGAGCCTGCATGGCTGGCAAAACCGAAGACATTTACTGGCTCTTTGCAGAGAAAATGTGCCAACCCCCACTCCAACCCCGGCACAGGGACCACTCGCCTCAGAAATTGAGTGTTGTCTTTGTATTACCTATTACCTGTGCTGTACTTTGATCTAGACTTAATTAGATTAATATGGTAATTCTTGCTTCTATTATTTTCTCCAGGAGAAAGTAGAAGCTTAGTTAGCTTTCTTGGTATGTTTTTAATTAAAAAGAAAAATGCCCTCTTGAAACAATAGTTTGTTTGTATTCAGACTTTTTTTTTCTCCCTTTAGGAATCACTGTGGAGAAGGAAGCCATATGTTTGTATTTTAAATCATTTGCCTTTTAAACTGGATTTTTAAACTCCAGATGTGGACTCAGGAACAGTTAAAATGTACTTTTGATGTTCTCCAAGAGCCATAGTGGGGGAGGAGAGCTTTACCTCTTATAATTGAGAGTGAAACAGAAATCTTAATATTTTCTATTTCCCATTGTGTGCTAAAAATACTATTTTTAGTTTCTTTGAGTAGATAGTTTGGATTAATATGGGGATGGAAATGGCTTTAATTTTATGGAATGCCAATTAGAGCAATTGAATAAATATATTTTGAAGATACACTCAATTATTACAAATGGAAATTATAAAATTAAAACATAAATATCAATAATATCTACTTATCTAATATTTCTCACTACTCTAGAAAGTTCTCTCTAAAGCTAAGTCTGGTAATTTCAGTGTGAGTTACGGGTTTGGGTGAGTGAGTGAGTGTGTGTATGTATGTGTGTGTTTCCAGTGTTCACGTCTGCCTCCCACTCTTGGACTTCCAAAGTCATTTGAGTTATTCTAAAACTCCTTCTTGGCCTGGCGTTCCTTTTGTTCTTGGAAGAAGATGGGCATCTTGAACTGGTTAGTGAGGGGCAGAAGGGAGGTCAGTCAACACATGTGATCTTTTGTCTGAAAGTTAGCTTTATTTTTCTCTTTTGATTCTCTAGAGAGAAAGAATTAAGACTGAAGACACTTGTTGATAAAGATTTGTGAAGAAATTCACGAGTGTATAACTTTAGAAAACATTGACGGTGACTCAGTACCTAAGCCCTCTAAAGACCTCCAACATTTTCTGAACAATATCATAAATTATCTAGAGGTGAACACAATGGTAAAATTCCCATTTTTCAGAGGGAAAAACTGAGGCCACTGGTTGTTATTTGGCTCGCTGGCTCTTAGTGGGGGTAGAGATAACTGTTTTTCCCGGCTCAGTCTGAGGTGCGTTTCATTTGCCTATCCTATTCTTAAACAGCACTTGTAAAATCACATGTCATTTCTACAGTTATATTTAGGATATAGCCTGAAATACTGTATAAACACCCTGTGATAGAATACTGAAGTCTGCTGCCCAGGTAATTATTATGTGGGTCTAGTATCATATCATTTGCATTATCTAGATTAGAATGTATCACCCACTTCAAAGTTGGTCTAGAAGAGGGAGCTCATTGTGTACAGGGCCAAAAGAGTATTGCCTCATGGTTCCCCTTCGGGTGAAGAACTTTTTGATATGCAGAAGTCCGTGGAGCTTTCGTTCTTGTCTGAAAACATTTTTAACTGGTAACTGTGTTGAAACGCTAAGGCTTTCCCACGCCCTCACCCCCAAAATACCTTCACAATGTGCTCTGTTTTCTTTTTTAGAATTTCATGAGCAGTATCTGGAATTGCCATCTTAAGTGAATGTTTGTCACGGAACTCCCTGATCTTGAGATGGGTCTAAATGCAGATGTATCTAATGAGCACTTTCATTTTCCTTCTTATATGCAAGGGGGTAAGTTTCTCTGTTGAGCCTCTCACTTCTGGTTTTAATCTGTTTTTAGCTCCTTGATTAGTGTGTGGCTTGGGAAGGTTGGCATTAAGCCATTTATTTGCAGTTCACTTCTGGGGGGAAATGTGTGCACCCCTACTTTTTAGGACACAAGGCTGTGGTTCTCCTGAGTTTAGGTTAGTGGTGAGTGTTGAATGAATGAATGATCCCGTGCCACTTTCTGCTGTGTCTCCTCCTTCCTGGCCGTCATTCTCACTTCCTTGCTGTTCACCTTCTTTCCTCATCCTGCAGTCTTTACCATGAAGACAGGACGGATAGGACACGATTCATTTTTTTGTTATATAAATAGCCGGAATGAAAGGATTGGTGGTGGGAAAAATTGCCAAGTTTTTTTTTTTTTCTTGTTAAATATGTACAATCAAGAATTGTGTGACTGATAGCTCAGTGTGTCCTGACATGAATAGACCTGAAACAGCTCCCTCCCGGTCTCCAGTCAAGAAAATAGTACAAAAAGAAAAGCTTGCTTATTATTTTATTTTTTTGTAATTGCAAGAGTTTAGACTGGCTTTCACTGGGACAGCTGTTAAAAGACTTGCATAGGAAGTGACTGTTCATGTGGGTTCTTGGTTTAAGTCTCTAGCTTCGTTGAGCCCAAGGGAGGCAGAATATGATTCCCAACATGGATCCTGGGTGCATCCACCTCGGGCCATCTACAGATGCCCATGAGCAGCTCTGCAACATTTTTACCCCCAACTTCCACCTCCAAGAGGGTTTTGCAAACTGTATATGCCCTCGCACAGTTTTTAGGTTGACATCTGAAGTTTTCCATAGTAAAGTTAGAAAGGTGCAAAGGATGTAATTCCTGGCATAATGTGAATATTGACTTTTAAAATGAAAAAGTTGTATCACTGTTTGAATTGTATTGAATGGAATTTAAACACTATTGTGATTCGACGTGCCCCATCATCACTTACAAAACACACGGGCAAGCACTTCTGTAATAGTTGGAAATTTTACATTGTTCTCTTTTCTCCTTGAACTCATACTTCCATTCTACTTCCTCACACAGAATTTTATCCAAATATAATACATTGAAAACCCCCCAATTATCCTGTGATACTTTGCAATAAGAATATGATCCTAGGGTGCTAAGTGTTAAATAAATTTCTGGATTGAGTTTATCTTTGTCATAATTATTACACTACCACTTATCAAAGCATAAATATATTACAAAGACTGATAAATTATTGATAAAACATGCAAAATAAGACATTCTTATTGGAAGTGTGTTTCTTGATATCTTGATGAGGCTTGCTTTCATATCTTAAATTAATTTAGGTATTTATGGATACCCTATCTTATTGATGGAATGATGAGTAAAGGAAATTAATTGAAGGAAGGGAGGTGTGAGTTCAAGGAAGTTCTCCTGACTCAAGTATTTTGAGAACTCTCTTTGCTACCAGGACA
The DNA here is from genome assembly GCF_009762305.2 of Zalophus californianus. NCBI lineage: Eukaryota > Metazoa > Chordata > Mammalia > Carnivora > Otariidae > Zalophus > Zalophus californianus. The sequence goes on along the minus strand of NC_045597.1, from coordinate 157,557,284 downwards.
TTTTTACACCTTAGGGGCAATTCCCTTGGTCAGAATCAGGAGGGGTGAGAAGTAAATCTACCTTTTGAGGGAAGATCATGAAGAGGAAAGTGTGAACAAAGAACAGTGTGACCCCTCAGCCACAGGCACATGCCTTTTGGCAATGTGTGCCTCTGGAAGCTGAGGGTCTGGAACCTGATACCCACAGAACAACCTGTGCCTGCAGACCCTTCACAAAGTCTTCATGGACTCCAAGGCTCCAAGGCTGCCTGGGTGCAGCCCACTTTTCTAGAGAAGCAAATCTGGGAGAGCTGATGTCATCACAGCTGGTGGCCTGTGTTCCCGTGCCTTCGTAGTCCCATCAGTTGGCCAAGTACGGGTCACTGGGTTACCTCAAGTGGGAATGACAGACACGTTAGTCAAGTCTCATGAGCAGTACAGATTGCCTTCGAAAGCGTGTGCTTGCAGTTTTGAAAAACTAGGCTAATATGTGTTAAAACTTTAACTTTCAGAGGTAAGGTAGAGGGATATGTAAATAGGTCTTTATATATATTCTTCCCTAAAACATGTTTTAAATTAACTAATCATTAATTAACTAATTCATTAACATTTCTTTCGTGATCTCTGTGTTTCTGTAGGACAATTCTAGTATGTAGATACTTGATGAAAAGTCGGTTTTGTGTGCATGAATGTTTGGGCAGCTTACTTCTCCAACATTTGAAGCTTTATTTGGTGTTCGTGAAGACTTCCTCTCAGGCATGTTGAATCCGGTTTCTGTGTGTCCTCCTTATATTCCACTCTGTGCAACTGATTGAATAATAGCAGGATGTTAGTAATGGTGTTCCTCATTAGATTTTAAAACTTAATTAGAATTTGATGTATTCAAAAGCTAATTTCTTGTATTTAATATAAGACCCAGGTCCTGCTTTATAACTGATTTTTGGTAAACCAGTTGCTTGAGGGAGTACATCTGACAGCTACTTTGGTTTGTTTGTTAATTCTTTTTTTTTAAGATTGTATTTATTTATTTGACAGAGAGAGAGAGAGAATTAGCAGGGGGAGCAACAGGGGGAGAGGGAGAAGCAGACTCCCTGCTGAGCTGGGGGCCCGATGTGGGGCTTGATCCCAGGACCCTGAGATCATGACCTGAGCCAGAGTCAGACCAGACACTTAACCGATTGAGCCACCTAGGCGCCCCTGTTTGTTAAGTCCTGAATTAGCTAACAAGTCCCCTGAGTTTGTAAATGAAAATTGATATTATATCTGGACAGTTACTTTACAAAAAAATGAGGTGCGATGTCTAGCTATAAAATTCAAACTGATTTACGCTTGCATGTGATGTTGAATGGATTTGTCTGGCTTTTCTGTGCAGTGCTTCACCAGCATTAAAAATGGTTCTTCAAAGAGAATGCTGGGATCTGATGACTAGTGTTGCTGGTTCCTCTCTCGCTCAGCTCTAGACCAAACAGAAACATGCATTCTCTGCCAAGTATTCTGTGATGTCACAAGGCAGGCCCTACAGCACCATGGCTTTTTCTTATACTTTTCCTTTTCTGGCTGAAGGAGATTTAACCTCTTTCTTGACCATTCTACACCTTTCTTTCTTTTTTCTTTTTTTTTCAGTTGGAGGATATCTGTAATATTATATAGGACATCTAGTAGTATAAAATCCTTTTAAAAATAGATTTTAGTTTTTAGAGCAGTTTTAGGTTCACAGCAAAATTGAGCAGAAGGTACAGAGTTCCTGTATACTCCTTGCCCCCCCAACTGACCTGGCCCCCATCCGTTCCCGACTATCTATGTCCAAAACCAGACTGGTGCATTTGTTACATCCAGGTACCTGCATTGACACATCATTATCATTCAAAGTCCATAGTGTACATTAGGGTTCCCTCTTGGTGTTGTACATTCTGTGGGTTTTGACAAATATTTAATGACATGTATCCAACATTATAGTATCATACAGAGTAGTTTCACTGCCCTAAAAATCCTCTGTGCTCTGCTTATTCACCCTCTGTCCCCCCTGACTCCTGGCAACCACTGATCTTCCCATTATCTCCCTAGTTTTGCCTTTTCCAGAATGTCATATAGTTGGGTAGATTCTTTTTAAAAGGGATATAACAGGATAAGAAAATTTTGGAACTTTAGGGAGTCTTAGAGAGTTTCTATTATGTGGCCTTTTCATGCTTATCAAAGTTAGATATTTTCCAATAGTTTGAATATTTTCCAACCTGTTCAGCTTCACAGGCAAAAGAGTACTTTGCACTGTTTAAAATCAAGTTAAATATTTCTGGGAGAAGTAAAGAGAAGCATTAAAAAAAAAAAAATCAAGGTGGAGGAAGTAGAATGAAATTCTTTCTGTCCTTAGGAATTCCTTAAAGATTTCTTTAAGCCAACTTTGGTTGCCATTTTGATAGCATTTAGGGAGATCTTGGGTTAAATAAAAAGAGATTGCTTTCAAATTGAGAGAACTGGTATCAACTAGAAATATGCTCAACTTTATTGCAAGGTGGAGTTGGAATCTATTAAGGCAAAAGATGTTTGGAAGGATAATGTGCTTTAATAGTATCGTTGGAGAACTCTTGTAAAGAAACAAATGCAAGTATGTACATTCTGTGGGTTTTGACAAATATTTAATGATATATCCAGCAGTGGTCCCACGGAAGTGTTCTCTTCCTTGTGCACAATTGGTCAGCTTACCATTTTATTTTATAAATTAAGGCGGTAGCACTCTCGGGCTCCCCCGGAGTTAGCTGTGGGTCAGGCGTTGTCACGTGGCGGATGGAATGGTCGAATGACTCGCACTGTCACTCAGTGATAAAGTTGGCAGAGGGCTCCCAGAGGTGACTACGCTGAAACCTTCTTTGTATCAGAATTTGATACTGTTATCATTTTATTGATTTCTTTAAGCTCTGTACAGGTTCTGATCTCAGCCATAAATGGGGTTTTGTGTTTTCTTTCCTCTTTGTTTTTCTGTAACCCATGTAACCAGGGTCTATTTTGCAGGAACTTGTGAGGGGGGCATGCCCGAGACTAACAAACAGGGCCAAGTCTTTGGGGTTGTGACGCTAGGCTGTTAATAGCGTAAGAGACTCTCAGTTGTGGAAGTTAAGTCATAAAGCCACAGAAGGATGTAGGTTCTTGAGAAAGTAAAAATCTACTTAGCATGTTTATGAGAGAGTAGTGAGAGTCATTACCCCTTTAGAGCCACGCATTAAAGCTCCAACATCCAGTTAGACTATTTCCGATAGTTTGGCAAGTCACTTTAACCCATGGCTTCCTACACTTTGAACCCATTTTCTCTGGTTGCTCCATCGCAGGCAGGCTGCTGTGTATGGATCATAATCCAGAAGTGGAACAGGTGGGGGCTCTGTGCCACATGTAGCATTTTATGGCATTGGACCTGCTTCATCGGTTAACTCTTGGCCGCCATGGTCCCAGCCCCATTCCTGTAGCAGGAGGGTTTGTGGAACTTGTTGGTGGATGTTTTTGCAGTGTGACCCATCAGGGGCCACAGGCATTATGTAACTCAAACTCTCTAACTTTTCATCACTTCCTGCGGAATGTGTTGTGGATGGATTGAGGGGTTTGACTAGAGACTAGTGGGTGATACTCAAACTTGCTCAGCAGGTGAAGCGCCCGGTTGGGCGTTGAGACGCACATTGCTTGGAGTACCATGAAACTGGAAGACTACCACTTCTGTCTTATGAAAAAGGCCCCACGTAAAAGCAGAAAATAGATTTCTCTTGTGAGTGTTGCTGGTCTTTAGATCTTAAAATTTAACAACTTAAAATTGTGTAAGGAATCATTTCTAGGATTTTGTTTCAACACACACAGGTAGTTTTTGACTACATGATGCCTTAATTTCTTGTTAGCTCATATGGTGATGGATGCTAAGGTTTTAGAGGAACTAATGGGAAAGTTTACAAAAGAGCAAATGTCTTATATAATTTTATTATTATTATGTTGTTGTTGTTGTTGTTATTTTCCTTTTGAGAATTGGGAAAAGAACACCATTGCTTGATTTTCATGGGTATGCAACTGGGACCTGGTCATAGAATATGGATGTGTTAAGGGATGATAGTTGGAAACCTCTAGACCAAATGGCAGGGAAAACTCAGAGAAATCCTGATTCCCCCGCCAGAGGCCCAGGACCCTTGTTCATTCTCCTCATGTGATTCTTTGATGTTGCTTGCAAGTGCATTTCACTAAAGTGAGTTCCATCTCTTAATGTCACAAGGTATAGATGTCTGTCCATGTTTGGAGGTACTTTGGGAGTTGATCTTATACCAAATGAACAGGTTACACATTTGTTCATATGAGGATACTTTATTTTCTCCAGAAAAATGTAGACATTTCAATATTTTAGATTATATCAAAACATCTTAGTTTTAGTTTGCCTGTACCCTTCAATCCAGCAAGGGAACAGTGTCCTGGACCTCTTTTGGAGATAATTGTCTGATTGTCTATTCATTTTCTTCCCCTTGGCGAAATGCGAGTTACCTTGCTTAATTAAAACGAGAAAACCATTGTCAGCCCTTGTATAAGGCGCCAGCCCCTAGGTAATTCACATCAAATTTCTTTTGAGGTTTGTAATTTCCAAAACCAGCAATAGGACGTAAAGTGTGTCTTTTGCTGAATCTAGCAGCAGATGTGTTTGTAAAGTGAGGAAATGGTGTTGCTAACTTGCTAACTGTATTTTGAGGGATAATGTGATGGGGTGTAGTTTGACTGGTATTTCCTCTCTTAAAGAAATGCAGGCAAACTTTTTTCCTTGGAATTTAAAATGTATATATTACTTGAAAAGCCTCCTGGGAATTTGAAACTGCTACTTGCTTGCTTATAACTTTCCCCCATTTTCTTCCCAGCAGTGGAAAGGAAGTTTAAATCTTGTTTAAATCCACAGTAAACTTCCTACAGCATGAGACTCATTGGTCAGTGCTAATTCCAAATCCGTATTGGGTCTAAAAATCATACAAAATGATTCTGATATGAATGTGGAGACTGTGCTGTTGACCGTGTTTTCCAGGGGACTGTATTACTTGGAGGCGTTAGAGAAAGACTGAAGAGGCTTGGTGAGGGACAGTTGCTGTTGGTGTGTGTGTAGTTTGCTAAACTGAGCAGTGTGTAGTGATAGGCTGGTGGCAGGTAGGCGGCTGCGTGTGTGTTAAGAGTTTGAGGATGAGGGGCCCCTGGGTGGCTCAGTCGTTAAGCGTCTGACTTCGGCTGAGGTCATGATCCCAGGGTCCTGGGATCGAGCCCTGCATCGGGCTCCCTGCTCAGCAGGAAGCCTGCTTCTCCCTCTCCCTCTGCCCCTGCTTGTGTTCCCTCTCTCGCTGTGTCTCTCTGTGTCAAATAAATAAAATCTTAAAAAAAAAAAAAGTTTGAGGATGAGTCTGGCATTTGGAGAGGGGTAGTTTACTGTTATCTATCTATCCATCCATCTATCTTATTTTTCTCATATGTGGAGATTGGATAGAGGTAGCTCACTCAGTTCCGAGACTTCCAGGTGGGGCTGTTGGGGTGGTTTGGATGGGGCATGATGAACCCCGGGTGTGTATGGCAGACCCAGGGGCCACCCTGGGAAGTTGAGGGGCATGACGTTGGGAATGTTAGCAGGTTGGCAGGAGAGGGATTGAGCCCAGCTTTTTACCTTCCTTTTATGTTTGGAGAAGGTGAAGGTGAAACGGTCGGAGTGGAATGAGCAGGAATTAAGATAGTAGTTAAACAGTGGAAGTGGGTGAGTTCTCTGAGTAAGAGGAGAAGCCAGATGGATGATCAGTGAGAGGAGCCCCTACTTTTCTAGGCAGAGAACACACTATGGGTGTCTGCTTTTATGAATTAAAAATATAGCAGCTTCCAGATTATTGTTTGGCAAGTTAACCAGTGGTGTTCTGTATCTGTTTAGAAACTTTTGTAGTTCTCTTAGAAGAGTCCCTTGTAGATTTTTTTTTAAAAGAGAAGGAAACATCACAGGAATACATCTATAGACGAGTATTTTTGTGTAAGCTTCTAAGCTTCACTTAGATTACCCCTCACCCAGGTTCATTTCTCCTGCCAGCACATAGGGACTGGTGACAGAAGTTGGTGACCCCTTCTCAGAACTTGGTTGTCCTTCTCTGACCAGCCCAGGTGACACCAAACTGTACTGGTTAAATTTCCTTACAGTGAGGCCTAAAAATTTAAAAAGCCCATTATGATGAATTCCCCTAGGAACAGACAAAATGGCATACAGTTTATTTTTCCACCAATAAATACTTACTGAGTCCTGTAAAATTTCATGTCAGTCTTTGGGCTGAGCCCCCTAGATACAGTCTTTCAATACCTGTTTTATTGAAATTTCAGTATTAATCTTTGTGTTTCCATATAAAGCAATTCAAGTAAAAAATTAATAATGAAACAGTTCCTAACATGATGTGCCTTTTTAATTATAGTAAATAATGTTTCCCTACCAAAAAATTGCATTTTTTTTTAAGATTTTATTTATTTATTTGACACAGAGAGAGGGCACAAGCAGGGGGGGCAGCAGGGAGAGGGAGAAGCAGCCTCCCCGCTGAGCAAGGAGCCGGACACGGGACTCTATCCCAGCCCTGGGATCATGACCTGAGCTGAAGGCAGACATTTAACCGACTGAGCCACCCAGGCGCCCCCCAAAATTGGGTTCTTAATAGAAACTCAACTATTAAAAGTGTAAGAAATTAAGTACTTGGATGACAATACTTACCAAGAAAATCTATATTTAATAATTTATGGCAACAATTTCTCAAAAAAAGTTTAAAGTAGCAATGAAGTCATTGGAATCCTTGTCACCAAAGTGGATTTTTAAAATTACATTTCCCTCTTTCAACTGTGTTTACAGCAATAAAGAAACAAGAAGGCGGCGGGTGGCGGGGAGGTAAAGCTTGGGAACTGTACCAGGCTTATGTAGGTCAGGGCAGTGTCTGATAAGGGAGGAATTCTCATTTTGGTATGGAGAGATTTCCAATATTTCATATTTCAAAGAATAACTCAAGGATATCAGTATTGTATTACTTAACCTGGCGCCAAATGTGGCAGGTCTTATGAAGGAAGAACACGGCTAATGACCTTCTTTCCTGCTCTGCCGCATCTGCCTATGGACAATATACTGTCTCCCCAGTTCACTGAAAGGAAGGGGATGTTCTTCCTGGAAGTATTTTTATGAGTCTGGAGAGCCAATGTCGTGAACAGTACCAGGGCTTAAGAATTAATACAAAGAAGATTCTAGTAGTCAAAGACTTTTTCAATAAAGAAAAACAAAATCATAGCCGGAGAGCTTTAGGAAGATAGTAGCAAAATGGAAGGATGGGAAGAAGAAAGAATAACTATGTTGGGAATGGATTGGTAACACGCAGCTGTTAATTGGCAAGTTAACCGGCTAATTAGTGGTTGATATGGGTAGTTGGCTGTGTTTATCAAGTGACGGTGATACTCCTGGGCAGCTCTTCCTGTTTCAGTAACCAAGCCAGTGAAAGAACACCTCCTAGCCCTCTGACATGTTCTCGGTGCTGCCTGTCAAGACCATGAACATGGCCCAGCAAGGGCTCAAGGCTTTTACACCCTGCCGTCCATCTCCACATAATCTGCCCCGACCTTAAACTGTAGAGTCAGCTCGAAATCTCTCCATTTCTCTCTTGAGTTTGTGATCCAGGCACAGGTAACTGAAAACAGATGTGCTGAGTGAAAACTGCTAGTGTTCACGTTGAGCTCTTGGTGATGGGGGGTGGGGAGCAAAATGAGCCTTTTGCAAACCTTTGTGCTTTGGTTGTAGGCACAGTTTTCTCATCTCAGCAATCTCAGCCCACGTTCCAGCCAGGTACTTTCCTTTTTGTTTCTTGGAGGGATTGCTGACTGAGGTGGAGGGGAGCCTCGCCCCCTTTTCCTTTATGCTAATCTTTTTCTCCCATTGCCGGTTTCCTGTCTGTAGCCTGCACACGGCCCCCTGGGACCCAGGGTGATTTTTTTCCAACCTAGAAATCGCCTCTTCTGATTCTTCTGTTCAACACTCATTAAGCTGTTCAACAGCCCTAGGGACAGAGTGAATTGGCAGACCTGTCACATGCTCGGTTGGGCTAAAAGAGGACAGTGATTGGGCAGCAAGAGAAATCAGGTGGTTTAAAGACAGAAGTGTTGCATAAACCAGAAGTCCGATGGAGGACCAAATTCTCATGGCGGTGATTGCTGATGGGATGGCCACAAACCTTTTTTGAGCATCCACCATGTGAGGAGGGCAGGGAAGGTGCTAGGGAAGTGGTGGGGAGGGGGGTGCCCTACCCTGGGCTTCACACTCCAGCGGCGGCAGGGTGGGGGCACATGGAAGTAGAGAAGCCACAATGCAGGGCAGCCCGTGTACCCGGCCAGAGGCCACTCTCATGGCAGTTGGGGGCTGGGGGTGGGGGTCAGAGAGCATCCAGGGAAGGATGTTTCCTGAAGAGCAACTTGGTGGAGGATATGCGATTTGAGCTGGTTTTTCAATGCCTCATGGTCGGAGACTGACACACTGGGAAGAAGGATGGAGGGGGCATTTGGGGCGGAAGTCAGCCAAGCAAGAGAGAAGGAAGAATCTCTGTGCAGGGTATTCCAGGAGCAATTTGACTGGAGCTGAGGGTTCGCCCAGGAGTTGTGGGAGGTGGATTGGAGAGAATGGGCCGTGCCAGAGCGTGCAGGCCCTTGGAAGACCACTCATGGGTTTGGATCCTGTGCCGAGCCACAGAAGGCTTGATCATGGGTGGGAGACATGCAAAGTTGTGTTTTAGGACAAATAATCCAACCACGATGTAGAGAACCAATGCCTTGTTTACTGCCTGGACTGTGCAATACTCTTTCTCAGCCATCTTCCAGTTAGAAATGCAGTTTTATTGTGCACAGGCAGGGCCCCTGGCATTGTATTAGGAAGTGAGCATCACAGTCTTGTTAGTTAGGAGAGGGAAATGCTTTTTCATCTTCTCTTAAATCCACAGGAGCAATATTTTATCAGTCTTTGAAACGTGGGCTGAATGATGGATATGCAATTGTCTCTTAAATACAGCACTGCTAAGCTCAGCCCTGCAATCATGTGGTTATGAAATATAACCCAGCCTGAAACCATAAGAAAAAAAACCCCTCTTCGTCTGACCTGCTCACAACACACCATGCGAGAACCTAACTTTTGAAGGGACGTGGGAAAACTGGAAAACCACTGACAGCACGAAATGCAAATGAGAATTCCATGTGTAGAGATTCTTCTCTCAGAGCTTTTGGTATTTTCTTCTCTTGAATGTTTGCTCCAGACCACACCACCTGTTTCTGCTCCAATTGTTTCCAAGGCCAAAGGTCTCTGCCTCAGAGATTTGAGGCACTTGCTTGCTGCTGACCCACATGTCATCCTTGAGGGAACGGAAAAGGATGGAGGGGAAGAGAAGATGGGCAAAGGGGCCTTTTGGTCTTTCTAGTTAATAAAAGCTAGGGCCACAGAGCAGTGCCTTGATTGGAAATCTTCATCCAGAAGCATCTGGTCTCCTGGCAATGTACCTGGAAGTTGGGGAATCTCGGGGAAAGGGGTGTAATGCATTGGTATTAGTGTTGCTTCAGCTCAGCAGAAGAAATGCCCATTGCCCACGGTGATGCGTGAAGTAGTTGGTCTGCCTTACCTGGACGTCCTTTGCCAGGTCGGCTTAAAGCTGGTCCAAAAGAAACCTGAAGTTTGATTTTGACTGGTTACCACTGGGTGCTGAATGGGGCTGGTCAAACCAGGATTTCATTCATTGCAGAAGCCAGGTGCTCTTCAGACTATGGACCTGGGGTTATCAGTCATAGTGAGAACAGAAGTGGACAGAGGGAAGGAGCAACGTAGAACCAGTGAATTTTCCTCAGGGTCCTGTAGACAGAGAAGTAGCCATTCAGCTGTCTCTGACCTGGGACCTCTTATCCCTTGTGATATATTCTGACTTCCCCTTTCATTCACCAATCTCATTTCACATTCATGAAAAGTGAAAGTCCTCTGTTTTCCTTGTCATTTCATTCCCATTTTCCACGGATATGTAGTAGCTGTTACATGATGGCTTACAGACTCTTTATTCTTTTTTTTTTTTAAAGATTTTATTTATTTATTTATTTGACAGAAAGAGAGAGCACAAGCAGAGGAGAAGCAGGCTCCCCACCGAGAAGGGAGCTGGATGCAGGGCTCAATCCCAGGACCCTGGGATCATGACCTGGGCTGAAGGCAGAGGTTAATGACTGAGCCACCCAGGTGCCCCCAGACTCCTTATTCTTAAGTGATATGACAAATCACTGATTTAAAGAATACGTGGAACTTTCCCTGTGTTATTAGGAGGACCCTCCATTGTTTGCTGTGACTGCCCCACTCCCAGTTCACTCTCTCAGCTCCTTGCCTTCATCTTTCTTCCCCCCACCCCTACCCTTCTTGATGGCTCTGGAGACATTCTAAGCAGTGGTTCTCAAAGTGCGGTCCTCATGTCAGCAGAATCAGCACCAGGGCAAATTGTTTGAAATGGAAATTTCAGGGTCCCATCCAGGATCTACAGCATTGGAAACTCTGGGGGTGGGCCCAGCCTCCTGTGTTTTAACAAGTCTCTTAGGTGATTCTGGTGCATGCTAAATTCTAGGTGTTTGAATTTTTTTTTTTAAAGATTTTATTTTATTTATTTGACAGAGAGATAGAGAGCACAAGCAAGCAGAGAGGCAGGCAGAGAGGGAGAAGCAGGCTCTCTGCTGAGCAGGGAGCCTGACGTGGGGCTTGATCCCAGGACCCCAGGATCATGACCTGAGCCGGGCTTGATCCCAGGACCCCAGGATCATGACCTGAGCTGAAGGCAGCCGCTTAACCGACTGAGCCACCCAGGCGCCCCTAGGTGTTTGAATTTAAGGAACACTTATCAACAACCAGTGGCTTATGAAGAGCCTTGATCTTTCCCTTTGCAAGTGATGAAAATAAGTTTTGTTTCTACCTGGGTGTACATCCAAGTTGTAGAAAAAAAACAGAATCTGATGCGTTTCATCTTCATTTCTATTCATTGTTGACAGTTTCTGTATTAGAATGGGGAAACTCAGGGCGCCTGGGTGGCTCAGTCGTTAAGCGTCTGCCTTCGGCTCAGGTCATGGTCCCAGGGTCCTGGGATCAAGCCCCGCATCGGGCTCCCTGCTCAGCGGGAAGCCTGCTTCTCCTTCTCCCACTCCCCCTGCTTGTGTTCCCTCTCTCGCTGTCTCTCTCTCTCTGTTGAAAAATAAATAAAATCTTAAAAAAAAAAAAGAATGGGGAAGCTCAGCACTTTGCAGTTTAACAGCTAGTTAAACACCACTTAACCCCTTAGCACTCGCCAATTGCTTTTCTTCCAAGCACGTTTCCATCCCCACCTTCCCCACCAAAACCCTTCTGATTTGTGCACTCACTATTAGGCTAATTTGCTGCTCTGGGAGACAGTGTTAAGATGACTCTCTGATTAGGTGGGAATTGATTAAGCAGAAGCTGCCTTATTCTGTGGCTAGATCAGTGGAAGCAATGAGCAAACTCCTCATTCCAAGCCTCGTTCCATTTTGCTGTTGCTTCAGTTAGGTTGCTTTTCTATTTGTGGCTCATTAGCATTGGTGACTCCTGAATGCCTATTCTCATCCTAGAGTCTTTCCAGTCATATGTGAATAATATATGCTCAGAATCCCTAATAATGGTGGTTTCTTGTTGTCCTGAATGCTGGTGACAGGCGAATAGCAAGATGAATATGCAGCTTGTGGATAGAAATCACACTTGTTGAAACTCCCTGGGCCTTCTCCCATACTCACTCCCCTCCCACCTCTTTTGGGGGCCAGGTCCTGGCCTGGCCTCTGGGTTGCAACGCCTGAGTTTGAAACCTTAAGTTACTTGACTTCTCTAGGCCTCAGTAGCTTCTTTGGAAAACCTGGGCAGGAATAGTATTTACTCCAGAGGGCAGGAGGGGGTTTTGATGGAGATAACGTATGCCAAGGTCATTTGCAGTAGTGCTCCCCAGACATGAGGCTCCCTCTCTGTTTTTCAGACCTTCCCACTCCAGTATACCCTCTTGCAGACCCCTCTCCTAGCTTAGTGTCTCCCTTTCTTGACTTCCCATAGAACTTTGTTGGTTTCCTTTTCTGACACTTGACAGTTATGTGCCTGGTGTTACAAATACAATTTTACGCTCTCCTTTTAGACCGTGAGCACCTCCAGGCTAGGCGATGGCTTGGTGCCCCCTCTCTCTTCCAGAGCTGTGGCTTCCAAGCCAGGACAAGCGTTACATTCACCTGGGGAGCTTTGAAAAAAATCCAGATTCCTGGGTTCTAGCCCCAGAGAACATTCTACTGTGTTGGATTTTAGAAACCTAGATTTTTTTTTTAAATTTTAATTTTTATTTATTTATTTTTAAAAAAATTTTATTTATTTATTTGACAAAGAGCGAGCACAAGCAGAGGGGCAGCAGGCAGAGGGAGAGGGAGAGGCGGGCTCCCCGCTCAGCAGGGAGCCCGATGCATGACTGAGCCACCCAGGTGGCCGATAGGAACCTAGATTTTTTTTATTTTTATTTTTTAAAGATTTTATTTATTTTTTTGACAGAGGGAGACACAGTGAGAGAGGGAACACAAGCGGGGGAGTGGGAGAGGGAGAAGCAGGCTTCCCGTGGAGCAGGGAGCCCGATGCGGGGCTCGATCCCAGGACCCCGGGATCATGACCTGAGCCGAAGGCAGATGCCTAACGACTGCGCCACCCAGGCGCGCCAGAACCTAGATTTTTTTTTTTAATGACTGCCGCAGATGCTTCTGCTGCAGGTGGGCCTCAGACCCCAGTTTTAGAATGGATTCTGTAAGGCAGTCGTTTCCAGCTCTGTCAAATTCAACATCTCCTTTTATATATTTTGCAACGTCCTCTTTACTTCCTGAAATGAAACTCATTAGACCTCACTTACACACAATATTAAAAAAAAAAAAACCCAAAAACATTAAGACTCCAACTGTAATATAAAGGAGGAGAAACCTGAAAATAATTTGTAGCTTGTATTTCAGTATGTGCATAGCTACGTTAGAAGGCACAATGAAATAATCAGATAAATTAGGTTTAAGAAATACTGAACTGGGTATTATCAATAATTATGTATATAAAGCCTTAGAAATAAGGGCTAATAAGCCTTTTTATGTATATCATGAAGAATAAGACTATATAAATGTAGACCAATACAGGTGTGTTATAGAGGTGACTCATTAATCATGAGTGACATTCCTGAAACTGTCATGATTTTTGGAGATGGTAAACAAATTCTTGGCAAATTTCTGAATAGAAGAAAGCACATCCTTCTCTTGATTCATAGGGTAATCAGATTCCTAGCAAATTTAGTGTATTTAAAACTGAACAACATATTTTTGGTGGTGCCTGGGTGGCTCAGTCGTTAAGCGTCTGCCTTCGGCTCAGGTCATGATCCCGGGGTCCTGGGATCGAGCCCCACGTCAGGCTCCCTGCCCTGTGGGAAGCCTGCTTCTCCCTCTTCCGCTCCCCCAGCTTGTGTTCCCTCTCTCGTTTCTCTGTCAAATAAATAAATAAAATCTTTAAAAAAAAAACAAAAAAAACTGGACAACACATTTTTATGAAATGCAGAGTTAAGATCTAGACTCAGACAGTTAAATAAACTTTGTTTTTTCTCTTTAATGAGAGTTGTGTGGGACCTGGGACAATCCATCAAGAGAGACCTTCGGAGTCTAGCCTTCCTGCTCCCCGCTTCCCAAATGCCAGCAGAGCCCTGTAGTCATTATCACAACCAAAAGCCCCTTACCCTGTTCCAAAGCCTGGAGGGACAGTGCCAGCGCACTGAGAGTCACAGCCACAGTGACAGAAAAACCTAGACTCTCGTCAGTGCACAGCAGGTTGCCCCTAGGACATTGTATTCTGTACGCATTTGGTGAATATGAATTAATTACCAGACTTTGAATACTTCATATAAATGGCATGTATGTTAAAAAAAAAAAAAGCAAAAACAGACAACAAAGTTTATGGGTGTAAGGTTTTTTTTTTTTTCTAAACCAGAATTGGCTTTTGCTCTTAGTCACATTATAGAAACCTTGGGGTACTTAAAACTGCAAAAGAGCTTCATTGCACCTCAGGTTCTCCAGAAACAGATACCGATGTGGAATTTGGGGTGCAAGATGCTCACTGGGGAGCAATATCTAGGAAGGGAAGGAAGCAGGAATGGGTAGAGGAGGAGGTCGCAAAGGCCTCAGCCAACCTGCTGGGAAACCTTCCAGTGACTGCAGTCCTAGTGCCCTGCTTTGTGCCAGAATTGCTGACCTCAGGCACTGGATGCGGATGGTTACATGCAGAGAGGCAGGACGGAGTGGTTTCGGGGAGGCTACTCTTTGCAGCTGAGGCGGACCCTGAGGGAGCTAGGCCTGGGGGCATTGTGCTGCCTGCACCCCCTGCATGCCCCGGCAAGTCCTTACACAAATAGGGATGTGGGCAGCTCACCTCTGGGCTACCTCAGGGTTTGTGTGTATCCTCACTTGGGCCTCACAGTAACCCTAGGAGATAGGCACGATGATCATTCCCATTTCATAGATGAGGAAACTGAGGCTTAGAGAATTTTCACTCACTTCCCTGGTTTAAGTACCTAACTGGTGTCTCGGTGAGGCCTGGGTGACAGGCCTTCCAAATGCCAAGTTCCCTCAGTGATGTCCATGTGGGCTTGACAATTCTCTTCCCTCCCTCCTTTCCTTCCTTCCCATTCATGGGGTTGGTGTGACGTGCTGTACCCCATCTTGGAGTGGGACACCTGAGCTGCTAAAGCCTGTCTCATTCATCTTGTTTCCTTTGGGGTTGGTTGAAGAGCTTTTAGGTGGATTAGCACAGTGCGGTAGAAATAGCTGAGTCCTTTTAAATTCCTAGCTTTTATCACTTGGTCAGCTTAAGGAATTAATTTAAAAAATCCTTGACGTGCCTGATTGCTGCTTGTTTTGTGATAAGATTTTCCTTCCAGGTTGTTTCTGGCATCGACAAGGACATTTGATTTAGGGGCCCTTGGAAGGAGTGCCCTGGGCCTTCCAAGATATCACTCCCCAGGCCCCTGCCAACTGGAGTGTGTGGGGAGCCTCTGGCCCACAGCTGCCTGGGGAACCTGAGGTGTGTTGTGGGGACCTGTGGCTGCTAGGCACACTGGCCTGGCTTCTCGCCGGGCGGCGGGGAGGCTGCAGTCTGTCAGTGGCCCGTTGAAAAGGCTTTCAAATCATTTCCAGGTCTCCCAGGGAGAACTACTGTCTTTAATCAAAGGCAAGGCACTTCTGCTACTTCATGTTGGAATAATTTTGGCTTTTTAACAAATCAAAGGGGAATAACTACTAGGTGTGAGGTTGGCCATAGGCAAGTGTGGTGGATTGTAAGCCTTATTTTTTTTTTTTTTGGATTGTAAGCCTTATTAACTCCGACAGAGGAAATAAACACAACAGGAGCATAGTTTTTAATAGGTTTGTTTAAGGTTTCTGAGGCAAGAATTCTTTAAAATAATCTAATTTTTTTTAAAAATTACAAAAGATAGACTCACTGTAACAATGAAACTGCCTATCCCCTCCATTGTCATCGTACCCTTAAGGACATCAATATTGAGGCGCCTGGATGGCTCAGTTGGTTAAGTGTCTGCTTTCAGGTCAGGTCATGATCCCAGGGTCCTGGGATCGAGTCCTGCATCGGGCTCCCTGCTCAGCGGGGAACCTGTCTCCCCCTCTGCCTGCCATTCTCCATGCTTGTGCTCTCTCTCTAATAAATAAATAAAATATTTTTTTAAAAAAATAAATAAACAAAAAAGGACATCAGTATTAACAGTTGTGTGCGTTTCCTCTTGCTGGACAAACGTGGACAAATATATTCACCCATGTTTTTTTCCCCCTTCTTTTTCAATAAAAATAGGATTCTAAATGTTTTATACATTTCTTTATCCACAAAATAGTGTATTATGGACACCCTCTCCCCGAGGTCAGTACATAGCTTCATAATATTCTGTAATGTAGATGTATTGTGATTGATTCAACCATTTTCCCTATCATTGGCATTCGGCTTGTTTCCACTTTTCACTATTTAAAAACAATGCTGCGGGCGCCTGGGTGGCTCAGTTGGTTAAGCGACTGCCTTCGGCTCAGGTCATGATCCTGGAGTCCCGGGATCGAGTCCCACATTGGGCTCCCTGCTCGATGGGGAGTCTGCTTCTCCCCCGACCCTCTTCCCTCTCGTGCTCTTTCTCTCTCAAATAAATAAATAAAATCTTAAAAAAAAAAAAAAAACAATGCTGCAAGGAACATCAGTAGTTTTAATAGTGCTTCTACAGGTACCCTGAAGCTGGGAATAAGGAGCTGAACAAGACCGAGATGCTCCCTGCTTTCTAGAAGTTTACCATTGTAGTGGGGGTGGGAGCTGTGTATAAACAGGTAAAACAATACGTAAAATAGGAAATGGCAGTTAGAGGTAAGCGATCTGAGAAAAACAAAGTAAGATGCTGTGTTGGAGGAAGGGCCTCTTTCAGGAGGTCAGTGGAAGCTGAGATCATGGGATCGAAGACACAGTCCTTTGGACACCTGCAGTGAGAGCTGCCCAGGTGAGGGAGGTTATTTTCTTGTCCTCAGGTCATTCATTAATGCAGGCTGCCAGACAACCTTTTGCAAAAGTGGTAGCAGTCACATTCCACCCAGAGGTGTCCCCGAGGCCGGTTCCTCAACACCTTCCTCAGCTTTGGGTGCTGTTCGTTTTTCAAAATGTTGCCAATCCAGTACGTGAGAAATGGACCTTTCCCTCAGTGCTAATGAAGTTAGACAGCTTTTTCTGTGTTCATTGACTTTTTCACATTTCTCTTCCTTCACTTACTTATTCATTGACTTATTCGTTGCTTATTCACTGACTTTGCCGTTAAGAGAACCTGGGTTTTCTAGCCTCTTCTGACAGTCACGTAGGTGTTCTTTGTCTATCAGAGCCTCACATGTCCTGACTTACTTCCTTTTTTCTTGCTGCTTCTGAGACTTCTTTCCTTCAGCCTCAGAGAGACTCAGTCCTCGTTAATTAATCCTTAGGGATTATGGACCTAAGGCCTTTGGCCTCTGAGCTTTTCAGAGGCCTAAAAACATGTCTGAAAATCAGGAAAAAAGCAGTTTTTACTGGCTTCTAGAATACTAAAAGAAAACTGTAAAATCGAAGGTAATATATATTTAATCAAACACCTATAAAACATAACTTTATGTTAACTAGTCATTTACAACTCAACTCAATGTATAGTTATTTTTAACTCAAATAAAAGTAATGTTGGGGCCCCTGGTGGCTCAGTCGGTTGGGTGTCAAACTCTTTTGATTTCAGCTTAGGTCATGATCTCAGGGTCGTGAGATGGAGCCCCACATCGGGCTCTGTGCTCAGCGGGGAGTCTGCTTTAGATTCTCTCTCCCTCTCCCTTTGCCCCTGTCCCCCTGAAACAAACAAATAAATCTTTAAATAAAAGTGATGTATATTTAGTGAGGGGGGCGGCTATATTTTCACATTTTTAATATGGTGTGGGACCAGACTTCTAAATGAGGCAATGGTCTGTGGCCTCAGAGATTTTAAGTCACCCTCAAATCTCCCCAAATTCTTTTGTCTCCCCCCAGAATTCTTAAAAAGAAAACATTCTCTCTTCCACTTATCTCTCAGGTTTCTTCATTTCTCCTTTTCTTTGTTCTACCTTTAGTTTCTCTGCATTATTGCCTCCTGGTCACTAGGAGGTCTGCATTCGGGCTTCTCCCACCATGCCACTGGACTGATCTAGCTCATTTTCTGATGGCTCCCTGATCCAGCTCTCACCTTAGCCTGGAATTCTCTGGGATGGTTGACCTCACTGATTACTTCCTTCTGGAAGCTCTTTGCCCATTTTCTCTTAGTTTCCTTCTCCCTTTCTGACCCTTTTTCCTCAATCTCCCATCTCCCAACTCAATGTTGGTTCCTCAGAGATCCTTCCCTGACTCCTCTTCCTCAGCTAATTTCAGCAATCCCTTTGTCAGATACCCTGTTTGCTGTATGCTGCCTCCAATCCTTTGTAGAGGAAAAAAATATGTAAATTTTCAGAAGAATCTGCACACCCCTCCCACCACCACAGCTAAACAAAACAAACCTTAAAAGGTATTGCCTTAACTCTAGGGAGTGTTTTAAAACTGTGATTTGCAACCCATTACTGGTTTGCAACCCATTACTGGGTACTGGGCTATGATTGCATTTTTAAAAAATAAAATAGAACAGAAAATATAGTTTTATATCACATGCAGTAAGATATTGTTTTGTGAAACTTTTATTAAAAATGCGTAGTTGTGTGTGTCAGAACTGGCCTCATAATTGGGCAGTTGGACTTATGAGGAATTTCAAGATGGCGACAGCAGAGCACTGAGCTGTGAGCGGGACCATTCTGGGCGTGGGGCCCAGGGCAGCTGCACAGCTTGCAAACCCATGAAGCCATGGGGTGTGTATGAACTGGGTTCAGATGTAAAGTTATTTTCTTACTGTGGGTCACAGGCAAATAAGTTTGAAAGCCACTGGTTCTAACATGTGACAGAATTCACACAAAAGGGTAGCTGTGGAGCCCCAGTGTGGAGTAGCTGCTTCTGACTGCAGGTACTCCTCCTCTGATCTGCTCCCCTCCAGCTTGCAGCTGTCTTTGCTCCTGCCTACCTGGGCCCAGTTCCTGCTGTGTCGGTGCCCACTTGGTCATGTCTGGCGCCCGTATCTCAGCTTCCTCACCTTCAGCCGTCCCTCTCCCTGCATCAGTTAGCAATCTGGGGAGCACCCCTCCTGGGGGCCCCTGGGGAATAGCTTGGACACTGCCTACCATGAAATGCTAAGGTTTCTCTTACTTCCAACCTAGATGTCTCTCCTCAGCATTAGTCTATTTATTACTTCTTAGAAATTATACCTGGATGTCCCTGATGTGCCTCAGACTCATTTTCCACCTCACCCTTCCCATCGCCCTCCAAACCTGCTCTTCCTCCTATATTCGTTGCTTTGGTTAGTGCCACTACTGTTTACTCAGTTGGCCAAGTTAAAACTGTGGGGATTATTCTTTATTCTTCCATTCCTCCTTGTTCTCCACCTCCTCACATGCCATCAGCTGCCAAGTCTCGTCGGCTTGGCCTCCTACATAACTGCTCTGATTCTGTTTTCTCTTCTCCAAGTCTGCCAGAGAATCTGACTCCTGGGCAGGGCATTCAAGGCCCCTTACTCTGGTCCGCCCCTGCCCTGCCATCCTCAGCTCCTGCCCTACGCCATCAACCCCTGCTCCAGCCACAGATCCGTTCCTCTAAGTTCTCAGGCTTCTCAGTCGTGAACAATAGCCCCCCCCCTTCATTCCCTGGTACGTTTGGAAATGTGCGGGGTGTTCCGTTTGTTATAATGATTGGGGGTTGCTACCAGCAATTAGTGGGTGAGGTCAGAGATGGCAAATAACCTGCTGTGTGTGGGACAGTCTCTGAGATGGGGACCTGTTCTGCCCAGAATTTGTGGATAGCCACCCCGTTGAGACACAGAATGGTGCCGTTTTATGCCTTGGTCCTTTGTACCTGCCTCTCCCATGGCCCGAGATGCTCCTCCTCGACCTCTGCCTGGGGACCTCCTGCATATTCTTGGAGTCCCAGTTTCATAACGCCTCCTACTCTCGGAAGCCTCCTGTGCCCCTTTCCACAGCGATGTCAACCCGTTCACACACCTCATTCCAGGGTGCTTGTACCTCCTGTGGAACATTTCTGTGAGCGTGTCTTTCCTCGCAGGAAGGCTGGTCTTCTTCCACTTTGTACTCCTGCCACCTCCCTAATGCCATCAGGCAGTGGGTGTGCAATTAGGTAAAGAGGGCGGAGTGGCGGTGGCGGCAAAAGAAACCTTAGCTTTGCAGGTGTGCGGTTCTTGGATTGGGCTTTCCTTATTACACATGAATTTTGCCTTCTCTGTCCTCCCCCGCCTCTTCCCCCCCCCCGCTCTTTCTCAATTGCAGCTTTTCTAACTCTGGCATGCGCTTCTTCATTACTACAGATTGGCTCTCTTCCATGCTTACAGTCATCTGTGGTTCCTCGAGGCATCTACGAATTGAAATAGATCTTGGCCATCTTTGCTCCCGAGGTGTGATTGCGGTAGTTACAGCTCCTGTTTCCAAGGCAACAACAGCCTTCTGGTTACGAGTCGAGTGCTTTTCTGAGTGAATCTCCATTAGGAGAGAGGCGTCTTAGGGCTTGTATCGCCGTATTCAAACTTTCCCTACTTTATTGCTTATCAAAGGCCAGTTTCCATGAGACCAGGGTAGGGATGAAATATTACTCTGCTCTGGCAATTTTGAAACTTTTGATTGAAGCATGCTATACATATAGGAGAGAGCACATAAAATAAATATGTATCTTTGTGAACACACTCATGTAAATAGTACCCAGGTCAGCACCCCAAAATTTAGTGTTTTTTCATGGAAATCTTGAATATTTTTTTCCTAATGTACATTTTGTATTTTATTTATTTATTTTTAAAGATTTTATTTATTTGAGAGAGAGAGTGAGAGAGAGCTCATGAGCAGGGGGGAAGGGTAGAGGGAGAAGCAGATTCCCCACTGAGCAGGGAGCCTGATGTGGGGGGCTTGACTCCAGGCCCTGGGATCATGACCTGAGCCGAAGACAGATGCCCATCTGACTGAGCCACCCAGGCGCCCTGCATTTAGTATTTTAACTAAGAATCACATTTCTTTCCCAAACCGATCTAAATCTAAGATCTGCCATACAGACGTTTCCTCTCATGCATTCTCCCATTTTTTTGGGGGGGGAGAGGGAGGCACAGAGGGAGAGGGAGAGAGAGAATCTTAAGCAGGCTCCACACCCAGGATAGAGCCCAATCTCACAACCCTGAGATCATGACCCGAGCCGAAATCAAGAGTTGGAATGCTTAACCGACTGAGCCACCCGGGCGCCCCAAGACACCATAAATTTTCATGGCATGTATGCTACAGCCTGGCATAGAAGGGCTTCAGAGGTGGTCTCCAGAGCCTCTGGCTTGTCACCTGTAACTGCCATCTGGAGAACTGTGTTATTTCAGGGAATAATTGCATTGACCACACTGTAATTCACGTGGAGAAGTGTTTGAGAGACATAGATGGACTCCTCCAGCCAGTCAGTTGTCTCTTTGCTGGGCCTTAGGTTTTCCTGCCTCTGCACTCACCCAGGGGCAATGTCCTCTCCTTGGTCAGCCGTTTGGGCATTTCAGACACAGAGGCCACCTTGGTCATGGAGAAGATAATGCCCTTGGGCCATAGACAAGTTGGCAGCCCTGTGCCCCCCTTTTCTTGTCATAATCTGCTGAGCTCCTCAGCCTTACCACAACCTGAGATATATGACACCCACCTGGAGGTTCTGTACCATTTTGGCTTTGAGGATTTAAGGGCCTCCCTTAACTCTGAGACTCTGGAAATTCAAGTCTCGTTCTGCCTTTGTGTTCCATGTCGGAAAATTGAGCTTTGGTTTTTGTTCCCAAGTTATAATTTCTATCTTGTACCTAATTCTGTTGACTCCTTCTCAGTTCCTCCCTTGGTGACTTTACCCCAGCCCCTCTGGAATGGCTTCCTCCCTCGGAACCCCAGTGCTGAGAATAGGGTTTCCACTCCCTACAGACTTCACTGTGCTCCTGGAGTTTTGTTGCGGATATCCTGGACCAGCTGCTCACTTAGATAACCACCACTTGTCTGGGGCCATAATTTCCAGATGCCCTGCCTAATGGAACAGTTGCCTGTTAGCCCCTGGAGATGCCCCACTGAAATAGTGTGGGTTCATTTAGTACCCCCTCTTTGGATCTTGGCTGTCTGGCCTGTTACCTGTCCAGAACTAGGTGGAGAATGAGGAAGCACTCTGAAAAACAGAGAGCTTGTAATCAGCCAATCTAAGATGTTACGAGGGCTAAGGATTACGTTCTTTACTCCTAGGAGAAAGTCTCTGGCCCCAACTTAGAGCTTTGTACTCTTACTTTAGACAGACTGCTGTAAGTTGTGGCTTTATGGCTTTTAAGTGCCCAATAAATTAGAAACAGCCAGTTATAAGCCGTTTACAACAGGGAGGAATGAGAACCCAACAGAAAGGGAAGGGTGAGAAAAATGGTAAAAGCATGAAAGAGCTGAAAAATTACATAAAATATTCTAGGGTGATTTAGTATTTTAAAGCATACTAAGAGCATCTTTGAAATATAGGATATACAGGGGCTCCTGGGTGGCTCAGTTGGTTAAGCGTCTGCCTTCAGTTCAGGTCATGATCTCAGGGTCTTGGGTTTGAGTCCCGCATCGGGCTCGCTGCTCCATGGGGAGCCTGCTTCTCCTTCTGCCTGCTGTTCCCCCTGCTTGTGCGCTCTCTCTCTGTCAAATAAGTAAATAGATAAAATCTTTAAAAAAAAAAGAAATATAGGATATACAGACTGGTACTCTTTGCTCTTGGCAAAATATGCTATTATAATCCTTATAATCTTCTCAAGAAGGTAAGAAACAGTGCTGCTATATACTTAAAGAAAACTTCCACCTGAAATGGCTAAAATGAGAAACATTCCCACATTTATAGGGGCTAAATCTGTTATTCTTTCATCCATCTCATATTTAATGAGCACCTATTATGTGCCAGGCACTGTTCTAGGTGCTGAAGCTATATTACAAAGCAAAACACAAAATTTCTGCCCTCTTGGAAGTTAATTTAGAAGACTAGGCTATCCAGAGCAAGTAATTCTCTATGACCTGAGAGGATCAAGCTTTTTTTCTTTATTATTTTAAGTAGATTATATAGGGAGTTTTTCTATGTTGTGAATAGATTAAATAGAAGAGGATATTTCTCAGACTTTCAAAATTGGCTCTGTGAATGTCAACGTACCACATTGAAAGTCTCTTTGGAGCTTGACTTACCCTAGTTATTTCGTTTTTCATCACAATAGGAAGTAGGAAGTGTGGCTTGTTTTTTTGCAGGTGGGGAAGTGGTAGAATGGAGAAGTGTAATGACTTGCCTGAGGTTGTACAGGGCCGGTGACACTCTTCCATTCCCAGGGTGGAAGATTTCCCACTCCCAAGTTCAGGTTGGGACCATCCTTCAGTTTGTATAAAGAAAAGTCCACATTGTAAATATGAAAGATGAAAAACAAAACAGAGTAATTTATTTATGTAATCAGTCCTAAAAATGAATTCCTCATCCATGGCTTCTGGGTCAGATAGCAGACTTGAGACTTGCTTGTCTATTAGTGGCTTAACCGGCTCTCTTCAGGATGTAATTTCAACTGTAATTTTCTTTTCTTCCCCTTTCCCTCTGGCATGCTTATAGAAGCTCTTAGCCGTTCTTTAAGGCTTTCTAAATTATCAAAATTGAAACGGCTCCTGCAGCTTTTATTTTGGTCCCTAATCAGAAAGGACTGAAAACCGGTGGTCTTTGGTGGAGAATTCTTTAGATGGTCACCTCTGGTTGGTCCCCTGGAAGGCTGTGAGCTCATTCTGGCCAGGCACCTGCCACCGCTCACACAGGTCCCACTCACCTCAGCAGTCCCTTTGCTCTCGGCTCGCAAAGCATTTGATACATTAATTGTTACTGAAGGTAATTTCTGTATAGGCATGTTACCTATCCATATGCTTTGCATTCTAGACTGATTTTGAATGACCTCAAACCAAATCTGCTTTAAATGTTAGCCCTTGGAAGATGTAATAAAATGCTTTTACTCCTGGAGTTCAGTTTGTGAAAACATAGATGGTTGGGATAGAACTCTTATGTTATAACTGCTAATAAAGCCAAGGGGTTGAAATACTATCAGAAACTTTTCTTTTTTGCCTCTTTTTAATATCACGGAATTATGGGCTCCTTCAAGTGTTAAAGGAAAGTGGTACCCATTGGTTTGCAGTATCCTCATGGCAGCATTTAAGATGCTCTGTTCATAAATGGTCTCAATTATAGCACTTTCTGCACATGAGAAATCTACACTCAGGAGTTGATTCACAAAACAAAGCACTCAGTCATTTTTCATTAGACAAAGCAGAGGCTGTAAGGAAGAGAGGGAGGGAGAGAGAGCGAGCCCAAGCTTCATTTTAAAAAAGCTTTTACTTGAGGAAATGCATTAATGTTTCTGTGACTAAAATAAGAAAAAAGTACCTGGCGTGTGGAATGGGTTAATGGTGTGTTTACTCTTATTTGGGGTTTTGGCTAGAGTGAGGCTCCGGTTGATATTGGCCAGAGTCACTCTATGAGGACTCTGCTCTGCAGGAGGCTCACTGGGTTTTCTCAGTGTTTTTGGCTGCTGACTCTTTCACCATTTTTGTCGTCCAGCCAACCATCATTTTCATTCTGTAAGTGGTAATGGCTATTTAAAAATTGAGAAAATTTCACGTCTTTTAAAGCAGATTGTGTAATTCTGTTTTTATTTTTTTATTTTTAATTTTTTTTAAAGATTTTATTTATTTATTTGACAGAGAGAGACACAGCAAGAGAGGGAACACAAGCAGGGGGAGAGGGAGAGGGAGAAGCAGGCTTCCCACTGAGCAGGGAGCCCGATGCGGGGCTCGATCCCAGGACCCTGGGATCATGACCTGAGCCGAAGGCAGGTGCTTAACGACTGAGCCACCCAGGCGCCCCTGTAGTTCTATTTTTAAAAAGACTTTCTTTTGGGGGGGGCACCTGGGTGGCTCAGTCGGTTAAGCCTCTGACTTCAGCTCAGGTCATGACCTCAGGGTCCTGGGATCGAGCTGAGCCCCATGTGGGGCTTTGCACTCAGCGGGAGTCTGCTTACCCCTCTTCTTCTGCCTCACCCTCCGCTCCTGCTCTCTCTCTCAAATAAATAAATAAAATCTAAATAAATAAATAAATAGACTTTATTTTTATTTATTTATTTTTTAAAGATTTTTATTTATTTTTGACAGAGTATACAAGCAGGGGAGGCAGCAGGCAGAGGGAGAAGGAGAAGCAGGCTCCCTGCAGGGAGCCCGATGTGGGACTCGATCCCAGGACCCTGGATCATGACCTGAGCCAAAGCCAGACGCTTAACCTTCTGAGCTACCCAGGCACCCTAGATTTTCTTTTTTAAAGAGCAGTTGTAGGTTCACAGCAAAAATTGAGAGGAAGGTAGAGATATCCCATACAATACGTGTCCCTGCATGGGCACAGCCTCCCCGGTTATCAGCATCCCCAGTGTCCCCAGTGGAGTCCTACATTTGTTACAATTGATGAACCCACACGGACACATTATTATTATTTTTTAAAGTTTTTTTTATTTAATCTCTACACCCAACATGGGAATCAAACTCATGATCCTGAGATCAAGAGTTGCATGCTCTGTTGACTGAGCCGACCAGATGCCCCCACATTGACACATTATGATGTAATTTTTAAAAAAAGAATTGATGAAATCTGACCTGGTAATTTTTCCCAAGTTTTTTTGTCCAGTTACCTGCAGTTATGGATTTCAATTTCCTGAGCTATAAAGATGCGATTCTTCTCTTCACCTTCAGGGGTCTGCAAGAGGTTAAGATAAGGTTCCCATTTTATAGATGATGTGAAGTATTCCACTGCCCAGATATGTCCTGCCTTTTGATGGAGGCATGATGGGGGCCAGATGAGATCTTTGTTGGATGAAATGAATGCTAGGCCAGAAGAAAAGACTTTCTTCTGTGAGATGCCCAACTGAAAGGTAGGAAAGCCACTTCTTATTCTGCATTACTTACTGTACGTCTTGATTTTGGGGGATTGTGAAAATTCATACTGATAACACAAAAAGATTGATTTTAACATCAAACTAACATCAATCACTGACAATGGTTGCAAAAAACATGGTAGGAAATTTCCTTCAAGAAATCCAGGGTGCTTTCTGTTTAAGGAACAGATATCAAAAGATAGTTGTTGAATTCAAAATCCTTCAAGACATGTATTAGTTAGGATTCTGGTTGGGTCAAAATAACAACACAGAAGTTTATTTTAGTCTCATCTATACCAGTCTGAACATAAGCAGACCAAGGCTGAGAAGATGGCTCTATGATGTTGGGGATACAGGTTCTTTCTTTCTTATTACTATGCCATCGCTACCACATATCTTCCATCTTCCCATTAAGATGGTTGCTCCACTTTCTGCCACTGTGGCACAAGGGAGTTAGAAAGGGGAAGGCAGTGTCCTTTCCTTTTAAAAGCATGACCTAGAAGTTGCAAATACCATGTGGCTCCTATCCGTTGCCCAGAACCAGTCACATGACAACTTACCCGCAAGGGAGGCTAGGAAACGTAGTCTTTCGGTAGGCAGCCATGTGCCCAGCTAAGCCTTCTATTTCTATAGGGGAAAGAGGGAATAGGCATTGGGGAGCAAACTAGGAGCCTCTGCCACACGAGAATAGTAGCAGGAACATGTTCCTCAGTGTTGCTCTATTACTGTGGCTTCCAGGCATATTCAGACTTGACACTATAACTTGTAAAGAGGCATAGTTATAATTCACAAGCAGCAACAGAACATATCATGCAGGGGATATGTCTTATTGCTCAGATGCCGTGTTAGGGAAGTTCACTTTGAATGTATTGTCATTCTTCAGTTAAAAGTGATTGTATACTCTTCTAAATATTCTTTTATGGGAAGAAGGGACCCATTTTGGCAAGTTGGAATTTTCACCTAGAATTTCCATGCAAATCCAAATGCATGGAAAGGAGAAAAGGCTTCAGAAAGGGCAACCTCCAGGGAGTAGGTCAAAATATGTCATTCTGGATGGGAATTTGACTCTGGAGTTGTCAGTGGTTGGTAATTAGGGTTGACTTTATGATGTTGATTCTAGGAATGGAGCCAAATGTTACAAACCCATTTAGAACTACTCCTACCCTCTGTGAATAACCGTATTAATAAGTAATTTTAGGGTCTGTGTTCTAAAATAATTTTATTAAAACAGAGCAAAGTCTCTTGTTTCTCTACAAGGAGATAGTGCCAGAAAGCTCTGCCATTTATTCTTTCTGACTACTTCCCGTCTGGATTTTGTTTACTGCTCTCTTCCCAGAGCTCTCTATCAGAGGGAACTACTGTATGGCCAGGAAGCTTTGTTTGTGTCAAAGTATGTGACTATTTTGTTCTGGTTGGTAGGAAGTGAGCTGCCGCCGATACTCAAGATTCTTACTCAGATTCTTGTTTTAAAGCCTAGTGCCCACCATACATTGTAGATTTTTGGTTGAGGCATCTAATTAGTGTGTTTGCATTTTGCCCTAGGTTTTTCTCTTACTCCTTCACACATGGCAAAAGTGATTTTGACATTTGAGCCTTTTCAGATCCTCTTTTCCTCAAAAGGTGAACTAGACTTGCAGGCTCTCTCTTCCGACCATCTCTGAAGAGTCAGGAGGCCCTGTTTCTCATTCAGTATGAGGCAGCGTTCTTGTTCCCTTAGCGGTATCTCCAGTATTGTTCTGGTTCTTTGTTTGGCAACGAAAAGTTTCAGATTCTCTAGGGTACCTTGTTGTCACTCAACCTGAAACTTTCTTCAGCAGACTCAGCTGTACTGACAGCTACTACAGAAGAGACAGGTGTCAGCTGTCATCAAAGCTTTACGTTTGGCATGGAGACTTAGGGTGAAAGTTTTTAGCAAAGATTGTCTTGTTGTTGCTGTTGTTGTTTTTATCAAGAAAGCCTTATTTGGATTTCCCTTTAAAAAATTGTTTGGTTCAAGTCTCTGCTTCCAGGAAAGGTGACATTATCATTTTTGAGATGAGGCCACTGAGGTGAGCGTTTTTGCTCAAGGTCAAATAAGGCAGGATAGGATGGCCTCATCTCTTTATTGCACCACATTATTTTTAATGAATTATAGCAAGTGACCTTCTGTTTATATATGAGGAAAGGGTGGTTATAAATCCCAGGAGATACTTCAGGATCTTAGATAAAGTAAGAACCCAGAGAAGGCAGACTTCGTCCGTGGTGAGTCCTTCCTCATGACACTGCGGTGTCTCCAGCACCAAGGTCAACTCATAGCAAAAGGGGTCTGCAGCATATGCTTGTTACCTGTGGAATTAATAACTGTGAATTGGAGGACAGTTTAACAAAGAAAAAAGGAAAAGATTTGAAAGCGAAATTTTCTCAGCCTAAGGAGGATTGGATTAGCTTAGATGGAGAAGGTTGAGAGAGATTATTTACAGGAGTTTAGAAATTTATGGTGGAAGGGGTGCCTGGGTGGCTCAGTCATTAAGCATCTGCCTTCAGCTCATGTCATGATCCCAGGGTCCTGGGATCGAGCCCCGCATTAGGCTCCCTGCTCTGCGGGAAGCCTGCTTCTCCCTCTCCC
The DNA here is from genome assembly GCF_009762305.2 of Zalophus californianus. Classification (NCBI taxonomy): domain Eukaryota; kingdom Metazoa; phylum Chordata; class Mammalia; order Carnivora; family Otariidae; genus Zalophus; species Zalophus californianus. Next base: position 157,529,039 of record NC_045597.1, on the reverse strand, counting down.
CCCTCCCTGCTTGTGTCCTGCTCTCGCTATCTCTCTCTCTGTCAAATAGATAAATTAAAAAAGAAAAAAATCTTAAAAAAAGAAAAGAAATTTATAGTGGAAAAGTAAAATGGTGCAGCTGCTGTGGAAAACAGTATGGTGCTTCCTCAAAAATCAGACATAGAATTACCATTGACCCAACAATTCCACAAATCCACTTTTGGATGTGTATCCAAAAAGATGGAAAGCAGAGCCTTTTTTTTTTTTTTTTTTTTTTGAGAGGGGGAGAAAGGAGGCAAAGGGAGAGAGAGAATCTTAAGCAGGCTCCATGCTGGGCCCCAGTGCGGGGCTCGATCTCACAACCCTGAGATCATGACCTGAGCTGAAATCAAGAGTCAGACATTTATCTGACTGAGCCACCCAGGCACCCTGAAAGCAGAGACTTGAACAGGTAGTTGCACACCAGTGATCATGGCAGTATTATTTACAATAGCCAAAGATGGATACAGCTCAGATGTTCACTAGCAGATGAATGGATAAGCAAAATATGGCATTTTATGCATACTATGGAATATTATTCAGTTTTAAAAAGGAGTGAATGGGGCGCCTGGGTGGCTCAGTCGTTAAGCGTCTGCCTTCAGCTCAGGTCCTGATCCCAGGGTCCTGGGATCGAGCCCCGCATCGGGCTCCCTGCTCGGCGGGGAACCTGCTTCTCCCTCTGCCACTCCCCCTGCTTGTGTTCCCTCTCTCGCTGTGTCTCTCTCTGTCAGATAAATAAATAAAATCTTAAAAATAAAAAGGAATGAATTTCTGATATATGCTACAACATGGATGAATCTTGAAGACATTGTTAAGTGAAATAAGCCAGACACAAAAGGACAAGTTCCCACTTATATGAGGTACCTGGAGTAGTCAAATTAATAGAAACAGAAAGTAGAGTAGTGGTTGCTAGGGGCTAAGTGGAGGAGGCAAGAGGGAGTTATTTTTAATATGTACTTTTTTTTATTAACATATAATGTATTATTTGTTTCAGGGGTACAGGTCTGTGATTCATCAGTCTTACACAATTAACAGCGCTCACCATAGCACATACCCTCTCCAGTGTCCATCACCCAGCCACCCCATCCCTCCCACCTCCATCCACTCCAGCAACCCATAGCTTGTTTCCTGAGATTAAGAATCTCGTATGGCTTGTCTCCCTCTCTGGTTTCATCTTGTTTCATTTTTCCCCTCCCTTCCCCTGTGATTTTCTGCCTTGTTTGTCAAATTCCACATATCAGCAAGATCATATGATACATGTCTTTCTCTGATTGACTTATTTGCTTAGCATAATACCCTCTAGTTCCATCCACGTTGTTGCAAATGGCAAGATACCATTTTTTGATGGCTGCATAATATTGCATTGTATAGAATATGTACATATTTTCCATATAAGATGGTGAAAAAGTCTTGAAGATGGACAGTGGTGATGTTTGCATAACAATGTGAATGTATTTGATGCTATTAAACCATACACTTGAAAATGGTTAAAATGGCAAATTTTATGTAAGTATATTTTACCACAATAAAAAAAGATTTGTGCAAAAAATATGGTTTTAAGATACTCAAAAAAAAAAGAGAAGAGAAATGGAACTGTTTCCAAAGGTTTATAATAATTAGTAAAAAGCTGACAAGCGTGTTGATTCTAAGTTTTATCAAGTAAAAACATCTCTGTGTGACTTTAATTTGTTTTCTAAAGAATACTTCTTAAAACTATTATCAGATCGTACCAAACTGGCAAATATCCAGCTTTCCTAGGTCGGTTTACTCACATTTGGCCAGCTGGCTTCCTTTGCAAAATGGCCTGAGAGAGAGCTAATCACTTTCACCATGAAGAAAAGCCATACAGTTATGGCGGCCGCCTCCAAGGAGTCTTGAAATCTGCTTGAGCTTCGCACCTGTATATTAAACCCCCAACCTGGACGAACAGTGTGCTTTCTTCTTAGGGGCTGACTTCTTCTTTCCATCTATTCTTCCATTGTTATGAAGATGGGTTGCTTTTAGAAGTTTGGAGAATCTACTGAGTTCTCTCTTTTCTCACCTCCTGAGGTGCCCAGGGCATGAATCTAGTTTTTCTCTCCTTCCTTACTTTGGACAGACTGTCTTTAACCTGTGATCTGTGAGGAGGTTGAAGCCACTCACAGCACAGTTTACTATTTATTGGGGATTCACGGAGGCGTAGGACTAGGGTCATGTGTCTGGCTCCAATTTCATAGGAAGGAATTGCTTAGGATACAAGCTTCTTGACTTCTGTTGTGTATAGCAGACCCTTACACCTGCTTCTCCTATGCCATTTTCTGAAACACCTAGGCCTTTGTTTTTTTGTTTTAATTTCATTTTATTTACGTTCAATTAATTAACATATAGTGCTTTTAATCTTAAAATAGATACATGATGTCTTCTCCAGAATGGATCTTAAAGGGTATTTTTTTTTTTAAACTTGAGCCTGAAAATAGTTATTTAACTTTAGGATATATATTTATATATTTCCTCTTCCTCTTCCCCAGGTTGACTTATTTCCTGATATAATGACTATATCACTATATGCACTTTGGTTTTGTTACTTTGATGTAGGTATTTGTGTTCAAATTGTCATATCTTTTCGCTCTGCTGGTCCACAAGGCCTTGTTGTAAAGCTGCTAGTATGTCAGTACATGGAGAATATCTAAATTTTGGAGCCTTTGGAGCCTTAAAAAAAGATGTTTTAAAGGCACACAGTCAAAGACACATAATAAAAAGGCAGGAATCTTTTTTACTACTGCTCCTGACAGTTGGGGGTCTAGCCCTGACTGTTTTCAAGTTCACACACCTAGTGATTCAGAAGCCAGCCTGGTCTATTGTTGGACATTTGCTAGAAACTCATTCTGCATCTGAAGTCTCTCCCTTTTTACATTTCTTTCCCCATTTGTCTTATTTTCTGCTGTCCAGAGCAATAAATGAAAATGGTGTGAATTCAGAGATATAACATCTTAGCTTTGAAAATGGGTTCAAATTATAGGCCATCCATACATTTTCTTTCAAATCTCATATACAAAAGACAGCTTCCATAAAAAAATATAAATTCAGAATTTTATATGAATCCCCTCAATCATTTTTCTACATTTAGGTCAGATCAATTAAGATGCCTTTTTATTTTTAAAGTGCACTTATAATTACCCTTTTAAAAGATCTCGTGCAACGGAGAGCACAGATGCATGATTAAACATTTCTTTACTTGGTGGAAATCCTTCTATTAAGTGCAGCGTCCTCCTCTAGTTTCTATGATGTGACTAGAGGTGTGTTGTTATCCTTTGTCCATCTTCCAGCATGACTGTCTCTGGCTTTCTTGTCCTGGTCGATGTGGAGTTGCCTGTGGTGGGGCAGCCACCTGGGAAGACTCAGAGGGCTGGTTGCCTCTTTCCACACTGGCAGCAATGATAACAGCGAAGCATGTGACAACCCGAGGAAAAGGAAGTTCACGGTACTACTGAAGACAGGTGGGGGGGGGGCATCACTTATAATTTACAGAGTCTCAATTCCAAAACTGACCGTTTAAGGGGAGGCACATTAGAATGGTTCCTTCTTGTAAGAAGTAATACTTAGTTTATATCAAGGAGGAGCCTGCAGGGTTGTTAGATTTTGCCGTCCCTCATATCTTTTTTTTTTTTTTTTAATCTCAAGAGTTCTTGGGGGCAAGGTTGTACCCACAGCAGAAGTGATGCACCTATGATGAATGGGGCCCTGGGTTGCTGTCTTGTGCCTTTTCATCATTTAGCTCATGTTTCTCAAATTGAAGTGCTCTGTGGTATGCCTGGGTGGACTACTTGGAGGGCTGAGCTTCCAAATTGATGGAGCCCAGCCCAGGTAGGATGGCCTCCAGACTGGACGTCTTGCAGGGAGCTTCTCTCTGAATTTCTTCCTCATTCCTCCCCTTTGTGAAGACCACCTTTCTTGACTCCTTGGACCACGTGTGTAGTGGAATACAGGGCTATCGGTCCATGCAAAGAGAGAGATGACATTTCACTCTGCATCTCCTCACAGTCCCTGGAGAGAGAATCTCTTTGGTCCCCCTGAGCTGGCCAGGGCCTTCCCTGGTTCAGCTAACTATGGTTTGTGGATATATTTTGCAGTTGGGGAGCGGAGCATTTTGAATAAGGCAGACAGTCTGATAGGTGTGCATCCCACTGGGTACATGAAATACTATAATATAGTTGGTACCTCCTCCTGGAGTATCCATTTGTCCTATAGTTTCAGGAGAAACATCGTTTTGATATTAAAGCACATGCATAAACTTAACAGGAACCGAGGTAGAATATATGCAAGAATTTTTAAGATATCCATGAGGGAAAATTGTTGAATTTTGTATTTGGGATATACTCCTCTGCTGTTAGGGTACTTTGGTGGGATAGTTTAGGAGGCACCAACATTTCTGGCCAATTACAGGCTGGAGTTGGAAGATTAATATGAAACTATATAGTGAGATACTGAGTGCTTTTGCCTATTTTAGTTCAAGGAGGCCAGAAGATTTGCTGCCTGCATATTATAGAATTGGGCTTGGGATACTCCCACTGGGGGTGGCTGAGCTGAGAAACATTAACGTAATCTTTCAAGGAACTCTGGACTGATTATTGGTGTTGTTTCTAGAATAAGATCGGATAACAAGATTTAACCAGTTCTGGAGGCCACTGTGTGCTTGTTAGTAGTTAACTCTTTTTCTTGTTGACTGTGAGACCACACAGAGGTGCCCAGGTCTTCTCATAGCCCACTTCACATAGCATGACTTTCTTTTCCTGGGCTACGGAAAGAAGAGAAAACTCTTACCGTAGAGACTTCTCGCCCCACCAGTTAAGGCCACAGCTGAAGTGTTTTTCTGTGATTTAAATACCTACGTGGAAATACCTGGAGAGTTAGTTAAGGAATTGATTTATGGGGGCTTCTATGTTAATATCCTTCTGATTCTCAAGTTTATCCAACTGTCTCTTTATATATGTATTCTCTACATTTATGGAATAGATATATATAGAATAACTCATATTAATAGAATGATGCAGAAATCAACATTATTGAAGACAATTATTAAACTACTCACTATGTCTACTGACACAGAGTATGTGTGTGTGGATATGTGTGTAGATAACATATTATATATAGTAATAGAATAATGTGTATCTCGACATTATTGGCTACATTAATAAATGATCTGTTGTGCTAATTGGCACCCTAGAATAAGATTCTAATGATGCCTGACAGTGATAAGAATTCAAAATCCACCAGTGGATAAATTGGGAATGCTACCTGGGCTTTTAAGACTCTCCTTTCTATTTTTCCTGACGGATAAAAATAACTTCTCCAAAACATTAAGGAGCAGTTTGAAAAAATGAGATTACTCATGGTTGCACCACCCTCAGACAAGGGCTTTTGGTCAACAACAATAATACAGAAAAACTCTTTGTGATAGGACTAAGGAGTCCTGAATCCTTCCCTTCAGGGAGCACCCTGAGGATAAATGAGGGCATGGCATTGATTCTGGATGCCCATGATTGTACCTTACCTTACCGCTGCAAAGAGCTAAAAGTAAAAAATGTTTGTCTCTGGTCTCTGCTCTTTCTTAGGTAGAAGATTCACTAAGCGTGCAAATGCAAAATGCTTTTCAAAGCACTATGGAAGTAAATACAAATCTTTTGTTTAGCAGGGTTTAAAAAAATCAGTACAAAACTTTAAGCTTCTTGTTAAGATTTAGTTTATTTATTTTTAAAACATTTTTTAAATCTTTTTTAAGATTTCATTTATTTACCTGGGAGAGAGCACAAGTGAGGGGAGGGAGAGGGAGAAGCAGACTCCCCACTGAGCAGGGAGCCACTGCCACTGCGGGGCTCAATCCCAGGACCCTGAGATCAGGACCTGAGCTGAAGGCAGACACTTAACTGACTGAGCCATCCAGGTGCCCCAAGATTTAGTTTAAAATGAGAGTTTTGCAGCTAAAATACTTGAAAACTTGGGGAACATTTTAAAAGTATAGATATCAGGCTGTAACCCCAAAGATTTTGATTTGTTAGGCAAGGGGTGGGAGGGGGGAAGGAATCAATATTTTTATTTATTTATTTTTATTTTTTAAAATAATTTTCATTGTTATGTTAATCACCATACATTACATCATTAGTTTTTGATGTATGTTCCATGATTCATTGTTTGTGCATAACACCCAGTGCTCCACGCAGAATGTGCCCTCTTTAATACCCATCACCAGGCTAACCCATCCCCCCACCCCCCTCCCCTCTAGAACCCTCAGTTTGTTTTTCAGAGTCCATCGTCTCTAATGGTTCGTCTCCCCCTCCGACTTACTCCCCTTCATTCTTCCCCTCCTGCTATCTTCTTCTTCTTTTTTTTCTTAACATATATTGCATTATTTGTTTCAGAAGTACAGATCCGTGATTCATCAGTCTTGTACAATTCACAGTGCTCACCATAGCACATACCCTCCCCAATGTCTATCACCCAGCCACCCAATCCCTCCCACCCCCCACCACTCCAGCAACCCTCAGTTTGTTTCCTGAGATTAAGAATTCCTCATATCAGTGAGGTCATATGATACATGTCTTTCTCTGATTGACTTATTTCACTCAGCATAACACCCTCCAGTTCCATCCACGTCGTTGCAAATGGCAAGATCTCATTCCTTTTGATGGGTGCATAATATTCCATTGTGTATATATACCACTTCTTCTTTATCCATTCATCCGTCGATGGACATCTTGGCTCTTTCCACAGTTTGGCTATTGTGGACATTGCTGCTATAAACATTGGGGTGCACGTACCCCTTCGGATCCCTACATTTGTATCGCTGGGGTAAATACCCAGTAGTGCAATTGCTGGATCATATGGTTGCTCTATTTTCAACTGTTTGAGGAACCTCCATACTGTTTTCCAGAGCGGCTGCACCAGCTTGCATTCCCACCAACAGTGTAGGAGGGTTCCCCTTTCTCCGCATCCCCGCCAACATCTGTCGTTTCCTGACTTGTTAATTTTAGCCATTCTGACGGGCGTGAGGTGGTATCTCATTGAGGTTTTGATTTGGATTTCCCTGATGCCGAGCGATGTTGAGCACTTTTTCATGTGTCTGTTGGCCATTTGGATGTCTTCTTTGGAAAAATGTCTGTTCATGTCTTCTGCCCATTTCTTGATTGGATCATTTGTTCTTTGGGTGTTGAGTTTGATTAAGTTCTTTATAGATTTTGGATACTAGCCCTTTATCTGATATGTCATTTCCAAATATTTTTTCCCATTCTGTCAGTTGTCTTTTGGTTTTGTGGACTGTTTCTTTTGCTGTGCAGAAGCTTTTTATCTTGATGAAATCCCAATGGTTCATTTTTGCCCTTGCTTCCCTTGCCTTTGGCGATGTTTCTAGGAAGAAGTTGCTGCGGCTGAGGTCAAAGAGGTTGCTGCCTGTGTTCTCCTTTAGGATTTTGATGGACTCCTGTCTCACGTTTAGGTCTTTCAACGATTTGGAGTCTGTTTTTGTGTGTGGTGTAAGGAAATGGTCCAGTTTCATTCTTCTGCATGTGGCTGTCCAATTTTCCCAACACCATTTGTTGAAGAGGCTGTCTTTTTGCCATTGGACATTCTTTCCTGCTTTGTCAAAGATTAGTTGACCATAGAGTTGAGGGTCCATTTCTGGGCTCTCGATTCTGTTCCATTGATCTGTGGGTCTGTTTTTGTGCCAGTACCATACTGTCTTGATGTTGACAGCTTTGTAGTAGAGCTGGAAGTCCGGAATTGTGATGCCGCTGGCTTTGCTTTTCTTTTTCAATATTCCTCTGGCTATTCGGGGTCTCTTCTGGTTCCATACAAATTTTAGGATTATTTGTTCCATTTCTTTGAAAAAGGTGGATGGTATTTTGATGGGGATTGCATTGAATGTGTAGATTGCTCTAGGTAGCACTGACATCTTCACAACGTTTGTTCTTCCGATCCATGAGCATGGAACGTTTTTCCATTTCTTTGTGTCTTCTTCAATTTCTTTCATGAGTATTTTATAGTTTTCTGAGTACAGATCCTTTGCCTCTTTCGTTAAATTTATTCCTAGGTATCTTATGGTTTTGGGTGCAGTTGTAAATGGGATCGACTCCTTGATTTGTCTCTCTTCTGTCTTGTTGTTGGTGTCTAGGAATGCCACTGATTTCTGTGCATTGATTTTGTATCCTGCTACTTTACTGAATTCCTGTATGAGTTCTAGCAGTTTTGGGGTGGAGTCTTTTGGGTTTTCCACATATAGTATCATATCATCTGCAAAGAGTGAGAGTTTGACTTCCTCTTTGCCAATTTGGATGCCTTTGATTTCCTTTTGTTGTCTGATTGCTGTGGCTAGGACTTCTAATACTATGTTGAATAGCAGTGGTGAGAGTGGACATCCCTGCCGCGTTCCTGACCTTAGGGGAAAAGCTCTCAGCTTTTCCCCATTGAGAATGATATTCGCTGTAGGTTTTTCATAGATGGCTTTTATGATATTGAGGTAGGTACCCTCTATCCCTATACTCTGAAGAGTTTTGATCAAGAAAGGATGCTGTACTTTGTCAAATGCTTTTTCTGCATCTATTGAGAGGATCATATGATTCTTGTTCTTTCTTTTGTTAACGTATTGTATCACATTGATTGATTTGCGTATGTTGAACCAGCCTTGCAGCCCAGGGATAAATCCCACTTGGTCATGGTGAATAATCCTTTTAATGTACTGTTGGATCCTATTGGCTAGTATTTTGGTGAGAATTTTTGCGTCCATGTTCATCAAGGATATTGGTCTGTAATTCTCCTTTTTGATGGGGTCTTTGTCTGGTTCTGGGATGAAGGTAATGGTGGCCTCATAAAATGAGTTTGGAAGTTTTCCTTCCATTTCTATTTTTTGGAACAGTTTCAGGAGAATAGGTATTAATTCTTCTTTAAAATGTCTGATAGAATTCCCCTGGGAAGCCATCTGGCCCTGGGCTTTTGTTTCTTAGGAGATTTTTGATGACTGCTTCAATTTCCTTAGTGGTTATAGGTCTGTTCAGGTATTCTATTTCTTCCTGGTTCAATTTTGGTAGTTGATACATCTCTAGGAATGCACCCATTTCTTCCAGGTTATCTAATTTGCTGGCATAGAGTTGCTCATAATATGTTCTTATAATTGTTTGTATTTCTTCGGTGTTGGTTGTGATCTCTCCTCTTTCATTCATGATTTTGTTGATTTGGGTCCTTTCTCTTTTCTTTTTGATAAGTCTGGCCAGGGGTTTATCAATCTTGTTAATTCTTTCAAAGAACCAGCTCCTAGTTTCGTTGATCTGTTCTACTGTTCTTTTGGTTTCTATTTCATTGATTTCTGCTCTGATCTTTACTATTTCTCTTCTCCTGCTGGGTTTAGGCTGTAGTTGCTGTTCTTTCTCCAACTCCTTTAGGTGTATGGTTAGGTTGTGTATTTGAGACCTTTCTCGTTTCTTGAGAAAGGCTTGTATTGCTATATACTTTCCTCTTGGGACTGCCTTTGCTGTATCCCAAAGATTTTGAACCGTTGTGTTTTCATTTTCATTGGTTTCCATGAATTTTTTTAATTCTTCTTTAATTTCCTGGTTGACCCATTCATTCTTTAGTAGGATGCTCTTCAGCCTCCATGTATTTGAGTTCTTTCCGACTCTTCTCTTGTGATTGATTTCTAGTTTCAAAGCATTGTGGTCTGAAAATATGCAGGGAATAATCCCAGTCTTTTGGTACCGGTTGAGACCTGATTTGTGACCTAGGATATGATCAATTCTGGAGAATGTTCCATGGGCACTAGAGAAGAATGTGTATTCTGTTGCTTTGGGATGGAATGTTCTGAATATGTCTGTAAAGTCCATTTGGTCCAGTGTTTCATTTAAAGTCTTTATTTCCTTGTTGATCTTTTCCTTAGATGATCTGTCCATTTCAGTTAGGGGGGTGTTAAAGTCCCCCACTATTATTGGATTGTTGGCAATGTGTTTCTTTGCTTTTGTTATTAATTGCCTTATATAATTGCTCCCACGTTAGGGGCATAGATATTTACAATTGTTAGATCTTCTTGTTGGATAGACCTTTTAAGTAGGATATAGTGTTCTTCTTCATCTCTTATTACAGTCTTTGTTTTAAAATCTAATTTGTCTGATATAAGGATTGTCACCCCAGCTTTTTTTTGGTGTCCATTAGCATGGTCAGTGGTTTTCCACCCCCTCACTTTCAATCTGGGGGTGTCTTTGGGTCTAAAATGAGTCTCTTGCAGACAGCATATGGATGGGTCTTGTTTTTTAATCCAATCTGATAGCCTGTGTCTTTTGATTGGGGCATTTAGCCCATTTACATTCAGTGTAACTATTGAAAGGCATGAATTTAGTGCCATTGTATTGCCTGTAAGGTGACTGTTACTGTATATTGTCTGTGTTCCTTTCTGATCTGTGCTGCTTTTAGGCTCTCTTTTTGCTTAGAGGACCTCTTTCAATATTTCTTGTAGGGCTGGTTTTGTGTTTGCAAATTCCTTTAGTTTTTGTTTGTCCTGGAAGCTTTTTATCTTTTCTTCAATTTTCAATGAGAGCCTAGCTGGATAGAGTATTCTTGGCTGCATATTCTTCTCGTTTAGTGCTCTGAAGATATCATGCCAGTCCTTTCTGGCCTGCCAGGTCTCTGTGGATAGGTCTGTTGCCAATCTAATGTTTCTACCATTGTAGGTTACATATCTCTTCTCCCGAGCTGCTTTCAGGATTTTCTCTTTGTCTCTGAGACTCGTAAGTTTTACTATTAGATGTCGGAGTGTTGACCTATTTTTACTGATTTTGAGAGGGGTTCTCTGTGCCTCCTGGATTTTGATGCCTGTTTCCTTCCTCACATTAGGGAAGTTCTCTGCTATTATTTGCTCCAATATACCTCCTGCCCCTCTCTCTCTTTCTTCTTCTTCTGGGATCCCAATTATTCTAATATTGTTTCGTCTTATCATATTGCTTATCTCTCGAATTCTGCCCTCGTGATCCAGTAGTTGTTTATCTCTCTTTTTCTCAGCCTCTTTATTTTCCATCATTTGGTCTTCTATATCACTGATTCTTTCTTCTGCCTCATTTATCCTAGCAGTTAGTGCCCCCATTTTTGATTGCACCTCATTAATAGCCTTTTTGATTTCGACTTGGTTAGATTTTAGTTCTTTTATTTCTCCAGAAAGGGTTTCTCTAATAACTTCCACACTTTTTTCAAGCCCAGCTAGTATCTTTAAAGTCATGATTCTGAACTCTAGGTCCGACATTGTACTAATGTCAGTATTGAGTATGTCCCTGGCAGACGGTACTACCTCTTGTTCTTTTTGCTGAGGTCATTTTGTTCGTCTTGTCATTTTGTCCAGAGGAGAACAGATGAATGAGAGAACAGAATGCTAACAGGTTAACAACGTCTCCAGCAAATATACTCTATACAAATCAGAAAAGACCTGAAACCAGGGGACAAGAAAGGGAAAGAAAGAAGAGAAAAAAAAAAAAAAAGGAAAAAGAAAAAGATAAAAACAAACAAAAACAGAACAAAACAAAACAAAAAAAAAACAGAATATGATCAAATATGATCAGGCTAGTGCATAGATCAGTGCCACACACTAGCTTTTGGGCATATTTTGGTCTGTTAGAAGAAAGTGCCGCTAAAATTTTAAAGGAAGAAAGACTTATATATGTACAAAATAAGGGTTGATACAATGAAGGGATGGCAGATGACTTCCAGAAAGTGGTCGCTTTTCTGTTCAGAGTGTTGTAACTATTCTTATCTTCGATCTCCTGTTCGTAGGTGTTCAGAATGGTTTGATCCCTATTCAGCTGAATTCCAGAGACCAAACGAAATCCAGGTCTCCTACTCCTCTGCCATCTTGCTCCGCCCACCAGGAATCAATATTTTTAAAAGGCCCTCTTAGGGATTCTGGTTTGTGACTAAACATTTGGAGAACAGAGGAGATGAGAGGCGGAGTGGCAGAATCTAGAAAAAGTGTGTATAACAATGTGCCTTATGCCTTTTCTTTTTTGCTGAAAGATTGAAGAGTTTTATTGTGTATGTTGTTTTGAGGAGCTTTTTTTTTCTACTTAAGGAAAACAAAGTCTGAAGATATTATTTTTCGCCTCTGATTTTGTACCTGCCTAGCAATTTCAGGATAAAAACACAAAAGAAATCTTATAATAGCTATTATCCCATACTGAAAGAATAATCCTTTGTCTTCCAGAGTATAGTTGACCATGAAAACAAGGACCAATGTATAAATGTTAACATTACTCTTAGAATTTTGAGTACAGGGATCTGAATGTGTATTTTGAGGAAAAAATTGAGCAGTGGAAACATTCTTGTTCACATTTTTATAGCTAAGATTGACATTTATGCCCCAGTTGTTGAAATCTAGGAGGTTTGGGAAATGGGCAGGAATTTGGGTCCGCCCCACTGTAAGTCTAGACGAACCAGTCAGTTAGTCTGCATGCAGTTTGCACAAATGAAATTAAGCCAACTTTGTTTTGAAATATGTGAATCACAAGAGCACTAAGACCCAGAAAGATTAATGGGCAAAGAATAGGAACAGATTTTTCACAGGAGGAAATAACTTGCAAACATGCCAGTAGAGAAATGCTTTGCTCCAAATCAAAGAAATGAAGGTCAAAAAAATAATGAGAAACCATTTTATGGCTATTAAATTAATATAAATAAAAGCAAACCAAAGCTGATCTGACTTAATAAAAGGGGTATATTCTTACATTTCTGGCAGCAATGTTAACAGCTTGGTTCTTTGGAAAGCACATTGGTAGTGGATGCAAAAAATCAGACCCTTTGACTCAGTCACCTGGCTCCTTGGAATTTATTCTAAAGAAAAAAAAAGCTGTAAGAAAAAAAAGACATTTATTGTGTTGTTATTTCTGATAGTGAAAAATTAGAATGTAGGTGGCCAACAATGGACAAATAAAATTGGAATATTTTTTAGCTATCCCAAATGATACTCAGGAAGCAAAGGGAAACAAAAAGGTTTGGGAGAAAGCATAGTGAAATGTATATACATATATTATAATGGAATATGTGAAAAGATCATCAAGAAATAAACAGTTTTATTATGGTGTTGGTAATATATGTGAATTTTAAAACATTAAACAACATTCTAGCAATAAATAAAATATATTTTAAAAGGAGCATTATACAGTTTGTTATACCTGGAATAATTTTCCTTCCTTCTTAGCAAAATGCTGAGATGAGTGGAATAAAATGTTTTTCATTTGGAATATGAAGGGCTTTACAACTTTTCTCCTTTTACTAGCTTACCTCCCAAAATGAATTTTCTAGGCACCTTAGTTGTCTTTTCTGCTTTTAAATTTTTGTAGCCATCCAAGCCAAATCTTTGCTGATTTTGGCATCAGACTGTCTGGATTTAAAATCCTATTTCTATCACTTACCAGGTGTGGACCCTGGAGAAACTATATGACCACTCTGGACTTCGGTTTCCTCATCTGAAAAATAGAGATAATAATGCATGTGGGAGACAATGTGGGGGGGGTTCCTCAAAAACTTAAAAATAGAAATACCATATGATCCAATAATTCCATTTATTTACCCAAAGAAAATGAAAACATAAATTTGAAAGGATATATGCATCTCTGTGTTTATGGAAGCATTATTTACAATATGGAAGCACCCTAGGAGTCCATTGATAGGTGAATGGATAAGGAAGATTGGTGTGTGTGTGTGTGTGTGTGTGTATAAAATGGAATATCATGCAGCCATAAAAGGGATGAGATCATGCCATTTGCAACAAGACTGATGGACCTAAAGAGTATGATAAGTGAAGTAAGTCAGACTGAAAAAGACAAATACCATATGATTTCACTTATAAGTGGAATCTAAAGAAACCCCCAAATGAATAAACAAACAAAAAGCAGAATTAGACTGGTAAACCCAGAGAACAAACTGATGGTTGCCAGAGGGGTGAGGGGTGGGAGAACAGGCAAAACGGGTGACGGGGAGTGGGAGATACAGGGAGATACAGAGTGAATAAGTCATGAGAATAAAAGGCACGGTATAAGGACTATAGTCAATGATATTGCAATAGTGTATGGTGACAGATGGTAGTTACACTTGTGGTGAGCAGAGCATAATGTTTAAAATTGTAGACTCACTATGTTACACACCTGAAACTACCATCATATGTCAACTATAGTCAAATAAAAAAAATGTTTTTTTAAAATGCATAGTGAGGTGCCTGGTACGAAAAGTACTCAACAATATAAGCTATTATTCTTTACCCATATTCGGGAGGCACTCTTGATTGCCCACCCTACTATCTTCCTTCTTAACAGAATCCAGTTTTGTTCAGGCATCCAGCTGCAATATGTTCAGCCTTAGGGGGTGAATGAAGACTTTTTTGCTACCCATGGCAGTCCTATTCCCACTTGGCACAAATTGGTTTAAAAAAAGTGGTCATGTGACTTTGTTTTGGTGCATGAGATTAATTGGAAAGTCCACAAGGGGCTTCTGGGAAAGATACTCCTCCTTTATAAAGAAAAGAGAGGTACAGAGATATATGTACATCTCACCTCTCCTTGCTCTACCTTTCCTGCTTTGGACATTGTTGTGTGAGGGTATGTTCTTTAGAACTGTGGCAGCCATTTTGCAATCATAGGGGGTAGCCGCCAATAACCAAGGAAAGTCGGAAAGAGCCTGGTTGTGAGATGACTTCACTGAGCCACTGAACTATCTAGTTGCTGAACTACCCAGGCTAGAATCACCTACCTCGAGAGAGTGTAAGAGAGAAAGTGTCCAAATTGCTTAGGCACATTTTAATAGTCTATTCTGCTATTTGTAGCTGAAAACGTCCAAACTGATAGATAAGTTAAGGTTAATTGTCATTGTCTGATGTACTAATTTTAAAATTATGTCGTCAAAAGATACTGTTTTTCATGAGTTGATTAAAATTTCTGGAATAAGTCAGTGCTCTCCTATTAGTCTTTCACCTTAGACGTAAGATTTTCATTATAGGAATAATACTTCCAAATTTTAACCTTAGTTAATAACTGTCTTATGTATTTTGAGCCTAGAAACTTTTTTGAGAACTTTGATCATAAAAGTGAAATGTAGATGGACCTGTATGCTTTTAGTTATCAACATGAAAAATATTCCCCAAATATAGTGTAGTGATGTAGACATTTTGGTGAGACTGAATATAAATCTGTAACTCTACAATTGATGCTCTGGCTGCAGCTGTGGTAGGATTATGGCTCAAATATTTTGAATATCTGTTTAAAAATAAACTTTAGTGCAGCTGATGAAGAGATTTTGTGTTTTAATGGATGTGTTTGCTGAAATTACATATCTAAAATAAATAGGAAGTTGTATTTTTCCTTTGCACTGTCAGAAAAACTTTTGAGTTCATTCAGAGTACTGTCTGAATGAAAGCACACTGGTGGCCACCAGATTCTCCTGTATGTACAGCAAAATTGGAAAGGTCTTGCTCTTTTGTGATGTGAATCTTGCCCTATTTCAAGAAGGTTAAGTTGATAGAAAGTACTTGTCAAATGTATTTCCTAGTGGGATTTTCATAACCAAAGTGAGATCTATACCACATTTTTCTTACATATCACAGAATTTTCAAGAACAATAACTCTTCCTCTCTGTATAGTTAAAAATGTTAGTTTTCCCTAAGCAAAATTTTTACTCAGCTGCAGCAATCCCTCCATCATTCCCCAAAGTGCATGTACTTCATTACGTATCTCCACATGGACACCACATGCTACCTCTGCTTTGAGTCCCTCCTTTTCATCTCCCCAGAGATCCTTCTTCATCTGTAGGAAAGATTTGCTCCCACACTATTCCACCATTGCAGATCGGACCTTGTATTAGGGTTCTCCAGAGAAATAAAACCAGTAGGAGATTATATATATATGTGTATATATATATATATATACATATATATGATATATATATATATACATATATATATATACATATACACACAATAATTATTTTGTGGAACTGGTTCACATCATTGTGGAAGCTGGGAAGTCCAAAATCTGCAGTGTGGGCTGATGGGCTGACAGGCTAGAGGCCCAGGAGAGCTGATGCAATTCTCACTGGAACAGGTGTGGGTGCAGTCCCAAGGGAGTCTGCTGGAGAATTCCTCCTTGCTTGAGGAGACTCCTGGTCTTTTTGTTCTATTTAGGCCTTACGACTGATTGGATGAGGCCCACCATTGCTTGTTTTACCCAAAGTTCACCCATTTAAATGTTAATCACGCCCCAAAACACCCTACAAATGGACACTTGAAATTGGTCCTTCCAGTCCCCTCAGGATTAAAGGTAGTTAGGCTCCGCTCTCTGTCCCTGTAGCAACATTGGGCAGGAAGCCAGGAGGGACAAGTATGGATATAGTTACTTCTTTCTCCTCTGCCTCTGGGTTGTTCCGGTATTTGGGGAGTGGGGAAGTGGGAAGGAGGATGATAAGGAGGCAAGGGCCTTGTCCAGAACCGTTACAGTTGACAGAGCGAATGTCTCAAGCCCACAGAAACCTCAACAGAGGGCCCTGTGGCTAGCCACTTCTCAGTTCTTGGTGGGCACCTCCATTCCTCAGCTGGTACTCTTGGTCAGAGTTGGGCAGAACTTTCTTTACCATGGAAGAGGCTGTGTGTGGGGGCAAAAGTCTGAGAAAATAATCGTTCTCGCAGCTGGGACCCTTGGGTTGCATGTGAGGAGAGGAGACTTGGGCTCTTGTCTTCACTCTTGTGTGGTTTTAGGTAAATTACTCATCATTTTTGCACATCAGTTCCCTCATCGGCCAAATGGGGCTAATAATAAGACCTTAGAACACAACAAAACCAAAAAACAAAAAACGAAAAACAAAACAAAACAAAACCGACCTTAGAACATTGCTGTGGCGGTTAGGTTGGAGGTTATGTGTAAGCGATGTGTACTCTGTAAAGCACTATATGAATTAAGGGTGGGTTTTTACTTTATCCCACTTGTTGCCACCAGACAAAACCTAATTTATGTAAAGAAATTGATTTTGCTGTAGGTACCCAGAACCTCTGCCAATATGATTGCCCGATGATAGGTTTGCCAAATTTTCTTTCAAGGAATAAAATGGCATATTGTAAGGAATTTGTTTCCTGGATTGAGGAGCCATACTTCAATACCCCCAACCCCCCACGCACCGCCCCGCTGCCATGTGCTTGTAACACATCTGGGATGCAGATATGTCAGGGCCTTGGAAGCCCTTACTGACAGTAAGGAGAAGAATAATTAACCTAACAAGTTCTTGTGTGATTTTTTTGTTTCCTAGCGTCATGTTCGGAGATTAGACTTCCTAAGCAGCAGCTGAAACCATTTTTTCCCCCAATGGCACTGAAAATAAGGAGGACCATGCTTGAATGGGATAAAAACTGACCATTCATTCATTAGCTTGGATGCTCCTTCAGTCAACACCTATTCATTGCAAGGACTGCATTGTGAACGGCACTGTGCCCAGTAGTAAGGAAGGAGCAGAGGGGAAGGGAGGGAAAAGAAGACGGAAAAGATGCAGAGATACTGGATGGCTGGGCTGGAGAGTTTAAATTTCATTCTGTTGATGTGAAACATGGGGCTTGCAAGCATTGGGTTTGGAGTTGGACCACCTAGGTTCCAGTTCTGGCCCTGCTACTTCCTAGCTGTGTAATCTTGGGTAAAATTACTACACCACTCTGTGCCTCAGCTTCATCTGTGAAATGGGAAGAATGACAATGTTGTACAGAAGTCGTAGCATTGTAGTGAGGTTGAAATGGAGTAACACCTGACCCCGGCGAACTGCTGTAGGTGTTTGAGCTGTAGAACACGTGGATGTCAGGAAACCCATCTGGCAGGGACACAAGAGGGATGTGGCTACAACAGGGGAGGACCGAAGAGGGTTGTATTTGGGGAGACTATTGCAGTATAAGCTGGGGCCTGGGAATGGAAGCCCGCTTTGCAGGGATGTCTGGGCAGAATCATTTGCAAATGTAGAGGTTATGTGGCAGGGCATAGTTATTTGTGGGATTATAGCTGGACTCTCCTCTTGTGCCCCATCTCTTGTAGCTCCTTCATCAAAGCCTGGCCTTACCAGGGCTCATGGGGCCGTATTGTGCCCATGTTCCTGATGTCATTTTCTGGTTTGCGGACAGAACGGACCATTAGGAATGGAGCATGGGGGGTGGGCAGAGAATCCAAAATACTCACCCTTCCCTGTCCCTACTTTTTTTCCTTAGTGATTAGCATCACTGCTTGAGATGTGGAGTTGTCTCTCTTTAAAAAAAAAAAAAATCATCAAATCAAAGCATGGCATTAGTTAGATTTGTTGAGGGTAGGAAGTGAACAACAAATCATTTTTGTAAATGTAATTTCCCCCATCTTCCATTTCCCTCTCTCTTCAGCAAGAGTTTCACCTGACACAAGACACATGTGGTATTCTGTCCCAACTCTATCCTCACATCTGCTTGGTGACAATGAATAGAAATGATTACTAGCAAAAAATAGTATAAACATTCTAAATCCTTCAGAAAGACAGGAGAGTAAACAAAAATTACTACGTGCTGCTTAGTCGCCAGTCCAGGGGCTGATACATCCTTCCTGTTTGCTAAATAAGCAGGAGAGTGGGAAATGATTTTCCTCTAACGCCGTTGTATTCTGTGATGTATAGCTTAATCTCCGTTTTCCCATTACACTGTGGATACTTGCTTAAGAGAGTCTTGTCCAAGCTTTTAAAAAATGATTCTTTGTGTGTGACTGTTGACATGAGCTGTTAGGAAACTGGAAAATTTTATTTATTTATTTATTTATTTATTTATTTATTTATTTAAAAGATTTTATTTATTTATTTGACAGAGAGAGACACACAGCGAAAGCAGGAACACAAGCAGGGGGAGTGGGAGAGGGAGTAGCAGACTCCCCACTGAGCAGGGAGCCTGATGTGGGACTCGATCCTAGGACCCTGGGATCATGGCTCGAGCCGAAGGCAGATGCTTAACTGAGCCACCCAGGCGCCCTGCCAATTTTTTTTTAAAGATTTTATTTTTAAGTAATCTCTACACCCAACATGGGGCTCAAATTTACAACCCCGAGATCAAAAATTGCATGCTTGGGTGCCTGGGTGGCTCAGTTGGTTAAGCGACTGCCTTCGGCTCAGGTCATGATCCTGGAGTCCCGGGATCGAGTCCCACATCGGGCTTCCTGCTCAGCGGGGAGTCTGCTTCTCCCTCTGACCCTCTTCCCTCTCGTGCTTTCTATCTCTCATTCTCTCTCTCTCTCTCTCAAATAAATAAATAAAATCTTTAAAAAAAAAAAATTGCATGCTTTACCGACTGAGCCAGCCAGGCACTGCAATGCTGTCTATTTCTCAATTCCCTTGTTTTGGGCCCACACATTTCTCCTATATTTCCTTTGTATGTTTCTTTGGCCTTCACTTATGTTTCAAAATGTTCGTTTTAGGAAGGTCCAACTAACTTGAACTTACTCACACTGATTCAATTACAAAGCTTAAAGTTCAGACCCAAGTTTCTCTTCCTTATGAAACAAATTATGATTATTTCTTGTCTTAAAGCCATACTTCTGTGGCACTGGGTTTCTTATTTCTTAGGTTGCCTAGGAATTCTTTTGAGCTAGGCTCACAGTCTTCCTTGCTGCTATAGGCTGGAACAGTGACATCCTAAGACAAATTCAGCAGTGTGAACTAGAAACATATTGCGTATTTGGTGAACATATGTGTACAGTAAATACTAAAAAACAGTAGACTTCATTTATTTTTGTTTTGCTTTGGTTTGATTTGTGGAAATTTCTTCCTCTACATAAAGAGCTTTTCTAATATAGTTTTATGGGCCCACTTTAGTCATTCGAACGCTTGCTCAGTGAAATTGACAAATCTCAACATTTTCTAGAAAATCAGAGCTGTAATTAGAGCAGGGCGATATAATTTCCCTAAGCAAATAAGTTAGCTGCTTATTTGGCTAGTCACAAAAACCTTCTTTACTCAGGTCTGGAAGCAAAGGCACTTGTACCTATTTGTGGCCCTTACATCTGGCTGTGGTTAGCCTAGTGGATTGAGAAGTGTGACGGTGGGGCTTTCAGCTGACATAATTTCCTTGGGTTTCTCCCGTTTGAGTTATGGGGACTATGAGATGTTCTGGTCTCATCTTGGGTGATGAGGTAAATAGAAGCTTCCTTTGCCTCTCTTGATAAGTGAATCAAATCCCAAACTCTGCCTGAATTAGAGGATCCTGTTGACCATTCTTGACCTGCCCTCCAGCTGAAAGTAAGGGGGTCATTCCCAGAGGTGTCTGAGCATATTCAGTGGGGAGAACCGCCTGCCGGGGTTAGAAGAAGAGCTCTTTTGTTCCTGGAGAATACGGAGAGGTGGCCTTGCCAGTTCAGTTTCATCACTGTGGTTGTAACTGGGGACAGAAATGCCTTAGCATGCAAGTGGTTTGTGGAATTGCTAAAGATGGACTTTGATGCTTGGCTCCTCCTGTCTTCTTTTGAGAAACCTGGTATAACTGGACATGTAGGACGCCTGAGGATTAAGCATCCTGAAAAGTTTTTCTTTTGGCCAGAATTAAATTGCTTTAACGGGGCACCTGGGTGGCTCAGTCATTAAGCGTCTGCCTTCGGCTCAGGTCATGATCCCAGGGTCCTGGGATTGAGCCCCGCATCGAGCCCCGCATCGGGCTCCCTGCTGGGCAGGGAGCCTGCTTCTCCTTCTCCACTCCCCCTGCTTGTGTTCCCTCTCTCGCTATGTCTCTTTCTGTCAAATACATAAATAAAATCTTTAAAAAAAAATTGCTTTTACTTTTTTGGATAGTCCAAGTTAGGATGATTTTCAAACTGAGATCAAGTAAGACAAAGCAACACATCATATCATATCATAAAACATTGGCTGCAATAGATGTTACAACTTTAGTTTTTCTATGCTGATTATTTTCTTTATTATTTTATAAATAGTATTAAATTTATTTAGATAATTAGCTACTAAAATAACTGGTCATGAAGAAGAATCTTCTTTTACGGACTTCTCCAAAAATAATCACACATTTCATGGCATATAATAGGCATTCAATAAATGGATAAAAGAATGAATGATAGGGTTTAAAAATCTATCCATAAAATTTTGTTTACAATGCACCCCAGCAAGTTTTTATATATAGGGCACTATTAAAAGATAAATCAAAAAGTGGGGCACCTGGGTGGCCCAGTCGGTTGGGAGTCTGCCTTTGGCTCAGGTCATGATTCCCAGGGTGCTGGGATTGAGCCCCATGTTGGGCTCTCTGCTCAGTGGGGAACCTGCTTCTTCCTCTCCTCTGCCTGCCGTTCCTCCTGCTTGTGCTCTCTCTGTCAAATAAATAAATAAAATTAAAAAAAAAGATAAGAAGTTAAACCTAAAAAGAGACCTTTTAAATGATTAGGGGAGGAAAAACACAAAAGCTTAAATATGTATTTTTGAGGTTAACATTGTACAAGTATTTTTATTTATTTACTTATTTATACAAGTATTTTTATAATGTTGGCAGGCTTTAGTTTATATATTAGTAGCAGGAGAATCTCTAAAGTTTCTTTTCCTCTTTTAGGCCACTGGCACTTTGTAGTAAATCATCAAAATCTTCCTTTTTATTACTCATATTAATATCAGAACCTGGCATACTAGAGGCATACAGTAAATCTTTAAAAAAATAAATACCTCTATTTTTTATGAGAAAGAAAAATCTCATCTTCAGTTACTTCTGATTCTTAAAAATATTAAAATAATATAGATCCAAATATTATTTTAATTTAATTTTATCATCTTTAACTTCTTTCAGATGATAAAAGCAATATAAAATCATTATAGAGGATTTGGAAATACAGAGATTTAAAATTACTCATAAACTTCAGTACCCAGAGATAGCTCTATTTAATTTTGATTTATTTCTTTGCAGTTCAGCATTTTGTTACGTGTACTCTACAGAGCACTTGCCATGGAAGACACTCTTGTAAACAAGGGTTCAGGTAGAAAATCTGTCTACTGTGCCCCTGTTGTAGATCCATAATGCATATTGGCAATATTAAAGGCTCTGAGAAGTTCTGCAAGAAAGAGACCTTTTTCTTTTTTTTTTTAATTTTATTTATTTGACAGAGAGAGACACAGTGAGAGAGGGAACACAAGCAGGGGGAGTGGGAGAGGGAGAAGCAGGCTCCCCGCCGAGCAGGGAGTCCGATGCGGGGCTCAATCCCAGGACCCTGGGATCATGACCTGAGCCGAAGGCAGACGCTTAATGACTGAGCCACCCAGGTGCCCCCTTTTTTCATTTTTTAATCAGTGTTTCCCAAGCTCATTTGACTACTAAGCCCTTTGTGTGTGTATATGTATATGCACCTGTGTGTGAGTGTAATGCCTATTAGCATCCTCACACTTTGACAAATTTAATTCTTTTTTCTTTTCTTCTTTGAAGACATTAGATTTTCTGAACATCTGCTCTGGCTATGGGAAATTCACCTTTAATTTTTCAGATCTGATCTCTTGGTACACTTCAGATAGAGGACTAAGATTCAGAAAGAAAATTTGCCCTGGAAAGGAGGAATAATCTTCAAATGCACGATCACTGTGAGCTGCATAATAAGGTTTTATGTACCTCTAGTCCAAAAATTAAATTTATTCATGGTCAATAGGATGCTTCTGAGTCTTTGCCAGCTGTGGATTGTGTATCTGGGGAAAGCTAGGTGGGGAGGCCTTTGATCACAGTTTAGCTTGTTGTAGAATTTCCTGACTGCAAAGAGCAGACAATTACTTTTAAGAGAGGATGGGTGTGTTTCAGTGGGGGTGGGGTGGGTGGAGAATGGGCCATGAAATTATGAGATACGGTTATTATGTAGTATACCAAGCCCCTGGATCTCTCTGAGATGACTCTTATCCACAGTAAAACATTACCACATGCTGCTGTGGTTAATCAGAAAAACTTACTTCAGGAGTCCTGTAGCCACACTAAATCTAAACTGGGCATAAAGCACAATCACCCTCAACTAAAGACTTGCTAGAAACAAGTGAAGTAGCATTTCCAGCAGTTTTGTGTAGGTTTCCTTTAAGCTTCCAACAACCGTCACTAGTGTCACTAGGTTGGTTGCTGTGTGTAACACAGTGTTCAGGAATTCCATCTTGCTTCTTACCCAGCTCTTCCTTTTGATCCAGAAATGCCAGGAGCTTAGTGGTTGAAGCCTGAACAACTCTTCTTCTTTTATTTCTTTTTATTAACATATAATGTATTATTTGTCTTAGGGGTACAGGTCTGTGATTCATCAGTCTTGCACAATTCACAGCGCTCACCATAGCACATTACCCTCCCCAGTGTCCATCACCCAGCCACCCCATCCCTCCCACCCCCCACCACTCCAGCAACTCTCAAGTTTGTTTCCTGAGATTAAGAGTCTCTTATGGTTTGTCTTCCTCTCTGGTTTCATCTTGTTTCATTTTTCCCCTCCCTTCCCCTGTGATCCTTTGCCTTGTTTGTCAGATTCCACATATCAGTGAGATCATTTGATAATTGTCTTTCTCTGATTGACTTATTTCGCTTAGCATAATACCCTGTAGTTCCATCTGTATGGTTGCAAATGGCAAGATTTCACTTTTTGATGGCTGCATAATATTCCAGTGTGTGTGTGTGTGTGTGTGTGTGTGTGTGTGTGTGTGTGTGCGTGTGCGTGTATGTGTATACATATATACCACATCTTCTTTATCCATTCATCTGTCGATGGACATCTAGGCTCTTTCCACAGTTTGGCTATTGTGGACATTGCTGCTATAAACATCAGGGTGCATGTGCCCCTGCGGATCCCTACATTTGTATCTTTGGGGTAAATGCCCAGTAGTGCAATTGCTGGGTTGTAGGGTAGCTCTATTTTCAACTTTTTGAGGAACCTCCATACTGTTTTCCAGAGTGGCTGCACTAACTTGCATTCCCACCAACAGGGTAGGAGGGTTCCCCTTTCTCCGCATCCCTGCCAACATCTGTCGTTTCCTGACATTAATTTTAGCCATTCTGACTGGTGTGAGGTGGTATCTCATTGAGGTTTTGATTTGGATTTCCCTGATGCCGAGTGATGTTGAGCACTTTTTCATGTGTCTGTTGGCCATTTGGATGTCTGACTATACATTTCTATGTAAGTTTTCTTCTATAACCAACAATTCAACCATTGGTATTTTAGGAAATGTAGAAATCATATGACCCAAAATGCATATAAGGGAGTGTGGTTTGAGAGATGTGCAGAAAGATGAAAAGTCCTTCATCTGACTGAAAACCCAAATTGAAGCCATTTGAGAAAAATCAGACCAGTTGCACTTTTAAAAAAAGATTCATTTATTTATTTTAGAGAGAGAGCGCGCACACACTGGGGGATGGGCAGAGGGAGAGGGAGAAAAAGAATCTCAAGCACACTCCCTGCTGAGCATGGAGCCCAGCATGGGGCTCGATCCCACAACTCTGAGATCATGACCTGAGCTGAAATCAAGAGTGAGATGCTTAACCAACTGAGCCACCCAGGTGCCCCTGCATTTGGTTTTTATACAAGTATTCACCTGGTCACATTTCCCCCTCTTGTTTAGGGCCTGAAATCCATCCAGATATTGAAACTTCCAAAGACAGGTCACTAAAGCAAGGAAGGTATGCAGTAGAATTGGGCGGGTATATAAAATGTGAAACTTTGCCTTCTGGGATAGTGTAAATGTTGCAAAAGTTTTATGAAGTTAGAAAACAAAGTCAAAGCAGAATGAAAAACATTTCAGAATTCACATGATGATGACCACTTGGTTTATCTTATATGGATACTAATTTGTTTGCTCATGTCAAGGCTCGAATTACTTGTTGAACAGACAGGTTTCCTTTTCCTTCTCGGTGAGTCTTGGCTGCTTAGATAATGTCCACTTGAGGAGACACTTGCTGTTACCAGGAACAGCAAACTGGGTCTCCTAAGTATTTTTGTAATCTATGGCAGAGACTGCCGATTGTCCTCCATTATCTAGACTTCCTGTCTTTAAAAGTAATATACGCTTCTCCTGGAATAAGGATTATCTTTTTTAGCTTCCCTTGACACTAGGAATGGCTGTGTGACTACATTCTGGCTAAAGAACTTAAGTATGAAATATTCAGAAAGGGGAAACATCATTCTTCTTTAATCTGTTCTTTTTTCCTCATGCCTGGAATTGGATGAGATGGCTGGACTTGAACAGCCATTATGGGTCATGAAGTAGAAGCGTGAAGCAGATGCTGAGGAGAGTTTTGTAGGAAGATAAATGGAACCTGGGTCCTTATTACCGTAGAGCACTATACCAGTCCTGGGTAACTTCCTATAGACCCTTGTTTATGAGGGAGAAATATGCATCTATTTTGTTCAAGCCATTGCTATTTGGGGTTTTCTGTACTATGCCAAGAAACTTAATCCTTCTGTCATATTCTACTATCCTTAGGGCTAAACCAGTTCTTTATCAGGGCCACAGTTATAGCACAAACCATAACAAACCAAATTCACTGAGAAGAGGCAACTTACTAGGACTATGTTGAGGCATTTGATCAGGCAGTTTTCAGAATAGATTCTTTGTCTTCTTCCCCATTTACTAGGGCAGGGTGTCAGGACATAGTCATTCAGCAGCAAATAATCGAGTACCTACTATGTGCCGGGCACTGTGTTAGACTCTGAGAATCCAGTGAGAGAGTACAACAGCCATAGGCTCTGTCTTGACAGGACTTAAGTCTGGGATGGAATATGGACCACAGTGAGGTAATTAGTCTACAAACCGTAATAAGTGCTCTGTGGGAGAAGCACAGGCAGCTACAAGAACCTACAGGACAGGGAATCTCATCTAGGCAGGGGGATTAGAGGGCGAGCTGGGAAGACTCTCCCGCACAAGGGGCGTTTGAACTCAGATCTGAAAGGTGAATTGGACTTACCTGGGTGGGGAAGGGTGTGTAGGATGTTCTAGGGAGAGGGCATGGTGTGTGCAGAAGCCCTGAGGAGGGAGGAAGCTGGTGTATCCCGTTGCATTACTGCTACGCAGTGAACAAGGGAAGGCAGTGGGAATAAACTCTGCTCACTTGGCAAGGATGACACTTTTGTCAGGGACTAAGCATTATCTTCTATTATGAAATTATTTTGGAGAAATCTGATCATTTAATTCCAAATCTGTCACAAAATAGATAAGAACACAGTCGCACCTTTCCCATCTTTGGGAATGGCGCTCTAGGACGTGTAACCAAGCCCTGGGTTTCTTTTTATGCAATTCTCCTTTGTGGCTATTTACGAATTGTCCATCAGCTGTCCGTTTCACGTTTGTGCAGGTGGACAGTGGGCACAAGTGAAACCAGCATTAAAGGCATGACGCAAATGGAAGCGTCGAGTGAGAACGTTAGTGCCGTCAAGTATTTTTAAGGAGCACATGCTTCCTTGAGGAGAGCCCCGTTACTGAAAAAAAGGATTTTAGCAGAGTAGCTTGAACACAAATGAGTTAGCGAGTCTCATTTTTTGAGAAAGGTATTGCTTGAAATGGTACCTTTTAAGTTCATGCCAGTGAAAGGAAAAACAGCAGAGGCAGGAAAATGTTTGTTTTCCAAACATGTTTTATTTATAGATTGGTGAGTTCTTAGAAAAGATGATTTAATAATTGATTCCTTCTTTGTTTTGAACAAATACAGTATTTTGTGCCTTTCTTTTAAGCATAGTAACTAGTACTGAAACATTCAAGAGTACAGCACTGTATGAGAACAAAGGCCTATTCTTGGGGGAAAAAAATAATACAGTCAGCTATTATTCAAGACCCACAGTGGATGGCAAGCAACTTAAAGGAGTCACGTTTGCTCTAAAAATGAGTCTCTGCTGACTCTCATCAGCTCTGTGCTATCCACTGCTGCTGCCAAAGTGTTCAGAGAACACTTTGTTCCGTCAATTTTCTTTCTTCTTTTTCCCTCCTTCCCTCCCTCCCTCCCCTCCCTCCCTTCCTTCCTTTCCATTCCATCCCTCCTTTCTTTTTTTAGTAGTTTGTTGGGGGGAGAGACTGGCAGTTTGAGGCTTCAATTGAGACGCTCTTTGTGATAAATGGAGAAAGAAAATCGAAAGTTTTGAAGAAGCTCCATAAAAGGGATACATAAGCAACACCTCTGATCATGGAGTTAAGAGAAACTACTAGGCTGTGTAGACCAAACCAAGCCTCAACATTATAGGAATAAGTTAAAGCAAGAAGTCTTCTGTAATATCCTCTGCTTTATTGCCTCCCCCTCCCCCACACATACCTTTCATATGTTCTCCTGTTGCTTCTTTTTTTGAGTTCAAGCTCTGCCATTGACTAACTAGCTGGGGAGGTGGGTTCAGGACACTGTGGAGTTGGAGTAGATAGTGCCAGACATTTGTGAATGCTTTCAAGGGGAAGATCACGTATCTGGTCTTAATTTAGGCAACTGGCACATAGTAGATGCTTAGTGATGGTTTTTTTAATGTATTTATACACAGCCGTCAGGAGGGGAAATGAACCTAAAACTTAAATTCTGATCCCTCCAGCAAGGCTTTGCAGTCCGTTTGGCCTACAGAAAGGGTAGGGGCTGTGGGACTCTGGACATCGTTTAGAGTCTATATTGAGCCACTATGTGGCATCTTTCAGGTTTTCACATCTTAGACAGCATTATGTCCTCCGCATACCAAGTGCTCAGGTTCATTTGTCCCGATGTCTCTTACATTTTATGGTCCTATGACAAATAGCACCGATGAGTTGACTCCATGTTTTAAGCTGCTGCTGCAGTACCGAGGCCCCTGTTCAGAATGACTTGCTTGATGTTCCTGCCACCGAGAGCCCGTCCTGGAGCACTGACTGCCTGGACTGTTCATTTGCTCACCAGTCATTTTACACGGCTAGGCAACTTTACACTGTTAGTTAATTGTTTTAGTCATATAATCCTCATCTCCTCAACTGTTTTATAGCTTCTGGAAGGCAGAGGTTGGATCTTACTTTTGATCCCCTCTTAGCACATAGTAGGCAATCAACAGATACTAAAATTTGGAAATTCCAAGGGAAGACAGTTTTGCTCTAGTAAAAGATTCTAGTGATATCCCAAGACCATGCTTCACTGGGTAGACAATTCCTTATAGTGTGCTAAGATTTTTACACATGTGCCTCTTTCTTTGGTCTTAGCATTGTGAGTGTGTGTGTGTATGGAGGCTGAAGTTTGTAATGCTTCACACAGAAAGCCCATAGGTAGAGGTCCATTCTCTCTGCAGGTAAAACACAGGACTAATTTTTTTTTTTAAGATTTTATTTATTTGACAGAGAGAGAGACAGCGCACACAAGAGAGCACAAGCAGGGGAAGCAGCAGAGGGAGAAGGAGAAGCAGGCTCCCTGCTGGCTCAGTCCCAGGACCCTGAGATCATGACCTGAGCTGAAGGCAAACACTTAACCAACTGAGCCACCCAGGTGCCCCAAAACAGAGGACTGATTGAACAAATGCTCTTAACAATGAATAAGGAATGCAGTGTGAAAGACAGAGCCTTGAGTCTAAAGTGCTAACACTCTTCAGCCTCTTCTTTAAAGGGCTCTGAGTGGAGTTCACTATTTTCAAAAAAAGAGCCTTGTACTTCTTATCACAGGGAGGAAGAGTATATTAGAAAGAACTAAGTGGGTTTCAAGTGAAATTTGGAGAGAGGCAATAAAATGGAGTCCATGAGCAATTTAACTTTAAAAGTTTAGCAAAGCTTTGTAATTTTGGAAATTGGGAACCACCAAATTTCCATCAATAGAGTCAAGTAAAGTCTGGGGTATTTACCTAACAGAAACCAGATGCTATTAAAAAAAAGGAGGTAGACAGGCATGTACCATGTGGGAATAATCTACAAAAAGTCAAAAAAGCAAGTTATAGAACAATTTGTAAAGTATGATCCCAATTATATAACAACATGACGAGATTTTTGTATATATGCACATAAAGTCAATTTGCAGAAAAAAGTTAGGCAGGATGCACAACAGACAGATTGAGGTTGATTACCTTAGGCAAGTAAAGGCAGTTAGAGTTTCTGGGTTTACTCTGTGTATTTTTGTACTGTTTGAAATGGGAATATATTTATATATTATTTGGTTATGAAAACAGAAAGAAAAAATACAGCTAATGATCCATAGGATGTTCCCCTGTGGTTTCAGCTTTGTGGCGTCCAATGAGAGAAAGCTGAAAGAACAGTTGAACAGTGTGCAGTTTTGAATCATTTAATTGCATTATTATTTTTGGCCAAAGATGAGTGTGGTTGAACTTGAGTTATTTCCAAACAGCGAGAAACTGTGATATGAAAGAGAATATAAGCAGTTTCTTTTTATTCCCTTTGTTAAGTCAATGTAGAAGTCATCAGATACTGGTTGAAGAAAAAAGTGCAACAATTAGTTTAATACTATCATTTATGAAATTGAATTTGTATTTTCTAGCCGTTCTACCTTGGTTAGAGACATTCAGTATCTGAGAGGCATACTGATCATTTCCAGAAAGAAGCTATGACACCACATGATGAAATGCTCTTGCCTGTTTTATCCCATTGGATCCTTTTAAGAGCAATGGGTGAAGTCGGGCAAGCATCATTGGTTCTGCTTAACACAGGAGGAAACAGTCCCGGAGAAGATGAGGGACATAAATGGACTCCTAGAGCTAGTAAGTGACAGGGTCAGGAATTGCAGATTTTGTTCTCTTTCTTCCCAGCACGTGGGTGTACACCATAGCAGAGTTGTTCAAGGTAGAATGTACTGGGACCGTATCTTGTGCCAGTGAAGCTTCAAACCATTGAAAAGTGTTGTACAAGAACATTTGGCTTGAAGGGAAAAGATGAGGGTCAAATAAAATAACAAGTATGAAAGAACTTTCTTGAAAAACATTTTACAAATGTGGTGTCGCATTTTGGTTGTCACTGGACTACAATACATTCCATCGCTTCTTGGCGTGCTTTGAGAAGTGCCAGAAAGCTCTGCTCTTGTTTACCTGGGAAAGCTGATGCAGAGGAAGGGGAAAGGTGAGTAGGGAACAGAGCCAGGGAAGGAATCTCATGAACCCACTTCCATTCGGATCAGATGGACTCACTGCCATTAAGAGGAGCTTCTTTCTAAGAGGGACTGGGCCCTATTCCGGACATTAAGGGGCCCCTCTTCTCCTCTGTGGACAGATTCTGAATGACAAACATTTTTTAGGATTGCACCCAGCCCCATGCACCATGTCACTGGAGCTAGGATAGTAGATGCATATACAGGGCTCAGATCAAATGGAATTCACCACTTGGCTGCCACAAGCAAACAACGTCCTATATTGTTGGATCTGCATGAGGTTATGAAGGCAGAGTTTCGTGCTTTGTTACCAGCCTCTGATATGCTCCTTTGAGCGTTGGGTTTCTTAAGGGTAGCCTGGATTAGTACTTCTTGTTGTTTTGTGAGGTTTTCAGAGTGGGAAGACTTGAGAACCAAACTGATGATTCAGGCTCAGATTAAATTTACCCCTAGGAAGTGCGGCTGCTGCCAGTCCCTTAGGTAGAGGCACACCTGTCTATTTCTGTCAAAATCTGGATGGGTTTCCTTCCTCCTCATGGCAGACATAATGCTATATTTTATTGAACCGTGTATTCTTTTCCTTTTGGGCCCATTGTCTAGCCTTTCTTTCAGTTGGCGGGGGAGACATTTTCTAGGGCTTCAGCGTCCTCCTTTGGGTCCCGTGTTTACAGTCAACAAACCAGGCAAGGCAAAGTAAAGGATCCTTTGGAGGGTTTTATAGGGACCAGGCCAGAAAGTAGCCAGAACTCAGTCACCTGTCCTCTCTCCTGGTTTGTTGACCGTTAGCACAGGATGCAGAAGAGGAGCCTGGGGCCCTCCCTGGAAGATGATGGAGCCACTGGAGGACGAGGCCTGAGCCCCTGATAGCTGCTTGGAGCCCAGCCCTTTCCTGATCTGCACTGGACCAGAATCTGAGCAAGAAATACTCTTACTGAACTATACCACCGAGATGTAGGGGATGTTTGGTATAGTTGTTAGAGCTTTCCTGACTGATACACTCCCTTCTCTATTGGAAACCTCTCACATGTCTCAAAACTACTTAATGTTACTTCTCTTTGGTTACTCCGGTAACCTACACGTGTCATAAGCCAGGCTGTACCCCTATGTTAACAGTACCTATGACACAAATAATTATACACCCTTTTAGCTCACATGGTTTTCTTTTCAAAATCTTCTTTGGAAGGGATGAGTGTTTGGATCTTCCTCTAGCTGCCTGCCCTTTGAGACTTCTGGGACCCGGTCATGGAATAAGGAGTTTTGATTGCAATCCACGCAGAAAACTCCTCCTGAATGCTGAGTTCATAGTGGCTTTCTTCCCCACAGAGTTCAGATGGTGACATTCTTAAGGCAGAGGAAGAAAGAGGACAGTCAAGCCTTTTATTTACTTTTGGCAAGACTGCGGGTTATGATGCTCTGGGGAAATGCAGCCACAGATGTATCAACCTTTTAAAAAATTCTTGGCAGTCTAACCTTTAAGTCATAAACCTAAACACAGACAGCGCATCCTTGAAGAAAGCTTGTTGGCTGGCTACATTTGACACCAATATCCCACCTTCCAAGAATATTCCTTCCAACTTCGCTTGTGAAATGCAAGTTCTGTTTATTTTAATCAGTATCTGTTTCCTACATTTTTGGGGTGTGTTGTGATTTTCAGCATATTAGACAGTTTTATGATTAGCTCAGCAGTCACTGTACTATATAACATTTGCTGCCAAGTTATGGGTAAGCATAAGGGAGTTTCTCTTTTCCAATTCTAGTGATAATGTTACACCTCTGTTTGGGAGGCAAGGTAGTGAAGAACTTGGCCTCTGGAGTCTTACCGCCTGGGTTCTAATCCCAGTGTAAGCATTTTACCTACTGTGTGACGTTGGGGCAAGTTGCCTAACCTCCCTGTGCCTTGTTTTTAGGAACAATAATTGTCCCCCCTTCATAAAGCCGTTGTGAGAACAAAAGGGGTTAATTTGTATATGGACGTTAGGTGCATGCTTCATACGTATTACCCATCAGTGTTCACTAAATGCCAAGCTCTGTGTTTTCATAGACTTTAATTACATGGTGATCAAAAGGAGAAAGTAGTAGCTAGCACTATTTAATTCATTAGGTCTTTAAGCCCCTTCTGTGCTTTTTACGGACTTACTTAGCTAGAGTTTTAAAATTTGTTTTGGGGGGAAATTTTCTATTTTTATATATACATAGACAGAAAAAAAAGTATGAAATAATATATACCAAAGTGTTAATAATGTCATCTCTGGGAGGTTTGATTATGAATGATCTTAATTCATTTAAAATTTCCTCATTTGCATTTTCCAAGTCTCTACACATGAGCCTATATTGCTTGTAGAATTTTGTTTTAACAGACCGAAGAACTTAACTAATATTTTTGACATTTCCAAAGAGAATGTTATTTGTATTGTATTTACATGTGATTTATATGAAATTTCACATTAAGTGAATATTTTTTGCCTTTAACTTCTTGTGATTTTTTCCTGTTTTCTCCATTTGAATAAAAGCATTGGTAGGATCAGTGACACAAATTGCCACTCATAGAGACTTCTGGAATGTAGTTGCACATTCATGTAACTTCTCTCTTAAGTAGCTTTTTTTCTTTGTTTCCTTTGCCCCTTATGTCTGATAATCCTGGTGATCAGCTGGGTTCCTGCCAATCACCCTGATTCAGCTACAGTATCAAATAGTTACAGGATGTGGAGCTTGTTCTAAGGGGACTGCTTCCTGCTTTTACCTTGAAAAAACAGACTTACCATCTGGCCCCTAGAGATGAACATGACTATATCAGTGTCTGAAATGGGAGGGTGATTAACCAGAATCCTCACAGTCTACCTGATATTACTCAAAGCCTATAAAGAATTGGACCAGGTCAAAAAGAAATCTCTTGGTGAGAAAGGGAAAATGTGGTTCTTAGCAATACCTCTGGTTGTGTCAAGAGGGAGAGCTGGGACTCAAGTAGAGTAATGATGACCCTCTATGGACAGCTTCCTACTTGACACATTTGATCCCTACAATTCACCACAACCATGAGAGGTAGGGGAAGCAGTGACAATAACAATAATTACTTGACAGTGGTAACTAACAGTTACCATTTGTGAAGCACTTACCATCTCTTTACACGATTATTTTTTTTAAAAGAATTTATTTACTTATTTGTCAGAGTGAGAGAGAGCAAGAGAGTGCGCGTATAAGCAGGGAGAGCAGCAGGCTCCCTGCTGAGCAAAGAACCTGAGGTGGGACTCGATCTCAGGACCCTGGGATCATGACCAGAGCCAAAGGCAGATGCTTAACCGACTGAGCCACCCAGGCATCTCTCTTTACACAATTATCTCAGTCAACCTCTTCAGACCTCTAAGAGGACTTGCCACTGTGATCCCCACTGTGTAGATGAGAACACTGAGGCTCAGAGAAGTTACTTGACAGAGCTAAGATTTGACTCCGAGTCTGTGTAACTCCACAGGCACGGTTGTTCATCATGACATTATATTGTTGAATTGTTCTATGGTCAAATCTTTTTAGGAATATAGTACTCCTGAAAGTCTTGAGTTTTCATGTGGTGATAATAAATTTCTTTTCATTTCTTTTTTCTTCCTAGTAATACCTACATTTATGTATCTTTTTTTTTTTGAGAGAGAGTGCGTGAACAGTGGGGGAGGGGCAGAGGGAGAGGGAAAGAGAATCTTAAGCAGGCTCTGGGCCCAGCACAGAGTCCCAGTCAGGGCTGGATCTCATGACCCTGAGATCGTGACCTGAGCCAAAATCAAGAACTAGAGGCTCAATCAACTGAGCCACCCAGGTGTCCCCATGTACATTTTTTTAAAGGATGTTTTTATATAAATTTATCTCTATTTAATTATCTCTTTATTTGGTCTTCATAACCAGCCCATGGGGCAGTCAGGACAGGTGTTATCTCAGCTTTGCCTATGAGGAAAATGGAACCCTGAGAAATAGACTTGCCTCAACATATGTGCCAGTTAGTGGCCCCTGAGGTCTTCTGGCCCCTGGTCTAGTTCTTTTTCAACTCCTCTTGGTTCTGACACCTCTTTCTCACAGGTCAGCCATCTTTTTCTTCCTGCCCCAAGAGGATTGCTTTTTATTAGAACAAAAACAATTTATTGGTTGTTTTTAATAGTTTAGCAGACACACACATGGGATCGGGCAGGACAAGCAGAGGACACGGCCCACCAGGAGTTTTCAGACCTTCAGTTGTGTGTATCAGGAGGTGTTCGCTAAACCCCACGTGGGCTAATTGTGCTTGCCCTTTGCAGAATCTTGGAAGGGGGCCAGGGATGCAGTTGGACACCCGGTACTTGAGGAGCTTGGCTCCTTTCCAGCCCCTGCACTGTTTCTGCAGTCCCATGTTCAGCTCTCCCTGAAAGCAAAGCTTCAGACCACCTGTCTGCAAATGATTCCTTTTTAAAGAGGTTGCCCCGAAGCCATTTCTTTATGTGAAAGCTTTTAGTTCGTCCCTATGCTAGAACTTCAATTTATCACCGAATGAGGTTTTTTAGAAGAAGTTATTTTTCCTTTTAAAGAGAAATCTCAGAGGACAGGGGTTGGCAGAAGCAATAAAGACAACCATTAACACAAGATGGAGAATTAGATGCTGCTTTTTTGGTGAAGATGGCGAGGAAGGGTGTTTTCCATCTCACAGGATGATGTGGTTGTCACCACAGTGGCCCACTGCTGGGCAGAAAGGCCGCAGAATGACTGATGGTCATATGGCTGGTCTCTGGTAGGTCCAAACTGTGGTCCCTTTTAGACTCAGATGCTGAGATCTAATTTCTGTATGAGCAGTGGAGTTGTGAGAGAAGATAATATAATAGAGAAGAAAGAATCTGAAGACATGGGTTCTAGGCCCAGCCATATGTGACATTAATTACCTGTGTGACTTTAGGAATGTCCCTTAACAGCTCTGGGCCTCTGCTTCCTTACCTGTAGAAAGATCTGTGGTCTCTTACCCTCACTGTTTATCGGAATCACCAAGGGGACCTTCTAAAAAATACAGGTGCCTGGGCACCATCCATAGAGATTCAGATTTAATTGGCATAGGGTGCACCTGACATCAGTATTTTTAAAGGCTCTCCAGGGGATTCAAATGTACATCCTGTTTAGATTGACTCTAAAATCCCCTCTAGCTCTTAACAGTCTCTTTCAAAATATATCTAGCCGGTCTCCTACCAAAGGATTTATAAACTACACAATAGCTTACAAATGGGTTTGCTGTAATGAAGAACACTGATCATTTTTGTCTTGGAAAACATAGAGAAGTTACTGAAGAGTTATTGAACTGATGTTATTGATGTGTCAGATAATCCTCCAGGGGAAGCTGTAGAAGGTTTCTTCTATGAGACATTGAAGAGGGGAGAAAGTCACAGAGTTTAATATAGCCGGGAAGGAGGAATTGTTGGTTTTTGGATAACTGAAGGTTTTTTTTCTTCAGAAGTTTGTGCTAGAAAAATTCGTTCATTGTCTTAGAAGAGGATGTTTGGGTTGCAAACTATGTTTAAGGTAAGCACAGTAATTTCTAACCCATACTACTTTTCTTTCTTCTTCTTTTTTTTTTTTTGGCCCATATACTACTTTTTAAGTCCAAAGGGAGAAAATAATATTTTTATAAAGGCCAAATTATTAGGCCTGGTTTTGAGTCAAAGCAGCCCTTGCTAAAGCAAATGACCTTCCTTGAGAAGCAAATTCTTCCAAACCAGATTTGTTTTTAAATGTAACGCCCTGGAAAACATAAGATTAATCAAATGTTCTTTTTAGGTGTTTAGTTTCAGATTATTAACCATACAAGAATTGGACTGAGCTATTTTATAGTTTACACTTGGATATCAAAGGAAAAATTAAGATGTGTGGCATAAAATTTGATACCCAAAGCTCTCCTCACAAGTACTTCCTGTTCACGTCTGTGGTTCGTCAGATTTCCAGAGACGGTTATCATCCAACACAAAAGCAGGTCAGAGTAAATCCAAAGCTCAAGGTCATCCCCCTTCCCTCTCGCCCTCCCCACGACACACATGAAAAGCTTTGACTGTGTAATCCTCTTTTGTGTCTGAAGAATCTCGCCAAGATTCTGAACTGCTGTTTCTTCCGTACAGGAAGCCACCATCCATTTCCATGATAAACTTCACATTTATTTTGAATTGAGAGCCTGTGCTTTATAACAATCTTGTACCAGGAGAGTGGACAGTAAATGAACTCATGTTGCCCCGGGTACAAGCAAGTGGGTCTAATTAGATGAGAGGTGCTTTTGAAACAGTGTTTTTACTTATTATTAGTCCTCAACTCTTCTTCCTGAGAGGGAAAGAAAATGGAGTTTGTATTTAAAAATTCTATGAGGCTTTAAAAAAGTATTGGTGCATGCTACAGAAAAGCATGGTGAAGAAAACAAAAATGACCCAAATTCATCACCTAGGTAATCCAGTAAGCCTTAGAAATGTGAAAAAAAGGACACAAAAGACTCTTCCCTAGATACTTACTTTTAGCAGAGAACTTTATTTTTTTTATTTCTAAAATGAGGACTAGAGTATAATAACTAATATTTTTGACCACTTATTATGGGCCAGTTCCTGTTCTAACTTAATCCAACAACAACCATTATAAGGTAGATATTATTATGGTACTCACTTTACAGATGAGCAAAGATACTAAGTAATTTGTTTGCCTAGGGTCATGGTTAATAATATGCAGGAGAGCTTGGATTTGAACTCAGCCTGACTTCCAAAGCCCAGCTCATTAGGCATTTTTTTTTAAGATTTTATTTATTTATTTGAGATAGAGAGAGAGAGCAAGAGAGAGAGTGTACAATTTGGGGGGAGGGGCAAAGGGAGAGGGAGAAACAGACTCCCCACTGAGCAGGGATCCTGATGTGGGGCTCCATCCCAGGACCCTGGGATCATGACCTGAGCCAAAGGCAGACACTTAACTGACTGAGCCACCCAGGTGCCCAACATAAGTCATTTCTCTGTGCTGCTTGAATGTTTGGGAGTTTATCTGTAGAAAGTTATACTACTCTTGCTAAGTAAATTAGTTTGCTATGGATACTGAAAACAACCATATTAGGTTTTTGAAGAACATATCTTAATGCCATCTCCTTATACTCCTTATTCAGACCTATCGGTTTAACAATGATACCCGAGAGATTATGCAATTTTATATGCTGTGTTAGATTAACATTATTATGTTTACAGGCGGGAAAGTGCCAAGTGTGGCTACCGTTTGTTAAAATGGATTTCCCTGCTGGCTCTTCTTTATTTTCAATTATTTAATTATTTTTCTTTCTGAGGATCTTCAAACTATGGTCAAGATCTAAACCATGGGGTGCCACTTCCATCAGAACAATGATCATGGTGGTGGTGTCTCTTGTACCCTGCTGGATGAGGCCTCGGACTTGATTTGCCTTCTAGAATGCAGAATGACTTCAGGGAACAGTTGAAGTGACTAAGATCCTTCTCTAGTTGTAATCAACACCTTAGAAGCTAACATTTTATAGATACAGATAGAAAATTCTTTTCCTAAATGCATTCTCTTACATATGCAGCTCCCACTGCCGGGGGCTTGCTCATACATTGGTAGAATCATGTATTCATTCGTCAGACTTTTTTCTTTAAAATTTTTTTTTTTTGCCATTTAAGAACTAAAATAAGTTACAGTTAAAAAGGGGCATCATCCCTCCCATCTCGTGCTGTGCATCTTTGTGTCTGCTTGCAACAGGTTTCCTTAAGCGAAGCAAGCATGTCATATTACTCCATCAGCTTTCCTTCCCTTATTCCTGATTCATTTTGCTCTTGTTACTTTGACAAAATTACAACAGCGTCTCAAGACAGTTGCTTTCTTTTCTATTATTAAACTGTGAAATATTTGAAGCATGAAACAGTTCAGACAAGTATATTAGAGATGCTCATGTACCTACCACCCAGTTGAAGAAACCACACATTTCAGATATAAGGAAAGCCCCAGACCTATTACTCATCCTTCTGCTCCACAGTAAACCACTGTCCTGAGACTGGTAATTATCAATCCCATACGTGTTTTTAGGTATTTACTGGGTGTGTTTATAACTACAAACAATGTAGTGTTTTAAAGGCTTGTATAAATGGAATCATAGTGTATAAAGTTCCTCCTGGAACTTGCCTTTCCCATTCAACATTATGTTTTGGGGATTTATTTATGGTTGGTGCATGTAATTGTAGTTAATTCATTTTCATACCCCTGTGGTATTACATTATGTGAAAAATACCTCAATTTATTTCTCCATTTCAGTTAGGTTTCTTTCCAGTTTGCCTGTGTTTTTCACCACAGACATGTTGCAACGAACCCTCTTGCACTTGTTTTCTTATATCCTGACGCAAGGGCTTCGCAAGGGTGTAAACCCAGGAGCGGAATTACTGGGTTGTGGGGTGTACATATTTTCAACGTGTCTCCAAATTACTCTCCAGAAGGTTGTAACAGTCTATGCTCCCGGAAGCAGTGTGGGAGCATTCCTGCGTACCTACTTAATCTTCATGAAGGTTTCTGATCCTAAAGCAAATATTTAGTACTCACCATTCTTGGTGGGGTGTTTGTTTTGTCTCCCGCTTTAGAGCTTTCAGCTGTGGCAGACGCTCAGGAGGCTCCTTTCCTACCATCTTCCTCTTCTTCCTGCGTCTGCTATCAGGGCTTTCTGGGAATCGAGAGAAATAAAAAGTGCCAAGCAGATTCTGGTAGGCAACTACAGCGCACAGTGCTAGGCTTGACGGCCCAACATTGTCTACCTTACAAGACCAGTCTCACATTCTAGAAAACTTTATTTACCCTGTCTTCTTCTAGGTGCTGTTCTTAGCTAGAGCCGAACCGTAAAAAAGGATTGAGTCCGGGAAGTATTTTAAAACACTGGAATTTTAGTATGGGAAGAGGTAGTAGATATTAGGTGCAGTGTTCTCATTTTACAGATAGCAAAAGTGAGATTCCGGTACATGGCAAGTAGCCTGACCCACAAGGTGGTAGAGCCAGGACATGCCCTTCACTCGGAGAGCTCCCCACTCCGCTGGCTGTCTCCCCGAGCCCAGCTGGCCTTCTTGTCCTTACCCTTGGCTGAGTTAACTTAACGTTTCCCCTGTTTCCACCTCTAACTCTACGACTTTTCCAGGTTACCTCCAGTGAAAAGAGACATATTATATTCTGTTGCCCTTTTGCTAACGACTTTCAAAGTGAGTGAAAGAAGTCACTGAGGGAGGTGAAGATAAACGTATGTGTCCCGAGCCCTTTCCACTCTGCTTCATATCCCTAGGGATGTGAAGGGACGAGAGTTGAGGAGATCTCAGTTATGCTTTCCTCCTCAGGAATGATTTTCCTCTGTAGTCAAGGCTAAAGCAGGATTTTGAGGTCAGGCCTGCTAGTCAAAGAATAACCAAACGATGACCTTAAAAAGCTTTCCTTGCCTAGCAGTTATGTTTTAGGGTAATTCAAAGTATGTAAATTTAGGAGAAAGATAAGTTCTCCCAGTTTTGTTGTT
The DNA here is from genome assembly GCF_009762305.2 of Zalophus californianus. Lineage (NCBI taxonomy): Eukaryota > Metazoa > Chordata > Mammalia > Carnivora > Otariidae > Zalophus > Zalophus californianus. The sequence goes on along the minus strand of NC_045597.1, from coordinate 157,489,497 downwards.
GTTGTTGTAAAAATAACTTTCACATCATGTATCTCAAAAGCAAACGATCAATTGTATGCCTACCTGTGAGTCAAAATAAAGTGGGCTCCTGAATGTCCATTTAATAAAGGCTGTTACAGGTCTCAGAGGTTTTAACACTGCTTTATATCAGCAGGTAGATCTCGGAGGCAGGATTCTCGGAGACTGGTTGCTGGGGGCAAACTGAATACTTGAGCTGGGAGCCGTGCTTGCAGTCCCTTTCTTTTTCTCCTGAAGTATCAGCCGGACACAGCAATTAATTGAAGCATCCATCTTCCAGCTGCGGAGCCTCCTGGCCAAAGCGAAGGGTATTTGTGATTGAGTCTGGCCACCAAGCAAACGGCCAGTGTCCACCCGTGACAACTCTTCATCACACTTCTTTCTCTAGGGCATATTCCTTGTCCCAAAATACACGCTGACAATCCTTTGATGAGGGGAGAAAAAGAAAGAGAAATAAGAAAAACCCATTGTTATAGAGAACCCATTTTCCAGGCTAACAAACATGATACCAAGAACATAATAGTGCCTCATCTAATTCCTTGTTGGAGCCTAACACTGTAGGATTTATAATCAGATCTTCAGGCATGTTAATGGCAGGAAATTTTATTCCTGGAGGAAATGGGACTATATATTACTCAAATTTAAATATATGGTAAAGAAGAAATGAATGATGTGAGGGAATTAAGGCCTATAAAAAAAGGATCATGTGACGGCTTTCTTTTTTTCTACATTTAGAAATATTGTATACTTTCGTTTGTTTTTTTTAAAGATTTTATTTATTTATTTGACAGAGACACAGTGAGAGAGGCAACACAAGCAGGGGGAGTGGGAGAGGGAGAAGCAGACTTCCCACGGAGCAGGGAGCCCGATGTGGGGCCAGATCCCAGGACCCTGGGACCATGACCTGAGCCCAGGGCAGACGCTTAATGACTGAGCCACCCAGGCGCCCGTGTATACTTTCATTCTTATGTAACTTTTCTAGATTGATTTCAAAGTAATTTATATTGTAGACTTTTCCGACATGAAAAAAGGTGATCCTAGAATATATTCCTCTGTTACACTTTGAATAAATTATTTGTATATGTAAGGGAAGTATGAAGAGAAGCTTTCTAAAACTTGTTAAAATAAAGGGAATCTTTTCTGCTAAAGCTCTCACTCTCTTTTGTTACTTCCTTCCGTATGCTCTCGGGCTTCTCCCTGCCTTAGGAGATTTGTCTGGCCTGATTTTAATTTCCTCTGTAGTATGTCTTCTTCCCTTGGGAGATGAGATGCAAGCTTCTTTTGTATATTAGTACTTTCTCCTATTACAAACATAAAAACAAAGAATCCTTTTCCAGGTGATTTACACTACACAGTCCATTTGGTTAATTATCATCTGGTTTTCTCAGAGCTTCATTATCCTCAAGAACCTCAAATCAAGGTCCCATTTGTTTTCATAGTGTCATAAAATTTTACTGTATTCATTGTTTTTAAGATAGCCCTCCAATCCTTCTTGAATTTCTTTATTTATCTGTACTGTACATTTATTTCTCAGGATTTTATGCAAGTGATGGAAATCCCACTCAGACTAGTGTAAGCAAAAGTGACATTATGTTCTAGAGATGGATGTTGTGCGATGATGACACAACAGTGTGGATGGACTTAATGCTACAGAACTGTACACTTAAAAAAAGTGCGTTTATTAGCCACCCCCCCCAAATCTGGGAAGCCTAAAGGAGCTTCAGGATGAGGACACCTGGGGGGGCTCAGTCCGTTAAGGTCCGACTCTTGATTTGGGCTCATGTCATGATCTCAGGGGCATGAGATGGAGCCCCACCTTGGGCTCTGGGCTCAGTGGAGAGTCTGCCTGGGATTCTCCCTCTCCCTCTGCCTCTGTCCCTCCCCATGCGCTTGTGCTCTCTCTCTCTCTTAAATAAAATAAAATAAATAAAATAAAATAAAATAAAATAAAATAAAAAATCTCTAAAGGGGCTTCAGGAAACTCTTTTCTTCTGTGTCTCTTGGAGATTCAGTATTTACTCCTCATCATCCCTTTCCTTCAGTATGTGACCGAGATATGTGGGGGTTGGGGAGTGGATGGTGGGTGAGGGTCACTGGTGTCTTCATGGAGAAGCTGACCCTTGAACTGTGGTTACTGGCTTGGGAGCAATAAAAAAAAAGAGTTCTCAAAGTAAAGTAATCAGCTTGAACAAAGGTGTAAAGATGGGAAAACCCAGGTAAATAGTTGACTTTGGTTCTCGAATGCCCTGTATGATGTGTGCAAAGCAAAGGGGAGTGAATGGTATAGCTAAGTTCAACAAAGGCGGCTGGGAATAGCAGGGAGTCCCCCTGGTCTTTTAGACATCCCTGGAGAAGGAAGGGGGAAACAAGAGGGTAGTGGCACCTCATGAAGAAGGCAGAGAGTCCTGCTCTGGGGAATTTGAAGTGGAAGGAGTGTTGGGGAAGGATCATCTCAGGAAACATTTTCCACTCCTTCTATTCGAATGTCTTTTTATCTTTTCATTTATAGGATGGTCTTCCCATCTCTCTGCCATTTTATAGGACCTCTCCTAAAGTACCCCAAGCAAGCAAGAATCCATCCTGTTCTGGTGTCCTGATCTCAAGAGTTACTCTTTCCTTCTATCTCATTCTAGTGTTTTAATGCTGCCTATGAATTTTCTTATTTATAACCTAAGCCCTCATGCTATTGCCATCAGTAGGAAGCAGAGGGAATGTTTTTATCCAAGAGTGAAGGGCTTTATTGCTACATATCTTTTCCTCTGGGGCCAATTACACAAATGTTTTTCTGGAAATTCTGTGGGAGTTGTGTATTCTGAGCTGAACTGCAGACTTTTTAGATCTGGAGAGGACCTAAAAAAAATAAATAAAAATAAAAAACAATAAAAAACATGCCATCCAACCCACTCATTTAACAGATGGGAAAACTAGATTCCACAGTTGTTAAATAACTCTGTCGTCCTTTTATTACCTCAAAGGATAAAAATCTCAAGGGTGCACCTTGAGGAAGAGCAAACGAGTGATTCAGAACCATTATTGCTTTGCTCAGAAATGGAAAATAGCCTCTTCTGGATTTGTTACCCAGCCATTTTCCCATTGCTTAATTTCTCAATTGTTTTACACAACAATTTCAAGTGTCTTTCAGATACAGAGTACAGTGTGCTATTTTTGCTGTCTCTCTCCAAGAGAGTCTATTATGTCATTCAAGCACATACTAGTCTTTCTCTGGTTGAGTCACTTGAATTTTGATGGGCTATGATGACACCAACATTTTCTATGTTAAGGAACACTCATATGTTCCCCCACTGAAATCCATTTTGGGAGCATTCCAGCCTCAGTGCAAATCTGATTCTCTGGGTGGTTTTAGAGCCTTTGAATAAAGCCCTCATGGTGTTGTCATCATATCTGACACCCTGGATTTTCTTTGTTTCTTTATGGGCTTTGACTGACTGAAAAACACACGAACCAGTCGGGAAGCAGGAGGTAATCGTGATTATGTAGGTAACCTAGGAATGTGGAAGATAATTGGGTCATGAAAAAAGTGAAAACTAAATAAAATTATCTCTGTTCGTCAGCACCACACCAGGCTTACTTGGCAAACAGTGATGAGAAAATAGTTAAAACTCCTTCTTCATCTTCTTGCTCCTTTTATGGGCTGGTGATTTTATACATCAGCCAGCTCTGCCTTCTTATTTGTGATGGTGGTTGAACCGTTTTTTTTTTTTTTTTTTGCCAAAGGAGTGATTTTGGTTGTTTGTTTTCCTATTAGTGTGCTTGCTTAGAAGCCGGCCATTGGCTGCCTTGGGTTTCATGCCGTTTCAGGGCAGTAAAGATAGTGTTTCCTGGAAGTTGATGCTTGTGAGGGCAGAAGTGTTTTCCTGCTGGAAAAAAAGAAAAGGTACTTATGTATGGGATGATGTTAGTGCGGAATGGAAAGTCTACTCTTTCCCAGTCATAGGATAGGAAGAGGAAGATGCTAAAGTGCACCTTTATTCAGTGTCTTGGAGAGAGGTCACCCTTGCTCCCCTCCCAAGAACAAAATCAATTCCTAAAAAAGAACTCTGACTGGTCAGCCTGGGTCATGTGCCTGCCCTGGTGGTGAGAACAGCTGCAGAAAATTTTCTAATGAATAGTTTCATCTGAATCACAAGGATTTAGGAGGTCAGTTCCTAAAATGGAGGGAGGGAGGACAGACCAAAAAGTCAAGATTTTTCCTGCAGCAACATTGATCCTTTGGAGTGCATGGATTAGTTCACAGGTACTCCAAAGAAATCTGTTGGATCACTGATAGGATGAGCCATGGGAGTAAATATTGCTGTTCTTCCTGAGTGAGAGACTTTTAGGGTAGAATATCCACTCATTTCCTTGGTTGAATAAAAGTACCATTCTTGTGTATTACTTATGTATCGGGACAAAAATTTTTGAAAACCGTACCAGACGTACTATGTTTTAAATGACAGTTTTGTACTCCTTACCTTAACATGAGATGCTGTCTTGAATCTTCACAGTAGCCGGAAGAGGCAGGTGATTTCCTTCCCACTTTACAGATGAGGGGGCGGGTCCCAAGGGGTGAAGGTTCAGAGCCGGTGGAGGGCAGAGCAAATCCTTGAATCCAGGTCCGTGTGATTTTTGTGTTCTCTCTTTGATACCGCAGCTGCTTGGGAGAGAACGGGCAGATGCTGCTGTTAATCAGGGTTGTGAAGTTGAATACAAATTGAGGAGGAAGTGGCGTCCTAAATTCTGACACAGAAGTTTAAGCCTTTTAAAGACCTTCGATATCTTAGGGCTCTTAGGATCTCTGTTTGTTTCTACATAATTAGGTCCAAAGACTTAATTGCAGGTTGATTTCAAAAACTGTATGCCCCTGTGCCAGTAGGATTTATGTTGAGACATTTACTTTAATTAAATGGCTACTTAGTGACAGGCTTAAAACATACATCTTTTAAAGTACCAGATATTTTTTTTTTTCCAGATAGCTGGTCGACCATGAATGCGAGTGCGCATCTTCCTTACTAACAATACACAGAGATGTTTGTTTCAGTTAATTGAAGCCATCAAAAATTGGGAGATGTTTCTCTAATTCATGGTTTTAGGGATGGGTTAAATGGGAAGCTATGGATTTCCTGCTTCATACTTTCCCATTTTGAGTGTTAAACTGACTAGCCAGTGCTGACTAACCCCCTGCATTGAGAGAAGCTTAAGCTGCCAGAACCTTGGGTTTCTGTATCCCAGCCAATGCCACACAAAATAGCCTTTTTTCTACCAGAAGCAGGAAAGAGCTTCAGGTGAAAAATTGGGGCTGGCTATTTACTTCTTAGTATTTTTCAGCAAACAGAGTAAAATATACTAGCACATTTTGCTTAGATTTACTCTATCAACCCAACATGGAAAATTCTGATGAGAAACTTAAAATGAACTATAAATTTGCTTTTTAAACACAGCTGTCGGTTCTTTTAGTCCCTGAGTCCTAGTTTGGCCTAACCTTGAGCGTCCATCCAGGAAGGAGCATTTGTGACTGTTGGTCTGAGGCTTTGCTTCTGCTGTAGCCATTGATATCATCTGGCTTCTGTGTTCTCGTTCTTCTTTAAAGATTCTATTAAAAATGCAGTTTCGTGGCTTAGTTGGTTAGGTGTCCGACTCTTGCTTTTGGCTCAGGTCATGATCTCAGAGTCCTGGATCAAGGCCTGCATTGGGCTTCCAGCTCAGTGGGAAGTCTGCTTCTTCCTCTCCCCCTCCTCCCCCCCCCACCCCCGCTCATGCTTGCTCACTCTCTTTCAAATAAATAAACCTTTAAAAAATGCAATTTCATTTAGATATCTGTTTTCACATTTAGTTTTTATTGTGTTTTTTTCTCTCCCAACTATATCAGAGATCAATATTAGCTGTAAAATTTGGAATGTATGCATGAAAAACTAAAAAAAGGAGAAAATAACTCACCTGTTATGTAATCACTAAGAGATGAATACTACTGACTTGTTGATATTTTTCCTCACACTTTTCTCTTGATGCTTGCTTATTTATGTATGTGTATATGTACTTCAAAATACAGACTTGTTATTCTTGTATATTTTTCTTTATGCAACCAAATTATTTTTGCATGTGTGCATGTCTGTCTGTGTGTCAGGGTTGGCTATCTTGGATATGCTTTTGTTCACTTGTTTTCCCACTCTTTTGCAAACAAATAAATTTCCAAGTCCTTAAAAATCTTTGAAATATCATTTTTAAACAGCTGCATAGTATTCTACCATATGGATGAGCTCTATTTTATTTCATTACATCCCTAAGATTAGATAATTAAGAAGTTTCCAATTATTTTCTATACTAAACAACACCCTGATAAACATCTTAAACATGAATCTTTGTGCACATCCCTGATTGTTTCCTTAGGGTAATTTCCCACAATAGTTACAGGGATAAAGAAGGTGAGTATAGGTATAATTCATTTGACTGCCACCTTCAGCTGCAGACTCCATCCTATTTTTTAATTCTTTGTCCTTTAAAGTGACTTGATTGCCTTAAAGTGATCCTAAAATGCACATAGCAATAAAGAAACCTAAACTATATTCTAGAAAAATTCTCTACTCCTGAGGATACAAATGCTTGATCGCTTAAGGTAACTGTGGTTGAGATACGTATCTTTCTAACAAGGAATGAGGTTCTAAACTTGTTTATTCAAAAAGTCTAGTAAACCAGATCATTAAAAGTATTAGAACTGTCTTGTTTGTGAAAACTTGCAGTTGGTTTAAATTGGCCCTTTAAAGATTGTATGAATCAGTCACCAAGAGCTTGGCAATGTGCAGGTCCATTGCCATTATTTGCTCAATAACAGCTTTATGCTTAGGCTTAGCATATAAGGCTGAGAATTGAGGCGTGATGAGACTGCGCAGTACTCAAGTGTATAATAAGCCTTGCTTAGCTGGAATAGAGAAATATTTACCAGTGCTCTGCTAATGAGCTGTTCTTTATATCATTTAATTAGCTGGATTTATTCTAGCTAAGGTTAAATGTGTTTAATATATTTAATAGAGGTCTTGAAATAACACATGTTGAAGTCAATGAGAAGAAATGCAGAAAAACGTCAAGCAGGCTTTCTGTGGAATAATTACCATGCAGATATTATTTGGGTTCATCTTAGAAAAACCAGAAAGCTGGATGGAAGATACAGTGCCAAAAATAATATTGTCTATATTATAGACACTTGTTTTATAAATCACTTGTGTAAGCAGATGTCCAGTTTTTTCCTTTGGAAGGCACTCCTCATTCAACCTGATCTTGTTTGGAGTGCTGTACCAGACTGCATTTGACGGGGTACAGCTTACTGAGTGACTATTTTTAAGTCTGTATATGAGGCAGAAGTCATGTAGAGTCAAAATTGTCCTTAAGAATCCCTTTGGAATGGATTGCTGTTTCTCTGAGCCCCAGATAAGCAGTTGGCTTGTGTTTAGGGGCTAAACTGTATGAAAAATATGTTTTTTTTTAAACACTAGAATCCCACTCAGCTCTGTGAGATGTTCACACTGCAAGAAGCTCGCTGCAGTGAGACCGAGGGAGCCCTGGCATTGTGTTTCCTTCTCGTTTCTCTCTCTCACTCTAGGGTGTGAGCTCACTGAGCGGGATGGCTGGCGTGCATGCATGTGTGTGTGTCCTTGCCTCCCTCCCCCACAGCGGGTGTCGTTGGATTCTTTGAGTGAAAGCATGTGTTATGTGACACCACAGCAGTTGCTGTGATGCAGAATTTTTACCCACGTAGAAGTTCTTCGGTGAGACCCAGTGACCTTACTGGCTAACACACATCATGAAAGTGGAGTGGAAGAGGCAGGGCGAATGAATGTGTTGTTTCGGAACTATCCTATAATGATACTGTAATGTTCCCTTCTCTCCATTTCATGAGTGTAGAGTTACTGAGGACCTACTGTGTGCTAGGAGTTAGACACAGTGGTGACCCTGTAGACTCAATACCTTGCCCTTCTGGAAACTGTGGTCTTGGTAGTTTCCTGAGAATTTGCCATTGCCCAGGCAACAATGGACTGACCGGAGAGTCATTAATCTATAGAGATTCAAATGTTTGGTGCACGAAATACTTATTTTGGGTTCTTGATTTGAGACTGTATGGTGAAAACAATTTCTTTGAGAACTATGCATTATCTAAACTCACATACCTACTGGCATATAGAAACCAGCCTCAGAGGCCAGACGACCTTGCTATCTCAGGTCGGTGTGTTCTCACTGGATCACTATCTATCTGGTTTCAAGGTCTTGACCCTAGTAGTGCCTGATGTCTGGCATCTTCTCTATCCACTATCACCAGCACCTCCTTGCTCCAGTTCCTCACTCTCAGAATCTGTATGCCTGCTGTAGCTCCCCTTCTTCCCCTAAAGTAGTGGTGGCAGGGTGTGTGTGGGGGTGTGTATGAGAGAGATTCGACAAAGTAAATTCCTGTGCATGAGTTTACCTGTGATTACTAATCCTTCATTACTAGAGTGTTGGTCACAAAACTGGGGAAGAGGACAAAGGGATTGGGTCCCCAGTTGCTTATGTTCCTTTGGTTCTTTTGGTCTCGATCTATTGAACTTTCATGGGGCTTCCTTGTGCTGTGTCCTCTCCTGCTTGCTGTCTCTCACTCTTCTTCTTATCTGAGCTATGGATTACAACCTGCCTTTTGTAGTGAACACTTAGAACCTCCAAAGTTGGCAAAAAAAACCCCATCATGGTGGGATGGGGCAGCAGGACTGTATGACCCTGACTTGGTTCAAAATACTTGTGCCCTTCAAGATGGCGCACCAGAAGTATGGCAGGGTCTGCGTAATTCACAGGATCAACACTACGTGTCTTCCCAGATGGTTAATTTTTTTTCAACAGTCAACTAAAAAACATTATTCTTACATTGAAGCAAACATGGGTCTCTTAAGGCATAAACTGTAAAATTTATAGGAATTTTAAGTTAAAAAATTATTTTTGAGTCAGACATCCAGGGGAATAATTCACTCATGTATTCTGTTACAAGTACTTTGGAGGAAGAATTTAAACAGGACTGGTTAAATCCTGGCTCCTTGGTTAACTTACTTGAGATATGTAGGAGTCACACAATGTGTGTTGGTTGCCTTCCGTCCATGCTTCCCACGCCCCCAAGTTATCCCCTGTGTTATCACTCACACCTGTGATATGTTCAGCTCTGCATATCACACTTCTGCCTTGCCTGCCTCTTCCACAAGTGCTGCTGACATAGCTCCTCCCTGGACCTGCTCAAAGGTATAGGCCCCATGGTCCTTCAATATTGAGGGTGAATAGTGCAGGACTGAGTGGTGAGTAGAGAGTGACCTGCAGCCTGGCTTCATGGCATCAGAGTGGGAGGCATGTGCTTAGAGAATGGGTACGGGGTCCATCTGGTCCATTACCCTCTCTTGGCACACAGGTGCAACACGGAGTCTACATTACATGAGAGGGTGTCTGTAGTCCCTAGGCGAACCCTACTGATGAAGCAGGGCAGGAGGAGCTTATAGGCTACAACACTGACCAGAGCAGATTTTGCCGTGGACGCTTTCTACTCCATCAAACTTCATCAAAAGCCATAGGAGGACATTTGTCCCTCTAACCTTTCACTTTCCTCTGTGTGGAGCTGAGGCCATGCTCAGCTTCTGTTTCTGACCTCCTTTGAAGCTGCATCTCTCCATAAGGGAGGAATGAAATCTGAGTCAAAGGAAGCTGACATTTGCCATTCCAGTTCATAGCCTCTGGCCCCCTAATCTCTCTAAGGGAATGAGTTCCAACAGGTGGGGTGATCCTTCCCGCTAAAGGTCTCCCTTGCAAGAGGAGAATTTGCTTCCTTCCTAATCTCTGGAAGAAGCCTATAGAATAAGATAGGCATCTGCCTTACGGAAAATTCCTGAGTGTGCCAAGTCTGTCTTTGATGCCTTCCCAGCAGAGCCAGCTCAGTGGAATGGGAGGGGCACAAGATTTGGAATCAGACAGATCTTGATTTGGATCCAACCCCAGTCCCTCACTAGCTTTATAATGTTGGTCAGGTTACTTAACATTATTGAACTTCATTTTCCTCATCTGTAAGAGGATGATGTGAATAAGAACTCCCTGTTAGTGGTGAGGAGGAAGCAAAATAATGTATGAGAAGTGCTTGGCATATAGTAGGAACTCAGTAAATGCTCCTCATGATTGCTCCGCATCCCTGAGCCCAGTGAGAAACACCGATCTTTCCCCTTGCTGCTGATCTCTATTTAGGAGTCAAGAAAAAAAAAAAATAACGACAAACGATTAAATAAACCAATTCTCTGTAAGATGTAACTGATGATAATCTTCTAACTCGGGTGATTTCAGCCTAAAAGGGAAACTTTAACTCAAGGTGGTTTTTGTTACTAAGAGAAGTCTTTTAGGTGGCAGGTGTCGGTTCCCACAGTTTCCGAGCAGACTGTGCTTTGCCCCGGTTCCTTCAAGTGAGGCCCCAAAGTAGCCTTGCTCCCTGCAGCCCTCACCTAGCCTTGGTCGTGTTCTCCCTCCCTCTGAGACCAGACTCAGGCCCTGATTCTTCATTCTCCTGACTCATAAGGCAACCCTGTGCTATGTGCAGAGGCAGCATACTTATCTGTCCGTCTTACAGAAATCAGAAGCAGTCATTTTAGCACTTAACCCTTGATGAAAGCTTTTAGTAGTGATTTCCATAAACTATTCAGTTCTAGAGGAAAAAAATAGTTAAATAAATGACCATCAACTGTTTATCTTTGTAGACAACTGATGAATTGAGATGTGTTGAGAAAGCTTCTGAGGTTGTATCTGTGACTTAGGAAAGAGTCATGCTTGATTAGTGATGTCTGCAGAGGCCCAGCAATAGAAGCGGCAGTTCTGACTGCATATTTGTCATGCCTTTTCCCAGCTCTATAGCCACTAGTCATTCCATCATTTCTCTCTTCATTTGCTTTCCCACTTGAGAGCAGTCGGGAGTCAAGGTGTTTTCAAGCCAGGTTTACTCTGGTGAATGATTTAGCAGGTTGGAAGTATGATGCCAACTAAAACTTGTTTTCTTTGGTTTTTCTCTAGATTTCATCTTTATTCTGTTATTGGTGTCCATTGACATGACTAAGTAAGAGTTGTTGTGAAGGCAGGGTCTTGTATCCCAAGGTCCATAAACAGCACCAGGATTTGGTTAATCCAAAGAAACTGCTCAGAACATCTTGCCTTTTCATCGCTGAAGAGCTATGAGCATGTGAACCGTAGGCACAGAAATGAATTACAGTCACGAATCACTTGAGCAACACAAAGCAAAGAGCTTCCTCTGACAGTATTGGCTGTTGTATCCACTTTGCCTTTTTCTATCTGCCTATTTCTCAGAGAGCCTAATCGATGAATTACATTACATTCAGAGAGAGGGAGACGAACAGCCTGGAGAAAGTGGGTCATCCCCATTATATGGGGTTTTGGGTTATTCTTCTCCAAGGTTACATTAGAACCCAATGGAAAGCATTACAATGAAAGCTGTTCTGAAAAACTAGACACCTGGTGTGTGGCATGGCTTAGCTTTGCCCACTTACCTCTCCCTGGGAAACGGAGCTGGTGTGTGAGTACTGAAAGTTGAAGGAGCTAACAGCTCTTTCCTGAAGTTTTGTTTTCCTTGCACTCTTTCCCTGGGGGGCAAGGGGAAGGGGAGGTAGGGTTGATAGGAAGAGTTTTGCCAAGAACTAAGGGGAAGCCACCAGCTTTCTCTCTGACCTCCTTTTGGTCCTGGCACTGCTGGCGGGTGTGGGGGTGGTCATCGGCACTGAGCATTCGCCACTAGGGCACCTGAAGATGGGTTTAGGTCACACCTTGGTTTTGATGGTCTTCTGTGGAGCCGGAGAGGAAATAATCCAGAATGCTTAACAAATGTTAAATATCTCTTTGAGGATCCAGAGTAAAGTATACATTTAGAAAGTCTGAGGAAAGCAATTTTTTTAGAGTCTGTCAGTACTATCCAAGATCACCATAAAACCGTAACCCAATAATGGCGCCAAAAGCCCCCCCCGCCACCATTTGATAGCTTCTCTTCTTTCCTCGTTGTACAATTTATAAAGGGGGGAAGGGGACTTTCAAACTCTACTTGTAGGAATCTGATAAACTTTGTATAAGCTGACTCTGTTTGGAGGTTGGCTCAAAGTACCCAGGGGATGTATGCCTCTACCTTGTTCGTTTTTCTCTAATTTGCCAAATGTAAAAGTTAGGATTATTCAACCATATGGGATCTGATTTCCTTCTTTCTGTAACATTTTTGGGAAAGTGGATTTTGACTCCATACTCCCAGCCCATGGATATGCTCCCCTTTGCTGGTGGACCAGGAAAAGGTATATGACACACTCATGAAAGATCACCGTCAGTGAGCGGTGGTAATCACCTGAGCTAGTATTGTAAGAGCCGTGTTTCAAGTGGAAAGGAGTAGGAACGGTTCATTTTCTGATGCACTTTATCTCCTTGCTGACCATTGAGATGCTGGAATGGTAAAGATCAGAAGAGTCATCTGAGAGGTCACAAAAAGTAAAAATCAGCTCTAAAGGGAAGCAGCATAATGTGCCATTCACGGGCACAGCTGTTTAATCGAGGGTGATTCTTACTCTGGGATCAAGTAAAGGAATGAAAAGAATGTTGTGCCAGGACTTATACAACGAGGACTCTGGTAAGAATGTCCTGGCCTCACTGGTGACCTGGGACTGAGACTGAAGGGAGTTTTTCTGGCGTGGAAGCCGAAGGTCAGAGCTCCGGGAGCCCCCTCCCCACCTTTTGCAGGGCTCGGAGCAAGAAGACCCTTCAGACACCAGCTGCCTTCCCTCCGGGTCATGATTCTCTTGTTGCTTATCTGCAATCAGTTTTTGGGTAAATCCAAACTCATTCCCAAAGCACCTAGCAACTCTCCCAAGTGCAGCAAAGAGTTTTCATTTCATTTAGCATGAGGCCACCTTTAGTCAGGCTTTTGTAATTCTTCTAGTTTATTAATTTAATATCCCATCCCCATTTCTTTTTTAGTCAGCCAGTTATTTTTGTTTGAGGACTGATGAATTAAAATGTAGGTAAATTCTTCTTACTTTCCATGAATGAAATACACCGAAAGCAGGCAGTCTGATTTACTTTCTCATGTATGAATATTAGGAATGCAGTTCTGAGGAGTACTGGCTTTACTAGGATATAACTTTGCAGATTTATTTTATGGGGCTCCTACACTGAATGATTCTTTCAGAATTGATGATGGAGGAGGGAGAAGCTGGCCCCCTAACGTCCTTTACCACCTGTGTTATCATTGATAACCTAACCAACCAGTGTGCTTTTTAAATATTATTTAACACTTTTTTTAAAAAAAGATTTTATTTATTTATTTGACAGAGACATAGAGAGAGAGGGAACACAAGCAGGGGGAGTGGGAGAGGGAGAAGCAGGCTTCCCGCGGAGCAGGGAGCCCGATGTGGGGCTCGATCCCAGGACCCCAGGACCATGACCTGAGCCAAAGCAGGCGCTTAACGACTGAGCCACCCAGGTGCCCCTTATTTAACACTTTTGAAAGTACTTTCCATAAACATCTACTGCCTAGCCGAGACGAAACTCCATGTCAGCAGGGACTATAGTTTTTTTTTTTGCCATTCTTTGAATGGCTGGATCTAGCAGAGGTGGCCAGTAGATAGCAAGGGCTCTATAGTATTATTTACTGTGAGAAAGAAGGAGCGAGGGAGTGGGGAGAGGGAAGGAAGGAAGGGAGGGAGGGAGGAAGGGAGGGAGGGAGGGGAGGGGAGATACATCATCTCTGCTTCACAGCATCTTCCCTGCCACCATTTTTGTGTGGGTGACCATCACCTCTTAGCTGAAATTAGCTGCCACAGCCTTCCCTGTGGTCTCCCTGTGTCCAGTGGGTCCTACCCTGCCAATCCATTTCCACACCACAGCCAATCTGATCCTCGTAAAATATGATTCCGAAGAGTCACTCTTTTGCATCAAGACTCAACTCTTCCTGTTTCTCTTAGGATAAATGACAAAGTCTTAGTGCGGCACACAAGTGCGTGGGGGCTCTGTCCTGCCCATCTTGCCAGCCCCCTGTCTTGCTTCCCATGCTTCAGCCACCCTGAATTTCTCATGTTTCCTCACACGTGCTAGGCTCCCTCTGGCCTCTGGGCCTGTAGATGTTGCACCCTCAGCCTGGGGTCCCTTTTCCCTTGTCACCTTAGGGTCTTGGCTTTGATGTTCTCTCCTCCAGGGAAGCCTTCCCTGGTAACACAAGGCTAGATTGGGTGTCCCTCCTGTGTGACCCCCTAGTTCTCACTGTAATATAATTGCTTACTTTTCTGCTTTCCTCACTACATTCCAAAGATTCTCGAGGCTGGGGACTGTGTCTTAATCATGGCTGAATCCCCTCCACGTAGTGTAATGCCTGGCTCATCAGGCGCACTTGAGAACTATTTACTGAATGGGTCAGAGGAGGGCAGTGTGGTATAGTTGAACTAGCATGTGATTTGGAGCCAGAAAGATCGTCTCAGTGGCTGGCCATACTCAAACATCCCAAACCTTAGTTTCTTTCCCTGGGAAATGGGATGGAAGACATTGCTTCAGACCTCAGGGGGTTGTTGTGAAAAGGCAGTGAGATGAGATAAAGAAAGCATTTAGCACAGAGCCTGCCCTGTAACGAGTTCCAGTAAATTGCTCTCTTTCTTCAATCTCTCTCTCCCTTACCTGCCAGCTAGGTAAAACCATGGATTAGAATAATAGAATTCCAGCATCAGATACAGAAGTTCAGTGCATTGTTTCTAACCCACCTGCCGGGCAGCTGAGACAGTTTTAAAAAAATACACCCTCCTGGGCCTCACCCCACAGTTCTGGGATGGGGTCCAGGAATCTGTGTTTTTTTTTTTTTTTTTTTTTCAAGTTTCTGATGCTCAGCCATGATGGGGAGCCTTTAACCTAGTCCCAATTTCTGACCTAAAGCAGGAATCCCTCTTATGTAGCCTTTGCTGGAACACCTCAGGAATGGGCACGTCGACACATTTTGAAGTCCCTATTTATTGTTGGGCAGCTGCTTTATTTGGAAGCACTCCCTCATTTACTGGGCACAATTCTGCTTCCCTACCACACCTCGCCTTTAGGTTGGTTCTGCCTTCTAGAGACAAATAGATTGACATGCACAGCATCTTCCACCCAGACTTTCTTTGATATTTGAAGTTACTATGTGCCTTCGAAGGTTTTTCTTTTCCAGGCTAAACATTCCTGTTCCTATAAACTTGAGTTTGCTAACTGGCGCCTGTGGGCTACATCCGGTCCACAGATGTGTTTTGTTTGGCCTGTGGTTTGAAAAATACTGAATAAGTTGCCAAGGCTTAAAAATCAGGGCATTTCACTGAAACGTCTGGAGCTCCGGCATTTCTTGAAAACTCGAAAGATCTGGAGCCACAGTTCTAGCTTTGGATGGGGCATAAATTCTTCCGAATGTTGCAGCCTTAACTGGTCCATAAATTGTCCAGCTCCTGACACCTACATCATGACGTCACATGTTTTTTAGACCTTACATTATCCTTGTTATCTTTTCCTATCTGTGCTCCAAAGTGTCATCCAATCTCATCTTTAAAAAAAGTTGTTTATTTTTATGATGATAAAAACAATATTGAATCATAATTGGGTGTTTAACAATAAAAACAGTATTATAGACAACTTGGGAAAATACAGGAAAATATAAGACAGAAAATGTATCTGCCAATAACTCTGTTTAGCATTTTTATTAATTTCCTTTCACTCCTTGTTTTTCTGTGCATATTTATATACTGTGAAGCTGGGATGACACCATAAGTAGTTTCACACACTCCTTTTTCCACATTTTCTTTGTCTTATTAAAGTCCCTCAAAAGATTAGTTTTTAATAACTAAAATATTCCGTTTTATGATTGTAACTTTTAAAAAATTTTGGGAAAATAATCAACATGAAATTGAGCATGTCACCCACTGTAAAGTGTATCGTTCGGGGCATTTCATACATTAATGGTGTTGTGCAGCCGTCACCACCACCTCACTTCTGGAACATTCTCATTCCCCCAAAGGGACACCCTCTCCCCCTGAAGCAGTCACTCCCTATTCCCTCCTCCTTGCGATCTCTGGCAACCACTACTCTCTTGACTGTCCTGATGAATTTGCTTAATCTGGATATTTCACATAAATGGAATCATATACCGCATGGCCTTTTTGTGACTTTTATGGCTTCTTTCATGTAGCATCCTGTTTTCAAGTCTCATCCATGTTGTCGCGTGTATCACCAGACAGCATTCCTTTTTCTGGCTGAATACTATTCCATTGTGTGGTTATACCACAGTTGTTCATCCACCAGCTGAGGGACGTTTGGGGTGTTTGTACCTTTTGGCTGCTGGGATAGTCCTGCTCTGAACATTTGTGTACTACTTTTGTTTGAACACCCATTTTCATTTCTTCTGAGCATTTTTCTAGGAGTGGAATTTTTAGGTCATAAGGTAATTCCATGTTTAACTAATCGAGGAACCACCAAACTGTTTTCCACAGTGGCTACACCACGTTATACTCCCATCAGTGTTCTCATTTCTTCACGTTCTCACCAACACTTATTTTTTGTTTAGTTTTGTGTTAAGCCATCCTGATGTGTCTGAAGTGGTAGCTCATTGTGGTTTTGGGATTTTGATAGGGATTGAGTTCAATCTGTAGATTGCTGGGGGTTATATGGACATTTTGACGGTGTTAATTCTTCTAATCCATGAATATGGAATATCTTCATGGTTTTGATTTGCATTTCTCTAATGATTAATGATGTTGAGCATCTTTTCACGTGCCTGTTGGCCATTTTATATCCTTTTTGGATTTAAATAATGTAATAATGTACTTAGCTTTGACATTGATGCCTTTCTATTTTTTACTATCGTAAATATTGTTACTGTGGCTATCTCTCTATAAAAGTTGTCTGCATATCTAGTTATTTCTATAGGATAGCTTCCTTGAAGTGGGATTGTGGGGTCAAAGTGTAATATTTCTTTTTTTTTTAAGATTTTGTTTATTTATTTGAGAGAGAGAGAGAAGGAGAGAGAGCATGAGCATGAGCAGGGGGAGGAGCAGAGGGAGAGGGAGAAGCAGACCCCCCTGCTGAGTAGGGGGCCCAATGCAGAGCTTGATCCCAGGCCCCTGGGATCGTGACCTGAGCTGAAGGCAAATGCTTAACTGATTGAATCACCCAGGTGCCCCCAAAGTGTAATATTTCTAAGGTGTTGATATGAAGGATCAGATTCAGTGTGGCATGTTTGAGGAGCATACACAAGTTGCCTGGAAAGCCTTCTCAACGTGCCTGTGCTCGAATTTCCATCTCTGACTTACTGCATCAGACTCATTAGGATGGGAGGTTTCTCAGGAGGTTCCCAGGAGGTTCTTCTCTGCAACCCAGCCGTGAACCATTAGCCAAATTTCTTTTGCACCCAGGCAGGTCTTCCAAAAAAAAAAAAAAAAAAAAAAAAAGATACTTTAAAACTGCGTACTAGTGATTATCCCAATATTCTGACCAGTTTCAAGTGGATTGGTCCTGCTCTTTCCCCTGCTGTGGGCAACATGCTTGGTGACACTGCTGCTCTCATAGGCTGAGCTTACTATCGCCTGGACCCATTGGTGGGTTTTTTCCTCATAAAATCTGGTCTTCCCCTTCTTGTCCTCAGGGAGTTGGTAGTTTTGAACTCATCTTTTCTGGTGAGGAAACAGGTTTCTGCTAGCTTTGTTACTTGCCGTAGCTGTCTGACACCGACTCATCAAGGCTAGAATAAACCCAAGTGTTATGGCTCCTCAGATCATTTCTCTCCACTTCCCTCATTGGACTTGTTTTGATGTTTTTGATTGGTCATGACTTAAGAGGAGAAACGTAGTTGCGCATGCCAATTGAACTCAGAGCACTCTAGAAGAGAGAACAGGTCTCAACACGTCTAGGCAGGCTGTTTCTGTCCCATGAGACCCTGGTTTTACTGCCTTTGGCCAAGCCCCCAGTTCTATCCTTGGGAGGAGGAAGGGCAGCCAAAAGTTCCCCTTAGTCAGGACAATGGGACCACGATCTCAAAGGAACCATGATCTTATTTTGCATTTTAAACCGCTGGAATGTTGTGTATTGACTGGGTAACGGTTGCTAAGTGCTTTGATGTTAGGTGTGTGTTGCAGATTCCTAAATCTAGATTTGACCTGCAAAGGCACTAGTGGAGTCTCCATACCATTTACCTGATGTCACAAGGAGGTTGGTGAGGAGAAGGGAGTGGGGAGCCACCTCATTTATGTTCAGTGAGGTGACAGGAGGCATCTGGACCCTGACTACCTCCCCAATACCCAGTCTCACACCTCAGTTGCCTTTGTGGTTGGACTGGTGCAACAGAGGTTGAGGTTTTGTTTTTTGTTTTTTTTTCCCCTACTGCTAAATAAAAACACACAGCAAATTAGGTTTTATTTATTTGTTTGTTTGTTAGAGAGAGAGAGAGAGAAAGAGAGCACGAGCGGGGAGAAGGGGCAGAGGCAGAGGGAGAAGCAGGCTTCCCGTTGAGCAGGGACCCTGATGTGGGCTCGGTCCCAGGACCCTGGGATCATTACCTGAGCCGAAGGGAGATGCCTAACCAACGGAGCCACCCAGGCGCCCCGCAGCAAATTAGGTTCTATTGGAAGTCAGTAATTCCCTCTTCTTATTAAAAACTCTGATTTTCTGCAATATGACTATCAAGATTATGTCTTTGAACTTGGCCTTGAAGTTAACATCCTGGGAGTAAATCTTGTTTTCCTAAAGTTTAAAAAATACATGGAAAGCTAATTTTAGACCAGAAACATGCTTGGTGGCCCTGCTGTTCTCACAGAGTGAGCTTAACCATCACCTGGACCCATCTGTGGGTTTTTTTCCTGATTAAATTTGGTGAAAAAAAGAATCATAGACTTCCTTGTGGCACTGCCTCAGTTAAAAATGACATGCAACTTTTAAATCTCGAGTCTTTGAGATAAAAAACACATTCCTTTTCTTATGCCTAATTCATTTTCAGAACTTTCTCATAGAGCTACTTAGATACACTATCAAGGCATAATACTTATCTGGCATAAACACTGAGCTCTCAAGTCTTATTTACCAGTATGATGAAATTTAAAACATGTTATTAAATATGGTTTTATTTCAGTGGACTTGGTGAGTTACAAACATAGCATTGCAACACAGAGTGGAAGACTAGCGCTGTAGTGGCTGGTTTATCAATACCAATGCTTTTAACAGAGTTTCAGATTTTGGTTGGATTATAATCACTTAAACTTCATTATTACTTTTCATGTTGTTCATGTTATTTTCCAGATGGACAGGAACAGTGTAAATGACTGCTATTGTTTAAAGGGCACAGAACAAGGTGGGGTATGTGTATGTGTGAGTGTGAGGGTGTGTGTGAGTGTGTGTGTGTTGGCAGGGTTAGGGTAGGGCATGGGAAGGACAGGGAGGGAAGAGATTTGGAGAGAATGTAGAAGTTTATGCTGGCTGCAAGTAGCGCATTTTAAATCAGCATAAGTGTAATGCTCGGAGGCAGTTAAGCTTGTGATTCTTTTAGGTCTTTCTCTGCGGAGGCTGGGTGGGGGTGGGAAGAATATAGGAGAAGCTGTTTGGAAATGCAGTGACTTAGAGAAGGAGCTGCTTATTGTCATTCTCCTGAGCATATACGTGTCTAAAATCATATATATGGCTCATTTGTCACTCCAGAAGACAATTTTTTTTGTCCTTGATCTAAACCATTCTCAGGCCTTGTTCAACTGACTTAGCTCTTCTTGTTTCCACTTTTTCCTGAATCAGAGAAGGCCCCTAGAATGGTAAGGCTCACAGGACCTCTGAGCCATCTCTCTCGTCTGTCACTGTGCAGAGGGAAAACTTGGCGCCCATTTGCGTGAAGTGCTTGGGACGTGGTTCAGTCCTGTGTTACACAGTTTAATTGTTTTGTGTGGGTTAGGCTTATTTCCCCAGCTATATTTGGCACTCTCTGAGGAAGGGACTATGTCACACATTTCTTTTGTATATTTTATAAAAATAGCATATAGTAGGCATTCAGAAAATGCCTTCAGCTCTGGTAGCACTTTTCTGTGAAATGCACTGGCCAGGGTAGATCCTGATAGAGGCTTGTTCGTTGCAGCGCAAACTAGAAACAACAGGAATGTTCATCCAAAGGGGCATAATTAAATATATTGTGATATATCCATGTTATGGAGTATTATATAGCAATGAAAAGAAATGTGTTAATCCCGTAAGTCTTGATCCCGGGGATGTCCTCAGTATGGTTACTGTTTTTACAAACAGCAAGAAAGGGAAAGAGTAAATCCCACTTTTGTGATAACATTGTAACCTCCTCCATCTAAATCTATATTTTTATGTATCAGCAGGAACATGGGGAGAGAAGTGGAGGGATACACATTAGGCTGTGAACATTGGTGGTAGGACACGTTATTAAGTTTTTTCTTTTCCTTGTCTTTGCCTTACTGCAATAGGACAACTACTGAGATTAAAGCCCAGCAAATAGAAGAGAAAGAGAAAATGGTAGAGGTTTTTGTGCATTAGAAAGTCCCTTGCCCCTGAATACTTCTTTCTACTTTCCAAACATGGTATGATTGGGGAAAAAAAAGTGAGTTTTATCTCTTATCTAAACTTTAGAATTAGTAAATAAAGATAGCACAATACTTGAGTTAATTTTTGTCCTCAGCTTATGACATGAAGGTAAGTTTTCTTTTTACCCAAACCTAGGGAGAGCAGCGGCAGGTTGTACAGATGCGAGATGCTAACTGACTTCAGAGCCCTAGGAGCTTCCTGTCCCAGAGCTGAACAGAACCTCGTAAGCAGCTGGAGGGGCTTGCGTAAGTGGAAAAGTCAAGAGAGCAAATACTGCAGAACTTCCGGTGCTCCTCAGCTGGTGGTTGAGGTGGCTCTGCTCCACAGAGCCCTGCATCCCGCAGTGGAAGCTGGTGAGAGTCTTTCTGAGTGGAGGCAGCCATGCCTGAGTGGCTAGCTCTTGCTGACTTAATGGTGGGGATAGTCATTTACCTTTTAGATCTACATCTAGAACGCTTCTCTCACCACGGAGGGGCACTCCATCCCCAGACCTCTCGCCTAGACTGTTGTTGAAATCACCTAACTTTTTGTCTCACTCTAGTCTTTTCTTCCAGCTCATCATTCATTTCCAGAGATTGTTCCAAAGCACACCACATAGGTCACTCTCCTGCTCAAAAACCATGCATGATTCCCCAGTGCTATAGAAGAGGGTCCCAATTTCTTAGCCTGGCATTCAAAGCCTTCTGTAATATGACCCATGTCTGCTGCTCAGCTTACCTCACTCGTCTCATGTTCCAGCCGAATGAAACTGTTCTCTGTGCATGCTCAGTCTTCCCAGCATCTGTTCACATTCTTCTGAGGTAGGACCACCCACTTCCCATTCTGTCCATTTCTACCTGTTGAAATCCTCTCTAATGTTAAGTATTCATTTCAAAGACTACATCTTCCAGTAGACCAGATGTGATCGCTCTCCCTTCTTCATGTGCTTCTGTGCTCTTTACCTTACACCCAAGTTGTGTATGCTCGTATATTTCCTCCTACACCTTGGTAACGCCTTCAACAGAGGGGCTGACTATACCATCTCAGTGTCTGAATTTCTTTTTTTTTTTTTTTAAAGATTTTATTTATTTATTTGACAGAGAGAGACACAGTGAGAGAGGGAACACAAGCAGGGGGAGTGGGAGAGGGAGAAGCAGGCTTCCCGCTGAGCAGGGAGCCCGCTGTGGGGCTCGATCCCAGGACCCTGGGATCATGACCTGAGCCGAAGGCAGACGCTTAACGACTGAGCCACCCAGGCGCCCCTCAGTGTCTGAATTTCTTAAGCTTAGTAGATTTCTTAGGTTTCATCAGTCTTTATTGGATTGAATTGAATATGGCTAATATCTGAAATACACCAGATTAAGTTAAAAAAAAACCCCGTATCTTTCATCTCTTATTGGCAGGGTGCTATGTAGAGAAGTAAAGGAAATACGAACTGTATTGGTGTTTCTGCAAGGAAATATGTGACCATCCTTTTTTATTTTTTGGCAAAATTTCCCATTTTCGTTATCTAATGTTTTTCAGTCTTCTGGACTCCTCTCTTCCTGTTGTCTTATCATTTCCCTTTGACATCTGTTACTGAACCCTTGCCAGGACATTGGATAGGGAAATGGAGAGAATCCCTGATGGATTTGCATCCTATGACCTTCCTGGTTTTGTAGGCACAAGGGGACCCTCCAGGCATCTCAGGCAGAGACTAATGGTCCTGGTCAATGCCCTGCCTTCGAGAATGGTTTAAACAGCTAGGGCCAGGAAGGTGACTCAGTTTCATACATGTCCCTGATCCTCCACCTGGCTCCCTGTGGAGAGGTGGTGGAGTGTGACTGCTTTCTCCCTTTCTAAGGAAT
This sequence comes from Zalophus californianus, assembly GCF_009762305.2. Classification (NCBI taxonomy): domain Eukaryota; kingdom Metazoa; phylum Chordata; class Mammalia; order Carnivora; family Otariidae; genus Zalophus; species Zalophus californianus. The sequence continues at coordinate 157,467,055 of NC_045597.1, read as the reverse complement.
GCATATGGAATTCAAAGAAAAAGCACTACAGAGAGGAAGTAGAAAGTTTAAGGGGAAGTTCTCATGGGCTTTGGAATGACTTGGTTGGGCAAAAAGTGGCTTTTGAAAGAATCCAGGATCTAACAAATTTCAGACAGACCTAACTTGGAGTTTGCCTGAATCGTGAATGACTTCATGTGATTGTTTTAATCTGTATATCTCATATATGGTAAGTCTATCCCTCTCAAATATAGCAAGAAGTTGCCACCTTCCTGGTGAGTGCCTTTCATTTCTACACATTGATTTTGTTGTTGTTATTTTTAAATTGCTTTGCTTAGGTTCCAATTTCTAATACTCCTCAAAAATTATAATTACTCTAGATCATAATAAAATATTACTATAGAAATAAATCATTTTCTATCATATCCTTTTCTTTGGGAATACTATTTTATTGTTGCCTATATTATGGCAAGGGAGATACAAACCAGATATTAATAAAAAGTTGTGTTGCATGATGCATTCTAAACTGAGAACCACTTTCTGTATCCGAACAAAGTAATTACACTTAATACACATATTACCCTGAAAATCATCTGGCTGTATAATTTTTTTCCCACAGAAATCACTAGAATGGCTTATATTGATTAACATTATCAAATCACCTTTCATATTTGAAACTGCATGAATTCAACGTGTTAGAAGACACAGTTATACAAAGAATGTAACCAAAACTAAGATAGGAAATAAAACCTCTGTTAACAGTTTTTCAAAACAGGAAACTCTTGTAGAAATGTATTGTTCTTTTTTTTTTTTTAACTAAAATTACACTGATTTAAATATTCTCTATTAACTGACCTCTTGGATCCATTGTGCTCTTGTTTAAATTAACTTTCTTTAAAAGTTAACTCCGAAACACTATTTAATTAACTTAGCTAAAGTTTTGATTTGATCTCAAGTCATTTGAAACTAGACAGAGTGAAAAAAGATGTGGGTAGTTGGCAGCAGATCCCAATAAAAATATGGCATTTGGCAGAGTATGTCTGCCTTGTTTTGCTTTGCTTTTCTCTTTATGGATGTGGCCTATTTTTGAAATTCTATGATTTAAATTCAGGGATCAAATGACAAGTCTGACAAAACAGAACTGACTTCAACCGAGGTTCTGTGGGGGAAAAATGGAAGCGTTCCAGGAACTAAAGGAAGTAACCTCAATTTCACCTGGAAACATTAGTGTCTCGGGGGCAGGAGATTTGGGCTATATATAAAGAGTGAAGGAAAGTGGCCAAGATGCTGAGCCAAACCTGCATCCAGGAATAGAGCGGCATCAAAGAGCTGACAACAGTAACGGTTGTTTCCAACATGGCCCTGTAAGTAGCAATCAGAGAGCCTGAAATGTGGGAAGATTGGAAAGTTCTTTCCTGTGATGCCTTGGATTGTGGCAATTGTCTTCTCACTGGGTTCTCTAGCTCCCTTCTCTTCTCCGATGCTTGGCGCACATTGTGGATGGATTAAATGTTTGCAAAAACTCTGTGCCGCCCTCTTGCTCAAGACTCCAGTTCCTGTTTGCCCACAAGATTGGGTTAAAACTCCTCCTGCTGGCATGATGCTCCCTCCACCCAGTTATTTACTTTTCTAACCTCTTCATTGGCTGTTCCTCAGCATGAAAGGTTTACTCCAGTCCTACTCTTCAAAATCTAGGTTAACACCTATCTTTTCCATATTTCTAACTCCAACCGGCACTGAGCGCTTACTTTAAAATATTTTGTACCTCTTTGTTTTGCATCTTTTGGCAAGATTGTTTTATTGTTAGTTACTTTGTTGAGAGTAACGATATCTAGAAATACCCATATATAGTCACTATGTATGCACACATATAAGGTGCTAATTAATATACACACAAATATGTAGAGAATATATCTGTATGGTGATTATCTTTCCTTAGTGAGTCATAAAGTATACAATATTTCTCTACAGGAAGTACGTTGAAACTGAGGCTGAATTTCTAATCCTGTATTACATATATTTATTATCTATTCATTCTATTATATCGTGTCATATTATATATCTTACATGAAGATGACATGCGAAAGAAAGCGATGAACCAGGAGAATCAGGAAAACGAAATTCTAGTCTCAGCTTTGCCACTAGCAGGTAAATCATCCTACCCCCTCCTCATAGCTCCAACCAGGAGATCAATCTCCTTTTTGAGCATCAAGAGGTCATAAAGGAAAAGTATAACTGGATGTGTTTATGGTAACTGTGAATAGTAAAATTATGATTTCATGTCCCATCCAGTGGACGTGAGTATGTGGCACCCTTTGATCAGTCAAAGGGAGATGGTGCATTTTTCAGGTGTTGCTATTATTTTGGTACAGTAGATTAGACCCCTGAGTACAGAGAGGTTGTATGACATTTTTGAGGTTGCCCAGTGTAACGAAGACCAAGTCAGGCTCAGCTTGATTTTTGCTCTCCTGCCTGTGAAATCTTCTCTCCCAGGATGATGGGCCTCTCTGCTTTAGAGGTGGTGTTGAATGGCTTATGATCCTTAACTCAGTTTATTTGCTCTGTAATTTTTTGGAAAAATCTCTCCAGATCCCTTATTTCTCCTTTTGTAGGATGAACATAAACGTACTTGTCTGTGAAAGTCTTTGAGCGTGTTGATTCAAAGTCAACACAATTACTGTTTTTATTGAGTTGCACACAAGGTGCCTGCACATGTTAGGCCATTTCTTAAACACATCCTGTGAAATGGCTCTAACAACCCCATTTAATAGATGAGGAAACTATGGCTGGGATTTAATTCCAGGTCGGTCTGCTGTCATATGTCAGTCTCCCTGCTGTGGAAGAAAAAGAGAGTGAGATCTCAGGTCAGTAAAAATCAACATTGCCTCCAGATTTCAATTTAACTGGTACTGCTGTTTATCATTTCCTTTTACTTAATCTTTGGCAACTGACTGGTGACTAGTAGTGAAGTTGGCATGCCTGGGTTTCTTTTTGCCTTGGGCCAGCTATCCTCTGGGGAAGGTGCTAGTCAGCAGTATTAAAGGGTAGAGAAATAGCCATGGAGGATATCAGGAAAGGAAAGTGCAACAAAGGATGGATTTTTTTTTTTTTAAGATTTTATTTATTTGACAGAGAAAGAGAGAGAGAGAGAGCTCAAGCAGGGGGAGCTGCAGAGGGGAAAGGGAGAAGCAGGCTCCCCGCTGAGCAGGGAGCCTGATGGGGGGCTCCATCCCAGGACCCTGGGATCATGACTTCAGCCAAAGGCAGCTGCTTAACTGACTGAGCCACCCAGGCGCCCAAAGGTTGGATGTTTTAAAGACTGGATCATTAGTCTCTGAATAACTATCTCATAGTCCATACCTCCTGCTATCACTTTTTAAAAAATATTTTATTTATTTATTTGACAGAGAGAGACACAATGGGAGAGGGAACACAAGCAGGGGGAGTGGGAGAGGGAGAAACAGACTCCCCACTGAGCAAGGAGCCCGATGCGGGGCTCGATCCCAGGACCCTGGGACCATGAGCTGAGCTGAAGGCAGATGCCTAACGACTGAGCCACACAGGCACCCCCATACCTCCTGCTATTTCATTTCCATATCCTATTTTCATTTTGGAAAAGGTTAGATAATTAATTTTTTCATTTTCTGACGAAAAATAGTTGTTCTTTTCTCATAAGAATAGGGTATAAGTGTAGACTTAATAGATAGCTACATAGAGGCTGTTACTGATACTTGAAATTTTGTGCTTTGGTTTTTAATAATAATTGCAAATAATTGAAAATGTTTCAGACATTTACTCAGCATGTATATAGTCCTGCATTAAAAAAAAAGTGTTTATGGGGACTCAGTATATTTTGTACGGTTCTTAAGGGAAACAGCTTTTGCTTTCTGATCATCATTATCTTCCTGTGATAGAGTGAACTTCTTCCCAAATAAAGAGTGATCTATAATCAGGAAGCACTTGATAACACCCTTTCAGCAGATCACACAGCAGGACCCACATGAATAGAGCTAACAAGTTTGGTCCATTAAACCTAGTGACTCGAACAAATTTTTATTATCCTTTTGTAAAAATGCAAGTGCTGCCTCATACAAAAACCAGTTGTTCCCTAATGAAGTGTTTCAGCATGTTCATATAAGTTGATGGCTTCATATGGCTAGAGTATTACTGCATCAACTATTAGCTTCTAATAACATGCTCCTGTCTTGCTTTAATGACATACTGTGCTCAGAATACTCAACTATGGGCAGATGTTTAAGAATATTACTTTTTCTTCTTGGCTATTGATTATTTCCCAACACCCACTCCTAATTAGAATGCAAGATATTTTCTTTCAGATGTGGAATCTTTAATTACCCAATCTAACCAAAAAAAGGACAGGCAGCATGCCAGGAATTTGTATCGAAATGCTGGAGCATCATCTTCCCAGGCTTCTGACCGTTGACCGTAGGACACAGATGTTCAGCGTTGGCTTCTATCGCTCCACTGGTCTTCCAAAGCCAGTGTATTAGTAAAGAACATGCAGCTCCAAGAAAGGGAATGTGAAGTACACTATACAAGGTTTTAGCAAAAATCAAATTGGTGGTTTCATTAGGGGATTTGGAGGGGGGACCCACAACCTCACTGCAAGATGGAGTAGCTACTCTAAACTAGCTGCGCTCTCTCCATGAAACCCATGATGGGCTTTACTCTTAAACTAATGGCTTGTCTGATGCCACAAGTAGCACTTTTTTAAAAGTGTAATTAAAGGATTAGTTGAATTCAGTTGTGTAAGTGATGAAAATGATACTTTAACACCTGAGTTTTAGATTGTATTTATTCTTATTTCCTAAAAACATGGACCCTTGAGGATCAATAGAAAAGCTGTTTTTTTGGGGGGGGACATACATATTTATTACCAAGAACTCTCTCAGAAGTTTGAGTTCTTTTAGGTCTTGACAAAGTGGATCTTCCAGCTTCCTTGTCTTAATTACACAACCTGAACAGTTACTCTTATCTCCCAGGTAAGAAATTAACCATCTTGCTCCCCCTAGTGGAGTTGTAACTCTACTTCAAAGTTTAGGAATACTGTATCAATACACATTTGATGCAATGTCTTATTTTTGGAAACCAGATGTTTTCCCATTTTATTTTCAAAGACTGACAATAAAATAAAAAAAATATTGCATTGGAGGGGCTGGTGGGGGATGTGGGTAGAGAAAGTGGCTTTTGGTGATGAATTTTCAGTTCCTAGTGTTGGCAAGATTAGCTGCGTGATTTATAATGGCTGCTAAATTCCAGGGGCCTTTCTACTCTGCACTTCTGTCTTAGTGGGATCCAATGTCATCAGCCTGGCAGACGGTCACCTCTAGAAGGCAGCTGTCAACACTCCTGGAAGAGACGGTGGGGTATGAATAGTTAGTGATGTTAGAGGTCGAGGACAGGTCCCATCTGAATATTGAATCCCACTTGTGCCATTGGTCAAGTAGGTCCAGGAAGTATGTTCTGCCCTCTGAATCTATTTGAGGGACTGTGCCAATATCCACAGTACATGGCAATCATTTCCCGTTTATACTTGCTAAGCATGCTAAGGGAATTTTAGTAATTGATGCTGAACTTATTGCATACCTCTCTTAAGAATTTCAGTTTCTTTAGGTTATGATAACCTACCAGTGGTTTCATGGTATTGTAATCCCCCCTTTTTTTTCCTGCCAGTATTTGTCTTTCCCAACTTTGAACCTTGTTATGAGTTTGTATTTATTCAACTTTGTACCCTAATGCACACAGAGCACTAATATTTTGTATATGCTAGCGTTGAAGTGTGTGAAACTTCATAAAGAAATACCTGTACATACCAAGGCTTAGGACTGTGTTCGTTTGCAGGTGAGACTTTGCTTCTAAGCCTTATCAAGGTCAAGACAAACTCTCTGGTAGATATAGTGGTTGTCAAATTAATGGTCAACGGAGTATAAGTACTTGACGCTTATGAGCAAGAATATCATAATTAGAATATTCCCCCTTTCTTAAAATCATGTAATGAAGGCAGTATTTAGATGTATCTTTTTTTCCCAAATATTTATTCTCAGGGTAAGTATTTAGGGAAAAATAAAACAGCAAGATTGGATTAAAATCCCAACAAAAAGGAATGCCAAAGTGCTCTCTAGGTATGTTTTATTTGGGAGGGTGGAGAAAAAAAAAAGAAACACCCATAATGTGTGTTTTTTTAAAAATATGACTTGCTAAAGAGTCACAGTAATTTAGTTCAAGAATTACATCTAAGCAAACACACAGCATCTGTCTAGCAAAGCATGTATCTGTGAAGTTCTGATTTAGAATCCCATGATGCTTGGATTCACAGTTGTGAAGACAGTGACGTTGTCATGGTGGTGACCCAGCCCCTCTGGGGCTAGAGGTCTCCGCCTAGCAAGACTCTACGCTTTGGAGAACTGACACTTTTCTCTTCTCCAGGGAGTGTGAGGGATTTTTGTGTGAATCAATGTGTATCTCTGTGTATACATGCATGAGTGTCGATACAGGTATGTATGTGTAGGTGAAAATGCACGTACAGGTGGGTATATGTGTGTATAGATGTGACTGCAGGATTGGAAGAATGGCTTCTTCCCAATGGATGCTGGAAATTCTCTGCATTGACAGTACTCTGTAAAGCAGCTTTTAGCAGAGCTAGGCCCAGAGGTGTTGGGCACGTGTGCACGCCATTCTGGGTTTCGATGATACCCTTCAAAATAGTCTCAGTGACTGGGCGTGGAGGTATTTGGGAAGCTCCCTGCTGAAGGACTGTGTTGGCATCCTTGTCTGGCAGCCTTGAGAGGGTGGCTCTCCTTGAGAACATTCCAGCCATAGCTTAGAACCCTTGTCTTTCTTGAGAAACGTGAGAGCTAAAGCAACAGAATATCTGTATGTGTTCCTTATACTAATGAGTGACGAGAGGCTTTGCTTAACTAGCTGTGTTTCCTTGAAGTGACCAACTAGTGACACATGAATTATTGGTCACTTAAAGGAAACTAAAGTTTGAAAAAAATTGTCAAATTCTACATTAGCGGTGTTAAGTTCTCAACTGTTAATTGATCTCTGTTCATTTAACACGTAGACCCCAAATGATTAAGTCTCGTCAGACTCTGCCCCTGCTTGTCATCTAAGTCATGTGGCTGTTGGGTTTGTTGTTTTCTCTTCAGGTTCAAAAAGGCAGAAAAGTACACACAAGCATTTGGTCATGAGCAAAGCAGACGGAGGATTATGGAACAGATAAACAAGTTTTCATATTTTTGTTAAAATCCTGACTTTGTGTCTGATTCTGTTTTTTTTTTTTTTATTTTTATGAAATATGGTCCTTGCCATGGGGCAGATAACCCAGAGACTTGGTTTTAGCAGGTAGTCAGAAGCATGTGGAAGATCTTCTTGTCTTTAGGCAGATCAACCAGCTGACACCAAACTAGTAGAAAACTTGCTTTCTTTTCAAGACTCCTTTCCAGCTACTTAACTGTTGGCAATTTGAGAAACTATCTTTGAATCATACACCTTGGCAAGAAGGTAAAATTGAGAGCATTTGGGACAAAAGAAAGATATATCTATCTGTCCATTTGCTAGAAACTTTCGTGGCAGGGGGAAAACTGCAAAAAAATTCCTGGCACATTAAAATATTTATCTGCAACTTAACATTTTTATTTTGTATTTCATTTATTTGCCTTTAGAGAGAGAGAGAGAGAGTGGGGGTGGGGGCGCAGAGGGAGAGAGAGAATCTTAAGCAGTTTTGATGCCCAGGGTGGAGCCTGATGGAGGGTTCGATCTCACAACCCTGAGATCGTGACCTGAGCCAAAATTAAGAGTCAGATGCTTAACCGACTGAGCCACCCAGGTGCCCCTGCAACTTAACATTTTTAATATAATGTTCCCTCAAGGAGTCTTATATTCTACGGACAGTACTTATATTGGTAGCCTCAGATAGCAAGAAACACCATCAGAACCTGTAGGAAAGGCAACAGGAGGGTAAAAAAGAGAAAAAATTTATAGGCATAATGGGGACTGGGATTCTCGTATGGATAGCACTGGAAGACATTGAGGAAGGTGATACTGCCTTGGTTGGCAGGTATCGATGGTTTCACCTTAGGCCAGTGTTCCAAGAGTTAAGTGAGCATTTATTAAAAATAGATTCACAAGCCCCACCCCAGATAGACTAATTCAGAATCTCCAGGAAAGGGATGTTGGAACATTGTTTTAACAAGCATCTCAGGTGATTCTTCTGGTCAGACACGTCTGGGAAACTGCTGTCATCTGATTGCTGACTAGAACTGCTGTAAAGGGCGTGCCTGGGTGGTTCGGTCAGTTGAGTGTCTGACTCTTGATTTTGTCTCAGGTCATGATCCCAGGGTCATGAGATTGAGCCCCGCATTGGGCTCCACGCTAGGTGTGAAGTCTACTTAAGATTCTCTCTCTCCCTCTGCTCCTCACACTCTATCTCTACCAAAAAAAAAAAAAAAAAAAAAAAAAAGAAAGAAAGAACTACTGTAAAGTATTTCTAGAAGGTGTGAGTGTGTGTTGTACATGTAATTGCTGAAGTTTTTAAAGTTTGAAAAAAAAATTGTCGAATTCTACATTAGCAGTGTTAAGCATTTCTTAATAAAAGTATCTGTTATTTGTGTCGGGTTGTACGGTTACAGAGGGTTTTCCCATGTATTATCTCACTTGTTCCTAATAGCAATCCGATGAGGGCTTGAGCAGCAAAGATCATGCTCACCCCCAGATTACACATGGGAAGTGGGCTCAGCACGTAGCTGGCAAGTGGTGGAGCTGGCTTTGAACAGGGTTCTTCACCATGTGGAGCAAGCCCAACATCAACCCCAGAGCCTACCACTTTTCCTCTTTTACCGCACACTCTGGTCACCAGGTTGATGGCAACATTTCTAAGATACCAGGTTTTTTTGCATGTCCACACCTTTGCACACCCTGATCCCTGTGCCTAGAATGCCTTTCCTTCCCTGTTTGTAAACTCATACTCATTCTTTAAAGTGCCTCCCATGAAGCTTTTCTAGATACACTCTTCTCCTCACCCTACCTACCCTCCAAGCAGAGCTAGTTTCTCTTTCAGCTGTGTTTCCATCGCACTTTATAAATCCTTTTACTCTCTTTTGGGTCTTGTGTAATGTAGGTGAGTTCAATAATAATTGCTACTAGTATCCCCCTTCATGATCCCCACCCCACCATTACACTACTTACTGTGTATGGACAGTGGGATGTAATCACTTCGGAAACACTCAGTGCCTTTAGTGTTGGCTAAAGCTATGGGAAGCGTTTGAGAATGATTTCAAGGGCTTTCCAAACATTGACAAAGAAATGTTCAGGAGGCCAGAAACTTGGCCATTAACATTCTCTAGAAGTGGAATTGTCTGGGGGTACCAGGATACACCGTCTAACGAGACGTTGGGAACAATGGAGACTGTCTGCTTAAAATGGCAGATTTGGTAATTTCCTTGATGGGAAACTTAAGGGTGCTTCAAGGATGTCTTCAATTATGGGTAATTTTTATGTCATACTCATAGCCTCAGTCTAGATATGACTCTCTGTTATGGCTTTCAAATTGTGTTACAGTTATTTCTTTATGCAAATATTTCCCCCACTAGACCTCTAGTGAGGGTGAGTCTGAGCCACATTCATCTTTGTCTGCCAATTGATAATTGTTGAATAAACTTTTGGGGAACAAATCTTGTAGCCATCTGCATCTGAATACAATCAAATGTATTTAATTATAGTTGTAATTCAAATTCTCCTGTGTTTACAGCCACCACTGGTCCAAGCAATCTTCAGCGGTGATCCAGAGGAGATACGGATGCTCATCCACAAAACAGAAGATGTGAATGCTCTGGTAGGTGATGCTATGGTTTTGCCTTCTCAGGCCCTCTTAACCTTTCTGTACCATGGTCCTCTCTGGTATCTGGTGAAAGCTCTGGACTGCTTCTCAGAATTCTGTTTTCAAATCCACAAAATAAAATATATATGGTTAGAATGGAAATCAATCATACATAAATACAGTTATCAAAATATTAAATATCAAATCTGTGATAGAATAATACATGTGCTTCTCTATTAGCACATTTAAATAGCAAGGTACGGCAGAAGATCTAATAATGAGAGTAACTGAAGAATAGTGATGAGCATGGTCAATATCTTGTGTTATCTGTGACCATGTTAGTGGGGTAGGAGCAAACCTGTGATTTCCGCAGGTGACCAAGTGACAATTACCGGTGACACTACTGAGATTGGCTGCCTACCTTCATAATGGAAGGAAATGTGAAATTCCCATTGGAAGTTAGTAAAAATAAAGATGTACTATTTTTGCACCTAGAACCTCTGCCCTACAGTAGGGGTTGACAAACTGTGGTCTGTCACCTGTTTTTGTACAGGCTACCAGCTAAGAATGGTTTTCATTTTTTTAAATGGCTGGGGAAAAAATGAAAAGAAGAATCATATTTTGTGACACATGACAGTTACTTGACATTCAGATTCCAATGTCAATAAATGAAATTCCGTTGGAGCTCAGCCATGGCTCCTTTCCCGCTACAGCAGCAGAGTTGAGTGGTAATTAATAACAAACTGTATGTGGCCCAGAAAGCCAAAGATATTTACTCTCTGGCCCCTTTGGAGGGAAAGTTTGCTGACCTCGGCCCTAGAGGCTCCATAAACCTGGGACCAGTGGGTGAACTCGGCATCCTGTGTGTAGCCTGGAATCATATGTAGTACATGTGTGTGCTTGTGGACATGTGTATTTTCTGTGAACAAGTAAAGGCATTTCATCATATTCTTAAAGGGGTGTATGGCCCCTGGGAGATTAAGAGCCCCTGGATCAGGAAGTTCTTGAAATAAACCTGCAGTGAAGAAAAGTGAAGGATTAGTCAATAATTTACCCTTTTGATAGTTTCCTAGACCTAGATTGAACAAGCAATTATATGCAGTACACGCTACTAATTCTCTTAATGTAAGTCAATTACCTTAATGCTCTAGTCCTTTGGGGAGAGGAGTTGTCTTTGAAATCTCTAGCGTTGGGTAGAAACAACAGAGAGGGTCAAACACAGCAGCAGAAGAAGAGCTTTACCACAGGGAAATGAATTCTGTCTGAGGTGGGATCTCTGTCCAGTGGGCTGAATGCTTTATTCAGGAGAGTCGTTTCGTGCAGCCCTCGTCCTGTGGCAGAGTGCAGGTTGGTGTGGCTTTTTGAAAAAGCTTTTGGCAGCTTCTCTCCAGCTGGCACTGAAAACAATGGGGCGGTGTTTTATGATGTTTTTGCAAGGTAAGCACAGATGAGGCCAGGGCCAGACTCCTTGAGAAGGCAGTTGGGCATTTGTCCAGAGCCTGTGGGGCCTGACCCGGGCTTCTGAGAGGAGCTGAGGCAAGCCAGCTGACTGCCCGGGTGTCCTGCCATCACTGGAATTGGCCTAGCCTATTTTGTGGCTGTGGCCCAAGCCCAGGCAAGCCCAAGGCAAAATTAGTTACTATCTTTTCCTGATGATTATGAGCAGACAGAACTTTTGTTCAGTCATACATACCGAGAAAGATTGCACTGTCCTCTGAATGGCCTTTATTTCTCCTTAGGAAAGTGACAAATGGTTGCTGGCTGGTACGGGTTAGGAAAGCTTAACTTTATACAGTTGTAACCTAACTGTATTACTGAATCAGATAGGTTAACCATAGTAACACATAGACCCCAAATGATAATTGCTCAAACACAGGAGAAGCTTAGTTCTCTTGTGAACAGATTAGCGAGGTGGCTCTTTTCCACATAGGGTCCCAGGTATCAACATGTAGCTTCTAAGGTCACCCAAGGGCTTCATCTTCAGTCCAGCCAGCCAGAGGGGAAAGGGAGCAAGGAAAGAGAGCTTAGGAGGATTTTTATGGATCGTCTTGGAAGTGGCATAATCACTTGCACACACAACCCATTGACCAGAACTTAGTCCCACGCCACACCTAACTACAAGGGAGGTTGCAAAATTCATATAGCTGTGTCCCTAAAGATTGGAGAACATGAATAGTTAGCAATCTTGGCCACACAAAGTTTTGGTACTGCCGAATTTTAGGGAATTTGAGTGATAACACTTATTTGTCTGTGTAGTGTCTTACTCATTTAAGAGTAATTTACTGAGTTCGGACCCAGTGTTGGGTGCTAGGGCTACAGCAGTGAGAAGATCACTCTTTCCCTCTTGGAGCTTGCAAGTTGGCAGAGAAGCCAACAATGAGAAATCATACTGACAGCCATTTTGAAAGGGGAAATGCAGGACACTATTAGGGGCCCAGTGTAATCATGAGGGACTGATGAATGATGTGCAAACTGACAGTTAATGGGTGCTGTTGTGGAGTTGGGATGTGTGGCTTTTGGATACGTCAGCAGGGAGGGGTGGGATAGAGGGAGGAAAAGCGATACATGAAGGAATGCCTGACTTCCTTCCGGTGATGGTGTGGCTCCTTGGGGTCCCAGTGCTTTCTTCCCCTCTCCCCTCTGTTGACCCCCCCCTTCTATCCCCCTTTTCCTTCCCTCAGGTGAGTGTAAAGAACCTCATTTGATTCTCTCCTCTCTTAGCAGGTATGTTGGAGACAGTGAGCTGTTCTCGTCATGTCATGCTTTTCTGTTGTCAGTACTTCTTTGGATCAGTCGTGTTGACCGTCTTGCTGGGGGTGGCTTGGCAGTTTAGGGAAAGTGATGGTTAACGAAGAGCATATGGAGATGGAAGACAAATAAGGATTAGCAATCTAAGTCTGGGGCTTCACTTCAGGAGGGAAGAGAGGCCACTAACCAGTACATTTCAATGTCAAGGAAGGGAAATAAATAACAGAGGTGCCTTCTGTTAGCGGGAGGACAGTATCTGTTTTCTTCTCTTCTCACCCTTTGCTTTTCTTTCTTTACCCATATTTATTTTTCCTTTTTATCCTAGGTTCTGATTTTTTTTTTTTTTTTTTGCTTTCTTTTTTCTTCCCCACCTTCCTGTGTCTTTTGATGGGTTGCTTCTTCTTTGATATTTATATCACCTTTGATTAGGTGATCCTGCTATGGGAAACAATCTCATTTAGCTTTGCCTCTTGGTGTTTTTCCAAGCTTTATTTCCCGCCGGCAGTATTCATGGACCCTATGGATCAAGCGAAGTTTTTCAACCCATTGATATTTATTTTTTTCTCACCTCTCCACTGTTCCCGTCCCATCTGCCCTTTTAGACCTATTGTTTCCTCCACTGAGTTGTCTTAATTCTCCCTTCCTTTCTGCTGTCTCTTCTGCCACCTCCCTACCCAGCCAAAGAAACCTCTATCTGCTCTCACCTCCCATAGCTCCTTTATCTCACTGACTACTTTACTTGAGCTATTTACTTTTGAGAGACTATGTGCTCGATGACATGGTGGCCATGTCATTCATTCTCTTTGGCTCAGTGGCCCCGTTCAGTCTTTGCAGCACATGTTGAGTGAATGACTAAACCTTGCTTTCTTACTCATGTTGAGCCAATTCGTGGTGGCCCATTTTTCATTTCTGCCAATGAGGACACATTGTCCAATAGTGTCTGGCTTTGTTAGTGTCCCTCAGGTCTCAGTTGTAAGACTGAAAGTTCTCTGTGTAAGATTGAAAATCTATAGGTGAATTTGAGGAGCCACTGAAGAATCAGGAAGGGCACTCTTAGTCTTCCTGTGGTTTCTCTGGCTAGTGGCATGCCTGGGCCTGGAAATGTGGGAAGACAGTGTACACTCTGAGAAATCCATTTAAATGGACCGACATGTGGTTGATAACTAGAAAGATTTTAGAAGCCTTTATCAGACTTCAGACTAACAAATGGAGCTCGAGGTGGAGTATCTGAATTCAAAATGAATGCACAGATCCTGAAAACCAAAATTTGAACTCAATAAAGTCATTTTTGGGAACATGACACCAACAGACAGTTGTACAGTGTCATACTGGAATGGGGACAGAGATAATTAGTGCCTGTCATTGGTGAGTGGTGAAGACAGGGAGGGCACCATTCCATGTGAGAAGGGGTTGAAAAAACTGTTTCAGTTTTAGTTTATGTTTTAGACCTGAGAAGGACAAGAGAACTACCTTAAATAGTTCAAATGTTGTCAAGTTAAATGGAACTAGACTTACCATTGTATCAGTGGTTGAAAGCTACAGAAAATATTTCCAGATCAAAATATAAGAAATAACTTAATAGACAGAGCTGTATAAAGAAGTAATGAGCTGACTTGACAAGTAATAAACTCCCTGGAAGACCACTAGACTGGTGGTTCTAAAGGAGACCAATTGTGGCACATGGGCTACTCTTCTACCCTGTACCCTTACCCAACATTGCTAATGGTTTATGATAGTTTTTTTTCTTTGAGTCTTAAAGACCAAAATTTCTTCTTAGGACAGCACTATTAAATTGGAGTTGGCTTTTAAATAGAAACCTCCTTCCCCTGCCTGGACTAGGTGATGTTTAAAGTCTTTTAACAGCCATGAAAGACTACAATTCTAAGATTTGTAAGTCTCACGTGATAGCATACCCATGGTATTTATTTCTTTTTTGAAGTATCATTAACAGTTATGAATACACACAAACACACACACACACACACACACACACGTTATCATACCAAAGAAAATCAACAATAATTCATTGGTATCTTCCAATACCCAGTGCATATTCAATTTTATTTTGTCCTCAGTAGCTTCAAAACTTTTTTTTTACAGTGATTATTTTAATCCATCTAATTTATACAACAAAATGATTTTGTCTGGCTGTTAATGTTTATTATTTTCCCTAGTAGGATCTGGCCCAAGTATATTGATGCATTTTGCTTGCACTCTCCAATTCCAAGATATGAAGGGATGATATGTGAATGCAATAGAATAAATCTTGAGGTGAAAGCTAAGCTTACATTGGTAAACAACTTATAATGAAAAAAGGGGAGACAACCATTAAAGCTTTAGTTTTTAACTATAAACATCAATTTGGGTGATAGTGGCCTGCTACTCTCAAGATCCAGGTGAGAAAAAAGAACTGTACCAACAAGGTATGACAAGAGTTTTCTAAAAATAAATAAGACAAATTACCAATAGTAAACTTGTAATTGTACTGTGTGTGTGTTTGTGTAGGGTTGTTGTACTATTTTTTTATATCAAAATGATCACACAAGTCTAGTTAACAGATTCTATCACCTCACATAACTACAAAATTTTTTTTCTTATCATGAGAACTTTTAAGATCTATTCCCTTAGCAACTTTCAAATATGTAATACGGTATTATTAACTATGGTCACCATGCTGGACACTATATCCCCATGACTTACTTATTTTATAACTGGAAGTTTGCACTATTTCTTCTAAAAATAGAATATATTTTTTGAATCCACTCAGAAGGGTGCAATATGGCTCTACCTAAAGACCCTTGAGTGATAAATTTAATACCTTCTTTAAATTTTTCTCAGCTTGATTCTATCTTGTCAAATTCCCTAGAACATTAGGAATACAGACTATATAGCACAGCATTTAGGAAAATTTTTTAATTTATTTATTTGAAAGAGAGAGAGATTATGAGCAGGGTGAGGGGCAGAGGGAGAAGCAGACTTCCTGCTGAGCAGGGAGTGGAACTCGGGGCTCAGGGCTCCATCCCAGGACCCTGGGATCATGACCTGAGTCGAAGGCAGATGCTTAACAGACTGAGCCACCCAGGTGTTCCTGCACTATTTCTTTTAGAAATAGAATATATTTTTTGAATCCACTCAGAAGGGTTCAATATGGCTCTACCTAAAGACCCTTGAGTGATAAATTTAATACCTTTAAATTTTTCTCAGCTTGATTCTATCTTGTCAAATTCCCTAGAACATTAAGAATACAGACTATATAGCACAGCATTAAAAAAATTTTTTTTAATTTATTTATTTGAAAGAGAGAGAGAGAGAGCATGAGCAGGGGGAGGGGCAGAGGGAGAGGGAAAAGCTGACTGCATGCTGAGTAGGAAGCATGATGAGGATTCGATCCCAGGACCCAGAGATCATGACCTGAACCGAGGGCAGATGCTTGACTGACTGAGTGCCCCTAGCACAGCCTTTTAAGCTTCTAGATTTTTGAGTGTTTTCCCTCACTTACATGTATCTTACTTGATTTTTTAATTTTTTTTTTCAGAAAGTATTGATAGGGGCGCCTGGGTGGCTCAGATGGTTAAGCGTCTGCTTTCCGCTCAGGTCATGATCCCAGGGTCCTGGGATTGAGTCCTGCATCGGGCTCCCTGCTCAGCGGGAAGTCTGCTTCTCCCTCTGCCTGCCGCTCCCCCTGCTCGTGCTCTCTCTCTCTCTCTATCTCTGTGTCTCGAAAAAAAAAAAAAGAAAGGAAGTATTGGTAATAGGGATAAAAACCTGAGATATTTTGTTAGCTTAGAGATCTGGGCACTTTCTAAATTAGAGCTAAATCAGAAACTGCTGGGCACAAGGAAGCTGCAGGCTGGAGTGGCAAACTGTCGTCCCACAAGTCACAGAAGCATGCTGACCCATTCCGCTCTCACTGAGTGTTGCTATGCAGGATTGCAGGCTTGGTGTGGCCCAGACTTCTTACATTTTTAAGAGAAAATACAGGAACTCTTTAAATTGTTACATGTTGGTTCCAAAAAGTGATCCAACATTGTTGAGGCCAAAGAAAACACATCTGTGGGCCAAATCTGCCCTGCAGGCCACCGTTTCGCTAACCGTGGATGAGATCAGCAAATATTCCGCAGTTAAGGTTTCTCTGGCCACCTGTGTCTGGAAATCCAAAGCGTGAAGCCAATGGTCTCATGTTCTGGAGAGAGCAGTGGTCTGTGTTCTTCAAATGTTGACAGTATTTCTGGCTCACTGGCCTACGGGGAGGCTGGTGGTCCCTTCCTAGCTCCAGGAGGGGTGCTTTTTGTCCTGAGGGTAGGTGCCTCTCGCTCAGCACGTGCCTGGCAATACTGTCACATCTCCTGCTCCTTGTTGGACCACTGCCCGGGATGTGGGGCTGTGGTTTGGAAGCTATGACCTGTGTCCTGTAGAGAATGATTCATGAACTCCAGACGGCACTGAGCAGGCTGCAGCGATGTGGCCTCACGGCCATTTAAAATGTGTGAAGGCAGGTCTGGTTAGCATCACTCCTAATTATCCTCCAGGGGACGCCCGACAGTGTGAGGCTCCATTTCTTCAGTACTGGCCTTGGAGGTACAAGAGTCATCCTCCGTGAATGATACATCTTACAAGGGTATGCGATTTGTACCATCCAGATAATAGAGATAGTTGTTTGGAACTCTGGAAACACTCCAAGTGTAATGCCCTTAGTATTCCTTTGCTAAACATTGTTACAGCACAAAGAAAAATCTTGCATTTAAAAGAGGTACATTGTAAATAGCTTGAGAATGTGAACATCTCTGGGATAAAGGGTTATGGCTCTTTTTTTTTTTTTCCACATTAGATACTACATTTGAGGGGAGGATGTAAATATGAATAAATGAGCTGTATTTTTCTTTGAGTCTTCTCAATCTATGTATAAATTCAGTGCAGTTGAATTTGGAGGGGGGGGGGCGGATAGGACTTTGGCTCCGGAAATGTGATAAAATCTTCTAAACTTCAGTATCTAGAGGAATAGACATGTGAGAAGACTCTTAAAAAAGAAAATCAATGAAGGGAGAGTCTCACAAAATCTATTAAAACAAATTATAAAAGTATAGCAGTTAAAACAGTGTGTTACTGGCACAGGAATAGACAACTAAATTAGTGGAGCAGGGAGTCCAGAATTAGACCCAAGTGTATATGGACAGTTGGTATAAAACAAAGGAAGCTTTGGAAACCACAGGGATGACATGGATTACTTAATAAAGGGTGTCGAGACAAAGGGCTGATCAAAAGCTGAACCCTTCCCTAATTTCTTATACCAAGATAAATCTAGAGGTAGAAAATAAAAAGATGGAAGTAGTGGAATAAAAAAAGGGAGAAATATTTTTTTCAGTTGAGGGGAAGGGCTTTCTAAGCAGAATAGCAAAGATAAAAACGAAGATGGAAAATGTGGATACCTTTGAATATATAAAAACTGTGAACTTTTGTGTATTAAATCATCACCAAAAACAAGATTAAAGGATAATCAAAGATAGGTACACTATCTGTGAAAAGCATTAATATTCCTAATATATAAAAAAAACTTGCAAATTATTTAGAGAAAGATAAACACCTTACTAGAGAAATGGGCAAAGGACACACAGAGGACACTCACCAAAATAAAAATGCAGATAGCCAAAACATTATATGAAAGGGTGTCCAATCTCGACTTCACCCAGAACCCAAGAGTTCAAATACAACAGCCCCACGGTGCCCGTCAGAGCAGCAAAAGGGAAAAATAAGACCTCAAGGAGGGTGTAGTTGAAGGGACACTCTGAGGCCTTTTTGGAGAAAGTTTAATTTGTACTCACCTTGGGAGGGTTTGGCAGTCTGTATCCACATTCAGCTGTGTACACCCTTTGACACAGCAACACGACTCCTGGGAATATACCATAAGGGAAATCACTGGACAGCAATATATATATATATATATATATATATATATATATATATTTGTTGCTTTGTATTTTATAATAAGAAATTGGAAATTACTAGTACTTTATGTCTTAACTATACTTCAGGACATATGTATGTGGCAATATTATGCTATCTTTAAAAGGGGTGGTTTATGTCAATTTTTACTTATTACATATATTTATTGATAGGTAAGATCTTCAAGATATTTTTATGAATGGAACAGCCAGTTGTTAAACAGAGCATATCATATGCATATATAAATATGTAAATATAAACATATATATATATTTAAATATAAGAAGCGGTCTAGAAGAATATTCTCCAAAAGTTTAATTATAGTTGAACCTGGGTAGTGGGATGTTTGCTTTTTTGTTTATTCCTTCGTGTGTTACTGATATTTTTTTGTTGATAAATGGGAAAAACATGTATTATGTATTATGTTGATAAATGGGAAAAACGAATACATTTATATAACACACACACACACACACACACACACCACACACCACACACACCACACACGAAAGCCAACAAACCAACTTGCCAACTTGCTCATATTTCATATAAGGGCATGACTTTTTAAATGCACTTATCCTATTTGTCTGTTTACGTGAGTGTAGAGCGTACCTCAGTGTCATGGTGCTCATCACCCATAGTGACAGACCGAGAGTTGTCCCCATCTCATGTTACATTATGAGGGGCTTTCCTGTGGTATTAGTTGGAGCCTGAGGGATGGTGGTAGGAGCTGTTGTCCCTTCAGTAGGGTTCTTTTCTTCTACCATCATGTTTCCCCCTTCTGGAGGAATTTAAGGGAGGACCCCCTGTTTTGATATTGAAGATGGAAAATATATGAGATTCTGGACAGCAGTATTGTAAAACTGCATGTCTTTTTACTTAGCCATGTGAACAACATTTCATTTCATAAATTCTGGGAAAATAATTTTTAAAATAGAAATATAGTTGACATATAACATTGTATTAGTTTAAGGTATACAACATAATGATTCAATATTTGTATACATTGCAAAATGATTGCCACAATAAGTCTGGTAAACATCTGTCGGCATATACGATAATAAAATATTTTTTTCCCTCACGATGAGAACTTTTAAGATCTACTCTCCTAGCAACTTTCAAATATGCAATACAGTATTATTAGCTATAGTCACCAGGCTGTATATCTCCATGATTTATTTATTTTGTAACTGGAAGTTTGTATTTTTTGACACCCTTCACCTATTTCTCCTACCCCCCCACCCCATCTCCTGCCTCTGGCAACCACCGTCTGTTCTCTTTATCTATGAGGTTGGTTTAGTTTAGTTTAGTTTTTCATTCCACATGTAAGTGAGATCATATAGTTTTTATCTTTCACTGACTTATTTCACTTACCATAATGCTCTTAATGTCCATCCATGTTGTTGCAAATGACAAGATTTCCTTCTTTTTTTTATGGTTAAATAGTTTTCCATTGTGTGTGTGTGTATATATATATATATATATATATATATATATACACACACACACACAACATTTTCTGTGTTCACTCATCCATCAATGGACATTTGGGTTGTTTTCATATCTTGGCTATTGTAAATAAGGCTGCAGTGAACATGGGGTGCATATGTCTTTTTGAGTTAGTGTTTTTGTTTTCATAGGATAAATACCCAGAAGTAAAATTGCTGAATCACATGGTAGTTCTATTTTTATTTTTTTTGAGGAACCTATGAACTATTTTCCATAGTGGCTGTAACAGTTTACATTCCTACCAACAGTGCATGAGGGTTCCCCTTTCTCCACATCCTCGCCAACTCTTGCTATTTCTTATCTTTTTGATAATAACCATTCTGACAGATGTGAGGTGATCTCTCAGTGTGGTTTTGATTTATATTTCCCTGATGATTAGTGATGTTGAGCACCTTTTCATGTTCCTGTTGGCCATCTGTATGTCTTCTTTGGAAAAATACCTATTCAGATCCCCTGCCCATTTTTAAATTAGATTGGGGTTTTTTGCTCCTGGATTGTATGAGTTCTTTATGTATTTTGTATATTAACCCCTTAACAGATATATGATTTGCAAATACTTTCTCCCATTCAGTAAGTAGCCTTTTTTCTTTTTTTTATTATGTTCAATTAGCCAGCTATCATTAGTTTTTGATGTAGTGTTCAACAATTCATTACTTGTGTGTAACACCCAGTGCTAGTAACCACATGTG
Organism: Zalophus californianus; assembly: GCF_009762305.2. Classification (NCBI taxonomy): domain Eukaryota; kingdom Metazoa; phylum Chordata; class Mammalia; order Carnivora; family Otariidae; genus Zalophus; species Zalophus californianus. The sequence goes on along the minus strand of NC_045597.1, from coordinate 157,446,349 downwards.
CTTTTTTTTTTTTTTTGATGATTTCTTTTGTTGTGCAGAAGCTCTGTAGTTTGTTGTAGACCTGCTTATTTATTTTTGCTTTTGTTGTGTTTGCCTTTGGTGTCAGATTCAGAAAGTCATTGCCAAAGCCAATGTCAAGGAGCTTACCACTTCTGTTTCCTTCTAGGATTTGTATGGCTCAGGTCTTAGATTTAAGTCTTTAATCTATTTTGAGTTCATTTTTGTGTGAGGTGCAAGATAGTCATCCAGTTTCATTCTTTTGCATGTGCCTGTCCAGTTTTCCCAACACATTTATTGAAGAGACTGTCCCTTCCCCATCATATATTCTTGGTTTTGTTGTTATAAATTAATTGACCTTATACATGTGGGTTTATTTCTGGGCTCTCTCTTCTGTTCCATTGATCTGTGTGCCTGTTTTAGGCCAATACCATACTGTTTTGAATACTATAGCTCTTTAGTATAATTTGAAACAGGGAGTGTGAAACCTCCAACTTTGTCCTTCTTTCTTGAGAGTGTGTTGGCTATTTGGGCTCAAAAAATAATTTTTGATCATTAGTTTCAGTTAGGATAAAAATCGAGTACAAGTTTCCAGACACTTCTTGATTTTCTAATTTCTTTTACATTGAGAATATACTTGTAATCAGAAGAAATTTTAAAGTTTTGTGGAAAAGAAAAAAAACTGTGGAAAAGAGATAACTCATATTTTAAAAATGAATCAGAGATGATCACATACTCAGATTATTCTTAAAAGACATGCTTAAGTTAAAAGGATATAAAGTATATTTTAGTTTGATTAGCTGTGCTGGCCCTGATTTTTACCAAGGATATGTTACTTTCTATTTCAAATGTTAAATAACCATATAATTATGACAGCCAGAGGACTTTCCAACTGTAGTTTTATAGACATATTATTATTACAGCTGACCTTAAAAGAAAAGAAAGAAATACAAAGAGCTTAAATGTAGATGTTACTCAGTGAGGGTAGAAACCTGAGGGAGGGGGTGGGGTTTTTCTCAAGGAGGTTGCATGGCTGGTTATAGTCACGTCGCTTGCCAACTTTCTGCTTAAAAGGATGTTCCTGGCAGTTGGTCTAGGATAGTACGGGTACTTGCTGTGTACTTTCTAAAGTCATCGGGAGGTAATACAGGCTACCTTCTCCTTCTCCTTTAGTCTCCCTTCTTCAACACCTCCCTGGCTTTCCCTATCCACACATGCACAGATTTGCTTTCTGATATAACCCCTTCACAACCAGACCTGGTATGTCCCCGCTTCATATATTTTATTTGTTGGCACATAATCTGTATCAGTCACACTAAAATGCATGCATGGAGGGAAAAGAACACTGGGCTAACCTCAGAGGCAGAAGCCTCTTCATCTACTCAGACCTCACTTCCCTGTCTGTACAATGGCCACCATAACACACTTTTTATAAGGTTATAGCTAGGGAAATGAAATGGTGTATGTATCTCTGTTAGGATTAGATTTGGCTGCATTTGACAAAAAACCAGTAACCGTAAAATAGTAGCTTTTAATAAAGTAGAAGTTTATTTTACTACAAAATAGAAGTTCATTTATTTCCTATATACAAGTCTAGAGACAGGCTGTCCAGGACTAGCATGATACTTTGTGGTTATAGGAGCCAGTCTTTATCTCCTCTTGTGCTGCCGTTCTTGGCAGGTGGCTTCTACCTCATTGCCCAGAATGACCACTTGAGTTCCAGCCATCACATCCAAATTTCAGCTAGGAGGAAGGAGGTTGGTGGAAGAGGGGTGTGCCTCCTTTCTCTAAGGATTCTTTCACGAGGATTGCTTACATATTGTACAGAACCATATCAGGTGGCCATGTACTCAGCTCAAAAGCAGCATTTATTATGAAAGAAAGATGTGGGGGCAAATCAGCAGTCTTTGCCATGGTATATGAAAGACTTCTGTGACCTAGGAAATGCTTCAAGTACAAAACAAATTGATGTAAATTGCCATAAAGCAACCTCACTACATTCACCCATTCACCAAGTGTTTATTAGCTATTTACTGGAGACGTGGCATGAGGACCGGCACCCCATCCACTTCCTTATATATTTCTTAGTCAATTAATGTTGTCTCCCAAGAAAAGGGTTCGAGGGATTCATGTAGCTGTGATTTTCCCCCACTTTGCCGAGCATGTGGGGACAGAACTTTCGCTAAGGTACTATATCCCTTTCTTCGGGAGATGGGAAAGAGAAGGGTGACATTGGAGCATGTAATAAATGGCAGCTCTCTAGCTCATCAGTATAGACTGCGTGTTTTTCCCTGCAGCTCATAGAGGTCCTGTCTTTTGTCATCAGTGCTTCATGTTGATTTACATCTTGTGTCCTCACTTACTTTGGATAGATGCCTTTTTCCCTATTTAAAGCACATGTGCTGGATTAGCTCTTCATCTTCTGCCCTCTTCCTTTCACATAGGGAACACTGTGTTTGAACAGGCGTGTCTTTTATTTGGGAAGCAAAGATATAAATAGATGGATAGAGAGATCCATCAGTGGGTGGGTGGATGGATAGATGGATAAATATAGATAAGCAAGCAAGCATGCATAACCTAATCGTCAGGCAGCATTGTCCCTTACTGGCTGTTTCTCAGGGGGGCCCCAGAATGTGCAGGACCCCTAAGAAAATAGAATACACAGTCCCAGGCTCAAAATACTCCATTTGGAAGGAATTCAGAGATGTCTAATACCCTTCATTCTAGTTTTTCAGGAATTGATGGTAGTGGGCTTTCTTTTTTTCATCTTGTTTTATTATGAAAATGTTCAGAGTCAGGAAACAGCCACAAACCCACCGCCAAGATGGAACAAACGTTAACACTTTGCTGTATTTACTTAATAAAAAACAGAAAATGAAATTTTATAGATGTAGAGCTTTTCTCCCACATAAATGCATGGTCCTTGGGTCATTCATGTCTTTACATAAATCCCACCTTATCTGGGACACTGTCCCCGGTCTTCCTATGTAAACCACCCCTTCTAGCAGCCTCCAACCTGGCTTGCTGGCGGTTTTCGCTGCTTGACTTATGTAGTGTATTTATTTGCTTGTCTTCTGTCTGTTTCCCTCCATGGGCATGTCAGCCTGTGCGAGAGCTGGATGTGGCTTTGTTCCTGATGAATCACCTGCGTGTCCAGCGGGGCTGGCGTAAACGAGAAGCCGGTGAACAGAACTCAAGCCTCTTTTAGGCTTCCTGACCCATCGTCTCCCTGCCTGCTTCTCTCCCCTGGGGGAACCACTGTCCTGAAGTTCTATATATCTTCCCCATCCTTGTCTTTATATAATCTAATTTTATTCATCTCTATGTGTGTGCATTATGTATACATACTCCAGAACAATAGATGGTGTTGTGCATCTTTAAAAATATTACATATGCAAACTATTTATATCCTCTGTCACTTGCTTTTTCTCACTCAACATTATGTGTTTGAGATTTATTTATGTGGATACATGAATATTTACTTCATATATTTCATATTCCTACAATATTCCTTTTAGGATTTTATCCCAGTGGGTCTATTTTTGGCCAGAGCCTTTTGTTTTTTTAGTTGTTTTTAAAGATTTTATTTATTTATTTTAGAGAAAGAGAAAGCACCCGAGAGCAGAGGGGGAGGGAGAGGGACAAGCAGACTTTGCACTGAGCACGGAGCCCGACCCGGGGCTGGATCCCACAACCCTGAGATCTTGACCCAAGCTAAAACCAAGAGTTGGTTACCCAGCTGACTGAGCCACCCAGGCTCCCCTTGGCCAGAGCCTTTTAATATCAAGATTTCACCTTTCTTTTGTCAGGGACTCTCTGAGTTTGACCTGTGGTAACAATTGTATCAATTCTAGAAATGGGTTAGAAAATGGATAATATGGTAAATTTTATGTGTATTTTACCATAATTAAAATATTTAAAAACTTATACCAAATTGTATACTTGGGAAAAAAAATAAATTAGAAGGGGAACCAAGTTAAGTGTGTTCAATAAGAATTGTACTCTGTAAAAATAAAATCACTGTAAATGGTATTTTTAGGGAGTGAATTTTACTCAGCACCATTGAATATGTTTATTTATAAAATTCTCTTTTTCAAGGAATTATGATTTCATTCTTGGTACTTTTAGAGAGAGGGAGAGAGAGAGAGAGATGGGGAGGGGCAGAGGGAGAGGGAGAGGGAGAGAGAATTGCAAACTGAGCGTGGAGCCAGATGCAGGGCTCGATCTCACAACCCTGAGATCATAACCTGAGCTGAAATCAAGAGTCAGATGCTTAACCTACTGAGCCACCCAGGCATCCCTCAATCTTAGTACTTTAGAAAATAGATTTCCCTCAAAGAAGACAAACAGATGGCCAGCAGGTACATGAAAAGGTGCTCAACATCACTAATCATCAGGGGGATACAAATGAAAACAACGAGCTATCACCTCATACCTGTTAGAATGGCTAATATTAAAAAGGCAAGTTGGTGCAGCCACTGTGGAAAAGAGTATGAAGGCTCCTCAAAAAGTTAAATATAGCGCTACCCTATGATCCAGCAATCCCACTTTTGGGAATATTTCCAAAAGAAATGAAATCATCATCTTGAAGAGATAACTGCATTCTTATGTTCATAGCAGAATTATTAACAGTAGCCAACAAACTAGCTATCTGTGGATGGATGAATGGATAAAGAAAACGTGATACACACACACACACACACACTGGAATATTATTCAGCTAAATATTATTCAGTTAAGAAGGAGGGAAGTCCTGTCATTTGCAACAACATGGATGAACCTGTGGGATTTTATGCTAAATGAAAAAATAAATAGACCAAGAAAGACAAACTTTGCATGGTATCACTTATATATGGAATCTAAAAATGAATGAATGAATGAATGAATGAATGAATGCAAATATGTGAGGTGATAGATGTGTTATGTCCATGGGGGGAATCTTTCCACAGTGTATGTATCTATCAAATCATCATGTTGTACACTTTAAATATCTTAACAATTTGTCAGTTATATCTTAGTAAAACTAGGGAAAAAAAGAAAATAGAATTCCCTCAGATGAATCACATATTTCAATATATAGTCCCCCCATATTAGTAAAGCTTTAGTGGCTTTTCTTTCAAGGAGGGAAAACTAGAGAACAAATATGTCAAGTTGCTCTACAGTAGTATTTAGAATTCTTGGTTTTCCTTTTTTAAGGTTGTTTTATTTTTTTATTTTTTAAAAATTTATTTATTTATTTGTCAGAGAGAGCACAAGCAGGGGGAGCTGCAGGCAGAGGGAGAAGCAGGCTCCCCCGCTGAGCAGGGAGCCCGATGCGGGGCTCGATCCCAGGACCCTGGGACCATGACCTGAGCCGAAAGCAGCCGCATAACCGACTGAGCCACCCAGGTGTCCCAGAATTCTTGTTTTTTGACAAGATTCTAGAAGTCAGAGAAGTCCATTTTTGCTATAACATGACAATTTGACTCTAGATATAGGTACAGAATAATTTCAGTGCCTGGGTTTTCTTTAGTACACATTTAAGTATCCTCCTTCTGAGCTTCCTATTAAAAGAATACTTGTTAGAGGACAAGGTTTTATTTAAAAAGCATTTTGTAGATTTTGTAGATATAATTGAAAAAGTTAGGAAAGATCTTACCATCTATAATTTTGAATAATGACTCAGTAGTCCTTGGCTAAATGCAAAATTGTTCTAGAAAGATCACATGATTGACCCTGTTTTGCATTTTGCTCATAAAAATCCTTCGGGGCTATGAATGAATATCTTGTTTTTAGAGATGTAGTCAGACTTTAGTTAGCTATTTAGCAATTTCAAAACAGGTCTTGTTAGGAATTTCCTAAATTTGATTGGTAATTTCCTTGAGCCCTAGTAAACTTGAATATTTAAAGACAATATTTAACACACAGTGTCAGTTAAATTAACTATCAGAGTATGGTTTTCTCTCTTTTTCTATTCAATTAGCAGACATTTACTGAGCATCTACCACATTCCTGGCATTGTGCCAGGGGCTGAGACTATCAGAGGAATGCCCCCTGGGTTGTAGAATCAGGTGGTTGAGACAGATATTTAATCGAGCTGTCAAAGGAAATGATCAGTGCTACATTGAAATAGAAATGTTCCATCACTGCACACTCCCTGTGTGGCCAGGACTCTTAGTGCAATAGATTGACCAACCCTCGACAACAGTGTCAGGAAGTACAGGGATAGGTGTCAGGGTGGGGATGGTGGGAGAACTGTCAAGCCCACCTACCATCTTTATTGACTTCTTTCTCCAAGCTACTACCGGTAACGATAATGATGGTAATTTCTTATTTGGGCAATTGATCTTTTCTCAGTCTTATATAAAGTATGACTAAAAAGATGTTTAGAAACTTTTAATTTTATTGAATTAAAAAACAGACTTTATTTCTTAGAGCAGTTTTAGATTCACAGCAAAATTGAGAGGGAGGGGGACACCTGGGTGGCTCAGTCAGTTAGGTGTCTGCCTTTGGCTCAGGTCATGATCCCAGGGTCCTGGGATCAAGCCCTGCATCGGGCTCCTTGCTCAGCGAGGAGCCTGCTTCTCCCTCTGCCTGGTTCTCCGCTCTCCCTGCTTGTGTTCTCTCTCTCTCTCTCTCTCTCTCAAATAAAGAAATAAAATCTCTAAAAAACATTGAGAGGAAGGTACCCTTCTATCTCCCGCCCCACACATGCATGGCCTCCCCCGTTATCAACATCCCCCAACAGTGGGACACATTACAGTTCATGAACCTGCATTTTCACATCTACACACCATTTCCACCCCAAAGTCCATAGTTTACATTAGGATTCACTCTTGGTGTTGTACATTCTATGGGTTTCGACAAATGTACAAGGACATGTACCCACCATCATAGTGTCACGCAGAATAGTTTCACTGCCCTAAAAGCCCTCTGTGCTCTGCCTGTTCACCCCTTCCTCCCCTGTGTTATTGAATTTTACGTATAACCTAAGCAAGAAGAGTTTGCCTGAAGCTCAAAGCAGCTCCAACTAGACTGCCTGCCAGAGCCCTCCAAACACATTCTGGAATTACCACTGACGGTGTTAGCCCCTTTGGTCATTCATGCTTCTATTTGAGAGCTGCTGTATTTAGCACAAATGCCCAAAGTTGATGTCAGGATCTGTGGCATAAAATCCTGCATTTTAAAACCAAGGAGTGGGGTGGATGTGTTCATGGCCAACTTGTTGGTCACCATCCTCCCTCCCTCATCACACATTGACCGCATTCGTCTTTACAGAAAAGTTGGAAGTCCCCAGACAGAACCACCTGTGTACTCCTGTGGGTTGGGGGTTTTCTGTGCTCCAGATGTCTTGATTACAATACAAACAGACCTATTTGCTTTTAGGGAAGCAAATGTTTTCTGTGTTCAACTGAGCTTGTAAAATTTCATTAAGAAGCTAATCATCTGCCCTGATTAAGTAAACACTGGATGTTTGGCATGAATATTTTAACTTCCTATTTCCAAGCTGGCTCAGCCTTCTCGAGGTTACTGATTGTCATCTGGGACCAATAATTTTTCAGTCACCTGTGCAGTTTTCCACTCTAGCATCACAGACTGCCCTCCCCATCCCCATTCAACTGGGGAAGAAAACCAAGGCTCTCCCCGAGCCCCAGCCATGAAACTGGTCCTCTACTGCTCATTAGAGGACTTTTCTCTCACAGTCTAACCAGTGAATCTCATAGCTGCCGGCTCCTGTGCAGAGCAGGAGACTAAATTCTGCGTCTTTTGAAATTCAACTTGAGATTGCAACCATTTTCCATCCTTCCACGTTTGCTTTTATAAACATTTTTTGGCTTTAACAAAGATCGGAGTTTTTCTTAGTGACATTAAGTATATGTCTATGAATATGTATTTAATATTAAGCATTTATTTTCAAACCTGGGAAAGAGCAAAAGAGATAAAGATGCACAGAGCTTAAAACAGTTGCTGACAGTGACTCAGACATTATTAATATTGTTATAGGCATGATGAACTGGAATGGTGGTAGAAAGGTTTTCTCTGGGGAAGAATACATTAGATACCATTTTCCAAAGTGTGTTTCTCAGAGTCTCAAACAAATCTGGCAAGTGTTTAGAAGGGGAAAAAAGAGGTTTTGTGGCTAAATAAAATTGGGAAGTACTCCTCCTGCAAAATTCCTGTGTGTTAGTGATTTATAGTATGCATTGCCATATTAAAGGCTGTGAGAATTTCTGAACAAATAGGAAATTTGTTCAACTTTCCTTTTTTTTTTAAGATTTATTTATTTGAGAGAGAAGGAGAGAGAGAGCATGCAGGGGGAGGGGCAGAGGAAGAGGGAGAGGGTGGGAGAATCTCAAGCAGACTGTGCTAAGCCAGAGCCCAATGCTGAGCTCAACATGGGGCTTGATCCCACGACCCCAAGATCACAACCCGAGCCAAAATCAAGAGTTGGATGCCTAACCAACTACGTCACCCAGGCACCCCTGTTTAACTTTCTTGAACAAAGTGTTTTGCAAAGTCATTTGGCTACAAATGCCTACTTTTTTGTTTCCTTAATTTTAATCTATCACCTGGAACTGACCTTCAAAACCAGTAGAACACACTTGTACTTTGTTGTAGAATGAGAATCTCTGGAATAGTCTAGGGCAGTGGTTCTTGAACCTGAGTGTGCATCAGAATCCTGGAGGGCTTGTTAAAATACAGGTCGCTGGGTCTTACCCCCAGAGTTTCTGATTTGAGAAGTCCAGGGTGGGCTGAGAATCTGTATTTCTAATAAGTTCCCAGGGCATGCTGCTGCCGCCGGTGGGGCCCACACTTTGAGAACAACTCGTCTGTGGTCAAGCTGGAAGGAAGACAAAAGTTCCATGGGGTAGCGGTAGTACTACAGGGGTGGCGCTAGACAACGTGCAGGTTAATTCACTCCTGTGGTCTCTACTGACTGAGCCTGCTGTGTTCCAGGCACCGTGCGAGGTGCTGGGGATGCATGCACGGGTGGTGGATGCAGGCCTGGTCTTTGCCTTCAGGAGCTTACAGGGTAATGGGAAGGCAGGCAGTAAACAGGCACAGGAAATGAGTCAGTTGGTCCAGATAAATTGGGAAGACCCCTGCGAGGGAAGCCTATAGTGTGCTTTGATACCAAACAAAAGGTGGTCTGGAAAGATCTCTGGGAGGTGGCAGTGACATTGAAGCTGAGACAGGCCGTGAAAAACTGGGGGGCCCTGAGATGCTGAGGTTAATGATTTAGCCAGGATAAAGACATGTGTGAAGACCCTGATGGGTTAGGGGAGAGTGGCAAGTTCCAGAGCCAAAAGAAGGCCAGTGTGGCTGGAGGCCAGTTAGCAAGAGAGAAAGTGCAAGGAAGGGAGGTCGGAGAGGAGACAAGGAAGGGCCAGGTCATCAGAGCTCATTGATGGAGTTTGGGTTTCATCCCAAGTGCAGAAGGCTCCGGTGAGTATTTAAAGTTGTGTTGTGTGAAGGCAGGGATGTGAGGGGGAAGAGCAGATGCTGGGAGAGCAGCAGGAAGACCGTGGCTGGCATCAGGGTAGAAATGGGGCTGTGGTGTGGCCAGGGCTGCTGTGTACTCGTGGGCTTTAGGGGGCGCCACTCACATGGGTTGCTTGTATCTACCTGAGGTGGAGACACCTGGATGGCCTCCGGGTCTATTACAGAGGTGGATTATACAGGACTTGATGATGGATCAGATGTAAGGCTCAACAAAGAGAGAGGTGCCAAGAACGACTCCTGGGCTCCTGGCCTGAGCAACAGACAAGAGAGGAGGAAGAGCGTGGAGAGACGGAGGAGGTGCCACTTCATTTCTGAGAGAGGGCCCAGAACAAAAGAGTTACTTTTCAGGAGACTGTGAAATGACCGTGGCCACTGTTATTCTGCAAACACAGTAATTGGCCTTTTGTTGGCACACAAAAGAAATGATGTTGGGGTTTGAGGAGCGTTCTTATTAGAGAGTTGCCCTATATATCACAGATCAGTGGCTGCCTGGTTGCCCTGAATTAGAAAACAAATAAGGCCATTTAACACTAAACATAATGTTGTCTTTCTCTAATAATTCAGAGAGCACTTCAGAATCTCACAGAGACCTATAGCATTGTGTGTAACAAACCACACCACAATTTACTGGTGAAAACAGCCGTGTTATTATGCTCATGGATTTTGTGGGTTAGGGATTAAGACAGGGCATAGCAGGATGGCTTGCCTGTGTTGCATGATGTCTGGGCTCCTCTGGAAAGACTTGTCAGCTGGGGTGCCTTGACACATATGAGGCGGGAGTCGTCTGGAGAGGTCTTCACTCCCATGTCTGGCGGGTGATGCTGGCTGTCAGCCTGCGCGCCTCTGCACGGCCTCTCCACCGGGCACAGGCCCTTCTTCACGGTACGGCGCCTACAGGCCAGTTGAACTTCTGACATGGCAGCTTAGGGCTCTAAAGGCAAGTCATCGTTGCAAAGATCTTGAATCTCTAAATTATCCAGGACAGGTAGCTGAGTCCATGTTCTGCTTAATAGAACGCTAGATCAGAAAGGGATTGCTGTGCTCAGCATGCTGCCTCAGGGATAATCGGATTTGGGGAAGAAGAGTCTCGTAAAAGGGAAGAGCTAGATGTTTTGCATTAAGCCAGATGACAAGGATATTCTTACTTTGGCTGTGAGCCAGTCATGTGGTAAACAAGTATTTTTCCACTCTCTTCCACTTGCCCGGCCCTGAGAGGTGAAGCCACAAAGCAGAGTTCCTGCTTACTGGATAATAAAAGGATGTTTATAAACTAGGACATAATAAGAACAGGTTTGAGTTATTTAAACATTACATGGACGCAGATTTCCCAAGACCTCTACTCTTGGGTCCATTCTGATGGGCTTCATCCATCAGCTAGCAATGCACAGTGCTGCAGATTTGGACATTATTCTTGATTTGGGTTTTGGGTAGCCTCCAATGATTGTAACACACCGTCTAAGTTAGATGCTCTAGCCCTAAGATAAGATCCTGGATCTAAGGCAGCAGATTTCAAAAAGGAAAGTATAGGCATCCCAGGAAGTGTGCAAGATGATTCACTGGGGGCAGTAGAATACCTACTTTTTTTTTTAATTTATTTTTTATTTTGTTCATCTGATCCTGTGCGGGGCTTGATTCACAACCCTGAGATCCAGACCTGAGTTGAGACCAAGAGTCAGATGCTCAACTGACTGAGCCAGCCAGGCGCCTTGAATACCTACTTCTATCTCTTAAAAAATTTTTAATATATATTTTTGTATGCACCTTATAGAATATTAAATCTAATAATATAGTAGCAAGTTTATAAAATTTATGAATGACTAGTTAAGTAAGTAATTTTGTTTGTGCTCAAAAAGTTGCTTTTTTCATTGATGGGGAGTTTATCCCTTATAGCTAATAGTATCGAAACTTTCTTATGCATACAAATCACCTGGAGAAACTTGATTTTTCTGTGCTCCGTGCAAGAGTTTAGAATTTGGGGAATTGGTTCACACTATCTGAGCTCACAGGAGACTGATTTATAAACCAAAATGCCAAATTTATAATTTTCTGATAGCTTGAAAACCAGACTTATCATTTATACATATTAGGCTTATTTTTTTTTTTTTTGGACAAAGTAATTTCTCTGAGGATGTGAAATATCAGACAAAAGGCTTGATGAACCTTAAACTAGAAAGAAAATTTGGGGTTCCTAAAGGCTGTTTGCAAGAAGCCAATGCAGTGTAGTAGTGGGTTATTCTTGGGATAGAATAGTGGCTAACGGTGTGAATTCTGGTGGCCAGACTACCTGTGTTCCAGCAGTGACCCAGCCGCCTCCCAGCTGCAGTGTGACCTTGGGCTAAGTAAGGAACCTCTCTGTGCCTCTTTCTCCATCTGTAAAATGTGGACACTCATAGTTTATACTCACTCTGAAAATGCTTAGATCAGGGGCTGGCACAGGCTAAGAAACCAATCAGTGTTGGTGATTCTTCTCTATTCTAAGCATGTTTCTTCCTAAAGAATTTCATTTTCGTCTAGAATCAGCAACTCCTGGAGGGATAGTCTTATCACTTAACATCCTCTTTTCAATATTCCTCAATTTCGTTTGGTGCCTTTGTCATTTCAGTATCTGAATCCCTTATGGGACTGGGATTCTTTCTGTATCCCCAGAACCTATCATGATGCCTGGTTCTGAAACACTGCCCTTAAGAGTTTATGGCTTTACATGTGCCTTAGAGCAGGTCTTTGGATTGCAGTTCATTTGGTCCAAATTGTATTGCTTTTGGCCAAAGGCATGAGCAGACTTAGAAAGAAAAGTATAGATCCCAGTTGCCAACTCAAAAGCTTCGGAGTCTAGCAGGTGGTTCCTTCTGGTGGGTGAAGAAGGCGCTGGTGGGGGGAGGGGAGAGTGGTGCTGACCTAGAGCATTTGTGCCCCAATAAAGACATCCAGATTTAGATTTCAGAAACCTGTGCGGGCCAAGCAAGATCTCTGAGCAGATTTGGGGTCTAATTTTTGAGCTCTGGTATAGATCAAGATAGGGCTAGATAAAAATGTACAAATATGTTTTATTGCTTCTCCTACAGTGTGAATTTAAGGGCTAGAACAGTGTCATTTCTCTTTGTGTGAAACCTCTCTCTCCAGGCCCATTGTAAAAATGATGAGAAAGCCCTTCTCATTTCGTAAAATGAGTCAAATCATTTACATAACCAGTATGTTAAGCGCATTATCAAAAGTAAGTCTGAGTTTAAATGCTGCTATGTATAAGTAAGGGCTCATAGTTACTGCTAAACGTTTCTCTCACTGGGTAAGTTTGAGGGTGAATGTTTCCTAATGCCAAGCACCTTCTGTCATGAGTAATGCTTCTGCAGGTCGTATTTAATGGTGAGTTAACTCCCAGGAAAACTCAAGCATTTGGCTAATCTGTCCATTGTCTTTTAGACACCGAACTGCATTTTCTGAACTTCTCTAGAGTTCAGGGGCTCTTCTTAACCAATCTCTCTTCCTAGCTGCTCACAGGAGCTTGCCCACAGGAAATGAGATGTATCTTGTGACCCACTGTCTGTGGTTGGGGCTCACTCTGCCTTTACGTCACCCCAGTAATTACAAGTGACTGTGGCAGCAATTAGAATTTGTTCACCAAAGATGAAAGGCTTGTCTGGTCAGCTCTTCTGGCAAGTGTCACCTCCCACAATGTTGAGCGTATCTTGATTTTGTTCATCTGATCCTATGCATCTCTCGTTACAAGACCTGCTAGCGAGGATGTTTATGTGGCCCTTGGGCATATTTTCTCTCTTCCTGTTTGGCTAGTGCCATCTTGATTACTCTGGAATTTAGTTGAGAATGGGTCGGACACCTTAACCTCCCCCACCTCTGTCCCCAGCCTATCTTCTTTCCCTCCTTCCATCAGCCAGCCAGAACGGGCATGTTGGAGAAAGAGTGAAAACATGGATTAAATAATACCAGGCAATGTTTGTTAATTGCTCACCATACAGTAGGAACTGTGCTAAGTGCTTTATGAGCAGCATTTCATTCCATCTCACATATCCCCAGGAGGTAGGTTCTATTCCTGTTTCCACTTTACAAAGAAATGGAGGCTCAGGGGAGGGTTAGTGACCTGCCTGAGGTCATATAGCTCTAGGTGGCAGGGTCAGTCCTTGAACAGGGTCCTTCTGCCTCCAGAACCCACCAGGTTATACTGGGCCATCCTCAGAGGTGGCTAAAGTCCAAGGCAGAGTCAGCTAAGTCTAAACAAAGCCTGGGGACCAAGAGGAAGGGACTACTATTTGGGAGAGATATTGCTTGGAAAGCATTGCTAGGAGGGCCTGGGGAAGGTTGAGGGCTAAAAAGTAAGCCGTCTTGGGTAGGGGAGAAAATCAGGAGGAAGCAGACCTACTGAGCAGAGTCGGGCCAGGGAAGCCAGCGCTCTGTGGCAGGGGTGCGGGTGAGAGACCTGGTGGTAGGGGAGGGCTGCAGGGAGGGGAGCAGTGGGAGGTGCGGGAATCCTGTCGCAGGATGACCTTGTTCTCCCATAGAAAATGGACCGCGCGCACGTGTGTGTGTGTGCATGTGTGTGTGTGTGTGCGTGTGCGTGTGTGTGTGCATGTGCGCGCGCGTGCGTGTGCGTGTGTGTGCGTGTGCGTGTGTGTGCGTGTGCGTGCGTGTGTGTGTGTGTAGGTGGAGGGAGATGGGCTTCATTACAGCACATGCTCAGCGTGGAGGCAAAGCCTGCCCTTCTTCCATTTAGAGACAGTGCTGTGGGGAGGGGCTCTCCTGAGGGCTGCTTTTCAGCTGGGGGAAGTGCATGACCCGCCTGACCCAACAGTGTGGCCCAAGAGAACAGAGGAAAAAGGCTTCCTGTGTCAGGCACTTCTGGGAACCCCAGGAACACACAGCTGTGCTTCCCTCCCTTCCACTTCAGCCCCATCTTCCCCGCCCTCTTGACCTCGTGCTGCCAGAGAGGGTCCTGCTACCCAGACACAGCTGGGAGTGTCTGAGGCCAGACCTCCCAGGACCTGAGGAATGCACAAAGCCCTCCACTCAAGCCGGTTGGAAATAAAGTCTTTTCTCACCCTCTGAATAAAGTTTCTCTAGGAACACTGGTCCTAGCTGAGTGACATGGCTGGTCTGGGCTATGGGTCTCCCAGCACACCTCATCCTCTGGAAATTCATCCTTCTGAGGAATTCTTGAAGAATGCAAAAGAGTTAGGTACCCTCTGTGACCCTGCTTCCTTTTCTGGTCTTTTATAAAGCTCTTTGGTGGAACCACTCCCTGCACTGTACTCTGGTCAAACCTCTCCTTACAAGAAATCGTGTTCGCGTTCTCCATCCCCAGCACCCTTCTCCAGCACTGGGCCTGTACTGGCCTGTTATGAAGCTATCCACCCACGCCTTCTACTTTCTGTGACTCTGTTCCAACATCCAGACTTCCCATGCCTGGAACCAAGCCAGCAGTTTGATTTTAATAGGAGCTTCTAATCATTTCATATGCGGGTTTGGGCTAGCCAGAGACAAGGAAATAAATGTTCCACATTAAAAAAAAAAATCAGTGTCTTTTTGCCCTACTTCCACAAGTCACTAGGTTCCCAGGAACTGCTTATTTGTGGCCTGGCCATGGACATTAATGTCTTAATGTAGGTGAGGTCTCACAGAAATCAGAACTCTGCAACAGGTAGCCCTCGTTAGAGGGGGCACAGGTGAGCTGAACTGATAAGGAACGTTAGCTGAGCCTCGTAGCTGCTTGTTACCAGCTTTTTAGCAAGCCTTCCTACATACTGGGTAAGTAAGGCGCAAGACCAAGGCCCCAGTCGAGGGCAACAGAATTGATAGGAAGTCTGAAGGGCTGAAGGTTCTGGGATGGTCAAACAGCTTAAAAAAATTTTTTTTGTTTGTTTGTTATTGAAGTATAATTGACAAACCATGTTGTATTAGCTTCAGGTGCACAACATGGTGGCTCAACAATTCTATACATTACACAGTGCTCATGATGGTAAGTGTCGTTGCCATCTATCACCATACTACGTTATTACAGTATTATTGACTATATTCCCTGTGCTGTACTTTTCATCACAAACAGCTTTGAAACAAGGCCAAGCCCTACCTGTAATGGACTGAGGGAGTGGCTATCTTCAATCAAGGTTAAAGGTGGACAAGAGCCACACACAACCATGACACCCACCCACCCAGACTCTTTGGCATTCCTAACCCCTTTAT
Source organism: Zalophus californianus (assembly GCF_009762305.2). Classification (NCBI taxonomy): domain Eukaryota; kingdom Metazoa; phylum Chordata; class Mammalia; order Carnivora; family Otariidae; genus Zalophus; species Zalophus californianus. Next base: position 157,430,680 of record NC_045597.1, on the reverse strand, counting down.
AGACAACCACGTCTCTATCTCACCACAGAAACCTTCAGGCCATCTTCATACAGACCCTTTTCTTATTGGGGTATAGATTTTGATAAAGAATTAAGATAAATCAAGACATTACTCCTTTTTATTCTTTTAAGACACATATATTGAGCACCTACTGTATGCCAGATGTCATGCTAGGTTGATACAGAGATGAATAAGACTATCTCTGCCCCGAGCCCACAACCTGGTTAGTGGGAGGGTGGGGGAAAACAAGGGTAGACAATGAGATGTGATGATGCCATGACAGAGACTGTAGAGTGGAGGAGGGGTGTGGGGTAGAGAATCAGACAAGGTTTTGGAGGAATGGACACTTGAGCTGACACTTGAGTGAAGTGACATTCTTTCCAGTGACTCCCAAACCCTAAATCAGTGGCTCCCTGTTTTGTGACTTTAAAATAAAATGTTCTTAATTACACTTGAATTTTAAAAAATTAATTCATTAATTAAAAAAAAAATCCTTATGTCAAATGTCCCTGCTTCTTCTCAAGAAGGAACTGTTTTGCGTTGAGTGTCTCAAAGCATCACGCTTCCACATTTCCATCTATCTGAAACTTGCCTTTTGGCTATGGGGTCACCACAGTCAGCAGTCTTGGCTTTGCTGAGCAACAGGTAGAAGAAGCTCATCAGGTTCATAGCAGCAAGAGATACAGATTCTTAGATGTCAAATGGTGCGTAAGAAGTAGGCCAGGGGTCATAGAACTATGTGTTTTCTTCAGTGGTATTCAGGGAGTGGAAGCCTAAACATCTTGTCACATTTAGGATGGGAAGAGAACATGTCAGAACAGTAATGCTTAAAACCCAAGCATATCTTCTTAAGGGTGAGTTGGGGAGTGATCTAAGATTAGCATTGATTTAAGGATTATAGGGAGGAAAATTTCACATACCAGAACATACTGTGGGCTGAGCCATTTAGCCAGGTGGATCACTAATGGTGATGGGATCCTCTGGGGGATTTCAAGGCTGAGCATGAAGCATATCAATGATTATGGGACTAGTAGACAGGAGGTGGGTGATGGAGGAGTAGTCTCTCCAAGTCATGAGATCATGGCAGTGTGTGAGCTGCTAACTTTTCCCATCTGTAGGAAATAGAAGGCTGACGTGCTAGTGAGATACACCTGGGTCTATTCCATCTTGAGGTCAAATTGCCCAGAGAGGGACACAAAGACCTCAAGTCTAGAGCATGCAAGAAGTGATGCCCCAGGACCCTCATCTGATTGAACTCCATGTCTTCTTTTATATTCTAGTTATTATTTTATAATTCTGTGGGAAAAATTATCAGTTTGTCACAGTTTAATGTTTAGACCACATTCAGAAATACATATGGTATGCAAAGCAAGAAATATTTAAATTAGAAATCACTTCCTCCCTTGAATACATAAGTTCAGTAGAGAAAAGATCATAATTACAAGCAAGCAAACCACCCAAATGTATATTAGTGTTTAATCCGTCAATGGAACACCATATCCCTGTGTCTTCTCAGGTGTTGAGTACATGGGTATTTGAAGTCTTCTAAGAGAAGACCTCATTCTTGTCTTCTCTATGCTGCTAGAAGCCAGATTGTTGAGTGAGAATCCTAACGGGGTCTTACCCACATGAAAAAGTATGAGTTAGCCAAGAAATACAATGATTTAAAATTGGTTTGGGGAAAAATATCCCTTACAGCCCAGGTTTATGAAGGCCAAGTGCATCCCCAGTCACCATTTTCTCTGATGGTTGTTCTCAAGTGGTATAGGTTTATTTGGGATTGCCTGGAGGTGGAGAGGTACATCTCCCATATCCCTTGTTTTCAAAGAAGCACTGTTACATAATCTTCTCCAAATTCTGGGACCACTATTATCAGTCTGTAATTAAGGGACTTAAGAAGCCTGCCATTTTGCAATCTACCCTCACTGAGCAGAATGTTCTGTATGGAATCTTTACAGTGTGTTTGGCTTTCTATCCCATTGTCTCAATTTGGAAAGGGCAACGGCATAGATAAATGCTTCCTTGCTTACTGATATGGAAGGTGGCCCCCGGGTTATCTTCCTGAGGACCTCTAACAGAGTCTGTGGTTGATTTCTTATAAGGAGGGGAACTTGTGTCTTAAGTGGCAAAACTTTCTTATGAAGTGTCAGAAAGTTTGGTGAGGGTGTTTTAGCTTGGGGGTACCTGGTTCAAAGGTTTTCAGCTTCAGGGGAGGAAAGAAAGGGCATGGCATCTAAACCCCCAGGGCAGCTCCCATCTGCCAGGTTGCAACCAGATCTGATTCTGCTGAGCTATCAAGAATGCAGGAGGAAGGAGGCCTTCAGGGCAGCAGGGCTATGTTCTGAGCAAGGATTTAGAGCTGCTGAGTTGTGGGTGTTTTAGGTGGTTGTATGAGAGGAAAAGACTCCACTGTGAGTTCTCTGAGGTAAAGGATGAATCCTGCAAGGCCCAGCTCAGAAGTCTGGGAGAGGCTGTGGTTACCTTTGGTTGGGGTTGGATGGGATACAGTGGCCAAGCCTTTGCTTCAGGCAGGAGAGGAGGCAGGCAGAGCACTGCTATTGGCCAGTGTTGAATAGGCAATCTCAGCCCTTCTATTGGTAAACAAATATCATTTCTTAATAAAAATTGTTTCTCCAGAAATTGTTCTGAATCTCCTTCTTATTTCGTCTAAGTCCCAAGAGGAACTGAAGTAATCAGGATAAGCTTCAAAGATGTCAGTAATAAGAATGATGGTAATAGGATGGCTAATATTTATCAGATATGTTCTTTGTGCCTTCAGGAGGGGTGATCCTATTTTCATTTTACAGAAAAGGAAGATGAGTCTCAAAGGTTGCTTTATTTGCCCAACGTTACACAGCTCATAAGTGGTAGAGGAGGAGTTTGAAGTTAGGTCCTTCTTGACTCCAGAGTCTATGCTCTTTTGGCCTCACAAGGATGCCTCTAATGAAAGTGTGTGTGTGTGTGTGTGTGTGTGTGTGTTTGTGTGTGTGTGTGTGTGTGTGTGTGTCCCTATCCTGCAGGACACTTGACAGAAACAATAATAGTAGGACCAAAGGCCTCCAAAGGCTGTGAGGAGGGTGGAAAGAGGTTTTTCCTTGGAGAGGAATAATGTTACTGGTTAGTAAGGCTTTGTATGGTATTGTGAGGGAATACAGAACACTCTGAGCAAGTCATTTAACTCTCAGAATCAGTCTTGATTCCTGTCTTATAGAATGGGGATAACAATACCTACTTGATTAATGTCCCTGGGTTTTCTTAAGAATTAGATGATGTGTAGGACAGCACTCTGGCAAGTCTGTGGAGTATTATGCAAATTAGTCATCCCATGTTTCGTCACAGACATAATGTTTTGTCATTTGCAAAGAAATACATTTGCGTATTAAAACCTACTACATGATAATGAAGGCTTTGGACAGTAAGTGATGTCCAGTGCTTTAAATTTATATGTAATTAGTTAAAACTAGCTCCTGTTAGGCAGACTTTTTTTTTAAATAGGAAAGCCTTTTCTTATTTACAAAAGGAATTGCGTTTTCTTGTTTGTGAACTGCATTATGTACAAGTCTTGAAACACAAAGAAGCAAGAAAGTGAAGAACACCCATCAAATTATTCACCTGGAGGTAATCATGGTAACCATCTTGGAACACTGAGCCTATCTGATACGTCCAGATAACTGCGTTGGTGATTTTTATTATCAGTATTACATATAAACTCTGTTTCTAAAATATCCACCTGGAGGCTGAAAAAAACTTGTAATCATTTCAGTTAGGATGATTTTCTATGACTGCAGGAACTGTTTTTATAAGCTTTTGCTGTTAATTCCCCTTCCCCCACCCAAATGTGTATGAGACACACAGAGAGAGAGAGAGAAACAGACCCAATCACTAAGTTATTGTAGTATCCAGAGTAGACCCCTTTGAGCATTGTCTCCTTTCACACCACATTCATTCTTTCTCTCTCTGACATTTTCTAACACTTGTGTGTGTGTCTGCTCTTTGCTGACTGGTGTGATTAATCTAATATTAGTCTACTACAGTAAAGAGCCCATCACCCAAAATCAAGAGAGTGGGATTCTTTGAGGCTAGGACTGAACATGGTGCCTGGCACATAGAAGGCCCTAGTAAATATTTTGTCATTTGTATGAATGAAGGGTTTCACCACTGCCATAAACAGCTGTGTGACCTTGGGCCAATCCATTAAACTCTCTGGATGTCCCTAATGCTTTCCAGTTCTAATATTTTGTAATTTTAGGCTTCCTCTTGTGAGATTTTGGTTCTGACCCTGTGGGGTCATTACCTGATGACAAGTTTTCACCCTTGCTAGCCCCGTATAGGTGTGAAAAGCTAGCAGTTGCTTTCTCTTCCCTCTTTCATCAATAGGAGATAATTTCCCAATTATTCTCGTAGTTATCTGCCTTTCATCTAAGGCACGTACGTTTTGTTGAATAAGTTGGTTAATGAAGTAATTAGAAGAGACAGTGAACCTAAGGTGGGGACCCTAACTGAAACTAGATTTCTCACCTCATTACTTAGCTCATTGGAGCCAAGAGCAATTCTAATCTATGAGTTTCCTTAAATACCCTTAGCAGTAAAACATTCCCACATGTATAAGAAATATGGTTTCTTCATAAAAAAACTATTTAACAAATGCATTAAATTGAAAGACACTGCTTCTTAATATGCTTGGGATGCCACACAGAACAGCTGTGAACTTTATTAGCATTCAGCATGCAAGGGGAGGTGGTGCTCTGAAGACCTGCTTTGGTTTTCATCAGATACTCCTCATAATGTCTTTGCAGTGGCTGGACATGTATTACTGTTTCACTGGCAACAAGTACGAACATCTTGGCTTGTTTTCCGTTCTGTAGGGTGAGAATCCTTTTCCATGTTCTGTTTCTCCTCTCAAGATGTGTTCCTGGCCAAACGGTATCAAATAGTTGGCACTCTATCAACTTTCCCAGGCAGAAGTCGATCTACAAGGGCTTCTGTCATTTGGGCATCTCTGGGTACTGTGGTGAGATCCCCAAAGTCCCCGGGTGATCTGTTGACATGCTGCAGTGTGCCCACAGGTTAGGCATAGACCATCAACCTTCCCACTTGTACTTGATTTTCTGGACTTATTTTCTACATCCTCACTCAATACACATTTGTCAAAGGTTTTGTTTAGGAAATAGAAGTGTTCCAAGGGATTGTGAAGAGAACTCTTGCTTGTGCCTATTTTTAAAGCATATATACTTAATCCAACACCCTATACTTTTGCAAGGACTTCACTTTTATGTCTATCCACGAGCAAGACATGAGTTGCCTCAAAAATTAATGTATTTTTGGTTGATTAGATTCTGCTATTTTCTCCTTTAACTGAATTTACCCTGTTGAGTAGATGTATTTTTTTAATACATAAATATGTCCTTCTTTATGTTTCCCAAGCAACAGAATTTTTTTTAAGTTTTATTTATTTAAGCAATCTCCACACCCAATGTGGGGTTTGAACTCAAAACCCCAGGAACAAGAGTCGCATGCTGTACTGACTGAGCCAGTCAGGTGCCCCACGACAGAATGTTTTATTTGCCTACTTATGTGTTTTCTGCTTTATTGAGGTATAATTGACATGTAATATAGTAGACATACTTAAAATATACCATTTACAAAGTTTTAACATATTTACACACATGAAACAATTACCACATTGAGATAATGAATATACCATCACCCCCAGAAGCTTCCTTGTGCCCCTTTATAATCCTTAGCCCCAACCCCTTTCAATCTCTCCTCCAGCTTCCTTGGGCAGCAGCCAATCTGCTTTCAGTTGCTGTACATTAGCTTGCATTTCCTAGAAATTTTTTTTTAAAGATTTTATTTATTTATTTGAGAGAGAGAGAAAGAGAGAGAGAGCGCACATGAGAGGGGGGGAAGGTCAGAGGGAGAAGCAGACTCCCTGCTGAGCAGGGAGCCCGATGTGGGACTCCATCCTGGGACTCCAGAATCATGACCTGAGCCGAAGGCAGTCGCTTAACCAACTGAGCCACCCAGGCACCCCATTTCCTAGAATTTTTTATAATGAATTAATACTGTATGTACTCATTTTTTGCTAGCTTCTTTCACTCAGCATAATTATTTTGATTCGTCTACGTTGTGACATACAGCAGTATTCCTTTTAATTGCTGAGTAGTGTTCCATTATATGGGCATACCATAGTTTATTCATTTATCTGTTGATGGAAATTTGGATTGTTTCCCGTTTTTGGCTATCACACATAAAACTGTTGTGAATGTTTATGTGCAGATCTTTGTATGGACATATGCTTTCATTTCTCTAGGGTAAATTCCTAAGAATCTAGATCATATAGTTAGTCTGTATTTGACTATTAAAAATTTTTTTTAAAAAATTGTCAAATTGTTTTCTGAAGTGGTTGTATCATTTTATGTTCCTACCAGCAGTGTATGAATGTTCCAGTTTCTCTACATTCTCAACACTTGATATCATCAGTCCTTTTAATTTCAGCCAATTTAATACATTTTAATTTGCACTTTCCTAATGATTAATGATGTTGAACATTATTTCATGTGCTTATTTGCTATCTTTATATCTTCCTTGGTGAAATACCTGTTCAAATCTTTTCCCTACTTTTTAAATGGATTGTTTGCTTTCATATTAGTGAATTTTGAGACTTTATTTATATATTCTAGATAGAAATCTTTTATCCAATATATGCTTTAAAAATATTTTCTTCCACTCTGTGGCTTATCTTTTCATTCTCCTAACAGTGTGTTTCAAAGAGCCGAAGTTATTAATTTTGATGGAATACAATTTATCAGTTTGTTCTTTTATGTGTTATGCTTTGGTGTCATATCTAAGAAATGTGTGTCCAACCCCAGGTCATGAGGGATTTCTCCTGTGTTTCCTTCAGACATTTTATAAGTTTACATTTAGGATTTTGTTTTGTTTTTTGTGTTTTTTTTTTTATTTAACATTTAATTTTGTGATCCATCCTGATTGAATTTTTTTTTTAGGGTGCAAGGTATGGATCAAAGTTCATTTTATTTGCATATGGATATCTAATTGTTACAATGCTATTTGTTGACAAGGCTATCCTTTCACTAGTGAATTGCCTTTTTACCGTTTTTGAAAATCCTGTATGTTGTCCATATATGTGTTTTTGCACTGATACCCAATTGTCTTGATTACTATAGCTTTATGATAAATCTTAAAATCAGGTAATGTTAATTCTCCAACTTTATTCTTCTTGCCTGCTTGTACTTTTGCTTACAAGAATTTTGTCCTTAGGTCTACAGTACTAGGTCAAGAGTGTTAATTGTAATGAAAAATAACTTTCATTTTGTTTACCAAGGCTTGTAACTATTCCGAGTTAGCAAGAGCATGAACAGTGGAATCAGTTCTGGTTCTGAATCCCCATTCTACCATTCCTAGCTGTATGACTCTGGTCAAGTTGCTTATCATCTCAAAATCTCAGGTTCTTCTCCTGTCAAATGGGGACAATAATATGTACCTTACAGCGCTGTTTTAAGGATCAAATTAGAAAACATAATCTCTGATATAATTTTTATTTAATATGCATTATTTTAGTTTAAAAAATTAGTATAGTAAAAATAGCCAATATTTAGTTACCTAAGGCAGATCCAATCCAAACATCCTTGGCATTCTTACTTCTCTTAATTTACCTTCATTTTAAATGATTTTTGAGTGATTCTTGTTTAGTTTTAAGAATTAGATGTGGTTTTGAGGTTTAGACTTATAATTTGAGCATGTTTAGATATAACAAAATGTACCAGTGTTTCTCATACATCCATGTTACATTCAAATGGATGGGTTAAAATACCAACAGAGTGATGATTGAATAAAGTTGTTTGATGCTGGATGTATATAGGGGCAGAGATTTGCTGTCACCTTTGAGGCATAGAAAATTCCAGCTAAGGTATATCCAGCTCTATAGGATGGTGCATGCGTAGAAGATGAATATAAATCTAAATTTTTCTCTTATGGTAACTTGGGGTAGACATTGATCTAGCTCTGCTGTGTCTAGGTGAAAGCATAACTTGAGTTTTCATTGAAAGTTGAATTAAACAATATATTAAAAACTCTACACATCATAAGAAAAAGACTAAAACTGAATAGAAGTGGGTAAAGTATATGTACAGGTGATTCATGGTTGAAGAAGCCAAAACTTTTATTTTATTTTTATTTTTATTAACAAAAATATATTATTTGTTTCAGGGGTACAGGTCTGTGATTCATCAGTCTTACACAATTCACAGCACTCACCATAGTACATACCCTCCCCAATGTCAAGCCAAAACTTTTACTAAACATATGAAAAGAGCCTTAATTTCACTTGTATGTAGTGAAATGCAAATCAGAGCAACAATGAAATATTGTGTCAGGCACATCATACTGGGAAAAAGTAATAAGGTTGATAACATCAAATATAGGGAGGAACGTTGGGGAAAGGAACACATTTATGACTAGGAAGTATAAATTGTAAAACTATTTTTGAAAGCTATTTGGAAATACCTAATAAAGTTGAGTATGTGAATACACTGAGATCTAGCACTGCCTTTTCTTGGTACCTGCCCCAGAGAAATTTTCATCCATATGCACAGTGAGACATGTACAAATATATGCATTGGAACACGATTTGTAATAGTGAAGAATTGAAAACAGTCTAACCTGTCTCCTCTCTCCCTCTCACTTTTTCTCTCTCTGTCTCTCTGCCTCTCTCTCTCTCTCTCTCTCTCTCACGCACACCCCTCAGTTATTTTCTAAACCATTGCAAGTCACAGTACTCACGGCACTTCACCCCTAAAGCTGTTTTTTAAAACAGAATTCTGAAGCGGATATAGAAATGTCAACTTATTTGATTTTGCTGGTGGGAACACACTGATCTGTTATTTTCTGTACCTCTCTGTATCCATGAGATGTTAAAACTTGAAAGTAAACATGAAAATTTTTAAAAGAACCATGCATTTGTTTCTCTGCTTTCTTTTCCTCTTTACAAATTTCTTGTAATTCCTCACCTGAAGACCAAGCATCTTTCCCATTGTGTGTCTTGTTTGATTTAAATCTCTCACACGTCTTTGGCTCTTTTCTTCACGTGATTTGAAATATCTCCACAGTAACTCTTTTGTGTACAGAGTTGTTTTAGACATCTCCTGGCTTCTGGTGATCTCTGTTCACTATTGTATTAAGCTCGTTGCGCCTAACAAGCTTGCTTCTTTGCTGTTTGTGGGAGTTTGGATTGACGATCGGAACTTCACTTCTGTATTTCATGACGGCAAGGCTTTGCAGGGCTTGTTTTCTTAACAGTGCTTCATCTGCCTGTCTTGGTATGTAAGATATTTATATGGAGGGAGGGATATTTGTTGTAGTGTATGATAGATACTTATAATGGAGATGAGGTCATGCACTTCTAGCTGAGAATTTTCAAAGCATATAATAAACAATTCTTAATCTTCAGAACAGAGGCTTGGGGTGCCCCTACACAGTATTTTTGTCTGCCAGAATGGCCTCTCTGCCCATGTCAAGCTCACTTTATGTGTACATACTTCAAGTTCCCTATTTTCTTTCATCTGCCTCTTTGGTAAACAGACAGAAACTTCCTCTGCCTGATCTCTCTCTGACGTACTGCAAATTTAGCTCAGACACCAGCTGGCTGTGTGTGTCTCTGGCTATTCATAGAAAGGAAGGGTTTACCTTCCTTCCTTCTGGAGAAACCTGTGACTTTTCATGGGTCCGAATCTATTTTCAAAGGGCCGTTTAGAATCGGAGCTACTGGGTAATGGGAAAAGGTCTTTTTTGTGATACTTGAATAATCTTTTGAAAAATACACCGGTGAGTAATGTGTCTTTCTCATGTGTGTTGACCGTACTGTGCTTGCTTTTGAATGATTTTCTCCTCTTGCCTTCATGGGTGTTGTAAATACCGCCACGATCGTCCATCCGCTGTTGGTCAGCACGGAGCACCCATGGGAGCAGCAAGTAGCCATGAACACAGAAGAGCAGAATGCTTAGCTCAGCCACTGTGTCTGAATGCCACTCTGGTCCTGGCCTGGTCCTCGATTCTAATTTTGATCCAGAAACAATCCCTAAGTCAGCCTGTAAGATATAGGCTGACCTGGAAGTCTGGCCCTGGGTTTCCGAAGCTTCCAGATAAGCTGGAGCCAGTAGGGTTTCTAGGGAGTCCTGGACAAGATGTACTTATTTCCCAATTCAGAAGCAATTTTTTCTTGTCAGTTTAGATTTCCTGCCCAGGGCAGTTCAGAATTGGGTGGGTTTCAGGGCAGTATTCGAGAAGACATTTGTCTCGTCACTTTCGGTAATTTTCATAAATTATTTAATATCACAGATATCACTAATTGCCACTTCCCTGTTATTATTTTTATTCGGATGCCCTGGATTTGGAAACTGGTAACTGGACCGTAAGTTTCTTTAGGGTGAGGACGAGATATTTTTAGTTTTGTATTCCTAACATCCGCCACAATGCCTAGGGTATAATAACTTCTCAATAAAGGTCTATGTCTAGAACATATGGCAGAATAAATGGTTCTAAAATGTATCCCAAGGTCACTGTCCTTATTTTTTCTTCCCCTGTCCTTCTTGTTTACTCTTCTTGTTTTCATCTCTCTTAGACCAAAGTCTTAGATGATGGCCAGCATCATGAGTTTGTACTGCTTTCTGAAACTCTTCCTACACACTCCTTCCTCAAATTTTGTTCATTTAAAAAGAAATATTTTTTTCTTCTTGAGCTTTGTCTTTCGTATCTTAAATGATTTTAAACATTATTCATATCTATGATTCTTCTGTTATCTCAAGTTCTTTCTGGTTGTTATGCCTGCGGATTCTGACTTCTAGTTAATTGCTTCCACATGGGTCTTGCAGCTTAGGCTTGTGAGCTCATCTTCAGTGTGGTTTAACTGTGGGTGTCCTGAGTTGCTTGTATTGAAGACACATCTCTTTAGACAGGTTTTGTTTCTTCTTCTTGATACCCTATGGATGTCCTTGGCCTAGAACCAATTTTATGCCTATTTTTCAGCTTGAAAGTTCCTGGACTGTGCAGGTATTGTGAATTCAAAACCCCAAACCACATGAGGACAGATTCTGGGAATGCAAATGCTCAGTGAAGACACTTTTATTCTCCCATCAGGAATCTAGGCCAAGTCATTGCCTTTCCATCTACCTGTAAGAGTGTTTGGCTTTTTTTCAACATCAATTCATTTCAAGAATCTTTCTTCAATTCCACTTCAAGGATTTTTCTCTATGTGAGGCTGTCAGTTCTAGTTCTTCACCTCATCTCCCATCCCCAAGTACTGGGCAAATCATACAGTGTCTCCAAATGTGCAGATTCCCTAGCTTTTCAATTTAAAAAAAAAAAATCACTATCTTTCAAATGATGATAATAAGCCTTAAAACAAGGTTCTGAGAGATGTGTCTCTCCCTGTAGGGATGTTACGAGATTTGAGTAGTAGAATAGATAAAAGGCAGTTTGAAAAAAAAAAAATTAAAGCACTCTATAATTAGGTTTTGTTTCTTCTTCTAGATACCCTAGGGGTATCATTGGCCTAGAACACATTTTTACTAGTATTATTACTAGTATACTCTTTTCCCCAGACTCTTCTCCTTCCTTCTCCTACCATTACATCTCCTTGTCCATTTGTCTAGCTTGTGGCCAAGTAGAGTGGCCTTATCCTTAGGCAGAGAATGAACTGCAACCTCCTGGCTGATTTGACCTGATTGAGGATGGTGATTACTGTGGCTCTGTTATTCTCCACGCATGACTCTGTATATCACTCAGGTTCCTTGCTAGAGCGCTGGTGTTGGTAACCCTTGGTCAGTAGTTATTGTTTAGTTAAGTGCATTGCTTTTTTAGTTGAGGTCTTAGCAGCACATGAAATTGTTTATATAGTTCTGATACTTTGGAGAACCAAAGAACTGCTGCCTGAATACAGATCTTCTTTGTAGTTACCTGTGTATGGCATGCCACTGAAGGAGGGTATCAATTGGTATAGTTGTTCTGGAAGCTACAGAAAACCTTTAAATGCAGGTCAACAGGAACACTGGTAGTACTAATCAAGAATTTTTCTTGGCTTTTTATTTGAGGGCCAAGCTCTCAAACAGAGCATTGACTTCCTTCAGGTCAAATGAAGTCATAATTTGGGCTGGGTTAGTCCTTGTTTAAATCACTTAGGTAAGGTTTAATTTGTTGAACCAAACCCTGGAACCAGTTCAATTGACAGAAGAACATATAATTATGTAACTTTTGTCATAAGACTCAAGAGAAATGTTTCATAGATATAGTGGGGATTCAAAGAGAATATGAGGCTAAGATGAAAAGTGCTTGTAGAGATGGCAATAGAAGAAATAGAAAGAGAAAACATTTGTGAAAGTCTAGTGTCAGTTCTTTGTATAGTTCTTTTTGCCAATTAATACACTTGAAATATTTTTCAAGTTTTCAAATACTGAATCTGTATTTTCATGGAAAGTGTGACATAACTATAAGAGGGTTACGATGGTTGTATATCTTTCAGAATTTTCTGTGGCATACCTTTACTTTATATGGAATAGTTATGTGACTGCCCTATTTCCACTTATCTGTAATAATTGCCTGCAACATACATAGACGATATAAATTCCCAGCTAATTCAGACTTCTTTTTTTTATTCACTTAGAAGTTAGTCCAACTCTTCATGAAACCTATTTACCAGAACTCCTAACAAATAGACTGGTTTGAAGATCAGTTCTTGTCATATCTCCTGTCTGCCATCTGTTTTAGATATTAATGAGTCACAAAATGCCTAAAAGCAGTAGTGTGAAGGAGACTGACAAAGAGCAGAGGGCCTGAACTGTCAGAAAACAGAATTGTGTCCTTGGGCAAATCCGAGGGTGGTTGGGTAGGTTGTATAATCAAGTGATAACAGGAACAATGATTAAAATCAACAGCAACTTCACAAATCTTGAAACTAAAATGCATGCTAGTTTTAGGAGAAACCTCAAAGACATAGCATACAAACTTTGGTTACCATTGTGGAACAGTCAGGGAAGTTTATAGAAGAAGCAATGTACATAGACCAGTTCAGTTTGGCTGATTTATGCCAAGCATCTAGTTTGCTGCTCCTATGGGCTCTGATAGAGAGGAGTAAGACCAGTTCTTTACACTGTGGAGTTTTTAGTCTTGGAGGCAAGACACCATACAACTATCTACACTCATGACAAAATAGCTTTGCTGGAGCACTTGGTGTGCATGGGCCAAGCTTCATGCCTGCCTAGGGCTTTATTTACTGACATTATCTTGAATTCTCTCATCAGATATTCTAGTTTACAGATGGAGAAGCAATACTTTCCCCCCCTGCATTTTACCATGTTAACAACACAATATGTTAAATGGTTTGCCAAGGACTTAGACTGAAGACCGATAGGCAAAAGTCCAATCTTGGCTCTGCTATATACCTATGGAGTCTGGAGGAAATTTCTTAATTTATCTGAGCCACAGTTTTCTTATCTATAAAACAGAGATAGTAATATCTACCTCAGCTCTCAGCTTCAATGTCAGTGTTTTCAGAAAGGCCTTATTCCACCATTTTAAGGATTCTTGTTCCCACCTCCCTGGTCACTGGATCCCATTACCCTGTCTTAGTTTTGGGATAGCCTTTATCACCATCTGAAATGATGTCATGTGCCGTTGGTTTCCATGACTACTGGCAGCCTCCCCACTTGAATGTAAATTTCATGAGGGCAAGGACTGAACCCCAGATCTGGTTCGTGGCACATAGTAGGCATTAAGTAAGTGTTACATGAATGGGTGGTGAACTAGGCAACAGTTAATAGAGATGGAAAGGAGAAGCTGACTGTACTTAATGTTTAATGTCCTTATGAACAATTCCACTATGTTCCTTTAGAAAGACAACAAATCATTGCATGCTTTGAACACCGCTATTAAGGTAGGTAAAAGGGTTTGAGTTTTTGTTTTTGGTTTTTTACCATAAGGAAGGTCTGAAAATACATTGAATTTCATCATCCGTTGCATGATAGTCTGTCCCTGACCTGAGCTGGGCTCCAACAAAAGGAGCCCAGAGACAAATACAACACATAGACACAGAACGGGATCTTTTGTACATGTGACTGTGGGAGATGCTGAGAGAAATGTGTACCCAGAGCTCACCTGAGTAGGTTCTGGCCTTCACTCTCTCCCACAAGCATTAACCTCAGAGCGAATGACATGTCTCATGTCTAGTGAAGGCACCTCTAGCCTCCACTGACTTGTTTATCTTTGCCATTGTTTCAGGATTCTGAGAAGCGAACCCCGCTTCATGTGGCTGCATTTCTGGGAGATGCAGAGATCATCGAACTCTTGATTCTGTCAGGTAAGTATCCGCTGTACTTAAAAGTCAATTGAAGATGAAAATTTAAATGACCAACTCACTAGATCGACTACTACAATGAACCCAAACTAATTTCTTTATTATGCTCGTGAAAGTGTATTTGATCAGTGATTTTATCAGGAGACAAAAAACAGTGCAAGAGGTTGTTCTTAATGAAAAATGACATCTTCAGTAAAACATTTATATTGCCTTGAAAGTCTGATTTCTGACTAATCAGGCCCAGTATTATGAATTCAGTAGATTTGAATATCTTTTCATTTTTTTCACTGTTAAAAAAAATGAACAAACAAAACTGATTCCTTAAAGCCTGCACAAACAAACACCAAATGTATGTGTGTATTTACATACGTTTAAATTCTGTGGCGAAACAATACTATGTTTTGTCGACGGATACCTGACTATGACTGTGTAATAAAACATGGAAGGAAAGGAAACATACCAATTTCGAGATAGTGGTTACCTGAGGAGGCTGGCCAGGTGAGAGATATTTTCAGGGAAGGGTGAAAAAGAGACTATAACTCTGTAAAATATTTTATTTAAAAAAGATTGGAAGCAGATATGGCAAGCATGGTTTTGTGCTATTATTCTCTTTATTTTTTTATGTATTTTAAATATCTCATCGGATTTAGAAATGTCAATGCTTTCATTTTTGGAAAACTGCGTGCTTGGTACATCTCACCAAACTGGTTTCCAAAACCAATATGTGTTTTCTCCCTTGAGTATTTGCTAGACAAATCCCCAGAATGAATCTGAGCTCATGCACGTGTCTCCCTGTGGATTGCAGACCGTCTGGCTTTTCCTCTCCTCCTTTTTGTCTAGGGAGATGAAAATCTGGAGGAAATACCTCTGCCCACAGACTATGCAAAAGGCCTGTACTAAGGTTTTGCCTTTGTTTGCGGTGGTAAAGGGAAACTGTAGAATTCCAAAGTAAACTATGCAAAGGTAGGAGCTAATGCATGTATTCAAACAGATGTGGGGAACGCTGTAGAAAAAAACCCCAAGAACTGTGCTGTGATACACCTAGATGATTCATGTTGCCCTTATTTTTGCTGTGTTCATGTTCTGGAGGTGGATTTTCCCAGGAAACAAGTATTCTGTGCCATACAACGCATGTGCCCCGTGCTCTTGACAGGTGCGTGGAGCTTAGGTTAGATTTTGTGTGGCATTCCTGTTCTTTCAAGAACAGGCCTTCCTTCTGACAATTTTAAAGATGTTCCAGGGCTATGTTCCAAACATGTATTGTTCTGTGCTGGCACAGACTATGGCCAAGAGCCAGTACGCACCTGGCCGGTGGCCCCGGCAGTGGAAATTTGGTCCATGGAAGGTTGTAGGCAGAATCAGTGGGGGTGCAAAATAAAGAATTTTGTGGGATGACATCGAAGTGGTCCCAACCATCCAAATGTATTAAGAGACATCTTAGAGTCTCAGGAATGCTTAGTTCATGAATGTGCAAATTCAAAACTTTGTCTTAGACCCCCAACTTCGGTTTTTTGTTTGTTTTCCCACTCCTGAAGGAAGATTTTAATTCTGCAGCATGAAGCTGACCCATCTGTTTTCCTCAGGCATCTGTGGGCTGGTGACTTTCGAGCAACATGGTTTCACATCACCTTCAAGTGAGATGGAGTCCACCAGCCTCTCTTACATGGGGTTCATCCAGTAGAGCCTGGAGAAATTGTTCCATAGATCTGGATCAGCACACCTGTTCGGTCTCAGAATTACTGAGCTGTTAGCCTCTCTGGTGTAATTTGGATGGCACATGCTATGGAATTTGTCCTCTTCCTCATATCAAATTAGGAAGGCTAGGGTATGGGAGAGCATTGGGGGAAGTGCTTTAGAAATTTTACTCAACTGTGGAAGCTTAGACAAACCCTTGGAATTCACATGGCTTTAATTTCCCTGGAAGGTCCTTTATTCAATTTGTATATTAAATTCCTAAAGAAATATCACAAGAGCATGATGATTTCATTTCTGAGCTTACATCTGGCAGCTGACCCTTCAGGGAATCCAACCAAACTGTTTTCCAGTTTAATAATGAATGAGGTGCTAATGATTCCCATGTTGGACAAATAATTTGGCCTTGCCAAAATAGCCCAATACAGCTGTGTACTCCATTGTTGTATTAACTTACGGAGCGTGGTGTAACCCAAGCCCACTAAATTCCTCCTGACATTATCTCCTAGTAGCCAGGCGGATGGAACCCTGAATGCCTCTGAGTAGAAAGGGAGGAATTCAGGCTTTGGAAACTTTCCTCTTATGACTGCCAGTTCAAATTCTGGCTTTATTTCACCCCCCCTCCCCCCCCACCTCTGGCTTCTGTTTGGAAACCAGCCGAGTCAGGATTAAGGGGAAGAGAAGGTTAGGAGCTTGCTCAGTCATTTGCTGGAGATGCATGAATGAGATCAGGTGAACCAATCAGTGGCTAAGAGTTAAGAGACCAGGGTTGGTCTGGTGTCGCTGGACACAGCGACAGGACCCTATAGACAAACCTGGGGTGCACAAGGGTTCAAGTGCTGGGCTGAAGGAAGAAAACTGGAAGTACCCACCTTCTAACATGCTGAGTGTTTGTGAGGTGTAACTACTAATTAAAAATGATATTTATTAGAACATCGGCCACAAAACAAGTGGTATTCCTGTAAGATTATTTCCTGTGATCAAAGGTAATTACCATTCTCAATGCAAATTGTCATCAGAGCAGGTGGCAGGTCATCTTTTCATTCTTTTATGCATAACAAATATTCATCCTTTGCTGTTGGATTTGATTTGATTTTTTTTTTTTTTTTTTTGTCTGGTGAAAGAGGGGTGATTAAACCAAGTAATGCTGGTTTGGGCGCCCTCAGTGTGGTGTGATTATAAAGTAATGAGACATTTTCTGGTGGGTGTGTAAACTGGTTCTAAAGGCCAGTCCAAAGGGAGTTTGAAAAATGTTTTAAGCAATTGCCACATACACTGAATTATCATACACTCTTCCAAGGTCGTTGCTTTGAAGGACAGTGCTCCTGGGCTGTAATAACACTTGGTCTGTTTGTTTAAAAGCAAAATCAATGGCAAGCTGATCTCATTATATTATAATCATATTTCATATAATCTTTATTTCGTATTTGTTTATTTCTACAATTAAAAGTCAAACTTTGGATAAACCAGCCTTAAGAATCAGTCATTCTCTCTGGCCTGTAAGGTTTTTCAGTCACTTGGTCTGCCTTTTTCCTTTGTTTTACTTCTTCCTAGATGACAAGGCTAAGAACACAGAAATATTGCCTCTGGGAAAGAGACTTAGTTTCCTTTACTCTTGATCTCTAGTGGTAATAGGGATATGATGAAAGCATACTTCATTTATAAAGTATATGCCTGACAACTTTGAGTTGGATCTTTGTTTCTGAAGAATCAGTTATAGCCTAGCACTTTTTTTTTTTTTAATGTTTAAGCTTTAAAATGTCCTTGGGTAAAAAGCATTTGCCTTTAAATCATTAGACATGCAGACTCTGTGTCCTTCAGTGCACAATGGTGCCTGACAGGCAGGTAAGTAACATGAAGCTTCCTTTAGAAAAATCAGTTATAAATATTCAACTCAAAACCATCCAACGTCTCCCTCTGACATGTAAACAAGACTGTTGGACGTGTTCAACGGAAGAGGGTGAGGAAGAGGGTGGCAGGGGATGACGCTGATGAAATAGTCCATGGTCCCCGTTCAGATAACTCTGCTTTTGTCATAATAATTTTATTGTTCAGGGAGAGGAGGTTTTCCTGGCAGCCGCCTGTTTAACCTTCTGGAGGAGGATGAGTGGAGGGATGGAGACTGAAGGAAGCCACTTCCTAGATTTCTAGTGATTTTTCAATTCCTCAAGTGACTCTAAAGCTGCACAGAAACAATGCTGGTGTGGTTGGTTGTGACACGCCGGGTGTGGGTTGTCTGTGACACGCCACGGGTGTGGGTTGTCTGTGACACGCCGGGTGTGGGTTGTCTGTGACACGCCGCGGATGTGGGTTGTCATGACACACCGGGTGTGGGTTGTCTGTGACACGCCGGGTGTGGGTTGTCATGACACACCGCAGGTGTAGGTTGTCTGTGACACACCGCAGGTGTGGGTTGTCTGTGACACGCCGCGGGTGTGGGTTGTCATGACATGCTGGGCGTGGGTTGTCTGTGACACGCCGCGGGTGTGGGTTGTCTGTGACACGCCGGGTGTGGGTTGTCTGTGACACGCCGCGGGTGTGGGTTGTCATGACACGCCGCGGGTGTGGGTTGTCTGTGACACGCCGGGTGTGGGTTGTCGTGACACACCGTGGGTGTGGGTTGTCTGTGACATGCTGGGTGTGGGTTGTCTGTGACACGCCGTGGGTGTGGGTTGTCATGACATGCTGGGCGTGGGTTGTCTGTGACACGCCGGGTGTGGGTTGTCTGTGACACGCTGCGGATGTGGGTTGTCTGTGACATGCCGGGTGTGGGTTGTCTGTGACACGCCGGGTGTGGGTTGTTGTGACACGCCAGGTGTGGGTTGTCTATGACACGCCGCGGGTGTGGGTTGTCGTGACACGCCGGCTGTGGGTTGTCTGTGACATGCCGGGGGTGGGTTGTCGTGACATGCCGCCGTGGGGGTGGGTTGTCTGTGACACACCGTGGGGGTGGGTTGCTTTATGATACTTAGCAAGCTCGGGGTCATTTTTCTCCTTGAAAGAATTTTAATATTAAAAGCCACATTTGGATCTACGTAAAACTGGAAATTTTCAGAATATATAAATAATAATAGAATTAACAATACAGTGTAAATGTATAAATTATAAGAAAAAAACAATAGAATAGAATAGATTATATGTAATATAATATATATTATAACAATATAATGGAAAAAATAGAGGAAACAGGCCAAGTATATGAACAAGCAGTTCTCAGAGAATGAATTGCAAATGGCCAGTAAACAAACATCTTAGAAGATGCCCAATCTCACTATTAAACAGGAAAACCGAAAAATGTGATACTATTTTCTCCCAATCAAATTTGCAATATTTTAAATGACTAATAATATCAAGTATTGTTGAGGATGTGGGAAACAAAGCACTCTCACACAGTAGCTCTCTTTGGAGGGTTGAGACTAAGGATTAAAACCAAAAGTGTGCATGACCCATGGCACAGAAAGTCCATTTCTAAGATCTGTCCTCGACAAATACTTGCATGTTTGCATAAGGAATCATTTTATGGATGTTCACAGCAGCATTGTTTGAATAAAGAAATACTGGAAACAAATGAAATACCTATCAATGGAGAGAATGTCTAAAAAGTATAGTGTTTTAATATTGGAATATGTGTGGTAAATAAAAGGAATGGACTCATACTGTAAGTGTCAACAGAGATATGAAAAATACGTTGTTGGGTGAAATGATTCAGAGTGTCAATTCAGAAACAATTCAGAAATTCAGAATGTTACTGTAACAGGAGACAATATTCAGAAGGTTATTATGATATGATACAATCTATGTAAAAGCATACTTATAAAACACTGTAGATTTTTAAAAATTATTGTGTAATGTTTTAAATACACAAAAAGAATATTGTACTGACGACTCAGCTTAATTCTCTCAATTTTTCCATGGTACATAGATTGGCATGTGAAGGGATAAAAGAAACTGGAAGCTTATGTACCAGGCTCAGAGCAGTGGTTTTGTTTGTTTGTTTGTTTGTTTGTTTTTCAGGAAGTAGGGAGAGTCCAGCATTGAGGATAATCCTCAAGAGGAATTTACCCAAATATGTAAATCCATTTTTTAAAAAAATGCATTTTCATGCATTATTCGTATGAACAAAACATGAAGTAAAATAGGACTGTTGCTTTTCTTCGTGATAGGCAGATTTTCATAGCTGCTCTTCAAACTGGCTCAGTGGAAGAGACATTGAGGAATCTCTGTTTTAACCAGAAAGCATCCTTCAATGAGAACTATTGATTTACGCCTGCCCTGGCCTTAGACCTAGGTTGGCATATTGTGCCATTGACAGATGCCCCCAGTTTCTATCCCCAGTCAGGGACTCTGCTCTGCTAATAGTGAGCAAGCAATTAGGTAGTGCTTATCCTGTGCCAGAAAGTGATCTCGGGGCTTTTGTGGTTCATCCTTCTCAACTGTTCAATATTTCTACAAAAGTGGGCTCATTCCATATGTAATATTTCAGTACTTGCTTTTTTCATGTAACATTATTAAGAAGTCTTATAAATCATCATAGCTGCCTCATATGGTTATATAGGAATTTATTTAACCAACTCTTCTTTGTCTAACCCCAAAGTTTCCAGTATTTTACTTTTACGATTAACCTTTTATAATACATTCATGAGGATTAGTCTTAACATTAACCCATAGTTACTTCCTTTAGAAACATGTTATAGAGCATTCTAGTGCACACATACACAAAGACAGAAATAGATTGTGTATAAGAGGGAGAGAGGGAGAGAGAGGGAGGGGGGAGGGAGAAGATAGAGTGAGACTAAAGGTAAGATTTCAACACGCAGTGGCAAAAGCAGGTGGACACAGGTCTGGGCAGGTACCACACACATGCACTGTGCCCCTCCTTAGTGTCCTGGTGGTAAGGAGCTACTGGGTTGAGATGCTTAGATTCAAAATGTGGTGATAAAATGGCATTTGGAGAGACAGCAAAAGAGTCCATCAGATTCTAGAGCTCTGTCACCTTTGGGTGGTCATGGACTTCCGTGGTCCCACCCTTCCTGGGTGTGCTTACCCCTTGCCTCTGTTCTACAACTGGGGGTCTATCTGTGGGGTCAGCTCTCGTGATTGTGGAGGGAAGAGAGCAGGGGAAAGAAGTAACAACCACACCAGCAAGGAACAAGTTGTTAACCTGAAAATGTCTTTTCAAATGGGGCTGCGCACCCAAGGTTATCTACAAATCCAACAGTAGTCGTGGCTCCTAATCACTTACTCACCTGGGGTGAGCCTTAGGAACATCCTGGAAGAGACTATGACTGGGCCACTTTATATATGGAAATGTCATTTTATTTTTACTGAGGAGAAGAGCCACTAACTGAGAAAATAGTGTAAGAAAAAGCATCTTAATTCTCCCTATTTTTATGAAGAAACATAAAACTTCAAATGCACTAGCTTTCTTAAAAATGTTCAATAGAAAATATTTCAAACATAACAGAAAATGTGGAGAATAATATAAGTAATACCCAGGTACACCAAGCCTTAAGAAATCTTAACATTTTTTCCATGTTTGTAGCATATCTTTTTTTTTTTTTAGATTTTGTTTATTTATTTGAGAGAGTCAGAGAGAGAGAGAGAGAGATTGTGCACGAGATGGGGAGGGTCAGAGGGAGAAGCAGACTCCCCATTGAGCAGAGAGTCTGATGTGGGGCTTGATCCTTGCTTGATGCTTACTTCATCCTTTCTCCCCCCACCCCACCCTAGAAGCAACCACTATCCAGAATTGATATCTGTTTTCTTTAGCCACATTTATTATTTTTATTTCATGAGTGTGCATCCACAGACCACATATAGAATTGCTTTGTAAATTTAAAAAATTTTTATAACTGGCATTATGCCGTAGGTATTACTTTGCAACTTCATTTGTTCATTCATGTTGTGTTTTTGAAGTGCATCTGTTTATGTATATATAAAACTTCAGTTCCTTCATTTCCGTGACAGTGTGGCATTCCATTGTACAAAAATACCATAATGTATTTATCCATTTTCCTCTTGACCAACATTTAAGATTCCAGTTTCTTGCTGTTACAAACATGCTGCAGTGAACATTCTTACACACATGTGAGAGTTTGTCCAGGGTATACAATTGGGGGTTGCTGGGTAGTAGGGCACACGTATTGTCAATTTTACTAGGTAGCACCAATTGCTTCCCAAAGGCGGTTGTACCCAATTCACGCTCCCACTGCCTGTATGTTAAGTCTTAATATTACTCCATACCCTTGCTAACTTTTGGCATTGTCCTACTTTATAATTTTCACCAATTTGATGGGTGTGAAATGGTATGTTAATGTTGCTGTCATTTGCCTCTCCCTCTTGAATTTTGAGAAATATATTTTCATAGGTGTCTTGCCATTTAGGGTTCTTCTTGCATTAGCTTTTGAAGTTTATGCACATGGAATGCAAAATTTACTCTGTCAAAGACTATGAATAATAAAGTATGTATTTCTGTTTCATATTATTATAACCAGTGTTTGGAGCTAAAAGGAGAAAGGTGGGAAAGAAGGAAATGAAATCAAGGGAGACTATATACACATATATATTTGAAAATAGATACATGAAAATGGAGAAAAAGAGAGAGAGAGATGGACAGAGGGAGAGAGGAATGAATGTAAGGAATGGAGAGAAAAATGGGGACAGTGGAAGGGAAGCTTAATCAGTGTTTAGTTGAATGGCTAGTGTTGAAGTGAGGCACAGCGCCTAAGAGCTTGGGCTTTGAAGTCAGACTGCCTGGGTTCAAATCTGCCCCTTCCTAGTTGGGTACCTGGAGCATATTCTCATGGCCTTAATTCCTTCATCTACAAAATTGGCATCTGAATAGCATCTCCCTGTTCAATGGACTACACGTACGTTAGTGTACAGAGTAAGAGCTCAGATTATGTTAGTGATTTTTAACAAGGCTCTTAGCAGTTGCACAGCTGTAATAATAGAATTGTAGCTCTTTAGAACTAAAGGGAGCTCCTACGCAAATGAGTCTCCAAGTCTGGGCTCTACCGCTTAGCATTTAGATCTGTGCTGTCCAACACGGTAGTCACAAACCAGCTGTGGCTACTAAGCACGTGATGTGTGGCCAGTTTCAGTGCAGATGTGCTGTAAGGGTAAAATACACATTGGATTTTGAAGCTTTTGCATGAAAAAAAAGAATGTAAATGAGGTCAATAATTTTAAACTCAATTACATGATATTTTGGATATATTGAGTTAAATAAAATATATTACTAAAGTTATATATACTTATTATATATACAAGTATATATCCCCTTTTTAATGTGGCTACTAGAAAACTTAAAATTGCATCCTTTGCTCACATCACATTTCCATTGGACAGCGCTGACTTTGAGGCTGAGTCTGAGCTGATGCGGTATCCATAGCAGGTATCGCATCTGACCCACATAGTGTTCCTTCCTCTAAACATGCTGAAGGAAGGGGTGCCTAGACTGGGGAAAGAGACATCATGCAGACGGCTAGGTGACAACTCAGACCCAGAGTGTGCTGTGGCCAAGTGTTCTCCCTCTCAGATGACTGGTTCGACTTTGTGACATCAAGTTCCTTAAACAAGGAGAGGGTGAGCAGAAGGGCCAGCTCGAGGCATGCTTCCCCCTGGGAGGAGACTTGCACCCAGCCCTTTAGGATGTTCACCCCAGAGCAGTTAACCCAGGACTTCCTGCTGCAGTGAAGGGAGATACCTACTGCCTTTGATTCTTAGCATGCCCAAGCTGATTTTATTTGATCCTGTTGATGTCAGGGGCTTGAGCCTCCTCAGGTAAGCTGCCTGGATGGAGTTAGTAGAATTAGGATTCAAAACTTGATGAACTAAGCAACAATTTATAGGTGGCTTTCAACCCTGACAGCGTATTAAAATAACCTTGGGTCTTGGGGAGCTTTTAAAAACTATTTGTGCCTGGCCCCATCTCAAACCAATGAAATCAGAATGGGGGGAGGGGAGGAGAGACTTTCTCTCTTTGTTTTAGGAAGTACTATGTTGTTATTTTCTAGAATTAATATTGTTGATGGTATTTTTTCTTCAGTTAAAGAGAAAAAGTAGTGTAAGTTCTATGATTTGTTATTTCTTTTTTAGCTGGTGGCTTAAACTAAATTTCTAGCTCACTTTTTTTTTTTTTTTTTAAGAGAGAGTGAGTGGGGGTAAGGGCAGAGGGAGAGAGAGAATATTAAGCAGACTCCACGCCCAGATGGAGCCCAGTGCAGGGCTCGTCTCACCACCCTGAGATCACGACAGAACCAAGAGCCAGATGCTTAACTGACTGAGCCACGTAGGCGCCCCTCTAGCTCACTTTGACCCACGAAAGTCACCTGTTGCCTTTTTCTTTTTTTCCTTTTTAAAACTAGGTTTCTATTTTTCAGCTCTCAGCTGTCCTTGGCCTCAGAGAGATGAACCAATCCTTGCTTCCACTTGACTCATTTTCTTGGCCCTTGTTCCAGAGGCATCCCATCTGTACTTCCCCTCTTCTGCCTTACTTTCTAGTTTCTTTGATTCATCCCTGCACTCTTCTTCCTCGTGAGCTTCCTTCCTTGTTGTCCTGAGGCTAACATTGGCTCCTCTTATTGCATCTACAAAGACATCACACATACTTCTCTTATCCTTCTCTTTTATTTCACAAAATTTTCCATCTGAGCAAAAGACTGATCAAAACCCTGAACCCCAGGAATGCCTAGGCGGCTCATTCAGTTAAGCATCTGCATTCAGCTCAGGTAGATTTCAGGGTCCTGAGATGGAGCCCTGCTTCAGGCCCCTTGATCAGTGGGGAGTCTGCTCTCCCTCTGACCCCCCCCTTGCCCCCACTCATGCTCACTCACTGTCTGTCTCAAATAAATAAAATCTTTTTTAAAAAAAAACCCTGAACCCCAAAAAAGGAAGTTTCTGTGGTTCAGTTGTAGATTTGGTGGGATTGCACTCAGGGAGAATTGAGAGACTATCATGGAAGGGAGGGCATACTCTACTCTCTTGGAATCCATTCACATGGAGCTTTTGTTCCCTGATTGGTGACGTGGCTCCCAGAAAGTTGAGCATGAGGGCACGTCCCTGAGTGTGAGCTGGTTCTGGCTCATGTGTGAACCTGTCTGCCTGCCCCATAGTGGAAAGAACTATGAGCAACTTGCATAGGCTTCCTGTTATGTCTGTCCAAAAGCTCCATGGAAGCTGACTGCTTCCTACCAAGATATCTGGCTAGTGCCAGAGAAATAATCAAGATTCTTGGATAGAACAGATTTCTGCTAATCCCCTCAGCCGGGATCAAGTCTCATCAAATTCAACTTTACAAGATTTGTTTGAAATCCAGCTGACCTCTAGTATACCTTTGTTAGAAGGCTGCTCATCTTTGACAGTTTGCCAAGAAGGGTATTTTGTGCCCTGTGAGATAAGTATACTTAAGGACTAAAAATAATATATATGACTATATATTTTATATATAAAATGTTGTATTTATGTATAATTATATATTTTATGTATATAAACATATATATATTTTATATATATAAATAATTATATATTTTATATATATAATACATATATAAATATATATGTATGTATATATTTATATATGTACACACATATCTGAAAAGTTCTTCATTCTTCAGGATCTATATTTCCCTACTCCTGGAGAACCTTAGCCCTTTTACAACTGTGTCTCCTGTCCAAGGAGATACCGTGCCTCTCATCTAGCCTTTACCCAATTCTTGTGCCATTTTCAGCTCCTGATTTCACTTTCTCTACTGTACTGGGTCTCTCCTCTTGTCTGGTGGCTAGAAAGTGCATGACTGATACAAAGAAAAAACAAAACAAAATATGGTGGTTGTACCAGGCAAATGAGAGCACAAGATATCACATTTGACTTAACATGAGTAGAATTTCCCCTGACGACATTATGCCTCTAACTTGTGCTTTTGCTTCCAGGAGCTCGTGTAAATGCCAAGGACAACATGTGGCTGACCCCACTGCACCGGGCTGTTGCCTCCAGAAGTGAAGTGAGTGATTATCTTATTTAATCTAGTACCTCCAGGCCCTGGAAAGAGAAAAATGCTTTCTGCTGAACTAGGGATTCTTGCTTGTGAGCAAAAGGTTTCTAATGCAAGAAGGTTACCAGAATTGAACAGTTGACTTTTTGGAGCACCTCCTGCATGCCAGGCGTGGTGCTTGGGGTGGGGGGTGACTGGAGTAGTCCAAGGTGGACGGTGTAATCCTTGGCTTCAGTGAGTTCTCAGTCTGGAGGGGGTGGCAATCAGGTAAGCATGTCAGTACAGTATCGTAACTTGGTTGGAGGAGGAAGCAAACAACTGCTTGGATAGAGAAGTCTTCCAAGAAGGGATGTCAATTGAGCTGGTCCTTGGAGGATGAGTAGGCACTTACGAAGCCAGGGGAAGGAGGGAGGGTGAAGGCAAGGGGATAAACATGCTAGAGGACAGGGGGCGTGGAAATGAATAAATGGTGGGTTCAGCTGGATGTAGATGGAACAAGGGCTGTAGTGGAGATAAGTCTGATAGCAGGGGCTGGGTCACATGGCAGAGGGCTGGGGGTCCTCTGAGCATTGGGGTGTGGCCACAGAGATAAGTATGAAGCTGACAGCATTTGGAACCTCGTGAGGGTGAGGTAGAAGAGAGGCCACTGGGTGAATGGCGGGGCCATTAATTGAGAAGGCAGAGGCGGAGGAGCAGGGAAAGGAAGCCAGTCACTTCTGTCTGAATGTGCTGAATTTGGCAAACATGTCACCAGAATGTAAGCTCCAGAAGGGCAGGAATCTGTGTTTTGTTCCCTGATGTATCCCAAGCCTGGTCCATTGTAGGTGCTCATGAAAGAATTTATTTTGCATTCTGGAAATGCAGGTGACGATGGCTATTAGATGATTATTATTCATACAGGTCTCGCACTTAGGAACTGAGAGGCTGGTCGTTGAAACTATAGCAAGTGGATCAGCTGGTTCAGGGAAAGTATAAGTGCTGAGAAGAGAAAACCAGTGTGGGTGAGGGGTGGTGGGGAATGCTGGTGACTTTGAGCCTTGAAACCTGGTCAGGGGTGATGCTCACCATCAAGGGAGCCAAGAGGCTCTTACCCAGGAGGCACTTGTCACTGGATGACTAGTCTTTATAGCTGATTTTACCAAATGAGATTCCTCGGCTACCAGCGAAGGTATATCTGGGAGCAAGGGCTGTTGCCGAGGATGCCCTACTAATGTTGCAGGTGTCAAAGGCTGTCATCAGTCTCAGCCTTTTCTCTTCGGCAACTATCTGGTACATGACAGTTATCTCAGTGCTCACAATCTTCCTTGCTGTGCTGTGTGATTTGAGGAGTTTTTATAAGGTGTAGGTTGTGTTCTCTTTCCTAAGAGCCTGCATGGCATAAGGGAGGCAAATGATCCTAAGTTGCCCAGCTCATACCCTGGGGAATCTGGAATCTTCTTGTGGTCCCATATTTCATATCTGTTTTTCCTGGGAAAGCAGGAACAGTGGGCTACTTGAGTCTGTATGACCAGCTTCATGAGACCAGCTCCTTTACAGACGAGTATTTCCTGGTCTTTTAAGACCATGTGGTCTTCAGTAAATTTCTTTTTAAGTATCTTTTGAAAAGTATGGGTTTGTTTCCTCTTTTAACAAAAACCAGGTCTTTTAAGCTAAAAAAAAAATTCATTAAGCACTTCCTGTATGCCAGGCCTTGTGCTTAGGAGGCATGTGGTCTAGTGGGACAGAAAGACATAAGACCAGATGATTTCAGAACTATGTGATCTTTCCCAAGTGATCTCCCCCTTTGTTAGCTCAG
This sequence comes from Zalophus californianus, assembly GCF_009762305.2. Lineage (NCBI taxonomy): Eukaryota > Metazoa > Chordata > Mammalia > Carnivora > Otariidae > Zalophus > Zalophus californianus. Next base: position 157,402,833 of record NC_045597.1, on the reverse strand, counting down.
CTACTTGCTTCAGGCCTCAAAACATCCATTTGCAGCAACCCTCAGCTTGCCTTCTTTACGTGTCTTTAGTGTATTTGAGTTCAGTCAACCCAATGATGGATCAATCTTTGTATCTGAGAAAGACATTCGTTGCTTCTCTAAGGAACCAGCTCCCTCTGCAGGTTTGCTGGGGGAAAAAAATCCCTTGCAGGTGTCTCTTGCCGGGAAGGAATTAAATGCAAACAGACCCTGAGTTGTAAATAATCAGGGTCATATATAAACTTGCGAGAGAAGATGTCTTCATATTAATATCTATCACAAGTTGGAAAGTTTCTTATGAAAATTGGAGTCTTTGTAACCGTCATTGGAACTGACTGTGAACATCTTAACTCCAGCACATTGCTGGGCCATGGCGGTTCTAAATTCAGATTTCTTGCTTCCTTTGAATTTGTTGCTCTTGCCATTACATTGTGCCTCCCCTAAACCATAGCTGAGGCAAGAGAAGCAGGCTAGATGGGGAAACGACAGAGAAGGTTTGGATTGGTGTTTTGAACCTTGGCTGCCAAAGGGGATCTGTGCGCTCAGTGTGAAAGCTGGCACATCTCTCCATCGCTTAGATTGGCAAAGACCGGTATTACTTACATGAATATGAATTAAAAACCATTTCTTCATCGAAAGGCTTATAAACTCTCTACTGTCCTCAAAGCCCTTTGCTTCTAAATTGTAGGTAATTGATGCTTCTGGGTTCAATCAGGGAACCAGAACCACCAAGGGAGATATAGGATAAAATCTTTATTATAGTAACTAGACCTTCCACAGTTGTGTGAGCTGCTGGAGAAGTTTGTGTCAGGCTGTCCCCTTGGGTTCTGGTGGTCTAAAGTCACTGTGGGTGGGCAGGGTCTGCCGTTGGGGGAAAAAAAGCTGGACGTGAAAGGGGAGAGAACAAAGACAAATTGGAAGCCCTGACTGTCTCTTACTGCCTCAACATGTGGACTTGGGTGACTTGCAGAAGGGGCTGTGAGCTTCACCTTAGAGCTTGCAGGGGGCACCTGGCCCGAGGAGGGGAGAAACTGAGGCAGATACTGCAAGTTCTGAAGACGCACCAGCTATGCCCTATGCCAACACGTGGCTCCTGCTGGTTGGTAAGGATGTGCGCAAGCTCCAACAGGTCCTGGCGCCCAGCACACCAGTCAGCCTGTGCTTTCATCTGTGCCTTCCGAAATGCATGAAGATCTCTCTTGTGGCAAACGGGCCTGGGGAGGGGATCCTGAGAAATGTAGTTGGAATGTAGGCTAAGTTGACACAGTATAAAACTACCCCTGAAATTGTTACTCTATTCTAATTAAAAAGGCCTTCTAGATAGTAAGTTCCTTGAAATGAGTGCCACACCTGTTTGCTTGTCATTGTATTTCTAGCGTCTTGCCTGCTCAGTAAACAGTTGTTTTTTTTTTAAAGTGTTTTCTTTTTAAATTTTTTAAAAAGCTTTTATTTATTTGAGAGAGAGAGAGCATAAGCAGGGGGAGCTGCAGAGGGAGAGGGAGAAGCAGACTCCCTGCTGAGCAAGGAGCCCGATGTGGGGCTCCATCCCAGGACCCTGGGATCATGACCTGAGCCGAAGGCAGATGCTTAACCGACTGAGCCACCCAGGTGCCCCTAAACACTTGTTTTCTGAGTGATTCCTTAAAGCCTGGCCTTCTAACGTAACCTATGTTAATGTGATTCTCTGTACAACTGCTAACGTAGAACTAGTTTGCACCACAGAGAACGCTGGTGGTAATCATCTTGCATGCATGCAAGGTAAACCGATTTGAAGCTTATTTCTGGAAGTGTAGCCCTGGAAGCCATTTAAACCACTGGAACCTGAAAAATCAGGATGAGTTTCAAAATTGTATGCAGCATAGGTATCTGTGTAAGTCAGAGATACCCGTATAAGTCAAGATTTCTGAGCTTTCTTTCCATCCAGGCAAATTTTATGTTCCAATTTCTATGCCTGGAAAAATAATGTTTGTTGCTTAATTTATTTCCTGAGCCTGTAATAGCAATAGGAGTATCAGATCATCCTATTGATTAAACATCCACCCATGCCTGACAGAAAAGCTCCTACACAGACAGGAAAGTAGATCAAGACAGGGTCATACCTGCTGAAAATCGTCCAGCGTTGGATTGGGTTCTGGCGATAAACTTTCAAGACTTTTCTTGGTACTGACCCGGCTGTACCGTGTGCTTCCTTCTGATCCAGAACCCACCCCTCCCCATGTTTGGGGTTCCCAGGGAGGAGACAACCAAACACATAATTGGAGCCAAGCAGCACTGTCTCCCCAGGGCCTTAAACTCACCCCCCCCAATTACTCCCACTCCTGAGAAGACATGAAAATAATCTCTTGCCAAAATATTAGGGAAACATATTTTGAAATTCGAGATAACGTAGATGAGCAAGATTTGGGGCTTACAGGGAGAATTTCCTGAAGCATTGTGAATTATTTCATATTGTTTCTCCTGTTTAGCTTATTCTTGCTGCTTTTTTGTTTTTCTTTCTTGGAAAAGAGCAGCCCTGGGGACAGGAATTAAATCCATACGAACCTGGCCAGTTTAATACATGTTTATTGAAGCCCACTCAATGGAAGGCACTGTTAATGTGTGCTACAGGGGCCTTGAAAGGGTACAAAGGGTGTCTTCTAGGACATGGTATTTAGGGCAGACAACCAGGCACACAGCCTACCGTGGCCTACATCCAAATGCAGCTGGCCTTTCACACATGCCTTTTCTTTTTAAAGATTTTATTTATTTATTTGACAGAGAGAGATAGTGAGAGCAGGAACACAAGCAGGGGGAGTGGGAGAGGGAGAAGCAGGCTTCCCACCAAGCAGGGAGCCTGATGACCTGAGCTGAAGGCAGACTTTTTTTTTTTTTTTAAGTATTTATTTATTTATTTATTTATTTATTTAGCATTTTATTTTATTTTTATTATGTTATGTTAATCACCATACATTACATCATTAGTTTTTGATGTAGTGTTCCCTGATTCACTGTTTGGGTATAACACCCAGTGCTCCATGCAGTATGTGCCCTCTTTAATACCCATCACCAGGCTAACCCATCTCCCTGCCCCCACCCCTCTAGAACCATCAGTTTGTTTCTCAGAGTCCATAGTCTATCATGGTTCGTCTCCCCCTCTCATTCCCCCCCCCTTCATTCTTCCCTTCCTGCTATCTTCTTTTTTTAACATATAAATTATTATTTGTTTCAGAGGTACAGATCTGTGATTCAACAGTCTTGCACAATTCACAGTGCTCACCATAGCACATCCCCTCCCCAATGTCCATCACCCAGCCACCCCATCCCTCCCACCCCCACCACTCCAGCAACCCTCAGTTTGTTTCCTGAGATTAAGCATTCCTCATCAGTGAGGTCATATGATACATGTCTTTCTCTGACTTATTTCGCTCAGCATAACACCCTCCAGTTCCATCCATGTCGTTGCAAGTGGCAAGATTTCATTCCTTTTGTTGGCTACATAATATTCCATTGTATATATATTCCACATCTTCTTTATCCATTCATCTGTCGATGGACATCTTGGCTCTTTCCACAGTTTGGCTATTGTGAACATTGCTGCTATAAACATCAGGGTGCACGTACCCCTTCAGATCCCTACATTTGTATCTTTGGGGTAAATACCCAGTAGTGTAATTGCTGGGTTGTAGGGTAGCTCTGTTTTCAACTGTTTGAGGAACCTCCATACCGTTTTCCAGAGGGGCTGCACCAGCTTGCATTCCCACCAACAGTGTAGGAGCGTTCCCCTTTCTCCACATCCCCGCCAACATCTGTCGTTTCCTGACTTGTTAATTTTAGCCATTCTGACGGGTGTGAGGTGGTATCTCATTGAGGTTTTGATTTGGATTTCCCTGATGCCGAGCGATGTTGAGCACTTTTTCATGTGTCTGTTGGCCATTTGGTTGTCTTCTTTGGAAAAATGTCTGTTCATGTCTTCTGCCCATTTCTTGATTGGATCATTTGTTCTTTTGGTGTTGAGTTTAAGAAGTTCTTTATAGATTTTGGATACTAGCCCTTTATCTGATATGTCATTTGCAAATATCTTCTCCCATTCTGTTGGTTGTCTTTTGGTTTTGTTGACTGTTTCTTTTGCTGTGCAGAAGCTTTTTATCTTGATGAAGTCCCAATAGTTCATTTTTGCCCTTGCTTCCCTTGCCTTTGGCGATGTATCTAGGAAGAAGTTGCTGCGGCTGAGGTCGAAGAGGTTGCTGCCTGTGTTCTCCTTTAGGATTTTGATGGACTCCTGTCTCACATTTAGGTCTTTCATACATTTTGAGTCTATTTTTGTGTGTGGTGTAAGGAAATGGTCCAGTTTCATTCTTCTGCATGTGGCTGTCCAATTTTCCCATCACCATTTGTTGAAGAGACTTCTTTTTTCCATTGGACATTCTTTCCTGCTTTGTCAAAGATGAGTTGACCATAGAGTTGAGGGTCCATTTCTGGGCTCTCTATTCTGTTCCATGGATCTATGTGTCTGTGTTTGTGCCAGTACCATACTGTCTTGATGCTTTGTAATAGAGCTTGAAGTCTGGAATTGTGATGCCACCAGCTTTGCTTTTCTTTTTCAACATTCCTTTGGCTATTTGGGGTCTTTTCTGGTTCCATACAAATTTTAGGATTATTTGTTCCATTTCTTTGAAACAAGTGGATGGTATTTTGATAGGGATTGCATTGAATGTGTAGATTGTTCTAGGTAGCATTGACATCTTCACAATATTTGTTCTTCCAATCCATGAGCATGGAACGTTTTTCCATTTCTTTGTGTCTTCCTCAATTTCTTTCATGAGTATTTTATAGTTTCCTGTGTACAGATTCTTTGCCTCTTTGGTTAGACTTATTCCTAGGTATCTTATGGTTTTGGGTGCAATTGTAAATGGGATCGACTCCTTAATTTCTCTTTCTTCTGTCTTGTTGTTGGTGTATAGGAATGCCACTGATATCTGTGCATTGATTTTATATCCTGCCACGTTACTGAATTCCTGTATGAGTTCTAGCAGTTTTGGGGTGGAGTCTTTTGGGTTTTCCACATACAGTATCATATCATCTGCAAACAGTGAGAGTTTGACTTCCTCTTTGCCGATTTGGATGCCTTTGATTTCTTTTTGTTGTCTGATTGCTGTGGCTAGGACTTCTAATACTATGTTGAATAGCAGTGGTGATAGTGGACATCCCTGCCATGTTCCTGACCTTAGGGGGAAAGCTTTCAGTTTTTCCCCATTGAGAATGATAGTCGCTGTAGGTTTTTCATAGATGGCTTTTATGATATTGAGGTATGTACCCTCTATCCCTATACTCTGAAAAGTTTTGATCAAGAAGGGATGCTGTACTTTGTCAAATGCTTTTTCTGCATCTATTGAGAGGATCATATGGTTCTTGTTCTTTCTTTTATTAATGTATTGTATCACATTGATTGATTTGTGGATGTTGAACCAACCTTGCAGCCCAGGGATAAATCCCACTTGGTCATGGTGAATAATCCTTTTAATGTACTGTTGGATCCTATTGGCTAGTATTTTGGTGAGAATTTTTGCATCCATGTTCATCAAGGATATTGGTCTGTAATTCTCCTTTTTGGTGGGGTCTTTGTCTGGTTTGGGGATCAAGGTAATAGTGGCCTCATAAAACTAGTTTGGAAGTTTTCCTTCCATTTCTATTTTTTGGAATAGGTTCAGAAGAATAGGTATTCTTATTTAAATATTTGGTAGAATTCCCCTAGGAAGCCATCTGGCCCTGGGCTTTTTTTTCGGGGGGGGAGATTTTTGATGACTGCTTCAATTTCCTTAGTGGTTATAGGTCTGTTCAGGTTTTTTATTTCTTCTTGGTTCAGTTTTGGGAGTTTATACATCTCTGGGAATGCACCCATTTCTTCCAGATTATCTAATTTGCTGGCATATAGTTGCTCATAATATGTTCTTGTAATTGTTTGTATTTCTTTGGTGTTGGTTGTGATCTCTCCTCTTTCATTCATGATTTTATTTATTTGGGTCATTTCTCTTTTCTTTTTGATAAGTCTGGCCAGGGGTTTATCAATCTTATTAATTCTTTCAAAGAACCAGCTCCTAGTTTTGTTGATCTGTTCTACTGTTCTTTTGGTTTCTATTTCATTGATTTCTGCTCTGATCTTTATTATATCTCTTCTTCTGCTGGATTTAGGCTTTATTTGCTGTACTTTCTCCAGCTCCTTTAGGTGTAGGGTTAGGTTGTGTATTTGAGACCTTTCTTGTTTCTTGAGAAAGGCTTGTATTGCTATATACTTTCCTCTCAGGACTGCCTTTGCTGCATCCCAAAGATTTTGAACGGTTGTGTTTTCATTTTCATTTGTTTCCATGAATGTTTTTAATTCTTTAATTTCCTGGTTGACTCATTCATCCTTTAGTAGGATGCTCTTTAGCCTCCATGTATTTGAGTTCTTTCCGACTTTTCCTCCGAAGGCAGATGTTTAACGACTGAGCCACCCAGGCGCCCCCACACATTCCTTTCCTTTCCTTTTCTTTTCTTTTTTTTAAAGATTTTTTATTTATTTATTTGACAGACAGAGACATAGCAAGAGAGGGAACACAAGCAGGGGGAGTGAGAGAGGGAGAAGCAGGCTTCCCGCCGAGCAGGGAGCCTGATGCGGGGCTCGATCCCAGGACCCTGGGATCATGACCCGAGCCGAAGGCAGATGCTTAACGACTGAGCCACCCAGGTGCCCCCACACATTCCTTTTCTTTTAGAATGAATGGAGAGTACCACCAAAGGAGAATTGCTGAACTTTTCACTTTCCTGTTCTGGAGGCTGTCTTTTGGCTAGCAGAGTTAAAAAGGATTGTATCCTGACTTTAGGCTATAGAAATGAGGATGTTGTGTCCAAATATATATTGTTACAATGAGCACTTATGGGGCACTTAGTGTGTGCTAGGCAGTATGCTGAGCACTTTCTGTGCGCTATTCCATTTTAACCTCTGAGCCATTCTTTGAGACTGATAGTGCTCTTAATCCTAATTTAGGAAACATAATCTCAGAGAAGTTAGGGAACGAGCCAAACATGCCACAGCCAGTAAGTGGAGGAGTGTGTAACTCAAGAACCTGCTCTCTTAACCACCATGCTCTGCTGCTTCCCTCAGATCCCATGAGCACCCTGGTGGATACTGTGCCAACCAATAAAATGGGTCTGCTTTTGTGTCTATGCAGACAGAAGTCCCGACAAGGATAAAAATGGTTCCCAGAGCTGAGCAGGATAAGCATTTTATCTTACAGCTTAAATTTTAAAACTCATGTTTTCCCCCTTCTCTAAAAAACATTGTCATTATTGCGAGCAAAATGCTAGTAGACAGGAGGATTGGAAAAATTATATGGGAGACTAGAATGTTACTGCTTTCCCTAAATTATCTTTAGGGTTATAAAAAGTTGATTGCATATAGAACATAGTCCCTGGAATGGGAAAAAAGTAAGCGTTTTGGGACCTATTAGTTAGAATGGAGATGAGTGATAGTCAGATTTACTGTGGATTCCAGTCATCTGGGGTGCTTGTCACAAGTACCTGTTCTAGAACCTCATCTCCAGAGATTTTGATGAAGCCTGGGGTTGTGCCCAGAAATCTGCATTTTAAAAAGAAGATTCTGATGCATGTGGTCTATATACCACACTCTGAGAGTTGAGATTGAAGACTGGGAATACTTTAGTATCTGGCCTTCCCAGTGTTGAAAGCCACCACCACCACCACCACCACCACCACTACTACTACTTCTTTAAGATTTAGTTATGTATTTAAATCCAATTAATTAACATATAATGTATTATTTGTTTCAGGGGTACAGATCTGTGAATCATCAGTCTTATATAATACCTAGTGCTCATTACAACACATACCCTCCCCAATGTCCATCACCCAGTTACCCCATCTCTCCACCCCCCTCCACTCCAGCAACCCGCAGTTTGTTTCTTAGGATTAAGGGTCTCTTATGGTTTGTCTCCCTCTCTGGTTTCATCTTGTTTCATTTTTTTCCTCTGAAAGCCAGCATTTCTTGAATAGTTTCCTTTGAGTTCATTCATATCCCAAAGTCTCCAGTGAGTCCCCGTTGTACTGCTAGTTCTTAGAATAATTGTACCCTAATAATAATTCTAATAACAAAGGGCGAGTTCAATTTAATAATGAGTACTTTTGGAGGAATTTTCGATGAATTGAATGACTTAATTGGGTACCGATTTATGCAGTTCTTACAGAATATGAAATTGCTCTAATCAATAGAGGATAAAAGCCTCAAATGATTTCAGTAATAGAGTAAATGCCTTCAGGACTTGAATGCAGCCTCAGGGACATCAGCCCATGGTAAATGTGGTTAGGTTATAGAAATGTATCCTGTCTTTAGGCTATAGAAATGAGGATGTTGTGTCCAAATATATATTGTCACAGTGAGCACTTATTGAGCACTTAGTGTGTGCTAGGCAGTATGCTGAGCACTTTCTGTGCGCTATTCCATTTTAACCTCTGAGCCTTACTTAGAGAGTTTGCTAATGATTATACCACTATATTTATTCTATCCAAATATATTGAGTATATGATATGCACAAAGCTTTGGGGAGAGTACAGAAAGTTGTGTAAGACTCAGACCCCAGTCTAAAGCAACTTACAGTTTATAAAATTTGACATTGTTTATGCCTGGCAGGACTCTGGATAGTCATAAACAATTACTTTTCCATGAGTAATTTATGACCACTTAAATGCAATGCACATTTGAGAGGGAAGAAACAAATATTAAGGGCAATAGTTTTTAAGACACACGCATCCTGTTTCTTCTCGTCTTTTCCATGTGCCACAGTGTATGTTTCTACTTCTTATTACAGAGTTGGAGTGGCCTTTTGTGAAAAGAGAAAGTCATAAAAAGTAGAAATAAACTGACTGCAAATGCCATCTCCAGTTCCCTTCTGTGTGACATCCCATGACAGTTCCTCCCTCTCTTATTTCCATGATTGATATAGCACAGCCTCCTATGGAGCGTAATCCAAGGAGGTGTGCAGTCCTAAGACTGACTGCTAACTGGGCTGATGCCTCCATTCGGAAGAAATGCTGGAATCCTCACACATGTTTATTCATTAAAAAAGAAACAAAGGCTTTGAAGGAGCATTACTCACAGTGTGGCTTGTGTACCGGTCTCAGCCTGTGAGCTTTTGTCTTAAGACTGTTGTGAAAAGAGTAAGCATTCAGAAACTTTTAGAGCTCTTTGATAGAGTCATGTCATGCCTGCTAAATATGATTAATAATAAAAGAATCGAGTTCATGATTTCTCTTTGTCTTTTTTCATTTTATTATTCTACTAATTACTTTTTATTGTATTTTTTTAAGATTTATTTATTTATTGAGAGAGAGAGAGTGTGAGCAGGAGGGACAGAGAGAGAGGGAGAGAGAGAATCTCAAGCAGATTCTGTCTTGAGTGCAGAGCCCGAGGCAGGGCTTGATCTCAAGACCCTGAGATCACGACCTGAGCCAAAACCAAGATGGCCAATTAACTGACTGAGCCACCCAGGTGCCCCAACTTTTTATTGTATTTTATAAAAGTATTGACTCATGATGAATTTGAGATAATTTTTTAAAAACTGGTCCTTCACCACAAAGAAGCACTATTTAAGTATCTTTTCTTGATTCAGAAAGTGTTCAGCTTCCCTTCTCCCATATTAGTTTTCTTTTTATCTTGCAAATTTTTGTCAGAGTAGGCCCCTAGACATTAAATTTTTAGCCAGTGTGTGAAACTGGAAAAGAGAGACTTCTTTTGATTACAAAAATCATTAATTTCCTAAATAGCCATAAAATTACTCTCTCTTGAAACCAAGTTGAAGTGCTTTCAAGATTAAAATTTTTGAAAGAGAAATGCAATTTTAGAAAAGGAAATTATCTTTTTATTTTTTTATTTTTTATTAACATATAATGTATTACTTGTTTCAGGGGTACAGGTCTGTGATTCATGAGTCTTACACAATTCACAGCGCTCACCATAGCACATACGCTCTCCAGTGTCCATCACCCAGCCGCCCCATCTTTCCCACCCCCCACCACTCCAGCAACCCTCAGGTTGTTTCCTGAGATTAAGAGTCTTTTATGGTTTGTCTCTCTCTCCGGTTTCGTCCCATTTCATTTTTTCCTTTCTTCCCCCATGATCCTCTGCCTTGTTTGTCAAATTCCACATATCAGCGAGATCATATGATAATTGTTTTTCTCTGATTGACTTATTTTGCTTAGCATAATACCCTCTAGTTCCATCCACGTCATAGCAAATGGCAGATTTCATTTTTTTGATGGCTGCGTAATACTCCATTGTATATACACCACATCTTCTTTATCCATTCATCTGTCGACAGACATTGTGGCTCTTTCCATAGTTTGGCTATTGTGGACATTGCTGCTATAAACATCGGGGTGCACGTACCCCTTTGGATCACTACATTTGTATCTTTGAGGTAAATACCCAGCAGTGCAATTACTGGGTTGTAGGGTAGCTCTATTTTCAACTGTTTGAGGAACCTCCATACTGTTTTCCAGAGTGGCTACACCAGCTTGCATTCCCACCAACAGTAGGAGGGTTCCCCTTTCTCCGCATTCTCGCCAACATCTGTCGTTTCCTGACTTGTTAATTTTAGCCATTCTGACGGGTGTGAGGTGGTATCTCATTGTGGTTTTGATTTGTAGGAAATTATTTTTTTAAAGCAAAGCTTTGTTTTTTCTGAAGTATTATATTAAATTTCTATTAATGTATTAAGCAGGTTTGGCAGGGTAAAACTTCAGAGTTAAAAAAATTTAAATAAGGAGAGTTAACATTTAAAAACATTTATGTCAGCGTGCTTGGCCGATACTGTCCATTGAGTAAGCTGTGGCCTAGTAGAAAACACCTGAGCTAGATTCTTAATCAGCTCGGCTGACAGATCATTGCCCTTGACTCAGCCACCTTGCCTATAACATGAAGCTGCCCATCAAATGAAGGGGTCAGACCAGATGACGCCTGAGGCCTTCTCTACTTCTAATATCTGTACGTCTGTGAAGCTAATCCATAATCACTTTAGACTACTTGTATTTTCATGAAAAAAGTTAATTTTTGGAAATTAAGTAAGATAGCCTCCTTTGTATACTAAGTATTTCTTGATATAGTCCTTGTCAAGATGAAAACTATGCAATTCATTCCCTAAGCAGATAGAGAAATAAAACTGAAGAATGCCAAAGTTAAAGCATTTTATAAAAGTAGATAAGTAGAAGTAGTGGTTATTCTAGGCATCCTTGAGCTATGACAGTGAGTGCTGGTAGGAGAGACAAACATGATGAAGTTGGCACTCACACTGGGACTTGCTTAAAGTTCACATGAAAAGAGATTGATTAGAGACCCTGTCCAGTTCTTTTTGTTCCCTTCTGATCAATGAACTTGAACCTCTTCCTTTTCTAATTTTTTAGGAAATTTTATTATCTAATTTTGTTATCTTTAAAAAAAGGTTTTTTGGGGCACCTGGGTGGTTCAGTCGGTTGGGCGTCTGCCTTCAGCTCAGGTCATGGTCCCAACGACCTGGGATCGAGCCCCGCCGCGGGCTCTTTGCTCTGCGGGGAGCCCGCTTCCCCCTCTCCTCCTTGCTTGCACTCTCTCTCTGTCTCTCCTCAATCTGTCTCAAATAAGTAAATAAAATCTTTAAAAAATAAAAAAATAAAAACAAGTTTTTCATGAATTCATTGGTCTTATGTCCAAATAGTATAAATTTATGAATTGTTCCTGCATATTTTTGGTTTGTTAGTCTATTCTGAATTTATGTAATATGTAATGCCAAGCAAGAATCTGTAAAGTACAGTAAAATAATGCACAAGGCAAAGGTATTAAAAATGATAGTATATATTTTTATGTGCTGTGAATATGTGAAAAGGATATTATACCATTTTTTATCGTATTGCTTTATGTGGTTATCTCCAGCCTTTTTGGCAATATCTCTGCAAAACTTTTTCAGCATGCATCTTCAAAATGTGCATCTCATTTATTTATGAATTACATATAGGAACTACTGCTATTAGCTAATATTTCAAGTATATCACAATATACTTAGGGTGAGGCTTTTCATTTATCGTAGTCTTACATAACCACAAAGCTAATAGACTTACTGATGATTTTCCTCTGTTTTGGCCAAGCTCTTGTCAGATCTGATTAAATTTGTCATTATTTTTACCTTGTAATGTATAGAAAGCTTTTACTCGGAGTAGAAGCGTCAGCTCTGTGACCCCGTGTTATTTACATTTGCGTTTGTATTATCATCTTTAATCTGCAGGTTCCTTTCATACATCCTGCCCATCTGGGGATGTTTTTAGTCAAAGGGCACGCATCACAATCTGTAGCTGGATCTGGCGGGCCCGTCACTGTGCATTTCTGTGCACTCAGAGCAAATGAACAGAGAGCATGAGCCTCACCCCCTCCGCGTGTGGAAGTTCCTCTCTTCCCGGAGGGTGTCTCAGATCCTACAGGGCAAGGTCCTCAGCTGACTGAGGGCACAGTGCCAACCCAGAGTTAAATACCAGCTACGATGCTTTCCTTTGTAAAGAAAATAAACACAAATGGAGGTTCCCATATCACAATAGGTTGTATGTACGTATCTACATAAACCTCCCAATTTTTGAGACCAAAGTTGACAAAAATATCATTTTTTTTTCTTATTTAAATCTTACCTCTTATATTGTGGCTTTGCTTTTCTTTTGTTTTTTGTTCACCCAGCTAGCTTTTAGAACAGAGTCTGGCTCATGTTTCTTTCAGTCTTCCTTAGTGTTTTGCACCTAGTAGGTGAGCATGAGAATACACATACACATGTTTCACTCTAAAATGAGCTCCAGGAATGTTTAGTAGTCATTACTTGGTTGTCTTGCTGAGGATGGGTGGCATATATCTTTTTTTTTTTTTCCTTTTTGGTAGTTTTAACAAACTGTTTGCTTGGGCCCAATGGGTTTCTTGTTTGTAGCATCTAAATAGAGTCATACTGCATATTTCAACTGTATTCTCTAATTTGCGAAACTAAATTTTTTCGCTCTTAGTCTACTGTGTTAGCCATTCATCTCAGAATGTTGCTATTACTGATTCATAGAACATTTTTTTCCTTCATTATTTATGTCCCTGATAAAAAACGTTAATTTTAACTATCCACTATCTACGTTAATCTACTATCTGAGCACTTTTATGTACCTGCATGATGAAGTGGTTTGGACAGTTCAGGCCTGTGAGGAATAAGGTGGATGGGGGTGAGTTTTTGGTCCGTGAGGGGTGTCAGCAGTGTGGCGCCTTTCACTGGTTTATTGATGCCACATTAGGAAGACGTGCATAAAGGAGTCCCACTAACTGGCTCCAGGGATGTCTCTAGAAGTAAAGAGAAACAACCAACAGTCATTCCCATCTTGAGAGAAGCTGTATCATTTTCTTGATGGAACAGAAGAGTGTCCTCAATCCTAGCTGTACAACAAAGTCCCCTGGGGGCTTTACAGAAATCTAAGGCCAGTTAAAATCTCTGGTGTGGCACCAGCCATCTGTATTTTTTTTTTCTTAAGTAGGCTCCATGCCCAGTGTTGAGCCCAAAAGGGGGCTCGAACTCACGGCCCTGAGATCAAGACCTGAGCTGAGATCAAGACTCAGGCACTTAACCAACTGAGCCACCCAGGCACCTCAGCCATCTGTATTTTTAAGAGCTCCCCGGGTGATTCCATCGCCCAGCCACGGTTGAGAGTAATAGTTCAAGAGGCAAAAAAGCTGATTAGGTCAATGGAAGGAAAACAAAAAGCGTAAGTCTCCGTAAAGGTGAAGGGATGCAACAGTAGAAAAGAAGTTACCCCACTATAACATGGAAAAAGTTGGGATAATATGGAACAATTTTGTAGCTTCAAGTTGAGGTAGGAATAGACATCTTCCCTTGACTGCTCTTGATCACGCAGTGAGGGTTAAGATGTTGGCTGTGAGAACCAAAGGTTTATAAATTGATCTAAGAATGTCCGAAGGGCTTTGAGGCCTTGGGCTTTGGATGATGGAGGTTCACTGACAAACACCTCCAAGTTCAGATGATCTTCGGGGGACTTTTGACCTATGGGTATTTTACCCTGGAGTGTGCACTTGCACACGAGTGCTCTCATTTGGCCTAAGGGTACTTTACACCCTGTTAAGAAACCTTATGCTTAAAAGGTTTATTTGGTTTTAAAGATATGCCAGGGCTCTTGGCCTAACAAAGAAAGATAAAGTGAATCTGTTTTCACCTATGCCACTCTTTTGGTCTTTCTCACATATTACCTTGCTTTTCTGAGAAGAATATACATCTTGAGCCAGTGTGGGAGGGCACGGAGCCTTCCTTTCCTGTAGTTCCGGGGTCTGGTGAAGCATCTTCTATTCAATAAGCATCGACTGAGCATTTGTCAGTGACCCCTGCAAACTCTGCTTCTGTTGTAGGAAGCAGTGCAAGTATTGATTAAGCACTCGGCCGATGTCAACGCGAGGGACAAGAACTGGCAGACCCCCCTCCACGTGGCGGCTGCCAATAAGGCTGTAAAGTGTGCAGAAGTGATCATTCCCCTGCTGAGCAGTGTCAACGTCTCTGACCGAGGGGGGCGCACAGCCTTGCACCACGCTGCTCTGAATGGCCACGTGGAGGTGAGTGTCCTCATCACCGGGAGCAGGAAATCTCCCGAGAGCCTCTCTTCACCCCCAGTGGAACCTAATCTTACTCCTGAGGCTTTTAGCGAGTGTGAAGCTGCTATCTGCATGCCAAAACTCAGGCAACAATAGCCCATTTTAAATGTACAGCCAGTGGGTTGCAAAAGTAGCTGCCTCCTCGGGCTTCTCCTCTGACATGTGTGCCACAGGGTTGTCTGTGACGTCAGCTTCCTACTGTGTTTGAATTCCGGGTCACTGACCTGCCTTTGGATTTGATGTTAATTTGACTCAGATTATCTGCATGTTGGTTTTCTTTCAGATGGTCAATTTACTCTTGGCCAAAGGAGCAAACATCAATGCATTTGACAAGAAGGACCGGCGTGCTCTGCACTGGGCGGCCTATATGGGTAAGGGTTCCTGCAGACGACTGTAGCTAAAGAAGCTGTGGGCCTGCTGTGAAGCATGTAGGTTTTCCCTTTGTGCACGCCTGACTTCTTTCCAAGCTTGGGGCCCAATTGAGTGAAGATTTGGTCCACTTGACTGGCAAGCATAGAGCACTCTAGTTGGACAGTTGCTCTGTCAGAGACTGATTTTACCCCACAGGGAGGAGGAGGGATGAGTCACAGCCTGGACCTCATTGAATGTGTTTCAATCCGGACGGGAAAGCCGCACAAAATGGTGCTTCTTTTAACTTGTTATGGCAGCAAAATAAAGTGTTTTAAAAAGAACAAGGAGTGGCTAGCAAAGCCAGGACATAAATTCTATGTGTCCTTTTATTTAAAAGTATTTTTGAAAGAAACAAAAAGGAAGGAAGGACCACCCTCTGGCTGATGGGTAAGTTCAAGTGACAGCAGTAGCTGTGAATCCTCCTGCTACTCTCCTGCCAGTGAACCTGGCCTTGCAGGTCTTGCTTCTGCCAGCTGGGCTGGGAGACATGAAGGAAGGAGTTAGATTTCTGTTTTTCTTTTTCACTTTTGTTGGCACAAGTGCCACTGACAAATGATAGGCCTCACCGAGTTTATTCTCAGTGTAGACTTGTGAGGAACGAAGAACTGGGATCCTTCCTTTGTGTTTGTAACCGGAGACTGGCCTGCAATTGGAAAAGCAGGTGGGATTCTACCAGCCCTATGTTATAAACCACCTGAATGCCCATCCCCTGGAGATTGTGTTGGTTAATGATAAAGAAATGCCCAGTGGGACACTGGGCAGTAACTACAGTGATGATGACATTAGTATTTATTAACATCAAAAGATTCTGTGTTAAGTAAAAACAGATCATAATAGCATGGTCCTCGTTTTTGTAAAAAAAATCTGCAATATAGACGATCTGGGATATATTATATGCTGAAATGTTAGTTTGGTTTCTGAATCCTTTTTAACAAACCTACAGGCCTTTTATTATCATAAACAACAATAATGTTAATGGTGGGGGGGGAAGAGAACAGGTTGGGTAGAGATGAAATAAATTATGTGGCTGTGGATGAGTCTGAATGGATATTTGGGCTTAAAAAACCAGACTCTTAAGATTTTGCAAGCATTATCATTTTTTTTTAAAAGACAACATGGACTTTGGAGATGACGGAAGCAGATTGGATGTCTGCATGGTACCTATGGGGCTGGAGTCAGGGTACATTGGCCAGACTGCTGTTTAGGCAGAGCACACACTAGATTAGTGTGTGATGGGATGCAAAGAGCCTAGGGTTTCAAGTTTGTTCTTTGCTGATATACAGTTAAAACATTTGTGTAGAATTGCTTTAAAGAAGTAAAGTCATTGTTTTGTTTGTCATCAGGATACAAATAGGAAAAAATACATAGATGACTATCTTTAAGGAATAAAGGACAAAACAGGACAAAAGACAAAAGATAGCACCACTTGAACTAAGGTAGCCTCACTAGTAACTGAAAATAATTTTTCTACATACAAGTTTTGGGGGAAAAAGTCAAATTTTAATAAAACAAGCCATGACCAAACTCTTTCTGTCTCATACACACACCCAACTCTCTCCCCCCTCCAAACACACCTCTCTCCCCATCTCTCTCTTTCTCACACACACACATGTAAACACACTCACACTCACCCCATGCACATCTCAGACCCTTGGAATCAGTACTTATCTTCTACCCCTCAATCCTTAACCACATTTACAGCAGTGACCCAAAGCATCAAACAGTCTTCAGTCACAATATAGAGGTCAAATACATTTATCGTACTATATATAGTAAGATAGGGTACAAAGGAAAATATGCTAGAAAATATGCCAACAGGAGTTGAAACTGGAAAGGTTTATGTTTAGCCAGTAATTCACAAGAATACTTTTCAGTTGAACTGTATGAAATTGTCGTTTTTGTGGTCCAAAAAAAAAAAAAAGGTCAAGCAACAGCAATTTCATATGATTTAACAGTAATGTAGAGTTATTCTGATTAATTGATTTTTTTTCTTTCATTAATTTTTCCAAACCAAATTGTCAGTGTTGGACTTTAAGAAATGGGAAATGCTTTTAAAAGCATTGCTTTCATTTTAACATAATTCTTTTTTAGGCTGTGGTACTAACATATTGGCAGGACCTTGTTCTCATTGAAAATGGTGGTGGTAGTAAAAGCTAATGGTGATAATATAGGTGGAATCAGTCATCAAATTATCCTAAAAAGGCTACCCATGTTTTCTGCCGCTTTGTTTGTGAAGGCCACCTGGACGTTGTGGCGCTGCTCATCAACCACGGCGCAGAAGTGACGTGTAAGGATAAGAAGGGTTATACCCCTCTGCATGCTGCAGCCTCCAATGGACAGATCAGTGTTGTCAAACACCTCCTGAATCTGGGGGTGGAGGTGAGCTGTGATGAATGCATCAATTCATGGTATATTTGTGGGTTTTCTAATGTTTGGTTTGGTTTGTTTTTTTTTTAAGATTTTATTTATTTATTTGAAAGAGAGCACGAGAGAGAAAGCACACAAGCAGGGGGAGCGGCAGACTCCCTGCTGAGCAGGGAGCCTGATGCAGGACTCCATCCCAGGACCCTGGGATCATGACCTGAGCTGGAGGCAGACGCTTAACCGACTGAGCCACCCAGGTGCCCCTGTGGGTTTTCTGTTGTTGGGAAATTAAATCCTGTTTGCATTTTAATTCAAGAGGGTAAAAACCACCTTATTTTCTAGCATCCTATCTTTTTGAGTTTCCAGGGGCAATTGATGAAGGGCAATGGGGGCCTACAGCAAGTAATGAAAAACCAGAAACAGGCTAAGTTTCTATATCAACATAGAGAAATATTTAAACATATATATTGCATGTAATACATATTAGTCATTTTTTAGACGGGCTAGGGTTCTTCATCCTACCTTCAGCATTTAGTCTTCTAAATTGTGGTGTATGGGGTGCCTGGGTGACTCAGTCAGTTAAGCATCTGATTCTTGATTTCAGCTCAGGTCATGATCTTGGGGTCCTGGGATTAAGCCACACATCAGGCTCCATGCTGAGCACGGAATCTGCTTAAGAGTCTTTCTCTCCCTCCGCCCCTCCCAACCCGCCAACAGCAAATGCAATGAAGACAGTGATTTTACCTGCCCTCTGTTGGATTCATTTGCAGATCGACGAAATCAACATCTATGGAAACACAGCCCTTCACCTGGCCTGCTACAACGGGCAGGATGCTGTAGTTAATGAGCTGACTGACTACGGTGCTAACGTGAACCAGCCCAACAACAGCGGGTTCACCCCTTTGCATTTTGCTGCTGCCTCCACACACGGTGCTTTGTGTCTTGAACTATTAGTAAACAACGGGGCAGATGTTAACATCCAGGTACGACACTCTTAGTCTCTCTCTCTGCTAGATACCTCTGCATTGAGCCTCTGTTTGAGCAAAATCAACTCTTGTAAATGCTGTCCTGTTTTAGAATCGGAATTCTGAGTACCTTGACTCCCACAGCCTTGTCCTATATTGGCCTGCTACGGAAACTTAGCTGTGTTGTTACTGCAGAAGTGGTAGGACCAGCTGGAAGGCACTGAGGTTCTAGCCACCTGCTTTTGGTAGCTTAGTGAATGTTCTGGAGCAAAGACTGGGTCCCAGGGATATTGACATGGCCTAGTTTCTAACACGGAGGTGGATGTTGAGCTGATATGGCAGAGTTGCTGAGAATCAAAGGAAAGCCTAATCCAATGATCTCAGGTCTGTTCCTAACCCTGGCATGGCCCACCAAGGAGTTTCTCAGACACTTCCAATAGTAAACAGTAGGTAGTGACTGTAGTAATGTAACATTGACCTAATAGTGGTCAACTGGTCCTAATAGTCTTTATTCAGCAAACTTACTGAGGACTATCTAGTGCCCTCTGTTTGGTTCTGAGGGAGTGCTCCAGGATGAGCTATGAGCTCTGCTCTCAAGGAATTTACAGTACGGTAAGGACATAGTGTGCTACGATGCGCAGGAGACAAGAGAGAATGTAATGAGTGGCATGAGAGAGTAATAGAGTATTGCAAACTATAAGAAGCAAGTCAACGCTTGCTTCCTGCTTGGGGATCAAAAATGACGCCTGCTTTTGAGCTGAGAGTCGGAAGATTGGTATCAGTTGAGATGAGAAGAGATAGAATCTGAGAGAGGGCATTTCAGATAGAGAGAACCACATGAACAAAGAGTTTGGGAGTTCCAGATAGGAAAAGCTTTGGGTAGACTCTAGGCTAGTAGTTAGCTCACTGTAACAGATAACCAAGAGGAACTTAGGCACCGCCCTCGCCATCCAGATTACATCACTGTGAACGCATTTAGATTGTAGTGGACCATCCTCACCTGTATGAGGGACTTTGTGCTCATCCTCAGCTTCCCTTCTCCCCAGCACGCAGCAATCCTAAAGCAGGTCCCAGTGTATTCTGCCTCTGCTTTTGAAAAATGATTCTTTCTGAGATTTAATTTTAAGAATATTGGATCAATCCATTTTAATGACCTTCCCTATTCACTATTAAAATCTTTTTACATTTTTCTTATAATTTCTAATAGTGGGGAAATATGAGACAAATTTCCAGAAGAGCGATTTATTGAGCTTGAAGGGAGGAGAAACTGTATGAAAGAAAGGAGCCAGGAACAAGCTGAAATGTGACTGGACCAAGGAAGAAGGCTTATCAACTGACTGAGGGATTTGGGCTTCTATAAGCTGTGGGGACCACTAGTCATTATAGAGGTCTTGTGATCCAAACTGAGCATTAGAAATAGTAATCTGGTCACAGAACACCAGAGACAGAAAACAGGAAGGAAAAAAAATTGTATATATGATGACATAAACATTTTAAATGTTTATATGGCAAAACAAAACAAAAAACCCAAAAAACAAAAAACCCTAACGTATACAAAATTGAAAGAGGAACAACTCAGAGAAATGTTTCTGCATTATACATGATGAGCAAAGAGTTAATACATTTAATATATAAAGAGCTCACATAAATCAATGAGAAAAAGTCTGATAACCTACTAGAAAATACGTGTAAAGGCAAGTCACAAGAGAGGAAAAACAATATTCATTAAACCTATGAAAAATATACAATATCATTAGTGATTAGAAAAATGCAAACTAATGCACAAGTATATTTGCCTTTAAGATTGGCAAATATGGGGGCGCCTGGGTGGCTCAGTTGTTAAGCGTCTGCCTTTGGCTCAGGTCATGGTCCCAGGGTCCTGGGATGGAACCCCACATCGGGCTCCCTGCTCAGCAGGAAACCCGCTTCTCCCTCTGCCGCTGCCCCTGCTTGTGTTCCCTCTCTCACTGTGTCTCTCTCTGTCAAATAAATAAATAAAATCTTAAAAAAAAAAGATTGGAAAATATGAAAAAGACTAGTAATAACCTAGTGTTATTTGTGAAAAAACTAATATGCAATAAGTAAATATGATCTCATTTTTTAATTTTAAAAAAGTTATGTGTCTGGGTTATATGCATAGAAGGAGAAAAATACTTGGAATATATACCAATATGTTATCACTACAGAGAGGCAAAATTATGATTTGGATTTTTAGTTTCATTTTTATATATTTGTTTTAATCTTCTGGTTGTGATACATGAGCATGTGTTATTTTTATATCCAGGTGAAAAAAAAATTTTTTGTTTTTATAAAAAGAAAATTCAGGTATAGTGGACCTAGACAGGACACAATTAGAGAATAACTGGAAGTCGGTAAAACTCGTCTAGATAAGAGGTACTGAGGACAGGGGAGGGGCACAGCCAACAGAAGACAGAGGCTTTGCAGAAAGAAAATCAATGAAATTTGGTTGGATAGGAGTTGGAGGAGTTGAAGACAAGTGTAGAATTGAAATCTGATTCAGAGGTGACAGAGCATAGGGGTTAAATGTTCAGTTCTGGAGCTAGGCTGCCTCAATTCCAGTCCTAGCCTTGACTTTCAGTAATTATATAATCAGAAACAACCTCTCTTGGGTGTCTGTTTGTCTGTAAAATTTGGGAAATAGTTGCATCTTCTTCATGGAACCGCTGTGAGGATTAAACCAGTTATCTTATAGAAACTACTTAGAATGGTTTCTGCCACATGGCAAGCTCTCAATAAATGACTATTGTTTTGTTGTTAAGAGGGACATCAGGAGAAAGAGTAGGCTTACGAGGTAAAACTGTTTAGTTTTTTTTTTTTTTTAAGATTTATTTATTTGACAGAGAGATGCAGCGAGAGAGGG
Source organism: Zalophus californianus (assembly GCF_009762305.2). Taxonomy (NCBI): domain Eukaryota; kingdom Metazoa; phylum Chordata; class Mammalia; order Carnivora; family Otariidae; genus Zalophus; species Zalophus californianus. The sequence goes on along the minus strand of NC_045597.1, from coordinate 157,381,523 downwards.
AACACAAGCAGGGAGAGTGGGAGAGGGAGAAGCGGGCTTCCCGCTGAGCAGGGAGCCCGATGCGGGGCTCGATCCCAGGACCCTGGGACCATGACCTGAGCCGAAGGCAGACGCTTAATGACTGAGCCACACAGGCGCCCCTGTTAAGTTTAGTTTTTGAGCGGGTGATTTTGAGCCTTTAGTACAGCCAGTCTGAGAAAACCAATGATGGAACATGCGACCCTCCAGTGTGGGAGAGCAGAAGAGCATAGAGGAAAAATCTTAGGCTGCCTCATTCACACAGGTGCTGGATCTTGGAGGCTGGAAAAGGGTGAGGTCACCCGAGGAGAGAGTACATCATAGCATGAGTGGAGAAAGGGATGAAGGGTGCCAGGATCCCTTTAGTCTTAGGGTCGGGAGGAAGAGGAGGAAGAACCAAAAAACAGATGAAAAAAGAAGAGTTAAAGAAAATAGAAAGGAAATGGAGGGGAGTACAATGTCTTCATGGAGGTAGAGAACAGGCAGAAATGAAGAAGCAGAATAGATAAAGAGAATTTCAGAGTTCCGTATTTTGTAAGTGGAGCCCATCCAAGGTCCTAAATGGGGGTAAGGGGAGGTCTACGGGGGCATCAAGGAGACCAAAGAACTGTAACCCGAGGTGGGAAGAGTCATCGTATAGTGTTGAAGTCGCAGAGGATGGTGGTGAGAAGACAGGAGGTTAACAGGTGGCCGAACTGGCGGTGTCCCCGAAACTTGTGACGCTTGTGTTGCCATGCTGGTATCTGAAGGACATCCTCCAATTCTCCAAAGAAAGGAAAAGTATTACTGAAGTTAAATAAAGTAGCTCTCTTCACCAGCCTTCACTTAATTAATTCAGGGGGTTGTCTGATGTTCTCCATTCCCCTTTTGAAAGCATGCCGACTGATGCTCTCCGTGTGCCTGACAACAAGGCTAGAAGGCCACTTTCTGGAACACCCACCTACTCCCCCCAGTTACCTGACCCAGTGCTCAGTTCAGAGTAGTTTAGGGACTCCAGCTATATATGGAGTTTATGGCAGTTTATGGCAGCCTTGTCCCCCATAAAATGGACCTGGAAAGCATGGCTCCTTAATTTTAATAATTAATTTTCCCCCATAGACTGCTAATCATCAGTAGAATATGAGAAATACCTTTTTTTAAAATCTGAGACTTAGGTTTATATATTATCTGATCTGCATAAATGGGACTTTGGTTAAAATCTAGCCTTCTCCCTCAGTCTCCTTTCATCTCCTCTGTTTACATCCTCCGGTTTCCTTCTCTTGAATCCTCCTTCACGATTCCAGATGCACTCTGGAGGCACGATCGTCTGCCATTTCCATGGAGCCATTTTGTCTGACTCTGGATGTGGCTTTCTAATTGAAGTTGTTATCTCTCTGTACCACATTGCTCCTTGGATTTTAAAAGTGTTTGTAGATCGCAAGACAATTTGTATTTGTTTAGATTTTCTGAAGTTTGGGGGAAACAGCATATTGAAACGTAACCAGTACCTACCCACATGTTCATTTTGTTTTCCCCTATCCTCACAAAATACTAAAAGTGATGTCTTCATGAGCAATTTACAAGATGATGGAGAGAGAAGGTAGGATGTGTGTCCTGTGCACATTTTACAATCCTTCATTTTCCTTAGATTGACCATGGCCCTGTCTCTGACTTTGTAATGTCGGTTTAATTGTGATAAATAATAAAGACACAATACTTTATACGATAATCCATTGAAGGTTCACTTGTATTTTGCAAATAGGAAGAGCATGAGAAGATACAAAATAATTTTTCTTCTCCATTACAGACTGCATTGTAATTCCTGTAGCATCCCAGAACTCTTTCTGGAAGCATTCAAAATGTTAAAGAAGGCACTAAATACATAGCTCTTCCAAATACTGCTTAGATGGGTTCAGAAATTACCCTTGCCTGGTTGCCTACCTCCCAGTCATTAACATTCAGACTGCCCACGGTCTGACTTCTTTTCTGTCCCTGGGCCCTTAGGCTGTGTAGCCCTCAGACACTGGGGCTGAAGTCCATCACACATCTCCTGAAGTGAACCAGCTCCCTTCTTTATATGTACCAGGTCCAAATTATAGAATGAGTTGCACTGCAGAGGTCGAAGGTGAAAACTGGAAGAGGCAAGAGGAAGAAAGCAGTGATAAGGATATTACGATTGGAACTTTGGAGAGGATATGAGGAAAAAGGAGAGGAATGAATGAGAACCGACCAGGTACCATCTCTGGCCTTTAGAATCCATTCATGTCTCCCACACCAAATGCCTTCTTTCCTCATCCTCCAACATCCCCCAAACCTTCCCTAAACTCATAGACATTGTAAATGGTGAGCCATTTAAAAAATTGGACTATGTATGGCTTTTTTGCAAATTAGGGTTTTAGATTGCTCTTCCCTTGAATTAGAGGGCCCTTGTGGGTTTCTGACACATTTCCTCTAACCCCCTGCAGACTGGCCTTGATGTTATCTTATAGAGGCTCTGTTGCCTTCTAGTAAGTTCACTGAGCTGTGTGACTCCAGGAGGCACATGCCACAGACAACGCAATGCCTTCAAGTTCTTGGGTGGTAACAACGTCTATGAGTTTAGGGAAGGTTTGGGGGGTGTTGGAGGATGAGGAAAGAAGGCATTTGGTGTGGAAGACATGAATGGACTTCTGAGGAGAATGCTGGTGAAGGAAATTGAAACACTCCATTTAGTTCAAGGATTGATCTTCCTTGAAGGATGCTAAATTCTGCCCTGAAAGAGTACTGATAGTCGCAAAATATTCTTACTCTTTTTTGGTTTTCCTTCATGACCATGGCTGAGCCGTGCCTAAATCAATAGAAGGGCTTCTTGCGTAATTAAAAAAAACCTCAAAATAACAAAATTTTCTGAGCCCTAACTCTGATGGGAAAATGAGTCTAGAAATGGGAAAGAGACTAGAAATTAAGAAAAAATCTTATAAAAGCAAAGCTTTGAATAAATGGAAGAATTGAACATATCCTCTCCTTTGACAACGCAGTGAATATTTTATCCTTGTCTGAAGTTCTTAAAACAGCAGTGACAGCAAGTCCCCCCCCATGTGACAGATTTCTCAGGCAGATAATGAAACTCAGTAGGGTCCCTGGTCTCCACCTGAATATCCTGAGTTCTAACTAGTAAAGACTAAATAAAAAGTATTATCCTTTGACCTTCATTAGTTTCCAACGGCTTTTTGAAATAGCAAGTTCCTTTTATATCCAAACCATGTAAGCACAACTGTTCCAGAATGGCTCCATGATATTCTCAGTGCTTCCTGTCCCCACCTCCCCCACCTTCTGCCGCTATATGCCTCAGGGGAAAAAAATCAGCTCAGGACTGGACTTGGTGATAGATAAACCCAGGCAAAGATAGATCTGATATAGCTGTCCTTTGTATTTTAATTTGGTTGTCTATTTGTCCCTTTACCAAAGGCACAAGCACTCCGTGGGAGAAAAGGGTGTGGTGTTTGTACCCCTGAAATGGAACCAGCTTTGTAAACTGCACACCACAGAAACTGTTTACTTCTGCTTTGGCTCTCTGGCTGCAGTTTAGGTAGTTACTACCAAGTTGGTGGTTATTCCCTGGTAAAGCCTTTAAGCTATTTTCTAGACGTGGTGCTTAGTGCTTAGCTAAATATTTATGAAGATATTATCTAAGCACTGAAATATTTATGGCTTTATATATTTTTAACCAAATGCTAATTAGTTATGTTTTCGATTAAATTTAAGAGAAAATATTGGGGCAAAATTTAAAGAAATAGCACCACCTAGGGACAGGTTAATGTCAACTCGGCGATTTCTGTAATCGTGTCCCTACTCTCTTGATTGCTGCTCCTTCTCCTCTAAAAATACCATTTCAGTAAAGCTTCAAGCTTACTTCCATCTTCCTTTCTCAATCTTTTCTGACTCTGGTTATAATCATATTAGATGAGAAAAGATCCTATTTTCCCCCCATCTACCTGATGACTTTTCACTATAAAGATTCGATGCACTTACCATTCTGATTAACTCTTTCCTTGGCAAAGATTGTGCACAACTCCTTTCTTCCTTTCTAAGGAATAGACTTACAGGATATAATAAAAATTCTTCTGTTAAACCCTTGTGGTTTTATAAACTATTCCAGCCCCCCTCAGTCTAAAGCAGTGGCTCCTAAACTTTAACGTGCTGTGCAAGTTAGAAATGGGGACCCCTTTATCCCAGCTCTGATTCAGTGGTCTGGGTTAGGGCACAGAACTCACATTTCTAACGAGAGCCCCAGGTGGTTTAGATGCAGTTAGTCCTTGGTTCACTCTGAGAAATACTTGTTCAAATGATTATTTGTTCCCATTGTGAAGTTTTTAAAACAGAGAGTCATTTTTTAAATGTATTTTTAGGTTGCTGTGTTTTCCTTTTTTTAAAATTAAGATAGTTTCTTTTTTGAATATAGTTGACATACAATGTTTTAGGTGTACAATGTATTAGTTTCAGGTGTACAATATAGTGATTCACTTTCTCTAGACGTTGTGCTGAGCTCACCGCAAGTGTAGCTCTCATCTGTCACTGTGCAAAGCTCTTGCGGGATCATTGACCCTATTCCCTATGCTATGCCTTTTATTCCTTGACTGGAAGCTTGTGTCTCCGTCCCCCCTTCACCCATGTTGCCTATCTCCCTACCCCCTTTCCTCTGGCAACTATCAGTTTCTTCTCTGTATTTATGAATCTGTTTCTGTTTTTTGTTTTGTTTTTTAGATTCCACATATGCATGAAATCATATGGTATTTGTCTTTCTCTGTCTGACTTATTTCACTCAGCATAATACCCTCCAGGTCCATCCATGTTGTCACAAATGGGAAGATCTCATCCTTTCTATGGCTGCATAATATTCCTGTGTGTGTGTGTGTGTGTGTGTGTGTGTGTGTGTGTGTACGTACGCAATACATCTTCCATATCCATTCATCTGTCAATGGACACATAGGTTGCTTCCACATCTCAGCTATTACAAGTAACGCTGCAGTAAATGTAGGGGTGCATATATGTTTTCGAATTAGTGTTTTCATTTTCTTTGGGTAGATACCCGGTAGTGGAATTACTAGATCATATGGTATTTCTGTTTTTAAGTTTTTGAGGAACCTCCATACTGTTTTCTAAGGTGGCTGTACCAGTTTGCATTCCCACCAACAATGCATTTTAAAGCACAGGTATATGGGTTTCATTACAAAAATAAACTTGCATTTTTGAAATCTCATATTTAACCTTAGACTTTGGAAAATGTTTCTCCTGAGAGTTAGAAAAATAACAGCTACGTCTATTTCTTCCTTGTTTTTTTCCCTTTTATTAACAGTACCTCAGTGAAAGATGCACTCTATGGGGAATACTTAATATTTTCTTTTGGGTATTACTATTTTTGGATGAAATTCTGTAAATGACTATTTCTTAATAAATGTGTAGGATTTTAGTATTTGGTGTAATGATCAGTCTATAGATTCTATACATTTTTCATGTTTTGGCTTGATCTATATCAGGGGTTCCATTATTTATATTTTAAATAATAAAGAGATGTATAAATTCAGCACATTCCCAGGGGATCATTAAAATGGCCATTTGCTAAACCATTGTATGTCTTAATCTTATGATTTCTAATGACTTAACTGAAGCAAGCGTTTCTGTTTTGGAACAACTGGAAGTGTCATTTTGTATGGAATCAGAATGCAGGGAGTGGTGGAATGCTTCAGGTCCATTTTGAGAGCTACAGTCATTCATAGCAGTTCAATCAACTTCAGGTCGGACAGGACCAAGCCAGTTAGCACATCATTTGTCTTCACTCGTGTACTTCAGACAAAAGTTGGAAAAAAAAATGCCTTGAAACCATCTTCATCAGTAAATCACAAGAGAGAAAAAAGCATTTTGGATGATTGCATCAGTTTGAAACAGGGTAGTTTAAAAATTGTCAGTGTAACTAGAAATTTCACATTTCTTCTCTAAAATAATTTTCATTTCTCTAAGCTTCTTTACAGTGGGATGTTAGGAAGTAACTTGAGATATTATATATGCTTTTCTTTTGCTTTCAAAATTATCTTTTACCTTTTGTAAGTTTTTATTACACTTTTAAAAAAATCTGAATTGACATTTTATTTTCAGGGCATTGACAGTAGTATCCATAGGGATGTTTCAGATTGACATCACTGATCCATTGTTTCTCTCCCCCTCATTTTTTTAGAGTAAAGATGGCAAAAGTCCCCTGCACATGACAGCTGTCCATGGAAGGTTCACACGGTCACAAACCCTCATTCAGAATGGTAAGAGAGATCCTTCCGCTATGTTGTTATTTAGACAGTGTCCTGATCTGAGTGTGGCTGTCAGTTATCAGAACTTGAAAGATGATGCTCTGTTTTAGATGACAGTCTGTTTTATTAAGCTTAGATTTACACCATCCTTTGATGCACTTTGCTGAAAACTCTTTTTCAGACATATCATCACCATCCAGCTTAGGAGCGAGAACATCAAGCCACTGTTCCTCAGTTAATTCCTACTCAGTCAAAGAACATATGATTTTGAAACTGGAAATGATGTACTTATATGGGCTCAAGGTCCTGCACTTTTCACTCTGAAACTAATACAAATAACTATCATACATTTTCTAGCAGCAAATCTGAATTATTTTTAAGCTTTAGAATTCACCATAGTTTCCCAAGTTAAAACTCCTTAAGCAAGGTAGGAAAAACGAGGTGAGTCAGAGGAAAAGCAGTTAAGTGCATGTTATAAAAGATGATAAAGTCACAGGCTTGATAGAGACCTTGGAAAGTCACGTAATCTAGTAATTTTCCAGGCTCACAACAAAGGTATACTTGAACCACTTGGTTGTCTCTGTAGCCAGAGTACTAGGGAGTATCACTTCATATTACAGTTCCTAATGCTATTATGGGTCATGGCCAGCATCTGTGAGTGGATTGACCTTGACCACACAACTACTGCTTTCTTAGCAAATCTTAGAGACAATTAAAAAAAAATAACAGGTTTAGTCCAGATTTTATGCTGACATTTCAAGTTCAACAATTCCTAAACGATCTTTAGTTGACCCACATTTGTACTTCTCAAAATTCTGGCATTAGTCAATTTCTTGGACCTGTCTTTTTCTCATCTATAAGAATTTTGGATGAATTTTTAGTGATACTATGTTATGTCCTCGGCACTCAAGTCGTAAAACCAAAAAGTTACTTGACATGTGGATGGAAGATCAGCCAGGGAAATTATGCTTAGGAAGCAAAATATCTGCAGCAGGGCAAAGGAAATTTATAAGCATTTCAATGTAACTATAGGGGACAATAAATCCTGACAAGTTTCCAATGAGCAAAGGAAGGTAAAATGAAAATTAACTGCACAACACCCATTAATTCTAATTTGAAATATGTGGAATGTCTTTGACATTCACTTTATTGAAGGGGACACTTTAATTGTTTTGTTTTGCTTGAAGTAAACAAAGGGAGATGGGGAGTGACCCTAGAGTGTCTCCTTCTCACACTTTCCTCATCCCATGTATTTCTCAACTGCTTTTTTTTTTTTTTTTTCCAGAAAGTGTCCACTGGCTGAAAAAGAAATAAAACTAGGGAGATATTTGGTATCCATTTTTAAAAATTTAGTGTGAATGTAATCAGCGGGCCTTATCACTGATAAGAGAAAGAGCAAGGTTTCTCCTTGTAAGCACTGCCTTCCCATAGGTCCGTCCCTGTGGCCAGACCATCCTGGCCATCTCCTTTGAATCAAGGCCATGACCCATCTCTCCATGTAATGCTAGTGTGCTGACAACAGTCTGGAGATGCTGCTGGCTGCTTTGACCTCTCCAAAAGCCATGTCTGTGGACCGGAAGGACTCCCATGCCCTCTCTGGACATAGCTGTAGACTTATGAGTTGGGATGAGATCTGAAAGAGAACACATCTCTTGTCCTCAGTGATCAAGGAGCTTGTTTCGGAGCCTCATTTTTGGCTGAACTGGCATCTTGCTTGTGGCTCAGGTGGGGTCCAGGGGCCCAAAATGATGAGCTGTAGTGGCTATAATATATAGCCCATTGTATGTAATGATAAAGCTAACACGGACTGAGTGTTCACCCTGTGCCAGGCATTTGGGTAAGCACTCCACATAAACCCATGAGAAAGAGGTGCTATTGTCATCTCCATTTCAAAGATGGGGAAACTGAGGCAGGGAGGTTGTCACTTCCATCAGGATACATGGCAGGTATGTTGAGGAACAGGGATTGAAACATAGCCAATCTAACATCAGGGACTGAACTTTCAACCACTACATTTACAAATGCATTCTCTGGATGAACAATGGCATGTTAAAAAAAATTTTTTTTTCAAAAGATTTCATGTATTTATTGTTCAGAGAGAGAGAGAGAGCATGCACAAGCAGGGGGAGTGGCAGGGAGAGGGAGAAGCAGGCTCTCTGCTGAGCAGGGAGCTTGATGCGGGGCTCAATCCCAGGACCCTGGGATCATGACCTGAGCCGAAGGCAGACGCTTAACCGACTGAGCCACCCAGGCGCCCTTAAAAAATGTTTTTTAACTTGAATTTTATTTACTTTAAGATTCACTTATATCTAGACTAGAGTCACCCCTGTAGAAGGATGATTTGGCATTCTCTTCTCTCAGCTGACAATTCTTTGCATTCATTACATGTGAGAACTGTGAGTTCTTCCATTTGACATTTTAAAAAATGCCCTTAGGGAGAAGAATAGGAAGCTCTTTTCTTTTCCTCCTGTTTGTTGGCTTCCTTCTGGGAAACATCCAGAGGCTCACATCCCCAGACCTGGTGTCTGTCCTCCAGAGTGGGTCACTGCACAACAGGACTCTGAACGCCGGTCCCACGTGGGGACATCGGTTGGCTCCCTAAACCAACAGAGCATGCTACTGAGGAACATTCTTTGTGTTTATTTGTTTTGTGAAATCACCCTGGTGTTTGGACTTTTTATGACATTTCTCTGCTTCCCTGACTGTTCTCTATTCAGGGTTATTCTTCGTAATAACTTTTTCCAGAATCATTCAGCATTGGTAAGACAGTTGCCAAAAAAGAACAAAAAAAGAAAGAAACAAAAAACCAAACACACACACACACACCTCTTTTATTTTTGTAGATAGTGAGCAAAGACTGCCTCTGCTGTTCAGTCATGTTGTTTGTTGTCTGAAGCTGGGTTGTCGCAGCCAGAGAGGGAAAGAAGTGAATAAAGAAACAACGTGATGGCAGAAGGCATTTGATCCAGCCATTTGCACTAGGCCACCGCCTCAGATGCTGTCCAGCAGGTTACAAGAGTTCAAAAATGATGTTTTCTTCACAGAAGCTTTAAAAATAGAGTTTGAAGAGGAAGAGTCCAGTGATAGGTTAGGATGATTCATTGTGAGATTTTTGACCTTTTGGCTTACGATACTTCCGAGGCAGTTTAATAAGATGACCATTTTTGTTTGTGCAGGAAAAACTAACTTCAGATGAATGCTTAGATAATGCTGCATAAATTATCCCTTCTGACATGCTTTGCATACTTCTAAACTCATAAATGTTAATTTTCCTCACTAATTGTCAATAATCAGTTACCATCATTTGACTTGCAAGCTTCAAATGAGTAGTAAAGATACTTCATTTGCATGCCAGGCAAATCTTAAAGATTTTCAAGTGAAAATGGAAAGGTTTAGGGAATAACTATAAAATAGAAATTCATTCATCTAGAGGTTCTACTTATTTATTTATTTATTTATTTATTTATTTATTTTAAAGATTTTATTTATTTGAGAGAGAGAGAATGAGAGACAGAGAGCATGAGAGGGAAGAGGGTCAGAGGGAGAAGCAGACTCCCTGCTGAGCAGGGAGCCCGATGCGGGACTCGATCCTGGGACTCCAGGATCATGACCTGAGCCGAAGGCAGTCGCTTAACCAACTGAGCCACCCAGGCGCCCTAGAGGTTCTACTTTTTTAAAAAAAGATTTTATTTATTTATTTGACAGAGATATATAGAGAGAGCACAAGTAGGCAGAGTGGCAGGCAAAGGTAGAGGGAGAAGCAGGCTCCCCGCTGAGCAGAGAGCCCAACTTGGGGCACGTGAGGCTCGATTCCAGGACCATGGGATCATGACCTGAGCCAAAGGCAGCCGCTTAACCGACTGAGCCACCCAGGTGCCCTAGAGGTCCTACTTTAATATAAAACGTATTTCTGAATAACAAATACAGTCTCTCTTTTATTTTTCCACTAGTTATGATGTTTTTCTGAAATATATTTTAAGTGACAACAAAAGCATATGTTGAAGATAATTAAGTATATTTTTACAGTTTTAAACTGACTTATGGGGGTGCTTGGGTGGCTCAGTCAGTTCAGTATCTGACTCTTGATTTCGGCTCAGGTCGTGATCTCAGGGTGATGGGCTCAAGTCCCTGTTTCAGGGGAGCCCTGCATAGGCTCTGCACTGGGCATGGAGCCTACTTAAGATTTTCTCTCTCCCTCTCTCTCTGTCCCTCTCCCCATTTGCATGCTCTCCCTCCCTCTCTCTCTCTCTCTCTCAAAACAAACAAACAAATAAATAAATAAAATGTTAAACTGACTTATGAAATAGTAGTAACAACAAGAAGAAACTTTATCAGCTCAGCCCCTTACCCTTTCCAGCATTTTTCACTGTTTTCTTTCCCTACCCAATTTTTGGCATATTTGGGGCTGATAAACATGGAGGTTCTAACACTTCTTAAGAAGGTTTGGTACCTGTTGACTGGGAAGGACTTGGAGTGTTGCAGTGTTTGTCCAGGGCAGAGGTTTCCCTGGAGTCTGGGGATCTGCCTCCCACATCTCCCAGGATCAGTTCTGGAGGTGGACCATTTAGGCCAACCACTGTGGGCAGTTGGTAGACAGATACATGGACCTTGGATTGTTCTGCAGTATCCATGGAGACAGTGTTGCAAATAGTTTCACATGTGTCAGTTTCTTTATTGTCAGGATGTGGGGGAAGTCTTTCTAACCTCAATGCAAAATCTAAATAGAATGATAGAAAAGGCATGAATTCCAAAAATAGGTTTTTTTCAGACTACAAGAACAAAGAAGAATGAAGATGTAGGGGGGAAATATTTGTAATATGTATTACTGATAAATGGTGAATCTCCTAAATATTTTAAGAGCCCTTGAAAATCAAGGAATAAAAGACCACACACACACACACACACACACACACACACACACACACACACACACACACACACACAGAGAAAAGTGGTCATGAACAAATAGTTCATGGAAAAAGATAAACAAGTAATCCTTCAGTATTTAAAAGATGCTCAGTTTCCTTAATATGAGAAATGCAAATGAAAACTATACTGACATATTACTCTCACCTATCACATGACAGGTATTCAAAGGCTTGACTAGGCTATGAGGAAAACACACTCTCATACATTGCTCATGTGAGCAGCAAAATGGCACAGGACCTACAGGAGGAAATGTGGCAAAATTGAACAAAACCACATATTCATTTCTTTGACCTAGAAATCCCCTTTCTAGGAATTTACCCTGAAGATATACCCAACAGATAGGAAACAGTATATGCATGAGGTTATTCACTGCAGCATTCCTGATGATACCAAAATTGTATTTACTACCTAAATGCTTATCCATACCAGACTGGTGTACTTAACTAGTATCTCCATGCAATGGAAAGGAATAAAGCTGTACAAAAATGAAGAATACCTCCAAGAAGTGATTTTTAGGAGTGAATTCCAGGATATATTGTTAAATAAAAAAAGAAAAAGAAAGCAAGGTAGTCTGTGTGTTTATTTTTAAAATATTATTTATTTATTTGTCAGAGAGCATGCACAAGCAGGATGAGTGGCAGGCAGACGGAGAGGGAGAAGCAGGCTTCCCATTGAGCAGGGAGCCTGATGGGGGACTCGATTCCAGGACCCTGGGATCATGACCTGATCTGAAGGCAGACACTGAACCGACTGAGCCACCCAGGCATCCCACTGTGTGTTTATTTTTACAAAGAGAAACACAGAAAGCATATACCAAAACTAATGAAAGTGATTACTATAGAATGTGGTTGAGAACGAAGTAGAAGGGATGGAAATGAGAATGAGCCTTAAAAATATATATATAATTTTGACTTCTGAGACATGTGAATGAATTTTTTACATATTAATAAAATAAAGCTAAAAGCTGGTAAAAAATTTGAAAACAAACAGAATCAAATGAATCTCAACTATGTATCCAGTTAATAATACAAGCATACAGAATAAAGAATTCAGGTAACTCTTGAACAAAGTACTCCCTATTTATGCTAAAATCCTTGCTGGAAAATTTGTTGGGAAATAGGATATTTGCACAGCCTCAAAGTACCACCCACAAGTTGTTTGTTAATTACAAAAGGGAAAAGACATTTGCAATGGCAAGGGCTGGTGGGCGTCACATTAACCAAATAATCAAGCCCCTTTTCTTATTGTGGTAAAATATATATGACATAAAAAGTTACCGTTTTAACTGTATTTAACTGTACAGTTCACTGGCACTAAGTACACTATCATTTTGTGTAAACAACACCACTGGTCAATTCTAGAACTTTTTCATCTTCCGAAACTGAAACTGTATGCGTTGCAAGTTATCAAAAATTGGCATCATCCGGTGGACTAACCTGACCTTATGTGTATTTTGTGGAGAAGCAGTGGGAAGTGCACATCAGCTCTGGGGTAGTCTTGCCAAAATGTTCTGAATCGAATAGAGGAAATAATCAGACAACTCTAGAATGCAGGACATTCCACCCCACTCCTGGCTTGACCTCCAAAGATACCAATGACATGAGACATGGATGGATAGATAGAGAGAGAGAGAGAGAGAGAGAGAGAGAGAGAGAAAAGGCATGAAGATTATTTTAGATTAAAGGAAACTAAAGGGACATGACAAACCAAATGGTAGCAGAATCTTCTGTTGGGTCCCGGATTTAAAAAACTAACAGCCATGTTGCATATTTTGGAGATAATTGGAGAAATTGGAATATGTTGTATATTACATAAAATTATGATATCAACATTAAATTTCTCTTTTTTTAAGATTTTATTTATTTATTTGACAGAGAGAGAGACACAGCAAGAGAGGGAACACAAGCAGGGGGAGTGGGAGAGGGAGAAGCAGGCTTCCCGCCGAGCAGGGAGCCTGATGGGGGCTCGATCCCAGGACCCTGGGATCATGACCTGAGCCGAAGGCAGACGCTTAAAAGACTGAGCTACCCAGGTGCCCCTAAATTTCTTGAGTATACTAATAGAATTGTAGTTATGTGGGAGAATGTCTTTGTTCTTAGGGGTAAAATGTCATGATGTCTAACTTATTTTTAAATGGTTAAGTAGACCAGGGCGCGTGCGTGGTTTGTTCGGTTAAGCATCTTCCTTTAGCCTAGGTCATGATCCCAGGGTCCTGGGATCGAGTCTTGCATTGGGCTCCTTGCTCAGCAGGAAGCCTGCTTCTCCCTCTGCCTGCAGCTCCCCCTGCTTGTGCCCTCTCTCTCTCTCTGACAAATAAATAAAATCTTTTTAAAAGTGGTTAAATAGACCAACTGTATTTACTATATATTTATGAAAAGGGGAGAGAAAGAAAGAAATGTAGTAAAATAAAAAGGGAAAAAGAAGGCAAAATAAGACAAAATAAGATGAAAATACTATATAATTAAAAGGACTGTTGATTAATATGGTAGTTTTTGTAAATATAGATATTTCCAGTTCATAGTTATATGTTTACTCATTTTACTCATCATATTTTAAACCAAATAATCAAACTATATTAAGTATTTTCTTGAACTTTCTATTCTCTTTGGTTCTGATGCTTTAGTATAAAGTTTGTGTAGGTCTTTAATCAAGCAGGTGAAATTAAAATTGGGTGTATCTTCAGAATTACATTTCATGGGATTTGATAACTTTGTCCCTTCAGAGCAGGAACTGAGTTGTGAGATTTTAGATCCTTAAATAAGACAATATGGAAAGACTTCTCAAAAGCATTTCTAATAGACTTCGCTCTATGCAGATTTACTACTACTACTTTAGATGGTGCCCCGTCCCCTGGAAAGGCATTCTTGCACTTGGATCAGAGATGTACAGAGAGGGGGAAGAACTCAGCATTTGGACAACATGAGAGACTGGCATAGAATGTAGTATCTGAATCCGCCGGAATCCTTATGTTATCCTGTATTAAAACATCTCTTTCAGGCGGTGAAATTGACTGTGTGGATAAGGATGGCAACACTCCTCTCCATGTGGCTGCAAGATACGGTCATGAGCTTTTGATTAACACCTTAATAACCAGCGGAGCTGACACAGCCAAGTAGGTTACTGCAAAAATACTGCCATGTAGTAGACAGTTTCCATTAATCTAGGTTAAGGTGGATCTGTACCGTTATGCTAAATACAAATTAAATTTGCACTAAGTTAAGGGACTTTTAATGACAGATGCAAGGAAGAACCAATTTTATTTTCGGCTGTATCAGAAAGAGGACTCGTCCAGTGGTTTTAATTAGGGAGACTGGAACTGTATTCCTAACTCCACTTTCTAATATTCTGTTCCTTCCAGTGTTTAGTATTGGTTAAGCAGGAAGAATAAGACATAATTGGGCAAATTCAGAATTTATTCAGGGTGCTTGCTGAGTTTTGACGATAGAATTAGGGGGTACCGCTGAGTAAATCTACTGCATAGGGAAGGGGGACTGACTTCATGTTACACTTCAATTCCACAAGAATATAAGCATTTGAACAAGTCAGTCATAGTGCTGGGTGCTATGGGAAATTTCAGAAATAAGTCACCTGGTTGGTACCTTTAAGGAGCTAATAATTTTGTTAGAGGCCCAAGGCCCTCTTGAGACAAAAAACCATGCAAGACAGTATATACTAAAATATAAAATAAATATATAAATATCTATATAAATATAAATAAAATCCTAAATGAGGCAGGATTTAAGTGGCAAAGCGTTCAGGGTAGACAGTATATGCCATTGAGTGTAGACAGGTCGGAGAGAGCTCAAAGGTGGCCAGAGTTTCCAGAAAAGCCTTCAAGCAGGTGAGTTTCAGGCAGGCTTTGAAGGATGACAATTACTTGAGTAGAGCAGGAGTGCAGACATCCTGAGCAGGGAGGAAGGCAGGAACAGAGTTGAAAGAGTACAATTCTAGGACGCTCTGCCCTGAGGTAGTATCATGGGTGGTTGGGAGCTCAGACTTTCGTGGGCACTACGTGGGCTCCAATCCAAGCTACCTCGCCCGTGAGCTGTGTGACCTTGAGCCTGTTCCTAAAGCTCTCTGTGCTTTGGTTTCCTCATTTCAAAAATGGGAGTAATAACAGTACTTGCCCATAGGTGTGTTATGAAGATTAAAGGATTTAATTACTAGTAAAGCTCTCTGGTATAGGTAAAGATCGATGTATGAGTTATATAAATTATTGCCTAACATTATTAAACAAGATAACCCATGTTAAAAGCTCTTTGAAGAATGCCTACCACAGAGGACGCTATCAACAACTATTATTTTATTACTTAATAATGTGTAGTAGAACCAAATTCAAGAGAGCCATAAAAAACTGAATAAAGAGTGTAGCTTTGATCACAGAGACCATGGGTAATAAAAACTAAGTTTTCAGGAGAACAATATAAGAGCACTGTAGCATTAGAAATTCTATTTTATTTGCCAAGGTTGTGCAACAGAATTGAAAATCTTGCTTGAGAATAAGCCAAAATTTAAATGGTCCGTGGAAGGCACTGGTGGTTTCCAGCAACCTCCTAGGGCCCCAATCTAGTGGCGGGAACAAGATCCAGAGCAGATGACTCAAGTATTGTGAGGTTTGTACCACACTATGGGAACATTCAGGGAGACACTGACTCTGCGGGCTTCACGAAAGAGGTGACATTTCAGCAAAAAGAAGAATGGGTAGGAGTTTGTCAGGTAAACAAAATTGTGTGAGGTAAAAAAGATAGAGGGAAAGCAAGGAAGGACATTCCAGGAAGAGAGAACAGTATTTACAAAGGCACAAACATGTGAATGTGTTGAAAGATTGCCAAGCCTGGATCATCTGATGTGTGTGGAGAAATGGAAAGAAATGAGGTGGGAAGGCAGGAAGAGCCACATCTTGAAGGACCTTGCATGTCCCGCTATGGAGTTGAATTCTGTTCTGAGGAATTTGGAAGCTGTTAAAGAATTATAAAGTGGATGTAGGGAAGGTTGTGTCTCATGATCCCATTTGTGGGTGCGAAAGATCATTCTGATCATAGCCCACACATGGGGGAGGTGGTCCAGACCAGGGACATGTGGTGGCCTCTTGCAAATGTCCAGGGAGGAGAAGATGAGGACTTGGGCTCAGGACCAGGCTGGGGGTGGAAAGAGAGGGTCACGCTGACAAACAGTAAGAGCAGTGGGCTGTCTCCTTTCAGAAGAAAGAAATCCACTTACAGTCAGCCTTTTTGACTGGGCTATTGCAAGTTAAAAGAAGCATCTCAGTCTTGTGGAAAGAGCACTGTCCTAAGATTCAGGGAGCTCTTACTGGATTCTGAGTTCCCCACCAGGTCATGGCTACTCAAAGCCGGAGATCATAAATGCTCCACGTTCGTTAAGCAGGAGTCAAATATCTAGGCACATCCACTTCACCCGTGATATGTTAATATTTTCAGTGGTAGTTTTCTTTCAACTCAGGGCCACTTGGGGAGTTTTAACCAAACAATCACGAATTTTTTTTTTAAGATTTTATTTATTTATTTGACAGAGAGAGAAGAGTGGCAGGCAGAGGGAGAGGGAGAAGCGGGCTCCCTGCTGAGCAGGAAGCCTGACTCAGGGTTCGATCCCAGGACTCTGGGATCACGACCTGAGCCAAAGGCAACCGCCCAACGGACTAAGCCACCCGGGCACCCCCAAACAACCATGAATTTCTGATTTTCTTTCAGATTTGGATCCACTTGAGTGAGAAATGGGGCCCACTACTTACTTAAAATTTCCCCAAACACATTTGCTCAGTAAGCACAAGGTTCATTTCTTTGTAATTATTTTGCCTGCAGTTTATGCGAGCACACACCATGTGGCAAAAGTGCCTTAGAGATGGCATTGTTGTTCAAGTAGCCTTTCCTTCCACTGCCTGTGCTGTGTCCTGGGGATGCCGCGAGGCAAACATTGTCCCAGCCTCAAGGAGCCGCATCTGGTTATGTCACAGCGTATCTGGGGATAAGAACGCTCCCTGCAGTAAACAGTGGTTCATTAGGCCGCACTCGCGCATGCGCGCGCACGTGTGTGTGTGTGTGTGTGTGTGTGTGTGTGTGTGTGTGTGTGTGTGTGTGTGTGTGTGTGTGTGTGTGTGTGTGTGTGTGTGTGTGTGTGTGTGTGTGTGTGTGTGTGTGTGTGTGTGTGTGTGTGTGTGTGTGTGTGTGTGTGTGTGTGTTGCATGGGGAGGGAAATCACCTGACGGGAAATGTCAAGATGGGGGAAGGAAAGTTGGAGAAGATTAACTTTGCTAAGATCCCTCAGAAAATCACTGTTCTCTGGGTTCCTTGTAGATCTATGTGGAGTAGCTTATTAAAGAGGAGAAAAGTAGGACTTTTCCCTCTATTAATAAGTAAACAAATAGCATTTATGAAAATAACCTGTCCTCATTCATTAAAAATATGACCAAATATATTTTAAAAGATCTCTATATGGTAAGTGTTATGGTCATTACTTTCTTATGATTTTGTTTGAATCTCATTCTCGGGCCTGATGAAATGTTTTTGATATTCTTCTTTCTTCTCTGGGCTTTAAGTCAGAGCACTTTCTGCAACTTGACTCAGTGCTCATGCAACTTTATGTGGTGCCAAAGTCCTCTGGTTTTTCTTCTTTAACTTTTTTTAAGTTTGAGCCACTTGTCTCTGGGATTTTAATTTGTCTTCTGCCTTACTGATTCTGCCTCAACTGCAGCAAAATTAGGGGTATTATAGTTATTCAGGTAACTAGTTCTGCCATCTGTTCATTCACTAAATGTTTGCTGAAGGTCTGTGAAGTCTCACCCGCTGCGTCAGCTTCTGGGGTTGCAGGAGTCCCTGCCCTCAAGGAATTTATAATTCATTGGGGGCAAGAATTAAACAAGCAGTTATAATCATGCATGCAAAGTGTGATGCAAGAATCACTGGGTGCCACTGGATACAGAACGTATGTTGGACATAGCAGGGCTGGGGTGGGGGGTGGGGCTTCCAGGAAGAGCAGTGCTTAATGGAGACTGCAGGGTTAATAGCAATTAGTTAGGTTGTGGTACTGAGAGACCTGCGGATCCCAGGTATAGACGTAAGTTATTTTTATTATAGTGTTACTTGAATATGTATAAATGTCAAACTCAATAGAGACTCCTTAGGGTTTGCCTCTGCTATATCAGTAAGTCAAAAAAAAATTACAGCATACATGCAAACAGCACTCAGTTTTCACAGGTTAACAGTAGCAGCAAACATTTATGAGTGCTTACCTGTACTAGGCACTAACTCTCAGGAATTATATTTAATTGTCACAGCGACCCCATGGGTAAGTGACATGATGATCGCCATCTTATAAGTGAAGTAAATGAGGCACAGAGAAGTTCGCTTACTTGCCTGAGGTCACAGAGCTTGTGAGGGGGTGGAAATGAGACTCTATCCTCAGCCATCTGGATCTGGAGGTGAGGCTCCTCAGTGAGAGGCTTATTGCCTCGCTATGTAGTGGATGGTGCGATAGCGCACCATTTGCCAAAACTAAATCACCATTTTCATGGGGTTATTGTCCTGGTGGCCGAGGCGCTGTCTTGTTAGAGGTCAGTACATGCTGCAGGACTAGAAGTTTTGCAGTGGCTTTGACACAATAGAGGGCCAGTGGGCTTGTCACAGTACAAACGCCAACTACTGCCAAATTCAGTGCATCTAGAAGGCTAAGCATACTGCATTGTCACTGGCCCTTCCCAGCTTCAGGCATCATTTGTCTGTTACGTCCACTTTTTTTGTGTTCTTATTGGCCCCTGCCAATTTACAAGTAGTTCCTCATGACACCAGTGTGATCCCAAGTACAGACACGGGCGCTGACATATGGCAGAGGTCTGTCATGAGAAGGTGGTTGTTGAGATGAGCCAGAATATGCTTTTATACTACTTGCTTTAGGATATCATCAAAAGGAAAAGATAGTTTAGAAATTCCCACAGAGAACTCTTGAAAGCCCAAAGGTATTTCCGGTGGCCCCCAGAGATGCACTAACTAGTTTGAGAAAGGCTATGAGAAGCTGGGCACAAAAATGAGTTTCTTGTGCCAAACAAAGCCTGGGGCAGGATAGAGCCTTGGCTTCTCCAGGAGGAAGGGGCAGAAGTCCACTGAGTCTAGAATACTGGTTGATTAAGCAACAGCTAGATCCAGAAGTGGCTTGTTAAGCCACATTAGAGTGTTTGGTCTTGACTCAAAAGAAACCACTGAAAGTGTCAGTAGGTTGCAAACAGCAAGGACCAGCCTCATTGTTGTCAGTTATACCCAAATGCCTCTAACTTAGGGGTGTGTGATAAATACTCAGAATGACATAGATAAAATTAATAGGAAACTGATCTTTTGATTTGGGTTGATCAGTCAAGTAAGAATCATAAAATCATTTGATGATTTTAAGGAATCACAGCCTGATTACAACTTCAGAACTTACAGAATGCTGATTATGCAACTAAGCTAATAATAATTTCAAGGGCAGTACTAATACTAACTTTTATGGTAAAAGCTTATCATGGTCCAGACCTTCTGTTAGCACCTGGGTGCATTATTAATTAGTTCTTACAATTGTTACAATTCTTTGTTCTTACAATTCTTACAATCTTACCCTGTAAGATGACACTGTTTTGATCTTTATTTTCGGGATTGAGGGAACCATTACATACTTGCCAAAGATCAAATAGCTAGCAAGTGTCAAAATTAGGACTCAAACCCAAGATTTCTGACCCCATCACCTTAACTACAGTGTTTTTTTAGCATACAGCCTGAGGGAAGGCTCTAGAAAGCACTGGAAGTGAGAAGGAACAGCCCTCTCTGATGCCAAGGGGAAAGCTTAAAAGAACTGATGTTCTAATAGTGCACAAGCCCTTTCCTTACCTCTGATAGCTGTCTACAATTTATTCTGACCTCATTTATTCTGAAATAACTGGGTAGGAGATGCCAGCTAACAGCTAAATTAGAAATAGCTAATACAAATGTGTCCCATTAATTTTATGACTGGTCAAATGTAGCATTTTAGCTGGAATTTGTCTCCTCTTTCCTGTAATTTATGCATTGTTAAGTTTAGTGTTATCTGTCATCTTTATTTCTTGATCTTCTTTGATGTATAAAATAAGATAAAATAAGAGTGATGCTTATTTGCCTAAGACAGCCAAACCCTAATTTTCCTGCTAAAGGTTTTATGACTCTTACTTTATAAGCAGTCTTACTTTATAACAATAAAGGAGTAATTTTATTTTGAAATGCGTGAATCATTTCTGAAGTGATTCAGAGATTCTGAATTTGACTTTTATTTTCTTTCCAATCTTGGCCTGATTGAACCATAGTATCATATTCAAGTTCAAATGCCAGTGGTACTTGAGTCTAAATTAATATGTTTTCAAACCTACATGGAGGTGGTGATGTTTTATTAACTATGGAATAAAATATATATATCAAACAATTTTTGCTAGACCTTTTAGAATAGTTTTACCCCCTTCTCAAGTTTATAAGTAATAGAAACAAAAGAGAGAATTAGCTAATGTAGAGTATGATGAATTAATATAATGATGTTAAGTGGCAAAGTTGATTAGAAATATTAATAATGAAGTTTATGGAATATATTACAATGCTGTTGCTGTTACACTGTCACTTATACTTTTTATGTTTTTCCTAATTGATTTCTTATAGAATTTGATACTATTTTCTCTAATTCATTTGCTTGTATTACTGTATATAAAGATACGTATTTTTGTATCTTTATAAAATTTATTAAATTGTGTATATATACATACATGCATGTATATGCATGTGCATATAATATGTAATACATAACATTTTAATATATCTTATATATTATGTATTTGTACACATATATATTTCTATTAAAGTTATATTTAAAGAATGGGGAAGGCTCAAAGAAATCTTGAGAAATCCAACCCAATTCCAGGCACATTCTTTCAGAAACTTAAAACCATCCTAGAAAATATTGTTTTTCTCTTGCAAATGTCCAGAGATACTAATATAATCACATTTTTGCCTTACTTGCCCTAAACAAATAAAGTGGTTAGGTACAGTCTCATTGGCTTAAAATTCCATTTAGTAAGGTGTTTTTAAAACATGTTATACATGCTAAAAAATCACGGCATCAAGAGGACAATATAAAGAGCAGCACAGATAGAAAAGCTTCTCTCCCATCCCCCAATGCCCGCTTCCTTTCCGTGAGCCTCAAGGTTGTCACTGGTACAATTGCTTTTCAGAATTGTTTTTGTAAATGATGAGAGAGGCAATTACAAGCAGTTCTCCTCTGCATGACACTGCCCGGAAGACAAGCAAATTGCATCTCTTGATGGATGCCAGCTATTATATACAGTGGGTTGGAAATCTCCATATAGGGAAAGGAAAACGAACAGAGGGGAGACTGAACAAAAACACCAGTACACAGAAGTTTTCACAGAAAGAGAGAGGTAGTTAATTGTTGACCGACTCAGATTTGGCAGAACGCTGAATACCATGAAATAGCTGTGAATGTGTATATACTTTCACACATTCACACACATCGTAATAACTTTTGAGATAGCAAATAAAAGTCATGTATCTGAAACCTAACCAACTCAAACCATATGTGTTTCTTAATGAGTTATAGAATCTGAAAACAGGCAACGTTGTGCCAGGGAAGAAACTTGGGTCATTAATGCTGCAGGTGTAAATACACGTACTTACTTGTGTTATGCAGAGGATTTGCAGAATTTGAAATACGTTATTTGACTGTGGTGAGATATTCTGAGAAATGAGCACTAACATTATAAATTCTTCTAAGAACACCGGAACCTCTCGATGATGCTGTTTGTTAGGAACGACAGTTCAGCACATGGCTTTGGGTCCTTGTGTGAGGAGAGGTGATAGGCAAGAGGAAGATTTGATTTTAAAGGAAAAAGCACGGCTGTTAGAAGGGACACTGCCTGTCCCTTAAGGGATCATCCTGGGGACTGTGTTATGATGGGGTATCAGTCTAAAAAGTCCTTTTCTAGACTCCTTCTGTAATACTGTTAGGGAAAGTATGCTAGATTTATGAAACGTACGCAAAATAATGTGTGTTGCTCCAGCACATTTTTGTGACTGGTGTCCTGAGGTGGGTTAAAAGGCAGTATGAAAGTCTGTTAGGAAGATGAAGTTGTACCCGCAAAAGGTAAACATTGGTTTTTAGTCGCATGCAACTTTTTTTTTTTTCAATAATACAGCCATTATTAACTCTTAGCAAAGTACTTGGCACATAATAGGTCAATAGTATTTCTTTATCAATTCAAGGAATCGAACAGGTCGCTGAATAAAACAGATTGCTGACATAAAACTACTCAGCTGAAAGAAAAAAAGGTAAATTAATCTTAAATGTAGAGTCACCCTTTCTAGGAAACATTATCTTAAAAAGATACATTCCTATTGTTAGGGGTTTTTAATTCTGGTCTAGGTTTAGGATTTTATTATGTTAAGGTGGAAAATGATTGTATAATAATTTCCTGAGTGGAGGAATTATAAAATTATTTCAGGCAAGGGTCCTGAAGCAAGGTGTTGTGGATTTAATTTTCATCAGAGAACTTCCAGAAACGTTGTCCTTCTGCATGTATCTTGAGATCTGTTACTGTGAGCCGCTCTGTTTTTTCCTCCTCAGGTGTGGAATCCATAGCATGTTCCCCCTACATTTAGCTGCCCTAAATGCTCACTCTGACTGCTGCAGAAAACTCTTATCATCGGGTAAGTAACCCCATTAGCACAGATGAGGCTTAATGTGTCCTGTAAGTGAGCCACATGGCTCTAGGTGTCTGGTCAGAGTAAGTGGCTACCTGTGCTTCCTGTCATTCATTACCTGATCTGGGGACAGCTCCCAGCAGTCCTTGGTGTTGTTGCTGTTTGAGTGTCAGTATTCCTGCCCGGAGATGAGAGTCTTGCCTGTTTTTCAAGTTAAAGCTTGGGTGAGCCAGAGTGAGAGACAGGCAAAGGGGTAGCCATAGCTTACCGGAAGTTTGTCGGAATCAGGGAAAATATCTTTGAGGCTTAAAAGGGTGGATTTAACAGTTAATATTTTCAACAAAGGAAAAAAGGCCAAAGCCCCCACATTTTGACAGTAGAAATGTCACGTTACCTTCCTCCTCTGTGGGCTCTGATAAATCCCTATAGTGTGATCCCCTCCAACTAGGTTTAATTTTTATTTTTTAAATGTGAGTCTGTTTGGAACCAAGAAATTCTTCCTGGTTTGGAGCTTTGCTAATCTTTCTTATCACTGCTTCTGCCAACCTCCATGTATTAAGAAGTTCCTGGCTTTCAAAGGTGATAGAGGTCTGCAAGGCAAAGATTGTTTATGAATTAATTCAACAGACATCCCAGAGGCATTTTTTTTTCCTTTTAAGTGCTTTACCTGTGGTTGATTCTGCCTTCACTGCTTTTGGCATGTTTAAAAATAATCCCTGCATGAAAGCATGTTTCCTGAATCTTAAACCAGCTGAAAGCTAATAATACACATAAGAAAATATCTACTCCAGCATGTTAAGATCACTCCTTTGCTGTCCATGTTTTCTCCATGTGTTCTGTCTGCCTGTCTATTGCCCTACTTATCTCAAATTGGTTTCATAAATTTCTATCCTGGAATTGAAATATGGGGCTGTGGTTCACCCAGGGCTGAATGTGAAAATAAATTCTTCTAGACTTCATGGTTCTTCCTATAAAATTGCCAAGCTTGAGCAGTTACCATTCGTTTCCATGACAACCTCTTTCTGACTACAATTGCTTGCGTTCTGGTTTTTCTACTAACTGATTTTTCTGTCTCTGCAATGTTTCTTGTGGTTTAACTAGGACAAAAGTATAGCATAGTATCCTTGTTTAGTAATGAGCACGTGCTGTCTGCAGGCTTTGAAATAGACACCCCAGATAAATTTGGAAGAACGTGCCTTCATGCTGCTGCTGCAGGAGGGTGAGTAGTTAGCAATTTCAGTTCTTGTTTCATGACTTAACTCCTAATTTCTCTTACTTGGCTTAAGTTGTCTGTGAATCAAAAGCAATTTCCTTAGTAAGATGGGTAAGAATCATTTCTGCCAATACCAAATATCACTTTTGCATTTCCATATTAATTGTATGTTTGTTCTTCCTAAGAAAAAATTTTAGCCCATCTCATATAGAAAATAGTTTTCTTTTGTTTTCTCTTATCTCTCTCCTTTTTTTTTTTAATTGTAAGTCTTCAGCCTATAGAATGTGTATCTACTTGATATGCACTCTACCAAAAGAAAATAATTTGAGATTTGTTCCTAAGTTTTTCCTTTTTTGTCACTGGTAGGTGGAGGATGATCAAGGAAATCCAAGACTGAGTTAGTTCATGTTTATTTACAGCTATTTTTGTCCTTATTTCAAAACTGATTTTTTTTTAAAGATTTTATTTATTTATTTGAGAGAGAGAATGAGAGATAGAGAGCATGAGAGGGAAGAGGGTCAGAGGGAGAAGCAGACTCCCTGCTGAGCAGGGAGCCCGATGTGGGACTCGATCCCGGGACTCCGGGATCATGACCTGAGCCGAAGGCAGTCGCTTAACCAACTGAGCCACCCAGGCGCCCAAAACTGATTTTTAAGTACGTAAATGGTTAAAGGTGACTAAAGGTCAAGAAAACCCAAGGGGTTGGCAAGAAGCAATTTAATCCTTGCCTTTTTGTTTCAAGTTGTAAAGAGCATTTTTCATCAGATACTCTTTTTCATATCAGTGGTGAGAGTGAGGCTCTGATCAATATGTTGTTGATATGTGACCCAATATTGACCAAACATGGCCTCTCTCGGATGACCTTGTTTGGGTAAGGTGTTAGTTCTTAATCAGTTTGCTAGTCCTCAGGGAACAGCAATGCTTCTCCATTTGTCATCTGTACATTATCAAAGGCATTACCTCTTTATCAGAGGTGGGTTGACTGTGAAGCTTTAGGGCCCTTCTTTGCATGGGTCCCTTCCGAAACCTTGTATTTAGCTTTATATTCATAATTGTGTGTTATTTTTTAAACGAATCTCCTTCTCCCCAACCCTTCTCTCCAAATCGAATGAGCTTCATAAGACACACATCTGGATCTGCCTCTGCCTTTGATCCTTTGGTTTTACTCAGTAAGAGACAGGTGCTTTTATATCAACTAGCGTGTGACATCAACACATAATGGTCTCAGAAAGTTCTTATATTTTCTGACTGAAACAGCGGGTTCTCTGAGAAAGGTGGCTACAAAGAGTGGATAGGGGTAGGGGAGAGCCCTGCTCGGGTTCCTCATTAATGAGATCATTTTTCATATTTAAATGATAATAAAACAATAAATCCTAGACTACTTCTCAGCACTCCAAGTTTAGAACAATAATGGATGATTGTCTCTTTGTATGCCGACATTTAAAAAAAGTATCAGACCTTGGCAACACACCATTCTGGATTCATATCTGAAACTCCTATTACAATTATTATTTAGCGACATGCCTTTCAATAGGAAAATTCACTTCAGTGGGTCCTTTTTCTCTACTAAACATGATTTATTGCTTCTGCGAATGACAAAGAAGCTTTGGAAGATCACTATGCTCCATTACATCATTTCCGGCCTTTTATTTTTTGTACATTTATTTATTTACCTGTATTACAAAGACAGGGAAATGCAGCTGTTTTATTTCCCATTTTGGAGAGTCTGGGTTGAAAATGGTTATCACGGTGAATTCATTCTCCTGTGATAAAAGGTAATGCTTCTCCATTCTGGCTCATTGTTTAGAGGTGATGTGAAATCGTCATAGGTGTAAGGGGTTGTTTCCCAAACTCTTGATGGTTTTAAAA
This sequence comes from Zalophus californianus, assembly GCF_009762305.2. Lineage (NCBI taxonomy): Eukaryota > Metazoa > Chordata > Mammalia > Carnivora > Otariidae > Zalophus > Zalophus californianus. Next base: position 157,355,520 of record NC_045597.1, on the reverse strand, counting down.
GAGAATCTTGGGATACACGATGAAACCATCACTAAAAGGTTTAACCATGTAATAATTATTAAATACCTTGGTCATGGAATTGAAAATGTTCCATCAAGCTCTTTGATGCATTGATTTATTAGCTTGGAAAAAGGAATTTCAGGAACCTTAGATCCTTGCAATACCGTATTCCTCTAAGATGTTCAGGTTGGTTTTGCGTTAGCAGAATTTAAAGCTGGAGCTATCATTTCATCTTGGCCTGCACTTTGCCAAAAACAGCTCTTTCTGAAGATAGCCCGGCAATTGACCTCTACCATCTTAATGATGTTTTTTTCCCTGTCTTTCTAGTAATGTGGAATGTATAAAACTCTTGCAGAGCAGCGGAGCAGATTTCCATAAAAAGGACAAGTGTGGGAGGTATGTAAACAGGGAATTCTGCTTCAAGTGCCTCAGTAACAGGGATGGGGAGCAGTCCATCTGGAAATTATGTTATAGTGAAATGGTAAACAGGGAAGCTAGCTGGGGAGATTCCATCCTCAGAAGGAAATCCCTTTTTGTAGTGAAACACCAACAAAGCAGGCACAGGCCCCAAGACAAGCATCTCCTCTCACGGCTTCTGTTACAAGGGCCAGGTGTGTCTTGCCTTCTTCCAGTTTTGTTCCCGTAGCATCTCTCTACCCCTCCCCTCCACGTGCACCCTGGCTCTTGGAGTTGCGACAGGTTTCTTCTCTTAGCAACCTACCTAGGCTAACGCCTACTCACCCTTCCAGATTTATATCAAATAACCCCTCCTGCCCCCGCTGCACGGGTGCCCCTCCTCTCTGCTCTCTTGGGACCCTCCCTACTCCACAACTGGAGCACACATCACACTGTTCTAGTGGGCCAGTAAAAGAGCCCATACATTGACTGTAAAATATAAAAGAGTGACCTTGAAAATTAATAAATAGTTGGTAAGATAAAGTTATTTTATTTCTACTCTTCCATTTGATTATTATTCCCTAACTGTTGGCTAGGGAAGTCATGTTTCTGCAGTGCCTTACTCTTGGCAAGGTGCATGTATTTCCTATACGTTACCCACTTGGTTTTTCATAATAACTCTATGAAATAAATGGGGATGCTTCCTATCCTTTTTAATAGATGAAGAAATTGATCTTAGAGAAACTAAATGAGTTATACCTGTAATAAATTTATGTGTACATGTAAAATTCCAGGAATTTTAGATCTAGAGTAGATGTTAGGGGGTAGATGCTCATGGGTCATTATTGAAATAAGGGCGAAGAAGCCCAGGCCCAGAGAGGGGATGTGATTTGGTGCAGCTTACAGATCTGCCTGGACTAGAACCCAGGGCTTCTGATTCCTTGGATATTGTTCTTCCCTCTAATCTGTTTCCCTACTTGTAGGGACTGGTAGTTCAATGGAGAAGATGAGACAATACCAAGAGCTAAAGGCAAGGCAATATGAGATGAGAGCTCAAGAGAGACCCAGACAGGAGCTGCACAATCTCAGACAAACGGGAAAGAGAACTTCTGGAACTTAAGAAGCTTTGGGGTTTTGATAGGTAGAAGTGGTTCCGGAGAGGACATTCCAGGGAAGAAAACAACATGGGGATAGGTAGGGGAGCTATAGACATGACTGGGGAGACCTCAGGTGATCCCATTTGGATGCAGTGATGGGTTCATATAGGGGGGATAGAGAAACTTTATGAAGGTCATTTGGGCTCAACTTAGAAAGGTCTTTGATTCCAGACTAAGGAATCAAGACTTTGCTCAGTAGAGAGGACTAGTGGTTTTAGAACAGAATGTCCTATGTGGGTATTGGACCTTAGAAAATCCAGTTCTTCACTCATACCAACTAGAAATTAGATGGAAGTTTGATTAGAGCTAAGGAGGCCAATAGGGATGGTATTGCAATAGTCCAAAAGAGCTAATGTAGACCTGCACCAGGATAGGCACTACGAATGGAAAGAAAAGATAGATCCCAAGTAGGTGGCCTTAGCTGAAGCCACTGTCTTTGTGGCCTCAGCTCCAAGTTACAAAGTCAAAGGAAGGCATGTCCCTTGGCTTCCACACTCTGAGAGCTAAAGAGCTTTCCCCACTCCTAGGAATACTGCTGTCAGGGCTAATGCTGATGATGGCGGCGGGGGGTGGGGTGGGGGGTGGTGTCTGTTTTTCAGATGAATGAAGTAATAAATTGCTGTCTGTTTTTCAGGACGCCTTTGCACTATGCAGCTGCAAATTGTCATTTCCACTGTATTGAGACATTAGTGACCACAGGGGCCAACGTTAATGAAACAGATGACTGGGGACGCACAGCTTTGCACTATGCTGCTGCATCAGACATGGATAGAAAGTAAAAACAGCCTTGCTCAAATTTCCTTTGGGGGTATGACTGGGGAGGGGGAGGGTTTGCTAAGTTTTCTTCACGCTACCTCCTTGAAGCTGTGAATGAAGACTCTCTCTCATCCAGACCCAGAGGAGTTAGAATTGCCTCATCCCTAACCCCGGTTTTCCCATTCTGCTCTCTTTATGTTTGATTATTACGTGTCACTGCCCCATTGTTCCTCTTCTCCGGTCTTTGGGTTGAATGCCAAGTGGGGCTGTCAAGCTCAGGTTTTCAATTCATTCAAAATCGCTTGTAATTTATTTTGTCATATCCTACAGTTTTCATCATCACCACTTAAATGCTTCATTTGCCCTCAAACTTACATTTGCTAATAAATTCGTTACATGGCAGAAGTATCCATCTATGTATAATCCCAGTAGCCTTCAAATGCAGTGTCAGTGTGTGCAAAATTGGCACTGTTGTTCCAAACTGGGCATGAATGCTCTTTCAGGAGCTGAAGGGGAGGAAGTTGGATATCCTGGAAATGTTTGGATTCTAGGTGCCTAGGAATAGAAAGCAGAAATAAATGAACCAGTTCAGGTGGGAAAGGAGGGAGAGGTGCCTGCCTACAGCTTATGAGATTGTTCTCAAAGACTCGAGGACTGAGGCCTCCTTCATAGGAATGCTTTTTGGTGACCCTGTTTGGAGAACTATTGACTTACTTGCTGTGCTGTGCTATGGAATTGATTCTGGGTCAGCGCTAAATTCTTTTCTTATACAGCAGTGGCTTTCACATATTTTACAGTGACCCACAGTAAGAAATACATTTTACATCATGACCCAGCATATACACTCAAATAGGTATGTTTTAAATATATATGTAAAAAGGCAGCAAAAATTTTGTAAGACCATATTTACCTTTAGTATGTGTGATGCATTCTGATATTTTCTCTATTATTTTGTTTAAAAAAAAAGGCAACGAAATACTGCAACCCACTAAATTGATTTCACAATTCCATAATGGAGTATGATCCGTAGTTCCAGTTTGGAAAACACTGTTCATATTATATGATATTGGCAAGTCTGATGTAGCTGCACTCAGGATCTCATAGGCACATCTTTTTAGGGGAGACCTCCTTCCAGTTGCCCTCACTCAGAGGAAACGACATTTATTAGTTATTAATTCAACAAATGTTTATTGAGCATCTACTCCATAGCAGGGTCTATGCTGTTCACTTAGAATAGAATGGGGGGACAAGTATACTTCATGTGTTAAGAGCTATAAAAAGGAATCCTAGGTGATGAAGAATTGCTGTGGCAGGTGAGGGGTGACTAGAACCCCATTCCTGGATAAATGAGATGCTAAACTGATAAGGAGGCAGCAAGGAATGTGGTAGGAGTCAGGGAAGTTTAAGCTCCATTGCTTCCTATTTACTTGGGGAGTTTAGGATATTTATGGAAGGGTGGGCAACTTGGTGTCTTACTCTCTGATACCCGGGCGGAAGTTCTAGGAAAGGTATGCTCTCAGTTGGGTTCTGTGGAAGAGAACAGATTTACTGGATGGCCTTTCAGAGAACCACGTATGTCCTCAATGAAAAAAATCAGTAGTGCTTATGTCTTTTGGGTTGCGGGAAAAGTCGTTGAGATACAAGCTGTATCAAAATCATTAGCAACTTTGCCATGAAAGCAAATAATTGTAATTTTTTTTCTTTCCCCTATGCTGAGAAGTAAGACTATCTTAGGAAATACCCATGAAAATTCAGAAGAACTTGAAAGAGCCAGAGAGCTGAAGGAAAAGGAAGCCGCATTGTAAGTTTCTGCTGAGCTGAAAGCACAAGAGGTGGTTACTGATGCTGGTCTGCTTTTTTGGGTTGCCACATAGGCCAGCCTTACTATTTTGGGGCTTTATTTGGGATCGTGAGGAAGTGATATGGGCTTGCCTTTAGTGAAGAAGAAATGATTCTTTTAATATATCCTTCAGTTATGCTATTTTCACACAAGGAACTCTTCCTAAAACTGGAACCTTTACTGAGACCATCACTGTGATGGGTCAGCAGTTTCTAGGAGTAGGTGTCTTAAATATCATTTTTGACTCTGCCATATGTTATCATATGCCTCAGGGGACATATTAAGCCTCCTCCCGGGGCCTTAGGCTCTCCTTTAATGACTTGGGGGGTAACTATTTAGCAGGTTCTAGAAATAAATGTTTTGAGAATCCAGTGTGAAATACACTGGTGGTGCTCTCCCCTCCCTCCCCAGCACACACATACCAGCTCACAAACAGCCCCCTGCTCCTGCCAACAGCTGCCCCCTGCCCCGCCTCATCCCACCGGCCTCTCTCTGTCTTCTGATAGAGACTCAGCCTGGACTGTGACAAGAGCTGGGAGTCACTGCCATCACCCAGGGGTCCTGATGCGCAGGAAGCTCTAATGCTTTGTCTGACAGTCCTCCCTGTGCGACAAAGCACCATGCGAAGGTCGTGCTCTGCCCAGAGCAGTGCCCAGTATGTCGCGGGGAGTTCAGTAACTGTTAAATAAATGAGCAAATGAATGAGTGCTGCCCACACTCTGTGTCCTGCTCTGTGAGACCTAGGGAGTGGAGTGCTCTAGGAGTCTGCACACACAGAGTTCTTAGCGTGTTTATTCTCTTCTCCAGCTGTCAGAGGAACCAATTTCTCTGTGACCTGAAGGCTTGTGTCCCCTCTAGGGTCTTCCCGCTGCCCACTGGGCTCTCCTCCCATGTCTAGACCATCGGGGGAGGGGGGAGTTAGAGAGTGTGGCTCTGATACAGACTGTGGGATGTAACTTTGGCTGTCACTGGGCTGGAGACAGGACACATGGTAAAGCAGAATGACCACAGTTTTGCCCTGATATTCCAAACTTAATGATATTCAAAGGCTATAGAATCTTAACGCACCTCAGCAAATGCCCCTTTCTCCAGCGAAATGTCAGCTTGTCCTGTGCCAGAGCAGCCCTCTTAACAGCTGAGGCAGAAGGAAGAAGGACAAGCAGGCGAAAGTACCTGAGCGCGCTTTCATGCAGAGAGGCTGCACCTCTCATCCAAATGCATTCCTGATTTAAAGTGCATGTCTTGATTTTGCAGCTTAGGTTCCAAAATTGCTAGCCATGGCCTCTTAGGAGAAAAGACAAGCATCCCCAGTTAAAACTGGAATTTATTTCCTCTTAGAAACAATCTGGAGGGGCACCTGAGTGGCTCAGGCATTAAGCGTATGCCTTCGGCTGGGGTCATGATCCCAGGGTCCTGGGATTGAGCCCCACATCGGGCTTCCTGCTCAGCAGGAGGCCTGCTTCTCCCTCTCCCACTCCCCCTGCTTGTGTTCCCTCTCTCGCTGTGTCTCTCTGTCAAATAAATAAAATCTTAAAAAAAAAAAAGTTAAAAAAAACAATCTGGAGAATATTCAAATTCTATAGTACTGTTGTTTTTTTTCTAAGAGTGCTGTTGGTAGTATAGCTCAGCTCTATCCTGGGGTAAATAACTTTTTGGAAGCAAGTCCAAGTGTTTTCCAAATTACGTATTAAATTTGCCAACTGATTTTTAGAACGTAGTTCTTTCAGGAGCTGGGGATTGTGTGTCCACTAGAATGCTGTTCCTATTGAACGATTTTATTTCAGGAGCCAAATTCTGCTTAAAATGAGTCAGACCTGGGATCCTGTCCATGGGCATTTATTTAACTACCAAAAAAAAAAAAAAGACTTTTAAGGTGCAAGTTACAGAAGACTGCATGATATCAGAACTCCAATATTAGTTTGATTTATTATGGAGCATTTTATGGATAAATCATGCGACATGTAGATATTTGGTTTAAAAAATTAATGTCTTTCATCAGTTTTTCTAGAAATTAAAATGTGTTTTAACTGTGTTTATGTGTGATTTATTTCCTCCTTTTGCCTTATGCCAAAAGATAGGTGAATGTCATTTTAAAGTGTTTGAGTCACAGGATGGTATATGGAAGTGTTGAATCACTGTATTGTACACCTGAAACTAATATTACACTGCATGTTAACTAACTGGAATTAAAATAAAAACTTAAATAAAAAACAAATAAAAACAAAACCAAAAATAAAGTGTTTGACTAAACTATAGAAACTTCCTCTTGGAAGATCTTATTTAACGTACACACATCTATTGTATATTTTAAATATGATTTGAGTATTTGAGAATTTTGATTTGAGTATGAAATTGAATCTGCTTGACCTTACAAAGGACATGTTTATCCCACTGCCACAGATAGAAAACTAAAATTATGGAGTGGCGCGCCTGCCTAGTTATTCCCTCTTTGGCCAGCAGGGTTGTACCACTTGTAACAGGCCTGGAACAGAACTCCATACATCCCTGGACACTCATGTCCTGGAGTTGGAGGCATTTCAGCAAATGTGGAGCTCCTTCCTCCAACCTACTGTAAAGATGGTGGCTTTTCCAGAAAAATTACAACTCTGTCAGAAAAGGCTTTCTAAGCTTATTATTTATTATTTTATTCTAATCTATACATAATGATGCAATTTAAGCCTCTATGTTCAAATGTGGTTATGGAATTAATACTTTATATGTTTTAAATATTTGCCCATTCCTTTAATCTTTTTATTGTTTGGGCTATTCTTAAGTTCTTTTCTTGTTATTATTTTCTTATTCTTTCTAGCTTTCATTTTCCAACCTTTTGATTGATAGTAGAGTCTCCAATAGCAAGGCTAAAAGTACAGCCCCCCTCTTGTTACAGTGGACTGACCACTTCTTTGTTAAATTTGAGATTTCATTTTTTGAATGTGGAGCTGTAAAACTCACTATTCAGTAATCTTTTTTTTTTTAAGATTTTATTTATATATTTGAGAGACAGAGACAGAGATAGTGACAGAGAGCACAAGCAGGGAGGAGAGGGAGAAGCAGGCTTCCCGCCGAGCAGGGAGCCCAATGTGGGGCTCGATCCCAGGACCCTGGGATCATGACCTGAGCCAAAGGCAGAAGCTTAACTCTGCTTAACCTGCTGAGCCACCTATTCAGGTGCCCCTATTCAGTAATCTTGATGACAGACAGGTTCTGTGCACTGGGTGTTATACGCAAATAATGAATCATGGAACACTACGTCAAAAAATATTGAAGTACTGTATGGTGACTAACATAACAAGATGAATCACTGAACTCTACCTCTGAAACTAGTAATACACGATGAATCACTGAACTCTACCTCTGAAACTAATAATACACTATACTGTTAATTAATTGAACTTAAAATAAAAAAAGGAAACCCCCAAAAAATAAGGGAAAAAGGAAAAAAACTTAATTATTCTTTTTTATACTAAGTGAAATAGGTCAGACAGAGAAAGATAACTATCATAAGGTTTCACTTATATGTGGAATCTAAAAAACAAAGAAAAGGAGCGAACAAAACCAGATCGAGACTCGTAAGTACAGAGAACAAACTGGTGGTTGCTGGAGGTTGGGGGGGAAGTGGTGGAGGGATGGGCAAAATTGGTGAAGGGCATTAGGCGTCCACATTTCCAGCTATAAGATACATAAGTCATGGAGATGAAAAGTACAGCACAGGGAATACTGTCAATAATATTGTAATAACATTGTGTGGTGCCAGAAGGTGACCACACTTACAGTGGTGAGGATCGCATCATGCATAGAATTGTGAAATCACTGTGTTGAACACCTGAAACTAATATAACATTGTACATCAACTATTAAAAAAAAAAACCCAAAACATTCTGTTGTCAATGCAAGAAGAGACAAATGGATTATTGTAACAGAACAGAGTCCAGACATGAACCCGTGTGTGGATAAATATGCAATATTGATCATGACATTAAAACAGCTCAGTGAGGAGGGGATAGTCATGGATAATTTCTCCCCCCCCCAATAAACCTAACCACCCTCTTGTTCCTAAAACCTTTCCTGAATTCTAGAATGGCTCTTTTAAGCTGAAATAAAGATGGAAACACACACGCATGTAAAACTTCCAGTACATAAAGCCTCATTGCCGTAGGATTTTTAAAGAAACACTTAAATTCACAAAGTGCTTTGTGGAACATTCATAATAGGAAAATATTTACATTAGTTATTGCTTTTAGTCTAGAGATGTTTTCTAAAATAACACCTCATTTTTATACTTACAGATGTCTAGAGTTTCTGCTTCAAAATGATGCAAATCCATGTATCCGGGACAAGGAAGGCTACAACAGCGTACATTATGCTGCTGCCTATGGCCACAGACAATGTCTGGAATTGGTGAGTTGTTCTGTCTTGTTTTATTTTCTCTAAGACACACACACACACACACACACACACACACACACACACACACACACACACACACACACACACACACACACACACACACACACACACACACACACACACACACACACACACACACACACACACACACACACACACACACACACACACACACACACACACACACACACACACACACACACACACACACCCCGCCCACCCACCCACCCCGGCAAATGCTGGTCTTAATCTCTCACAAATGCTCTCATTGCCTAATTAAGTCCTCACCAGAAATGGCCTTGAAGATACTCTGTGGTAAGTAATTAAGTTGTTTTACTTCACAATATGTAGACCTTGTTCCATTTCTGTCCATCCTAATCTCACAGCTGACTGGCAGTTGCTTCGTTTCCATATTAACTTGGACTAGGAATGTTTGACTGCTGTATGGACAGTTTGTATTTTAAAGATAATTCGGATGTATCAAATAAGCTCAGTATATTTTTCCGAAGTCACACTGATCACCCTGATGTAGTGTTCCATGATTCATTGTTTGCATATAACACCCAGGGCTCCATGCAGTACGTGCCCTCTTTAATACCCATCACCAGGCTAACCCATCCCTCCCCTCACCCCCTCCCCTCTAGAACCCTCAGTTTGTTTCTCAGAGTCCATAGTCTCTCATGGTTTGTCTCCCCCTCTGATTCCCCCCCTTCATTTTTCCCTTCCTACTATCTTCTTTTTTTTTTTTTTAAACATATAATGTAGTATTTGTTTCAGGGGTACAGGTCTGTGATTCCTCAGTCTTACACAATTCATAGCGCTCAGCATAGCACGTACCCTCCCCAGTGTCCATCACCCAGCCACCCCATCCCTCCCACCCCCTCCACTCCAGCAACCCTCAGTATGTTTCCTGAGATTTAGAGTCTTTTATGGTTTGTCTCCCTCTCTGGTTTCATCTTGTTTCATTTTTCTCCTCCCTTCCCTATGATCCTCTGTCTTGTTTCTCAAATTCCTCATATCGGTGAGATCATATGATACTTGTCTTTCTCTGATTGACTTATTTCACTTAGCACAATATCCTCTAGTTCCATCCACGTCGTAGCAAATGGCAAGATTTTGGGTTTTTTGATGGCTGCATAATATTCCATTGTGTATATATACACCACATCTTCTTTATCCATTCATCTGTCGATGGACGTCTTGGCACTTTCCACAGTTTGGCTATTGTGGACACTGCTGCTGTAAACATTGGGGTGCGTGTGCCCCTTCGGATCCCTACATTTGTATCTTTGGGGTAAATACCCAGTAGTGCAATTGCTGGGTCATAGAGTAGCTCTTATTTTCAACTTTTTGAGGAACCTCCATACTGTTTTCCAGAGGGGTTGCACCAGCTTGCATTCCCACCGACAGTGTAGGAGGGTTCCCCTTTCTCCGCATCCCTGCCAACATCTGTCGTTTCCTGACTTGTTAATTTTAGCCATTCTGACTGGTGTGAGGTGGTATCTCATTGAGGTTTTGATTTGTATTTACCTGATGCCGAGCGATAGAACAGCAGAATTTATTGGAATTTCCAAACCACCAAAAATTTCAAACCTGTAGTTACCAAAAATCATCTGGAAGTTTGAGGTCAGAAGCCCTTCTATTGGTGTAGGTCACCAGACATGAACTTCACCGACCATGGGGACGGAAATGTAAAGTGAACAAGTGAAGTGAGCCCAGGTCTAGAGCAATGCGGAGTGGGAGGGTTGTGGCAAATAGGACATGCTACGTCTAAAGGGGGAGACAGCTTGTCAGCTCCAGTGATGGAGATCAGGTGGTAATTCATAGTCAGGACTGAAGTCCAGTGCTTCAAGAGAAACTAGAAATCTAGACTTTTTATGTGAAATTTCCTATTTTGAAAACACTGAGTAGGTCAGGAAGAAAAAACATGGGTTTGTGGTTAAATCCTGCTTGCAGGCTACCGTTTATCATCTCCTAAGCATCATGCAAGTGGGGAGAGGGGCAGAGGGAGAGAATCTTCAAACAGACTACCCGCTGAGCACAGGGTCCAACAAGGGGCTCAATTCCACAACCTCAAGACCATGACCTGAGTTGAAACCAAGAGTTGGATACCCTAACCAACTGAGCCACCCAGGCGCCCCCACTTAGCGTCATTCTTACTATATTTCTCTTAACCGTGAATGTGGAAAAACGTTCATAGATATTTGAAAATGAAGAGGTGATTGGAAATAAAGAGCTGATGATTCTAGTGTTGCTGTGTGTGGCATTTATTAGTGAATTGTACCTACCTTCATCATTCTTGAAGACTTCTAAGTCTTTTTTCCTGAGCTTCTTGTGAATGCTGAAGATTTCCTTGTTTGACCTTGGGGTGGCTTTTTTTTCCCCTCTCATTTTGATTCCATCAGAGTTCCTCTTCCAGTTACTGTGACTCTATAACAAATCACCCCAACAATTAGTGGCTCAAGACAACAGTCATTATTTAATATCTCTTACTGTTTCTGTGGATCAGGAATTCAGGAAGGGCTGAACTTAGTGGTTCCGATAAAGGTATCCTCTGAGATTACAGTCAATGTTTGGGGCTGGCATAATCTCAAAGTCTTCTCTACTCATATGTCAGTTACCTGGGTTGTAAGATTTATTTTATTATTTTTTTTAAAGATTTTATTTATTTATTTACTTGACAGAGAGAGAGAGAAAGCGAGAGAGGGAACGCAAGCAGGGGGAGTGGGAGAAGGAGCAGCAGGCTTCCCACAGAGCAGGGAGCCCGATGTGGGGCTCGATCCCAGGACCCTGGGATCATGACCTGAGCCGACGACAGATGCTTAATGACAGCCACTCAGGCGCCCCTGGGTTGTAAGATTTAAATAGCTTCTATGGGGCTTCTTTATCTGGTTTTCTTCAGCATGGTGGTTTCAGTGTAGTTGGATATCTTACATGGTGGCTCAGGGATCCAAAAGCATTCTGCTCCAGGACAGAGTGGTAGAGAGCCAGAAGGAGAATGAGTGAGAGAGAGAGACAGTATCGCTCTTAATGATCTAACCTTGAAGGTCCCACAGGGTCACTCCAGAGCGGAAAAGTAGACTCCATCTTTCAAAGGGAAGGGTGTCAAAGAATTTGTAGACATATTTCAAAACCACCCAGTTCCATAGGAAGATGTAGAAAGCCAGTGATTCCATAGCCTTCTGTAAGATGGACTTCCATGGAGAACCACATGTAGGCAAGGGGCAGTCCCTTATCTTGTAGAGGAGCAAACCAAACCACAGGGCAGTAACTGGTTTGTACCAAAGATACAGCTCTGGTCAGTGGAAGAAGCAGGCTCACAAATCGGGATTCCTGATGTAAAAAACAAGAAATGTTTACCCCACCATGCTGTCTTCCAGGGCAGGGCAAAGCTCCACCCCCGCCCCCCCAAGGCTATTCAGCATGGAGCAAAAGCTTGGTAGGAACTGGTTAAGGTAGAAGACAATATCCCTTCTGCCTTCTAACACCAGCATTGCTGTGGAAGTTGATACCGACCTATCACCAGATAGGACTCTGTGTTTAGGTCCCACATAAGAAAGTCTCCTCACAAAGTATGTGTGTGCATGTGTGTATGTTTAGGAATCAGTGGCAGTGTGAAGGCTTACTATTGTTACGACCCATTATGAGCCTGCATTCCAAAATGTACTTAAGACACAGCTGTCTTTAATTGGTTTTCTCTATGAAAACCGCATGTCATAATTGGACATATGAACGTTTATTACACAGTTATTATAATCTTAATAACTTTACTGTTTTAAAGTGCTTTGAGGAGTTATCTTTAATCCCATAGCATAAGTAATTCTGAGAACGATTATCCTGTAACATTGTCTTTCTCTGTAAGTAATATATTGTGTATTATTTTCATTGTTCAGGAAAGCCATTTCAGGGCCGTTATTTGTTATCCAATGAAAAGGTTTTCTGTCCACAAGAAGGTTTTCGAAGTTCTATCTGATAATGAAATTACCTCTTTGATTGTATCAAAGCTTGCCCTGTGTGATTGACAAAGAGATGATTATTCTTGGCAATTTTAAGACATTTGAAAGTAGGTAGGGGAGGTATCCATTGATCTTAATTTGTAGTGTCAGTTGAAAAAGCCAGATTATCAATATAAATTGGTAGAAATGTCATTGTTTGCTCTCAGGAAAGGACCTGAGTGGGTTTATAACACAGATGGGATGAAAATACTTCTCATTACCCTGAATGATTGTGGTTGGACGGAAAGTTCTGTATATGTCCATTTTGGAATACATCCTAAGATTCCTCTTGGGTGTGGTTCAGCTAAGCAGAGATATCAACATTTTTGTCCTGCCCCCTCCCATTCAAACAAAAGAGAATCCTGGGCTCCCCCCTAGGACTAGCACCGTAGAGCCAGACCACTGCAGCCATCTTAGCCTGACTGCTGGCTCACAGAACTGCGAATAGATTTGGGAGTGGCGGAGACCACCCATAATGGCATTTACTACATGTTTATCACATGCCAGAAATGCCATTTAATTATTTTTTTTCTTTCAGTTATATTGAAATATACTTGACATACAACATACAAAGTTAAGCTGTACAGCATAACGGAGGCACCTGGGTGGCTCAGTCAGTTGAGCGTCCAACTCTTGATTTCCACTCAGGTCATGATCTCGGGTCTTGAGATGGAGCCCTGCATCAGACTCCATTCTCAGCAGGGAGTCTACTAGAGATTCTCTCTCTCCCTCTCCCTCTGACCCTCCCCCCACTCACACTCTCTCTCCAAAATAAAGAAATCTTTTAAAAAAAACCTTGAAAAAAAGATGTACAGCATCATGACTTGACTTACATATATTGTTAAATGATTACCATAGTAAGTTTAGTGAACATCCATTACCTCATGTGGACACACACACAAAAAAATTAGAAAAGAAAAAGAGGGGCGCCTGGGTGGCTCAGTCAGTTAAGCGTCCAACTCTTTATTTCGGCTCAAGCTGTGATCTCAGGTTCATGAGACTGAGCCCTGTGTCATGCTCCACCCTCAGCATGGAATCTGCTTGGGATTCTCTCTCTCCCTCTCTCTCTCCTTCTGCCCCTAACCCCCCCTCAAATAAATAAATAAAATCTTAAGAAAAAAAAGAAAAGGAAGTGGTTTTTTTTCTTGTGAGGAGAATAGGGCTTGTTCTTGATACAAGAAGTTGGGTTTTGGGGGAACACCTTTTCTAACTTATACTCCCTTTCTCTCTTTCTCGTACCACCATACCCTCATATTCCTTAAAACTCCCATTCTTCGGGTGCTAGGCTTTCGGAAAGCAAACTAATTAACCGGTATGCATTAGGAGGTGCATTTCTCAGACTCACCACTGCCATGCCAGTCTGCTCCCTCATCTTACCACACAAACACCCCTGTCCTCCTGGGGGATCATCCTTTTAACAGACTGGTCCTGACTCTGCTGGAATTATACCAGTGAAAGACCTGTTTCTAGTAGCTCTGAATGGCTTCCTGGAGCCTCCAAGCAGGAGTTATGCAGGGAGTCATTTCTTTATGTCACATTCCCTAGCCTGTTTCTGGCCTGTGGAAGGAATAGAGTAAGTGAGTATTTGTAGCCCCTGAGCCTTCCGTGCAACACCAGGGCCTTTGTCCTTTGGGAGTTGGTGTGGAATTGAGGAGGATAGGTGGCCTTCAGAGCCAGCTGATTTGTAAGGCTGGTAAAATTTGTCTTTTGCCTCTCTTCCCATCTAGTTGAGCAATTACTGTGATTATGCATATCATTAAATACGTATCATTAATTTTGATGCAGATTTTATTTGACTCTGACATTTAACTTGGTATGGGTTTACTTGGCATTCATGGTCTGTGGCTCCTGTCTGTGATCGTAAGCTTAGAATTTATAAACCATGCTTTGTGTTCAGTCTATTTTGCTATAATCAAAAAGGAACAGAAATTATTTTAGTTGTTTTCACTCTACTTCCTTATATAAATTTATATTGAATTCCTTCCATGAGCAAACAACTTCCAGAAAGTAGTATGAACTTCTTAGCCATGATAGAATAGCCAAGGTCCAGGATTCTGCCAAGTCTGCCTACTTAGGCCAGTGTTCTCAGCTGGTTGTGATAAAAAACGTATGTACTGTGGGTGCAAGCAAAAATTTCCCCACAACTATATGCTGAGAGCTGTGATAAGTCATATTCAATTGGGCTCAAAATATCAAAACAGAATGGAAGAGACTTGACTAATAAAGCATCTCATGTCTGAATTAAACTTATGTCTGAGTGGAGGAAGGGAGTTGGCGAAGGAGAGCCCTATGTCTCCCCTTTCCTCTATCTGGAATGCATTCTTACTGGCTCTGAAGGGGAAAATTACAGAATCATGCCCCTATTTGGAATTTGTGAGTTTATACTGGCGTGCTCTTTTTCTCTTACAATATTAAAGATTTGTCTGTGAACATAAAGATCTTTGTGGCTTTGTTATTGAAATGGAAAAATGTATGTGCCAATATAGTTACGTAAATTGCCTGCAGAAATTTAGAAAGATTGTTTGAAAACTCTAGGCCTGTGATTAAGTTCAGTCCGAGATTATACCATGCCAAATTACTTGGAATTTGGCTGCTTCCCTGGGACCTTCTCCTCCTTTCTCTGTTATGAACTAACTTGAACTCATGTGAGAGTCCATAGGGGTGACAGATGCCCCTGCCTGTCTATCCTAGGAGTTTCTAGGATTCTCTGGAGATAACTATATCTGGGCAACTGAACACTGAAATTATGCTGCTTTCAAATAAACTACTCAGTGTTTTGAGTTGTTTCTTGTGTTTATCACAGGACCTTAGAAAACCATTATCATGTGGCTCTGTAGAATACTTAACATTGGCAAGGTCTAATTAAGCTTCTCAAGACTAAGAAAGAAGGGTATAGAAGAAGAGTTAAAAAGAGTAGCGTTTCTAAGCAGTTATCTGAATATGAGAAGATGAAAAACCAGCAGATTTGAACTCCAGTGATGACTTTTTTTTCTGTCCCCAGAGGTGCTTCTCAGAGATGGACCTGGAGGTGTATATGACCTCCCAGCAGGCAGACTTTCAATGGGCAGACAAAATCTTAACAATGCTCGTCTTATTTTTTCTTCTAATTTAGTTGAAAAGAAACATAAAATCTTACAGGGAACTCTCATTAAGGAAGGGAGTAGAGGGGTGGGCACAGATCTTTTCATTCCACTGGCAGCCTGCTAGGCTAGGAATATAAATACAAGCCACAAAATTTAAATCAGCATGTGACATGAATCTATGTTCAGAAGAGTGGAATAGACGGTATTTTATGACAAAGTGTTTTCATTTATTTCTTATAGCCGCAGGTTTTTTTTGGCAACTGATGAAGGAATCATTCAGCGGGGCGTATTAAAATAAACAATTTCAGTTTCACATTTGTTGACAGCCCAGGACAGTGGGGGCCAATGCCTTCATGTTTCAAAGTGGAATACTAACATTTCAACCCGCGGCCCCCTTACCCATTTAAGAACTCGGAGATCTGAGGGCAAATGTCTTTGGGCACAGCTCTGCTATAAATCCCACTACCGCTCCCCTCCCGCCATAGCAGGTTATAAGGATGATTTCTCCTGACCCCAAGCGCAGTGACAGAAGCTCCAAGGAGATTTTTTGGCTACCTCATATGTGTCCCATGCAATTTAGGGGCCAGGTAAACTGGCATACAATTAATCTAAAGACTATATAGCTCTGACCAGAGCTTGCTTGCCAAAAATTAAATAAAAAGAGGTCTGTGTTTGAGAAATACTCCATCCCCACCAGTGATGGGTCAAAAGTATACATTTCCCAATGTCCAAATGTGAACCAAGGGCCAGAGCTGGCCTGGACTTCTCCTGGGTCCTGTTCAAGAGTGAGGAGACCCAGGATGCTTGGGGCGGGGCCAGAAGGGGGGTTGTGGAGCGGGGAGAGAATGTGAGCTACTAGCAGAGAGGTGCATTCACATAGGGAGACGGAGCTGTAGGTGAGAGGTCCCAGTGTTGGGGGGGGGGGTTGCTCAGAACCTACCTAAGCATCCCAGATAGAGAAGGTCACTGCCAGAAGGGTGTCAGTGAGACCATTGTCCATGTCCCTTCTGTGTCTTGTCTTCCCCTGTCC
Source organism: Zalophus californianus (assembly GCF_009762305.2). Taxonomy (NCBI): domain Eukaryota; kingdom Metazoa; phylum Chordata; class Mammalia; order Carnivora; family Otariidae; genus Zalophus; species Zalophus californianus. The sequence continues at coordinate 157,338,856 of NC_045597.1, read as the reverse complement.
CTCCCAGGCCTGGAAGAGGCAGAGGCAGACAATGAGGAGAAAGGAGGAAGCCCTAGGCTGGGGACAGAGAAGTCAGCCTTGTCTCCTTCCTTCCCCACTGCAGGCGTTTGGGAGGCAGAGAGAGGCTTCAACATTAAACAGCATTCAGAGTTTGTGATTACTGTGCTGGAGCAGATGTACTACCTACTGATAAGAAGTTATACTTGTAACTACAAGTGCCCAGAGAACTTTTTATTATTAGCTGGAGATTTTATCTGAGGTGGCAGAAAAAGAAGTAGCCTCCTAAAGGAGATTAGACCCGGTATTGGGAAAAGCAGAATAAAGTTAGTGTGCGATTATACCCCATGACTCATCGGTTCAATACAAACTCACACACTTAGAATCATTGTTTTAGGAAAGGCTAATGCCAAGCTCGAAGGAAGAATAAACTATTATCCTTTACTTATATGTGGATTTAAGACAGAGGTTCTAGTAATGCCAGGCACTTGTCAGGTACCCAAAATTGTTGAACAAATGAAATACACCTATGAATGATTAAGCCTGACTTAGTGATAAAACTTAAATGCTAGTTTATACTATTATGGTGACTATCCTGTTAGGAAGGTATTTTATAGAAGAGACACAGGTGAGAGAAGAAATGAAAATTTACTTTTCTGTGGTTTGGCCTTTTCTTTAGATTTGATTACTTCCCAGCACCAACTCGTTTTATTGCAATATCCCCTCCATTTTTTTGTTCCTCAAGATCTGAAAACCTATACTAATGTATCAAACTGATAAGAAGACATCCACCAAATTAAAATTACATACACTCACCCCCCCCACACACACATACACACATTTTCTGTAATTTCTTCCAGGTGGATAGTGAGCACTAGGGGCCTCAAAGAAGGGGAAATATTGCTCTTGGTATGGGAGCTTCTAAGGCTCAATGATGTAGGAGAAAGGAAGATTTCTTAAAGAGAATATATTTTAAAATCCTAAAAAAATTTAATCTGGCCTTTCTTCCCTCCCTCCTTTTTTCCTTCCTTCTTTCTTTCCTTCCTTCCTATTCAGTTAAAAACCCATTGGGCAGGCCTGAATGGGGCAGGAGGGTAGTATAATTTGGCTGGAGCCCAAGGAGAAGATGCTGGGAAGGCAGCCCAGTAAAGATTGGAACCCATTGAAGGAGAGTGTCCTAAATGTATACGCACCAAACAACAGAACTGTGATTTATGTGAAACCAAAACCAATTGAACTGAAAAGAGAAATTCACAATTATAGAGACTCTAGCACTTCTGTCTCAATAATTGATAGAACAACTAGACAGAAAATCATCAATCATATAGAAAAGCTCAATAATACTATCAACCAGGATGATCTAACTGACATTTATATAACACTCTACCCAATAAAAACAGAATGAATATTTTTTAAGTGCCCATGGAACATTCAAAATATCCTGAACCATTGAACAAACCTCAGCAAATGTAAACAAATTTAAATCATATAGAGTTATGTTCTCCTACCACAATGGAATAAAGCTAGAAATCGGTAACAGAAACATACCAGGAAAAATTGCCAATGCTTGGTAATCAGATAACAGACTTCTAAATAATCCATGGTCAAAGAAAATCATCTCAAGGGAATTCCAAAAAAATACATTGAACTGAATGAAAAGAAAAATGCAACAAATCAAAATTTGGGGATACAGTTAAATTAGCACAGATGAAAATTTATAGCTCTAAATGCTTACAGTAGAAAAGAGGAAAAGTCTCAGGTCAATCTAAGTTTCCATGCCTCAGTCTAGAAAAAGAAGAACAAAATAAAGCCCAAATAAGCAGAAACAGGGAATAATAGAGATGGGAGCAGAAATAAATAAAATTGAAAACAGAAAAATAATGGAGAAAATCAATTTTTAAAAATCTGGTTCTTCTGAAAATATTAATAAATTGACAAACCTCTACTGAGACTGACCCAAAGAGAGAGAGAAAAAGATAGAGAGCATGCATGAGAGAAGGCACAAATTCCCAGTATCCGGAGTGAAATGGGATGTTACTAGAGACCTTTCAGACATCAGAAGGATAATAAAGGAATATTGTGAATAGCTCTGCACACATAAATTTGACAACTTAGGTAGGATGGATCAATTAATCATAAAACACAAATTACCACAGTTTACCCAATATAACGTGTATCATTTGAATAGCCCTATAACTACTTAGAATATTGGATTTTAGGGACCTGGGTGGCTCAATCATTAAGCATCTGCCTTCGGCTTGGGTCATGAGCCCAGGGTCTTGGGATTGAGAACCACATCGAGCCTGCTTCTCCCTCTGCCTGCCACTCCCCCTGCTTGTGGTGCTTTCTCTCTCTTTGACAAATAAATTTAAAAATCTTAAAAAAAAAAAGAAAGAAAATTGGATTTTAAAACTCTCCCAAAAGAAGTATCCAGGTCCTGATTTCACTGGCGAATTCTATCTAACATTTAAAGAATTAATACCAATTCTGCAAAATGTTTTTTGCAAAAATGGAAGAGAAGGGAACACCATACAGTTCATTTATGAAGCTAATACCCTGACACCAAAACCAAACAAAGACAGAAATATAAACCAATACCTCTCATGAATATAGATGCAAAAATCCATAAAATATTAAAAAATAGAATTCAGTAACATATACAAAGAATTATATATCATAACCAAGTGGGATCATCATAGGGAAAGCCTACTTTGATAATTGAAAATCAATGTAATTCACCATATTAATAGGCTAAAGAAGGAAAATCACAAAAAGAAAAAAATCACATGATTATGTCAAACAACATGGGAAATTATGACAAAAGAACACCTTGAATAGATTCAACATCTTGAATAGATTTTTTTAAAAAACTCTCAGAAAAATAGAAATAGAGGAGAGGTTTCTCAATTTGATAAAAAGCATCTAACAACTTCATAAAGAATAGCTAACATTGTACTTAATGGTAAAAGACTGAGTGCTTTCCCCCTAAACCTGGGAACAAGGCAAGGATGTCTGCTTTCACCACTCTTATTCAGCATGGTGCTGAAAGTGCTAGCCAGATCAAAAAGACGCAAGAAAAGGAAATAAAAGGCATAAAGATCAGAACGGGAAAAGTAAAACTCCCTATTTGCGGATAACATGATTGTCTACATAGGAAATCCCAAGGAATCAAGAAAAAAACTCCTAGAACTCATAGTATAGCAAGGTCACAGGATACAAAATAAGCATAACAAAAATCAGTTGCATTGTTATATAGGAGGAATGAACACATGACATCAAATTAAAGATATAATAGCATTTACAAATGCCAAAAAAATGAAATATGGGACTCGTCCGCTGAAAAGTACTAAATGCTGATGGAAGAAATCAAGGAAGATCTGAAAAATGAGAGACACTCTGAACTTTGTGGCACCAGAGTTCATGGAACAAACAATGATAAAAAGTCATCAGAGCTTCATTCCTTGAAAGAACCAATCCCTCAAACAAAACCAAACCCTACTTCTTTCAGAGCCTTTCAGGGTGCCTGGGTGGCTCAGTCAGTTAAGCATCCGACTCTTGATTTTGGTTCAGGTCATGATCTCAGGGTCATCACATTGAGCCCTGTGTCAGGCTCTGTGCTGGGCCTAGAGTCTGCCTAAGATTATCTCTCTCCCTCTGCCCCTCTTCCCACCTCTTTCTCTCTCTCTCTCCTCCCTCCCTCTCTTAAAAAAAAAAAAAAAAGCCTTCTCATGGAGGAGAAATTTAACAGCTCTATTTTTAGTAAATTCATAATAATGAACATTTATTGCAAGCATGTTGGCCTAGGCCCTGTGCCTGCATTTTCTCATTTAATTCTCACAACAACACTGTGAAGGAACCCCCATTTTTATCTATATTTCACATTGTGCATACCCTAAAGTACAAAGAAATTGAATAACTTGCCCTGGGTCATACAGCTGGTGTGATGTAGAACCAGGACTCAAACCATAATGTTTATCTGACTCTCAGTTTCAAGCTTTTAACCATTATGTGGTACTGTCTGGAAGACTGGCAAATTCCACACTCTGAAAGATAGATAAAGCTGTCTCAGCACACCTAAATTCCACATCGACCAAGACATGACATCCAACGAGGACATCACTGAGATGTGCACACAGTCTTAGGTTTTGTCAAAGGAAAGCGGGAGAACCTTGGACGGTACTAATAACAGTTATGTCTATGTCATCTTTGGAAAGCCTTGTCTTCACTGCAAGGGTGCCCTTCCTTCTGTTAGGAGAGCAGAGCTACCTTATAGCATGACCCACCTACTGAGAAGTAAAATGACCCCCAGCTATAGCTCTCAAGTACATCCCACTGCAGTGCTGGCCCCAGGACCTTACCATGTATTTTCATAAAAGCACTCTTACTTGGACCCAGCCTTCCTCCTGGAATCTCTGTTAGGTATCTTTGTAACAGCTGCCGTCAGCCTGGCCTCACTCTCCTTTTAGGGACAGCTGCCCGGGATGACCCCTTCCAGCCTGGGGGGTTTGGGGGGACAGGGGGAGGAGTGACTTCCCCAGCAAGATTGTTTCACCAAAGACGCCTTAGCTTAGCAGCTGCCAAAGACTTGTCATTTGTGAAGTCTAGATCAGGTCCCTATAATAATCACTTCTCGTGTTGATCCTCACTCAGGAACAGAAAATGTAGAAGCCTGAGCATTGTGTAGTCAGGACAAGAGCTGACAAACCCCTGTGCCTTCAGGTCATAAGGTTACGATAGTCACAAAGAACAAAGAGCCTTTCTAAGATTCCAGAGGAGGGTGTAGGGGCTCAGCCATCTGTAGCAGCTGAAAGGGATGTTTGGAAAAACCAAATCGCTGAGCAATAACTGAGATTTATTTTCTTGTATGAGCAGTTACTTATAAGCTAAGTGGTAACATCACTGGATTTAAACTCTGTGCCATTCAGCACTTGGGAAGTAGTTTTGTTAATACTAAACAATAAAATTCACTTGGTGACTGGGAAGGCAATTTAATACAGTCACAACTTAGAATTTTTTTCTAGGGAAAATTTGTAGCTTTTTTTTTTTTAAAGATTTTATTTATTTATTTGAGAGAGAGAGAAAGTGAGTGAGAGAGAGGGAGAGGGAGAAGCAGACTTCCTGCTGAGCAGGGAGCCCCGATGCGGGGCTCAATCCCAGGACCCCAGGATCGTGTCCTGAGCCAAAGGCTTAACTCACTGAGCCACCCAGTGCCCCCCAAATTTGTAAGTTTTCCAAACACATGATTATTTTACACAAAAATTATATTTTTTATTCCATAAAGGTTTTTTAGTTAATAGCAATCTTCTTTGCATCTCCAGTTCCTCACATTGATGTGAGACAAACTGTATAGAGAAATAATCCAAAGCAATCATTTTGGACAAGTAACATGTTTTTGGTATCATTCTCTCTTTAAAAATATGTGTAAGTGTAAGAAATATTATAGTAAAGGTGATACATAATTAGTATTTCCTGCATGCTGGTCTTTTTAAGGCTTTATAATAGTCCTAACAGTTGGTGAGGTTGGAGATCAGGGTCAACACATCAACTTTTACAAGTTCATAAATGCTATTAGTCCTCCTTATCAGTCATATGAGACTGATAAGCAAGAACGTTATTATTTTACAGTGAAAAGTCCAAGGGATTCATGTCATTTGCTATAGCTATGTTCCCTTCCAAATAGGGATCCAGTTTTTACAAACTGAATAAAGATCAGTGGTCTTCTTCCTGAGTTTAAAATTAAAATCAAGGAATTGAGTAGAAGTCAATGAGCCCAAACTCTGGTGACCTCATGTATTCTCCTGTACTGCAGACCCAGGGCCTTGTCAATCAGAATACTCTCTGTAACCTGTCCGGGAGTTAGAGAAGCCCTTACTACCAGTGCTATTTTTTCCTAGATTCCAGGAAAAGCGATCTGGCAGTCCACTGGGACAACTTCCAAGGTGTGACTTTTCTTACATTAGCTACCTTTAGGATGGTTGCTTTCGGGAGATACAGAGTAAATTATGGGGCAATGTGCTAAGAACCACAGCTGACATACCTATATATTGGGCCGTGGATATTATTTTCAAGGAGATTGTAATCTGTGGGGGTATGGGAATATGGGAGGTAAAATATATACTATTAAAATATATACTATATAAATATTGGCTCAAAACCTCACTCACATTTCCTAGTTCCCCATATGTTAATAATAGAATTAAAATAATCATCCCCAAATTATTTCTCTGGTCCTAGCTCCTCCCATTCTATCCAAGCTTTGGCTCCAATTCATTCTGAAAAGCCTTCGACATGTTTCACGTGAGCTCAGTGCACTTCTCTTGGCTACTACAGGACATCCACTATTTTCCTTCCCTCCTGTTCATGCCTGCTATGGTGGTACTTGCCGTTAGCTTCCAAAAAGCCATTGAGACCCAGATGTCCACGAAAGACACTGCCCCCACCACCGTCTGCCAGTGTTGGGGCAGAGAGGCTGCCAGCGCTGTGCCCAATGCATGGCGTCTGCACTCAAGCACTCGCCCAATCAGTGCGGCTGATCATTTCTTTCAATCTCCCCCCCTACAACTCATGGCCCGAGCCTATGGGGGCTGGGCCAGAGGACGGGCCATTGGTAGAGTTGAAAGTTCAAGGGCTTCCATGTCACACAGGCCTGGGTGGGAATGCCAGCTCTGCTGTTACCTACCTGCAAAGTCTTTAAGCATCTTCCTTAATTTTATGCGTCTTCATATCTTGCCTCATCTGTCAAATAGGGATTAGGTTGCTCTGAGGATTAAATGGAATAATGTAAGTAAAGTGTCTAGCACAGTGCCTGGCATATGTTGGGTATAAGTAGCAGCTATTACTGTATCTTTGCTTAATATATCTTAAACGCTTCCTCCGATCTGGCAGGCACTGCGCTGTGTGCCAAACCTAAAAGATGAAGAAGCTGCTGTATCCGGGAGTTTAGTATCCAGTAATGGGAATCTGCATGGAAAAATGTGACAAAGTACTATCATTGCTCTGTTAGAATTCCGTATTTCTGTTATTCTTATCCTTACCCGAGATAAAATATTGTGGTCCAGAAGAGGCACAGGGGATTTGCTGTGGGAGTTCAGAGGAAGGCACATCCCCTTCTGGGTTCAGTGGCTAATGAGAGATTCACTGACACTTGTCAGCAGAGTGTGTTTGCTGTGTTTGTCTCGTAGTTTTCTTCTTTCAGCCCCCCACCATGTGTGTGATTGGGAATAGGAGACCAAACCTGAAATGAATTGAATGATGGAGAATGCGGGTAGATGTTTAGAGTTGCTTTGATAGACTGATCAACACCTCACTTTCAAAATATCAGAGAACCTGCTTTCAAAAGGTTTCTTTCCTTTTGATGGTATTTGTATTACCCACTGGATAGAAAAAATATAACTCATATATACATTGGAGTAGGAAAATGGATGCTGGATCTCAGATTGTGCTCCTGAATCCCACCACCATCTGGGATCAGCCATTCATAAAAGATTAAATGCGAGGCAGGCACATATCTGAATACATGTGTGTCAGTCTCTCCCATCTGTTTTAATTTTGCTTAAAATAATAACAGCTTTCTTTACCCACTCACTTGACTCTGTGCTAATTCTTTAAATGTTCATAAGCTAGAAGTAGTCTGTGGTGGTTAGCTAGTGTTTCAGAATCCCACCGAGATTAGATTTAATTGAATCATTAGAAATTTCCTTTAAAGCTGTATATTTGATTGATTGGACTAGAATCACTAAAATGTTCATTGATGCTTACAGTGGGAAATTTATACTGTAATTTAACAAAAAAATGGTGTACAAAGGGACATGACATTGGTTTGTTCAGCTTTGAGGTAAGCAACATGCCTTTCTGATGCAGAATACCTTTTCTATTGCACAATTTTTTTAATTATTAAAAAACTAATAATTTTTGTATTCAAATCTTTTTCTGCAATTTTTAATCATATTACCATATGATTACCATGTCCCTCAGCTTCTACATTCCTCTCCAACCTACCTACCCCCTAAATACAACCTCTCTTGCCCTAGGCAAACAGATTTCACTTGCACTGAGGCATAAAGTAAATTAACAGGAAAATACAAGTCAGGGTAACCTGGGAGTATCATCTAGATGGAAATGATAGTTGATTAAAAGAGGTTAACTCTTAAATTTAAAAATTGCTTTCAGAAGTCACTATGGAAACATGAGGCCAGTATTATTGTTTTTCCTGGTAATACACAAAGAACTGTATATGCTCAGCAAGTAGAACTGAGTAAATATAATACCCATGACCCTGAATGTTTTACAAGGGTGACTACTTGTCACCATTTCAATATGTCTGTCACTTAATGCAATCAAGTGTTTTGCAGTGCAGAACTTCAACTGAATTAGCTCTCACTTGAATACTTTTGTTGATAGGCCTGTGGGTAATGGACAGGGGACTGAATACATTTTACATAGTATGAAATCCAGGAGACCTGCCACCTTTTTGTCTTAGATGCCCACTTACAATGGTGGTTAGGCCCTAGATTTATATGAAAACTCTTTTATAATCAAAGCCTTTGCAGATATCATTCACATTGTATCCATGAACTAATGTTGTCCTGGGAGGTTAAAAAAAAAAAAATTAAACCCAACTGACATCAAACCTGGGCTTCTGACCTTCATTAAAATTATTCTCTATTTCTTTTCATCTTGTATGGTATCTTTTCTCTGTTTAAAAGGCTTTCATTTGCAGAACACACAGCAATAACAATTCAATGCTGAAAAATGCTAAGAAGACTCACAGGCTAAATGTAGAGAGAACACCTGTTTGAGTTCCCCAATTCAACTCCAGTGCTTTTCTCTGCTCACTTTGAGCCCAGACTGAGTTAAATATTTGGTGACTTTGGGGACCTGCAGTGTCGGGGTGGGATGAAGGAGTAGATAATCGTTAGTATGCAACCCCAAGAGATTTTTCCCGATAGTACTTCGAAAGAAAACATTCTTTACTATTGGAATGAAAAAGCAGACTATTACCCACGGTGGCACCACCTGGTGGTGTCATTGTTAATGTCACTGCATATTTATTAAGCACATATAATGTAGCAGATAGGCACTCTCTAAAGCGGACCCAGTTCATCTTGAAGGACTCAGCATATATTGCCAGCTGGCAAAAATGCTGAAAATAAATGAATGGACTGCTCTGTTGGAAATACGTGGTTCCTATAAGATTCTTTTTCTTACCCCAGCCCCCAGACATGTTTCATTTCATTTAGATAAAGAAATCACAAAAAATTTTAGACAGGAGCAAAAAGAAGTGTTATGCGGTTGGACCAATGTGGACAAGTTTCAGAAGATTATAAAATGCTTGAAGAAAAGGATTTACTCTTATTTCAGGATTATCTACAGTTCTTACATTCAAGATAGAACAAAAAAGAGTTTTTAGACTGAAAGCTTCCATCCAAAAGTACTGATGATTCTAAACAAAATATTGGCAAATTAAGTGTAACAATATACTAAAAAAGATAATAAACCACAACTGAAGGGGAGTATTCTAGGAATGCAAAATATTTTAACATTAGAAAATTAATCAGGGTAATTTACCACATTAACTGAAAAAGGAGAAAAACATCAGATAAACATCTCAGTCAGTAGAGTAAAAGTATTTGGTAAAGCTTAATGCCCATTTGTAATTAAAAAAAAAAATCCTAGCACACTAGGATGAGACAACAACTCCATTAATCTGATACAGACTATCTGCAAAATATCTATGGCAAACATCATTCTTAATCGTGAAATATTGAAAGCTTTTTTCCTTACAGTGAGAGCAAGACAAATATACCTGCTATCTCCCCTTCTGTTCAGCATTGTACTGGAACTCCTAGTTGGTGCAATAAGGGAAGAAAAAGAAATAAAAGTATAGTAGACAAATGGCCCTCTAATGATGTTCACACCCTAATTTCTGGAACCTGTGAATATGTTACCTCACATGGCAAAAGCACTTTGCTGGTATAATTATGCTACAGACATTAAGATAGCTGGTAGGTTAATTGAATATACATATAGGGAGGAATGAATTTTTTCTTCTATCTCACACCATATACAAAATTCGAGACAGATTGGTAAGAGTATAAGGTCAACACACAGAAAGCAATTGTACTTCTATATATCACTAATAAAAACAAATAATAAAAATTTTAAAATACACCATTTACAAAAGATACTTTCGTTCCTATTTACATCTAAAATATTATATAAAACGCTCTTTCCTTAAAAACTGCAAAACAGGGGTTCCTGGGTGGCTCAGTTGGTTAGGCATCTGCCTTCGGCTTAGGTCATGATCTCAGAGTCCTGGGATCGAGCCCCGCATCGGGCTCCCTGCTCCACGGTAAGCCTGCTTCTCCCTCTCCCTGAAGCTTGTGTTCTCTCTCTCGCTCTCTATCTCTCTTTCTCTCTCAAATAAATAAAATCTTTTAAAAGAAAATTATTTTAAAAAACTGCAAAACATTTTTGAGAAAAATGAGAGGCTACCTAATAAATACCCTTACTCATACCCTATACAAGGTTAATATTTTAGAAAAAAAATCAGTTCTTTTTCTATATCCCACTAACAACAAATAGAAAATGAATTTTAAAAAGATACCACTTACAAAAAATTATAATTTTCAATAGCAAAAAATATTAAGTACCCATACTGTAAAGCTATAATATATTATGGAGAAAAATGAATTCTGCTTCAATAAACAGAAAAACATATTTTCTCTACTAATTAAAAGACTCAGTACTATAAAGATAACTCTCTTCAACTCATCAAAATCCCTGTAGGGCTTTGTATATGTGTGTAAATTGAAAAGCTGATTTAAAATTTTGTGTGGAAATGCAAAGGGCAAAGACTATATAAGGCAATCTCAAAAAAGAAAAACCTGGGGTCTTACACTTTCAGATATCAAAATCTATTATAAAAGCTAATGTAATGAAAACAGTATGATGCTGGAGCAAAGGTAGATAAAAATATATTAACATTAAAATTTTTCTTCATTAAAAGACACCATTAAGAGAGTATAAAGGCAAGCTTCAGCATGCAATACATTCATATGAATGAACAGAATATATAAATAACTCTTACAGAATATATAAAGAAACCTTAACAACCAATAAGAAAAAGATAAGCAACCAATAGAAAAATGGACAAAAAATCTGAACAGGCACTTCATAAAAAAGGATATCCAATAAACACGAAAAATTGCTCAACTGTATTAGCCATTAAGGAAATGCAAATTAGAACCACAAGTGTGTGTATGTGTGTTCTGTTGCTGCTGTAACAAATTACCCCAAATTTGGTGCCTTAAAACATACACAAATTTATTACTTTACAGTTCTGTAGGTTAGAAGTCCAACACAGGTCTCATTGCACTGAAATGAAGATGTGGATAGCACACATTACTTTCTGGAAGCTCTAGAGAAGAATCTATTTCCTTTTCTTTTTAACCTCTATGGGCTGCCCTAATTCCTTGTGTTTTTTTTTTCCTCCTCTTCCTCTGTTTTCAAAGCCAGAAATGTTGCATCTCTCTGACACTTCTTCCATTGTCACATGTGTCTGTGACTACAGCTGGGAAAGGTTCTCCACTTTTATGACTCCTGTGATTAGATTAGGTCTACCCAGATAATCCACAATACTCCCATCTTAAGGTCACATCTGTAAATTCTCTTTTGCCATATAAGATAATATGTTCACAGATTCTGGGAACTAGAACGTGGACATTTTGGGGAGCCATTTTTCTGTTAACCACATCATGCCTCAACTTCACGCCCACCAAAATGGCCAATGGAAAAAAAAATACCATGTATTGGTAAGGATGTGGAACGAGGGTAACTCTCATATACTGCTGCTGAGAGTAGGACCACTGTTGTCATGGCTGCCACCTCCTCCTCCTTCTTCTTCTTATTAATATCATTATTATTATTACTATTTTGGCCTTCATTTTGAAAGAGATTTTCACTGGTTATAGAATGCTGTATTGACAACTTTATTTCAGTACCTTAATAATGTCACTCCATGGTCTTCTAGTTTGTATAATTTCTGATGAGAAATCTGCTATAATTCTTTGTTCCTCTGAATATAATGTTTCTTTTTTTCCCTCTGGCTATCTTAGAGTTTCTCTTTAAATCTGGGTTTCAGCTGTTTGGCTAGCATATCTGTAGGTGTATTTTCTCCACTTTGGCATTTATCCTGCTTGAAGTTCCCTGGATTTCTTGGATGTGTGGTTTGATATATTTTTCTTTTTAATTTTGGAAAATTCAGATATTTTGCTGGCTTCTTCATCTTCTGGGACTCTAATTACACATATGTTACACTGCTTGAGTAGTTCTTGATGCTTTGTTATATTTTTCCTTTCACTGTTTTTTTATCCTCTGTGTCTCCATTTGGATCATTTCTGTTGACCCATTTTCAAGTTCACTGGTTTTTCCTTCCATGGTATTCAGTCTGCAGGTGACTCTGTCAAAGGAATTCTTCACCTTTGGTACAATTTTTTTTCTAGTATTTCCATTTAACTCTTTTTATAGTTTTTATCTCTCTGCTGAAATTCCCCATTTGTTCATACTTAATTTTTTTTACCATTTTTACTGAATCATTTCACATGTTAATCCTAGGTACTTTATAGCCCATGACTGATGATTCCCCCATCTGGGTCATCCATCTTTAAGTCTTATACTATATTGCTTTATCTCTTGAAAATAGGTTGGGGTTTTTTTTTTCTTGATTTTTTATGTCCCTCATAGTTTTGGAATGAGTAATTGGAGTTTTGTGTGGAAAAACAGCAGAGACTGAAGTAAATAATATTCACAGCTGGAAATGGGTAGCCCTCCTCTTCTCAGTGTGAGTGTGGGGGTGTAACAGAGCTGAGGGGGGTTTGAGTTTTGTTGTTGCATGGTTATCTTCAGTCCATCAGAGGCTTCACATTCCTGTGGAATGGGCTCCTGCTACCTTGTCCTGAGGTGCGAAAGGTTTTGCTCTGTGTTTGTGCCTTACTCTCATCTTTCGATGTCCCTGCATGCCCACTCCACAGAAGTGGTCCTTTTCCATGCTCTGGCCTCTTTCCCAGCACTACATTGCTATTGCTTGTTACTTGGTACTAGGCTTGTTGTGGGGGCTCTCTGTTGCCCAGATTCAGCCTCAGTGTTAAGCAATCCTGTGCACCTGGCTCTCAAGGGGTGGGCTTTCTCAGCATTCCTGCCCCCCTACCCTGTGACAAACTCTGCCTTGTATCCATGGTGATTTTTGAGTAGAAGAGAGATCCTGCCCTTCTTAGCCTGGTAGCAGAACTCTGCTTTTTATAAGTATAAGATGCAGACCTGAAAGGATTTTCTACCCTCCCCAGGAGCAGAGGATTTTTGCTTCTACTCTACCTTTACAAGGAGATTGCTTTTATTTCTGTTCCTTCACCAGAAGTAATTGTGTATTGCCTGGGTCCTAGGTATGGAAGGGTTGTTGCCCCTATCCCAATGGCTTAAGGCTTTTGCTTTTTATGAGAGAAGGATCCAAAGAAATAGGCAGTGCTTCCTGCTTGTCTTGGGGCAGTAGCCAATCACCTCCTCCATGCCTGCTCCACTGAGGGGAGTTCTCCTGGGTCCGCCACCCTGTGCCCAGTCTTGTTCATGAGCACCCACTGGAGACTCATGGTAAAGAGCTTTCCAGCTGAGTGAAACTCTCTTTCTGTCTAAGGCTCCTAACTATTCTAAAAGATGGCTTGGCCTTTAAGAATTCATGAACATTTTGAGTTGGTAACTTCTTATCTGCTTTTTTATGGAGGTCACAACTTTCATCCATGCTCTGCCATAGATGAAACGGTTCATGTGTCCCATCTCTTCTTGGATGGTCTTCTTCCTCCTTGTAATTCAGTTTACTTAGATGCCTTGCAACCTCAGCTCTCTGATGAGCTCAGGAGAAGTTATGATTTTGTAGACTATGTTTTTCCTTACTGTTAGGGTAGAAGCAATGTGCTTTTGCAGGTTTCAAAATCCTAAGTGGAAGCAGAATTATAAATCACTTTAGAAAACTGTTTGGCAGGATCTGTTAAAGCTAAAGCTATGCATTCCCATGTCCCAACAATTCTACACCTATGTATACACCCAACGGAAATATGTTTATCTGATTACCAAAGGATGCACAAAAAATGTTCATAAAGGACTATTTGTAACAACCCCAAACTGGTAATTACCCAGTGCTGTTCCATAGTAGAACAGTAAAATATATCATAGTGTATTTACAGTGACATACTACAAAGCAAGTAGAGAATGAGTGATTTACAACTACACATATGAACATGGATTAATCTCACATACATAATGTTGAGTAGAAGAAATCAGATACAAAAGAATACATTCTTTATGATAGCACTTAAAAAGAGCTCAGAAATGAGCAAAACTGATCTCTGGTGTTAGAAGTCAGAATAGTGGTTACTCTTGGAAGGGGTTAATGACAAGGAGGCATGGGAAGGACTTCTGAATTCCTAGTAATGTTGTGTTTCTTGACTCGTGTGCTGGTCACATAAAATTCTTGCTATTAAGTGATTCCTCTGGGTCAAGGTATTGTTTTTCTGTTAAACCAAAAATTACTTTCCTTGGAGGAAACATATTACTACCTGCTGGCATCTTAGCTCAGAGAGAGCAAAAGCTTAAGAGAATGAGAAATAGGACCGATAAATTTTACTTTGTGAGGGAGAACTTGAGTGGCCAAAGGCCAGCGTAAGAGTATTGAGTGGGTGAAGGATTCTTGGTCCAGAGAATTACCTGTTTTCCCAGGTCTACCTCAGGTTGATGCTACCTGGGACTGTATCTTTTCCATATTCTGTGGCCTCAGAACATCTACTACTATAGCATCCATACAAAAGGTATTCTGTAAGTGGTGCTTTAACCAAAGAGTTACTAGAACTATTATTTTAGAAGAGCCCTGGGAATATCCATACGGCCTTATACTCATCAGGAAACTGTCGTATGTCAAACAGAAATTCCCCAGTGGTTAACAACGAGGAACTGGAAATAGCTAGTGGATGAGCTCACTTAACTGCTTCCAGTATCATTGTGGGCATAATTTATTTCTCACTTACTGACTTATATCAAGACAGCCTCATTACCTGAGTGGTAGACACAAGGATCTTCTTCATTTTCTACTCATTTGGACTTTCATTATCCTTTTGCTTAACTATCTAGACTTTCATTTTAAGAGGATGTGTTTCTTTTCAATGGTAGTAGCTATTAATGTTTGATGTGGCTCTGCCTTTGAACCGGAATTGGTTGATGATGGTTTTTATTGAGGTGGAGTTGTCAGCACTTGCTTTGATACACATAAGTTCAATCATTTGAGTTTTCTTAGCATCATAGGAAGACAAACACTTTCTCTCAATTCTTTGTTGGCCACAAAATACTTCATGTATTGTAGGAATTTTTTTGTGTTTCACTTAGGCCAAACTCAGGTACCTTATGTTATCAGCTTGTCAAGGAATTTCATTAAATGTATAGATTGCATATAACTTTAGACATTGAGCTTCAACATAATTGTATTTCAAATCCGTTTCAAGGTTTGAGCCTTAGCTATTCAATATGTCCTACAGCTGGCCTGGTTGTGACCTGATATATCTTCTCTCCTTTTTTCTTTCCCTCTACATATACGTTGCCAGAATATGAAGATCTGTATATTGTGGAAGATGGAATTTGAGAAGTCCTTGCTAAACTAGTTCTTGAGTAACATGTTAACATGTTACCCATTAGCAGTATGTTATACCGACAGCTGTATAAATTGGTAATACTGGGTGAGATTTTGATCTGATTAGTATCTATGATTGGTTATTCACCTGTTTTCAACATAAGTACTCATGTCAATATTTAAAGTACAGTGGTATTGGTAGAACTAGAGTATAGTTAGGGAATGGAATAAGAAAGATGGGAGGGGTATAATTTAACTACCCTATTCCAAGTCATTTTCTGATTATAAACAATATGTGCTTAATTGTAAAAATTTCGGAAACATCATAGAAATATAAAAAGAAAATTGAAATCCCATATAATTTGTATAATGCCACCATACAAAGCTAACCACTGTTTAAATTTTGGTCTGTTTTCTTCCAGTCTTTATTCCCACATGTATGCAAATGTGTGTGGATGGGTGTTCATATGCCAGAGTATGCTTTAACTATCTTAAGGTCTTCAAAACAACAATAACAACAAGCCTGGAAATCATAAAGAAGGAATTAATTTAGATTCTTATTCAGGAGTGGGGCAATCAGGCATGAATTTAATTTAAACTTCAGTGCAAGGAATTTTTTATTTGGATCTTGGCTAAAAGAGACAAATTGGGGCCATCTGGTTTTAATCCCCCCTTTACCAGCTGAGCCGAGCAGCTCACCTTCTCCCTAATCTCCACTTCCTGTGCTTTTTGGCAGAGCTGTACACACCCTGGCATGATTACCAAAACAAATTAATGCTTCTTAAGTCTGCTTGTAATTAATAACTCCCGACAGAACATGAGTCTTCTGTAGACTTGGAATCTTGCCTAATTTTCTCTAAGATAAGTAATTAGATGCTGAGGACTGATAAGGCTCTTTCCTCTGAGCATCTGCCAGATAGCCTGCATCTGTAATGTGGTAAGATGATTAAAATCGGAAAATGGCTGGAGGTTTTCTCATGTGTCACAACACTGACACAACACTAAAGATATTTATTTGTACCCCACCCCCCAAGCTCAACACTTCCCAAAACAAGAAAAGATTTAAAAAGGATCAAAAAAGGCTATACTTAATTTAGATGGCTTGGTTAGCATCTGTCTTCTATTTTATTCTTTATTCAATTCACAAATTTTCTATGCAGTCAAATGTGAAGGATGGGTTTCTCACGAGCTACGAACACCACATAGTAGAGTTCGTAGTGTTCGTAGTAGTGTTGATGATGATATTTTCTCTGGAACTTAGTCCATACATTCTGGATTCATGTTTACTAAACTCCTTTATAAGAATATACTGGGGTGCTGGAGCACCTGGGTGGCTCAGTTGGTTGAGCGTCTGCCTTCGGCTCAGGTCATGGTCCCAGGGTCCTGGGATCGAGCCCCACATTGGGCTCCCTGCTCGGCGGGAAGCCTGCTTCTCCCTCTCCCACTTCCCCTGCTTGTGTTCCCTCTCTCACTGTGTCTCTGTCAAATAAATAAAATACTTAAAAAAATATATATATATATGGGGGTGCTGCCATCATGGGCCTTCTGTTTGGCAATTTGTCTTCCTGTTATGAAGTTCTAAGTCAGAGCTCTATACTGCCTGGGTGGTAAACCTTTCCAAAGGTTCAGAGGGAATAATTTTCTCTTACCTACTTTTGTTTCATTTTCTTAAAGCAGGATTTCTCAACCTTGGCACTATTAACATTTTTTGAATAAGATAATTTTTTATTGTGGGGGGCTATATTGAATATGTAGGATGTTTAGTAACATCCTTGGCCTCTGCTCACCAGGTGCCAATAGCAACCAACACCCCTTCTAAGTTTTGACAATCAAAAATGTCTCCAGTCATTTCCAAATGTCCCCTGGAGGTTACAGTCATCCTTGTCGAGAACCTCTGGCCTACAGAATAGTATTCACATCTCAGAGGTGACAGTAAGATACAGTAGGTACTTATTTATTGGGGAGATTTAGCTGGGAGTCCAAGCTAGTACTGTTCATTCATCTCCTCAACAAAGTTACTATTAAATAATTCAGAAGGCCCATGTGGGGAGCAGTGGGTTGAACACATTTTCTGATTTAACCCAACTGGTACTTCCTAATAGCTTGATTTGGTAGAAGCTTCTGATTTTGAAAAGGATGGGTCCTACTGTTTATGAATCATTAGTACTTTAAAGATAAGAAAGGGAGACATTTGAATGACTTCACACATAGAGGGAGGTGCTTGTCCCAGGTCTCAGCTCTGCCTCTGAGAATACTGTGCCCTTCCAGAGCCCAAACACAGCTAGGAATAACCAAGGTTTATTTATACAACTTTCAGTAGGCAAGACATTTCAAAAAATAACCTGGTGGCTAGCCAACAGAAGAAGGCTCAAATGTAACGGGCGCAAAGTATTTGGGGAGAAAGGTGTTAATTGCAACAAATTATTTGGATTGAAGAGAAGTATAGTGCTCTGTTATTGGTGGTCAAGGAGTATCCTGGCCAAGATACAGAGAGAGCCTTCTGGATTAGTTTAGGAGGAAGAATAGTTTATGTTAAAATAGAAATCTTCTTTCTTTCCTTGATTCAATCACTGCTAAGGTGAAACTTTTTTTTTGTTGTTTTTGCTAAGGTGAAATTCTTAAGCTTATAATTCAGAAGAACATCTGGTTATCCTAAGGTGTATATAAAGCATGAAAATTTGAGGCATATTTGAAAATAAAATAAAAAGGTTAAATAAGCTGTGAGAATGTTCCCTTAATAGCATGGAACTTCAATATTAGCATGTGGCTGTGTGGGTCTTAGAGCAGGATAGAAGGGTTTCTTGCAATCATGCACATATTTAGAAGTCCCCAGTTACCCTCCATAGTGGTGTCCTGTGAACTCGTAAAGGTTATGGAAAAATACTTTGCACATAAATTTTTAGAGGATGAAAAATCTTTAGTGATTGGATACATGAAAATAGGTGTATTTAGAAAAGTACAATATACAAAATAAATTATCTCATAATTTGCAGGAAGGCCATATAAAATATTTGTTCATATAGCTACAAGTCAGATTTAAGATTTAAGGGGGTTTTTAAATTTTTATTTATTTTTTAAAGGTTTTTTTTTTTTTTTAAGGATTTTATTTATTTATTTGACAGAGAGAGTACAAGCAGGGGGAGCGGCAGGGAGAGGGAGAAGCAGGCTTCCACGGAACAGGGAGCCCGATGCGGGGCTCGATCCCAGGACCCTGGGATCATGACCTGAGCCAAGGGCAGACATTTAACTGACTGAGCCACCCAGGCACCCCAAGATTTGAGTTTTTAAAGGAATAGCAAAAAGTATCTAAAGAAATTGTGTGTGTGTCTGTGTTTTCTCATAGAATCAGATATTTTTTAGTTCCAGAGGACATTTGTTATAAGCATTGAAAACATTCACTAAAGTCACTCTCAGATTTTTACCTCTTATCTTTACCTCACCCTCAAGGGCCCTTTTGGAAAAGGTTCCAAGTCCTTCTCTACAAACGTCCTGTAAAGCATGCTGAGTATCTCTGTCATTACTAGAAACATTGTGGCACCAGTCCTATGAGATAAATTTTTTCTTTATTAATTTATAGTGGTTATAAGTAAAATGAACAAACCATTTAATTACTCAAGTCATCACTCTGAATTCAATGTGTATATTTCCCTAGAATAGTTAAGGCTAAATTTTAAAATCAAGTAGATAGATGCCGTATTGTTTTGTGTCCACTCACATTTATAAAGGATTGCGATTTGGTTATCATCTTAAAATAGCAATTCTAGGTACTTTATTTACCAACTGGAGATAAGTATTTAAAGAAAATTTTAATAGTCTTCTAGAGATAGGTACTTCATAGATAGCCATCAATACTTTAAAAAATAAATAAAGGCTATCTTTTTATTCATTTCTTGCTTGCAACTTGAAATTCCTTTTTTTTTAACTAGTTTCTTTTAGTTTAACTATGAATCAGCTCATATTTTACTTCACTTATTTAGAATGAGCACAGTAAAGATTTGAGAAGTTGTAAGAGTACAAGATTCATTTTAGAAAATGTGCTTGCTGCTAGAAAAAGAATTGAAAGATATGTATACTACTCCAGCTGGGCATGAAGGAACAGCTGGAAGTACCCATGGAGCTATTTTTAATGAAGGAGAAACAAGTTTCCTGCTCTCTTTGAGGGTTCAGTAACCAGCTCCTTGGAGAATAACTGTTCTGATGAGCCTCAAAAATATAAAGTCAGATAGGGGTGAATAGTGTCGGAAATAATAAACTGGGACCCAGCTAGCATATCTGCAGGCACTGTACCTTAGGCTACCCCCTGAAATTGATTT
This sequence comes from Zalophus californianus, assembly GCF_009762305.2. Taxonomy (NCBI): domain Eukaryota; kingdom Metazoa; phylum Chordata; class Mammalia; order Carnivora; family Otariidae; genus Zalophus; species Zalophus californianus. The sequence continues at coordinate 157,318,879 of NC_045597.1, read as the reverse complement.
AAATTACCAAACAATTTTGCCAATGACAAATCAAGATATTAATATTCTGCTTTTTGCAATTTAATATCAGGAAATCTTCATGAATATTCATCAAGATTCAGCCACACGAATGTCCATAGCTGTTAATATCAATAATAATAAAGCCAAAAAGGGGACAACCTAAAAGTTCAAAAATAGGGGAGAAAACTAAATTACTGAGACATTATTGCACTGATTTATTAGAATGTGATATAGCCATGAAAATGACATCGCTAAAGAATATTTAATGTATCCAAAAATATTCACTATATATTAAGCATAAAAAGAAGAGTTATAAGATAATACATACATCATGACTTATGTGTGTTATGGGCAGTGTATGACTAGGTTAGCACATACTAAAATGTTAACTGATTACCTCTGGCTTTTGCCATTTAGGATTAGGGGCCACATTATTTTTTTCTTTTTGTTTTTGTTTTTTGTTTAGGGTTTCTTGACTGGATTTCAAGATTCATTTATAGCTCTTTCATTTTTTTAAATTCATGGATTAAAGCAAAATTATTGAAGACTTTCTGTGGGACAGATAGTGTCTTAGGAGTCAGGCACCATGTTAGATAAGGCACGCTTTCCTGAGTGTATCTTATTTTAAAAACTTATATTTTAAAAGTCAGTGGATGTCAAATATACTTCAGTTTTTTAAAAATTATAATTTTAAACATCAGTGGGAAGAAAAAGTTGTCAAAACTTAGAAATTTGTTTTAAAGGAAAATTCAGCTTCTCAGAGTAACCAGCAGTATTTAGAAGAGTAAACTTCCAAGCCTGTCGTTGGAGGAGGAAGACAAGGACCTCAAGTTTCAGTTCTTTCTGCCTCCTACTGATGATGCTTTTAGGCTACCTGCCAGGGAAAACGAAAACAGGGGTAGAAATAAACACAACACTGCAGGTGGGCTTCTCAGAGTTATGCAGGAGGATTTTAGAGTCTCTGTTGTTAATGGTTTGGTCCCGTTAAAAAATAAAATGCCTTCAGAGTAGTTTAGATTGCTGTAATCTGACCAAGTTATGGTAGCGGGGTTGTACAACTTCTTTACCGAAATAGAGGAAGGAAAGTAAAATGAAGACAGAATTAATCAGCATTTAGAAAGGGGAAAAAAAAAAAAAAGAAGAAGAAGAGCCTATCTACTCAGCTAAGAGAAGATTAGTGTGAAAGCAACTAAGACAAATTTGTACTTCCCACTGACAAGGTTGCTCTGTCTTCCGATTGCCTCCATGGAAATGCAGGAAAGAAAGAGCAAAGCAAAGCAAAGCCGAGTTATGGTTCAAGCTGTGCAACTATTTGTGAAATTATCAGAACCTTTGGTAATTCTTTTGGCATTTTAATAAAATTCACCATTAATATTTAATTTTAATAATTTTGAGTTAGTCTTTCCAATCCAGCATTCTCCCTGAGCACAAACTTGGAAACTTTCTTCAAAGCTGTTTCAACAAATAAATGCTGAAATTAAGCTATATTTAAAATTTTTTGCTTAGGCATAAAAATTCTTTTTTATAACTCCTTTATGGCATAGCTAGGAATTTGTATAAACTATTTATAGGGATTCATGGCTTACTTTAATATTTTAGAACCAGGTGAAATCACAGTCTCTGCTTCGGTATGTTTGGGCATTTCTCAAGATCATGTCAGTTTTCAGGCACATATTTAAAACTTGATCATCATAAATAAATGTGAAGCACCCTCCTGAGGAAAACATTCATTATGGGCCAGACTTTTAAACTGGAATATGCAATTGGAAGCTGCAGGAGTTGGTGTGCAATTTAGCACTTACTGTATTTATTAACCATTTAGACAATTTCAGAATAATTTAGTATTTAGGATAAAGTCAGAAAAAAATACCTTTCTACCATATATGGAGAAGTCTCCTCAAATTTTTTATGCAGTTATGGTCATTGCCATTTTTATTAGTCAATAAGTAAAATTCCAGAGGATATGGTGAGTAAACAAAAAAGAAAATACCCTGCAGGTTGTGATTTTGTTCTTTTAAGATGTTTTCATGATTTTAATCTTTTGACCACCGATCTCTTAACTTAAAACAAACACTGAGATCACAGTTCTTTTACAATTTCTTTTATTTTTGCCACTAGCTTTTGTAAATGGATCATTTTTATCTAACTTTCAGCAATCTAATTTATGAACTTAGAACTGAAATTGGAACTGAAATTTATGAATTTATGAACTTCTGATTAGGAGTGAAGTTAGTTCTTAGTTTCAAATGTGTTCCTGATTAATCCACCACCCAATTAAAGAATTCATGATACAGTGTATGTCCTCAAGGGGAAAAATACTTGGTCCAAATTTGACAACGGTACTATTGTACAACAAATGAAGGTAGCTTAGTTTCAAATGTGTCAAGCTAAAGCCATCAGAAGCCATTTTTTTAATGGAACTCTGATTTTTTTTCAGGTACCTGTCAGCTGCACACTGACGTGCTTGAAGTTCAGCATTTTATCTTATTTTTAAGTTTTTAAAATTAAAAGTAACATACAATATTGTATTAGTTTCAGGCATACAACATCGTGATTTGACATCTATATATATTATGAAATGATCACCATGATAAGTCTAGTTACCATCTGTTACCATACAAAGTTACTATAATATTAAAACAGGGCTGCATCCAAATTAGATTTTCCCATAGTTTTTAGAGAGTGAATATAAAGTACTTTTTAAATGTAATTCTTTTTGAATAAAGCCTTGTTAAAACAAGAGCAAAGACATTCTGATCCATAATTGGGAGCAACAAGGAAAAAAACTTCACAAGATTATATATTTCTTTTAAATTGCTCTTCTGAGTGGCATTAAGTTACACAACATTTTAAGGTTTTCTTTCATTAGTAGGAATGAGGTATAGGATAAATGCATGGTAATGCAAAAACCTAATTTTAGTCAATAATTTCATCTGTCTTCTTATACTCTTTATTGAAGGTATCAGCAAGCAGTGCGACTGGTCACTCTGAGAATTGTGGGAACCTTTGTGATATTCTTTGCCACATTAAATACCCCGCCTTTCGTACCTTCTGTTCAGAAAGCTAATTAACAGCTAAAAAGAAAAGACAACAGATGGGAAAGGAAGCATAGATGCTCCCAAATTGGTAAAAGAGTCTCTGAATACCATGAGGGAAATGGCCCCATTTGCATCCTATTTGGTGGCCTGAATTCACACATTGTAGTATGTTTTAAATGATGGACACCGTTTGCTGAAGATGCTTCATTCTTGCCATCAGCTGAACATGACTTTTAGAATTGCTGGGTTTGTGAAACTTAAGGGGAGATAAAATAGTTTAGGACCTGAATTCAAAACTCATTAAAATTCATGAGTTATCCCTGGGCTCTCTGGTTTGTGACAGTGGATTATATTTTGTATTGTGGTGGTGGGTAAGAAGCAAGGTGCACACGTTCCCCAGCAGACTGGTAGTTATTTACATGTGTGTCCTGGAGGCTGGAAAGGGGTTTTGGTTTTGATTTTGGTTTTGGTAATGGAGGGAGAAGCCTTGGGATGGAAGGATGAAGTGGGAAGGAATAGGAATCAATTAAGTCCTACAGACAGTGTCCTTCTTTCTCTCCCAAGAATGCTGGCTGCGCTGGGAGGAAGGTGTCAATATTTTGTGTTCAGTGATAGCCCAAGGACAAGATAACAGGAATCAGACTCAGTTGGGTGGATGGCCTAACATCTCACAGAAAGAGAATCTAGGAGGGCTACATTTGCCAAAAAGGCAGCCTGCAAGCTGGGTCCCAGCAGCCCCTTCAATTAAGAAGAGTTAATTTTCAAGGGTAGAGGGTGTGGCTAAAGTGGGTCCACAGTGGAAAGACCCATAGAAGAAATCATTTTCTAAATTGACACACAAAAAATCAGGCTTTAGAGCATCATAGTTTCCTTATACTAAAGAGAATAGAACTCTGTTATGATTATTATGTATTTTTTATCTTATATAAATCTACAACCATATTTTCTTAATTTCTGTACCACTAAAATAACTAGGGCATAGCAGTCATTTTACATAAATGAAAAGATGATTTTATGAAATGAAACTGTGAGCTTTGAGAGAAATAATTCTTTGAATTATCTTATTTAAATGAAATGAAATTAAATGAAAATGAAATTAGTGTGCTCTTTCAGTCGTAAATGCTCTGTGCTTTCTTTTGTATTTCATATCTTCTGCAGTGAGATTTATTTCTGAAGAGAGGTGAGGTGGAGCAGGAGAGGGGGAGTCTGCCTCTAGGGCTGTAAGTGATCTGAGATTTTAAGTCCCATAGGCGTATGACTGGGTGAGGTTCCATGCTGAGGAACTGCTGAATTCTGCTGAGGATTCTAAGCAGGGAAGGAGGCCAGGAAGAGAAGAGATGGTGCACTGAGTTCCCCCTGAAGGGTGCTGAGTGAACTTGGCTCACTAAGGCAAACCTCCTCTTTTAGAACAGGAGCAAGAAGAAGGGCTGTGTTGGTATCTGGCAACTCCTGCTGGTTCCTGGCAGAAAAATGAGCAAGTGCAAGAAAAAAAATCACCATGTGAAAAGGGCTTGGCTATTACCATGATCCTCTGAATACAGTAGACACTTGAAGAGGGGAGAGGAGCACATGATTCCTCAGTCTCAGAGCCTGAAGAGTTTATTGGAAATGCAGTAGAATTGATTTTCTGACCTTGGGACAACGTAGCTCTGTCTGCCTGCAAGTTCCTTTAGGAGGATAGGAAGGCACCTTTCCACATTCTCTTTAGTGTTCTCCTGAATTGTGGAACAACATTGAGGGGAGGAGACTGTTACAGGCATTTCCAAAGGACATTTGAGGTCTTGCATTAAGATTGGAGCTGATGGGGGAGCCTGGGTGGCTCAGTCGGTTAGGCATCTGCCCTTGGTTTTGGTCATGATCCCGGGATCCCAGGATCAAGCCCTGAATCGGGTTCCCTGCTCAGCGGGGAGTCTGCTTCTCCATCTGCCCCTCACTCTGCTTGTACTCTCTCTCAAATAAATGAATAAAAATCTTAAAAAAGAAGATTGGAGCTGATGAGTGGTATCAAAGTCTACTCAATAAACTTAAGACTCTCATAAAAAGGAAGAAGGAATGTGTAGTAAAGATTTTTTAAATCTCATTAAGTAATGATGGAACTGGTAAGGTGCTAAAGCTTAGGGAACAGAGCATTTATAGGCAGTTTAGTGAAATAATATTAGAATAAGATTGCTAGGCTAGATACAAAACTGGTTAATGTTCTAAAGAGCAATAGGCTATAACCTCTGGAGTTATCTTTTCTACCACACAGAGATAACGTGTATTTCTGCTGGAAACAAATCTGTATATTAACACATGTGACTTCATAAAGACTGGGCTCTTAATTAACATTATACTAAAAAGTTAATCCTTGCATGGGCTTATTAAAACAGTGCATTAGTATGATTTTAAAAGGAGTACTTCTCTTTGCCTTGTTTATAAGTTTTGGATCATTTTCCTTAACAGTAGGGAATCTATCAAGTCCCTCTAGATATTCACTCCTCTTACTCTTTTTCCTAGGCTCATGTTACCCACATATGATAACACCTGTGGTTGATTAACACAGACCTTTTGCTCTCCCCTGCACACACAGACACACAGACACACACACCCCACGTGTGATGCAGAGATCCAAAGAGAAAAAGAGAATCAGGTGATTCTTCCACTGATGAAATACACTAACGTGTTGAACTCATTGCTGATACAGAAGAGTGAACTTAACTTTCAAATTACTCTACAAAACTCAGGAGGCCAGTAGGTATGGTTCAGGTTAATTCCTTTACCATGAATACCAAAGAAAAGCCAAAGTTTTTTGTTGTACAAAAATTTCCTTGCAACTATTGGCAGATCCAAGAGGACTTAGAGGACTCAAAATCACATTCTAGTAGATATATATATATATGCTTTTTAAAAGATTTTATTTATTTATTTGAGAGAGCACTAGCGGGGCAGGGGGAGGGGCAGAGGCAGAGGGAAAAGCAGGCTTCTGCCCAGGGAGCCCAATTTGGGGCTCCATCCCAGGACCCTGGGATCATGAACCGAGCTGAAATTAAGAGTTGGATGCTTAACCGACTGAGCCACCCAGGCGCCACCCCATATCCTAGTAGATCTGTTAAGGGTGCCCCCAAGGCAGCAGCAACCAAAGCATATACTTTGTGTCTGAGGTCAGTGCTTCTGAAATTGGCTGTTGGCTGCAGCTCATTGTGTTCCCTCAGAGGTTTTGATAGGGACCCCTTTCAGCTCTCTCCCTCTTCTGTCTCCAAGACATAAACATTGCTTCCCTCTTTTGGCTCACACCCACACAAAGAACGAAACCAAATTCAGTTAGAGGAAACTATGGCACCAAAGAGAATAATTTCCTTATTAAGGTGAATTATGCCTTCTGATTCTATTTAATAACCCAGATGTAGTAATTTTATAATTTTATTCTGCTTGGGAAAAAATTGAATTTAAGAGTTCTGAGAATTAGTTAAACAATTTAAGACCAAAGTACCATGGAACCTCCAAAATAATGCAGGAGCGCTTTGAGGATTTTATTTTTTTTAACCTTTGGGATGGCTTCTGCAGTGATTCTCTGCAACTTCTGCAAAGTTAAAACCCCTGTCTCCTCCATAATCAGTTTTGGCTTCTTCTAGCCTTGGAGCAGTCCTTGCGTTTTCAGTAACCAGGATCCCTTATTCCTAAAGATAACAACTTTTTTTTTTTTCTTGAGTTAATCTTAATACTCTTCCTCATCTGGAATGCCTATGGCAAGATTAAAAGAATCATACTGTTTTGTTATTTCAAAAACATATTATTTGGCTTTTTCTAGACTGATTTAGATATTTACAACCAGAAAATGCATTTGGAATTCTCTTACTAGTATATCTTCTTCTTCATAGTATTGGTCCATCAATCTTACCAAATTTCATTTGATACTAATTTTCTTTAGTTCCTTATGACAGAAGAACAGAGGATCGCCTCATAATGAGTTATGCCACCATCTGGTAACAGTAAACTGGCATTGTAGTATAGAAAGATATACTTATCCTGGAGCATTTTTCACTTACAAGACCGGATTCTGTGAAAGGTCAAGTTTGTTCCTTTGTTTTGCTGATTGGTTTGTTGGTTTTATAAATGTAGCAATGAATATGTCGTTTAACTTATTTTATAGAGGCAAAATATAAGATACCAGTGATGTTTCTGATAGTTCTGCAGTGTCCAAACAGGCAAGGAAATGTGTTATCACCCTGTGCCTAATTCCAATAATTCTCTCTTGTTCTTTTATCAGATTTAAATTAAATTCCAACAAACATTTGTTGAATGCCTACCACATGGTATTGATGGTCCCTGCCCCTAAGGACTTTGCAATTAATGGCCACTAAGGAATGCATTCAACTAACATTGATACTGGCCAGAATGGTACTATTTCTTTAATAAGAAGATATACTAGGGGTGCCTGCGTGGCTCAGTCGGTTAAGTGTCTGCCTTGAACTTGGGTCCTGATCTCAGAGTCCTGGGATCAAGCCCTGCGTTGGGCCCCCTGTTCAGCAAGGAGCCTGCTTCTCCCTCTGCCCCTCCTCTTGCTGGCTCTCTGTCTCAAATGAATAAATAAAAATCTTAAAAAAAAAAAAAAAAAAGAAGATATACTAGTCATGGTCATGAAAACATCAACTCCTTAAATTTTGACTGGATACCATCCAGAGTATAGCTAACGAGACCTTGGAAATAATCTGGCTCAACCATCTTATTTTTAAATAAAAATTTATTTTATTCTTTATTTGAGTAACATATATTTGTTATAGAAAGATTAGAATATGTAAAAAGTGGACACAAGAAATCAAACACCCAAAGTCCCACCACCCCAAAACAATCATTTTTAACCTGTTGGTACACAGTTGAGTCTTAAACTATGGAAGGGTTAGGGATACTGACCCTCTGCACAGTTGAAAATCTGAGTATAAATTTTTTTTAAGTTTTTATTTTAATTCCAGTTAGTTAACATACAGTGTTACACTAGTTTCAGGTGTGATGTAGTGATTCAACACTTCCATACCTCACCCAGTGCTCATCAAGACAGTGCACTCCTTAATCCCCATCACCTATTTCACCCATCCCCCTGCCAACCTCCCTTCTGGTGACCCTCAGTTTGTTCTCTGTTTCTTGATTTGCTGCTCTCTCTCTCATTTCCCCTTTGCTCATTTGTTTTGTGAAAATCTGATTATAACTTTTGACTCCCCCAAAACTTGACTACCTCTGTTGATCAGAAGCCTTACTGATAACATCAATCAACACATATTTTGTGTGTTATATGTATTATATACTGTATTCTTACAATAAAGTGAGAGAAAAGAAAATGTTATTAAGAAAATCATAAGGAAGACAAAACATATTTACAAGTCTTGTAAAAGATCCACTCCTAAGTGGACCCATGCGGTTCAAACCCATGTGGTTCAAGGATCAGTTGTATTTCATTTTAGTCTCCTCACTCACATATTTCATTTTTTACATATATGAGATAATATTAAATATACAATTTGTACATTGATTTTTTCTATGAAATATTATGACATAATCCTTTCCCAACACTATTAAGAACTCAGTAAACATTTTTTAATCTAAATAATACTCAATTATTGGATAAGCCATAACTTTGACCTTCTTCTATTTAGGTTGCTTATGCTATTTAACTACTGAATGGCTTTGGCTTAAAACTTTCTCAGGATAAAGTCTCTGAAGTAGATTTACAAGTCAACGTATGTGAACATTTTTAAGGCTTTTGCAAGATGGTTTTGAACTCCATGCATTTTACATCTTGCATTTGACTTTATCTTCACAGCAGGTTTCATTAGCCTTCCTTACACATACTACAGGCTCTTCTGCCTTTTAATTGGCAAGGAAATCACCAGGAACTGAATACACACTGGAGGGAGGAGATAAGCAGAGTAATCAAAATCAGCTCCAAATTAAAAATGGAAACTTAACCTAGCTAAGCTTCCAGTAGCACCCTCCTTAATTTGTGTTATCGCCTTCTAAGGTTGCATAGACCTTGACTTACACAAGTGTAGAAAGTTAATGGTTCCTTACTTATGGAATTGATGGGGGAGACAGAAATTAGATTAGATTCGTACATTTCTAGAAACCCCTAAGTTTCCGATAATTGTTGTTAGTAACAATTTCAAGCAACAGAGCTTTTTCTAATAGCTTGTGAAGGGGTGTGAGCAGAATCATGAGAAACAGATAGTCATTGCTGTTACTGATGTGCCATCTTGGGGAAGCTAGGTTCACGGGGGTCCAGCGTGGCCTGGAACATCATATTTATTCTGAGACTGAAAGACCTGTGCGATCCCTGAGCCCTCTCCTGGGCCCCTGGGATCCTCTAAATAGAAGGTATTGACACAGGCTGGGTGGTCTGGAACTTCTGCAGACCCAGCCCCCATTCTGGACGGAGCCAGAGCCAGGTCAGGAATGGCCCTAAGGTTGCCCAAATAGCGTTTCATTCTCAAGCACAGACAAGTGGAATGTGAAATAGAATTTCTGACGGAGGTGCCAACTTTCCAGGGGCCTTGGCCTGCTTCCAACCCTTCACAGACTTGGAGACTCATAATGTCCTCTTAGTCTTCACTGCTGAAAGAGAAATAAATCCATTTTTAAACCTTTCCTCAGAGCACCTCCTTTACGTGGTCCCCACAGATATTTTCTGATTGGTTTTCTAGCTCCTCCTCTCCCCTCCTACCTTGTGGAAACTAGTTGTGTAGTCAGAATCTAACCAGAACCAACAAGAGAGAGGGTTAGCTCACAGACCCACTGGCCGCACATTTCCGTTCTTACAGTCTGAGCCATATTTGCTTTCTGCTTTCTTAAAAAGCACACTTAAAAACTGGTTTAGATCAGCTTGAGGTCTCTGGGGATTCCCTAAAGTTTTTCCTGCCATGTTTTCAAATAGCCAGTGATAATCTCTTTATAAAGATTGGGTTTCCAGCTCTAGTGTAATATTTATGTGTGCCCTCACAATTTTGAATGATAAGATTACTGTTTTGTTAACCCAGCAGCCAGTTGGCTTACCATTAAGTTCATATTTATTCTTGATTTTGTTAATCACAGATTCACTTGGTAGAGAAAGAGGCTTAAACTTGGCCTTCTGTTACCTTTGTGGCTTTTAAATCCAAGACGTGGAACTGCTCTTTATATGAGCCTTCCAATCCTGTGCAAACACCATCCAGATTCAGAAAATGTCCTATAAATTGCTATAATCTCAAATACAGTAATTTTCTTGGGCCCAACAAAATTGTAAAGCATCCCAGCTATGTCCCAGTTGAAAAAGAGAGTTTTTATTTCACAGATAAGATGGTTGAAAAGTTTGCTTGTTTTCTTCCTAGTTCTTAAGTACCTATCTTTACTTGTCAGTGGGGGTTAGAAGTAGCTTTAATCCCAAACCCTCTGTTTTGTTTACCCAGGAGAGTCTTGGCAAATGCAAGGTGATAGGAGACTGGGTAAGAAGTGACATTGAGCAGTGCTAGACTCTTTATATAGGCTTTATAAATAACTCACCAATTGAGAAAAGAAGTATTTCTGGGATTTTGGACATGAAAAGGGATAAAATTAAGGAGTCCAGATAAAGGCTTTATTAAGGCAACCATTTTAATAGATTGTTTAGGCAGAGGACCAAGTCGATCCTTGGAATAAATGCAAAATTTTTATTTTTCCAATAGAAGCCTATGGCAACATATTGGAAGTGTATGTTGAATTTATGCAGGTAATTCAATATGAAAACTAGCATGTGGATGCATAGATTGTGTAAATGTTGATGATAAGCATGAGGATATATTAATTGGAAATAGTTTTAAAGGAGAGAAAGTTATAACTAGTCTGCTTTTATCTTATACATATAAGATTGTATGCTTTGATTTATAACTACAAGCTTTATGTGAAGAACTCATTGCTTCTTATGATGCTGCTTCTTTGGCATGCATTCTTAGCTGTAACTGTGTTTCAAAAGAGCCATTCCTTTTGAGTTTGACAAGGTAGGTTGATCTCTGTAGAACAACGTTGCCTTCCAGGAATATTGCAGACCATGGGCTGACTTACGAGTTTGTAGAACGAGTCACGGTATGAGCTCTCTGTCTCTCTCTGACTGCCATGTTCCTCCCCTGAGACATTTACCCACCATAGAGGGTCTGGGAAGTCTGTGTTTCTGCCTCATTCCTTGGACTTGATATGTTCAGTACCAAATTCTAAATAAGAAAGAAAAGTTAAGTCTAAAGAGAAGTGCCAGTTTTGAATGACTTGCATGTTGCTTTTCTCCCCACCTTTACACACTGTCTTCTTAACAAAAAAGAATCACTAAAGTGGGAGGAGCTCTTAGTGGAGCTAGATTCCAATCGATGTCTGTTGGGTACCTGAGATGAGTACTCGCCACTCCTTAGGAAACAAAGAAGAAAATCACAAAGATAAAGGAAATTGTTGAAGTTAGAGACCTCAGAAGACTCACATACTTGAAGAAAAGAAACCACAAAACCACCTCTCCTTTCTCCTGTACTCATAACCTGCTGGTTTTTTTTTTCTTTGTGAAATATCAGGGGAGAGTTTCAGCTTATCAGTTGATATGAAGGCATTGTTTCGTGGGGTAAATAACATGGGTTTTGAGTTAGACCTGGGTTCAATTCCACGGTCTATCCTTTACAGGCTGTGTGAACTTGAGAAGGTCATAATGGATTACTTGAGGATAGATAGAGGTGATCCATGTAAGGCCTGTAGTGGGATGCTTTGCTCATAGTAAATGCTTTATAACTTTTGGCTGTTACCCATGAGAATCTTCATTATCATTTATCACCACTGCAACCTTCATGTCCTGGTAACCATTGCCGCCACCACCACCACCATCACCGTCATCATTTCTCACCACCATCACCATCATCATCATCATCATCATCATCATCATCTCACCTTGTTTTTTTCTACCTCTGTCCATTCCTCAGCCCCTGTTGCAGACTCTCTGCCTCTTTCAAACCTTGAGGTTCCTGAGGCTTATGTCCTAGATTCTTTTCCCTTCTCTCATTACACATTCTCCCTGGGCAGTCTCATCCATAGGCGGGGGCTTCGTGTATCAGCCACTGCTGGTGATTCCCAGATCCATTACTCTAGCCCAGCTCTCTCTTCCAAGCTTTGAACATTATATCCATCTGTCCACCAGATATCTCCCCTTGAATGTCCCAGCAGCTCTTCAAACCAAAACTCAACAACACACCTTTCTCTCCCCGGATCTTGCTTATTCTCTTTGTTTCTTAGAGAAAGCATCACCATTCAACCTGTTACCAAAGCTAGAAAACTAGGGGTCACCCTTGACTCCACCCTTCCCCATCCCTTCAGTCAATGGATGGTGTCCACTATACCTTCTAAACTATGAGTTTCATGTGGGTAGGGACCATTTTGAAACTGAAAATTTCAGTGCCTAGCACAGTGCTGAAAAAAGAATTACGGAATGAATGAATGAAGGAGTGAATGAAACTCTTGAATGCACCTATTTCTTTCAATTTCCACTGCCTTTTCTGCAGTTTGGGCCACCATCAGGTCTCACCAGCTTAATAATTCACAATTTGGAAATTCCAGAGTTGGAATATCCTAACCGATCTGCCCGTTTCTGGGGTTGTAATCCCCACCCCAACACCACAGGCAGTTCATTTTCCACACTGTGGCCAGAGAGATTTTTATGATACCCAAGAATCTTATCATGATCATGCCTCTTCTCTGCTTAGAGCACTTCAGTGACTCTGAATAATCATCCTGATTTGATGTCCTGGTTTACAGCTATTGTCCTGCCACAATCATCACTCTCAAAAATGTCCTGGACTGGACAGTAATGATATAATCAATCACTCTATACCGAATCTATTTCTGCTTATGTTTCCAGCCTCCCCTTCTGCTACTTATCCTTTCCTCACCCCTGCATACTGTTATAGTCTTATTAAACTGAAAGTTTTTCAAATTTTTTGTACTCGCGGCTCTCACATGCTCTTCCTTCTGCCTGGAAATCCCTCTCTCTCTCTGTGCCTGGCTGACTCCTACCATCCAGGTCTCAGGCTAGACCTTCCTTGACAGAAGAGTCTTCTCTGATCCCCAAGGTTATGTCAGGTACCTCTTTGTGCTCCCATAGCATCCTGCATCCTAGCTCCTCTTGTTTTCATTACCTGGTAACTTCTCTGGGTTCCCCATTAGCCTCCACAATCACTTGGGTCAATAGCAACATTTCTTCACTGCACAGTTGAATCCTGGTGCCTAACCGGGGTCCTGCGTCGAGGTAACTCTCAGCAAATATTTGGTAGATGATAAAAGTAAAATATCACATGCTATTAGAATGATCAAAATATGTGTATGGAAAAATCTTATTCCATAATAAATCTTCTGGAAACATACCTAATTTGTGGCTATAAGCAGTATTTTGTCTTCTTGTCTCTGTTCATCATGTTTGTGATAATGGTGGAAATTATCCTGTGTTCCTTTGATTAAAAGTTCATTCTAGGACAGGATTTGGTGTCGGTACACACTGTCAATTACAGGAAGTCTTGCAGGTGATAATATTGCAAAACAAAGCAAAGAACAGCTGCTTTCTAGCCTTTTCAAGCAGTTAGGGCTACTTGTATTTCAACTATGCACATTAGATTGGTTTTAAAGTTGTTTGCTTTGAAGTTAAAATTAAATTTAGTCTCATTAGTCTAACTTATCCTAGATTGTTTAAGTTCCAAATTCTATTCTCGTACTAATAAAAACAAACATAAAATGCCTTATACTTCTGATATAATTATTTACATTGTATTCTTTGCAAACTTAAGAGTATGTGCTCTTTGATGATAAATTTTACACTGCTGTTTGATCTACCAGAGAATTCGAACATTTTGTTCCACATGCATTGACTAGAAAAGAGTTCTGAACCTATCTGGGGGCTCTGTGGACATCATTCTGTTGAATGAAAAGGAAGATTAATAGCTTTTTTTCCCCAAGTAGAAATAGCTTTAGTGTTTTTCTGATTACAGAAACAATACATAGTTACTGCAAAAAACAAAAAAACAGGAAAGAGAAAGAAGAAAATAAAATTCATCCATAATCCCACTCTTAGGTTATTATACTAAACATTTTAGGGTAGGTATTTCTAGGCTTTTTTTCTGCCATCTATCGTCATATTAATACAGATTTTTTTAAAAAATGGAAATGCTACTATTACACACATATGGCTTTAAAAGGTGTTTTTCCACTTAACAAGTTTGGGACTTTCCAGGAGAAAAATGGATAAAGTGGATTTTAGGAAGTTTTGCTTTCTGGTGCATTGAATGGTATAATTTCCCCTTGCCTCCCCCACTAAGAAAACTGCTATGATAAATTCCATTACTCTTTAAATCAATCAGGTTTCATTTGAAGGAAACAGAAACAATGCTAGCTATTTTAAGCAGAAAAAGATTTGATTTTTAAAAACAGGATTTACCCAAAGATACAAATGTAGTGATCCAAAGGGGCACCTGTACCCTGATGTTTATAGCAGCAATGTCCACAATAGCCAAACCGTGGAAAGAGCCCAGATGCCCATTGACAGATGAATGGACAAAGAAGATGTGGTATATATATACAATGAAATATTGCACAGCCATCAAAAAAATGAAATCTTGCCATTTGTGAGGATGTAGATGGAACTAGAGGCTATTATGCTAACTGAAATAAGTCAATCAGAGAAAGAAAATGATCATATGATCTCACATATGATATGTGGAATTTAAGAAACAAAATAGAGGGTCATAGGAAAAGAGAAGAAAAAATAAAACAAGATGAAACCAGAGAGGGAGATAAACCATAAGAGACTCTTAATCAGAGGAAACAAACCGAGGGTTGCTGGAGGGGAGTGGGGTGGAGGGATGGGGTAACTGGGTGATGGACATTAAGGAGGGCACTTGATGTAATGAGCACTGGGTATTCTATAAGACTGATGAATCACAGACCTGTACCTCTGAAACCAATAATACATTATATGTTATTTAATTGAATTTAAATTAGAAAAATAATAAAAAATAAATAAATAGAAGAGGAGATGCCTGGGTGAGTCTCCAGAAATAAGCCTGAACTATGAGCTTGGACTAGCCGGGGCAGCTGCCCCTTCCCCATGATCAGGGCAACAGGGAATCAGAAAGTATCCACCAGAATGGCTGCTCCATGGACACATCATCCTGGCTTGGGGGGACATGCTTGTCAGTGCCACTACTGTTGGCCCTAGAGCCTCACAGCTCCTGCTTGATCCATACTGCCAAAAAGTGGATGCCCGGTATCCCTGTGTCTGGTGACTCCACCCTCACTAAGCTAGGAGCCTGTACCCAGGAAGCTGAAAGACAAAGTCTTCACAACTGTAACCATCATCAGAAATCACAGAGATGTCCTCAGCTCATGTCTGTCCTCAGCATTTCAGGTTAGTGCATCTAATTGGCAGAACTTAAATTACATCTGGAGCCCTAGTTCAAGGAAGCCTAGGAAACATAGTTTATAACTGTCTAGCTTCCACAGCCCGCTGGAGTGGATGTTGAGTACCACCATATTTACCACACATCACTGCTTTGGGTGTTGGGTTTTTGTTCCTTTTGGATACATCACTACACAGAGAAGAACTTAAAGGCAACATAAATAAGGATAATTTATCTCAATGGGTGATTACACCACTCTTATTTATTTACTTAGATTTTATTTATTTAAACTCTTAAAAAAATTATTTCTAGTGTAGTTGACATACAATGTTATATTAATTTCAGGTGTACAATATAGTGATTCAGCAATTCTATACATTATTCAGTGCTCATCAAGATAAGTGTACTCTTAATCCCCTTCACCTATTTTACCCATCCCCCACCTACCTCCCCTCTGGTAACCATTGGTTTGTTTTCTGTATTTAAGAGTCCATTTTTTGGTTTGTCTCTTTTTTTCTTTGTTCATTTGTTTTGTTTCTTAAATTCCACATAGGAGTAAAATCATATGGTATTTATCTTTCTCTGACTAACTTATTTCACTTAGCATTATAGTCTCTAGATCCATCCATGTTGTAGCAAATGCCAAGATTGCATTCTTTTTTATGGCTGAATAATATTTCATTATACGTATACCACATCTTCTTTATCTACTCATCTATTGGTGGACACTTGGGCTGCTTCCATGTCTTGACTATTGTAAATAATGCTGCAATGAACATAGGGGTGCACATACCTTTCAAATTAGTTTTTTCATATTCTCTGGGTAAGTACCAGTAGTGGAATTACTGGATCGTATCATAACTCTGTTTTTAGTTTTTTGAGCAAACTCCGTATTGTCTTCCACAGTGGCTACACCAGTTTGCATTCCCACCAACAATACACAAGGGTTCATTTTTCTCCACATCCTCATCAACACTTGTTTTTTCTTGTGTTTTTGATTTTAGCCATTCTGACAGGTGTGAAGTGATACCTCATTGTGGATTTGATTTTGCACTTCACTTATGACGAGTAATATTGAGCATCATTTTATGTGTTGGCCATCTGGATGTCTTCTCTGGAGAAATGTCTGTTCATGTCTTCTGCCTAATTTTTAATTGGATTACTTGTGTTTTTTTTGGTGTTGAGTTGTGTAAGTTCTTTACATATTTTGGATACCCTTTATCATATATGTTATTTGCAAATATTTTCTCCCATTCAGTAGGTTGTCTTTTTATTTTATTGATTGTTTCCTTTGCTGTGCACAAGCTGTTTATTTTGATGTTGTCCCAATAGTTTATTCTTGTTTTTGTTTCTCTTGCCTCAGGAGACATATCTAGGAAAATGTTGCTATGGCCAATGTTAGAGCAATTACTGACTATTCTGTCTTCTAGGATTTTTATGGTTTCAGGTCTCACATTTAGATCCTTAATCCATTTTGAGTTTATTTTTGTGTATGGTGTAAGAAAGTAGTCCAGTTTCATTCTTTTGCATGTCGCTGTCAGTTTTCCCAACACCATTTTTTTTAAGATTTTATTTATTTATTCATGAGAGACAGAGAGAGAGAGAGAGAGAGAGAGAGGCAGAGGGAGAAGCAGGATCCCCTCTGAGCAGGGACCCCGATGCGGGACCCGATCCCAGGACCCTGGGATCATGACCTGAGCTGAAGGCAGACGCTTAACCATCTGAGCCACCCAGGCGCCCTTCCCAACACCTTTTTTTGAAGAGACTGTCTTTTTCCCTTTGCATATTCTTGCCTCCTTTGTTGAAAATTAATTGACCATATAATCATGGGTTTGTTTCTTGGTTCTCTATTCTGTTCCATTGTTCTATGTATCTGTTTTTGTGCCAGCACCATACAGTTTGGATTACTACAGCTTTG
Source organism: Zalophus californianus (assembly GCF_009762305.2). Classification (NCBI taxonomy): domain Eukaryota; kingdom Metazoa; phylum Chordata; class Mammalia; order Carnivora; family Otariidae; genus Zalophus; species Zalophus californianus. Next base: position 157,301,531 of record NC_045597.1, on the reverse strand, counting down.
TAGTATATCTTGAAATCTGGGATTGTGATACCTCCAGTTTTATTCTTTTTCAAGATCACTTTGGCTATTCAGGGTCTCTTGTGGTTCCATACAAATTTTGGGATTATTTGTTCTAGTTCTGTGAAAAATGCTGTTGGTGTTTTGATAGGGATTGCATTAAATGTACAGATTGCTTTGGGTGGTATGGACATTTTAAAATATTTGTTCTTCAATCGATGAGCATGGAATATCTTTCCATTTGTTTGTGTCACCTTCAGTTTCTTTCATCAGTGTTTTATAGTTTTCATAGTACAGGTCTTTACCTCTTTGGTTAATTTTATTCCTGGGTATTTTATCGTTTTTGGTGCAATTGTAAATGGGATGTTCTCTTAATTTCTCTGTTACTTTATTATTAGTGTATAGAAATGCAATGGATTTCTGTATATTGATTTTTATCCTGCAACCTTACCGAATTCATTTATCAATTCTAGCATTTTTTTGGTAGAATCTTTAGGGTTTTCCATATATAGTATCATGTCATCTGCAAAGAGTGAAAGTTTTATTTCTTCCTTACCAGTTTGGATGCCTTTTATTTCTTTTTCTTGTCTGATTGCTGTGGCTAGGATTTCTAGTACTATGCTGAATAAAAGTGGTGAGAGTGGACATCCTTGTCTTGTTCCTGAGCTTAGGAGAAAATCTCTCAGTTTTTTCACCCTTGAATATGATGTTAGCTGTGGGTTTTTCATGTGTGGCCTTTATTATGTTGAGGTATGTTCCCTCTAAACATGCTTTGTTGAGGGTTTTTATCATGAATGGATGTTATACTCTGTCAAATGCTTTTTTTTTTTTGCATTTATTGAAATGATTATATTGGTTTATCCTTTCTCTTGTTGGTGTGATGTATCCCATTGATTGATTTCCAAATATTGAACCACACTTGCATCCCAGGAGTAAATCCCACTTGATTGTGGTGAATGATTTTTTTTAATGTATTATTGGATTCGGTTTGCATTGTTGTTGAGGATTTTTGCATCTATGTTCATCAGAGATATTGGCCTGTAGTTTTCCTTTCTTTGGAGTGTTTTTATTATCAGTGGTTTTGTTATCAGGATAATGTTGGCCCCATAGAGTGAATTTGGAAGCCTTCCTTCCTCTTCTATTTTTTAGTAATAGTTTGAGAAGAATAGGTATTAATTCTTCTTTAAATAAATGTTTAGTGAATTCACCTGTGAAGCCATCTGGTCCTGGACTTGTGTTTGTTGGGAGTTTTTTGATTACTGCTTCATTTTCATTGCTGCTAACTGGTCTATTCAAATTTTCTATTTCTTCCTGATTCAGTTTTGGGAGGTTATATGTTTCTAGGAATTTATCCATTTCTAGATTGTCTAGTTTGTTGGCATATAATTTTTCATAATATTCTCTTATAATTCTTTGTATCTGTAGTATCAGTTATTTCTTTTTCATTTCTGATTTTGCTTATTTGAGTCCTCTTTTTTCTTTCTCCTTTTTCTTTCTTTCTTTCTTTTTTTTTTGATGAGTCTGGCTAAAAGTTTGTCTTTTCAAAGAACCAGCTCCTTGTTTCATTGTTTCATTGATCTGTTTTATTTTTTTTCAATTTCTATTTCATTTGTTTCTGCTCTAATCTTTTTTGCTTCCTTCTTTCTAGTGATTTGGGGTTTGGTTTATTCTTCTTTTTCTAGCTCCTTTAGGTGTAACATTAGCTTGTTTATTTGAGAAAAAATTTTTCTTGCTTCTTGGGGGTAGGCCTGTATTGCTATAAAATTCCCTCTTAGGACAGTTTTTGCTGCATCCCAAAGATTTTGGACAATTATATTTTCATTTTCATTTACTGCCATGTATTTTTTAATTTCCTCTTTGATTCTTGGTTGACCCATTCATTGTTTAGTAGCATGTTATTTAAAATCCGTGTATTTGTGTTCTTTCCAGAATTTTTTTCTTGTGGTTGATTTCTAGTTTCATAGTGTTGTGGTCAGAAAAGATACATGGTATGACTTTAGTGTTTTTGAATTTGTTGAGACTTGTTTTGTGGCCTAATATGTGATCTATTCTGGAAAATATTCCATATGAACTTGAAAAGAATGTGTATTCTGCTGTCTTAGGATGGAATGTTCTGAATATATCTGTTAGATCCGTCTACTCCAATGTGTCATTCAGAGCCACTGTTTCCTTGATGATTTTCTGTCAGATGATCCATCCATTAATGTGAGTGGGGTGGTAATGTCCCCTACTATTATTGCATTATTGTCAATTTCTTCCTTTATGTTTGTTATTAGTTGCTTTATATATATGGGCGTTCCCATGTTGGGTGCATAAAATATTTATAGTTGTTACATATTCCTGTTGGATTATTCCCTTTATGATTATATAGTTTCTTTCTTTGTCTCTTGTTACAGTCTGTTTTAAAGTCTATTTTGTCTGATATAAGTATTGCTACCTTGGCTTTCTTTTCACTTACACTTGCATGATAAATGCCTTTCTATACCTTTACTTTCAATCTGCATGCATCTTTAAGTCTGAAATGAGTCTTGTAGGCAGCATTTAGATGGATCTTGCTTTTTTATCCATTCTGTCATCGCACGTCTTTTGATTGGAACATTTAGTCCATTTACATTCAAAGTAGTTATTTTTTAAAAAGATTTTATTTATTTGAGAGAGAGAGAGAGAGCATGAGCAGGGGGAGAGGGAGAAGCAGATTCCTCACTGAGCAGGAAGCCTAATGTGGGGCTGGATCCCAAAACTCTGGGATCATGACCTGAGCCAAAGGCAGACACTTAACAGACTGATCCACCCAGGTGCCCCTCAAAGTAGTTATTGATAAGTATGTACTTATTGCTATTTTGTTGCTTGTTTATGGTTGTTTTTGTAGTTCTTCTCTGTTCCTTTCTTCTCTTGCTTTTTTCTTTCATGGTTTACTGGATTTCTGTAGTGATATACTTGGATTCCTTTCTCTTTATTTTTTGCATATCTAGTGCTAGTTTTTAATTTGTGGTTACCAGTATCAGTGTATATTAAGTTGCTGATTGCTTAAGTTTGAACCCATTCTTTACTCCTCTTCCCACTCCCATGTTTTAGATATATGGTATCATACCTGACATCCTTTTATTTTGTGAATCCCTTGACTCGTTTTTATAATATAGCTAATTTTACTGCTTTTGTACTTCCTACTTTTCTTCTACTTAAGATCTTTCCTTTCCATTCAAAAAGTCCCTTTAGGGGTGCCTGGGTGGCTCGGTCGGTTAAGCATCTGACTTTTAATTTAGGCTTGGGTTGTGACCTCAGGGTGGTGGGATTGAGCCCCGAGTCAGGCTCAGTGCTAAGTGTCGAGCCTGCTTGGGATTCTCTCTCCCTCTCCCTTTGCCCCTCCATGCTGCTTGTGCACACACATGCGTGCTCTCTCTTGCTTTCTCTCTTAAAAAAAAAAAAAAAGGAAAAAGAAAAAAGTCCCCTTTAATATTTCTTGGAGGGCTAGTTTAGTGGTGATTAATTCCTTTAACTTTTGTTTGTCTGGGAAACTTTTTATCTCTCCTTATATTCTGAATGACGGCCTTGCTGGATAGAGTGTTTTTGGTTGCTGGGTTTTTTTTCTTTCAGCACCTTGAATATATCATGCCACTCCCTTCTGGCCTGCAAAGTGTCTACTGAAAACTCCACTGATAGCCTAATGGGGCTTCCCTTTTATGTAACTGCTTTTTTTTTCTCTGGTTGCTTTTAAAATTCTCTTTATCACTTCTTTTCACCATTTTAATTGCTATGTATCTTGCTGTGGACCTCCTTGGGTAGATTTTTGTTGGAGGATCTTTGTGACTCCTGGATCTGGATTTCTCTTTCCTTCCCCAGATTCAGAAAGTTTTCAGATATTATATCTTCAAATAAATTTTCTGCCTCCTTTCCTGTCTCTTCTTCTGGGATCCCTATAATGTGAATGCTATCCTATCATGCTTGATGGTGTCACTGAATTCCCTACGTCTTTTTTCATTTTTTTATTATTACTTTTTCTCTCTTTGTTCGGTTTGATTGCTTTCCATTACTCTGTCCTCCAAGTTACTGACCATTCTTCTGCTTCCTGTAGTCTACTATTTATTTCATCTAGGAAATGTTTAATTTCATTTATTGAGTTCATCTCTGATTGGTTCTTTTTTATGTTTTCTCTTTGTTGAGGGTCTCACTGAGGTTCTCCACTCTTTTCTCAAGTCTAGTAAGTATCTTTATGACCATTACTTTAATTTCTCTATCAAGTATATTACTTATCTCCATTTGTTTTAGCCCTCTTGCTGTGATTTTGTCCTGTTCTTTCATTTGAGACATATTCCTCCGTCTCCTCATTTTTGTCTAACTCCCTGTGTGTGTTTCTATGTGTTAGGAAAGTCCACTACATCTCCTGCTCTTGAAAATAGTGGCCTTATGAAGAAGAGGTCCAGTAGTGCCCTGTAGTGCAAAGTCCCCTCTTTACCAGAACCTGGCGCTTTGGGGTATCTCCTATGTGTGTTGTGTGCACCCCACTGTTGTGGTTGGGCTGCTTTTGCCTTCAGTCCAGTCATCTCTCTTTGCCTGTTGTGGGCATGGTTTGGTCCCTGTGTTGGTAGTGGGCCAGCTGGGGCTGCCTTGGCAGGTTTGAGTTGAGTCAGACCAAGCATTTGCCAGAGATACAGTAGCACCAAACCGCAGGGCACTTCCCCTGTGTTGTCTCCTGAGAGGCTTTTGTCGGTGAGCGGGGCCTGCAGTCAGACCTGATGTCTGCTCCCAGCCCATGCTGGAGCCGCAGTCAGACTGATATGTGTAGTTATCCTCCCCTCTCCCCAGGAAGGAGTCACGTTGGTGTAATACTGGCTCCTGCCAGGGCTGCTTGTGCACTGCCAGGCTTGTAGCACCTCTTGGGGTGGGCTCCGGGTAAGGACATATTGAAGGGGGCAGGTCTGGAGAAGAGCACTAGGACTGGGGCAAGTCAGGTGGAAAATGTTGGCCCAGAGTTGGTCAGTGTGTCTAGGCTAGGGGACAAGGGAGGGAAATGACACCTGCCAACTCTTTTTTTCTTCGAATGGTCTTCTAAAAATGCCTGCCCCTCCAGTGCATGCTCTGAGATTAGTAAATAAATCTTCCCTTGTATCCCAGGCATTTTTCAAACTGCTGCTTCTGTGCTGCATCTCTGCTGGGCTATTTGTTGTGCTGTCTCTTTAAAGGCAGGACTCCGTTTGCTGGTACCCTCCTGGCTCTCCCAGAGCTGAGCTCACTGATTTTTAAAGTTCCAGGTGTTAAGCCCCACTGATGGTAAGAACTCAAGAAATTAGGCCCCTCTGAGGTTCAAAGCCAAATGTTATGGGGATTCATCTTCCCTGTGTGGGTTCCTGTGCCCGGGTGCTTGGTGTAATTTTCTGTTTCTCTCCCTTCTCTGTACCCCTATTGTTCCTCTCTCCCTCAAGCAGTCCCACAGGTCTGTTTAGCTCCCAACCACATTTCTGCCCTTCCTACGCAATTTGATGTGGCCTCTTCTCAATTCATAGCTGTGGCGAGTCTGTTCTGCCAATCTTTGGATCATTTTCTGCGTTATTTACACTGATGTGGGTGTTAACTAGTTGTATTGGGATGAGGTGAGCCTCAGAACTTCCTACTCCACCATTTTCCCCAGAAGTCCCTGTCCCACTTCTAATTTATTTAACCCATCTCTGTTGCTGTCTCTTTTTCTATTTTTTTCATATAAACAGTGTTTTGATAAACTGCTGTTCACGGAGTCACTAATAGCCTTGTGTTGCCAAGCCCAGTCGTCAATTCTCAGGGCTCATTTTACTTGACCTATCAGGACTTCTGACATCGTTACTCATCTCATTGAAACTTTTTCTTTACTTGGTTTCCAGACCTCACACTTCCTGGTGTTCCTTCTAGTTCATCTGCTCAATCTATCTCCCTCCTGACTCCCCCTCATCTTTCCAACTCTCTCCTCATCTCTCATCTCCGTTTACTTTACTCTCTTGCTCATCTCATCCAATCTTATGGCTTTAAATACCTGAACTCCACACCCATGTGCCCAACAGCTGCTTGGTTAGCATGCACTTTTGGATGCTTTACAAACATCTCAAACTTACCATTTCCAAAACCAAACTTTCATTCTTTCCCACTATGTATATTCCGCCTTTGGTCTTTTCCATCTCAGTTCATGGAACTGCCATCCTGCCATTTGCATAGGACAAAATCCTGGGAGTCATCCTTGACTTCTCTCTTTCTCTTATGTTCATGTTCAACCAATCCATCAAGAAATCCTGTTGATTCTACCTCCAAAAATATCTACAATCCAACTACTTCTCTCCATCCCTACTGCTCTCCACGGCTTTAAGCCACTGTTATTTCTCTCTTGGACTATTGCCCCAGTTTCTCTCTGTGCCCTCCCTAGAGTCTAAAAGTTAGAACATGTCATCCCTCTGCTCAAAACACATCAGTGACATTCCATCTCAGGATGAAAAGTCAAAATTCTTATGACAACCCAGAAGGCTCTTGTTGACACTCCCACCCCCACTGCCACCATCTCTCTTTCCTTTCCTGTCATTCTCGTCCTTGCTCACTCTGCCCCAGCATCCTGGATGTTCTTAAGCATACCTATTCCAGAGGGACTTGGCAGTTGCTGGCCCCTCTGCTTGGAATGCTCCTTCCGCAGATGTCCACAAGGCTCTCTCATCACCCTCCAGAATTTTCTCAGCCAGTAAGACCTTCCCTGATCACCTAGTTAAGTTCCAAACTGATCTCCCTTCCAGCCCTCTGAACCTTCCTCCCCTGTTTTCTAATTAACTACATAACTTCTTTCTTGCCTACCCTATCCCCCCCAAGAAAATTGGTATTTTAATATATTATTTATTATTGAATCTTCAGTGTCTAGGCACATGGGTAATCATCCATCAAGTATTCATTGAAGAATTTTCTTTATACATGCATCATTGTGCACTTGTCTCATTATTTATTGGGAATTAATTCTTAGGGTCAGAGGTATGCACAAATTGCCCAGAAAGGTTTTAACAATTTGTTCCCACCAAGAGTCCATGAGAATGTCTTTTTCCTGATACCTTCACCAGCATCATACCCTGGTCACACTATCCTTTCTGTTCCTTCAGCTCACCATGTTCATCCCCCCTTGATGCATTTGTACTCCCTTCTCCACAACTTCCTCCTCCAGAATACTCTCCTGACACACTTTTACTTGGTGTAATTCTTATTATTTAGGTCTTACTTTAGTTGTCACTTCCTTGAAGAGGACTTCCCTAATCATCAGCTGTTAAGTAACTTCCCAGTCATCCCCTATCACATCACCTTATTTTATTTTCATTATAGCATATGTCATCAGCAGATATTTTCTTATTTCTGTATTTATTTGTTTGTCTCTGATTTCCCTCCCTAGAATGTAAGCTCCATGAGAACAGGAGATTTATATGTCTCTTCCAACACTACCCCCAGTAAATGTGTGTTTGATGATGGGATAAACACTAGGTATTATAATTTTTCATTATTACAATCTGCTGGGTGAAAAGTGGATTAAGCATGAATTATTTTCCTGGATTGGTGAGGCTGAGCATCTTTCAAGTATGAAAGCCTTTTTTTATTAGCAAATGCTGAGATGATCCAAAAGTTGAAAGATTCATTTAGAGTACCTGTTTTAGATATGCTGTGTTCGATTTCTTATTTGTTTCAGATATGCCGCACCACATTTCTTATATTGCTAAGTTGCGTTATTTTTTATATTTCCGAAGCCTCTTTTGCATTGACGTCAACATTAGTATCCTTAGAGGAGGATTCCTTCTGCAAATTTTACTCACGTACAAATGTTTTCTTTTTGTCTTCACAGCTTTTAGAAAGAACCAACAATGGTTTTGAAGACTCAGACTCCGGTGCTACCAAGAGTCCACTCCACTTAGCTGTAAGTGAGGTGCCTTGGGTGGTTTCCTCTGTTACAAAAAGTACCTAAGTGTTCCTAGAACTAGGCTGCTCTTAAAATGAAAGCATAGTAACACAATAATAACTAATAATGAAAGCAGTACATGGGGAAGGGCACAGGCTGCAGAAAGACTGACTCAAATTCCAATCCCAACTTCACCCACTGGTGACGTCAGACTCATTACTTACCCCGTCTGGGCCTCAGTTTCCCAACTGTAAAATGAGGGCAAAAGAAAGATAATTTTCTTAAAGCCTTTACCACAGTGTACATAATAAATGATGATTATACATTTTAACAATCTTTAAAAGTATTACTACCTAGTAGTTAAATTTAAAAAATTGAGGAAATTTGAAGAACACATTTTGGCTTTAAAGATTTGCCGTAGCCAACAATACACGAGTCTACAGCCTACCACAAAATCAACCAAATACCACAATTAAAAAGTTGTGAGCTATTTAAACACAAACTTGCGAGAGCAAGATGAGCACATGCATAATTGCAACTCTGCTTTTTCTGCCTGCGCTTGAAATCAGGGTCTCGGAGGAGGTGTGAGGCTCTGTTTCTTGTACTGGCTGAGATCTCAGAGTGGGGAGGAAAACTGATCCTGTCACCAGTAAGGCTTCCTCTCCACATCCTTAGTCGAAGGGAGATGCAACAGCTCAGAGTGAGGATCCCCAAACTCTCCATGGGGGTGACCGAGCCAACAAACTCACCCACCACTCTATCTCAGCTGGTGTCCTGCTAGGAGTTGGTAATCACCAGCTCTTCTCTAGGAGCCTCTGGGACTGACAGCCACACCCAGCCGTAGCGGCTCCCCTGTAGAAGGTGCTGCTGCAACGTGAGGCCTCAGTGCACGACCACAACAATGGTGTTTGGGTGTACCTGGAGGCTGAATGCTAAGAAGAGTGGAAAGGGGCTGGGTCTCTGAGTTGGGGGCCTGTTATGACATTCACTTAATAGCATCCAGTATAAGCACTTCTCAATGTCATTCTGATGAGAAATTGAGATGGAGATTTTGTATAACAGAGGAGAGTGTTTTGTTGATGGGCATATATATGTAGTCAGGCAAGGCGAGGGTATGACACCATCCCATAAGGACTGGGATGAACTGGTCACACCGCATGGAGCCCCTGCTTCATCGCCAGTCTCCCCACATAGTCACCAGCACATCTGTTGATCCCATTCACCACCATCTGCCACACCCACCAACATATCCACTACACACCCATTCACACACACACACACATTTTGAATCCAGTGAAATTAGGCTAAAATGTGCATCAGTCTTTGTTCTAGAGATGGACTTTGAGTGGGAAAAGTGGATGGATGGTGGGATATTTGCATGTATAAAACTTCATGCCACTTGGCTCTTAGTACAGGTTGCTCTTAAGGTTGCTCCCTAGAATCTCTGCCTAACCATCTGCTGCACCTAGGGAAGGTACCCCAAAGCTGAGGGTTCACATACAGTATTAGTTGCCTCGAAAGAGGACTGTTTGAGGTGATCTCAGTTAGAATCCTCATGCCCTTTGCAAGTGGGTTGGTTGCATTGCCACACCTGCTCATAATCTGAGAAGAGACTTTCTTAGCTTCCCCCAAATTCTGTCATCTTTCATTCCTTTTTTTCTTTTTCCAAAAATTATGGTTCAGTGCTTACTGTGTGCCAGTTGCTCTGCTAAGATCTGTGGGTTTCTGGTCATGTAAAGAAAGGGTAACATGTTATCACTGGCGAGAACTGGGCATTTGGCAGTCCTGCAGTTGGCAGGCGCCTGGGCAGTACACCCAGAGAGGAGGCCCCAGCCCCCAGTCTTCCCATTAACAACTCACCTAGACATGGTTTTCCCACCTGTAAATGAAAAGGAGTAAGTTAAGGACCCCCAAACCCTGTCTAATTTGTAAATTTATTTGTTTTTCGTATGGTCTTGGCCAAGTACCTACCCTGTTGTGTCTCAGTTTCCTCACCCGTGACATGAGGAGAATCGCAGTACCTCTGTCATGGGGCCATTGTGGGGATGGCATGAGCGAATGTGCATAAAGTGGTTAGAACAATGCCTGGCACACAGGTGCAATCAGCTAGCTTCATCCTCACTAATGCTAACGTGTCATTCTTTCCTTTGATGTATACTGTGAGTGTGCTAAGCATGTGTTCGGCAGCTGGAGAGGTTGCAGTAAACAGCACCCAGTCTCTGTCCTTGTAGAGTTTCCAGTGTAGGAGAGAAATAGGCAAGTAAATATATAACATGCCAGATGGTAGGAAGTGCTGCCCGTGCTACAAATGGGACCAGTAAGATGCACTGAGGTGGCAGATGAGGCTCTACTTTTTATAGCATAGAATCTCACATTTGAACAGAGACCTTAAGAGCTACCCATGTTGATATGTGACAGAAGACTGTTCTAGGCAAAAGTGCAGAGTCCCTGGGGGTAAAGGGCATGCTTGGCGTGGTCCCAGAACAGCAGAGTGGGGAAGGGAGAGTGGTAGGGGATGGAGTGGGACATGTCCTGGAGGGGGCGGGGACTCAGGGAAGGGCCTCCTACTCCGTTGTAAGAACTCCAGCTTTTACTCTGAGCAAATTAGAAAACCATTTGGAGGAATTTGAAGAAACAGATGATATGATAGGACTTTTGTCCGAAAAGGATCACTTGAGCTTCTGTGTTGAGTTTATTTTGTAAGGGAACAAAAACAGAAGCAAGATAACCAGGAAGTGATGATGATGAGGAGGAGGAGGACAAGGGCGACGATGACTTTGACCAGGGTGATAGCAGTGGGTGAATTTTAAAACTATGTTATTCTTGCCCTCTAAATGCTAACACCTTTAAAAAATTATTATTTGCTTTAAGAACCCTGCAAGTATGCCCACCACCCTCTCCAGGGGCCTCTGTGGCAATTAACTTGATAAAAACCCAAGGCACATTATTTCTTCCATGGTTGCATTCTCGCGATGAAATAGAACCAGATGTCCCCAAACCTTGACTGCCACAAGAAACCTGACCTGCCTTGAGTTACTATTTCCTGGCTGAATGCTTCAAGTCTCCAGGGTTATCAACCCAGTGAATTTCATAAACATTTCATCCACTTGAAAAAATTAAATCAAGAAACAAGGCTATGCAAATGAAAGGCTCCAGCTGTCAAGATTTCCAGACGCACCCATTGTTTCGTGGATTCTGTTGAGATCCCAGATTCTTGTTCCTCATTGCCCTCAGTTCCTATCTAAAAAGGTCAAAGAAATTAATTGTGTTTAAGACATATTTAAATTACCTAACGATATATTTTTTAATAAAGATTTTTCAGAAAGCAAATTTAAAATATTTGATTGCTACCTCTGTGAAGGTTTGAACTGGGCTGTCTATTGAAAGCCAAACCATTCCATGCTTTTGAACCAGCATATTTGTTCTTTTCTGTGATTCCCTCCTCTTTTAGTTATTTCAGAAATTATTGGTGAAACTACCTATTAGCTAGTTTAGGATGGAAATAGAGGAATAGGGCAATTTTCATCATGTACTGCTGTCATGAGAAAGGTCTCCTTTCCTGCCTACTTGAGCCTCCTTCAAAGAGTTTAAAGCTTTATTGATACATTTTTATATATGCCAAGAACCGTATACCTGCCTAAGACAGAATCTTGCATTTAACCCTAAAATAGAATTCTATATCACATGTTCCTTTGTTTCCAGGTTAAGCTCTAAAGTGTGGCAATAAGTGAGAGTTCTTGTCTAATCAAAGTTACTTTCATTATTCCCCTTAAATTGCCCTTAAAGTTGAGTGTACATAGTTTATATCTTCGATTCTGTGGCGTAATGTTTTTGCATGCTAAAATTCAAGCTAGACTGGGGGAGAAATGAAAGGAATTCTATGGATAAATCTGGCCTTTCAACCATTCTGTCTTTAAGATGATTTAAAGTGCCTGATAGAGAAGAAAATATGGGTTGGAATTCTGAAGATTTCCTAATTACCAGCAGGGTCACTCCATCTTTTTTTTTTTTTTTAAACATGGTTTGCATCCTTTATATTTTTTTTATTTTTTAAAGATTTTATTTATTTGACAGAGAGAGACACAGCAAGAGAGGGAACACAAGCAGGGGGAGTGGGAGAGGGAGAAGCAGGCTTCCCGCTGAGCAGGGAGCCCGATGCGGGGCTTGATCCCAGGACCCTGGGACCATGACCTGAGCTGAAGGCAGACGCTTAATGACTGAGCCACCCAGGCGCCCCCACTCCATCTTTTTTTTAAATTATTATTAAGCCTCTAAATTTAACACAGGCTGATGGATTTATTTTTTGTGGTGAGGATTAAAGAAGAAAGTGTGGGGATAAGTTTTAACACCTAGCTTAAGTGCCTTGCAATGTGACTCCACTGTTCTGAACAGAGCTGATTCCTTCACACTGGCTTCCTTCCTACGTGCATTTCTCTTTCCCCTGTGTCTTCTCTTTATTAAATCTAAATATGTTAGCCATCATGTTTTGTAGATACACATGCAATTTATAAGTAGCTGATTCTGTTTTCCTAGGCTAAGTCATACAGATGGAAATTAAAATGTTTACTATCTTTGTCATAATAGTTAACTGGCACTGAGGGAACCAGCATTTGCAGATGACATCTAGATGCTGCTGTTATCTATGGGGATGTAGTGTTCCATGATTCATTGTTTGCATATAACACCCAGTGCTCATTGCAACACATGCCCTCCTTAATACCCATCACCAGGTTAACCCATCCCCGCATCTCCATCCCCTCTAAAACCCTCAGTTTGTTTCCCAGAGTCCATAGTCTCTCATGGTTCATCTCCCCCTCTGACTACCCCCCCTTCATTTTTCCCTTCCTTCCAATGTCCTCCATGCTCTTCCTTACATTCCACAAATAAGTGAAACCATATGATAATTGCCTTTCTCTGCTTGACTTATTTCACTTAGCATAATCCCCTCCAGTTCCATCCAAGTTGATGTAAAAGTTGGGTATTCATCCTTTCTGATGGCTGAGTCATATTCGATTGTATATATGGACCACATCTTCTTTATCCATTCATCTGTTGAAGGGCATCTCGGCTCCTTCCACAGTTTGGCTATTGTGGACATTGCTGCTGTGAACATTGGGGTGCATATGCCCCTTCTTTTCACTACATCTGTATCTTTGGGGTAAATACCCAGGAGTGCAATTGCAGGGTCATAGGGTAGCTCTATTTTTAACTTTTTGAGGAACCTCCACACTGTTTTCCAGAGTGGCTGTACCAACTTAACATTCCCACCAACAGTGTAAGAGGGTTCCCCTTTCTGCACAACCTTTCCAACCTCTCCTTGTCAATTTTTGCCATTCTAACCAGTGTAAGGTGGTATCTCAATGTGGTTTTGATTTGAATTTCCCTGATGGCTAATGATGTTGAACATTTTTTCATGTGTCTGTTAGCCATTTGTATGTCTTCTTTGGAGAAGTGTCTGGTCGTGTCTTCTGCCCATTTTTTTGCTACCATTACACTTTAAAATGAGAAGAAGTATTATACAAAGTCAGTTTTCAAATAAGTCACAGATAAGCCCAGAGTAAAGTGAGATAGGCTGATTTACACCCTGATGTAGACACTGCTAGTACCACAGCTTTTTAGCAGAGGATACATCCTCCCAAGTTGGCCTAAAATCCCCTATCGTCAGTTGATAATGGCTGAAACTGGGTGCTGGGTATATAGGAATTCATTACACTCTCCTCTTCTCTTTGTACAAGTTTGAAATTTCGTATAATCAAGTGATCTTTGACAAATTAATTAATGGTGCTTGTTTTGTTTTGTCATCAGTAAAAAGAATGTTTGCATCGATAAATAGCTGCTACTTAAAAATATATTTCTAAATATATTTATACATACATATATATGTATATATTTCTCCTACTAATACTAATAAATGATAATAACAGCCATTACATTAAGTCATTTATTCACCAAATAATCGTTGAGTGTCTACTATGCCCTGGGCATGATTTAGGGTACAGCAGTGAGCAATACACATGAAGTGCCTTCAACCACAGATAATAAACAAACCAACAGATAAGTAACAGATATTAAGTGGTAATAAGTGCTATAAAGATAACATAAAGCAGGGTAAGTGGGTTGGAGAGTGTCTGGTAGTATGCTGAGGTGGAGGGTAGAGGGCTGTTTTTGTTTGTTTGTTTGTTTGTTTTAAAAGATTTTATTTATTTATTCATGAGAGACAGAGGGAGAGAGAGAGGGAGAGAGAGAGAGAGAAGCAGAGGGAGAAGCAGGCTCCCAAGGAGCAGGGAGCCCGATGCGGGACTCGATCCCAGGATCCTGGGATCATGACCTGAGCCTAAGGCAGACGCTTAACCATCCGAGCCACCCAGGTGCCCCAGGGCTGTTTTTTGCCTCTGAAAAGCCTCCAGATAAGGTGATATTTGAAGCCGAAGTGCCAGGAGAGCCACGTGGCCCTCAGGGGAAAGAGCTTTTCAGACAGGAAATAGGAAGTACAGAGGCAGCGGCAGCTGGCTGGCTCAGTCAGAGGAGCATGCGACTCTTGATCTTGGGGTCGTGAGTTCGAGCTCCACACTGGGTGTAGAGCTTACTAAAAAAACAAACTTTGAAAAAGAAAAAGAGAGAGAGAAAAGGTGCAATAGCAAAGAAAGAAAGGAAAAGAAAAGAAAAGATGCAATAGCCCAGAGGAGGAAATGTATCTATTTAACCATGGGGTAGGAGGAGGGGTTAGTGTGGTTGAACAGAGTGAGTGAGGAGGCATGCTGATGGAGGCCTAATCCTAAGGGCCTGAATGGTTTGGGATTTTATTATCAAGGAAGGAAGAAGCCATTGACTAGTTTTCATCCAGGACTGGTATGTCCAACTTGCGTTTTAAGAGAGCTCATCTGGAGGCCGTGTGAGTAATAGATCGCAGTGGGGCGACGATGGAAAGGAAGGCCCTTGCCATAATCCTGGCGAAAGAGGATGGTGCTATAGCGAGAACTGGGTCAATTCTGGACATATTTTAAAGAAAGAGTAGAGATGATGGCGTGTTGAGGGCTGCTGCTGGCCACACTGCACCTGTGTGTGAATTAGACCAGGGATGGGGGGGTGGATGTTCTCCTGCCGGGGGCCGGAGAACCTGATGACACTTCTGTGTGGTTAGCAAAAGGGGTCCCTTGCTCTCAGCAGACACATCCCTGTACAGGGCATGGCACGGCTAGGATGGGGAGCCAGAGGCTATTTTCAACACCCACTTGCCCTAGCCCTAGTGTTCCAGAGCCCTTGTATAGGACTACAGCCCTGGGCTTAAGAGGGAAGATAAAGAGGACTCCAGAGTTTTGGGCCTGAGCAACTAGAGGTATAGCCTTACCACCTACTGAGATGGAAGAGGCTGCAGCTGGAGCAAGTTTGAGGAAGGAAATTAAGAATTTGGTTTGGGACATGTTAAAGCTTGAGATGCATATATTCAAGTGGAAATATCAATAGGCAGTTAAATATACAAGTCTGGAAGTAAAAGGAGAAGTTAGAAATGGGATATAAATTTGAGATTCATCAGCATGTGGATTATTATACTGCATATTATAGGTAATATATATGTTTACTATATAATATATAATCATAATCATTCACAAAATAATGTAAAGAGAAAGTATTAAAACAATTCCTATCAGTACTCTTAAATTCTATGGATCCTTTTATATTTAGTTTTTGGTATTATTGTTTTTAACATATACTTTGGAAAAAATTCAAAGGATTTTTAGAAAGTAATAAGTCCATATATTCATTACTTTATCTTCCATTTCTCGAGGTAGCCACCATTAACAGTTTCTTTTGTATTCTAAAATTTTCTATGAACATAGAAATATACATAGATATAGATAGGTATATATCTAGATATATTTGCTTTTTATATAAATGAGGTCATGCTATACATACTGTCTGCAGCTTAGTTTTTCAAAAAGTTTTTGATAGATTTTGTCAAATCACTCTTCACAAATGTCACACCATACTCCCAGCACAACAGAGCATAGATTGCTTTTTTCACCATGTCTTTTTTTTTTTTAAGATTTTATTTATTTATTTGAGAGAGAGAGCATGAGCAAGGAGTTGGGGGAGGCAGAGGGAGAAGCAGACTCTCTGCTGAGCAGGGAGACCAAGGGGGCTCGATCCCAGGACCCTGAGATCATGACCTGAGCCCAAGGCAGATGCTTAACCGACTGAGCCACCCAGGCGCCCCTGCTTTTTTTCACCATGTCTTAACTAGTACTGGGACATGACCAAACTTATTCATTGTCAATCTGGTAGTTGAAAAATAGTACCTTAAAAATTTACATATTTCCTCCATATGTTCATTGGCCTTTCATATTTATTTTTCTGTAAGCTGTCTTTTCATGCCCTTTGTACATTTTCCTAAGTTTTAAAATGGTTTGTAAGAGCTTTTTGTGTATGAGAGATATTGATCTTTTGTCTGTGCTAAGCTTCTCTTCAAATACGTTGTGCCTCGAGTAATCGCTGCGGTGGGAAAGCAGAAAGTGCAGCTGACATAAGAGGGGGACCCTGGCTGCTGAGGACACCGGGGGCAGGTCCTCTCTGTGTCTCCTTCTTTACTTCCTTCTCCTTCCTCAGTTCCACCCCCCATCCTTGACCCTCTTCTCTCTTTTATTTCCAATGTCCTTTGCCTTGTGTGTGCATACACATTTTTTTACCTTATAGACTTAACGAAAATTATCTCTCAGTCTTTCGATTTTCTGTCTTAGTAGTGGGAAGCCTCTTAACCTAACATAGCATGAGACCTCATAATAGACCTGAACTTGGTGTGGTACACAGAATATATTTCCATAATTGTGTCTGTGTTTAATGATAATCAATGGGAGAAGTAAAGAAGAAGGGAGGAGGCATCCACTGTGTACAAGATATTATGGAAAGCCTGTGTGGATTTATCTCTTTTTATCTTCCCTGGGAGGCAGCTTTTTTATTGCTCTCATTTTATAGATGAGAAAACAAACTCTAAGTGAAATTAAGAAACTTGCCTGGGGTCCCATGCTTAGAAATTAAAATGTTGGACTGTAACAGATCTGTATGCTTCTGATGAATTACCAAGTCCACATTGTTTTTAGTGATTTTTTTCCCTCTAGGTTTAACAGAAAAGTCTCCCCCAAAATATTCTGATTGTGTCAGTATGTTTAGGAGTGAACTGATAGAAGATTATATTAATTCATTCAGCTGCTAATCTGTATTAGATTATTAGATTGATAGATGTAAGAATATATTTAGTACCTTTGGAGCAAATTATTTGACAAACAAGAAAGAACATGAAGAAATTCATACGTAGCTGTGAGGCTTGTGTATTCTAATTTTTCAGTCTGACTCTCCGGTTTGTCTGTTTCAGTAATTATCCCCAGCATTTTTCTGATGTGCTCTTTGGAGTGGTCCCCAACTGTGACCTGGGAGGCTCAGCCCCTCATGTGGGTTGTTGTGGGGTTTGAGGTGAGCGAGCATTTGAGTGGTTGGTTTCTTCTTTGCAGGCCTACAATGGGCACCATCAGGCCTTGGAAGTCCTTCTGCAGTCGCTGGTGGACCTGGACATCAGGGATGAGAAAGGTCGCACCGCTCTGGACCTGGCTGCCTTTAAGGGACACACAGAATGTGTGGAAGCACTTATCAATCAGGGCGCATCCATCTTTGTGAAAGACAATGTCACCAAAAGAACCCCACTTCATGCCTCCGGTGGGTCTTGTCAAGAGTCTGGTTGCAAGTCTAGGAAAAAGGATGACAGCATTTTCTTTCACCCAGCTTTTCAAGTATCAATTTTCTTTCTATATCAACTATGCCTACACTCTTCCAAAATGCTTTTGGCCTACTATCCACTTGAAGAGGATTAGTGTTCTATAGCCAGAAAGGCTCTGGCCTTCTTCTTTTAGAGCAGTTTTAGGTTCACAGCAAAATTGAGAGGAAGATATAGTGATGTTCTATATACTTCCTGTCTCCCTCCACCCCGCCTCCACACACATGCATAGCCTTCCCCATTGTCAGTAACCCTCACCAGAGTGTTTCATTTGTTACAATTGATAAACCTCCATTGACCCATCATAATCACTGAAAGTCCATAGTTTACATTAGGGTCCATTCTTGGTGCTATACCTTCTATGAACTTGGGCAAATGTATGATGACATGGATCCAGCATGATAGTATCATACAAAGTAAGATGTTAGAAACACTGCCCTAAAAATCCTCTGCGCTCTATCTTGCCTTCTTAACTCAGGAGAGAGTTCAGAACTTTGACCAATGGCTACCACAAAACTCCCTAAAGAGGAGGCAAAGTGTAATGTGATCTTCAAATGAGTTACACAGACAGAATCACACAGCATTTTAAAGCATAAAATTAATGATTTTTTTCACAGCTATTTCATAAAAAGTGTCACCAGACAGCAATCTAATTGGTACATCATTTTGCCAGTCTAAATGACGCTTCTTAGCTTTTGCTCTGATGCTGATTTTTGATGCATCATGTGTTAAAATAAAGACTCTTAAAAAGTGTATGTGTATATCAAAAAGTAAGTAATTTGCCTTTTTGGGACTTTTTGGGACTTTTGCAAAAGGGACTTTTGCCTTTTTGAGACTCTCTAATATACATAAAATAAAATTCTGTCAAGACATTTCTGGATGTATACACAGATACAAAAGTAATGTGGAAGAATCTCTAGCTCAGCTGAGGCATAAATTCCTTTGGGTCAGGAATTCAATGATACCAGCCTTTGATCAGGATAGTAGACATTGGCTCATAAAGAGAAATAACTATCTTATTCAGACCATGAAATAATGGGTGGATCGGGAAACAGGGAGTAAAGACAGCTTTTCAAAAAGACTTTATGATTCTTGTTACTTGGAAAAAAATGTTAGGTCTTGTGAAACTATTTCCATGTATATATCCTTGAATTTCCAAACCACTGAAAGAAAGCAATACAGAGATTGAAAAAGCATGGTGTTGCCTAATTATCTGGAAATGATTGTTCCTGGAAAAAACTTTAGCCGTGAGGTCAGTAATGGTTGGTATGGTTAAATTATAAATTCTCATTTCCTATCACACTTTGTGTTTTTGGTATTCTTGATATCATCATTGTGAAGTTTGGTATTCTAGGCACTCTTGGTATTATTATAAAGTTCAAATTTAGTTCTCCTTCTTAAAGATTAGTTGTATATTATTATGGCAAGCATTCTGCTTTAGGTACGATGTACAGTATTTCCTGACAATTACAAGAGGCCTATTTCGATTGTGGAAAATTGTCCTTGTAAACCGGTAAACAATGCAGGATAATCATAGTCACGCATTTGCCACTGGGATATAGGTTGTGGTCCAATGGAGCCCCCTGGTGGCCAAGACGACTCACTCCTCTTGGATTTCCCTCCTGTCATTCATTAAAGAGATGCAGGCTGCTTATTTGACTCTATTCTCCACAAAATGTCTGCTGTGCAGAAGCTTTAGCTTGCGCTTCCGGAATCTCTTCCAGTTTGAGAGGGCAGTTTTTTGTTTGTTTGTTTGTTTGTTTCAAGTCCTGGGAGTTCGGTGAGGGGCAGGAGCCAGGATGGATATTAGAGGTTTTGGCACAGATAGTTGCAGTGACAGTTGTGGCCTTTGAGCAGCATGATAAATGGCTGTCACTCACAGCCAGGGAGAGACTGAGCGGGTCGGAGACAAAGCTGAAGTTGGCAGGGCACGGCCAAAGGAGATGTTAGCAACTGGGGAAAATGTCGTGTGTGGGAAACAAATGAGAATTCTAGTTTTGCTACCCTTCTAGGATAGAGGGGAATTATAATTACCCAAGGGCTGGTAGCTAAATTCAAAATCTACTGGACACCACCCCACACCCTGCCAACAGAACAAAATGAAACAAAAACAAAACACCTTAGAAATGGGTTTGTTCTCCAGCATATTAGATGATTTTATTCTCTTTTTCTGCGTAGCCAAAAATCAAGCATCTTTGGAACTATTATTTTTTCTTCCTTTGGAACTATTATAATTATGAGTATTTACGGAATATCAAATTGATATAGGAAGAGGAATCAATGAAAATACACTATACCTGCACTTTCATGACCTCATTGTCTGTAGTATTTAACTATCAGTCCTCTGCTAATCATTTCCTTTTAAGCATACATTGAATTCTTGCATATTTTACCAGTGGTAATAGATTTAATGTAATTTTTAAAACAAACAAAAAAACCCAAAACAACAGCAATGGCAGTATATTGCCTGTACTCCAGGTCACAAAATTTCCTCCTGAGATACATAAATGGAGCATTGCTGAATGAGCTGAATGCAATGGTCTACACAATGTGGGCATTATTCCTGTAGTTAATTTGAGCTGTGTCGATGAATGTGAGCTAATTCTAATATGCATTGTCCCTGGAAAGTGTGTCGTTATTAAATTAGCATTCTCTCACGACCGGCGGGCAATAAAAAGAACTGTAAAACGCAGCTCTTAGAAGAGCCTTTATCAACCTAACATAGCTGCGTCTATTCCCTTTTCTCTCCACAGCCATAACGAGGTAAAAGCAATGTGTTTTATGGTGTTCTCATTGTTCGGAAAGGAGAGAAGGTCACGTTTGGGATTTTAAACGTACTTGTTCTCATCCTGCTCCCTCAGTGGAAGGCCATGTTTTTTGTAAGGCTGTGGGTTCCATTCAACAAGCTGGGAGGAAAATACCTTAGCCCAGCAGATTATCATCCCAGTAGGCTTGCTTCCCAGCCCTGGAGGCACCACCACTCCCCAGCGTAGCATCTTGCCTGGTGCGCACTAGGCCTTGACCTTGTATTTGGCCCCAGCAGTCAAGGCCAACATTAGGGCTGCCTTTCCTGCCCGTGGGCAGACCCCATTAGAGTGAGAAGGGGCATGGGGAGGACGGGGCAGCGCCTGGGAAGGGGCGAGGTGGGCGCCCCAGTCATAGCTTGGCCAGGGACAGAACGGAGGGGCCGGAGGGGACGGGAGGTGGCAGCCACAGGAGACCCCGGAAAGCAGAGAAACCGTGGGCTGCAGTTTGAGGAGCTCCCGGGCAGAGTTGTCCTGCAGCCTCGGGGTGCATCTGTAAGTCTCCTGGGAGCTGCTGGTCAGTCAAGGAGCAATAAGCCGAGGGCCTGCAGACACCTTTCCGGTGTGAGGTTTTGCTTCAAGTCACCGCTAATCAATCAGAACTATTGCTCTAATGTCTACCTCCAAATGTAAAACGACTGGGAGAAAAAAAAGGCAGGACCTGTTCGCGTGTCCCTTCCTCCTCTCCTCTGCTGCCCCTTCCCTCCTCTCCCCCCATCCTGTTCTGCTCCCCTGTTTCGCCTCCTCTCCCATCCTTCTTTTTAAAAAGGGCTGGAGGCAGGCTGGACACGGGATTATACAGAATTGGGTGACTCTTTTAGAAGAACACAAAGAGTAAGCTGAACATTCACGAGAGGTTATCAGTCCGAAATGAGAAGGTAAGAAAGGACATCATTTTTCAGGAACAAACTCTCAATACAGGAGCCAGGAAAAAGTTAAGTGAGGACCAAAGTGCCCTGATGGGAAGAAATGGGAGGAAGAATTGGTGAACAACACAAAATCATGCCCAGCAGCTCATACGAACTGGAAACCTGGGGAGAGCTGTCAGCAGCATTGAAAACGACTGATTTGAAGTCCAAAGTAAAAATTTTACTTTGGAGGGATTTGTGTAGTGCTGGTCTGTTAAAAGAATGTCCATTATTTTCTTTTTCAGTAATTAATGGTCATACACTGTGTTTGCGGCTATTACTAGAAATTGCAGAAAACCCAGAAGCAATTGATGTGAAAGATGCCAAAGGACAGTAAGTGTTCTTAAACCGGGCCTGGGGTTGGCATTTCATTCACAACAGGTAATTGGTTAATTTTGTTAAACAGCTAGGAGGGTTGATGGCTGAATTCTAGTTTGGGGTTATATATTTGGGTGAAATTCATAGTTCAGAGCCCTAGAATAAGGAGGGGGCTTTGTGCTAGAGTATATATCCAAGAAAAGTATGGGAAGGGGAGTAACTTGATGACAGAGAGCCAACTTTTTATTTCTGTGGCCATGGTTCCTGGCCTTTCTTTCATTTTATTTCTCTTTGTATCCACTTTTACCCTCTTCTGAAGCTGCTGCATTCCCATTTTTTAAATTAATTATGACAGTAGGACAGACCTCAAGAGGTTATCTCTATCATAAAAAAATAATCCTTCGTATTTTTATCATTTCTGAGTTTGTTTTTCCAAAGTATTTTCCATCTGTTAGCCCATCCCCCCACCTAATTTCCCTTACAAATAGGAAATGCGGCACAAAAAACAAAGCAGGAGTGACTCACCCCAGATGCATGAATTAGTGTCAGAGTTACAGCGAGAACCTCACCTCCCGGACCCCAACACTGTTTTGTTTTGTTTTTTTTCACCCCTCTGGCCTTGTCAGACTTTCCTTTGCGGCAGTGAAGCTTTGATCAAATAAAATCTTGAGCAGAAGTTCAACATAGAAAACTATAAAGTAATGATAGGAGCAGGAGGGCCCCCTACATGGACACACTCCCTGCTCAGTGATTATTGGGTGAATGCTACACAGTTTTGAAAAAGATGCCATGAACATGAACAATTTGTATTTTATTGTATTGATCATTCCACTGACACCATTCCAGGTGGCCTTTAGAGACCAGGGACGGAGATGGCTTGTTCCATGCATGATATTAGCAAACTGGGGATGCTCAGAAAATATTAAGCAATTGTTGAGAGAGAGAGAGAGAGAGAAGAGAGAGGTGTCCTCCCTCTGGAAGTGATGGGTGTTTGTTTTCCCTGATCTTTTTTAAAGCCTGATTTGTTTCTCTGCCTAGAACCCCGCTGATGCTTGCAGTAGCGTACGGACACATTGATGCTGTTTCACTGTTACTTGAAAAGGAAGCCAATGTAGATGCTGTTGACCTCATGGGCTGCACAGCTTTACACAGAGGGGTATGTGCATCTTCCTCAGCTTTAGTGAAGCAATTTTGTAGTGAGCTTGTTTCCCCCTCCCCCCCCATATGAAGTTTTAGTAAAAAGAATGTTTTCCTAAGATAAGTAATTAATCTCAGTCAGTCAAAAAGAAATTACAGGGGTGCCTGGCTGGCTCAGTCAGTAGAGCATGCAACTCTTGATCTTGGGGTCATGAGTCGGAGCCCCACGACGAGTACAGAGATGACAAGAAAGAAAGAAGGAAAGAAATGACAAAATCTTTTGCAAAGGTGAAATAATGGCAGGTACTCTTAGGTCCTGCTTTTCAGATTTCATGTTAGATTGTGATAATAGATACACGAACACCTGCTGTTGGTAGAATTGGTTCTGTTTTGTGATTATACGCACATCATAGAAAATTTGCAAAAAAAATTTCTTAAGGCTCAAAGAAGAAAGTCACAATCACCGATAATCTTACCCCCTGGAGACAACTACTTTTTGGTTGTGTATCACCAGTCTTTTTTTTTGCTTTATATGGATTTGTTTTGAATTTTAAAAAGAGAGAATACTGAAGATGCTATTTGGAACCTGCTTTTTTTCTCCAAGTAGTTTGAAGACCTTTTTCCATGTCAATAAATATTTTTCCACCCCATTTTTTTATCCCCCATTGTGTGTAGGAGGTATAATTTATTCCAATGATTACCTAGTTTTCGGTAGCCGTGCTATTTCTAATTGTTCTTTATTACAAATGTTGGGCCATTCGCCACCTGAAATATGTATCCTGTGGATGATTCTTCATATACATCTGCTGAAATTTTTTTAAAGCATGTCAAACTAAATGAAACAAAAACAGAAATCATAAAATTGCTATTTGGTAATGGTGCTGAACACTATGATAAATGAAAGGAAAAAGAGAAGAAGAACACTAAGCGGTCAATATCATAATCATAGTTCTTATTTTTTGAGTACTTCCTGTGGGCGGAGCCACAGGCTGGGTGCCTTTACATGTCTCATTAGGCCTCACGACAACCTATGAGTCATTATTACTATTCCTATTTCCAGGTGGATAAAGTGAGGCGCAGAGAGGCAGATAAATTAGTCCACGTTTTACAAGCGGGAAGCCAGGATTTCACTTGTACCTTCCTGATTCTAAAAGCCTGTGTTTTCCGCTCTATCATGAGACCCTTCAAGTTTATGTTTGGAGAGTCTAGAGATGTTTCTAAAATCGTGGTGTGTTCACCAGAATCTTGCTGGGGTTGTCCCCCTCTGTCCTCTCACGCCACCGCCTTGCTTCCTGCATCTCTGCCCTTCTGAGATGGGTTTTGTCTTTTTAATTGCAATGCATCAGATTATGACAGGCCATGAGGAATGTGTGCAAATGCTGCTGGAGCAAGAAGTGTCGATTCTCTGTAAAGATTCCAGAGGGAGGACCCCCCTGCACTATGCGGCTGCTCGTGGCCACGCCACATGGCTGAGTGAGCTGCTCCAGATGGCACTTTCCGAGGAGGATTGTTCTTTCAAAGATAACCAAGGCTACACGCCACTGCACTGGGCTTGTTACAATGGTGAGTTGATTGTCGTTTGACTGATTCCAGTAGATTTCCTGCCCGGCACCACTGTGGTCTCAGCGGAGGTGAGAACATAGTGTAACGTCGTAAGCCATGGTTTCCAATCTTTCTGCATCTATGATACCCCGTCTTTTTTTTTAAGTTTTTCCTTCATGGCTATCATGATGCCCTCTTTTTGTTAATCGCTAACATGTAACTCGTAATCAGAACCTTTGGTGAACTGAAATAACTAATTTTAGTCAGGGTTTGAGATCCTACAAGGAATTAAAATAATACAGCTAAAAGCAAATAAATATGATGTAATAATATGTCACAATTGCCTACTAGTAGATGCATGATTTGGCATTTCTTTTTATGTCCTATATCCCCTGTCTATTTAGTTGCACTTGTTATTTGGGAGATTTTAAATTTTTCATTTCACTTATTTGAGTGAAAAAGAAAATGCATACTAATTGTAACATATCAAAAACGGTGATGGTGCCTAAAGTAAAATTGTCTCCATTTCTAAATTTACTTTCTGATGTAATTCGGTATATATCTTTCATAATTTTCCCTTGAGAATATTAAATAAATACAAATTGTATATGCATCTATTTTTGAAAACTAGAATCATATAACAAGTATTATATAACTTTCTTTTTTTGTTACTGTTTACATAAGTTTCTATTGCAGATATTCTTAGGAGTCAGTATATATCCGTGTACATTGATCTTTTTAATAGTTGTATGTGTGATAGCATGCAGCGGGATAGATATACACATATGTGAGTGTGCATACCAGAATTTATTATTTATTCATACCAGAGCCTTGTTGATGAACATTTAGATAGTTTTCAGGTTTTTTTCCAATTCCAAACAATGCTGCAGTGTTTGTGTTCATATTATGGTACCTTAAATTCTGTCAGATAACTTTCCAAAAGTGAAATTATTGATAAGAGAGCAATGTATACTTTTTTAATTTTAGTGAATTATACCGTATTACTTTGCCAAAAGAGTATAAAACTGTATTACTCTGTCAGACATGTATATAAAACGTACATTTTCTTAAGCCCTTGCCAGCCAAGACAATACCATCTTTTTTAAATTTTTGTCAATTTGAAGGGCAAGAAACAGGTATCTCATTATTTCAATTTGTGTTTCTCTGATAGTGTATTTATTTATGTATTTGCATTTCCTTTTCCTCTTCTGGACATGCCTTTTTCATCTGTTGCCCATTTTTTTTCCTATTGAGTTGTATCATTTCTCATATGTTTGTAGAAGTACCTTGTCTTAGAAATAGGAACCCTCCATTTGTTATGTGTGCTGCAAATGTTTTCTCCCTGTCTATAATTTGTCTTTGTTCCTTGTTTATGATCTCTTTTTCCATGCAGAGATTTTGAACTTTTGTTAGTTGAATCTGGCAAATTTTTTGTTGTTGTTGCATGTAGGTTTCCAGTCTTGCTTAAGAAGCTCTTCCCCCCCACCAAGTTTATGTGGATAATTTCCCATATACTTCTTACTTGATTTCTATAATTTTATTTTTCTATTTTCAATTCTTCTATTAAAATTTTCACTCAGAAACTATAATTATTAGGACCAGAAAGGTTTTGGGGTGCTCTCATATATCAGTGTCAGACGTTTCATTAAGCTTTCATTATAATCCTCCTTTTTTCAGTGAGAGCCAAGTTTTCTCCTTGTTCAGCTTGGTTATGCTCCTTCCCTGCCGTCGGCAGATTGTGATTTTTTTTTTTTCCCCACTTACTAATGGATGAGAGCTCCCTAACTACCATCTGAGTCAAGCTGTGAGAGCTCTCTGGCACTAGAAAACCAACAGGAAGGGGAAGACACAGTCAGAGTGCTGATAACAGACCACATCCTCTCCCCTGGAGTGGGATGGAACAGTGGGGATGGCGGGTCTCTCTTCTTAGGCCTCTTCAGGTGCAAGCAGGGGATGAGGATCAGTCCTCTCCCAAGTAACCACCCTTCCAGTACAGTCTTCCAGATCCAAGGTTCAAGCTCCCATCTTCCCAGATTCCCCTCCACTGAGCACTTTGAATATCGAAAGTTGTGCAAGGGTCCCCAGTCCTCCCGACACAGACCTTATGTTGGAATGCATATAGTCTCCAAGGAATGGTAGGTTTGGATGCTGCCCTAAGTGAGGTCCTTTGGGGGGATTCATACTACTAGAGGGACTGAAGTGTCTGGGACTGTTTGAGTGAGGGTTGGATGTAGTTAGAAAGCTGAACAGTGTAACTTGAATCAAGTTAGGGGATTTTATATTCATTACTTCATATGCTTCTTCATCCTCCTAAAAGCAGCTTCACCTTTTCTCTCTACAGGTGCAAGAAAGGTTTGACTTGTATTTTAATACTTAAAATTATCCAATCTGCATAATTCTGGGATAGATCATAACAGAACTCTAATTTAGCAGTAAATTCAGCTAAGAAGAGGTTCAGGACGTAGTCTGTATTCCAAAGCCAAATAGCATTGCCTTCTTGCTCTGACAAATGCACATTGTCTCACAAACCACTTTTAGGTCCTTTATCAACTGAAAACTCCATCATCCTGTGACATAGGTAGAGCAGGCTTTACTAGTCTGATTTTTTTATATATGGGAAACGGAGGCTCACAGATCCCAAGTGGGTTGCCTAAGTCATGTAACAAGCAAGATGACAGAGCTGAGGCCTTACTCAACCCAAATTCAGTTGATTTAGAAACTATTGTCATGTCGTTGAAAATAATTCCTCACATTCATTCATCTACTTATTAAGAAAATATTTATTGGGTCCATACTATTTGCCAGGAACTGGCCTTGGTGCCATTTTAAACACTTACATAGTATTTTAGAGTCAAAGCCCTTTCACCTGCATTATCTCAAATACTGTTTTCTATCAGTCACATCTTCTTTCCTGAATTAGGTTGCATAATTGTAAGTGAACCTATTCATGTGGGTGAAAGGAGAATTTCCTGTTGTAAACATGGGCAAACTGAGGCATATCTATGTCAGGCATCTATTTCTTGAGAACTGAGGATGATATTGAATCTATTCCACTTGCAAATGGGGTCCCTTCTTTATCTCTTTCTCTCCTCTAGAGCATAAGGCCTTCACTGTTGCACTATGTCTCAGAACACCTGTGAGCATAGTTAATGACATTCTGGCATTTTGTTTATTCCATGGAGAATGAACATTCAGCCAATTCATGAAAATTCACAAGTCAGAATTCAATACTTAACAAGAACAACAAAAAAAAATAGATTGTGTTGACCAAAATTTCTTTCTTGGAAACTCTCTAAATTCTTTTGATTCCTTGCAGGTAATGAAAACTGTATAGAGGTACTTTTGGAGCAAAAATGTTTTCGCAAATTTATCGGTAATCCCTTTACTCCACTGCACTGTGCAATGTAAGTAGAAACGCTGGGAGTTAATGGTGTTGCTTTAATCCTTTTAACTACATACAGAGAGATTGCCTCTCTGGGAAGGGACAGGCTTTTAGACTATAGGTAAGACCAACATATTCCACTTTGCTGCTAATGGCAAATGGGCCTGATAGCAAAGTGTGGTCCCTAGTGTTAATGATTTTCCAGGAGCTTTTTGTGGAGTGCCCAGGTGGCTCACATGTCACCTGAGGGAAACTACATGAAGTGTCGTGGGTGACTAAGAGGCATGTTACACCCCAGGTGAAGAGCTCTCCAGATGTACCTCACATTTGTGTACCAAATTCTAAAAATAAGTTGGGGTTAACAGCAATATGCCTATGGATGATTAGAAAAGACATTTTATGGCAGGAAGACTTTTTATACGTTGTAATTCTCCATTCTTCGTATGTTGTAAGTTCTTTTTTGATAAATGTACTTTTTGCTGCCATCTCACAGGATGAACCATTGTTTAGATAATACGGTGACTTGAAAGCAGACTTCCATGGTCAGCCTGGGGGAACATGGCCACCTGGGACCTGCTTTGTCTTTGCATTGTCCGCGGGCTTTATATGCAACTGGATCATTTGATTGAAAGATATTGGAGGCGTATAGTGGGTGAATAAGCAAAGAGTAAGAAATAAAGTATAGGAGTGATTTTAAATCTGAAGGAACCATGCCTTTGTCACTTTGGTATCCCCCAAAACCTAGCATGACGCCTTGCGTAAGTGGTGCACAGTAAACTCCTTCCTGGATGTAGGGGTTCTGAAGAAATACTGGGGTTCCAGCATTTAATCCACAGTGATTAAAGAACCAGACGAACTTTATTTTACACTTCATGAAGCAGACAGTGTCCACTTGCAAGAGTTCAGAGAACTGCAGAGTGAGGCAGAAAGCAGGAAGTTTTCACAGAATAAAGAATAGGAAACAGGAAAAAGAAGGAATAAAAATATCTGATTAGCGAGGGTTTCATATCTGGCCTTATTTGAGGTATCGTAGGAATGGGGCAGTCACCCGTATAACTTGGTGGTTATTAATTGGTTAACTAGATGGTCTGACCTCTGAGAAGACGGAACATTTACAATAACATGAAACCTAAAAGTTAAGGGTGTTTTTTTTTGCTATGTTGTTTCCTGGCATCAGTGGTGCCTGACCTACCAAGTAAAGGCTCATGTGGGATCAGTCTGGCAGTTCTTCCTCCCCACTTTGATCAACCTCTGGCCAACCAAGAGGTTTGAACAAAGGTGATGTTGCAAGTTATTCTCAGTTACCATTGTCTTTTTGGGTCTCAGTCTCTATTTCACAGGAGATAATGTCGGGTTTTCATTCCAGTTGGAGGGAGACCATTTGTCAGCTGGCTTACGGCTGCATACACACATCTAAAACCCTTATGGTGAGCGCTGTGTATTGTGTAAGACTGATGAATCACAGACCTGTACCCCTGAAACAAATAATACATTATATGTTAATAAAAATGAATGAATAAATAAATAAATAAATAAATAAAACCCTTGAGAGAACAACAGACTAGGAAGCAACAGACCAGGAAGATAATTATTAATAGTAAAAGTATTCCTAAGGTTTACAGGACATTCCTGAACCAGGGTCCCCATGAACCAAACCAACTAGATTCACAGAAGTTAAGAAATAATCCCGAAGAGAGGATACTTCTTTAAGCCAGTTGGCCTGTTGACCAACTTATACATTTATTTATTTGTCAAAAATATCAAAAGATTTTAAAACACTTAGTCGAATAGGATCATAGGTCACTGTGCAACAGTACTTAGTTATCCATTTAACCAAAGTGATATAGCTAATAAAGATAAATACAGAAAGTTAGTAGTGGCTTAAAAAACAAACCAAAAAACTTCCTTAGCTCTTTTAATACTAAGAAGACTGGGTTTTCTTTTAAAAAAAAAAAAAGATTTTATTTATTTATTTGAGAGAGAGAAAAAGAGAGAGAGAGTACGAGAGGGAAGAGGGTCAGAGGGAGAAGCAGACTCCCCACTGAGCAGGGAGCCCGATGTGGGACTCGATCCCAGGACTCCGGGATCATGACCTGAGCCGACAGCAGTCGCTTAACCAACTGAGTCACCCAGGCGCCCAAGACTGGGTTTTCTTAAGTAATTAAAGACTTGATAAAGATAGCCTAAAGCACAGTAAATTATTTTGGTAAGACACAAAATCTCTGCTTTTCAGGAGGATTACTTAAAAGGTTAAAAATAAAAAAAAAAAATCTTTACTTACAGTTTCTTATTAAGAGCAGATCAATAATCTACGAAAAAAACCCTTTGTTCCTTTAACAGAGAGAAAACCAAATTCTAATTTTGCACTAGTGTACTTTTGATATTAAAACTCATTTTTTTAAGCTTAAGTAAATCCATTCCAATCTTAACCAGCTTGACCACAGAGAATTCCTTTTCCAAGATTCCTTTTCCACAGACCTTTTATAGCTTTTTATGTCCATTCAGATTTTGTCCTAATTTTTCCCCCTCTTTCTCATTCCAGAAAAAACAGTCATTTTACTTTAGGACAAAATTACTTTCTCTTTTTTCTTACTAAAAAAACCCAAACAAACAAAAATCATGTCTTTCATAACTTTCCTTATCAAAAAAAATACATTCTACTTTTATTACCTACTTTTCTTACAGTTATTTTCTTTCACTCTTATTTTTTTTAAGGTTTTATTTATTTATTTGACAGAAAGAGAGCGAGAGAGGGAACACAGGGGGAGTGGGAAAGGGAGAAGCAGGCCCTCTGTGGAGTGGGGAGCCTGATGCGGGGCTTGATCCCAGGACCCTGGGATCATGACCTGAGCTGAAGGCAGACGCTTAATGACTGAGCCACCCAGGTGTCCCACCCTTATTATTTCTAAATAGTTTTAATTGATTAAAATTCTTAACCCCTAGAATCCTTAATTCCTAGTGGAAACTAAGAAGTAAGCAATAGTGGATTGTCAGTTACATTAGCATTCTGTGGATTGGCAAATTCATAAATAAATTTCATAATTTCTAGGAGTATATTCTTCCTTATAATACATATTTCAATGTGGTACCAAACATGTTTACTAATGGAGCCAAATATCTGTAGTTCCTCTGTCAAAGGAAGCCAAAAGTGGATAAATCTATGTTCAGTAATAATGTTTCAAGAGTTTTATATTAATTGGAAATGATCTAGAAGTCAATGAATATCCATCATTTAATGTGTCTCAGTTTAACTAAGGTTTCAGGTTACCAAAAACATTTTGGAAACTATTTTTAAGTATACATACCATAAAGCATAATTATTGTTGAAAAGTTTACTTATAAACTTTTATCTTACTTACATCTATTTAATTTACTTATTCTTAATGATTATGTTTAGATCACTCATGAAAACATGAGATATTAAACAGCTAACCATTATCTTAAATTATCTTTCTGGCTGACAAATTCTGTAACAGTGATAACATGAGCTTATTTGATTTTTAGTAAACCTAGGTAGAATAAAAGTTTTATATCTGCATTATAAATGCTGATAACTCTGAAGACGTGCCTGTTTTAATTAAACTGACCAACCTAAAACTAGTGCTTGTTCACCAAAGATAAACCCAGATCATGTGAACCTGAAAAACATTTGGGTTAGTTTCTATATTTCTGAGAATATACTTGGCTTATATAAGTGCTTATGTTCTTTTTATTATTATATTATTTTATTTTTATTTCCTGGGGAGGGGCACAGAGAGAGGGAAAGAGAGAATCTTAAGTAGGCCCACACAGGGGCTTAGTCTCACAACCCTGAGATCATGACCTGAGCCGAAACCAGGAGTTGGACGTTTAACTGACTGAGCCACCCAGGTGCCCCAAGTGCTTAATGTTCATTAAGCCAATTAAATAGAGCTCTTTACAAATTAATTTTGGCAGTACCATATGGAGATAGAAAAAAACATAATGTACATACATAGACATACATACACATATAGATGGACACGAACAGAAATCTTAATAACTTTTGTTTTTAAATTTTAGCATTTAAACAGGTATGATAATGCAAAACTCACTAGTTTATTAAACAACAACAACCACAACAACCACAGATCCAGATTGTGTTTCTGGCAAATGGAATAAGTTAAGGTTACCTGCCCAGATGGCTTAAACTTTTTACTAAAATTGGGAAAACTTCAGATTTTCAAATTTTTTAAAATTCCAGTATAGTTAATATATAGGTTTTTTTTAAGTTTTTATTTATATTCCAGTTAGTTAACATACAGTGTTATATTCATTTCAGGTATACAATACAGAGATTCAACAATTCCACACATCAGAGACTTAAGAATTTTTATTTCCCTAGTTTCCAAATAGCCATTCTTTTTTTTTTTTTTTTCTGATAAGAATTATCTCCCTGAAATGGGCATTTCAAAGAAATGGCCTAGATACTAGTTCCTGGAGAAGACCAGGTACATCTCAAAGGCATAGGGAAAGAATGCAAAATCCTCCAAGAAGAATTTTACAATACCTACAAACCTTTTCAGATGAGTAAGAGAGGTTTGGGGATTGGTAAAAAGGATAGGCAAGCTTTTTCCGTTCTTTAAAAACTCAATTTGTGGGATGCCTGGGTGACTCAGTCGTTAAGCGTCTACCTTGGGTGGCTCAGGTCATGATCCCCCACATCAGGCTCCCTGCTCAGTGGGGACTCTGCTCTCTCTCTGCCTGCCGCTCCCCCTGCTTGTGCTCTCTCTCTCTCTGTCAAATAAATAAATAAAATCTTTTTAAAAAATGAATAAAAAATAAAAACTCAATTTGTAAGGCAAGGAGAGTTGATTTTAATTCCTTAAAAAGGGGGGGCTGTCCCACTCATCCAACTACGTTATCTTTAATTTGCTTCTTTATATCAAGGAGATCTTCCTCCAGCTAAGGTAGAAATCAAGTTATTCCTTTATTCTAGATTTAGAGCTGTTTGTCTTTGGAATGCCCCCACCCCTTTCCCTTACCCCAGATACATAGTTTCATTTTAGCTTACTGGGAAGGCCTAAAGAAAGTTACTATTATGTTCTGAATATCAGCTTCCTATTTGGCCAACTTTTGACCAACCATAAAGCTACTTTTAAAAAAGAAAAAAAAAAAAGGCTTTCAAATATCTTGTCAAGTTTCAACCAGGACAAACAATAACTATTCCTGGCAATATTGAACAACCCATGAATGCAAGATGCCCCCAAAGATGGTGCAGAAGATACTACTTTCCCAAGATCCAGAGCTACCTCCCAAAGATAGCCAAAATAAAGAAGGATTTAGGACGAACAAGAGGGCAATAGCAGTCCCCAGGAGAGAAAAGGATCAATAACCAGTGGGTACTTCAAAACCAAATTCACAAGAGTTTGAATTTGGAAAGGAAGGGACAACATGAAATTATACCTTTCCCCCTTGATCGGCCACCACAGAGACCAGGAAAGGTGAATCTAGTAAGAATTCTCACCCTTTGCCTGGTCATGCCGGTTTTACCAGGTCCCATGTGCAGGCTCTGGAGTGAATGGAGTTTAAAGTAGAGAGCATTGCCCTGGATCTACCAGAATTTGGCAAGATTTTTCCATTAATTTTAATTTTACTTCCTCTTAACTGTTAGAATAACTGGTAGCAGTTTATTGGAGAATTCTTTGGTGTCTCGTCAACACTGGAGGGGGCCCGTATAGGGGCCCTCCTTTGAGGATATATATGGGGGTATTTGATCTGCTATCAGAGGATTTGCACAAAACCTTCTAGGACAGTAGGAGTCATATCAGTCTTACAGTCTTAGTTTTAGGTACCTCTTGTGTCTTTAATTTTTCATTAACCTTGGCAATGAATCTTTCAGTGAAGCCCTTTTGGAATCTTCAAGCTTTTTGGAAGCTTCTGCATACCAGTTAAAATAGGTATCCCATTCTGTTTCTTGATTTGGGAACCCTTGCTTTCAAGTCTACTTCTTAAATGAACGATCTTATCTAACTGGAACATTCCCCATGCTGGCCATTGTGATTCTGGGTTGTCTAAGTAATATTTTGCCATTTTTGTGGATATCTATAGCATCTAGGATCACAGTTTGTAGACAGAAAATAAGCAACTGTGCTGGAAGGCAGAGTGCTCAATTCTCTGAAACTTGAGGATCTCATTTCTTTAGCGAAGCCTTGAGTCTCTTGGAACCAAATTCATACCTAAGAAAGATGTTCCACTGGGTTTCGGATTTGTGTGGTGTTTTACAGTGTACCTTGTTGCATGGAAATTTTCTTGAGGTTGGTGGGTGACCTAGTGTCAATCTAACCTGTTCCATAACCAACTTACCCTATTACGAGAGTCTTAGATTTATGTGATGAGTACTCTAGCGGCTTTTGAGTGTTCAACCCATGCCCATCAATTTTGTGGTTTTGGTTTCTGAGAGTCTCATTAACAATAGATCTGTTACTCTCCACAAGCTTTCTGTACAATGGTGGATGCCCTAATGGCTTTTAATAGTCCAGTTCTGCCTATGTAGATGTTAATGTGCCATTGATCAAAACAGTCTGTATTTTTGTCTTATTTCCACAAGTCTCCCAGTGGTTTATGCTGTGGACTTACTTCAAGGTCCCTGTTAGTCTTTTAGCGGCTGCTACCTGCTGTGGACTCCCACTATAGCTGTCCCAGAGCCTTTCCTGGATCACAGAATCTTTCTGGGAACTTGAACAAACCCCTTTCCTTTAAAAAGTTTTGGATAAAGTTTGTTCAGCTTAGAGAGTCGCACACAAGGGAACAGACCTCAAATCCAAGAGTGACTCAAACTTAGCCCTTGGCAACAAGAGGAAGAGTGAACTCAGAGGGTTCGGCAGGTGCCTTGTCTCTGTGTCTCCTGCAGGCTGTGAGTAGTCAGCTTTGAATCCCACCCTCATCACCAAAACTGTTCAAATGATTGAAGAAGACAGTTTAGGTGATAGAAACTTTACTTAACACTTCATGAAACAAGCAGTTCTTCAAACTCTTGAGAGTGAAGACTGTCTGCCTCATGAAGTGTTAAGTAAAGTTTAATTTGTATGACCTAAATTGTTTTCTTGAATTATTTGAACAGAACATAAACCACAGATATTTGCATCAGACATTTTTAAATGTGTCAGATTGTTAAATATACAGTGCATACATAGGAAGATGGAGTAGGAAAGGATATATAATTTTTAAAAAATGTAAAATTTTTAAATGTAAAATCTGTTTTCATTTTAGAATAAATGATCATGAGAATTGTGCATCATTGCTACTTGGGGCCATAGATTCCAGTATTGTCAATTGCAGAGATGACAAAGGCAGGTAAGTGATCCTAAGATGGCATGCCTCATGTCTTGATCAATCTTCGACTCTGCTTTGTGGTTACAAATAGCCAAACATTTATTATTTTTTAATTGAAAAAGTAACATAAAAGCATGGTTTTTATTTTTTTAATTTATTTTTATTTTTTTAAGTGATTTTGTTTAAGTAATCTCAACACCCAACATGGGGCTCAAGCTCACAACCCTGAGATCAAGAGTCACATGCTCTACCTACTGAACCAGCCAGGCATCTCTAAAAGCATGTCTTTTAAAAATTAAATATAATAAAAAGTATATAATTAGGAGAAATTACTCTTAGCCCAGAAGCCCCAGCTTCTTCCATCAAGAAAGCCACCTTAAACTATTCTTTTGAAATTTTTATATTCTCCCCAATATTTTCTGTACCTAGCTACAAACATATATGAAAATATATGCTTATGTTCTTTTTATGCAAATGGGAGAATACTATTGCAATCCTCTGCTTTTAGTGTATCCTGGAGAACTTTTCATACCAGAATATATAGATTTACCATATTCTTTTTAAAGCTGGATATTACTTCATTGAATGGATAGACATTTAATCAGCCTGCCTTCTATTGAAGAACATTTAGGTTGTTTCTAATATTTTACTATTTCAAAGAGTGGTTCAGTGAACAGTCTAGTATATGTGTCTGTCTGTTCACATGACCAAGTATGTCTGGGAGATGAAGTTTTAGATTTAATTTTTAATTTTGATAAATAATACAAATTATGCTCCTAGAAAAATCAACTATCCATACTAGACAGTGGGGGCTTTCTTATTATTTAAATAGCCAATTATCTACAAGTTTAAGGCTTAGTTTTGAAAGTATCTTTTTTAAGTAATCTCTATACCCAGTGTGGGGTTCGAACTCACAACCCTGAGTTCAAGAGTCTTACACTGTACTGACTGAGCCAGCCAGGCACCCCAATTCTGAAAGTATCTTTATCAAAGGAGAGAAGTCACTGGAACTCAACATCAAAGGGTCAGTAAAGATACTAATTTTATTATCAGGGCCGCCACTTAAACACCATCCAAATCTAGGGGGTGCCATTCACATAGGTGACTGTTCAGAGTCCTCCCCAAATGGACTTTAGAGAGGGCCTAATTGTTATTTCTGTAAACTGAGAAGTTTTAAATCCCTAAGATGACGCTGTGCCCACATTTCTCAGGCGTATACAGAAAGAGAGTGTGTTACGTTTAAAGGAAGCTAAAATCCTATTTGTTTTAAATCATTAGGACACCCCTTCACGCGGCAGCATTTGCTGATCACGTGGAATGCTTGCAGCTTCTTCTGAGACACAGTGCTGAAGTGAACGCAGCAGACAATTCAGGGAAAACAGCGCTGATGATGGCTGCTGAGAACGGGCAGGAGGGTGCCGTGGGTATGTGCTTGACTGGTGGGCTTTGCGCTCATGCCCAACCCAAACCGGAGTAACGTAAAACCGGGAAATCGGTTATTCTCTTGGTATATGCATGTAAAAAAGGCCAACATTTTATGTAAGCCACTTGATTCTACTGCTAATTGTCTTCAGTCCCCTGTTATTTGATGATTGGTGGACCTTGTCAAAGTGAACCAATCTTTGTGCAGTGAAAAATCTCAACGTTTAGAGACCGAATATAGCAACAGAGTTATTTGACCTAGAAATAACAAAACTACAAAGACAATTAAAATGAACATCTATAGACCTTGGATTTCAATAGAACAATATGGCAATAAATTTTTCCTTTTTTCTTTAAAAACATTAAATATGATGATGTCATCATACTAATTTGAATGTGTTATTGTAGTTAGCCTGTCATCTAAGTAACTCTCTTTTGGCTTTTTCTATAGATGTTTTGGTGAACAGTGCCCAGGCTGATCTGACTGTAAAGGATAAAGACTTGAACACACCCTTACATTTGGCTAGTAGCAAAGTATGTAAATGAATTTGAAACAGTGTTACTTAGTGTTGTAATCATACTCATACCACTTACATACTATCTCAGAAGTGTGTACCATGGCTCTTAATTAAGATGTACGTTTTCCCAGGGTGTTGTCACCGGTAAGCAGAATGGAAGGGGAAGAAGCACAGGGCAAGACCCACGTAGGGGTTGGTGAGGATATACTTTTCATGGCATTTACCACCTGCATTCTTATGCAGTCTGTCTCCAGGGGGTGCAGTACCACATCAACTTGGCTTTAAACACAGCTTAGGACCTTAATTATGTGACTTCTAAAATATAAACAGGTCCACTTGTTTTCATTTTGTTCCATTTGAAGACATTGTAATAACATAGCCCAAAAAATACTCTCCTTTGAGGCAAATAAGTGTGTTCATGCACACGTATACCCTTGGCCCTTTTTTTTCTGGTGCATAGTTCAATGCAAGGAATGTGTTCGAGGTTTTTTGTTTTTTGTTTTTTTAATAGCATTATGTTCACATGTAGCTCAAGATTCCTGCTTCTGTAAAAGATAAATGATACATAAATAAATATACAATTTTACAAAAGTGAGATCATGTTTTAAAACCTTAAAACCTGCTTTTGTTACTGAATCATATCTTATGAATCTTTTTAAAGATTTGTTTATTTTAGAGAGAGAGAGAGTAGGGGGGAGGGGCAGAGGGAGAGAATCTTCAAGCAGGCTCCCCACTGAGCGCAGAGCCTGATCCAGAGCTCAATCCTATGAGCCCATGAGATCATGACCGGAGCCAAAATCAAGAGTCCGATGCTTAACCGAATGAGTCACCCAGGCCCCCCATGAATATCTTTCTTTTAGATATCAAATTGTATCGTGTTTTATTTTTTTTATTTTTTTAGATTTTTTATTTTGTTTATTTATTTTACAGAGAGAGACACAGCGAGAGAGGGAACACAAGCAAGGGGAGTGGGAGAGGGAGAAGCAGGCTTCCCGCGGAGCAGGGAGCCTGATGCGGGGCTGGATCCCAGGACCCTGGGATCATGATCTGAGCCGAAGGCAGATGCTTAACAACAAGCCACCCAGGCACCCCTGGATCATGTTTTAGAAGATATGTGGTTTTCTACCTTAGGAATGTGCCATCATTCTACTCATCCCCAATTGTTATACATTTGCTTGTTTTCAAATATATGCTACTATAGATGATGCTAATTGTAGAGAATATTTTTTAAAGAATTCTTGCTCATTCCTTTAAGATAAATTCCTAAATGTAAAATTATTGAGTCTAAAGCTATGAACATTTTTAAGCCCAAATGGGCCTCTAATAAGATCACAACCGTTTATACTCCACCAGCAGTACATGCGAATGAAAACTCCATGGACATTTCTGAAATTACATTTTAGGGGCTCCCTTATAAGGCGTTATAGGGTGATTCCAGTTAGCACCAGTGGTGGTTTATTTCAACATGGTGACAGTATTAAAGGTGTTGTTTGTGGTACCAGATGCTTTGACTGTTCCTTTCAGCAGTTGCACTTTCTCACTTCTTGCTCTGGGAAGCCCATGGAAACCCCAGAAAGGGCTCTGTTTCATGAAGTTTATTTCAAAGTGTGGTGTTTTCATGAAGAGAAGTGCAGTGCTCTTCAAACTTTATTGTGCAAATGAATCACCAGAGGCTCTTGTGAAAATGCTGGTCTGAAGTGGGGCCTGAGATTCAATGTTTCTAACTCCCAGGTTAAGCTGATGTTGCTGTTCTGTGGGTCACACTTTGAGTAGCAAGGGTTTAGGAAACCATGACCCCTTAACAGGGCATATGCCTGAAATTGTGAAAGGGTCTCTGACTTTTCAGTTGATTTTTTTTTTTTCTTTTAATTATCAACCATCTCTTTTAAGATACAAGGATATCTTCCCCTGGTTGAAGACGAAAAGAATGAGCTTTCCTGAAAGAGTCCCTTCCCAGTGTAAGGCAGTACATAGTGATAAGTGATACTGATAACAGATGTAATGGAAATTTCAAGGGTAGATGGATCAGTGAAGTGGTCATTGAAGGCTTGAGGAAGGAGATGGAACTTGACATATGTTAAAAAGTAGTGTTGACGGATTTAAAGGATGCTCCTAATTCTACTCTCAGCCAGCTGACCTTGCTGAGCTAGTACCTGCTTCAGCTTTCTCAACAAACTGCTGCAGTTACCTTAGGAATATTAATATTTTAGATCAGGTTTACATTAATCAGGTCCTAAATGGACCTTATCCAGAATCTTTGAGAGTCTAGGGTCCTTTAACCATTTGCTTTTTAGAAGAAAAAAGAATTACTCAGAAAGTTGCCTTAAAAATGTTTTTAGGCAGGGACACCTGGGTGGCTCAGTTGGTTAGGCATCTGCCTTTGGCTCAGGTCATGATCCCAGAGTCCTGGGATCGAGCCCCGCATCAGGCTCCTTGCTCAGCAGGGGGCCTGCTTCTTCCTCTATCTCCTGCTCCCCCTGGTTGTGCTTTCTCTCTCTCTCTCTCTCTCTGACAAATAAATTAATAAAATCTTTTAAAAAATTTAAAAAAATGTTTTTAGGTAGATGACGTTAATTTTAAATTTAAAAGCACAATGAAGTAATTTTTCAGGAGCTTTTCTCTGTTTCTGTCCCATGTTTCTTATCATTTTTTTTCTTTATTAGGGTCATGAAAAATGTGCCTTGTTAATACTTGACAAGATACAAGACGAGAGCCTTATTAATGCAAAAAATAATGCACTGCAGACGTAAGTGTGACTTCTAAAGTTTGATTTGGACCCAGATTCATACTCATTTATTCAACAATACTAAGAGTGTGCTATGTACTGGAGAATACAGTGGGGAAAGACACAGACCTGCCTTCTCCTTCACGAAGTTTATAGTCACATACCTACAAATGCTGACCGAGCTAGCCATTTTTAGTTAGAATCTTTATTTTGTTATGCCATCATACAATTTTGTAATATAATGTATTAACATTATATATTCTTACTGGAAAATGACAGTTTTATAAATCACGTTCCCAGAATACATTTGAAGAGTTTCTAAGCAGTTTGTCTTAATTACATTTTAATATAATTCAGTGTAATCCTCAGCGTGAAAGACCTAAAAACTGATTCGTTTTACATTTTAGTAAATTACCTATGCATTTAAGGACAAAGGAATATTAGGATTTTTTTTTTCCATCAAGTTTCTTAAGAAGTATATAGCAGAAATGAATATCTGGGTTTGACATTGTTCTTTAAGATATTCTAAATTCAACAAAATATCATTTAGTGCATTTAGTAATAACAAGGAGGTTCAAGACAAATATATATGGGTGATATTAACACCAATCATGTTGATGGACTGTGTGAAACAGTGATTCAAAATGCTGGAATAGAAAGCAAGGGGTAAAGAACCTTCTAGAAAACACACTGGAGCTTATGTTCTTTTTCTCACTTCCTATCTATTGCCACTGAGGTTGTTTGAGATGCAGAATATTTATCATATCTGTAGAGAAATCTGGGCCAACATGGAAGAACAGTTGGATCATTAGCACCTGGAAAAGATCTGGTCGACAAATATTTTTATTAAAAGAATATAAAAATATTCATGTACTCCTTATGGATTCTTAAGTATTTTCTTCCTTTTAGCAGTGCAGTTTCCCAAAATGACACATTCCTCACACAAATATGTATCACGGTTGACACTGAGTGTTGTCTTCTTTCAGACCCCTCCATGTTGCTGCACGAAATGGCTTGAAGGTGGTCGTTGAGGAATTGTTGGCCAAAGGGGCCTGTGTACTTGCTGTGGATGAAAATGGTAAGTGGAAAAACTAGGCAATTACCGCAGGTACCTCCCCTGTGCTGTGAAGCCAGAGGAAAATGAGAATGATAGGACCTCAGTAAAAAGGCAGTAAGAATTCTCTCCCCCTTGGAAGTTTCTGTGTGTGAGAAATCAAACGGGGATAATTTGTCCTGTCTGTCTTTGTAAAACATGTAGTCCACCTGTAGCCCACCAGTGCCTTCCATTCCGCATGTACCGCCAGCAGCTAGTCTCTAACTCCGCAGCGTGGTGGCTCAGCTGCTTCAGACGCACTGAAGAGTTGGCAGACAGGCATTCAGAATTCGAACTGCATTCGCTGAAGAGTTAGAGACTACCCATGTCATTAGTGCATGCTCAAGGGCCCGAAGAAAACCTAGGTCTTTGTATTTCAGTTCATTCTGAGATCAAACCTTTTTTTAAAGAAGAGATCAAAACTCATATTCTCAGTATGGATATTTGGGGAACATGAGTACAATTTTTTAATGACTTTCTAGGCTTGAAAGCTTCTCCTGATCTATGTAACCTTCCTTTTCTAAATGAACTCTCAACAGAAGCTTTCTACTCTGCTTCCGAAGAAATTTGGAAAGCTCATGAATAACAGAATTGTGTGAAACTACCATTTTAAGCACAATGCCTGTTAACTGTGGGGAGCAAAAGATGAACTTCTGGATATTTATGAATGATGTAATTTTTTAAATGTGGCATTTAATTAAAGTATTATCATTAACATAACTCAATTAACTGCTTATTACAGGTATTGGAACTAGCAGCCCATGCCTATTTCTCAGAAGTAAGCATTAGCCATATGACATCATTAGCTAATTCCTATTAGTTTTTGTTTTGCAGCCCCGTTTATCCTAGCATGTACCCCGCTCTGTCCCCAACCCGACTCATCTAGGAGGCACAGAAAGTTCTCTGTTACCTCATCTCCTTGGTTGCTCCTCCTCTCCTTCCCTCACCCTCTTATGGCTATTATATATCTTAGGGTTGGCATGCAGAAGTGCACAATTTTTCTTCAAAATGACCCAAAGAGCTCAAAATAAATTAGTTTTGTCTTTCTCCATTGTAAGCCTGCTGCATCTGAGGCTTGTCCTGCCAATAGCAACCCTGGGAAGGAGAGCCCTGGGTCAGTGGAACTGAGGCCTTTCTGAGAGCTCAGCTGTATCCCAAAGGCCTGGGAACAATTTGGGGCAGTTTTGTACAGCACTACACGCATAAATCCTTTACTCGTCAATGACCTCTGTGGAACGGAATGTTAAGATACCTGTCTATTCTTATTTGTTTTTGTACTAGAGAGAGGAGTGATCTGTTGGGGTGGGGGAGGGGCAGAAACTAGGCCAAGTGTTGATAGAACTTGACAAAATGTTGAGTTTTATTGAGCCACTCCCTCTGAATAAATGAGTGAGAGGTAGTAGGAACTTTCCCAGCAGAGGAGCTAGCCTAACCCTTTCAGGTCAGTAGAATAAAGGTTGGATAAGGGTGGTAATTAAGTCGAAGAATGTATCTACGTCCCCCTGCACACGTTTCATGTGTCAAGACAGTTTTCTCTTGTGGATAGGCCCCATCGAGTCTAAATGGTAGAGAATGACAGGACTCTACAGCCATTTTCCCACACCTGTCATGGTTGAGCTTTGGGACTTCGGTTGGTTGGTGTGCTATTTTTAAAAATCCTGTTAAATTTCTCTTAAATGATAGTAAATTTTAAATCACAAACAAATCAGTGCTTTCCTGTCTGATCTGCTCAAATGATTCCATTTTCCTAGAACAAGTTAATTGGTATATACTTTATATAAACATATGTAAAGCAACAAAACTGCGTTAGTCACATTTACAGACATCTGATTTTCGGTATCTTTTCTAATCTGACACACAGTTACCTACTATGGAAAGTCATTGTTCTCAGAATGAGAGTGCTCTGGCCCAAGCCTGAGGCGCATGGTGTGCGTGTGCTCTCGAGTGGAAACACCTTTGTGGTTGTCCTGTTGCTGGGTTGTTTTTGTTTTTGTTTTTGTTTTGTGGAATTGTATCCCACCCCTGCCCCCTTGTGTTTCTGTTTATTAGATGAAGACTAGAATTCTGCCTAACTTCGGATAACATAGTGCTTGTCGTCATGTAAACTGAAAAAACAAAACCAAAACCCCTTCATAAAATGTCTCCCCTCCCAGTTCCCTCTAGCCTGACCCCTAGCATGACTTGTGGGAAGTAACTCCTGTTTTTGCCTGGCATGATTTCTAACTCAACATACATCTCCGCGTGTGAGGTCGTATGAGATGTACTGTGGAATGCTCACGCCGCCTTTGGATTTCCTGGACTAACCACTGCCTTGTCTGCATTTACGCCCAGGTCATACCCCGGCCCTGGCTTGCGCTCCTAACAAAGACGTGGCTGACTGCCTGGCCCTCATTTTGGCTACCATGATGCCTTTTTCTCCTTCCAGTACAATGACGGCTGTCAACTTCGTTTGTTTTAAAAAAGACAATTTGAGCAGGACAACCCTCTCCAATCTGGGTAGCATGGTTAGCCTATGCAGTAACAACGTAGGCTCAGAGGATGGGTACAATGAAAATGACTCTGATTCTGAAACATTTTGACTTTGGACTGTAGAAGCTTTTCCTTGATCACCCATATTGGAAGAAGGGAAAGAAACGTGAATTCCAGGTTTATGTTGTGTTCGAGTATTATTATGGGCCTGGGCTTCCAGAAGCCAGTAGAAAAGGAATTAACCAAACCCAGGGAGGGCAACTAGACTGTAGGGCAAGGCACTCACACAGATGGGCCCTGATTTTTGTTTTCATGTTTTCCTTAGATCTAAGATACTTCTGTGCAAGTCTACCTCTCATTTTAAGTAAGAAGTAAAAAAATGCATTTGACTCTTTTTCTTTTGGCATGATGCAATTGAGAGGGAGCTGTTCTCTAGAAAGAATTTTTTTTTTCATTTACTCACTCAGCAGTGAGTTCTCAGAAGTATCTCAATGTGACATTCATGTCCCCTGGGAGGGGAGGGAAAGGGTGGATAGGAATTGACTCAAACCTCTTCTCACTTTGATGTTTACTTCCTCACTAAAAGCCAAAGGTAAAGGTGTTCATCTTCAGAAATGATGCCTGTAATAATCTTTTTAAGGGAGTTCAAGTATGCACATCCTCTCTATAGTAAGCACTTAAATATCCAGAACTTCTTTCCAAGGATTTTTATGGAAGTTGCCAGATGAATGGAAAAATTCACTAAAAATTGAAGTTGCTTTTTTTCATTTAACACAAATACGGCCCCCAGTACTCCCTGTAACAAGCCTGTGACTAATTTTTCACCTGGCTGATTGA
Source organism: Zalophus californianus (assembly GCF_009762305.2). NCBI lineage: Eukaryota > Metazoa > Chordata > Mammalia > Carnivora > Otariidae > Zalophus > Zalophus californianus. Next base: position 157,257,444 of record NC_045597.1, on the reverse strand, counting down.
ATCCAAATCTGTCTAATAACATTTCAGGTGAAAAGTTGTATTGCACCAGAACTTTGAGACATATGCAAATTTAATATGAGACCACCCTTTATTTATTTATTTGTTAATTCATCCTCAAATCAGAATGCTAACTTTTTAAAAACATCAGAACCAGCAGCATTGTTCATCAGTAGTAAAGTGTTGAATGAGCTTCTCAGTCAAGGTCATGCCAAGTGAGTGGAAGTGTGATGACAAAAGGAAACAAGGTGCAAAGCAGAAGGTAGAAATGGGTGATGTGGAAATTAAAGCCAATTGATAGTCGCTTGATGATCAACTCCACTTAGTGAATACTGTGTCTACTCCCTCTGCCAAAGCTTCTAGGTCAAATGGACCCCGTTCTGCACCTGGAATAGCTGTACAAAAAGAAGAATGAGACTCTTTAAACATTATGCACATACATACACACACGTGTGTGTGTGTATATATATATATATATATATATGTCTGTAGTTCATCAACCAGCTATACATGAGGACCAAAATGCTTCAGTCTAGAATGGAAGAATTTAAATTTCTTTCCTTCAAAATGGAAGTGAGAACTGAAGTAGCTTTTCTATGGAGTTAAAATGTAATCTTTTTGTGCAACAGTCTTTGTTGTGTTTTATATTTCTTATGACACAGATTTCTAGTTGATGGCATAACATTTGTAACATGACATGTTGACCAAGACTTATTTTGTTGCCAAACTAGAGAAAATGTTCATATACTTTTGATGTAAATGTGTTTGTATTTATTTGAAATGAAACAAAGGCCGAGGAAACATCCATTGTTTGTTCTCTGTTTTAAGTGCTGTGTGTCTTACTTGGAATAACACAAAAGCAGAAAAGCACGCAGGACCCTCACCGGGCTAGCTGGCCGTCCTGGGGCCAAGCCCAGCATTTCCACTGCTAAGGTTCCCAGCTGACCCTCAGGTTCTTCCACGTCGCTTGGAGAGGGGTACAACATCCCTTACTCAGCCCCGGTCTGTAGCCAGCCTGGAGAGCTTAGGGGACACTGCCGTCCTTATGCTCTTCTGCAGGATGAGAACTGAGGTATGTGGTGGGTCATATGCACAAAGGTGGCCCAAAGAAATTTGCAGAAATTACAGAAATTACTCTGAAGGCACTGAAAACCTCATGGTCCCAGTAAACGAGTGGGAAATGATGTCAGTGTGTGAGCACATGTACCAGGAGAGGAAATAGAAATCACCAGCTCAAGTGCTGTTTTCCACTTGAGGAAGAAACAGGAGAGAAACATGTTGTCAGGACTCCGGCATTTTATAATCAGCTACATTTTCAACCCTGGAAATTTCTATTTTATAGTGTATGTGAGATATTTTTAAAACAGTGTTCTATCATATCTGGATCAAATACACATGCTGTATTATATTTTTCGTCTAACTGTAAGAGACTTTAATCTTAACTCTTTTAATAGCCTGATTTAATTAAAAACACGTTGGGTTCTTCACAAATGAGAACTTGTTCAAAGGAATTACAGAATTGGTAATAATTTCACTGGAAATTTTCGACACCACCAACATTGTTTTTTAAATTCTTGGTGTTGTGTTCCCCTTCCTTCCTCTGTCCTTTTTGTTTATTTGGAGAAGATGAATTTTTAAAAAGTAGATAAATTGCTAATGAGCAATAACGACCTTATCTTTACCAAAACACTGAAAAGCAAGGGAGATCCAATGCTAAAAAAGCACGATATACTGTGGTGTCTTTTTCTAGAAGTGAATGGAAATCTTGCTCCATTGGCGTGTAAAGCAGGAAATGAAATGCCCGCTTGTAATGGTGAAGCAGCGTTCACATTTTTCCTGTAGAGTAGCACAGAGAACAAGGAAGGTGACAGCAAAGCAGTGCCGGCCATGGGACATTTCTCTCCACGTAGCTGCATTTTGACTTTCCCCCACTGTCTACCTGATAGAAAGAAGGAGGACAAAGGAACAAAATGAAATCACACTCGCTGTGAATTGTTCATGGAATCAAATCTCTCTCCCACCCTCTCGCTGTTTCTCCATTCCCCAAGACCAAATTTTTTCCTTTAGGAAATGACTTCAAAAACTATCAGTTCTGTGTGTTTTAAGTACATCTCTTAGAAATAGAACTAGATTTGCAGTGTAGCTTTCTAAGCAAAAAAAACAAACAACAAACAAAAAATATTGTGCTTTTAACTGAGTCTTGATTGTTTAGTGCTTTTACCTAACTGTGTTATTTTTAGACTGTATTTTAACCGTAGCCACAGGGATCATGTTTCATCACACTTACCTATTCGCCGTGTCTGCCTATCCTTGGTAAATACATTACTATCTCCAAATTGCCTAAAATCTGCTCTGATTCTACAGTAAAAAGCTCAGGGGATTTCTATTTATCACTACTACAAGGGCACCATGGTATGTTTTGGTACTTTAGGCAGTAAACAGCTGCTTGATTTTTTTTTTATTTTATTATAAAATTAGAAAAAGAACATCAAATGGATTTGCTGCACTATTCTTTGTACTGTTGAGCAACCTGGTTTGCTTATCTGTTGCGTTGGTTGAAGAACTCATCCCTTTTTTTGTCTTGTAATATGAAGTTAGAGTGCCTTTTTATATTTGTATATTCTGAAGATGTTCTGTGAAATGTTTTGTATTTTTTTCATTTGAGTGTTATCAGAGCAATATAATACCAGTGAGTTTTCATTTCAGCCTTTCTTTGAATGTATAGTGTCTTTTTTTCCTATTTCCCCTTTACCTGCTTTGAAATGAAAATGAAAATGCCGAAGTTTTCTATAGGAATTATGTTCAATTTTGCAGTGCTAAAATGCTTTCTTCTTACAAAACTGTAAACCATAGGTCAATGTTATAGGGGAAAAGCGTTTTAAGATAGTGACAATCTGAGTGTGTGTAAAAATGTAATTCTATGCGTTTCTTATGCAGTGATCTAAAAATTCAATGCAAATACCTTTTGTTTGGTAGTTTTGTCTACATATTTTATGCTTTAGCATGTGCAATATATCTTTGCAAAGCACGATGATACAAATCTGGTGCCAGTGTTATATTTTGCATAACATATTTGTAACAGCATAAAATACTGTTTGATGCTTTCAGTGGGATTTTGTCTGTAATGTTTTCTTATGTAAATTGGAGTTGAATGACTCTGGTAAATGTCATGACTGTAAAAATGAGAAAAATGACTTTCAGTTCGGTGAATGACTTTGAACCAATCTGAATCTTTTCAAGCACAGTTTAATACTTTTTCAACTACTGAATGCTAATAATGTAATGAAGTACTTAACTGTAATATACTATAGAAATGCATTCAGATGGTTATTTTTACAAATAAAAACGGTACAAATATTGTTGCAATTTGTGTTTGTCTTTAATTTTTCTGATTTATGCTATTTTACCGGTTATTCTGCTCATTTAAATCTTTGTCCCCACCAAAGTCAAATTGACCTTACATTAATACTCAAGGTAGAAGAATATTTCCAGATTTGCTCTTTCTGTTTGTAACATCACAATTGGGGAGGGGGTAAGTCAAACATGTATGTTTGTGTATGTTGTACTTATTAATGCCTCCAATTTTTTCTGGAAGGGATTTGAGCTGGCCTGCAACAGAGGGCACATGATAAACTAGAAGTAGAAAAATGAGGACAGGGAAAAGAATACAAATATGGGAACCATAATATTTAATAGAGTGGCTATGACTGAACGTGAGTTTGCTTCAGCTCCCTTGTAATCACGGTGAGGGGGGAGACGTGGCTTATTGTGGAGATCACATATATCAGAAAGGAGGAAGCCCACCAGGTCCTCAAAATGGTGGAATCAACCACACTTCTTTTTGTGGCTGCCACCAAGACCCTGCAACTGCTTCGTAACAACGCAAGGCCCCACCTCTCTGCACTATTCTTACACGTATCTGTAGAATTTCCTCTGTCTCACCCTTCCTAATTTCTCCCCTTAAGTAATAATTTCAGGGACAGTCCCTGGAAGCATTAAGGAACAAATTCCCAGTGACACCCTTTCCAGCTTTTGGGGTGGGGCCCTCCGGAGTTCCTCAAAGCACAGTGTCGTAGAATGCTAGCAGTTCTTGCTAAGTCTAGCCAACCCCATCACCATCTTCTTCATGAAGTGACGGAATCCCAGAGAAATTATATAATTTGCTCAAATGTGTATAATTGACAATCTCAATGCACAACCTGTGCCTATATGTTCTTTCTTTTATGCCATCCTGGCAATAATGTTTTGCAGTTGTTGGGGTTTTTTCCTGCTAGAGTTGTTCAGAGAGGTTTTGCACTTTGCAATATCTCACTCCTTATTCAAATATACAGATGTGAGTGCTTTTCATTCTTGAAGACTGTAAAGCATGAATCATACCACAGGTGGGTGCTTCCAGTAGTTTAAAGCTAAGTGGCTGCACTAACGTCGTGTAACAAATTACCCCCGAACTTAGTGGCTTAAAACAACAAATGTTTATTATCTCACAGTTTCTGAGAGTCTGGAGTCCAGGCATGGTTGAGTTGGGTCTTCTGCCACAGAGTCCCTCATGGGCTGTAATCCTGGTGTTAGCCAGGGAAAGATCCGTTTCTAAGCTCACTCATATGGTTGTTGGCAGATTCTTCATGGGTTGTTGGACTGAGGGCTCTAGTGCCTTGGGCTGTTAGCTGCCTTCACTTCCATGCCAAATGGGCCATTCCAAAAAAGGGCAGCTCACAACATGGCAGCTTACCTCATGAGAGTTAGCAAGCTAAGAAAAGCCAGAAAGTGCAAGACAGACATGACAGCTTTTAAACTGAATACTGAAGTGTCATTCCATCATTTTTCCCATATTTTATTCATAAGAAGCAAATCACTAGATTTGTTCCATATTCAGGGGAAGGGTTATTACCAAAGACTGTGACGACCAGGAGGCAGGAATCACTGGGAACTATTTGGGAAGCAGTTTATCACACCAGATCTATCACAGTGTCCTTCCAGAGTATAGCATCCTCCTGGGATAACTTATTGCTTGCTTCTTTCCTTGCTAAGGAAATTGTTTACTTTACCTTTTTGTTTACTGTACTTCCTAAATTCAAGAAAAACGTAGGGATCCCCTCATTTCACTTGTGCTCTCACAAGCAAGCAGAAAGAGGATAATGGCCTCCAATGCAGTAGTTCTGTTGTTGAACATTGGTGTGGGTACTTTGTCTCCGAACTGCTTTTCAAAGGATCCTTCTCTCTAATTCCATTCAGTAGGTTTAGATCCCCATACGACTATCCCTCACTTAACACACTTCATGTGTTCCAGAATCAGCTTGCAAGGCACAAAGGCATTAAGCTAAAAGGCTATTAACATAACATAAAAATATTGTAAGTAAAAGCGCTAAGTGAATTGTCTCTAGCAAATTTCATGCTAAAGATACATTTGCTGTAAAATACGAAGCAGCCAAGATAATGGCTGTGCCATTCATTAATTTTCGAGCACTCCAGGGGGTGATTGGAAACGTAAGCCTTTGCAACTGGCCCAGTGACTGGTGGGTGGGAGGGTTTGCTACTAGCATTTACCGTACTAGCATTTACTAGGCCAGGGATACCCGATGTCCCACCAAGGCCAGCGTAGGACTACCCCACCCTCAATGCCCATGCGCCCCCACCTCACTGCTCATCTGCCTCCTCACCTCTTGTTTCTGAATCATTTTTCCATCAATTAATTATTTGTGAAGCTAGCCATATTTTTACATCTATTTTCACAGGAATTGCATAAACAGGCTCTAAGCTTAAAAAGAATTTCAGAAGCAATGACCAAGAATGGTCCCTGATTGTTTTTCCAGAAAAGATCACACGCAGGTGAGTGGAAAAGGGAAAGCTACTGCACAGATTTGAGACAAAGATTTAATTCTTTTGTTATTAAATACACAAATGCACATATGCAGATGTACATTCCTTGTCTTACCAGGGGATGATTGTGTCTACTTCGGGCGGAGGGGGGGTGGACCCTGTTCACAAAGATGGGGTGCTTGGCCCACAGTCACATAGCAAGATCTGGCAATAAAGCATTATTGTCTCACGTGGTTCCCTGGGCACTGGTAGACACAATTTCTAGGATTCTATTTTTGCCTTTGTGGCTACCGCCACACAGATAAGTGACAGTTTAATGAAGTAAACTTAAATTCTAGAAGAATTTTATAATTTTCAAAAGTAAAAATGTTGAAGCAGTACTTAGAGCACACAAAACTTACCCATGTTTATATTCATTTGAAAGCACACAGCAGGTTTGAGAACTTGAATAACTCATCTTTCTTATAGTTGTGTTTGCTAAGAATTACAAAATCTAGGCTCAGATCTTAATGACAAGAAGTTGCCAACCATATAAAGATCAGAGGAAAGGGAACAGTCAGTGCCAACACCCAAAGGCAGAAATGAGCTTGGCATGTTCCAGGGACAGAAATGGGGCCCGTATGGCTGGAGACGGGGAGGGGAGGGGAGGGTGGCAGGAGATAAGATCAAGAGCAATCTGAGGCCAGTTCTTATTAGATTTTATGAGCCAGGAGAAGTAGTTTCTATTTTATTCTGAACGTGATAAAAATCCACCAGAGAAATTTTAAGCAGAAAAAGGGCTGTGGTCCTATTTCATTTTTAAGAGATCACTCTGGCTGCTGTAGGGAGGTAAGAGAGGAATCTTACTGACCCGTTCAGTGGCCATTGCAATGGTATCGACAAGTAAACATGATGGCTTGGATTGGTGTGACAACAAGAGAAATGGAGAGAATGTGGCAATCTTGGGGTATTTTTGAAAGTAGTGTCGGCTAAACTTGCTGATGGTTTGATGTCAAGTAAACAGTCTAGAGTTTGGCAGAGAAGCTGGGGTTGAGGTCATATGAAATTATAGATGACCATGGGATATTGCCTTGGGAGTAATAGAGAGAAGAATGCTGAATCACGGACACACCAACATTTAGAGGTCGGGAAGAGGAGAGGACCTAGCAGAGACTATCAAGAAGGAGTGGCCAGTGAGGAAGGAGGGAATGTAAGAGAACAAGGTATCTCTGAAACCTGGAAAAGAATGTCATGGAAAAAGGAGTGTCAGTCGTATCTACTGTCTTAATCGCTCCTGCGAGGTCAAATAAGGTATGACAGAGTGGCATTGGATTTAGCTACACAAAATTTATTAGTGACCTTTGCAAGAGCAGATGCATCAGAGTGGTGGGGGCAACAATCCAGAGGACAGATTGAGGAGAGAAAAAAAGCAGAGAAGCTGAGGGGGGGAAGAAAAGGCAATAGCTGAAGGACGCTATGGAGACCAGAGAGGGTATGTGTTTTTTAAGACAGGAGATGTTTTATCATGTTGATGCTGAGGGAGTGTCTGTGAGAGAGCAAGAGGAAGGTTTGAGAAGTGATGGGACAGTAATTTTGGAAGGAACATTTTAGAGCAGCAAAGGAGGGTTGCTGAGTAAGACTTAGTACATCTGAGATTTATGACCATTAATTTAAAGATTTTTTTTTTATTTATTTATTTGAGAGAGAGAGAATGAGAGATAGAGAGCACGAGAGGGAAGAGGGTCAGAGGGAGAAGCAGACTCCCCGCTGAGCAGGGAGCCTGAAGCGGGACTCGATCCCAGGACTCCAGGATCATGACCCGAGCCGAAGGCAGTCGCTTAACCAACTGAGCCACCCAGGCGCCCTATGACCATTAATTTAAATGATGCCAGTCATCCTGGTGGGCTTTTTCATCAGATGTTTGGGTACAGGCATAGAGTAAGTAGACAGTGGGATTTAAACAGGGATAGAGCTTTGCCAGGTAAGTCCAAGGGGAGCTATGGAACTATGTGGTGCTTTCAACAGACAAGATTATATAGATTATGGATTCTAAACTGGGTAAGGAAGGAACTGAAGACATGAGTGAGGTGACGGAGAGTGAAAAAGTGGTATAGTTACTGAACTGAACGTCTTGGCAAGATGGAAGAACCACTGAGTTGCGGCATCAGAGTTGATAAGCCAAACCTGGGGTGCCTGAGGTCGAGCTCTCAGAGGAGAGACACTTCTGATGTTGACAAAGCCAAGGAGTGGGTGGTTGAGGATGATTGAAGGAAAAAGCATTGGAGGTGAGGAAGTAAAAACTGAGGAGGCCGACATAACAAAGGGCCCAAAGTTTAACATAGTATTTGAGTAAAATTGATGGGGAAATGTGGCCATTTCAAAACATCTATTACTCAGGTAGTTTACTTTAAGTAGATGCAGACTCAAACCTGGTTTATTATCAGACTGAGGTTTGGTTCCAGGATTAGGATGAAGCTTTTAAAGAAGTAAGAATGATCAAGTGCATTTCTGTTCAAACAAACAAACAAGGAAAAACCCCAACCGGACCTTGATTATAATACAGTGACAGCTTTTATGACCATATGGTTTAACCTAAATGTGTTTCTGAGGCTCTCCAGAAAACATGACAGATGGTTAAGACCTGCAGAATGAACAAAAGGAGTGTTTGGGTCAGACAAACATCTTCGTGATGATAACAGTGAAAAACTGAATACTTCCCAGTGAGCCTTCCATGGAAAACAAAAGACTAAAATCATTGGAATTCTGTCTTGCTTTTTAAGTGAAAAGCAAATTTGCCTTAAGATATTAACTTTTCCTGAAAAATCTCAATTTTTAACTAAAAAGATAGGAAGCTAATTTGTGTTTATAATTCCCTTTTGAATTTCTTTTTTAGAAATGATTTCCCCATTTCTAAGTCCATGCCGTGTCTCTATTTTACTTTGTTTTTCAGTCTTGAGTTTACCCTTGCTATTTCATTATTACTTAAAATCTATGAAAATTTTATTAGAGGAATGTTACTTAATGACTGATTTTCTGCTTAACTTCATTCACAAGGGTCTACCCATTAGCATGTGAATGTTGATTAGGCTGCTGGGCCAATTTCCTTTTGGCATCAGTGCTAACGAAGCTGATAAAGGGTTCAGTTGGTACCATCTGGGAGTTTGCTTTGTGATGTCACAGCTGACACTAGAAATTAGATTGAGAAAACGAATTAATTTCCCACAATCTATTTTAGATATGGAGAAAGAAGAGCCTTTCAGGGTGCTAACAATATTTCTTAGAGATAAGAACATATTTTTCTAACAATATCTCATAGAGATAAGAACATATTTTCTAGTGTATACTAATGATCCATCCTCATTTTTCTTGCTGCCAGCCTTGTGATCTGATAGTGACCTGGATGGGGAACAGAGGACCTTCTTATTAAGCTGTTGGTTGTGACCAGAACACCAAATAAAAATCATCTTACTGCATTAGTCAAGCTATTTTTCCAATTGGAAGGAAGAATAAAAATAGCCTATCTGCACTGAATGCTTATTGTGTGCCAGGCACTGCTGTGAGTGTTTTACATGTATCAACCCATTTCATCCTTGCAACATCCCTAGCAGGTAGATGTTATTTATTATCCCTTGCCAAAACACACAGTAACCAATGGCAGATCTGGGATTCAAACCTAATCAGGTGACTCTAAGTTCATAATCTTACCATGCTATTTATATTGGGAGGAAAACAAACTGCTTGATATCAATTTTTCTTTTCTGGTAGGCTTTTTATTTTTTTTTAATACTATGCAGTCTTTCTTCTGTGACAGTAAATATGGTATGCAACAGGGTTGGTAAACTATGGTCCATGGTCCAAAACCAGCAGCCACTTTTTTTTTCAATAGCAGCTTTACTGAAATTTAATTGACATACCATAAAATCTACCCTTCTAAAGTATAAAATCCAACAGTTTTTAGTGATTTCAAAAAGAATGGATAAAGAAGATGTAGTTCATATGTACAATGGGATATTACTCAGCCATCAGAAAGGATGAATACCTACCATTTACATCGACATGGTTGGAACTGGAGGGTATTATGCTAAGTAAAATAACTCAGTCAGAGAAAGACAATTATCATATGGTTTCACTCAAAGGTGGGACATAAGCAATAGCACAGATGACCATAGTGGAAGGGAGAGAAAACCGAACAGGAAGAAATCAGAGAGGGAGAAAAACCATGAGAGACTCTGGACTTCAGGAAATAAACCGAGGGTTACAGAAGGGAGGGGGGTGGGGAGATAGGTTAACTGGGTGATGGGTATTAAGGAGGGCATGTGTGGTGATGAGCACTGGGTGTTGTATGCAACTAATGAATCATTGAACATTATATCAAAAACTAATGATGTACTATATGTTGGCTAATTGAATGTAAATTTTAAAAAATAGAATAAAAAAATAAAGAAACAGACCTTTCTACTTAACAAACAACAAAGAAAGTTATGTAACCAGCACCACTATCTAATTTCTGTAAATTTGCACCACCCAAAAAAGAAACCCCATATCCATTAACAGTCATTCCCCATTTCCCCCTTCTCCATTTCCCTTGCAACCATTTATCTACTTCCTGTCTTTATGAATTTGTCTATTCTGGATGTTCTGTATAAATGAAATAATACAATATATGGTCTTTGAGACTGGCTTCTTAGTATGAAGCTTTCAAGGTTTATCCATGTTTTTGCACGTATCATTACTTCATTCCTTTTAATAGCCAAATAAATTGATTTGATTGTATGGATATACCACATTTTGTTTATCCATTCATCAGCTGATGACTTTTAAGTTGTTTCTATTTTTCAGCTATTATGAATAATGCTGCTATGAACATTTGTGTACAGATTTTTGTATGAACTTGTGTTTCAGTTTTCTTATATATTAACTTAGAAGTGGAATTGCTGAAATTGCTGGGTAACTCTAGATTTATATTTTGAGGAACTGCCAAAATGTTTCACAGCAACTGCCAGACATTCCAATCAGCAATATATGAGTTTCAATTTCTCCAAATACTTGCCAACACTTCTTATTCCCCATTTATTTTTATTATGGCCATCCTAGTGGATGTGAAATGGTATCTCATTGTGGTTTTGATTTGCATTTCTGGTTCATTACTAATAATGTCGAGCATTATTCCTTGTGCTTATTGGTTATTTGTAAATCTTCTTTGGAGAAATGTCTATTCAATCCTTTGCCCATTTTAAAGTTGAGTTATTTATTTGTTATTGTTGAGTTGTAAAAATTCTTTACATATCCTGGATACAAGTCCCTTATCAGATATAGGATTTGCAAATATTTTTTTCTGTTATTCTATTGGTTGTTTTTTTACTTTCTTGATAGTGTCCTTTGAGACACCAAAGTTGTACTTTTGGTGTCATATCTTAAAAAAAAAAAAAAACCTACTGTTTAATTCAAAGTTATAAAGATTTACTCTTATGTTTTCTTTTAGAAGTTTTATAGGTATAGGGGTGCCTGGGTGGCACAGTCCACTGAGTGTTTGACTCTTGGTTTCAGCTCAGATCATGATCTCATGGTCATGAGATGGAACCCTGAGACAGGCTCCACACTCAGCGTGGAGTCTGCTTGAGATTCTCTCTCTCTCCCTTTGCCCTTCCCACTCATACTCTCTTTCTCTCTCTCTCTCTCTCTCTCTCAAATAAATATATAAATCTTAAAAAAGTTTTATAGGTATAGCTGTTACATTTAGAATCTTTAAGTCATTTTGAGGAGTATTGCCAAGTTTACTATATTAAGTTTTCTGGTCCATGAACATGGAATGTCTTTCCACTTATTTAGGTCCTTCTTTTGGCTGTGTTTGGTAGTTTTCACTGTGCAGGTTTTACAATTCTTTTGTTAAATTTATTCCTAAGTATTTTATTCCTTTTGATGCTACTGTTAAGGGAATTATTTTCTTAATTTCATTTTCAGATTTTTCATTGCTAATATATAGAAATACAGTTGATTTCTAAAAATTGATCTTGTATCCTACAAACTTGCTGAACTCATTTATCAGTTCTAATAGTTTTTTAGTGGATTCCTTAGGATTTTCTATATATAACATCATGTCATCTGAAAATGGAGATTGTTTCACTTCCTCCTTTTCTATCTGGACACTTTTTGTTACTTTTTCTTCCCTAATTATCCTGGCTAGAATCTCCAGTATAATGTTGAATAGAAGTGGTGAGAGTAAACATCATTATTTTGTTCCTGATCTTAGAGGAAAAGAATCCAGTCTTCATTATTAATTATATGTTAGTTGTGGGTTTTTCACAGATGCCCCTTATCAGTTTGAGGAAGTTTCCTTCTATTTCTAGTTTGTTGAGTTTTTTAAGTTATGAAGTGGGGTTGGATTTTGCCAAATGCTTTTCTTCATCTTTTGAGATGACTGATCATGTGATTTTGTCCTTTGTCCTTTATTCTATTAATATGATATATTACATTCTTTTTTTTTATGTTGCATCAACTTGGATACGTGAGATAAATCTCACTTAGTAATGGTATATAATCCCTTTTATATATTGTTAGATTCTATTTCTCCCTGTCTAACCTTGGCAGGGGTCAGGGGATGTGGGGAACCAAGGCCTCTGGTTTCATTAGTCACTGGGGTTTCCTAGATCACATCCCCCACAGTACATGTAGAATTCCTGATTTTATCAGGGAAGCCAGGAGGGAAGATGTCAAAGAAGGACTGGCTCGAGCATCAAGGCCAACCCCACACTGTAGGAAATCTGGGGGTGAATCACCAACCATTTCCTTGCATCTCATTTCTCACCTGTGCAATTTCTGTTTACAGTAGAATGGACAGATAAAAGTTTAATATAATATAATAACTTTTATAAATTAATAATAAAAACACAGAAAACAATTTAAAAATAGGGAAAGAATATAAATCAATAATTTACAAAAAGTGAAGTCAAATATTTAATAAGTATATCTTTTTAAATCTCAGCATCACTAGTAATAAGGGAAATCCAAATTAAAGCAAGTGGTATATTATTTTTTACTCAGAAGATTGACAGTAATTTTTTTAAAAAACAGTGATACCACATAGTGCTGGCCAACAAACAGGAACTCCCCTTCAGTGATAGTAGGTATGAGAATTGCTACAATAGGACGATACTGTATTTCATTCATCAAATCTAAGATGGCAATTTTAAGATTGTCTTGTCCGTTTAGGCTGCTATAACAAAAATAGCATAGACTGGGTGGCTTGAACAGCAAACGTTTGTTTCTCAGTTTTGGAGCTGGGAATTCCAAGATAAGGTGCCATAGATTAGGTGTCTGGTAAGAGCCTGTTTCCTGTTTCACAGTCAGTCATCTTCTCTTTGTATCCTCACATGGTGGAGGGGTGGGAGAGCTCTCTGGGGCCTCTTTTACAAGTCCCATTCAGGAGGGCTCCACCACGGGAACTAATCATCTCCCAAAGGCCCTACTTCCTTAATACCATCACATTGGGGATTAGGTTGCAACATATGAATTTTGGACAGACACAAACATTCAGTCTATAGCAAAGATGTACCATTATTTTCTCAAATGAAGAAAAAAACCTGCCAGTTAAACAATAATACAATACTTTTTTCTCTTTGATTATAAGATGCATCCCAACTTTTGGGACATTAAATGTGAATGATAAAATATGGCACATAATAATATCCACTAAAATTAGAATTACACATACCCTTTCACCAAGCAATCCTACTTTGGGGAATCAATGCTACAGAGATAAAATTACAGTTAAGCAAGGGTGATATTAAAATATTTAACAGCCAATATGGCACAGATACCTACCAGTCAGAACAGACACTAATCAAAATAGACACCAACAAACAGGCCTGCCTCTAACATTCTCAGGTCCTGGGCAAGAGTATAAATGGAGGCTTTTATACCAGATGTTTAAATACTTAAAAGTGAAAAAAAAAATCAGGCTAAAAAACCAGTAAATAAAATATGTTTTATCACCATACTTTGACAAATATGCCTCATGACAATCTAGAAGAACTGGTTCAGATGCAAAATTATTGCCCTCCTTGGAGTTCTGTCAGACCATAGTAGCACAGGGAAGGTAGCCTCCCATCTTCAGTCTGTGGCTCATGACTCACCACAGTTTCTTCCTACCTACAGCCTGATTCTCACAGAGAGGAGTCTTGAATACACATATGGACACCCTAGCCTGCATGACCAAGCTCTGTTTATACCCTCAGCCCCTTGGCTACCCCTCAGGCCTCTGGATGTTTGCAATGGTGGCATAAGTTACCCTCAAGAGGATGGACCAAAGAAAATGACCCATGTAACCCTGTTATTAGGATCAAGACGTTTGAGTAGGGAATTTCAGCATCTTGGATATCCAAATAGTCTAAAAGAAGGTCATAGATTACAACTGGGCACATCCCCTTTGGCCCACAAACTCCTTGCCGCATGGGGAGGAACACAACTGAAGGAGGACCAGAGCAATTGCCTTCCGGTATGGGGCACAGGTCTAAGGATATTACTGCTGGCCAGTATACTTTCCTGGCAACTACAAGTTGAATATTAGTCCTTCAGAAAAGCAGTGACATAAATGCCAAAATGTTTATTGCATTTTTTAAAAGATTTTATTTTTAACTAATCTCTACACCCAATGTAGGGCTCAAACTGACAACCCCAAGATCAAGAGTCCCATGTCCTACCGGCTGAGCCAGACAGGTGCCCCTGTTTATTGCATTTTTTTGTTAGTGGGAAAGAAAAAACTGGAGACAATTTGAATGTCATTCTGTTATATCCCTACTATGGAATGATATGAAGCTATTAAAAATAATGAATGTGGTTAAGAAGTATTAAGTATGGTTAAAAAAGACAAGTTTCAGTGAAATGTTTATAGTTACAATCCCAAACATCAATGAAAAATCCATATTTATGCTTATAGGCATCTATTTGCTGCATGATCATGGATAAAGATATGACAGGACTTACCCTATAATTTTATAGGAGGAGGGTGTAAGGGAGTGGTGAAATTGTAGTTAAATGGGAAAATGTGCCTGGCACAATGTTAAGTGAAAATATAAAATGTAGAATATAAAATTGTTTTATATCACAAAAATAAAAATTTAATATGTTTATGAATAAAGACTAGAATGTAACATAGACAAATTAAAACAGTGTTTTTATTATGTGACAGAATTGTGGGCAACTTTTATCTGAATTTATGTTCATGTTTATGTTTATTATTTCTGCAGTAAAGTTTTTAAAAAGAAAAGAGGCTGGAATGCATAAACAGGAACTGGGAGGTAAATCAGTCCTTCTATTTAGTTTGTAGGTTAATACTATTCATTAGAACTAGTTCCAAGCTCCATAGTTAGAGAGGAATGAGGAAAACTTGGTGATGCTCCAGCAAAAAACCACGGATATATTAAGAATTGAAGAACACATCCTTTTTGAAAGAGTAAAAGGAACTGAACTTAAATAGCTTAAAGTTTCCTTGAACAGTTAAAAATATGGAGATTTGAGTCAATAATTTCTCATATCCTTCCAGCTCTAACAATTTTTTGTTCTTAGACTAGATCCGTTAGTCAACAGAGTATCTGCCAACCGCCTGCAGCATCCGAAGGGGAACTAGGCATTTGCACATGCAAGAAATAAACATGATTGGGGGCTGACTGCACCGTTAGTCCTTCCACCAGAAGAATTTCTTCCAGAAGAGATTAAGATGTGCTCTTCCTCTTCTCAGCAAGAAAATAAATGGGATTTAACTGCAGCATGACAGATTCAGGATCATGAAAAATTACTGGAGAAAATGTTGAGTTAATATAGAAGTGGTTGATACAAGACCGATTGTAAAGTTCCTTTACTGGAGACTTTCAAAATTAAAGTTGTCACTCATAATTAGGGGATGGTGTTAAAGAGATGTCAGTTGGCCAATGTGCTCCATGGCTCAGAGCTCTTACAAGCACTACATATTAAGCTATCTCTACCAGCTTGTTGTTTCATCAATAGTCAAAACACATTTCCTCCCTCCCTTGAACAACCTGTGGTAGCTATTATATTCAATAGCATCAAAATTCATCCTGTGTCCCCAGGCTGAAAGACCAGACAGACATCCTAGACTCCTCCCTCTCCTTTGCTGTAATCACCCAATGGGTTACGAAGTCCTGTTTCTTTTGTGACTTTTTCTTTCTTTCTTTTTAAGTTGGCTCCACGCCCAGTGTGGAGCCTAACACAGGGCTTGAACTCACAACACTGAGATCAAGACCTGAGGAGAGACTGAGTCAGATGCTTAACCAACTGAGCCACCCAGGCGCCCCTCCGTTGGTGCCTTCTAAATGTCTTTTGGATCAATGACCTCATTTCCTTATCCCCTAACCCCAGACCCTCATCGTAGGATACTGAGGTTACTGCAATAGCATCCTAATAATCTCCTTGCCTGCAGTCTTGCCCTACTTCAATCTTTTTTCAAAATTGCTGCCAAAACCTGTATGCTTTAAAAGTTAAGCTCTTTGGCCTGAAAAGCCTGCCCATCTCTTCATCTTCATTTCCCATGACTTGTACCACTCACCCACCCTAAACTATAGACATTTTAGAAAGGACTGACGTCCTCCCTTTATATGTATCTATCCTCCTGCCTAGAACACACTTCCCCTTTCACGTCTGTTGAACTCAACTCTCCAAACCTAGGTCAAATGTCACTTCTCAAGTGTTTCCTAAAGTCCTACCTAAACAAAAGGCAGAAATAATTGTTTCCTTCTCTGTGTTTCCAAGGCACCGTGCATATGCCAGTAGCAAAGGTGATTATATCACTTACCGTTGTAATTATTTGATTATATATGTGATGAAGATGAAATATTCTTGTGTCTATGCTCCTCAGGCCCCATCTCCTCCCTGTCACATGCCAAAGGACAGTTTGTGTTGGCCTAATTCTGGATCTTTTCTAGGTGGTTTAAAAATAGGCATGGAAAGGGTTTGGGAGGATTAGCATATGAGAGCCTCTGGGGTAATCAAAATCTCTAAATATGGGGAACTGAATCAGGACCGTTAGTATTCTTTGAGAAACATAAATAAATATGAAATATATGTTTCTTTACTTCTCGGAAATTAGACTGTGTTTCTCACACAGAGATAGGCCTCAGAGAGCCCTGGGATTTACTTAGGTTACACATAGATCTGTTGCCTCCTTTTCTACTTCATGTCTATTTCTCCAGTACCTCAGACAGTGCCTGCATGACTTAATAAGTGAATGTATGAATGTGTAGGAGTATGCCATGTTTGGCCCCTTCCAATAAAACGTCCCAGTTTTCCAAATTAGCATTAATGAACATTTCCAGATGGTGTCACTTTGCTTATGCTCAAACACTAGAGGTCCTTGAGGCCAGGCCAACAGCTGAGAGGAGTGCCCACAGGTTGGAACATAAGCAGAGGGGCCTGCCGGATGGAAGGCCAAATCAAAGTGAGGAAAATGTGGCGGTGGTCAAGATAATAGCTATTTATGTGATGCCAAGAGAAAGGCAAAACAGAGGCTTAAGAGTAACACAAGCTGTGAGATCAGTGGCCAGGACAGTCGAAAGGATGATGTCCAAGTTCAAGGTGCCAAATGAATGAGATATGTTCAGAGATCTGAGAAGGGGAAATTTGTCAGAATGGGTCTTTGATTGGGCAGGTGCAGCTGTTTAAAGACACTGGAAGGGCACCTGGGGGGCTCAGTCGTTTAATCATCTGCCTTCAGCTCAGGTCATGATCCCGGGGTCCTGGAATGGAGCCCCGATTTGGGCTCCTTGCTCAGCGGGGAGTCTGCTTCTCTCTCTCTCTCCCTCTGCCCCTTCCCCTCCCATGCTCTCTCTCAAATAAAGAAATAAAATCTTTAAAAAAATTAAAGACACTGGAACGCGTTATGCATCGTCTTCCTTCATACTTCCTCCCCCACTAAGCAGGGCAGTCTACAGTACATAGTGGGTGAAACTGCTCGGTGCCCTAGGATAAATCATGCTTGTATCCTGGTATTGTACTTGGTCACTGTATTCTACACAGTCACACACTTGCAGAAAAAAATAATGATGCAATGAAAGTTATCTCTGATGTAAGACACAAGCTCCCTGGTTTTCCACTTTCCCAGCCACCTGCCCTTTGTGGGACCAGTTCCCGCAACAATTTCAGTAGGAACCTTAAAGAAAATTAAATGTTCTCAGTCAACGAACTCCATTTCTACATTTGGTCTTCTCTATTCTTCCATTGTTACTTTTCCTCTTGGGATAATTCTTTTACACTGCTACTGACTTGATGTAGGAAACAACATAAAACTGTAAGAATTATTTTTCAGATTCCTTAATCTCAACACTTTTTATCTATTAAATTTTTTTTCAATATAGATAATTCTATTGTGGGATCAGCTTTTGTTGCCATTGCATAGAATGGAGTCCTATATTGTTTATTGCATATAGTTACTTTTGTAGTTTTTAAAGATCTAATTTTTACCAATCTAAATCAGGCACTGGTATCATGTTTCAGCAATTTTTTTTTCTAGAACACTCTCCATCCCCCACTTTGAGAAAATTAACATAATTGCACATTTTCTTTGTCTTTCCTGTCTCTTTTTTTAAACCACAACCCAGGCTGTTAACCCTTCAGGACCCAAGAACAGAGGTCAGCTGCCTCACGGGAGCCCTGAGGAAGCAGTTAGGAATCAGAATGTGCTTTATCCCAGCCACTGAATGCAAAGGGTTACACTCCGTTGGAAGCTGCAGGGGCTGCTGTGGTGGTGGTGGTGTTGGTGGCCTGGTGGGCGGAAGGGAGAGGTTTTCCTCACCCTACTTGGCTCAGGAGCTTCACTCTATCTTCTTCCTGGAGCAAGGTACTGTAAATTCCCCTTCTACCTAAAAATAGAAGACAAGGGTGTTTGCTGTAAGAAGTAGGGAGAACTAGGTAGTATTTCTAGAGCTCTTTGGAATTCTTTCAGGGAAAATGCTATAAAAACACAAATTATTTCTTTTATTGTTAAATTAAGTTCCTATCACCAATAACTCTCCAAGGGGACCTTTTTTTTATTATTATTAAAAATCCCAATACTGTAGATCACTAAGTACCACAAGAACTTTGCCATGCAATGAGGGAGGTGTCAAAAGCATGCAAAATCAGCCTCTGAATCAATTACTGCTGGTCCCCACTTCCCATCACATGTTATGATCTACTGTCTGCTGGACAAAAGTGAGAGGGGAGAGGGTGGATGGGAAGGTAGGAGAAAAAATCCTAAATGTAAGCCCCAGAGTGCTCATTGAAAGGGAAGGGAGAAACCACGTGCAGTGTGGAGACAAAGAGACATGCCTGACGGAAGTGAAGTCTACTAATGTGGGAAGGAAAAAGAAATCCTGCTCTGAGTTATAAGCTAGGGAAGAAGTCAGGAAGTGGAAACTCAGGAATGAATGTGAAAAGAATTTGGTCATATTTTGAAATGAGCTCTGGGCTGTACAAAATTAAAATACCACTCTTCACAGACCACTACTCAGGACATGGTGTTCTAGCTTTCTCTTGTTTCATGATCCAGTTTCTGTCATCTGTAAAGAATTAGCTCTAGGGCCTAGATGTCCATCGACAGATAAATGGATAAAGAAGATGTGGTCTATGTATATATATATATATGTGTGTGTGTGTATATATATATATATATGTATATATATATATATATATATATATATATATATACACACAATGGAATATTATGCAGCCATCAAAAAATGAAATCTTGCCATTTGCAACGACATGGATGGAACTAGAGGGTATTATGCTAAGCGAAATAAGTCAATCAGAGAAAGACAAGTATCACATGATCTCACTGATGTGAGGAATTTGAGAAACAAGGCAGAGGATCATAGGGGAAGGGAGGGAAAAATGAAACGGGATGAAACCAGAGAGGGAGACAAACCATAAGAGACTTAATCTCAGGAAACAAACTGAGGGCTGCTGGAGTGGTGGGGGTGGGAGGGATGGGGTGGCTGCGTGATGGACACTGGGGAGGGTATGTGCTATGGTGAGCACTGTGAATTGTGCAAGACTGATGAATCACAGACCTGTACCCCTGAAACAAATAACACATTATATGTTAATAAAATAAAATAAAACTGAAAAAAAAAAAGAATTAGCTCTAGGAACCCTATGTGGACAAATTTATACTATTCAGTTATTCTTAAATGAATAACTAATAGTCAGTTGTGGGGATATAATGATTGGTACCTCATTTTATTTACTACAACTACCTGCTCCCAAAGATGGATTCTATTTGGACCTCTCCATGTCCCTCTAACCTAAGTGTAATAAACAGTTTGGACACTCACCAGTTTTCTCATCAATCTCAGTTAAAGACCCAGGTTCCGGGATTTTATCCTCTCCTGCCCACCCTCCTCCACCTTATTCTTGTTCTATACCAGGTCTTTTCAAAACATGGTCTGCAGACCCTTGGCATCCCAGTCACCCACTTGAGGACTTCATGAGTTAAAAACTTTTTCATAATAAATCTAAGATTACCTGCCTATTTCACCGATCGTACAAAAGCAAGTGTTAAGGCAGGTAAAACTGTCATTGCCTTAGCACGAATGTCACTGTACTGGAACTGTACTGGCCAGCACTGTACATACACTTGCAGTAAAAAAAAAAAAAAAAAAAATTATGGTGAAGTAAAAGCTATCAATTTTATTAAACCTCAGTCCTTAAAGGTATGAAAATAGGCAGGGAACACTTGTGCCACATGCTGCAGTATGGTTGGAGCACTGTTGCATTGAGCTGCTAGCTGAATCAGCTAAGGTTTTTTTTGTGGAATACCATTTTTACTGGAAAATATGACCGATGAGATGACTGTGATTACTCAGACTTGCGTATCTGGCAGTGATTTTCCTGAAAATAACTGAAGTAAGCCTGTCACTTCAAGGAAAACAACTGATGGTATGTTTTTAAAGATTTTATTTTTAACTAATCTCTGCACCTAACGTGGGGCTCAAACTCACAACCCCGAGATCAAGAGTTGCGTGCTCCACTGACTGAGCCAACCAGGTGCCTCAACGGATGGTATTTTTAAATGATTTAGTGAATAAATGTTTTTTAAATCTCTCAGTGTTAATTTTCAATATAGTTAATATCGATAGATATAACCCACAAAACAAAAGCTCTTTGGGGTCCTCACTGATTTTTTAAGAGGTTAAGAGATCCTAGGGTGCCTGTTTCGCAGGGAGCCTGACTTGGGGCTTGATCTCAGGACGCTGGGATCATGACCTGAGCCGAAGGCGGACGCTTAACCGACTAAGCCACTCAGGTACCCCCAAAATAAAATCTTTTTAAAAAATGGCAAGAGATCCTGAGACCAAAAGTTTGAAAATGGTTGCTCTACATAAATGCTTCCTAGAGTGTGTTATTTGGAAGTTTGACATTTGGGATGCTCTAATTCTGTGCTATCCAATATATCCAATATGGTAGCCAGTAGCCACATGTGGTTACTTAAATTTATGTTAAATAAAATTAAAACTTCAGTTCTTCAGCTGCAGTAGCTACATTTTAGGGACTCAACAATCAAATGTGGCTAGCAGATTGTAGAACATTTTCAGCATCACAGAAAGCATGCTCTGATCAGGGAGACTTACATACACCTTACTTCTCTTGTTCATTCACCATGGTCATTAGCATCAAAGCCTCTGCAAAATTCTGAAAAGAGGAATTACTCTTTCATTTGTTAAAGCATTTCTTGAGCTTATATGAACACAAAACTTTATTTTCACATGATGCTAGTCCCATTCTGTGAAACACACTTTGAAAAATGCTATTCTAGCTTTCTCCAATATTTTTATTTTAACTATTCCACTGATACGAGATTTCATTATAAGTGACGGTTATAACTCTTTTGGAAGTGAATGGCTATAAATAATATACTGAATTATAAAACCTGTCATCTAAATCTAAATTCCATTCCTTTGCTAGTTCACAACTGGAATTTCCCTCTATTTGGGTGTATTCCAGTTCAGATTACTTTTCTATTTCTGAATTTTTAGTCTATGTCATATCTAGTCTATATCATATTATAGTCTCAAAGCTCTGGACTCTGGAGATTTTCACATTGTTAATTCAGCATAAATTAGCTTACTCTGACCAACAGAAAAGATAAATAACTGCATGTATGTGTATATAAATGCAACTCTGTATGTGTGTGCACAGAAAGAAAAACATACAAAAATATATAAAATTCATTTGCAACTATGAAGGTGGGTTTATACTATATATCTATTTTATATATTCCTTTTTTGACTTAACGCATATTATAAACATTTTCTCACCTTACCATATAGTTTTTGGAAATAAGATTTTAATGCAAGATGATACATTATGATTTAATACAGTAATGGTTGTGTATTATTCCATTTCATGGGCTTATCATCATATATTATTTAATTTATCTCCTTTGTGCAGACATTTAGGTTGTTCCCAAATTTGATTCTTGTGAATTATCAATAAATGTATTTGTCCACAGCTCTGACCTAGGATAGGATAAATACCTCAAAATGGGGTTACTATTAATTCTAAAGCTGACATTGACTCTCACCTTCCTGGCTTCCAAAACCCATGCCATCTTCTCAGAGTTCATGTAGGTCAACAAGGTGAAACATTTCAGCTGCCAACCCACAGGGACAGAGGCACTGAGTCTCTTTGCTCTATTCAGCAAAGACAAACATTCCCTTTTGAGGTAACTTAAATGGTGGAAGGAACAACACCAAGCAAAATACCAGAAATTTCAAAATCTGAGTTACCTGATCCACACTCCAGTAATAAGTAATATATTGTGTCAGGTGTTATACATGCTACATCATAGCCCCATTTTGGATTCTTTTTTAGAGTAGTTTAGAAACTTTTGAATAAGACCATTCTTAAAACATGCAAGGTGACAGTAGATACTTACCCACGAAACAGGTCAGACTTGGTATTGATTGAATTTTATTTTAATTTATTCTTAGTATTCCCAGGGCTGACCCCTCAGTAACAGTTTTGATTGGTCTAGTGTCTGTTTTTTGACAGTTGGTTGGTTGGTTTTGTTTTATTTTGCTTTTTTTTTTTTTTCGCCTTTAGAGGTTGTCATGCATTCTCCCTGACAACATGATTTCTCAGTATTTCAGGACTGAATCCTTTTCCTGAACCACATTTCCCACTTGGCTTTGGATCTTCTAGAGGTAACTCTTGTCAATTCCTACAAGAATTGGTTGCCACTCTAAACCTAGTAACGCACCTAGCTCTAGATGAATTGTTTACTGAAAAAAGCCATATACTTTTTTGCTGTAGTTCTGGGCAAAATCTTTAAGTGGTTACATTTTATATGCTAGATTCCTGACCAAGCATTTGAATTATGCTACATAATGCAACAGACCATTTAAGATGAGATCCAGACACTCCTAACATAAGCACAACCACCAACACCTGGAAAATATTTGCTCTCATTGATGTGCCTGGGTGCCATAGTTCAGTAATGGGGTTTGGGGCAGGCAAGAGGGATGATGAAGATGAAAACATGACACTGGGCCTCTAGGACTGTTTTGAGCCCCAAGAGCTACAGAAAATTTTTTTTCATGAAGAAGCCGCCCTGATTTGGAATCCAGACGTCAAAGAGGAGCACAGAATTGAGGAGGGTTATTTTCTCCACCTCCGCATTGTTCCAGCACATAAGATTGGAGACTTCAGGAACATTGAAAGATAGCATTCTCGGTATATTCTTGTTCAAGTGTTTCACAGGGGACTTCCTCAGCAGAGGCAGTGATAAAAATTTCATCCAGCTGCTTGCCGGCAATGCGTGTTGACAAATGATAACTGGAGCTTTCCAGGAAAAAAAACTATGAATGCCCCAAGAGGGCCAGGACTGAGATATCTGTAAGACTCTGCCAAATCCCCTCACACAGAAAGCACTCAGTACATATTAACTGAATGAATGAATGAATGAATGAATGGTACCATATAGTGATGAAAGCTGAAAGATTGGTTTTTGAATATGGGGAAGGCACTTGTTTGGGGACTCCTAGAAATAACCATGATCATTTTGGAAAAAAAATAACTCCTGTTTAAAAAGGATAGAATTTGGATCCACTGTAATTTATGAATAGCTATAGTATGATCTCCAGGCTGGTAAAGACAGGTGAAAATTGGGTTAGAAATATTTTCTGAACCACAACTGCTGAAATAACTTTTATTAAACAGATGATTATAGGCACATTTTTTCCAGGAATAACATCATTTCTAAAATTGGGCAGTATCCATGGTGGTGGTCCGATTAGAGTTTTCTGTAGGCAGTAGGATCTGTGACTCCAAACTGAAATTATCCTGCTTTCAGAAATGTAAATATGCTTAAGTGACAGAAGTTCTGTGGACACAATATAGCATACTGCATGTTTTTGTCCTCTCTGGATTAGTTGACATTGAAGCCAAATTCAGGATTACTTGTGAGTATGAGTGCTTAGATATAAAGTCTTTCATGAGTCACAGCATCTGTTAAACCATAACAACCTCCCTTCTAGTTCTTAGACCTGATTTATCACAGAACTTTCTGTTTGCAATTTGAGATTTTTTTCCAGACCAGGTCTCTGATAAGGAGGAGGAGGAAGGAAAGAAATGTAAATCTGTTTGGCTTTTAAGGTTAGGCAGTCAATTTGGCAGGTGGGCTTATATAACCTTTAACTTCTCCTAGTTAGAAATTTTCAGAGTACCTGGCTCTCCCCAGGATGCCAATTTGCTAGAGAATCTGCTTGCAGCCTCCTTGTGAGAAGTCAATTTGAAGCCTTAACCAACAAAAACAACAAAACCTTCATCTCCATGAAACAAACTATCCTCCATTGTTTGCCAGACTTATTGTGAGGTTGAAGTCAATAACTTCATGTAAACAAACAATAAACAGAAGAAATAATGGAAGAGCAACCCTATTTATAATATATAATACTGGGGCATAAATTTAATAAGAAATAGGTAAAATTTATATAAGAAAAATGATGAAACACTCCTGATGACAAAAAAATAGACTTGAAAAAACAAAAAGATACATTATATTCATGGACAGGAAGACTTACATCATAAATATGTATATTTTCCCTAAGTTAATTTATAAATTTAATAAAATTACCATCAGATTTTTTTCTGAATCTAGATGAGTTGATTACAAAATTTATCTGAAAGTACAAGTAAAAAGAATAGCCAGAAAAGCCCCAAGAAAAGAATTGAGGGTGGAAAAAGTACTACTAAGTATAAAAACATATTATAAATCTGCATAATTGAAACAATGTTGTATTGGTACATGATTAGACAGAAAGACCATGGAAATGAGAAGCAAATCCAGAAATAGATGTAAGTGAAGATAGAAAATTAATAAATGATACAATTTGTGTCTCAAATCAATGCAATATGTAGATCTTATTTCAATCCTAATCCAAATAAATCAAGGTAAAAGACATTTTTGAGTTAGTGGTAAGAATAATGCACAAAGAATAAATATTGTGTTAATTTTCCTGTGTATGACAGTGGTATTGTAAATGTATTCAAAATATTTATCTGTGAAAGATATAAGTTGAAGTACTTATTAGTACTTATTATTTATCTGTGAAAGATGTAAATTGAAGATATAAATTGAAATCAATGTTTAAAACTCCAGCAAAAATAGGGAGGTGTAGAGTGTAGAATTAAGAAAGGAAGGGGAGGGCGCCTGGGTGGCTCAGTCGTTAAGCGTCTGCCTTCGGCTCAGGTGATGGTCCCAGGGTCCTGGGATCGAGCCCCACATGGGGCTCCCTGCTTGGCGGAGAGCCTGCTTCTCACTCTCCCTCTGCCCCTGCTTGTGTTCCCTCTCTAGCTATCTCTCTCTCTGTCAAATAAATAAATAAAATCTTAAAAAAAAATGAAAGAAAGAAAGGAAGGGGAGCCTGGGTGGCTCAGTCAGTTAAGCGTCTGCCTTCAGGTCATGATCCCAGGGTCTTGGGGTCAAGCCCATGAAGGGCTCCCTGCTCAGCGGGGAGTCTGCTTCTCCCTCTGCCTGCCGCTCTGCTTACTTGTGCTCTCTCTCTATCCTTCTGTCAAATAAATACAATTTTTTTTTTAAAAAAGGAAAATATTACTAGTCATTGTAGCTGGATGATTAGAATTTGGAAGTTAACTATATTATTATCTCCACTTTTGTATGGGTTTGAAAAATTCTATAAAATAAGATTTTTAAAACACCACCTTCCATAATTGATAAATTATTTGTATGTATTCTACGTATATAGAAAAAAATTACCAGATTCCGAAGATATAAGACAGATCTGTTTCTGATTTTCCAAATCTCAAATAAATTTTAAAGAAATAGTTGATACTTATATATCTTGGTATTGCTAAGATCTTATAATATATTCTACCAATGAAAAAAATATTCCACAAATGAGCAGGGCTCAGTTTAGGTATGAATGTGGAGAGCAACTTTTGACTTTTTATCTTATAACCTCTGTTCAATTTATTAATAATAAGTTTATAAAGCTTTTTAAATATATGTTAGTAAGAGGAGTAAAAATAACTAACAATGTGTGTGTTTTTTTAAAGATTTCCAGAGGAGTGTGATGGACAAGATAATACGCAAGGCATTAGCATATATATCCGGATGGTCTGGAGTTTCCTGACTCCCCTCATACCAGATTCCATCATACATCCCTTATGCCGGTGAAGCCCCACCTAAATGTAGTTCCCTGGCAAAGCTCTGTCCCTTTGCTCTGTGCATGACATGTTCTTTGCAGGAGATAGAAGGTGGTTTCAAGTGTCACACTCACTGAAGTCTCTTGAGTGCCCTCCTCTTTCCAGCTTCCACTCCCAGCTCCAGATAGAATTTGCTACTTCCTTCTTTGTATCATTTGCTACTTCCTTCTTTGTATCACTCTGCAAACCTTGCTCATTTCCATGTCTGCTTCATTCCACCAGACTATGTGACTGCTCTCCAAGCATATTCCCTGCCCTAATGTATCTGGCCAATACACTGAGTGAGTGAGAAAAAAAAGTGTTTGGCTTAATTACTTGACAGTTCTATCTCAATTTCTGGAGTAAGAGACTGTAAATATGTCTACTCTGGATTTCCTAACCAAAACAGTTGTCTTACATTCTGATGGTGGAGTTGGTTTTGAAACATACTATAAAAGAAATATTCATACTTTGAAGTAAAGTAAAAAAATGACTATGAAAAATACTTCCTTTTCAAGTTGTATCCATTAAAATTAAGAGGTAGGAAAGGAACCATTTGTAGATGATTAACAGATTGTCAGTATTTTCCATTGTCTCTGTAAGTTAAAGATACTTATATGCATGACAGTCATTGCTACTTCTGACCTTACACTCCAGAAGCAAATTACAGCTTGTGGGACTCGGGAGTGCTTGGTCTCCCGTTCCTGCAGTGCTATCAGTGACACTGTAGTCCAATTACCAATCTTCATTTGGCAGGTGGTTCCCATGGTGTACATTGTTACTTTCCCAGAAGTTCCATTACTACCCTGTCCACCACCATAGGTATAGTTTTTGCCTCCCACTTCCCAGAGAATTAGCTTGAAAGTTCTAGTATAGGGATTGGGAGAGAAAAGGGATGGTCTCTGCTGGGACTTTGGAGTAAGTCCCAGTTACAACTTGGAACACAATTTCATACAGAAACCATGTTATCAAATGCATTAGGCGTTACAGTATTTCATGTTCTACATTTGAGGTATAATTAAAAGCTAGTGAGCTTCCTTAAAGAAACTAGAAACAGAAATTTACTACATAGTCTGAATTCTAAAAGCCTTGAAAGCAAATTATGCTCCAAAAGTTCATTTGTAAATTGAGGACTTTGTGTTCATCAAATCAAGAGGAAAGAGCAAACGAAATAAAACACATCTTTGATGATATATAATTAGAAAAATAACTCTTAAGAATAATTGCCAGGGCAGGGGAAAGACTTCACTGTACACACTTTATACCCTTTGAATTTTATACCACATGCATTGTGATAATTATTCCCCTAGTAAGATTTTTTAATTTAAAGATTATTAAAAGTAACTGCCAGATTATATATTTAGAATGGTTCTCTAAAGTGCAAGTGAATATATACTGTTTCATTAAATTCTGGTGTCTCTTTATTCTGTTGAACTTGATGGTACTTGGTTATGGTGCTGATAAACCTCAAGTAATCAACTGTTGCTGTAAAATTACTCTACATGCTGGCTACCCATCCCTGTAAAAAATAACTATACCATTGTGGGGGTAACTTGTGGGTTTTTTTGTTTGTTTTTTAAAGATTTTATTTATTTATTTGACAGAGACAGAGAGAGCACAAGCAGGCAGAGCGGCAGGCAGAAGGAAAGGGAGAGGAAGGCTCCCTGCTGAGCAGACAGCCAGACGCAGGGCTTGATCCCAGGACTCTGGGATCATGACCTGAGCCAGAGGCAGCCACTTAACCGACTGAGCCACCCAGGCGCCCCAAGGGTAACTTGTTTTGCCTTAACTACAACATGGCTATCTTTAGTAGTAGCATTTATTACCTCTCCTGGAGTTTTCTTCTAGTTGAAGGGGGGTCAATTAACATAATCCTCCTGACTCTTCTCTATCCCCATACTCCACCCTAGGAAAGAGAAGTGACCTACCCGATCATGAATTTAGGAGCAGAAACTGGGCAATCAAAACCCCAGTCTTCCTCCTTTCTTCTTCTTAGGGGCTAGCTGGCCACAGGAAGCACCCATATCTCCAAGCCATGGTGTTACATGTAGGCCACCAGTGGTGGTCCATGCCTGAGTGGGTCAGTCTAATTCCGGAGTTCAATATTGCTCACAGATATAAGCCACATGTTTATGAGTACTCTAGATGTTCAGTGGTGTTTCACTGTGATTTCAGCTTACATTTCCCAGATTACTAAAAAGGTGAGTATTTTTAGATATATTTGCATTCCATTTGTGTTCTCACTTCTTTTTTTAATTTAATTCAATTTAATTTTATTATGTTATGTTAATCACCATACATTACATCATTAGTTTTTGATGTAGTGTTCCATGATTCATTGTTTGTGTATAACACCCAGTGCTCCATTCAATGTCCACAATAGCCAAACTATGGAAAGAGCCAAGATGTCCATTGACAGATGAATGGATAAAGATGTGATACACACACACACACACACACACACGATGGAATATTATGCAGCTGTCAAAAGGAATGAAATCTTGCCATTTGTGTTTTCACTTCTTATATTGAGTTTTTTTTAATCCATGAGCATCATATATTATCATTCCATTTTACTTAGATGTTATTTAAGGTTTTTCAATAAAATTTCTTAATTTTCCCATAAAGGACTTGCATGTCTCTTATCAAGATTTACTCCTAGGGAAAGGAGAACCCTCTTACACTGTTGGTGGGAGTACAAACTGGAAGACAATATAGAGGTTTGTCAAAAAGTTAAAAATAGAGCTTCTCTATGACCCAGCAATTGCACTATTAGGTATTTGTTCAAAGGATACAAACAGTGATTTGAAGGGGCACATGCACCCCAATGTTTATAGCAGCAATGTCCACAATAGCCAAAATATGGAAAGAGTCCAGATGTCCATCAACAGATGAATGGATAAAGAAGATGTGTGTACATATACAATGAAATATTACTCAGCCATCAAAAGGAATGAAATTGCCATTTGCAATGATGTGGATGGAACTGGAGGTTATTATGCTAGGTGAAATAAGTCAGTCAGAGAAAGACAAATACCATATGATTTCACTCATATGTGGGATTTAAGAAACAGAACAGATGAACATAGGGGAAAGGAAGGAAACATAAGACAAAAACAGAGAGAGAAACCATAAGAGACTCTTAACTATAGTAAACAAACTGAGGGTACTGGATGGGAGGTGGGTGGGGAGATGGTGTAAATGGGTGATGGGCATTAAGGAGGGCACTTGATGCAATGAGCACTGGGTGTTATATGCAACTGATGAATCACTAAATTCTACCTCTGAAACTAATAATACACTATATGTTAATTAAATTGAATTTAGAAAAATAAATGAAAACTAAAAAAGATTTACTCCCACGTATTTAGGTATTTTGTCTTGTTGCTATTGTAAATGGTACTTTTAAGATTACTCTTTCTAACTTGTTTCTGGTATTTAGAAAGGCAATTCAATTTTATTTGTTGATTTTTTAAATTCAGAAACCTTATTAATTAAGTCCAATAGTTTGTCTAGAGACCTTTTAAGTTATTCCATATCGGAAATTGTATTATCTTCAAACGAGAGTTTTGTGTTTTCTTTTTTAATGCTTATGCCATATCTTTTCTTTTTTTTTTTCATTTACTTCTATTTTCAGGGGGTAGGGAGGGTGTTTATTTATTTATTTATTTTCTCCCAAGTTTTTATTTAAATCCGTTAGTTAACATATAGTGTAATATCAGTTTCAGGTGTAGAATTTACACTTCCATACAACATTGGATGCTCATCATGACAATTGTACTCCTTAATCCCCATTGCCTATTTCACCCATCCCCCACCTACCTCCCCTCTGATAACCATCAGTTTGTTCTCTATAGTTAAGAGTCTGTTTCTTGGTTTTCCTCTCTCCCCTGTCCCCCACCACGTTTGTTTGTTTTGTTTCTTAAATTCCACATGTGAGTAAAATCATATGGTATTTGTCTTTCTCTGACTGACTTATTATTTCGCTTAGCATAATACCCTCTAGCTCCATCCACATCCTTGCAAATGTCTTTCTTTTTTTTTCATTCTTACCACACTGGCTAAGATCTCTGGTTCAATATTGAATACTCATGATGGTGAATATCTTTGTCATAAAATAGAGAATATAATAAAAGTCATGGTAGTGGATATCCTTGTTATCTTACAGGGAATGTGTTTGACTATTTGGCATTAATTATAGCATATGTATGTATCTCTAAACAATGTTATTATACATATAACATGATGTTAAATCAAACTTTTATTTCTTTTTTTTATGGTGAAAAAATTTAGATTTAGCCGGTTGGACTCAGTTTGATGATCCCAATTTTGTTGGCAATGTCCATAGCATCATAGTCAGGAGCCAGTCAAATATATGCCTTCTTATCTCCATCAGGCCTGATCAGAATATTGACTTTGGCCACATCAATGTCATAGAGCTTCTTCATAGCCTGTTTGATCTGGTGCTTGTTAGCCTTGACATCCACAGTGAAAACAAGTGTGTTGTTGTCTTCTATTTTCTTCATAGCTGACTGGGTAGTCAGGGGGGACTTGATGATGGCATAGTGATCACACTCGTTGCTCCTGGGGATGCTCCTCCGAGGATATTTGGGTTGCCTTTGGAGACGCAGTGTCTTGGACCCTTGGAATGTAGGTGACATCTGGATCTTTTCTGTGTGACTGTAGATGCCTTTCAGCATGCTTTCTTGGCCTTCAAATCTTTTGCTTTGGCTTCGCCTTTGGGAGGGGCACCTTCTTCACCTTAGTCGCCATCTTCATGAAAGGGATTTCCGAGGTTCATTTCCAGGGGCTTATAGAGTCAAGTTTCCTCAGTCTTTTATCTCTGACAAAAAATAAAAAATAAAAAACCAAACCAAACAAACAAAAGAACCGAATAACTTAACTTTTGTACATTGATAGGTTTGTGGTTATTGTTGTTCAGGATTTTTGTATCTATGTCCATGGATGAGACTGATCTGGAATTTTTTCTTTTTTGTGACGGATCTCATATCAAGATATTTTAACATCATAAAATGAGGTGAGGAGTTTTATTTCTATTCCCTGAAAATAGTTATCTAAGGATTGAGGTTATTGTTTAAGTCATCATTATCCTTATTGATTTTTTTCTGCTTTATCTATCAATCATTGAGGTAATTATGATACTCTTTCGCTAAGATTGGATTTTTTTCCTCCTGTTGAGTTAGTATGTTTTACATATATAGTGAGTATTGAACATGTGGCTTTATTCTTAGTTCATTATATTGTGCTTTTTATTTATTACACTTTGAGTATTTGCTAAAATATCCCTATAAAAATTTGGGGGGCACAGCACTTTTTTTGAGAGAGAGAGCAGGGGAGGGACAAAAGGAAAGGGAGAGAGAAGATCCCAAGCAGGCCCCACACCCAGCAGAAGCCCGATGTGGGGCTCAGTCTCACTGAGATCATGACCTGGGCTGAAATCAAGGGTTAGCTATGTGACCGACTGAGCCACCCAGGTCCCCCAGCACTGTTCTTTTTGAAACAGTTCTTAAATTCTGCTTTAATTCCTTTAAAAGATATAATCAGTTTTCCTCCTTTATCTTGAGTCAATTTTGTAAGTTACATTTCTCTAGGAATTCATCTACTTCATATTGTTTTCAAATTTATTGTATAAAGTTATTTATATGAAAAACTAATAAATATTTATTGAAGATATATTATGAATATGTACTATACTTTTGTGTTCTAGATTCTATTTTTTAAGTTTTTTAACAGCTTTTTTGAGATATAATTAACAAACTGCACATATAAAAGTGTAAAATTTTTTTTTCAATTTGGTAAGTTTTATATTTGCAAACATCCCTGAGACCATCACCACAATCAAGATAGTGAACATTATCCATTACCCCAAAAGTTTTTTCATGTTCCTTTATAATCCTTTCAGAGTATTCCACCCAGTGCCCGTGAATTAAGAGTTTTTTTTCTAAACCGCCTAATGGTAACAGGCACTACACCTTTGTGAGCTCCAGGCACTTTCCTTAAATGCCTTCAAGATGTTCCTTTCTCTGGCCTCAGGTGGTTTCCTCACACGCATGTGCAGACATCCTAGGTTCTCTCTCTGTGAAGCTCTCTCGAGTCAGACACTCTGTCCTGCAAACCCTAGCTTCTTTGGTCTCCTAGGACTTTCAGCTCTGTATTCTTGAAGAATCAACTCAGCAACTCAGGGAATCTGCCGTGCTCCACCTTGATTCCCCCTCCCTGCATCATGGCCTGGAAACTCTCAAGATAGTAAGTTGGGGCTATCACAGGACTCTCCTCATTTCTGTCATTTGTCATTTCTGTTCTGTCTCTTATTTTCTGTCTCTTAGGGACCACTGCCCTTGTTCTTTTCTATTCTCCTCATTGTCATTGTCATTGTTCTGTCTCTTAGAACTGTTTGTTCTTTGATGTTCAGTGTCTTGAAAACTGTTTTTTCATATGTTTTGTCTGGTTTTTTTTGCTTGTTTTAGGAAGGATGATAAATCTTGTCCCTGTTACTCCATCCTGCCCAGAGTGGAATATCCTTTTATGTTTTTAATATCTACAGCATCTTGTTTCCTTTTTCAATTCTTTTATTTTTCCTCTTTTCTCCCCTTGATTAAACTTGCCAGAGGTTTATCTAATTAGTCATTTTAAGGAACCAACTCTTGCTTCCTGATCTTTCCTTTTATGTGTATATTTTTCATTTCATTAATTTCCATTTTTTCTAACTTAGATTATAATATCAAGTCCTCATTTTCTTTTGTAAGCATTTAAGACAATAATCAGTAACACTTTAGCTGCATCTCATAAAGTTTGCTCTATACTGTTTTCTTTGTTCAATTCTAAAGAATTTAAAAATTTTATCATAGTTTTTTCTTTGATTCATGAATTTTTAGAAATATTTTAATAGATTTTTACTTTCTTTTTATTATTAATTTCCAACTTAATTACATTGTAGCCAGAGAAATTTATCTTTGAGATATAGGTGATAGACGATAAACTGTACATATTTAAAGTACATAATCTGACAAGTTGTAGCATATATAAACACTCATGACACCATTACCACAATCAAGATAATTAAGTTATCCATCACTCAGAAGATTCCTGATGTTCCTTTGTTCTTTGATCAGGCTT
Source organism: Zalophus californianus (assembly GCF_009762305.2). Lineage (NCBI taxonomy): Eukaryota > Metazoa > Chordata > Mammalia > Carnivora > Otariidae > Zalophus > Zalophus californianus. The sequence goes on along the minus strand of NC_045597.1, from coordinate 157,223,817 downwards.
CTAATAGATCAGGCTGAATAACAGAATTTTTTTTTTAATATTTTATTTGACAGAGAGAGACACAGCGAGAGAGGGAACACAAGCAGGGGGAGTGGGAGAGGGAGAAGCAGGCTTCCCGCTGAGCAAGGAGCCCGATGCGGGGCTCGATTCCAGGACCCTGGGATCATGACCTGAGCTAAAGGCAGACGCTTAACGACTGAGCCACCCAGGCGCCCCAACAGAATTTTTTTCTTATCAAACTTTGTTTTAATGGGTCTTAAAATTCTGTGAAAGGTTTTAGGTCAAGTTGTTTCCATTAAAAATTACCAATTGTTTTAAATTTGCCACACACAAAAACAAATAGCCCACAAAACATTCTGATGCACACAAAAGTTGAAGAAGCGCTATTCTAGAGAGAGTATCTACATGTTAGTTAGACTTTCTTTCTCCTGAAGAGGATTACATAACCTCACAGTTCAAGGGTGGCTGAGACCCATGCTCAGTTTTTCTCTCTAGTCCTGTTTTGTTCCACAATGTCTTCTCCACTGGGCTCTTCAGCTGACAGATTATTGTGTCTTAAAGTTTCATAGTCCTCGTTGCCAATGCTTACTGCTGGGGATTCACAGACTTTAGCAGAGAGCTATTGCTACATTTTCTCTTTTTCCTCAATTTTATGTTGCTTTCTGCTTTTCACTTCTGTTATCTCCATTTCCCCCTTTTGTCTATTTTTCTTTCCAGGTTTTTTCCTGAGCACACTGTGCTCTGCATGACACACTGTCCTAAACTACCACCTTTTCCTCTCATAACAGGACTATTTTTTAAAGATTTTATTTTTATTTATTCATAAGAGAGAGAGAGAGGCAGAGGGAGAAGCAGGCTCCCTGCTGAGCAGGGAGCCTGAGGCAGGACTCGATCCCAGGACCCTGGGATCGTGACCTGAGCTGAAGGCAGACGCTTAACTATCTGAGCCACCCAGGCACCCAACAGGATGGACTATTAATTACTCTTCAGGAAACTATAATTTTGGCACAAGAGTACTGGCTTCTTGGTGGTGCCAAAAGGAAGACATTTCCACTTGTAAGCAATTCCTAAAAATACTTTTATATACTTTCTTTTTCCTGAGAAGAATCACTGGATTCCTCACTAAACTAAAATATTTTGAGGACAGGACTTGTGTTATGAAAAGTGACAGTCCTCCAAGGCAAACACTCCTTTTCAAAAAAATTGTGGTAAAATACATATAACATAAAATTTACCATTTTAACTGTTTTTTGTTTTTTGGTTTTTTTTAGTGTACCGTTCAGTGGCACTAAAGTACATTGTTATTGTTGTGCAACCATCACCACCATTCATCTCCAGAACTCTTCCTCCTGCAAAACAGAAACTTAGTACTCATTAAAAAATAATTCCCTACTCTTCCCACCAGCCCCTGCCAACCACCATTCTATTTTCTGTCTCTATGAATTTGACTACTCTAGGTATCTCATGTAAATGGAATCATGCAGTATTTATCTTTTTGTGACTAGGTTATTTCACTTAATGTCCTCAAGATTCATCTATGCTGTAGCATGTGTCAGAATTATTTTCCTTTTTCAGGCTCTGAATAATATTCAACACTAATAAGTGGAATGCTCTATAGCTGACCTAACTACAAGTATATTTTCAGTTTCCTTGTTCTTGTCTCTCTGCCAGTACCCACTAACAATCATCTTCATTTTGTTACTTAGACTCTTGTTCTCTCTTTTTCTTTCGTTCAGACTTAGAGTCTCTGGTTGTTGTCTTAGTTCCTGATTTTATTCTGTTCCTCACTCGGCTTTCATTGACTAAACTCTGGCAACTTGTCACTTCCTCAGTTTCTGACCTCAATGTAGTCACTACATTTTGGATTCTTTTCACTGACTGCTCACCAGTTATGAGAAAGAAGGAGGATCCATCATACTCCATCCCACTAGGCATCAGAGTAAGTTAAGATTACTGGGGTAGGAGCTATTGTGTTAGACTGAACAGACATGGGCACCAGCACATACCCATGGCATGTGACCCCCCACCACAAGACACAGGAAAAGAAATAATGGGTTGAAAATCAAGCTAACTCTCCTCAGACAGACTCTGCTGGCTCTGTCTCTCTCAAAGAACCAGATGACTATTGTCATGCTGAACCTCTCAGAGGAGAGAGAGTTCCTAGAGCCTTTATAATGTAACTCAATAGATTGATGGTTTTGAGACAGACCCGGGAACTTTCTGTGTACCCAACTTGGCATTGGCCTATGCAACATCCAGCAAGTGACCCTGAAATCTTCCCATCTGTTTCATTTCTTGGGGGCTTTGAAGCAGTGCTGTAGCAGCATGCCAAAGCAGACTGCCTAGAAGAGAGGCCTATGAAACATAACAGCAGCTGGAGGTTTGCAGTAGGGCCTTGTGGTAGCAGAGGGAAGTGTCACACAGCTTTAGGAAGAGCCACTGGACAGAAAAACAGAAACATGCTGAACAGCTGCATCAGACCATAGGTGTGACAGGGGTTCAAAATCAACTGTCCACAGAAATTCTTTGTCTTCACTGAAATGTGCTTCCCCTGGAGGGAAATTCCTTAGTCCTTAAAAACAAAAGCAAGCAAAAAAAAAACCCTTCTACCATCTTTCTGCTGGCTGTAAGTGTACTAATCTCTCCTCTTGAGAACTTCCCACCTTCTTTTATTAAGTCAGTATTTCTGAATGTCAGTTTTGAGCCAAAAATCATGTTAGCCTCTTTGACAGAAAGATGATGGTCCTTGTGTTCAATAAACTTTTATCTTTCCTTTTTCTTTCCCTTCTGGTACCAGGATGGGCTCTTTAACTTTACTGGGGACAAGTGCTAGTTTTTCTAAATAGCCAAATGCTATGAAGCTCTTGGTAATAATAGCTACTTTTCTTAAAGTGCCTATTACATATCAGGCACTTTACAGATATCGATAATCTTCCCAGCAATCACTAGGGTAGAATTATTCTTCCTATTTTGAAGATAAGGAAACCAAGACTCAAAGAAATTAAATAATTTCCCAAATCATAAAAGTAGTGAGTTAGAGGTAAAAACTGAAACAGTTCTTCTTATATTATGCTATTAGTTGAGAAAAGTTCATTTTGGAGTTGGAACTCCTTGGAAACTCACTCTGCTATTTACCAAGTCATAAGTAATTCAACATTAAAAAGCTAGTTAATCAATAAAAACAAGATGCCCATAACAATACTTTTTAGAAATGTCAATTTGCTTCTACCATCATCCTCCTTTTACTGAGATTGTGTCTTAAATAGGCATTTGTCCTTCAAATAAATGGAAACCCTCTGCTAACCCTGTTTTTAGCATAAAAAAAAGTTTAAACCTAATTTGGTTTTTTTTAGTGGCCTAGCACCAGGATTAGGGAAGACACATATTAATAATTTTGTAGGTGAGACATTCATGTGATAATAAAGGCAACTGTAGAACATTGTGCAGGCTTGGTTTTCTGATACCGTTTTATAAATGTTCTACCATATGAGTAACTATTACTTTGGTCCCTAGCCCTTTAAGAGGAAACTTAAGATTCTTATAAATTAACAAATTTCCCCAAACAAATAAAAATTAATAAAATTTATTTTTCCTAAAAATTCTTAGAGATATTTCCTTTATCTGCATATGTTTGAATATGTTTAATAAAATGTATTAGTTATTTAAAATGGATCTATTAATAAAATTAGTCATAATACTACCTGAGATAATGTCACAGTATTTCTTATTTATGTACAGTGATACTAAATAGAACTGTGGTTAAATGGACACACACTTAGCTAAAGTTTGAATTACACTTAAAGCCTAAGTTTGTCTGCTATCTCACTGTTAACCACATTTCTTGACAAATGTCTGAGTTTGGAAAATCAGAAAATCCATGATGGCTAATGTTAACATTCACAGATATAGAAATTTGAGTCTGGAATATTGAATAAGGGATCTCCTAGTACAGGGGTAGGCACCCTATGGATAACAGGTCAAATCTGGCCTGTTGTCTATTTTCATAAATAATGTTTTATTGGAATACAACCACACTTATTTGTTTACCTATTGTCTATAATGCCTTTCATATTACAACAGCAGAGTTGAGTAGTTGTAACGAGATGTTATGACTCACAAGGCAGAAATATTTATTATCTTGTCCTTTACAAAAAGTTTGCTAACTCCTCATTTAGTTCAATCTTTTCAATATGTAGATAAGTACATATTTCTTTTTTTTTTTTTTTAGATTTATTTATTTGAGAGAGAGAGACAGACAGAGAGAGTGAGTGCGGGGAGGGGCAGAGGGAGAGAATCTTCAAGCAGACTCCCTGACACAGGGCTCAATCCCAGGACCCAGAGATCATGACCTAAGCCAAAATCAGAGTCGGACACTCAACCGACTGAGCCATCCAGGTTCCCAAATAAGGACCTATTTCCAGATCCTTTGATATTTTCATAGATCTTAGTAAGTGTCATGCTTTGTTAAATATATGAATGTGTTCTTTAGCCAAAACTCACCGTCTTTTCCTACATGCCTTACCATTCTCAAGACAAGTACATATTTGTCACACATATTATTGATATTCTCTTTTAACAGAAACTCTTTTGTGTTAGCTAATTTTCTGAATATTTTATTCTCATATCTTTTTCAAAACCTTTTTCAAATATTAAGAGTTGTTTTACAATAAATAATCTATCTTGGCTATTAGTCTTTACAATGAAAATATGTTTAAATATTACAAGTTTTGCATTTTACAGTAAAAGGCCCAAAGGTAGCAAAAACCTTTAATTAAAGTATTGAGTATTACAGGCATATCACAGAGACATATTGAGGGTTCAGTTCCAAACCAGTAAAGCAAATAATGCAATTAAGCAAGTCAAATGAATTTTTTGGCTTCCCAGTGCATATAAAAGTTATGTTTATAACATACTGCAGTATATTAAGTGTACAATAGCATTATATCTAAAAAATGTGCATACCTTAATTTTAAAATCTTGTTTGAAATGCTGAGCATCATCTGAGCTTTCAGCAAGTCATCATGCTGGTGGAAGGTCTTGCTGTGATGTTGGTGGCTGCTGACTGATCAGAAAGGTTGGGGTGGCAGGGGCAGTTTCTTAAAATAAGATAAAAGTGAAGTTTATCACATCAATTGACTCTTCCTTTCATGAACGATTTCTCTGTAGTATGCCATGCTATTTGGTAGCATTTTACCCACTTCTCAAGTTTTATCATCAGATTGCAAATCAGTCCCATCTTCAGGTTCCACTTCTAATTCTAGTTCTCTTGCCATTTCCACCACATCTGCAGTAATTTCCTCCACTGAAGTCTTGAACCCCTTAAGGTCATCCATGAAGTTGGGAATCAACTTCTCCCAAACTCCTGTGAATGTTGATATTTTAACCTCTTCCCATGAATCACAAATGTTCTTAATGGCATCTAGAATAGTGAGTCCTTTCCAAAAGGTTTTCCATTTATTTGGCCCAGATCCATCATATAAGTCACTATCTATGGCAGCTATAGCCTTATGAAATGTATTTCCTTGACCCAAGGGCTGCAGAATAGACGTTGTGTTCGTAGGTATGAAAACAACATTAATCTTATTGTACATCTCTATCAGAGCTCTTGGGAGACCAAGTACATTGCCAATGAGCAGTAATATTTTGAAAGGAATCCTTTTTTCTGAACAGTAGGTCTCAACAGTGGGTTTAAAATATTCAGTAAGCTATGTTATAAACAGATGTGTTGTCATCAAGCTTTGTTGTTCCATTTATAGAGCACAGGCACAGATTTGGTGTAAATCTTAAAGACCTTCAGATTTTCAAAAAGGTCAATGAGCATTGGCTTCAACTTAAAATCATCAGTTGCATTAGCCCCTAACAGGAGAGTCAGCTTGTCCTTTGAAACTTTGAAGCTAGTATCTAGCTATGAAAGTCCCAGATGGCATCTTCTTCCTATTGAAGGCTATTTTGTCTACATTGAAAATCTGTTGTTTAGTGTGGCCACCTTGATTAATTATCTTTGCTGGATCTTCTGGACAATTTGTGCAGTTTCTACATCAGCTCTTGCTGCTTTACTTTGCCCTTTTAAGTACTAGAGATGGCTTAAAACCTCAGGAAGTAACCTCTCCTAGCTTCAAATTTCTTATTCAGCTTCCTCACCTCTCTCAGCCTTCATAAAATTGAAGAGAATTAGGGTCTTGCTCTAGATGAGGCTTTGGCTTAAGGGAATGTTGTGGCTGGTTTGATCTTCTATCCAGACCACTAAAACTGACCATGTCAGCAATAAAGCTATTTTGCTTTCTTATCATTCATGTGTTCACTGGAGTAGTACTTTTATTTTCCTTCAAGAACTTTTCCTTTGGGTTTGCAATTTGGCTAACCAGCACATGAGGCTTAGGTTTTGGCCTCCCTCAGCTTTCAACATGCCTTCTTCACTAAGCTTAATCATTTCTAGCTTTTGATTTAAAGTGAATGACATGTGACTCTTCCTTTCACTTGAATACTTAGAGGCCATTATAGTCTATTAATGGACCTAATTTCAATATTGTTGTGTCTCAGGGAAAAGAGAGGCCCTAGAGGGAAAGGGACGGACATGGCTGGTTAGTACAGCAGTCAGAACATGCACATTTAGGGGCACCTGGGTGGCTCAGTTGTTAAGCGTCTGCCTTTGGCTCAGGTCATGATCCCTCGAGTCCCGCCTCGAGCCCTGCCTCCGTGGGAAGCCTGCTTCTCCCTCCCTCACTCCCCCTGCTAGTGTTCCTTCTCTCGCTGTGTCTCTCTCTGTCAAATAAATAAATAAAATCTTAAAAAAAAAGAACATGCACATTTATCAAGTTTGCCATCTTATATGGGTGTAGTTCATGGTGCCCCAAAACAACTGCAATAGTAACATCAAAGATTACTAATCACAGATCACTATAACAAATATAATAATAATGAAAAAGTTTGAAATATTGAGAGAATTACCAAAATGTGACACACAGACATAAAGTGAACAAATATTTAGAAAAATAGTGCTGATAGACTTGCTCGATGCAGGATTGCCGCAAACCTTTAATTTGCAAAAAACACATCTGTGAAGCAAGATAAAGTGAAGCATAATAAAACAAAGTAGAAATAAAAAACATTTATTCAAGAAGACATTGAATATCTCCAATACAAGGTCCTATACTGGGCCTACATATTTAAAAATGACCAAGACCTCCTACAGCTTGTGCCTTTGAAAAGCTAGAATCCTTTGGGGGAAAACAGACATATAAGCAGAAAATGGATATAAGGAAGATCCCAAATAATGATTACATTATTCATTCTTTCCCATTAGAGTTATCTGAATTTCAGTATCTGAACATATTAATATCCTTCTAAATCTTCAACTGTACTTCCACTGAAGCAAATTTCTATTGTGCACTTCGCTCTGAAGAGAATCCTCTGGCTTTAACTACATTTTTAAAATACAGGAATACTGGATTTTTTTCCCAGCTTTATTGAAATATAATTGACACATAACATTTTGTAAGTTTAGGGTATATAGTGTGTTGATTTGAGAGGAATACTGCTTTTATAAAACACATAGCATCACTAGGTAATATAATAATGCTAAAGCAAGCTTTTGTTGTCTGTAGTTGTTTTTATCAGGATAATGATTTTATTCATAGTAGATACAAATCTGTGGAACAAACCAACAATGTTATAATGGTATTTTGCTCTATTGAATGGTAATCCAATTATTTTCCCTGGACTCCTATTTTTTTCATACTGTCCCCTCTCTTCTTCTTTCTTTAAATAAAACATTTCATCCTAGAAGTCTTTGTCCTTTTCTTATAAATTCCCATTACTTTCTTATATTATTCCCAAGAAATGTTAAATCTGAGATTCAGTAATTTAAGCACTTGACAGTTTTAAGGTTAAAACATACTAGGTTATTCAACGAATGTACATAGTGCTTTATATTCAAAAGGTATTCTTTATCCTTGTGGATGAGTTTAATTCTCTCTATAAGAAAACCAACATAACCCAAAAGATTTTGCCTGGTTTTAATAGTGAGAGACAGCACAAACAGAATTGAAAATCTGGATTGCAAGGCCGAGGTTATGTTGCCTTTCATTTTACAGTGATGGAGACTGAACTGGTGAAAAAAGGGTAATCAGTTTGAAAATCCTTATTTTGATGATCTACTCTCTGTTTCCTTGGAAACAGAGCTGGCAGCCAGAATCGCTGGCATTATGTTTTCTTTTCTTTTTAGGCTTTGAAACATCCAAGGGAAGGTGAGGTTTTGTGGCTATAATCCGTAGAATCTGACTTAATTTCAAAAAAATTCAAAAAAATTAAAACAAATTAAATTAAATTAAAAACAAACATTTATTGAATGCCTACTACATATAAGGTATAGGAGGTAAAATTAACAAGTTTGAGAAAGAGCTTTAAACCAATTGAATGGGATAAATTTTAGCTTCTAAGAGCCAGTCTATTATATATTTGGGTCTTGGTTTTGTTTTAAGAAAAAGAGGGAGGAAATAGACCTTATTAGAAAAAAACCCTATAGTATAAGAGTAGTACATTGAGACTAGTTAGGGAAATTAATTTTAGAAAACAACTAGATTCCCACACCAGACAGCACGATTCTGTCTTCCTGTGTACAAAAGCTGGATAACATGAGGGGGGTTACTATTGAGAAAACAGTTTTTGCTTCCAGGAAATTAAACAAACAAAAACTAAAGGGAACTTAAATAAACCTAAAATGTTTTCTGAGAAACTGATGTATTAATGAATTTACTAAATATTCAGTTGAGGGGTGACTGTCAATGATTATAATATTCCTTTATGAAAGTTTGCATTAATTTAAGTTTTAAAAGACAATTCAATTAAAATATCATAAACTTTCAGAAATCATTTGTCAAATACCTTCATTTTACATATGAAAAAACTGAGGCCTAAGGAGATGGAGACACTTGCCCTAAATCATACCTGGGTGGCAGAACTGGAAGTTCTAGAACTGAGATTTCTTGATTACCAGTGTTCTTTAGTGCTCTATTAATAATAAAATTCCCTGAGGTTTCATTTTGCAAATATTTTAATTTTACACAATTCTTAGCAACTCATCTATTGTTTAAACACAAGATACCCACTATAAGAAATAAAAATACTATATGAAAAAAAAATACTATATGAACATATATCCAAATGAAAGAACCAACGAATGTGACCTTAACAGTTACATTTAAGTTCTGAGTGAACTATGAAGCTATATGCCTTTCAGAAAGTGTCAGAAGTAGACTTTATTAGAATGATCAAAAAGCCCCTTATTACTTTGAATTGTGGGAAGCCCACCTTCTTAATTCTTCTAATCACAACATCTAGCCATCTATTAACTCAATCACTCGGTAATTCAATGAGTACTCTTTGAGCCCCTATTATATTATGTATATAAATCATTTTTGTCTGGGATCCTTTTCCCCTAAACAGTTAAATACTTCCTCTTTTGCCCTCTAACACTCCGTGTTCATATCTCTGTAACACTTACCATACTATAGTACAATTATATTATGTACGTACTTTTAGACTCCTTGATATCAGTGACTCATTTATCTCTTACAAATCAGATTCAGTGGTCTCATTTAACTCTTTTTCTTAATCTCTGTTGTGGAGCTTGGCACATATAGTCAAATAAATGTCTCATCACCACATAATATCTATTTTTATTTTTCCCTTGATAAGAGAGACACAGGAAAGCAAGAGATCTATGTTAGCTGAGAAGACCAGGAAAGTTGGAGAGCAGGAGTGTGAAACACTGTTAACTAGGTCCTCACTATTGATCACCTCTTGCTGACCGCCAAGGTCAGTTCTTTTTTTTTTTTTTAAGATTTTTAAAATTTATTTATTTTCGAGAGCAAGAGAGGAGGGGGAGGAGCAGAGGGACAGACAAGCAGATGCCACACAGAGCCCGGTCCCACGACCCCAAGACAACGACCTGAGCCGAAATCAAGAACCAACTAAGCTACCCAGTACCCCCTGCCAAGTTCATTTCTTAAAACAGTAATTCCCAAGTATTTCCACCCTCTTTAAGCATCATCTCACTCCAATCCCTTATTTCCACCCAATGGGTTTTGTTCCTACCTAAAGATTAAGATCATCCAGTGAGAGTTTCCTCATCTTAATCCTCTCCATCTCAGTATTTTCTTTCTTCTCATGTTTCTTCATATTTTCTTCTTAAGGTATATTTCTCCTTCTCCTCTTCATTTAAGATCATTTTTTTTTTGGAGTGGGGAAAGCGCAGAGGGAGAGGGAGAGAGAGAGTATTAAGCAAGCTCCACACCCATTGTGGAGTCTGATGTGGGGCTTGATCTCACAAACCTGAGATCATGACCTGAGCCAAAATCAAAAGTTGGATGAGCCACCAACTTAGGCGCCCCTAAGATCATTCTTTTTTTTTTTTCCCCTAAGATCATTCTTTACTAGCTCTTATTTATCCACTTAAAAATGTATTTTGGGGGGACGCCTCAGTGGCTCAGTTGTTAAGCGTCTGCCTTTGGCTCAGGTCATGATCCCAGGACCCTGGGATCGAGCCCTGCATTGGGCTCCCTGCTTCGCAGGGAGCCTGTTTCTCCCTCTCCCACTCCCCCTGCTTGTGTTCCCTCTCACACTGTCTCTCTCTCTCTCTGTCAAATAAATAAATAAAAGGTGTCTTTCCAGCCTAAAAAAATTTTAGTGAACATACTACTTAAACTACTTTCATATATATATGAAAAGGTAGGGAGAATTGCCTGTATTTATAGCGTCCATTTTCTTCTACTAATTTTTTCTTAAAATACTTTAATCTGCTTTTTCTCCTCACTACTCAAGTGAAATAACATTCTTTAAGTGGCTTTTCCTTTATGACTTAAAATTTGTACAAGGAGTGCTAGGTAATAATACCCAAAAAACTAATTTAAAAGAAACTTGTCACCTACACCCTTTATCTGCTCTCATTCTAAACACACAGAAATTGTAGATATTTTACTACATTATTGAACCCTATAGAAAGAAATGAAAACCTTTAAATTCTATAGAGAGAAATCCATAACAGTGTGGAAACTCTGTAGCTCACAGTGATCGCTGAATAGGATTAAAAAAAATAATAATAATAAAAACCCAGCATCCCAGACCACATAATTTGTGGGGGTGATTCCAATTATCTATACTGCTTTCATTATGCAAAAACTGAAAAAAAAAGCCAAGAAATTAATGTAAGTGGTCCCAGTCACAGAAAAGTCTCTACAACCTAGGAGAGGCACATGATGCTGCAGTATATAATTCAGGCTAAGGATGAGTTTACAAACCAAAAGTATAAAGCAGTTGAGGAGATCTGACATCATGAGAGACAGCATTTACTATATATGGGAGAAATAACAATGAGGAATTCTAGATAATTCATAAATGGTCTTTAGAATGAAGATGTTTAAAATATGTTTAAAGAGATTTTTAAAATACAAATGAATTCCATAAGGTAAGAGTAAAATGTTATGAGATAAAAAGGACAGATGAATTTGAATTAAAAAATAGAAATTTTAGACATAAAAACATAATAACTGAAATAAGACACTTCTCAAGTGTATAGGACAAATAAACATTTAAGACCATGAATTGGGCGAACTAGATCACACAGGATAAAGAATGAGAGGCCAGGTGAGTAGGAGAAAACCCAGTGAAAAATAGTGTTAAGACAACAGAGAACAATGTTTTAAGTAAGTGGCAGAAAGATCAAGTATGACTGAAAAGTGTCCTTTGGATTTGGTAATTAGGTCAGTAGTTACCTTTGCAAGAGCAGTTGCCTTGGAGTGATGGTGAGGGAGACAAAAATTATGCCATATTGAGGCATGGATGGGAGGTGAGGAATTGGAGATAAGTAGGAACCTTGACTGAAATAAGGCAAGAGCTACAGGTGATAGTTGCAGGGAAGATTTTTCTTTTTTGAAATTAATGAGATTTAAGCATATTTACATGCTTTGGGAGAGGGAGGATAGCCTGGGAAAGACTGACAGAGACTTTAACTTGATAGAACTAATTTCCTGAAGAAAAAGGAGCAGGGGATGGGAACTAAAACACAACTAAAGGGATTTGCTTTTGATATCTTCTAAGGACAGCAAAGTACCATGCCAGGTATTGTTCCAAGCATTTTATTTATTTTTTGTTATTTTTTTAACATTTTATTTATTTGAGAGAGAGCAAGAGAGCAGGGGAAGGGGCAGAGGGAGAGGGAGAAGCGGATTCCCTGCTGAACAGGAAGGCTGATGCAGGGGTCCCTCCCAGCACCCTGGGATCATGACCTGAACCGAAGGCAGACGCTTAACCAACTGAGCCACCCAGGCATCCCTGTTCCAAGCATTTTAGATGTGTTAACTGAACTGGATGAAGATAATGAACTTGAGAATGAAGAGTTGAAGGAATGTTCATCTGAAAATAAAAATGATCTTTATGAAGATACAATTATGTACTAATAATTTGCTAAAAGAGAAGAGATGGTGCAAGGAGCTTAAAAAGTGGTGGTTTGAAGACTAGGAGAGGAAGTTGACCAGAAACATATAAAAGTATTTCTGAACAGTAATTCAAATGATTGTGTCATTTTCTCCAGCAGTGCTCAGATATATTGGTGTCAGAGCTCAGAGACAGACTATATTGACCCATGGTTGGAAGTCTGTAAGCAGACTAGGTTGGAAAGACAAGAGTTCAGGAAGTTGACAGCCCTGGCAGAGGGTGGTTAAGTGATGCTCACTGGGGTAAGGTTAGATATGAAAGGAAGTGAAGCCAGGAGGGGGATAATGATGGATATGTAAGAAGAAAGTAAAAAAGTAGAAATAGAAAGATTACAAACATAAAAAGTCCATTGACTATCCCACTCCTTTCTGAGGCAGCATGAAGGCCACCAGAAGAGTAAGTTCTGTCATCTTCAAGTTCAGGGTTTTCTCCATGTAGCAGTATAGTCTACTGACCAGCATCACTGGCATCACCTGGAAGCTTGTTAGAAATGCAGAATCTGAAGCCCCACTCCAGAAATGCTGAATCAGAATCTGCTTAATAGAATCTCCAAGTGATTCTTATCATATTAAATTTAAGAAGCACTGAGATAAGAGTGTAGATTCACCCTTGGTTTATGTGTGTTGGTCATGATATGCTAGAAGCAAGAGGCAGACATTCTGAGCTCCCACACTCAATGAATTTATTACCTTTTTTATGTATAACTTAAATCCTTTTCCAAATGATTTGTCATCCTGCACACTAACTTTTCCCTAATTCCATCCCACACTGCAGGTGCTCTTATATCTGAACATCACGGGTTTGCACAAGAAACCATAAGCTTCCTTTCAGTTTTAAAATTCTTTGATTTTATCATAGCCAAACATCCTCTCCATAGAAAAAAATACATGAAAATCAGTAAAACTGAAATGAAGTGAAATTTAGTCAGTGAGAAAAGTAATTCTAAGGAAAATTTTGCAATTAGTCACACACACACCGCATCTGCTCTTGGGTCAGCTTTAAAGAATGATACACTGTCTTCTCATAACATTCGTGTTCTGAAGTCGCTAGTCGTGATTGTGAATGGTTTTTGAACTGCTTTTTCTCCTCTCCTTCGTGCAAAACCAAACCGAAATTCTTCTAAATGAATCAAGTCACTTGAGAGTCTGAGTGGAAGCTCGAGCGAAATTGCCTCCTCACATTAATGTAGAACCAGTTTCCGAGGAGGTATTCTGGAGAGCAAGACAGGATAGCGTCAAACTGGTCACCCAGATAACTGTTGGAAGCGTGTTAATGGAAATTTTAATACAGTTTTTTAAAGACTGGCAATGCTTTTTGTGATTCAGGCTTTCATCTTACACCAAGAACTGAATGTTGCCGACCTGCTAGTGATTTTTTTCTATGTGCCGGTGCTTTTAAGCGCTGTTACCTATGGGGCAGGGTCGGCGGTCAGAGTCAGAAAAAAACCGTTTGTTCCCTCCTCAAGCTAACTGGCCCAGAGGGCTGTGGATGTGCTCTATTACCGCTGGGAGAAACGAAACTGTAGAGGCCTGAGGCATTTCAAAAATGAACGGGAAGGGTTTTTAAACTGTGCAGGGAAGGATGTCTGCGACATGACAGCGGATAGCCCCAAGCGCTGATGGCCTCCCTCCCGCGCTGGGTCAGCTCCCCACCAGTAATCGCCTCTCCCTCCCCAGGTTAACCCGCCCCTCCCCCCCCCCTCCCCCTCCCCCTCCCCCTCCCCCCTCGCCTCCAAGGCTCCCGCGCCCTCCTCTTCTTTTCCCTCCTATGAAAGGCTATGCCTTTCATAGCCTTTCCCTACCCCCTTCCTCCTTTTCCTTCTCCTCGCCCCCTCCCTTTTCCCCCCTCGGTCTCTCGCGCAGCCCACGCCGCTTTCTCCCCTTCTCTTTCCCCTCAGATTCACTCTCCCACCGCAAACGCCGCCTCTTCTCTCATCTAAACGCCAGGCGGGAGGTGCAGCCGGCCGACTGCGCGCAGGCGCACTGCGCGGCGGGCACGCGGGCGGGCTGGGCGTCTGCGCAGGCGCGCGCTGCTCTGGCTTCAGTCTGGCGCTGCTCGGTAGGCGTTCTACGGCTGATTCAGTAAGGATTTGGGGCCGCGCGCCGGCGGGGGCACCATGTTTCTTCAGTCAGTCAGTCTCTGGAACCTGGCGTTTTATGCCCTTATGGTTATCATGGCGACCCTGGGGCTGTGGGACGTCTTCTTCGGCTTCGAGGAGAACAAGTGCAGTATGAGCTATATGTTTGAGTACCCGGAGTATCAGGTGAGGTTCGGCTGTCTCACCTGGACGCTCCGAGACTCGGGCCCCTCCTGCAGGTTTCTCCCCACTTTGGTTCCCGCGCCTTGCTGGCCCCCTGTGCCAACCTCGTCTCTGTTTTCTTTAGCTCTGGAAGACACTGCAGACCCTCCCTCCCACCCTCCCCTTTGTGTCCTCTCAACAGTGGGGTGTCAGGTAGAAGGTTACCTGAGGCATGCTCCCGGCCCCCTCGTCGTTGCTCCCCTGTCCCTCCTCCCCCTTGCCGGTTCCAAATCCCAGGTACAGATTCTTTTGACTGCACGGGCCCACCCCTACCCCCCATTCCTAGAGACGCAACTTCAGCCCCTCTCCCAAACCCAAACCACATTTTCCCTGCGTTCCTATCTTAACAGGTGCCCCTGGACCCTTCTTTTCTTTCCACTCGCCTAAATTCTCACCATCCCGCGCAGTGATTTGCACGTCAGCTTTCGCCTTTCTAGAAAGGGACTGAGCTTCTGCAGAGTGTGTAATGGCTAGATCCCAAGACTGCCTTTGCGACTCCAGGGTTTTACTCCCGTGTGAAAGGTTAAACGTGATAAGTAATTAAATGGAAAACTATTGAGTTTTCCTCCTGTAAAGTTGGCGGAGCCTCCGGTTTTGTAGGTTATGGGTCCATGCGTGTACATACAAGCCTGTGTTTATGCATGTCGTCTCTTAGCAGTTGCATACAAAATCTATTTCATAGTGTTTTTGTTTTCTCACTGTGTTTGCAATTTAAGAGAGACCCGGCCTTCCTGGCGCGCGTACTCGCACTCTGCCCCCCACCTCTTCAGTTCCATTTTGAGTATTTTCAATCACAATTGTTTCCTCAGGTCAACAGAGTAAAATCTAGAATTTCATTCATGACCAGCTGTGGTGATAAATTATACACAACTGTCCAAAGAAATTTCTCCTGAATGATTCTTTTATTTCTAAACGCATCTCCCAATTATGGAATACATGTTATAATGGTTACTCCCTACCATAAAAAGCATATGGACTATATTACTGATGAAACGCATTTTAAGTATACTTTTAAAACCATAGCAGATTTTTTTTTTTAAGGTGAAGAATGCAGATCGTGATTGCCTCTGTGTACAGGTCGTTATGGAGGAGCATATAACTTGGTTAATGCCATTATTTAGATCCTAAAACTACCTGAGGTTTAGATTGCTGAAGAACATCTTTTCCCCATGGGCAAAATTCTAGTTTAGATTTCATTTGTTTTGAGATCCTTATCTTGGTTTTGCATCAATAAGCAAAAAATGCTTATAAGGGAGTGGAAAAACTTGATATCAAATACTATTGAATGAGATTTTAACGTGTTACTGTTGTCTCAGTTTCTAAGCACATATCCTGGTTTATGTTTACCAGAGGCTATGCATAGTTAATTATGTGGGCTTTTAGTTTAGTTTTTTTTAACTGAAAATAGAGCCCTTATAATCTTTAATTTTTCTGTGGTTTAATAATTGGGAAACTCAACAGGTTGAAGTAGGTCACTTTAGTTTTGTATTGCATTGAAGAGTTTGATTAAAACAAAATTATCTGGAATGATACAGAACTAATTCCTATTTATTTTGAGATTGTCCACAATTATTGAAGCTATTTCAATATCTGCAGTAGTGGAAATTGCTTAGTGTTGAGAACAAAGCGTACGGACTCACAGATCCATTTCTTGCCTCATAAAGTTAACTGGAAAGACAGAAAATTAGCTAGTGCAAAAGAGCTATTTGGCCTTTTTTTTTTTTTGTCGAGTAGTTTGTATTTAGTTATTTTGATTTAGATTCCCTTTTTGAGATTTTACACTTCCATTACTATTAATAATTTGTCAGTACAGTAATAATTACAGCAGCCAGAGTTTCTGATACACATTTTCAGTAGACTTATTTTTTTTATGATGTAAAAAGCTGTGTTAATTTCAGTATTTATATTTGATTCTTAGACCTTTTGTTGTGCACACCAGATTGTGTTATTTTAGAAATACAGTTAAAACGTGTCTATAGAAATGAGTCATTTTGAAATATAGTGAGATTTCTGAATAACAGTAATTCTATTAAGAACCAGTGGTTTTTAATGAATATATATTCTAAATATATTTTATATGTGTTGCTTATTTTTAGTCATATTTTATAGTAAGCTTTCTAATTGTTTGCAGATTGATGTCCAGCATTTGAGATGACATTGGGTTTTCTTCTTGACGCTTTTTTTTAATTGCTAATTTGCATATTCTTTAGCCAAATTTTAGAGGAAATGAAAGGTAGTTGAAACACACTCAACTTTATTCTCCATTTTAAAAAATTAAAGGTGGGACAGGAATTTGAACCTATTTGTAAAAATGAAGTGTTGAATTTAAACTTGTTTGAGTTAGGGGGGCACCTGGGTGGCTCAGTCGTTAAGCGTCTGCCTTCGGCCCAGGTCATCGTCCCAGGGTCCTGGGATTGAGCCCCGCATCAGGCTCCCTGCTCCGCGGGAAGCCTGCTTCTCCCTCTCCCACCCCCTCTGCTGTGTTCCCTCTCTCGCTGTGTCTTTCTCTGTCAGATAAATAAATAAAATCTTAAAAAAATAAAATTGTTTGAGTAGGGGCTCCTGGGTTGCTCAGTTTGTTAAGTGTCTGCCTTCACCTCAGGTGGTGATCCCAGGGTCCTGGGATCAGAGCCCCTGTGTTGGGCTTCCTGCTCAGGAGAGAGTCTGATCCTCTCTCTCTTTCTCTCCCCCTTTCCCCCTCCCCACCACTCGTTCTCTTTGTCTCTCAAACAATTAAATAAATAAGATATTTAAAAAATGCAAAAAAAAATTGAGTATTCATTTTCTACCTTTGGTTTTCCAAAATTTGCTTGTTCGGAGTTAACTGAACATCTCACAAACCTACCAGGAAAAATACACATTATCCTTTAAAGCTCTTGCTTTATTATGATAGCAAGGCAAAGCTTTTGTTTGGTAGCAAACAGTTTTAGGCAGATTGTAAAATTGGAGAAGAAACATCTGTGTTGTTTTCTCCCATTCAGTAATTTATTTGGCTGTGCTCAGATATGTGACCTAACAGTTGTTGTCTGAAAGAAAATGTTGATATTGGAAAATACTCATCATACTTTTGTTATTAAGTGTGAGGTTTGCTTAAATAATTTATTGAATAATTCTGTCAGGTATATTCTAGACACTGGGTATGGGTGAGAGGGAATTAGAGATGAATCAGACCTTGTGCCTTTATGTCTTTATAATTTTTATGTCTTTTATAATACAATGGGGAGACAGGAATGCAATGGACAGTTAAAATATAATGTGCTGGGTGATAGACATTGGGGAGGGTATGTGCTATGGTGAGCGCTGTGAATTGTGTAAGACTGCTAAATCACAGACCTGTACCTCTGAAACAAATAATGCATTATATGTTAAAAAAAAAAAAAAAAAGAAGAAGAAGATAGGAAGGGAAGAATGAAGGGGAGGAAATCAGAGGGGGAGACGAACCATGAGAGACTATGGACTTGAGAAACAAACTGAGGGTTCTAGAGGGGAGGGGGCAGGGGGATGATGGGTATTAAAGAGGGCACGTACTACATGGAGCACTGGGTGTTATACCCAAACAATGAATCATGGAACACTACATCAAAAACTAATGATGTAATGTATGGTGATTAGCATAACATAATAATAAAATATATATAATGTGCTAAATGATAATATGAGTGCATATGAGGGTCTTCACAGAAGAGAGCATCCAAGTTCCTTTTCAGTAGTCAAAGGCTGCAGAGAACTCATGGTTAATTAGAGGGCATATATTTATAGTTCATGAAGTGCAGAAACAAGAAAACTGCAGCAATAAAGAATAGCATTTGTGAAGGTGGCAAGGCACCAGGACACATTGTATAAGCGGTATGGATAGTATATAAACTGCTAACATTGGTTGCCTTCTGGGTAGGGAATTAGATGGCTAAAGGACCAGGAGTAGGAGAGAGCCTTTTCATTGTATATCCTTTGTGTCTTGAATTTGAAGCATATTAAAAATTTTAAAATGTGGCATGTGTAAGTTATAAGAACAGTAAGAATAATTAGAGACAGATTTTAGAGGGTCTGTCTCACTCTTTATCATCTATTAATATAATCAGGAAACACAGGAGGTGTATGCTTTAACACGATATTTCTTATTTTTTTTAATTTTTTTTAAATTTTATTTGAGCGGTGGGGTGGGGCAGAGGGGCAAGAGGGAAAGGGAGAGAGAGAATCTTAAGCAGGCTTCACACCCAGCCTGGAGGCCAACTCAGGGCTCCCTCTCACGACCCTGAGAATCCTGACCAGAGTCAGATGCTTAATTGACTGAGCCAGGAAGGTACCCCACAAGGTATTTCTTGACAGCAGTATGCACTATGGATTGAAGCAGGGAAGTTATGACAGGAAGAAAGACTAGTCAAAGATTCACCTCTCCCTTGGTCTTTTTATTAAGCTGGAGTTATTAGGGTTGGGATGGGCAAAGGGCTGAGAGTTCTTTGTAAGATCTTTAAAACTATTCATTTTGATCAAAATCTCCTTTTTCTTCTTTTTTATTAATTATGGAGCTCAAATTTTAATTTTCCAGTTTTAATTCACAAGTAAAAGGTACATGTAAAATAAAGACATTAGTTTCTTGAATCAGTATTTTTCTAGCACTTGGGAACTTGTTAGAATTTTTGTCTTTTGAAAGAGTTCCCTCTTTTCGCTGTGTCTCTGTCAAATAAATAAAATTTTTAAAAAATAAAAAAAAGGGGTTCTAGGTTAGAGATTAGAAGGACCTGTAGAGTCAAGAGATGATAAACAGCAGGGGCAGGATTGTGGAGATAGTATTTAAGTATAAAGGTAATTTGATTTTGATTAAAGGTCTATTTTGGGGAGGGGTTCTCATTTAAAATAATCTAGATAAAATAATTTAAAATATATGGGAGTCTTGTTGCTATAAAAGTTTTTTTTAAATCCCTTGACCCTCTTCTTTTTGTTCATCAGCATCCTTTCATACGGCTATACTTTTTCTATCTTCAGTCTGGTCAAAACTCTTCTTGTTTCTTCCTGCCACTCCCAAAATGCAATTTTGCCATTTGCTAATAGTTTCCTATTCTTTTTTTTTTTAAGATTTTATTTATTTGACAGAGAGAGACACAATGAGAGAGGGAACACAAGCAGGGAGAGTGGGAGAGGGAGAAGCAGGCTTCCTGCGGAGCAGGGAGCCCGACGCAGGGCTTGATCCAGGACCCTGGGATCATGACCTGAGCTGAAGGCAGACGCTTAACGACTGAGCCACCCAGGTGCCCCTAGTTTCCTATTCTTCTGAGTTAATTTTCAACTAGTTCAAAATTTTGCTTAGCTAATGTACTAAAAAGAATGACCTAATACTCATGTATTGTCATATCCAAAGGTGTACTAAATTGGGAGGAGTTAAGAGTAATGGTATACTTGTTCTCACATGTTTTCTTTTTGCTTAATATGTACTTAAAATATTGCATCATTTTCATTTTTGATTATATATTGTGCATGGTCAATATTGGGACAAATTTGAGTTGAAGTCCATATATGTGATATATGTGTATGTGTATATATATGTATATATATATATATATATATATTTATGTATAGCAAATCGTGGGATTGGTATTTCTGCATTTTGAGTATTTGAGGAGGTAAAATTGTTACTGTCTTAAACAATAAGCTCACAGTCTCTAAAGATGTTTTCAGTTGTTACTAACACAGACTGTTTATGGTAATATTTTTAAAAGAATATTCAGGAATGTGCGTGAGTGATCGGAATTCTGTTTTTTAGAACAGTGAGGTTTTTCAGTGTTATTACCACTTACAGACTTTAAAATTCATTCAGTACTTAAAGTTTTTATCAAGCACATGTACAGCACTGCTAGATCATTAAATCCATTGATGTCTACTTAAATAAAATCTACTGTTCAGTGTAACTGGCTTCATTTTTAATGGTTTCTATAGTTTAAAAAGGAGCAGAAGAAGGGCTTATACTTTACCATCACTTTTATACATGCCTACGTTTTGGGGATGACATTAAGACCTAATTGTATTTTTTTGAAAAAAAATTTATCAATTACTGCCTCATTTGTTATGAATTGCAGAGTAAGGTCCAGATTAATTTGTGAAGCATATTAAGTTGAGAGGTCAGAAAGCTTACTTTCCTTTGAATGATATAACAACTGGACGATATAGTTGGGCCTAAGTACAAGGAGAGGCATTACAAACCAGTTTAAAATAGCAAAAAAGAATTGATTTGATAATGGAAAGCCTTTATCATTTCTAAGTGTAATTGATACTGATACTGTATTAAGTACATTTCCAACTATATTAACAAGTAATTTGCTGACATACCCCAGTGTTTTTCTTTTGTCAGTGGCTATTTTGAGTAATTTGTATTCATTAGAATTTCAGGTAGTTCCATTTTATGCATTCCTGAAGACTGCATGGTTCAAAACTCACATAATTCAAAATGAATTCTACATATGAATAAACTAAAAGTAAAACTTACTTTGGGCATTAAGTGCAGTTTTATCATCAGTAATACTTTTATACTGTTTCAAATGTGTGTAATTCAGAATTGGGCACAGTAGACAGAATTGTATTAATACAACTGATTAAATTGAAATTGCCTCTTTTTTTTTTTGCTGCAGAAAATAGAACTTCCAAAGAAACTGGCAAAACGCTATCCTACATATGAATTATATCTTTATGGAGAAGGATCCTATGCTGAAGAACACAAAATTCTCCCTTTGACTGGTATTCCAGTTCTCTTTCTTCCTGGTAATGCTGGAAGTTATAAGCAAGGTAAGTCTTGGAAGTAAATTTTGAAAGCTGTGAAATTCAATCGAAGAATTTATCAGATACATACTCTGTGTTAAGTACTGTGCTAGGCATACTGGGAGACACAAATATTTGACATTTTGTCTGAGACAAAAAAATGAGTGCAAAGAATAGTTGAAGACCACTTAGAAAAGAGTAAGATGGAGAAAAAGAACAGGATGGAGTAGGTAGGATAAATGATACAGGGATTCAGGAATCAGCAGAAGAAAGGTTTATGTTGGAAATGGAAGGTACAGAAAACATAACCTAGAATACTGATCAGAGAAGTAAATTGGTACATGTTTTGCCAAACAAGAGAAAAGATTGGTTTCTTTCTTTTGGAGCTATTTAAATTAGATCTAGAAATACTGATGGGAACACAGAAAGGTGAAGATAGGGAACCTTTATGTATGATTCCAAATTGAATGTTGGCCTGGAGATAATAGCAGTTATTTCTGGCATAACAGTCAAATAATCTGGAAGTAACTTCATTTAAAAAGTGCTTTTTGGTTATTAACTGGCATATTCTTTTATATAATAAGAATAGAATTCTTTCAGGGACCCTGGGTAGTTCAGTCGGTTAAGCATCTGCCTTGGGCTCAGGTCATGGTCCCAGGATCCTGGGATTGAGTCCTGCCTGCATCGGGCTCCTTGCTCAGTGGGGACCTGCTTCTCCCTCTGCTTGCTGCTCCCCCTGCTTGTGCATGCACTCTCTCTCCGACAAATAAATAAAATCTTAAAAAAAAAAAAGAATAGAATTCTTTCAACATTTAGTGTAATTACTTACATGTTATGTATTTATCTAGTAAACATTTGTGTTTTAGGTATTAGGGATCCAAAACAGACCAAGATAGATAAAGTCCCTCCCCCTTTGTTAAGACTTATATTCTTGTTGAAAGACAGGCCATCAGATAAATATATCAGTAATATTAAAAGGTTAGAAAATTAAAACAGAGGTGAGGGATAAAGGAGAAATAGGGTCAGGAGGTAGCTAGTTTAGTTGAAGTGGCTAGGAAAGGCCAGGATGAGGAGGTAACATTTGCGCAGAGGCTTGAATACAGCAAGAGACTGAGGTATGTGACTATTTGAAGAAAGACCCTAAGGTAGGAACATGCTTAGTACATTCAAGGCCACAAAACCTGGAGAAAGTGACAAGAAATAAGGATGGAAAAGTAGCCTCAGGCTATATCATATAAGCTGTTGAAAAGACTGAATTTTGATCCAAGGTGTGTTGGAAACTATTAGAGGTTTTGGGTAGGAAATGATACAATCCAATCTTTTGTCATTGTAATTGTTTGAAATACAACGCAGATACAGGGAAATGTGTAGAGATATATTCAATTAAAAATTATTATAAAGTGAATAATCATATAGCCAAAATCTAAGTCAAGAAGTAGAAAGATTGCCAGTACTGTGGAAATGCCCTCTATGCTCCGTCCTGATAAAACTTTCTCCCCTCTTTCTAGATATAACCACAATCCTAACTTAAAGGTAGTAAATTTCCTTGACTTTTATTGTTTAAGTATCTAAATGTGTATCTCTAATACAATCCACTTTTGGGGGGTTATTTTTAAACTTCGTAACATAAACATAACTATTCAGTATGTATTCTTTTGTGTTTGGCTCTTCTACTCAACGTTTTAAAATCATCCAATTTTGGGATGCCTGGGTGCTCAGTTGGTTAAGGTGTCCTGCCTTTGGCTTGGGTCATGATCCCAGGGTCCTGGGATTGAGTCCCACATAGGGCTCCCTGCTTAGCAGGGAGTCTGCTTCTCTCCTCTGCGCCCGCCCCCCCCCCCGTCGTTCTTTCTTTCTCTAATAAATAAAATCTTTAAAAAATTCATCCAAGTTCATTTATTTTTTTCATTCTTTGTTATCCCATTATATGACTATACCATAGTTTAAATATTCTGTCTTTGGACACTTGTGTAATTTATATTATTGGCATTTACAAGTAAAGAACATTTTTCTTACTTTGGATCACATAAGCCCATGTTTCTGTAGGATGTATGCCATAACATTATTCCCATGTCACAGGTTATATGTATCCTTCTATTTTTACTGGTTGTGCTAACTTATACTCCCAGAAATACTACATTATAGTTCCCTTTGCTCCATATCCTTGACAACATTGGAATTGTCAGATTTTTAAATTCTATACAGTATGGTAGGTGTGATTTATTTTTAAAAAAATGATTACTCTGGCTTTGCTGTGTAGATAATATGCTGTAAAGGGGCAAGAGTGGAGAAGGAAAGATAACATCATCAATCATCAGGGAAATGCAAATCAAAACCATAAGGATAGATTTCATTTCATATCCACCACGGTAGCTATAATCTAAAAGATAATAGCAAGTGTGTGTGTGTGTGTGTGTGTGTGTGTGTGTGTGTGTGTGTAGAAATCGAAACACTCATCCATTGCTGATGGGAATATAAAATGGTAGAGCCACTTTGGAAAAACAGTTTGGCAGTTCTTCAGAATGTTAAACATAGAATTTTATGCTTAGCAGTTCCACTCAAGAAAAATGAAAATGTACATTCACACAAAAACTTGTTTACAAATGTTCATAGCAACACTATTCAAAATAACTAAAATGTAGAAACAACCCAACATTAACTAAAGAATGGGTAAATAAACTGTATCCATATAATGGAATATTATTCGGCAATAAGAAGGAATGAACCATAAAAGAAGAAAATTACAGGCCAATATCCTTGATGAACATAGATGCAGAAATCCTTAGCAAGGTATTAGCAAACCAAATCCAACAATACATGATCAAGTGGGATTTATTCCAGAGATGCAAGGAGGTTCAGCATCCACAAATCAGTCAACATGATACAATAACATTAATACAATGAAAGATAAAAATCATATGATCATCTCAATAGATGTAGCAAAAGCATTCAACAACATTCAGTATTCATTTATGATAAAAATTCAACAAAGTGGGTATAGAGGGAATGTACCTCAACATAATAAAGGCCATATATGACAGTCCTACAGCTAATCATGCTCAATGGTGAAAAGCTGAAAGTTTTTCCTCTAATTTCAGGAACAAGGCAAGGATGCCCACTCTCACCACTTTTATTCAACATAGTATTGGAAGTCCTAGCCACAGCAATAAGGAAAGAAACATTTTTAAAAAGCCACCCAAATTGGAAAGGAAGAAGTAAAATAGTCACTATTTGCAGATGACATATATAGAAAACCCTTAAGACTCCACAGAAGGCTGTTAGAATTAATAAATGAGTTTAGTAAAATGCAGGATACAAAATCAATGTACAGAAATCTGTGGTGTTTCTGTATTACTAATAACAAGAAATTAAGACAACCCATTTACAATTGCATTGAAAAGAGTAAATAAATACCTAGGAATAAATTTAACAAAGGAGGTGAAAGTTCTCTACACTGAAAACTATAAGACACTGATGAAAGAAATTAAAAAATAAATAAATGGAAAGATATTCTGTGCTTATGGATTGGAAGCATTAATATTGTTAAAATGTTCATACTGCCAAAAGCAACTACAGATAACACCTATCACAATTCCAATGGCATACTTCATAGAACTAGAACAAATAATTCTAAAATCTGTATGGAACCACAGAAGATCCCAAATAGCCAGAGCAATCTTGAAAAAGAACAAAGCTGGAAGTATCACACTCCCTGATTTCAAACTGTACTACAGAGCTGCAGTAATCAAAACAGTACAGTATTAGTTAAAAAAAATACACACACAAAAACAAAACAAACAAAAAAAACAAAAAAACCACACACAGATCAGTGGAAGAGAATTGAGAGCCCAGAAGTAAACCCACACATATATGGTCAGTTTATCTCTGATAAAAGAGCCAAGAACATACAGTGGAGAAAGGACAGTCTCTTCAATAAATGGTGTTGGGAAAACTGGACAGCCACAAGCAAATGAATGAAACTAGGCCACTATCTTTCACTATACACAAAAATTAACAAAATGGATTAAAGACTTGTATATAAGACCTGAGTCCTTATAATTGCTAGAAGAAAATATAGGCAGTAAGCTCCTTGACATTAGTCTTAGCAACATCTTCGTGGATCTTGCTCCAAAGCAAGGGAAACAAAATTAAAAATAAATAAATGGGACTACTTCAAACTAAAAAGCTGCACAGCAAAGGAAACCATTAAAATGAAAAGGCAGTTTACTCAATGAAGATATTTGTAAACCATATATACAATAGGAGGTTAATATCCAAAATATATTAAGAACCTACATAACTCAACAAAAAACAACCCAATTGAAAAATAGATGTAGGATCTGAATAGACATTACTCCAGAGAAGACATACAGGTCACTAGCAGGCATGAAAAGATATTCAATATCACTAATTATTAGGGAAATGCAAATCAAAACTACCTATCACCTCATACTTGTCAGACTACTACTGACAAGTATCTACTACTATCAGACATAACAGGAATGAAATCTTGCCATTTGCAATAACATGGATGGAACTTCAGAGAATTATGCTAAGTGAAATGAATCAGTCCGAAAAAGACGAATACCATATGATTTCACTGAAATGTGGAATTTTTAAAAAATTAAAAAAAAAATAAACTCAGATAAGAGAACAGACTGGTGGTTACCAGAGGGTAAGTAGGTTGGGAGTGAGCAAAGGGGGCCAGTTGTATATGATAGATGGTAAATAGATTTGTGGTGATGATCACTTTGTAGTGTATACAGGTGTTGAATTATAAAACTGCACACCCGAAGCTTTTATATATTAAGGAATTAATTACCTGATAACATGAATTACATGGTACAATGTGCATAAACCTTGAAAACATTATAAAAGTGAAAGAAGCCAGTCATAAAAACCCATGTATATGATCTCATTTATAGAAATGTCCAGAATAGGCAAATCCATAGGGACAGAAAGTAAATTAGTACTTTCCAGGATTGGGAGGAGAAGAGGAATAAGAAATGACTGCTAATGAGTACAGGGTTTTCTTTTTGGGGTAATTAAAAAATATCTAAAGTTAGATTAGTAGAATTTTGTAAATATACTAAAAATCATTGAATTGTACTTTTTATATAATAAGTTGTATAGTATGTGAATTGTGTATGTTAAAAAAATGGAATGGCAAATAGGTATTTTGTTTGCTAACCCATACACTGCAACTTTTAATGCCAATTAATGCAATTCACAAATTCTGTGGAAGGGTTTACAGAGCAAAACCTAAAACAGTGTGGAAGCAGGTAGACCAGTGAGGAAACTATTAGAGTAGTTAAGGCAAGAGATGATGGTGCTTAGATTAGGAAGACAGTGGTGGAAATGGTGAGAAGTGTTGATTGGGGATATATTTAGAAAGTAGAGGTTGTTCAGATTTACTGATGGATTGGGTGTCGTGTAAGACAAAGACAAATCAAGCATAAGTATCTAAACCAAGTGATGAGCATATTTCTTGTAGGAATTTTCTCATTCTTAAATTAAAATCCTCAAGTGTGACTTATTCATACAAATGGCTAA
The DNA here is from genome assembly GCF_009762305.2 of Zalophus californianus. Lineage (NCBI taxonomy): Eukaryota > Metazoa > Chordata > Mammalia > Carnivora > Otariidae > Zalophus > Zalophus californianus. The sequence goes on along the minus strand of NC_045597.1, from coordinate 157,196,726 downwards.
CATTTCTTATTCAAAGTATTCTTCCCCTCCCTTTTAGTTATTTTTCCTAATCAAGTGGAAGCAGGTAAAGAATGAATGACCTGTTTACTTTTTATTTAATTTAAATTTAAAAAAAAAACATTTAGGGCACAAGACATAATACAAACAACGGTTTGTTCTTCTAAATTGATAGCATTGAAGGATGTCACCCTGAAGTAGGTTGTTTATATTCAGAGTGTGGGATAAAGTTATTTGTTAAGAGACTTTGAAGCAAGAGTGGTTGCAACTTTTAAAAATTTTGTTTAATGTACACTTTGCACTTTTCCTCTGCAGTTCGTTCAATTGGTTCTATTGCACTTAGAAAAGCAGAAGACATTGACTTCAAGTACCACTTTGACTTCTTTAGTGTGAATTTCAATGAAGAACTGGTGGCACTGTATGGTGGAAGTCTTCAGAAACAGACGAAGTTTGTACATGAATGCATTAAAACAATTCTCAAACTCTATAAGGTAAGAGATAGGCATGCAAATCAATAGTGATCACCTATTAGCATTTTTTAAGGGATTCAACATATTTTAAGTCATTTATTTGTTTATATGGAAGTTAAAGTGAAGATGACACAAAGGGTTTGTTTTTGTTTTTGTATGTGTGTGGGGGGGAGTCTTGTTTTGAGCTCAGTGGTTTTTGAAGTTTTAATTGAATTTATAAGAAACCTCTCATGAATTTAGGGGAAAAACTTTTTTTAACTTTATAAATTAGAAGTGCATTGAATTTCCTAAAGACCATTAGTATGGATCAACCCCATGTCGGGCTCCCTGATCAGTGAGGAACCTACTTCTCCCTCTCTCTCTGCCCCTCCCCCTGCTCATGCTTTCTCTCAAATAAATAAAATCCTTTAAAAAAATGTTGGATTATTGTTTTTGAACCTTTTTCTTTTCTAATTAAGCATTTAAGACTATAGTATTTCTTCTAACCACTACTTTAATCTTACAAATTCTGATGTGTTTTGTTTGTTTGTTTGTTTCAAATTTTTATTTAAATTCTAGTTAACATATAGAATGATACTGGTTTCAGGAGTAGAATCTAGTGATTCATCACTTATATATATACCCAGTGCTCTTTTATTTCCCTCTGTCTACTAATGACAAAAATGAACTACTGGGACATCATCAAGATAAAAAGCTTCTGCACAGTGAAGGAAACAACAAAACTAAAAAGCAATCTATGGAATGGGAGAAGATATTTGCAAATGACATATCTGATAAAGGGTTAGGATCCAAAATCTATAAAGAATTTATCAAACTCAGTACCCCAAAAAATAATCCAGATAAGAATGGGCAGAAGACATGAACAGACATTTTTCCAAAGAAGACATAGATGGTTTTGTTTTAGACAGGTTTGATTTGGGATGCACTTTAGACATCCCAAGTGTAGTTGGTACTCAATTGGAGTTTAAGAGCTTAAGAGAAGAGGTCCAGTCTGGAGATGATAACTTGAGGGTTGACAGGATATAGATATATTTAAAGCCATGAGACTGTATGTGATCATTATGGAGTCAAGATGTGAAAGAAGAGACTGAAGGACTGAGGCCTGAGTCACTCCCATATTAAGAGATGAGAAGGAAACAGCAAGAAACTAGAAAGAAGCAGCCAGTGAGGTAAGAGGAGAACCAGGAGAATTATGTTGTCAAAAAACCAAATAAATCATTTCAAAGAGGAAGAAGTAATCTATGTCAAATCCTGCTGATAGTTCAAGTAAGATGAGGATTGAGAATTGGCAATTAGATTCCTTGGTGACTTGAAACAGTTTTGGAGGAGCGTTGAGGTGAAAGCCTAATTGGAATGAGTTTAAGAGTATAGAAGTTAAGAAGTTGGAGATGGCAAGTACTGCATAGGCAGTTGTTTTGATGAGTTACGCTATAGATATGTGAAGAAAGATGTGGTCACTAAGGGCAAAATGGGAGTAAAGTTTCTTTTTTAAGGGAAAATAGTATTGTATTTATACACTAGCAAGAATGATCTAATAGAAATAACAGTGCAAGAAAAAAGTGAGAAGAATTGCTGGAGTGATGTACTTGAGAAGGCCAAAGGGGATAGGTGTCAGAGCACATATGGAGAGTTTGGCTTTTTCTAAGATCAGGTCTGTGTTGGAGATCATCAAGACCATTCCCAGGCTTGATGATTGTCCAGAAAGACTCACAGGACTCAGCATATAGTTGATATATACCATAATAATAAACCAAATAATAAACCATACAGTGGTTTATTAACATTGGTTTATTACAGTGAAAGGATATAAAGCAAAATCAGCAAAGAAAAGGTGCATGGGGTAGGGTGCCCGACCAGCTCAGTTGGTAGAGCCTGTGACTCTTGATCTCAGGTTGTGAGTTCAAGCCCCACATTGGGTGTAGAGATTACTCAAAAATAAAATCTTAAAAAAAGAAGAAAAGGAAAAAGAAAAGGTAGATGGGTGAAGTCCAGAGGAAACCAGGTGTAAGCTTCTAAATATCCATTCAGGGGAGTCACACCGGATACATTTAATTCTGATAGCAATGAATTGTGATGTGTGAAGTGTTGTCCATGAGAGAAGCTCATGAGAAATTCAGTGCCCAAATTTTTTACTGGGGGCTGGTCACGTAGACACCCTGTGCCTAGCATGTACCGAAATCCCAACCAGAAGGACAGCAGGTGTTCAGCATAAACCATATTTTCTGCAAAAACAGATTCATTTTTAGCATTTAGGAAATGATGGGAATATCCCAGGATTTAAGGTCTCAGACTACAGCCCAGAGCCAACTTAAACACGCAGTCTATTATAAGCTTGGCAGTCTCAGGCTTACTATGTTAACTCTTTTCTGCATAAGGTCCAATTTATTCATAGTAACAGGAGAGAAGGCATAGATGAAGGATCAGTGTGGAGAGCGATAAGCTAAAGTTTGGTAATGGAACTGAGGATACTATATGGAGACAGAAAGGACTTTTTAAAAAGCAATGCTTATTTTAAAAGGAATTTTTTGTTGGGGCGCCTGGGTGGCTCTGTCGTTAAGTGTCTGCCTTTGGCTCAGGTCATGATCCCAGGGTCCTGGGATCAAGCCCCGCATCAGGCTCCCTGCTCCGCAGAAGCCTGCTTCTCCCTCTCCCACTCCCCCTGCTTGTGTTCCCTCTCTCACTGTGTCTCTTTCTGTCAAATAAATAAATAAAATCTTTAATAAAAAAAGAAATAAAAATATGTAATTGTCAGTGAATAGATGTTATGGAATGCTGGTTTCTTTTTAAACCCAGGTGCACAATAGAGAAGTAACTTGGTAAGATATATCAATATGATGAGATACTATATTGCTGTGGTAACCATAATTGTTCCAAATTTTTGTGATGATTTCAATTTTAAATAAATGATCTTCTTATATCCTATAAAATCTAATATTCTGGTATACACCAAATATAATTACAACTCTTGTATCCAATATAGCAAATGGCAAGACATGATATACTAGACCAGGTGTTCTGATTTGGGTTCAGAAAACCAAAGCGTAGCTATTAAAAATATTTGGCAGAATACAAAATGGTATGTATATACTAATTACAAGTAAATGAAAATGTATTTCTGTATCTTATGCAAAGTTATATAAATAGTTTAATTTTCGTTTTCCTATAAAATTGCTTATATGTAGAGGGAAGTGTTTAGTATTTTTGTTATGATACTAAGACTTCATTATGCCTTGGTGATTTTTTTTTAAAATAGGGTCAAGAATTTGCTCCAAAAAGTGTGGCAATAATTGGTCATTCTATGGGTGGCCTTGTTGCAAGAGCATTGCTTACATTGAAAAATTTTAAACAAGATCTGATAAATCTTCTTATCACACAAGCCACCCCTCATGTTGCTCCTGTGATGCCATTAGATCGTTTCATAACAGGTAAATACTATTACATAAACACTAACCTCCCCATTGGTCTTTAAGATTAAACAGATCCTTGCACCTACTTCCTTTAAGAGTGTGCAGCTCAGTTTCAAATTAACACCTCCATTTCTGAGCATCTTTCTTTGAGACTTTCATCTTAGGCTAATAATTGAAACTGCTGTTAGTTTTCTCTATCCATAGTATCTTACCATGGAGAGCATGTGTTTTATAATCCCTAGACACTTGGGAATCAGTTTAATTACTCTTGGGGATGACTCTCTGTCTCTTAAAGTATGTTTAAACGTCCTGTGTTTTGTTAACTCTTCCAGTACTTTATTCAAAATAAGCTTATATTTAAGTAAAACAGTAGAAATGCCTTGTTTTAAATAAATAGATCTGTTAATGCTTTATATGGTGAGAAAGAATTGCTAATATTTATTACTGTATTTTGGGTGTTGTATTAAGAACTTTACATGATGTATGATTATTTCACTTGATGCTTAGAGCATCATTATTATTTGCATGTTTAAGGAAAGTCAAGTATTATCTTCACTGTTTATTGAAATATTGTATGATAGAAGAAATATTATATGATAGAAGAAAATCTTTGAAAACAAAGAATTTTGTCCTGATCAGTAAATTTACACCACTTCTTACCCTATCAAAATTTGCATTATCTTAATTTTGATGAAAATGAAAAATATACCTTATTGACGCCAAACCAAAGCACCCATTTTAACATAACATTGCCAAGGAGTAATTTATTTGCTGGAATATCTGCTGCAACAGTACCTACAGTTAAGTTTCATTTTTTTCCTTATTACATTTAAAACTGCCTGTAGAAATCTTTCAGTAAAAAATTTTAATTTTAGTGAAGTTGCTTAAATTTGCTTTACTAATTCTAATAATTACAAATGACCTGTAGGTTTAGGAAAAAAAAAAAAGGCATAGAGAAGTCATAACACTTGTCAACACAATTGAGAAGTTTTTTTATTACATCTTATATGGATGAGCCATGTATGTTAAATTAGAATTACTCAGAATATATCTTTAAAAACTCTGAGGAAAGAGCTTTCAAAAGAGTCTGATTTTATTGTTTTTGAAGGGTAGTGATGGTCTGTCTCTGAAATGTTCAGGCTGAAAGTAATTCTTAGGGTCAGAGTGCCTTTCTAGTAATCAGCAAGCCTCTTTCTTATTTATTCTGTATTTATTTCATGTTTCATTAAGCCAGAATTAGAATGAAAAAAAAAAAAAGTTCAAGGGATGGCAGATCTTAGGTTTTTAGGAGACCTATATGACCTTCAGAAGTCCGTTCCCTGTTTATACTTGATGGAAATACTGCCCTTTAATAGGGGGAAGGAAGCTGTGCACTGGGCAACCCACTTTAGAAGGCTCTGCTCTGGCACTGCCATTCTCCACAAGGTGAGAAGTATATAGGCCAAGCAGCCTCCCCACTTGCAGGCTGTGCCTTTACTTCTGGATGATGATCTAGGTAACCAGACCTTCAGACTTTTCTACCATGGCCTGTGTGGGCTTCTTACCTGAATCTGTCCTGAGGGCAGGTATGTAAGTAAGCTTGAGTTGTGGCTAAGGAATGGCTCTACATGAGGTACCGATAGAGCTTGGATATCCTGCATCCTTATAATGCAGGATGAAACTGGAATGGGAAGAAGAGATTAGAGTTCAGTTATGGGTCAGAGATCTGCCCTTCCTGTGCTGCCATAATCTAGTGTCCATCTGAGGTGTCAAATTTTGTAATTTGAACTCGGCCTTCCAGGTTATTGCAATGATATATTTGTCAAGGTAGGCAGCGAAATATATTTGATTTAACAGTTTGTTAGTTGGAATTTTTACTTTTAAATATTTAGACATAAAGCCATGTATACCCCATTGGTACTCTTGTCCCGGGACCTGCAGGTGTTTAGGAATGGGTCACATTCTAAGTAAATACTGTGGAGATCTTCAATGGGAGGAGTTTGCTGTTCCAAAATGTTTGAAGCCCTCAATGGGATCAAATGCCAGGATGAAAGTACATTAAGTTTTGATAATCAGAAAAGGAAACGAGAACTCCTCTTCCCTCGCCTCAAATCTTTAATACTATATTTTTCTCATCTTCCATAGATAAAGTGGAAAAATTGTAGATTCTTCCTATTGAGCTACCTGTTATTTAACTCTAAATGAGTAGAACCTTCTTAACCCTTATATTTTCCATAGCAGCATTAAGTCCCAAGACCAAAGTGATTGTTGTTGTCCTGATTGTATTTTAAGAACTTAAATAGTACTTTGTGTGGTACTGTGAGAGCTGCTAAGCTCTCACACTGCCATGATTAGGAAGATCTACAATGCCTTAGCATAGTGAACTTGTATCTTTGGTAGAATTTTAGGGGTTTCTGCTTGCTATACTGTGTGGCTCATGATCTAGCAGCATTCTTGTGGGATATAGAGACCTGTTTATGTATGGACTTGTCAAAGCTAATAAAGTTTGGATATCTTTTTTGTTTATTGATAACTTCAGTAACTCTTAGTATTTGTAGTATTATTTAATGGAAAACAGACTCTGTAAAGATACTGATTTTACTCAGAATAGAGAAATATGAATAACATTCATTGTTTATAGACAATTCAGTATGGCTTAAACAGAAATTCAATTTAATATTAGTGTCATAGATACCTTATTGTTGCCGGGAATGATTAATTTTTAACGTGTGTCTTTATTTCCTACCAGACTTTTATATGACTGTAAACAACTATTGGATTCTAAATGCTAGACACATAAATTTAACCACGCTTTCTGTAGCTGGAGGATTCCGGGATTACCAAGTTCGTTCAGGACTGACTTTTCTACCAAAATTAAGCCATCATACCAGTGCCTTATCCGTTGTGGTAATTTTTTTAAGATTCTACTGAAATAGTAACAGAATGGATATAGTGGGGTATGAAAGGAGAAATATGTAGTTGTTTGAAAATGACTACTGAGGGGTACCTGGGTGGCTCAGTTGTTAAGCGTTTGCCTTCAGCTCAGGTCATGATCCTGGGGTCCTGGGATCGAGCCCTGCATCAGGTCCTCTGCTTAGCAGGGAGCATGCTTCTCCCTCTCTCACTCCCCCTGCTTGTGTTCCCACTCTTGCAGTCTCTCTCCCTCTCTGTCAAAAAAAAAAAAAATCTTAAAAAAAAAAATGACTACTGAGTTGGTGTAGTGCTGCTATGTGTGTATGTGCATGTGTATGAGAGAGAGACTATGAAAGAATGAATAAAAATAAGTTGGGAAGGCAGAGGCATGGGTCCACAGAAAGTAAAAAGGATCTTAGAAAGTTTGTGAAAATGACTTATTTATGAAAGTGACTCTTACAAATAGTTGTTCCTTGTTTAAAATAAGTACCTACCCACTGATGAGAGTTTTAACTGTAAGAAAGTGTGGACTGAAGTCCAAGTGTCCCTTGTTATATCTGAGTGCTGTATACAATAGAAATGGAATATCAAACTCTTGAGTGCTAAACTTGAATAAAGGTTTACCAATTTTAAAACTTAAAAATTAGCTTTGATAGTATAACAGAACCCTGACGGATTAATTTGCTAATTATTCTTCCCTGCTAGGACATCAAGTATTTGGTCTTTAACTGGGATACATAGCCTCTGTAAAGTGAGTTCAAGTTTCATTTTAGGACTTACATTATTTCTTGTATTTTTAACCTTGAAGTCTTCAGTTAAGATCTTAACTTTTTAACTCCACACAGTATATAGATATTGTATATAGTATGTATAAATGTGTATACGGCACATCATCTCCAAATATAACTTAATTTCTAAAAAAAATCCAATGTTCCTTTTGCTTTTTAGGAGATAGTGCTTTGTTTCATGGTTGTTCTCTTCATAAATACTCCCTTGCTCAGTTTATCTATTGCCCCACCTTAGATTACTGTTCATTTATTAACCAAGTATTATTGAATGCTTGCCACACATAGGACAAAAATTATTAAGCCATTCTACTATTACCCACCATTTTCTTACTACCGGAGGAGTTGTGATATAACCATAGTAGCTTTGAAACTAAATTGGTAAATCTCTCAAACCTCATTATTGGTATGAATTGTTTTATTTGATGTTGATTATTTGGGGCAGATATTTGCTGGAAGTCCTCAAAACATTAAATATCAATTCTTTAGTAAACAGATATTTTAGGTGTTATAAAATTTAGGTATTTAGGTAATATAAAATTGGATGTAATTTTTTCTAGACTTGACCTGGAGCATGTTGCTATATTGATGCCCCTTCCTGCAGCTTATCTTTTGGTTTCTTCGTGTGTGTGTGTGTGTGTGTGCGCGTGCGCACGCGCACGCACACGTGTATCTGTGTCCCTCTTTTCTAACCCATTTGATAATTTGTTGCTTTCAAGGCAGCTTGTATTTCTGTATCTCTGATGAAAATATTTTACCTCTTAATGGAATTTTCTCAAAGCTAGTTAATGTCTCAATTTTATTTAGTATTTTAGCCCCCAAATAACTTATAACCTTTCATATATCTACATATGTGTTTACTTTTAAAAAGTAATTATTAAGAAGTAACAGTTTTTTGATGATTATATCAAGAATAGTTAATTGACATTTGTAGCCATTGAGACTAGAAAAATGAAGTTAGAGACTTCGGTTGTTTTAGTATTAGTAAGGTAGGCTGAACTGCTGTAATATACACTCATACAGATAATGGCACTTAAAAATATTGCTCCTATACCTGCCCTAGGTATGTATTTAAGTTGGTGGGTGGTTTTTGAAGGAGTCCCTTTAAGGGACCCAGGCTCACAGTAAGCAACCCTTTCTTGAATACAAAGAGAGACACTGTGAAAAATATCAGATTTACTTAATGTTTCCTATTGTATGTAAGATGCTATTCACAGGAAAGTCATTACCTGGTATGAAAATGAGTCTCTAGTTCTTGAAGGGTGCTGTGCCATTGTTAGGAAGCCTTCTTCAAACAGTTATATTTTTTAGGAGCCTTTTGCAGGTATGTCTCTAACTAGTAGTATATATATCCTAATGTAGGGATGTTTTCAAAATAAGTGACCTTGTACCATACTTGAGAAAGAGTCTGATTTGGGGGCACCTGGGTGGCTCAGTCTTTCAAGCGTCTGACTCTTGATTTTGGCTCAGGTCATGATCTCAGCGTCATGAGATCCAGCCCTGCATCGGACTCTGTGCTGAGGTTGGGGCCTGCTTAAGATTCTCTCCCTCTCTAAAAAAATAGAGTCTGATTTGATTGCTTTGGAATTGTGATCAGGCATATTTATTTTGAAAAAGCTCTCTGAGGCTGGGTATTTCTCAGGCACACCTGATTAAAAAGTAACATCTTAGAATTTATCAAAGTAGTCTAGTCAAAACTAAAATTACTAAAATAATTGTGATTTATTTAAAGAATCATAAACTCAGACTCTTAATAAAGAGTTAGATATTAAACTTCAGTAAGGAATCTGTTAGATGCTTTAATAATATTTGAAGGGTAATTTAAGCTTGACTAAGCAGTAATGATACTGATTTTATACAGGAAGTACCTTAATATTTTTGGATCACCTTTCTAAGAATGCATCATTTAAATATGTCTATGCATCATAAAATAGTGAAACTAATGTTACATGTTTCTAAATATTAGCTTATGAGAATTTCAAACCTTTGGGAGAATAACAAATGTGCTTAAGTTGGATTTTTTTTTTTCCTTGTCCTTTTAGAGTTCAGCAGTGCCTAAGACCTGGGTCTCAACAGACCACCTTTCCATTGTATGGTAAGTTAATATATAATAGTCTTATTTTGGTGGTTTGTGGTGGCCCTTCTTTCTTATCAGTGCATTTATTGGTTTGTTAGCCTTGTTAGCACTTTGTCCATAAATAAATAGATTTGGGAGAAAGATTGACTTAAGGGCTTAGAACTCTAACCTTGGTTTTTGTCTCAGTTTGACCAAGGTTCCCTTGACAGCTTGTAAAATCATCTCTTGAAGAACCACTAACATGAGTTTCAAATGAAGCTAGTGTCAAATGTCAAAATTTTAGAGTTTGTCATAGTTGGGCAGAATCAAATGTACTTGTGATAGGATCTTCTGAGCTCTTGGCCAGTCACCAAACTCAGGGACTTGATTAATATAGCATTAACTATTCTAGAGCATCACATGAAAAACCAAGTAGGAGTTAGATTTACCCTTAATATAAATAGAGTAAATAAGGTTTAATCTTATAGACCCTAGTATCTTATCGCTATATGTTTTAGCTTAAAGATTCTTTTTTCATTTTCCTCTGGCTGTGCAGTCAGTGGTGTCTGCAAGAAGCACAAGTTTAGGCATATAAAGATGGGGCAGACAGTTGTTTATAGCTGGGGTGGACAAGGAGACTTAGGGAGAACAGAAGGACCCTGATAGTTCCATTGTCAAATGTCCAAGAAGATTTAATTTGCTTTATTTTTATATGTTTCAAGTTTAAAATATTCTTAATAATAATGATTCCTTAAATACCTTTAGAGTTTAGAACAGTAAAGAAAACTCAGATATTCCATTAAGTAATAGAATTGTGCATGTTTGTATCAAAAGTACGTTTTTAAATAAATTTTTGTTACATTGTAACATTTTATTCTTTAGGTGTAAACAATTACAATTGACTACAATTCGAGCATTCTTTGATCTTATTGATGCTGATACTAAACAAGTATGTATTTTTAAGCTAAAAATTACTTCAGTAGAGTAAAAGCTTTTGTTACAGCAGGATGGATTTAATACTTTTTTTTTTGCTTTTATAAAAGTAGAAGCCTTATATGTTATATCAACTGTAATTAGTTTCAAAATAGAAATATATTTTTATCTGATAATACTTTGATCACTCTTAATAATTAATAGAATGCAATGAAAATGAAAAAGTGAGAAGATGCTTTAAATCTTCCCCCAATTTTTCCTTTTTACTTGTTTGAAATTTGATATATATCCTTTTAACTTTTATTTAACTTAAAATACTACAAGCTATTTTATCCTTTTTTTAGTAATATGTTATAAACTTCATGATGTATCTTGATAGACATTTTTGCTTAAATTTTTTTTTTTTTAAAAAGCATCTTTATCTTTCTGGTAGGATCAAAATGTCTTCATTCCATTGGCTAACCCAAGCTCGCCAGAACTTAAATTATGTACTTTTAGTAGTTGAATGTTTTTTGTAATGAGATTTCACTTATAAACTCTACAAACTAATGATTTTCCAAGTTGCTCAATTAGCAGGACACCTGGAAATCCTAGTGTCATTTATAGAACATCATATTACTCTTTCATCTCTTTCACGTCTGCCAGCAGATATACAGTAGTGGGCACCAAGGATTTCAGCAAAATTCAGGGAAGTTTATCCATGAACTTAAATTTTTTTCTGTGAATTGGGAACAGGTTGCTATTTTTTCATCTTAAGCAGCCTTTTTTTTTTAACCTCAGGTCATCTTGTTCCCTGTTTCATAAAAACATGTCTTGAGAACTGTGGCTATGGCTTCTCCTTTTGGATAAAAAGTTCCTTGTGTATTAGGAAATTTTCTTCATTATGGCAAAGTATTTAGCTGTTATTTTTGGATTCTTTCCCTTGAAGGCTCCAATTTTTTGAGAGACTGGTATGTGTGGCCTCTTTCTCAATAGATCTCTAGGTAATGCTTTCCTTATTGTGTCATAGAACTTATAAGTTCTCTTCTAAGGCTTTTCACTCTTGGAAGTGGGGTACTGTTTGTGTTTTTTCCTTAATCCTTCAGAAAGCTGCAGAACTGCTATTAGAATCATAGATACTTACCTCTGTCCTGAAGAATACAATAAAAGAGAGACCCCCCAAAAAAAGAGACCCAAATTGTTGTGTTTTGCCACATTGTAAGCCACAGGATGCCGTATTTAAGTTAGCATATTTATTACAGTAAAACAGCTCTATAGAATTAACACTCTGAATTGGTCATGCAATGCAAATATGTTTCAGTTTTTCAGCCTTGTTTTAATTGTGAGTCTTAACTATGGCAAATGTTTTTTTAGTCAGTTTGAGAGAGTGCAACTAGATATAATAGTAGAATCAATTAAAATTGTAAAACCAGTTTGTATTTGGAATGACATTTGGTAGGCTTAGGAAAAAACCCCATTTCAACCCATGAAGAACAGTAGTATCACAGACAGGTATATTCTTTAAAAATTGTACAGAGGGGCACCTGGATGGCTCAGTTGGTTGAGTGGCTGCCTTTGGCTCAGGTCATGATCCCGGGGTCCTCGGATCGAGCCCTACATCAGGCTTCCTGCTCAGTGGGAAGCTTGCTTCTCCCTCTCCCACTCCCCCTGCTTGTGTTCCTGCTCTTCGCTATCTCTTTCTCTGTCAAATAAATAAATAATAAATTTTTTAAAAAATAAATGTTGTACAGAAAGCTAATTCTTTTATTGAGGTATAGTTGACACACTACATAAAACTAATTTAAAAAAATTTTTTTATTTATTTGACAGAGAGAGAGAGGCAGAGAGGGAACAAAAGTGGGGGGGAGTGGGAGAGGGAGAAGCAGGCTTCCCGCAGAGCAGGGACCCCAATGCGGGGCTCGATCCCAGGACCCCGGGATCATGACCCAAGCCGAAGGCAGACACTCAACGACTGAGCCACCCAAGAGCCCCCATAAAACTAATTTTAATAAATCTTGTTTTCCATTAAATCCTGAGATGAGGAAATTTTTAATATTAGTGTGTAATAAATTATAATTCTGGATAGGTAAGTAATTTACAGACACATTTTAAGGGACAAATAAGAAATTTTTGGTAACTAATATTGCTAAGAATCAAACTATGAAACTGAGTTCTGTTTCACAAACTCACTATATATAATCAACTGGACTAAATATTAGACAATAAAAAATTAGGATATGATTGCTATCCCTCAAGAAGATATTAGGAAGAGAAGCAAACATATATGTAGGGAAACTATAAGCATAATTAGTCCCAAACATGTGGTACAAAGGAATCAGAATTAGAGAATAATTTCTGATGGTTATCAGCATAAAAGACATAGCTGAAAAACTTACAAGTGGATCGATTCCCTGGAGAGTGAGTAAGGATGGGAGAGTCCTGAGTTAACTAAAATTTTGGCAAAAAGACCTATTACTTTTAATTGATTGTGAACAGATGTGGCTGCTTTAAAAAAAAAGTCAAAACTAGTTTTATATTAGATTGAATTGATTGAAGTGTTGAGTTTGCATCAATGAAGATAAAGTTTCCACTGCCTTCTACTATAGTTAGATATCTAAGGAACTATATTCTATTTTATATGTTGTATTATAAGGAGGACATTAACAAACTTGAGTTTATCCAGGGAAGGCAGTCAGGGTGATGAAGGGTTTGAAACAGTTCTATGAAAAACGCTTGATGTTTTTGAAGTTGTTTAATCTGTAAAGAAATGTTTTATTGGATGGGGGATGTAACAGTCTTCAGTTTCTTGAAGGGCTGGCCCCTAAGTTAATATATCAAAGTAACAGGGAGTCAGATATTTTCTCTAAATATGGCAGAGCATCCTCCTCATAAGAATTATTAAAATTGGAATGTATTATCTTTCACAATAGCAAGTTAAAAATAAATGTTCAAGCAAATGCTGGGTGACTTCCTAAGGAATTGAAAAGATTTACTAGACCTGGGTCCTCATTTCTTTGTCATTCTCTCATTATGTTGTTGAGAAAATCACTTACCTGTCAGGGCCTCAATGCTTAAACTATAGAGTTGAATAGTGGTAGATTCTGAATGGATTTTAGACCCAAGTACTTTTTTTTTTTCTTTAAAGGAGGAACTGGTATAAAGTTGCAGAAATTTATTGTGCTAGGATATTTTAAAACAGACAACAAAAAATCCTATTGTCTGCTCTCATTTTCATTTCATGAAAGAAAGGATATTTAGGCACAGTGAAAGTAAGACAGGATAAAGCAAAGTAGTTTCCAAGGAAGGACAGTTGGCAATTCATATTTTCTCTGATGACTTGTGAATTTTTTGTTGTGGGATTGGCACTGGTCTGAGTTTAGAAAGTAGTGTGTTGGAATCACTAGACTGGAGGATCTCTTAAGTTCTCATCTGTCTCTATACACCTTTGTATGTTTTATTCTTAACTGTTACTTGAGAGGCACTAGTTTAATAATTAAAAGCATGGGCTCTGGAGCCAGACTGCCTGAGTTTGAATCCTGGCCCAGACTGTTAATAGGAGTATGACCTTGGGCAAGTTCCTTAATATTTCTGGTGCTTTAGTTTCTTAGTAAAAATGCAGATAAAAGGATTATTATCTCCTAGAGCTCTTGTGATAGTTAAGTGAGTTAATAACATATTAAATACTCAGAATGGCCTGGGCCAGAATAAGTAACTGTTGGCTCTTATCACTGTTACTTGCTGCAAAGTTTCATTAAACTATCACAATGGGTATAAAAAGATACAAAATGTATCCTTATTCTTTCTAGATAACTCAAAATCCCAAGAAGAAATTGTCAGTTTTGAATCACCACTTTATAAGACACCCAGCAAAACACTTTGAGGAAAATCCAGCAATAATTTCTGACTTAACAGGTTGGTGGTAATAACATATTTTTATTTTAAATCAAGTTTTATTTTTAGGTAAATCTGTTATTAGTGAAGTCTTTGAAACTGTGGTACTTAGCTACTATAATGTTTTATTAATTTCTCTATGCTGGTTTCTTATGAGGTTCTTGATTAGGGAAAGGAAAAAGGAGAGAAACCGTTGATGTTGCTGATAAAAATTTTGTTCTGAAAATAACATGACAAGTACAAAGTTTTAAAGATAGAGTTAAATGTCTCTATTTCCTGACAGTAACGTAAAACACTATCATTATTTTTGACTTAAGTTTTCAGTGTCAGTCATTTTTCATTCTTTCTTCTGGTTTAACAGCATATCATTTGCTGTTAATATAATACCTGTTATACTCAGTTTGGAAAATAAAATAATTTATTTCTTTTTTATTGATACATCCTTAGAGTAAAAGCACCAAATAAATTTAAAATGCTTTACTTGATGTGAATGCCGGTTGATGATGAGCACAGATAACATCTTACTAGATTTCTTATTTTAAAATAGCCATTGTTCAGGAAACCACTTCTTTTTCAAATCTTGTTGTAATTGAGAAGTATTTTGTGAGCATTTAATAAAAGTAATGGTTTCATATTTTAAAAGCAAGCCAAACAAATTAATTTCCTTTACCTTAGGGACATCTATGTGGGTTCCAGTGAAAGTGTCCAAATGGACCTATGTGGCTTACAATGTAAGTATACCATCAATGGATATTTTTAATATTTTTTTTTAAACATTTTGGTATTTATCTTTAAAAGTTAAAGACTATTGGGGCACCTGGGTGGCTCATTTGGTTGAGCGTCTGACTTTTGATCTCAACTCAGGTCTTGATCTCAGGGTCGTGGGTTCAAGCCCTGCACTGGGCTCCACACTGGGCATGGAGCCTACTTTAAAAAAAAAAATTAATTAAAAATAAATGAATAAACACTCTTCTAAAAAGATAACTACATATATTTTCCCACATTAAAACAATTTAATAATAATTCCTTAATATCTAGTTAGTGTTCAGTTTCCCAGTTTTATAACTGTTAAATTTTTTGTTTCTCAGTTTAAATGAGAATACAAATGTCCACATATTGTCGTTTGTTAGTATGTCTCTTATTCCTCTTTTAATCTCTCATACTTAGTCTACTGCTTTTCTTTCCTTGTAGCGTATTTGTTGAAAAAACAAGTCATTTGTACTATAGAGTTTCATATAGTCTTGATTTGCTGATTGCATTCCTTCAGTGCCATTTAGTATATTCCTTTGTCTACTCTTCTCCTGTAACTTAGTACTTGGATCAGATTCATTTGCTTGATCAGATTCAGTTTTTGTTTTGGCTAGACTATTTCTTTTTTTTGTGATGTTAGCAGCTGTTGATGAAGCATGCCTAGAGTCATTAATTCATTTAGGGGGATGCAAAAAATGGTGGTACCCTAATTCAATTATTTTTTTCTTTATTAACTGGAACACTATATTGGGAAATTTCTTGTCTCCTAAATTTATCAAAAGTGGAACATATCAGAAAAGGAGAAAATTATAATTGCTTGGATCTTTGGATCTTATATTTTCTGGTTTTCAGAAATAGCAAGTTGGCTCACAAACCTCCTCCATCAGTGATCATAAATGGTTTTGGGGGGTTTTTCTCCTAGTATTATAATGAACTCATCTTTTAAACATATTTGTGTTTCCATCTAAAATATTAAAATTCTTCTGTCTTTGACCAGTAGAAGCCATTTCAAGTTAGGCTCCTAAATCTTTTTGGTAAAGCTGCTCTTTGGTTGTCTTTTTTTGATAGTTTCTTCACTACCTAGTATGAGAAGATATTTGAACTCATTTTGTACATTTCCTGCCCCAGACCTTGAATCAGCTTTGTCCTGAGGAGCTCTCCTTGTTATTTGGGAAATGGTGTCTTAAAACCATAATTTGGGCACTAGAGATGTTTATGGCTAGTGGGCTAGCATTTCTAGGCCTTTTCAGTCGACAGAACTAAGAAATGTATTTTATGTTGATCATTAGGCCAAAACTCAAACCCAAACAAAAAACATGCATCTGTACTGCTATTTCTAAGACATATTCAGGACTGCAGGGTACCTGATATTCCTGACTTACATCTGTATCTTCTTCCCGCTCCTAGAATATTGGTTCTCAACAACACCAAGAATGATAAAATTAGAATAATTTTTGCTTTATCCTGTATATTTAAATGATGAAATTGTCCACTCTCTTAATAGTTTTATTATGTTTTCTCTCTTTTTTTTTTTTTAGGAATCTGATAAGATATATTTTACATTTCCTCTTGCAAATCATAGAAAAATCTACACTCATGTCTATTGTCAAAGCACCATGCTGGTAAGATAATTGGTAGATTGCATGTAAATCTAAAAATCTATTTTTAAGATTCAACTAATATCTAATCTCTTCTTTAGCTATGAACTATTTTTAAATCTAATAGGTTGAAAAATATTTGTCTAAAACAGTTTTGATTGAAAAGTATTAATCAAAATGTTTCTATAACTGATAATTTACTATTAAATTATACTTTTGGCTCTAGTTTGGGTCTTTCACCCTGTTTTTCTACCTTACTTACTGTGTTTAGGATGAAGGAATTCAGTTCAAATATCCTAATTCTAAGATTTTGTTTGTACTTTAAAGAACAGATATATTTAAACAAAGCTAATCTGTAGGAATTTTATTAAGTAAATACTGTTTTTCTCTTGGCTTCTATACTCAAATTTGCAGGACTTTTTATACCAAACATTCTCTAAAATAGTAACTTTTTGTTAAAATGTTATCTAGACTCAGAGTTACCAAAGTGATGATTTTACGTATTTCTTTTTAATGAATACCTACTATCAGGCATTGTCAAAAAATGTGTTAATGCTATAGGATGCCTTTGTTATGTTTGGAATATTTAAGTAATAATTTAAGTCAGCATTTCTTACTTTCAGGAACTTGTTTTCCCAATTTGGGTTCTTTTCCCTCTTTTTTGGATTTTTTTTTGGCATTTCCCAAGTTTCTTCACTTTCTATTTGTGTTTTTCATAATTTCTTTCCTCTTCTCCCTTTTGTTGGGTTATTTGTATTCTTTAGAACTAGAATCTAATATGTCAGTTGGTAGATACTGCCATTTGATATATACTAAAGTCTTTAGAAATGATAGGCATTGTGGTCTAGGTGCTAATGAATACTAATTTTAGTGGGATGACCAGAGTTTTGTATCTCTCACAGAGACTAGCATCTCTCAGCCTAAAATCTGGATGGGCAGTTTATCTCAAGAGAATCTGGCCCTTAGACTGCTGGCTTAAAATATCCACACTCAGTTAATTAAATTCCAAATCAGAATGTCAGTATTATAGTGAGAAAAATCCTTGCCAAAGTTCAAATTCTCCATTTGGCTTATTGGAGGATCCCTTTTCTGTATTTAAGGTCCATGGGTATTAATTAGCATCAAGTTATGTGGTGAATTTTAAAAATCTTTTCAATTTGTATTATAGAAGTTTTCAATCATTTAAAGTAGAATATAATAATGAAATCTCATATAACTGTCACATAGCTTTAATAGTTATGAATACTGCTATTGTTATTTATCCCTTTTTCACTTTTTTTTGGTAGTTATGTATACTGCTATTGTTATTTATCCCTTTTTCACTTTTTTTTTGACTGAAGCATTTTTAAAGCAAATTCTAGGCATTTTATAATTTCATCCTTAAATACTACAATATGTTTTCTAGCAGATAAGAATTGTGCAGGTTAACTATAATATTATTTCATCCAACAAAATTATTAATTCCTTAGTATGTGATATCCAATCCATGTTCAATTGTCTTCTGTTCAGTTAAATTCTAAGTTGGTTTATTTGAATCAGAATCCAAAAAGTATATATGTTATATTTGATTCATGGATCCTAAGTTTCTTTTATAACGGCCTCCTCTTTATCCCCCCCCATGCCATTTATTTGTTCAAGCAAGTGGGTTATATGTTCTGCAGAATTTCCCACATTCTGGGTTTAGGTGACTATTCTCATGGTATCTTTTTTTTAAAGTTTTATTTATTAGAGCATGTGTGAGAGAGGGAGAAAGAGCACAGTGGAGAGGGAGAAGCAGACTCCCCACTGAGCAGGGAGCCTGACGGGGCTCCATCCCAGGACCCCAGGTTCATGACCTGAGCCAAAGGCAGATGCTTAACTGACTGAGCCACCCAGGCACCCATCTTGTGGTATCTCTTAACATGTGTTTCTGTCCCTTATGTTTTCTGTAAACTGGTTGTTAGATTTAGAATCTTGATTATTTTTTAATTAAATTAATTACCATTAATTTTTTGTGGCAAGAATATTTTATAATTAGAACTATGTACTTAACCAGAAGATACACAGTATCTAGTTGTCCCACTTTAGTGACCTAAAGACTTATCATAGACTCAGGTGGTATTAGCATGATCTACCCTATATAAAGTTCCTAATCAGTTTTTCACCTAACAATTTTAGCAGCCTTTGAGGGCATCATTTTTTACTGTAGATAGGTTTCTCTTTAGATCTATTATATACATTTTATGATCAGGTAGCATTTTCTCTTCAGTATACTTTAGGAATTGGCAATTATTGAGTGACTTTTTCTGAGATTTTCAGTACAGTTTTTATAATTAGGGATGCTTGCTAGATGACCTGAAATTGTTCTTTTGATACCTTATAGATTATATCAACATGGTGTTTTAGGGTGGACTTGAATAATATTTTTTCAATTTGTTGATGAATAAGTCAGAATTCTCTATATATGGAAGTGTATAGTATAAAATATTGACAATTTTCATATTAAGGGCTGTCTTTGAAGATAGGCTCCCTTAGTAGCTGCAAAAACCCATTACAAAAGTGGGATGAACTTTGACACCTCACTAGATGTTCCTGTCTAAACTATGCAGATCTTTTCTTTTGCCTTGCTTTATAATATCATGTTATTCTTAGGAAACACAGTTAACTGATACAGAAGTCACACAAGTATTTTGCCAGCAGTAAAGAGCAGACAAATTCCACGTTATTTTTTGTTTTCCTTTCAGCTTTCTTTTCTGTATTCTTGGAAAATGTCTTCAAATTGTATTTAAGCTCCATGAGGGCAGAGACCATGTCTGTCTCATTTATCATTTTTTCCTTGAAGGCTTAGCATAATTACATAGCTCTAGAATAGACTTTATAAATATTGGATGAAAGGATTGATATCTTTTTCATTATCCTCTCTGTTTATTAAGGAAAATTTTATGTACCTGTCTGAGCAGTGTTTCTTTACCCTCATACCTTGGTGTAGGATTTTAGTAGTTGGATCATCAGATCTTGGAACATCGCTCTTAACTACTTGCAGTGAAGGTCTTTGGTCATACTTCTCTTAAATAACTGAAGATAAATACATACAATTGTTAAAATATCACTACCATCTCTGCGGCATTCCCAGGGTACCCTGATAAAGTCATAACTAGCTTTTGTCTTGAGCCCTTGGAGTTGTGCTTCAATCCAAACACATTCTCAGTTACATAGAAGTTTTGCCTGATAGTCAAATGAGAACTCAAGTGGTAAACTAACAAGCTATACTTAGATTAATTGCTATTTTTAATTACTTGACTCGATTTTTTTTTTCTGTTTGTTTAAAAGTCTACCAATAGGTGTTCATCTTCTGTATTTACTTAAAATGTAGTTACTTACTATGTAACTACCTAATTAAAGCATGGACATTGCTGAATTCTGAAAGTGTTGGTTCAAAAATTAAAATTGCTTATGCATTATGCTGTGGAGAGGTCACTCTTTCTCTTCCTGCTGTTCTAGGTTACTTGCTTACCTATCTATATTGACATTAGACTTCCTTACCTGCCGTTGACCTATATGACTTTTGAAACAGCTTGGAAATGTTTCTGAATAACAGGTTGCTATTTTATGTTTCCATCATGCTTACTAACCCTATCATGTAACAGTAAAATGTTAAGCTGCCTATTTTATGTAATTATTTTCTATAATATTTAGTGTGATTTGTGTTATTAATCAACAGGATACAAATAGTTGGATTTTTGGCTGCATAAACAGCACTTCTATGTGGTAAGTCTTTTGAACCTAAGGGCCTCAATTGTTCATTTTTCTCAATATAAATAATACAAATCATACTTTTTAAAGATTTATTTATTTTAGAGAGAGAGAGAAAGAGGGAGCCAGGGGTATTGGGAGGGGGAAAGGGAGAAGGAGAGGGAGAGAATCTCAAGCAGTCTCCTTGCTGTGCACAGAGCCTGATGTGGGGCTCGATCCCATGACCTGGAGATCATGATCTGAGCCAAAATCAAGAGTCAGATGCTTAACTGACTGAGCCACCCAAGCACTCCGAAATCACACTTTTTAAAATAGTTTCATACATTGTTTGTTTTTTTAAAGATTTTATTTATTTATTTGACAGAGAGACACAGTGAGAGAGGGAACACAAGCAGGGGGAGTGGAAGAGGGAGAATGAGGCCTCCTGCTGAGCAGGGAGCCTGATGCAGGGGTCGATCCCAGGACCCTGGGATCGTGACCTGAGCCAAAGGCAGACGCTTAACGACTGAGCCACCCAGGCGCCCCGTTTCATACATTCTTAAGCTGATTTTTCTGCTACATTACATTATAGTATTGATTTTTAAATGAAATTAACATATCAGTAGTATTTGCAAACATAGAAATGGTTCCTAGGAAAAAGAATTTTTTTGTATCCAAAAGGACTGTATGGATGAGTATATTGGATTAGACTTATTGCACCTCATTTCATTAGAACTTTCTCTGATAGGTCTGTAGCTGGTTTCTTTTTCCTCTGAAGCTTATTTATAATTTATAATATTTTAGTATATTTGTCCTTTAATTATATTTTCATATTCATTTCAAAGCCGGCAAGGGATTGATTTATCATGGAAAGCTGAACTACTGCCAACAATTAAGGTAAATTACGGCTTTAAAATTTTAAAATACTAAAAAATTCTTGAGTCTCTAGGCATTTTAGAATATGGTCTTTTATTAATTCATCTAACTATTAAATGAACTTGAGATTTGCTAACATACAGTTTAGAAATATTTTCTCTGGAAATACATTTTAATGGAGAAAAACACAATTTTTTTTAACTTACAGAGATAAAAACTGTAAGTTAACAATCTTCTAAATAAAATTAAATCTGTATCTTATAGCATCATACCAAGAGCTAGAAAAATTTTTTTAGTTTATTTTGAGGGTATGTTTGGAATGGTCTGTCTTAAAATAGAAGCTGAGTAGTAGCTTAAGTTTTTGGGAGAGGACCTACAGTAGGAGAGCGAGCATCTCAAAGAGATGCAAAGTAATTTTCCAGATCTACTTCAACATTACTTTGTGGTCAAGCACTTGGATAACTCTGCTTTATCTAATACTCTGTGGGATTTATTTAATAATTCTTTGTGATTTCCTCAAGTAACTCTGATAGGGTCAGCGAGTCCTTTTACGAAAGGTTAATATTGTTGAGAAAATAAAACAGTTCTAAAATTTGATGAAATACCTGTTCTGATTTCTAAACTGTGTTTATTATAACTCATAATCTTACACCAGGAGTGATAATTTTCCGTCTTCAAGTATTTTTTCATGATGAATACTAGCCTCTTAAACTTGAAAGTGAAACCATCTGGTTGGTCCCAGGCATCTCCCAGTCCAGTTTTTTGTTATTTATCTGTATAGGCAGCTCTGTACTATACTAACAGAGAGGAATGATGATAGAATGAGTAATTGCAAGTTACTTCACATTTGACTTTGGAATGGTTGCAGTTATTTTTTCTGTCACCTCAGTCATCCTTATTTTGTGTATATTCATTCATATGGCTTTGTGTTCAAGAGATAAATATTGTAGGAAAGTGATTAGACTCATATGAACATTTTTAATGTCTCTCACTGGTTCTATCCTAGCCTTTTAGGCAGGAGCAAAACAAACAAAAGTCTAGGATATACTTAATGATAATCATTCATAAATCTTTCCTTGAATTTCCAATTTGGATAGTATATCCTATTTAATTTGTAATTTAAGAGGAAGAAATAAATGATTAAATTCCTGATAGAATGTTACTTTGCTCCTGTTTTAAAAAGTTACATCTTAAATAATAAAATCCTTATGTATATTTTTAATTTCAAAGATTCAACAATGTATTCATCTATTTCTAGACCCTGTGTTCTTTCTTCTAAATGTGAGAAACAGCTGGCAGAACAGCAGAACAAGCTATTCCAGCTGCTTACTTTTTTTTTCTCTTTTCAAGATTTATTTATTTCAGAGGAGAGAGAGTCTCAAGCAGGGTCCCCGCTGAGTGGGAAGCCTGATACAGGGCTCGATCTCACGACCTTGGAATCATGACCTAAGCCAAAACCAAAAGTCGGATGTTCAGATCATGACCTGAGCCAAAGCCAAAAGTCGGACACTCAACTGACTGAGCCATCCAGGCATCCCAGCTGCTGCTTGCTTTTTATAGTGAATGCTGAAAGAGGTTGCCAGATAGCATTAAAAGCCTACTGAAATTTAGAGGGGGAAAATGGGAGAAGGATGTTTAGAAAATAAGGATTGCAATATTCTGCAATCTTAGGTGTTCTCAGTTGAAGAGGATTATAATTATTAAACATAAACTCCATTTTAATGAAAATCAAAATTAGATGTGTTAGCCACTTCTAAAAAGGACACAGTTATTTTGCCATCAAGTTGAAGAGAAAGAAAAAGTTAAAGTGAAAAGATTTCATGAATTTTATTCATATTCATATCATCTCAACAAAAGTAATGTCAAATGAGAATCATATCACTTTTAGCATTGCTGCTGACTGAACTGTTAATAAATAGGAGACTCCAGCAAAGCACCTGTAAATTCAGTTTTTAAATACCAGTCATATGGAATTTTTCTGTCATGTGTACAATGAAGAAGTTTCTAAAAACACAAAGCACAGTAGGCCAAGAATTTGGTAAGCCAAAATGGATTTATTGTTGAAAACAAAAAAGGTAATTTTCTAAAGATAACTAACTTGTATGAGAAAACTACCTTGTAGCCATTTTGCCTTAATCATACTTTAGCACCATAGCTTTGCTCTGCACATCAAAACCTGGTATTTGATTTTCTGTGTATGTTGTTTCAGCATTAAGGGCATTTTACCCTTAAAACACTGAAAAATTTCCAAACTTCATATTAACCTTATCTGTCAACCTAACAATTTCATGAATATGATTGTATTGTCAAGTTCCTACTGACATTATAACTATATAGCAACTTTATAAGGAAAATTTTTTGACACTGTTACCTTTTTAAAGTATTCTGATCCTACAAAAAAATTCTTGAGAAAAAAACTATTCTTGAGAATAAATAACAAAGGCTAGTAGAGTGGATAGCCACACAGAGTTACCAAGGTTCTTTCTAATTATCTTTCATACTGTCTACCATCTGTTTGGTTGGTCTCAGTTGCCTGTCGCTGTGATTTGTGAGGCCCTTTTAAGGCCTTTTAATTTACATTAGAACCGATTAGTCTGTTGCTGAGACTTTGGCAAGTAAGTCGAGGTGAAGCCTAGGAAGTTGTAAAAAAACACAGGTGAATCTGGTCAGGTTGTTAGCCACTTGTTCACAGTTCTTTAGATTTAGCACCTCTGTTCAACTTGCCCACATAGGTGCTTCTGAAGAACGTTAGAGAAAGTTAACTGTCTGCAGAAATTTCTTTTTTTTTCATAGTTCATATGTTTATTCAACAGATACTTGTTCATTCTCACTAGGCATCAGGTTCCTTGCTGTGTGACCAGGATACAGTGTTGAACAGAATAGACATCCACGATTTCTCGTGGTGGTTGAGAAGAAGGGGCAAGTCCCGTCCATCCCAAGGAACCCGTGGGAGTTAGTGCCCCTGGGCTGCTTAGTGTAGAATTCCGTGCCAGATGAGCCACAGGGGAATGGGAAACTGGGCTTCACCTCTCCTTAGAAGTGCTCAGCCTTGTGAGCAAGTACCATTCTTTGGTCTAATGGGTATTTTTACATGGGGAAAGGTGGCACAGACTCTGGACCAAAGGCTTTGGGGACTGGGGACGGCGTGTGAGGAGCAGGGTGGAGGTTGGGGGAGGTGCCAGCAGAGCTCCTAAGATTAGACAGACATTTGGGGCAGCTGGGGTCACCAGAGGGGATGGGATGGCCTTTGAGATTGGAGTGAGAGGTTTGGATTAGACCCAAGGAAATCTTTGGAGCAGTGTCAAAACCTGAGGATGACTTGGGGAGAGGAGGAGGAGGAAGGAAAGGGGGTGAATTTGGAAACTCCCTAGGTGTGAGAGCGAAGAAGCATTTCAGCGTCAGGGACGAGGACTTGGTCAAGGTGCAGGAAAGTCAACGTCCTTGACCTGGACGAAGATCGGGAGAAGCCTTGAACAGGGGTGCATGTGGGGGGCGCTAGGCCATTCTCACTGGCCTGCATGCTGTCCCTCGGCAGGGTGGTGAAGGAGGAGATTTCGGATGACAACGCCCGCCTGCCCTGCTTCAACGGAAGGGTGGTGTCCTGGGTGCAGAAATTTCTTAATACATACAAATTGTTACCACATATAACTACTGCCACCCCCACATCTACTTCCAGAAAAAACCTTGGATTTAAAAACTGTATTTGGTGCTGTAGCTTTTCATTAAATAGACCAGTCTCTTACGTATTTATTCCTCAAAATATAGGCTGTAGGATCTGGTCTTAATTTTGAAATAGATCTTCATTTGATAAGGTGCATTATTAGTCTTCTTGTGTCTTCATGTCATTTACTGAATAAGTTCCAGAGTATGTTATTCATATATATCATTAGACAGCGACTCTTTACTGCTTGGGCTAGATCAGAATCATTTGAGATTAAGTTGCAACTCTTCCATTATTTTTAGCATTCATTCATTCATCAGCTACTGAATGCTCTTTGTCATATGCTAGCTACCAAAATAAATGTAGAAATTTTATCGTAATGTTATAAAAAACAAATGGACAAATTATAAAAGATACCAAATCTGGAAATAATTATGTAAAATATTATATTTAATATTAAATGTAATTTGTTTTACATGAAGGGATACAGCTCAAGGAATATTTTTGGCAGTCCATATTTACAAAATATTAGGAGTTTGACTTCAGGATTATTGACCTGAAAATGTAAACATGGGTGTTTTATGAGGCACCGAATATAAAGTTTGAAATCAGTTTTTTATAACCAATTAAATAAGAAATAAGTGTTTATAATTTCCCCTAACATGTTTTAAGTTCTGTATACCCTCAGAAATAAAATCAGCTTTTTATGTTCTTTTTTTTTTTCCCCAGTCTTTGACGTTAAGACTTCAAGACTATCCATCTTTGTCTCATCTTGTTGTTTATGTACCATCTATTCATGGAAGTAAGGTAACAAATGGATTAAGGTTATCGAATGTTTAGTGGATACTCATGCTAAATATTTAAGTTATTTTTTGATGAATTCTTCAACATAGTGCTTATCTAAAACAACGACCAGTTTGGTGATCCACCTAAGACTGTTAAATCATTAGGTTCATCTACTCTAACTTAACTAAGCAGAATAAATCCAAGTCTCTGTGTTCAAAGTGGGAACGTACTCTACATTTTAGTCTTTCAAAATCTATTCATTATTGAGTACCCTTTTATGTGCAAGATTCTGCCAGGAATTATAGGAGGCACACAAATGAGGGAGACATGAATCCTATTCTCAAAAAACTACATACTGTTGGGTAGGGGGAGAGAAACATTTGGAAACAGAAGGAAGAGTGAGAATAAAAGAGGTACCCCAAAGTATAATACAAATCAGAATATAGCAAATACAGGTATAAGAAGGGGAGATATCTCTGAATGATGGAATGGGGAAAGGCTTTATTATGAGGTGATATTTAAAATTTCCTTAAAGGATAGTTAATGTTTTTATGGGTATCAGAAACATTGTAGACCTGTCCTGTCCAATATAGGAGCTACTGGCACATGTGGCTATTTGAATTTAAAGCAATTAAAACTAATACAATTAAAAATTCAGTTCCTTAGTTGTACTGGCTACATTCCAGATGCTCAGTAGTAATATCATTGCAGAAAGTTATAATGAACAGCACTGCTGGGACAAAGAAACCATGAGATCCAAGCATGAAAGTGAAAATGTGAGATATGTTTGGAAACAGTAAATAAGTAAATAGTAATTTTGAAAAGATGGCCACATGGGTAAGATGGTAGTGGAAGAAAAGTCTGGGAAAGTAGTTCATGGCCATACTCTAGAGGACCTCAGTTAGATTCAGGACTTCATAGAATTCAGGAGTTAGTAGGCAGCTGAAAGATTTTCACTGTTAGTAGAAATGGGATCAGAGCCATTTTGGAAGATGAATCTATTTATGGTGTGCATGGTTTAGAAACAGAGACGAGCTGCTGTATAATGGGTTATGAGGGCTTGAACTAGGGAAGTGGGGAGTAGAAATAAAAGGATGGTAATTTTTGAGAGAAGTTGGGGGAGGGGGAAGCAAGAAGATAGAAGTAAAAGACCCTCTACTTCCCATTCCACATTTCACCCAACAAGCTCATCCTTCAGTATCTATCTTAAGTGTTCCTATTTTACTTTTCATGACTCATCCAGGTAACTTCTTATTTCCATGACACTTTGTTTATAACTTCTTTGAGGAATTATGCTGAATTATAATTTATTTGTTTATCTATTATCATCACCATATTGTGAATTCTTTGGGAGTAAGACCAGATAGATTTTATTATACTTTGCATCCTCATCCTTTAGCAACTCACTACCATATAAGTGCTCAAAAAATAGTTCTTTAGTGAGAAAATTGTTGAGATTTGAGGCCAAAATCATTAGGAAAATTTTAAAGATAAAGGAAAGGGGGGATTTAGTTGGGAGTTAACTCAAAGACTGAGTCTCACAAGTACCTTATAATGAATTCATGTTTTGTTTTGCTTAGCACAAGTGAGAGGTAATTCAGCATCTTCAATTCTAAAAGCTCTCTTTAGGGGTTTTTCTGTCAGGTAAGTTGGCTTTGAATGAATTTAAACATCTTTCCCAAACTTGGAAAGGCCCTATCTGGTTATTCCAAGAAATTAATGAGCCTTTCACAAATAGCCAGCCTTAGCAACCTAATGAATATTTAATATGTCTTAATGCTCTTTGGAAAGTAACACTTGCTGACTCTACTGTTGCATACCCAGTCTCACAAGGATGTTAATTTAGGCCTTTTATAATTTCTGCGTATCTGTTATAAACCCATCATCAGGATACATATATTTAAATAGACAGCTTGAAAATTTTTTGCAGTCAACTGATAATAGAGTTTTCAAAATGCAAATATGGAATTACTTGCATTTTTTGATGACAGAAAACAAAATAATTCCATTAGAAAGAGACAGACCCTTGAATTCTTTTCTTGGGTATGGGTTTATTCCATAAAGGGAAAGCAATAATAAAAATTTTTATTAAAAACATTAATAAAAATAAATTTTTATTATGATAGCAATGATAAAATTAAAGCAATAATAAAAATTGTATTATTTTAAATACCTGTACAAAGTGATTTAAAATTGATTCTCTGTCTCAGGCAATGTCTCACCCAAAAGTGCTTTGTAAATATATAATGAATAATCTTGTTCAGTAGATGATTGTTCTAACCTTGTAACAGCTGTTTTCTATTAGGAAAATGTCTGATGGAATTGTTGGCCTTATAAGTAAAGAAGGGGAAGAAAAGCAAAGCCCCTTAACAAGTTTTTCCTTTTATTCCTAATATGTATACTGTAGTCAGATAGCATTTTCCCACATCTATTTTTGACTTTCAGAAATAATAAAAAATCCACCCAAGAGACAAACAAAATAACCTTGCTTCAAGCACAATCCAAGATGTACTTACTGGAAAAGCCTAGGATAGACCTCACTGGCTTTCTGCTTCTTATAGACAGCAAACTACTTCCTAGCTACAATTAAGCATCAGATTAATTTGTTCTTCAGCTCCTATAAATCAAAGTAATTTGGTTTCCTTATGGAGATTATTTTAATGAAACCGTTCTTATTGCAGACAGTTTAGGACAAAGTTCCTTATGCCATTGTAGAAATGTTATTACATAAGAAATGTCATTGCAAAATATTGTAATTATGCAGATGTCACATTTTAGTTTTACTTTTTTTGAGATAGCATTTCTTTTTCTTGCTTCATACATAGTAAACCTTTTTTTCCATTTTAATCACTGTTTAGCTTGAAATAATCTTATACAAATAACTTTAGCCATCTGTAGATGAATGGCAGTATGTCCATCTCCAAGTCTTTTGTAGTCTAATTAGAGTGTTAGAGATACGTAATTAATATGGGATTTTTAAAAAGTAAATGTAGCAAAATCATACTTCTTTTTGACTATGGAAGTATTGAGAGATTTTTATCTAAATCTCTGATTAATCTTGAGTTAACCTTGATTCTTAATGCTTTGATCCATCCTTTACGGTCCCCCTTCTATAAACACCTAAAGCTAACTGGAAGGAAACTGGATTATACATCAGCTGTTGTAAAAATGATCCTCCAATAATTTATTAAGTTAAGCTTGTTCATCAAATTTTCTTAGCTTAGCATCTCTCTTTGAGTAATTGTTGCCATCTAAGTATAGCCAGAGTGAGAATGTGATAGGTAATAACTTCTACAAAGCTGAAGTTTATTTTTAGACTTCTATTTTCCACTTAAACATGAAGTGAAGATATTTTACTATAAATGTAATTGTTTTTTCCTAAATATCAATGTTTTATATTTTAGTTTGTTGTAGATTGTGAATTCTTTAAAAAAGAGACGAGATCTATTCAGCTTCCTGTAACTCATCTTTTTTCCTTTGGTAAGTACTTTGATTTTGGAAGTCTTAAGAATTCCTTTTTTTTTTTTTTTTAAGTAGGCTCCATGCCCAGCATGGAGCCCAGAACAGGGCTTGAACTCAGGACCCTGAAATCAAGACCTGAGCTGAGATCAACAGCCATACGGTCAACCGACTGAGCCACCCACACATCCCAAGAATTGCTTTTATTTTTAACAGCGTGCTTATTTATTTTTGCCAGTTGGTTGCAATAATGGAGAGCCTGTAACATTAAATATTGTATCTCAAGTATAGTTCTTAGGATAACCATATAATGTGGTTCAGTGGTTTGATTGTTATACTAGGCCAGAGGTCATCTTCTGAGAAGTGAACTTTAACTTTCTCCCTGGTCATATACATTTGCAAGTAATTGTGTGTGTGTGTGTGTGTGTGTGTGTGTGTGTGTGTGTGTGTGTCTTCCATGAATTTATACTACATGTTGGCCCTTTTAATCAAATGTTTATTATAAGGTATAAATTGCTGTCTGCCCTGTGGAAGTTTCAAGATTTCTCTAAATATTTTTCCCATTTTTTTTTATTGTGGTAAAATACATGTAACTAAATATGCCTTTAAATTTTATTTTGAAGTAATTTTGAGCACTCAGAACAGTTACAGAAAGAGCACAGGGTTCTATATCCTTCACTCACATTAACATAAACAATGCAGTCGTCAAAACTAAGAAATTATTATTCGTATAACACTGTTAACTAAATTACAGGCTATATTTGGTTTTCATCAATTTTTCCATCAATGTTCTCCAGATTCCCACATTGCATTCAGTTGTCATGTCCTGTTCATCTCCTCTAATCGTTGATAGTTCCTCAGTTTTTTCTTGTCTTTCTTAACTTTGACATCTTTTGAAAAGTACTTTCAGTTATTTTGTAGAATATCAAATACTTGGATTTGTCTAATGCTTTCTTATGATTAGATTAAGGTTGTACATTTTTAGCAAGAATATCACTGGAGTTATGTGTGCTTCTCATTGTATCCTATGGTTGGACACGTGATATCACTGTCTAATTATTAGCAATGTTAACCTTGATTACTTGGTTAACATAGTTGTCTGCCAGGTTTCTCCACTGTAAATTTGTTTCCTTTTTGTATTTAATAAATGTCTTGGGGAAGCTACTTTGAGAAAGTTTAAGTACGCTTTTATCTTCAAAAGCCATCTGTAACCCACTAATTTTAGCATCCATTGGTTCCTCCACTTTGAGGCAGTTATTACTGGTATTCTATATTCTATATTTATTGGAATTCTTATGAAAAGAAAGTTGTCCCTTCTCCATTTATTTACTTAATTTTTTAAAAATTTTTTTATTGTTATGTTAATCACCATATATTACATCATTAGTTTTTGATGTAGTGTTCCATGATTCATTGTTTGTGCATAACACCCAGTGCTCCATGCAGAACGTGCCCCCTTGAATACCCATCACCAGGCTAACCCATCCCCCCACCCTCCTCCCCTCTAGAACCCTCAGTTTGTTTTTCAGAGTCCATCGTCTCTCATGGTTCGTCTACCCCTCTGACTTACTCCCCCTCATTCTTCCCCTCCTGCTATCTTCTTCTTTTTCTTTTTTCTTAACATATGTTGCATTATTTGTTGCAGAAGTACAGATCTGCGACTCAACAGTCTTGCACAATTCATTTACTTACTCAATTTTTATTTATGTCAGTATGACTCATGGATATTTATTTTATTCATTGGATTATAATTTAATACTATCATTACTTTTTTTTTCTTAAGTTGTTCCAGCTTTGGATATTGGGAGCTCATTTTGGATTGGCTCCTTGCCCTTTTGACATGGCCTATCCTTAAAATATATATTTTTAAATTCTATTTGTGAAAAGAATCTTATTACTTGAGAGCAGAAACTTTTAGATTTTTATCCCTCATCCACCTTTTTTGGCCAGGGGTAAGAAGGATACTCAGAGGGGCACCTGGGTGGCTCAGTTGGTAAAGTGACTGCCTTTGGCTCAGGTCATGATCCTGGAGTCCCTCGATCGAGTCCTGCATCGGGCTCCCTGCTCGGCGGGGAGTCTGCTTCTCCCTCTGACCCTCCCCCCCCTCATGTGCTCTCTCTCTCTCTCATTCTATCTCTCTCAAATAAATAAAATCTTAAAAAAAAAGGATACTCAGAACAATACAGAAATGACAAGTCTGAATCACCCATCTGATTAAAGATAGCAGACTTATAAAATGAAAGATCTACCAAGAAAGCATACCTGTTTGAAATTGAAAATATGTACTTGACTTTTTAAAATACACGCATTATAAATATTGTCCAGAGTTTATTGAAAGAGGATAGGATTTTTAGGAGTTCACTCCTCCATACCAGAAATGAAAACCTATAAACTCTTTTTTAATATTAAAAATGTATTAGCGTTAGTTAAAGTTAAACAATCAGTACTTTTTTAAAAAACTGTTTAGTATTCTAAGTAATACAGTACTTTCAATTCAACAGGACTATCTTCAAGGAAAGTGATATTAAATACAAGTGGCCTGTTTTATAATATAGAACTTCTAAACTTTGGACAGGTAATTATCCTGATTATAGCAAGGATTTGATTTTACTTCACTGTTTAGTTAAGCAAACAAATAAACCTTTGGTGTTTTTTTTTGTTTTGTTTTGTTTTTTGGTGGTCAAACTCTTATTAGATATACCAGGCTTTTAAAATCAACGTAGTAAGCAAGTGCTCCGGAGTCAAAGGTAAGTGTATTTTCTGAGAAGAATAGTATTGTCATTTGAAGAATCAATAGCTCTTCACTTGAATTTTCTATAATACTTATTTATTTTATGTGAATTAAAATTAAATTATGATAGTAGAAAAGCTGTCTATATTTCCAAGAGTTTTAATATAGACCCTTTTTAACACTAAGTATCTTCAGCTGTATCAGTTTAAATAATCCACATTTTAAAAATACTATATATTTTTTTCTATCTCATTATAGTAGTAATTCAGATTTAGCTGTTTTACCAGTTTCTTGTTATTTTTCATATGCTGTAATATCTTTTGTAAGTCTAATTAAACATTATTATTTAACAATTCTCTAATTTTTTATGGGATCTAAGTCTTACTGGTTATTTTTTATGAAATGGGTAACTGTGTAGTTAGGTATTATAGTAGCTTATGTAACACTTAAGGTTAAGGTTACATAAGGTTAATAACACATATTTCCTTTATGTTTCCACAGAAGAAATAACTAGTATTTATAAACTTCATATTCCTTGGTCTTACGAAGATTCCCTAACTATTGCACAGTAAGTATATGAAAGAATTTATCTTAAACTTTGGCCATTTTGAATAATACATATTCTACTTAGTTTATTTAAGTGAAATTTTAATGAAACTATTTAAGTGCCTCTTAAAATGTAACTATCCTTTGGGTAGCATTGTGCTCATAAGATAATATTATAAGATAATGTAGTATTCTTATCTAAATGATCTAGAATTTAAACTTTATTTGCTTGGACCATCAACCCCTTCCTAGACTGTCCTCCAACGCCTGTCCTACATGAAAGAGCATTCAAACAACTGGGATACAATTGGGAAAGTGTCCATCTATAATATCTCTGACATCTGTCTTCCTCTCCATTATTTCATTGTGTTGTGCGAGGATTGACTTAGAGTTGGTTATTTAACAGCAGTTTGTATTTGAGAATTAATATTTAAGTTATCTTTTCAGGGTACCATCTTCCACAGAAATTTCTTTGAAACTCCATATTGCTCAACCAGAAAATGACAGCCATGTAGCATTATTAAAAATGTATACATCTTCAGACTGTCAGTATGAAGTAAGTTGCATGTTTGCTTAACTTTTAAGATTTAGTTATAGAATACACAGGAAATGTATTTTTATATTAGCCTTAGATATATGGTAATGTGGAAGCCAATAAATATATGAAATAGACATTTGTGATGCTTTAAACATTCTCCATTTTGCCCGTTAGCACCACCTCAGTTATTTCCTCAGCTGGACCATTGAAAGTATATGTCTTAATAAGTAATAGAAAATAAAAATTGAGACTATAGATTAACTTTCTAAGTTTGGAAGCTCAAAGTCCAAAATTCTCTATAAATTGAAGAACATCATGAAATCAGCTGACATGGTTTTACTGCAATAATTAACATGATGTGTATTGGTTTCCAGCTCCACTGGATAAGTGTAAGAATCTTCTTTCCTTTTCACTAGCTTTTTAAATCTCTGTTAGTCATTAATATGTGCAGTGTAGTATGCCTGCTGTGTCTGTTTTACAATCACAGTACACCTCTGCTCCAAGAGAAGGCAAATAGACTTGAGGAACATTTACTCTTACGGATTCATGAACTACAAGTGTCCCTCTGTATCATTCCAGGTTCTAAGAATTCCAGATTTAAGGGATTATATATTTTAATGGCGATTTCTGGTTTATGTGAAATATCTTCTTTCTATTCAGTTCCTTTAAAACAACCTTAAATATTTGGATTCTTCATTAGAACTTTCTCGGGGTGGATTAGAATTGGTAGGTCAGACTGTTTGTTAGCAATAAGTTTCAGTTGGACCTAAATTATGAGTTATTTTTGATTTCATAGTATTTATTAATGCTTTGGTATCTTGCTTTCTGTTTCTAATACTGAAGGACTTTGTAGGGCTGTAATGGTTTTTAACATGTGTCTAATAGTGATAGCAAGAATTGCATTAATACTTTGGCTCCAAGTACTGCACACACTCACAAATGTCCATGTTTTTATAAGTACTTTACATTTTTAATAAGTAAGTATTTTGAATAGTCATTTTATAATTTCCGTATGAAATACATATTTCCTTTTCCCAGACTTCCTAATATCAAAAGAGTGTATTTATAATAGAGATAACGATGAATTTCTTTTTAAAATACTGTTTTGGCTTAAATTTTACGAAATATGCTCTGTTCCTGGTCTTTTATTCTATGAAACTTGTTTTTATGAAATTTACTCAGAAGTGCCTTAGCTTAACTATACTTAGTGCTATACAGTTTTAGGTTTGAGATTTTAAAATACTGGTTATATACGTAGGTTAATTTGTGTTTAATTGTTCAGCGAACGGTTGTGTAGCTTCTGAATTCAGTCATTCAGTCAATTCCTTTAGCTTGCATGACCTGGTACTAAGATATTCTGGTTAATCAAATATTCTAGTTAGTAAAGGGTTATCACATGTACCATTCATCCAGTTGTCAAAGAATTAGAATCCAGAAAACTATGCTGAACAATAAAACTACACTTAATACAAATTAAAATTTGTGGTTCAGAAGATTCTTATAAGACCATAAATGTGTTTAGGTTGATCGTTATTAAAATTAATGATTATGCTTAGAGATGTGCAGAAGTGCTCAGTTTAATAAAATGTGAACTAGAAGGCTTTAGGAAAAATAACCTTTTTTTAATGATTATTTTAAACTAGGTGACAGTTAAGACTTCCTTTTCACAAATACTTGGACAGGTAAGTGATTCCTGGTTGATTACTATAAGGCAAGTGTTGCAAACTTTTTTCTGGAAAGGGCCAGATAATAAAATATTTTAGCAAACCAAATGTGGTCTCTTGCTGCTGCTACTGCTGCAGCTGCTTCTTTCTTTTTCTTCGTTCTCTTTTTCCTTCTTTTTCCCACTTTAATAAAATCCAAAAACCATTCTTAGCAGACAAATCATAGTTGGCCATGCCTGGCTTTAAGGTGATGCTTTCATTCCTGGAAATGAGAGCTGAGTCCTGATTCTCAAATTAGTGTTTTTGGCTACATGAATGTCATATTAAGATTTCATGTTTCTCATACTATACTATACTTCATAGTCCAGTAAAATTTGTAGGCTCTGTCTTATAAACGAAAATTTTCAAATAACTTTTTATGTTGTATGTGCTTAGCTTATAAAAATAAAAAGTAAATTATATTAAAAATAAACATGTTGAAATACTTTAAATGCTTTTGGGGAGTATGTTTTTGTAGTTCATAAATAGTGTTAGAAAAATAATTTATCAAATAGTAGAACTACTAAAATATTACTCAACATCATTATAATTTGCAGAATTGTATAACCTGGGCATAAATAATAATATTGATTAGTCAGAAAAATTATATACCAGTTTTAAAATTCATTAAAGTTTTATTGTGCCTTCTATTATTTTTTATTTTATTTTTTTGTCTGTTGTGACATAGCATAGCAGAATTTTTAAAATTCAAGTCCTTTAATTCTATAATTATAAAACTTACAAATCAAAATTAAATCAGAAAATTTTTATATGCATTATCTCATTTGATTCTCACAACAACCTGGTGAGAACTAGATTGTGATTATTATTAAATTTGTGAACATTAGAAAATTCTAAGTTCATGTGTAAAATGTGCTACATTAGAAAGAGAAGATTAAATGGTGGTATAAATTGGAAAAGTAGCACCATGGATAGTTACAATAAATTCTCTAGCTTGTTAAGGGACTTTTTAAAAGAAAAATTGCAGGGGGTGGGTGGAAAAAAAAAAAGAAAACTTACGTCTTGGAATACAGGGGAAGAATTAATGCTATTGTATTTTTAGTATGTCCAAAAGGCATGTTACTGTGCACAGTGGTATGGGCTGAAGATATAACATACTGTCTTATCTGTATCATCCCTGGGGCTCATAATTCAGATTAGTGACAAGAAAAGTCAAGTTCACCAAAGAAGGACATACTGATATTCTTGTTTAGGCATGGAAATTTATCTAAAAAACAAAGATATGTAGGTGTTACAGGATCAGAGGTGGGTACTTTCTTAAATGTCAAGGAATTTGTGGTAATTAAGTCCTTCCCAAATTACTGAAAAGATATGATGCTCTTCCTTCATATTTATTTGAAAATTTAGCTTGAGAATGGTAGAATGAATTGAAGTTGTATATATTATTCATCTTTTAAAAGTAATACATATTTTCACTGTTGCTGATTCAGCAAAGAAGACTGAGAATAGGAATAAAGAGAAACCACTTGGGAGAATCTTTAGCCTTTGGTTAGATAATTTTCCATCAAATTAGTTTTTCTTTTTTCTTTTTTTCTTTCAGAAAAAGGAAAAGAAAAAAATTTACATATTCTTTATCTACTTTAATGAAATAGGGCAAAGAATAAACCAGAAGTTACTTTCTCAAGAGAATTATATAAACTAGTAAATCATTTCTATGTCAGAATGAAGTCTAATATTGCCAAATCTTTAGATTTTAAAAGAAACTGGAAATCTAGATTTTTAGGTAAAAATTTTTAAATTTTTTAATGTTGGCATCTAATTTGAAATGTAAAGAAATAGTGTGCCAAATACTAAGCCAAATCAAGCATGTCTACAATTTGAATATGTTCCATTGTGGCCAGTTTATGATTATTGATTTAGGCATATGTTATATGAGCTGTATCTGTAGCCCAGTAGAATAGTTAATACTCATAACAATGACAGTCATTACAAGGAACTGTCATATTCAGAATACCGTATAGGAACTCTTAGATTTCCAAAGACAGTGAAGAGCATTAAAGGTTAATAATAACAGCTAATATTTTCTGATTACCTGTCTGTGCCAGTTACTATTACAAATGCTTTATACAACTGAACACATTTAAGCCTCAAGCTCCCTGTGAGATAGGTGCTCTTTATCTCCATTTTATAGATAAAGGCACAGGGAGAATGAGGGGTAAAGTAACTTGTCCAAGGACACAGAGCTAGGGAGAGGCAGAGCTGTAGTCTAAATCCAGGAGTCTGACTCAGCCTGCTATGCTGCTTAACTTCTGTACTTGTTTCTTTTCGAAGATTTATTTGAGAGTGCGAGTACACGCACACACATACATGGGAGAGAAACTCTAGCAGACTCCCCGCTGAGTACCATCCCCCCCCCATCCCCATGGGGGGCTCCACCTCGGGCTCAACCCCACGACCCATGAGATCATGACCTGAGCTGATCAGTCAGATGCTTAACCAACTGAGCCACCCAGGCACCCCTCTTTCTGTACTCTTGATAACTAAAGTACGCTATGTTTTCTGCCATGTCATTAGCAGGCATTGAGTATCGTTTAGTAATAGGTAGAAAAATGACCTTTTCCCTTTCACTCAACTCCTCTCCCTCCACTCAAAGCTATAATTATAAATCATGAGTATGGGTTATAAGTTTGAATCTTTCTAATCTGTCTTAACCTGGGAATATATGAAGGAGCTTCAGGGAGCCTTTGGACTTCTTGAAATTTTACACACCATTTTGTGTAAGTTAATATATTTCCATTGCTTTCATCAGATTGCCAGGAGAGTCTATACATTTTCTTATAAATTCCTTGGAATGTAGAACATGCTTTAAATTTCCTTTTAAAACTTTAACATTAAAAGTTGATTACAGGGGGGAGAAGCAAGATGGCGGAGGAGTAGGAGACCTAAATTTTGTCTGGTCCCAGGAATTCAGCTAGATAGGTATCAAACCATTCTGAACACCTACAAACTCAGTAGGAGATCGAAAAAAAGAATAGCAGCAACTCTCTGAACAGAAAAGCCACCACTTTCTGGAAGGTAGTGCGGAGACGTGAATCTGAGGCGATATTTGGGAAGATAGACCGTGGGGGGAGGGAGCCTCTGTCAGCCAGCTACTGGCAAGTGATAGAGCAGTGGAGCATAAAATCGGAACTTTTAGAAGTCTACTTTGCTGAGGGATGTCGCTCCAGTGGCTAAACGGGGGTTGGAACCCTCACTGGGACAGTGTGGTCTCAGGATCCTCGGGGTCACAGAAGGACTGGGGGTGCCTGAGTGCAGCAGAGCTCCCAGGTATCGGAGCAGGGAAGCCGGATGCAGAGATGGAGCTGAGGAGTGGGCTCTCAAGCTTGGTGTTGCCATAAACTGTGATCCGTGGCACAGTCAGGCCACTGCTCTTCCAGCAGGGACCCAACAAGCGGCAGATCTGGGGAGACTCCCCATCCGCCCCGAGGAGGAGCAGTGTGGAAGTGCACCGCAGGAATCTGCTGGGTTTGGAGACTCCACACGGGGTTGTGTGCCAGAGATACAAACGCTTGGTGACAGGCCGGGTGAGCACGGAGTGTGGCCGGAGACCGGGGAGAGAGGAGTGATTGACTGTTTTTCTCTGGGGGCTCACTAAGGAGTGTGGTCCCGAGTTCTCAGCTCCACCGGGGCGGAGATTGGGAGCCCGCCATTTTCACTCTCATCCTCCAAAACTGTACGGAAAGCTTGTAGGAAACAAAAGCTCCCAAGAGCAAACTCCAGCAGATTACTTAGCCCGGCCCCTGACAAGGGCAGGACAATTCTGCCTCAGGCAAAGACATTTGAGAATCACTGCAACAGGCCCTTCCCCCAGAAGATCAGCAAGAACGGTGAGCCAAGACCAAATTTACTGGATCAGTGAGAACAGCAGAACTCCAGCCATAGAGGAATACAGCACATAGAATTCATGGCTTTTTCCCCCATGATTCTTTAGTCTTTCAAAGTTAATTTTTTTCTATTTTTTTTAAATTTTTCTTTTTCCCTTTTTTAACCAACATCAATCCCTTTTTAAAAAATCTTTTTTATTTTTCATTTTTAAAGTCATATTCTATCCCTTCATTATAGTTAACCTTATTTTTGGTATATATGTAAGTTGCTCTGTCTTGAAAATTTGGGGATACAGTTTCTTCCAACAGACCAAAATATACCCTAAATCCCTAGTGTATGGCTTTGTTCTAGTCTCCTGCCTGATCACATTCTCTCCTTTTTTCTTTTTTTTCAAATTTCTCTTCTTTCTTTTTTCAACCAACTTCTTATCAATTCCTTTTATAAAATCTTTTACAATTTTCATCTTTACATATTCCATCCCTCCATCGTATTACCCTTATTTTTGTACATATATGTTTTTCTTTCTTTAAAATTTTGGGAGGCAGTTTCTTTTAACAACCAAAATAAGCCCAAACTCTAGTGTGTGGCACTGATCTATTCACCAGCCTGATCATATTTGATCATATTTTTTTTTTTTCTTTTTTCTTTCTTTCCCTTTCTTTTTCCCCAGTTTCAGGTCTCTTTTGATTTGTTTAGTGTATATTTTTCTGGGGTGGTTGTTACCCTGTTAGCATTTGGTTCTTTCGTTCATCTATTCTCTTCTGCACAAATGACAAGATGGAAAAACTTACCTCAAAAAAAAGAACAAGAGGCAGTACCAACTGCCAGGGACCTAATCACTATGGACATTAGTAAGATGTCAGAACTAGAGTTCAGAATAACGATTATAAAGATACTAGCTGGGCTTGAAAAAAGCATGCAAGATACTAGAGAAACCCTTTCTGGAGAAATAAAAGAACTAAAATCTAACCAAGTTGAAATCAAAAAGGCTATTAATGAGGTGCAGTAAAAAATGGAGGCTGTAACTGCTAGGATAAATGAGGCAGAAGAGAGAACTAGTGATACAGAAGACCAAATGAAGGAGAATAAAGTGAGAAAAAAAGAGATAAACAACTACTGGATCACGAGGGCAGAATTCGAGAGATAAGTGATACCATAAGATGAAAAAATATTAGAATAATTGAGATCCCAGAAGAAGAAGAAAGAGAGAGAGGGGCAGTAGGTATATTGGAGCAAATTATAGCAGAGAACTTCCCTAATTTGGGGAAGGAAACAGGCATCAAAATCCAGGAGGCACAGAGAGCCCCCCCTCAAAATCAATGAAAATAGGTCAACACCCTGACATCTAATAGTAAAACTTACAAGTCTCAGAGACAGAGAAAATCCTGAAAGCAGTTTGGGACAAGAGGTCTGTAACCTACAATGGTAGAAACATTAGATTGGCAACAGACCTATCCAGAGACCTGGCAGGCCAGAAAGGACTGGCATGATATATTCAGAGCACTAAATGAGAAAAATACACAGCCAAGAATACTGTATCCAGCTAGGCTGTCACTGAAAATAGAAGGAGAGATAAAAAGCTTCCAGGACAAACAAAAATTAAAGAATTTGCAAACATGAAACCAGCCCTACAAGAAATATTGAAAGGGGTCCTCTAAGCAAAGAGAGAGCCTAAAAGTAACATGGACCAGAAAGGAACAGAGACAATATACAGTAACAGTCGCCTTACAGGCAATACAATGGCACTAAATTCATATCTTTCAGTAGTTACCCTGAATGTAAATGGGCTAAATGCCCCAATCAAAAGACAGAGGGTATCAGATTGGATAAAAAAAAAGCCCATTGATATGCTGTCTGCAAGAACTCATTTTAGACTCAAAGACACCTCCAGATTTAAAGTGAGGGGGTGGGAAACCATTTACCATGTTAATGGACACCAAAAGAAAGCTGGGGTGGCAATCCTTATATCAGACAAATTAGATTTTTAAACCAAAGACTGTAATAGATGAGGAAGAGTACTATATCATACTTAAAGGGTCTATCCAACAAGAAGATCTAACAATTGTAAATATCTATGCTCCTAACATGTGAGCAGCCAATTATATAAGCCAGTTAATAACAAAATTAAAGAAACACATCGACAACAATACAATAATAGTAGGGGACTTTAACACCCCCCTCACTAAAATGGACAGATCATCTAAGCAAAAGATCAACAAGGAAATAAAGACTTTAAGTGACGCACTGGACCAAATGGACTTCACAGATATATTCAGTACATTCCATCCCAAAGCAACAGAATACACATTTTTCTCTAGTGCCCATGGAACATTCTCCAGAAGAGATCACATCCTTGGTCACAAATCAGCTCTCAACTGGTACCAAAAGACTCGGATCATTCCCTGCATATTTTTGGACCACAGTGCTTTGAAACTAGAACTCAATCAGAAGAGGAAAGTTGGAAAGAACTCAAATACATGGCGGCTAAAGAGCATCCTACTAAAGAATGAAAGGGTCAACCAGGAAATTAAAGAAGAATTAAAAAAATTTATGGAAATCAATGAAAATGAAAACACAACCGTTCAAAATCTTTGGGATGCAACAGAGGTGGTCGTAAGAGGAAAGTATATAGCAATACGAGCCTTTTTCAAGAAACAAGAAAGGTCTCAAATACACAACCTAACCCTACACCTAAAGGAGCTAGAGAACAGCAAACAAAGCCTAAACCCAACAGGAGAAGAGATATAATAAAGATCAGAGCAGAAATCAATGAAATAGAAACCAAAAGAACAGTAGAACAGATCAACAAAACTAGGAGCTGGTTCTTTAAAAGAATTAATAAGATTGATAAACCCCTTGCCAGACTTATCAAAAAGAAAAGAGAAAGGACCCAAATAAAATCATGAATGAAAGAGGAGAGATCACAACCAACACCAAAGAAATAGAAACAATTATAAGAACATATTATGAGCAACTCTATGCCAGCAAATTAGATAATCTGGAAGAAGTGGATGCATTCCTGAAGATGTATTAACTACCAAAACTGAACCAGGAAGAAATAGAAAACCTGAACAGGCCCATAACCACTAAGGAAATTGAAGCAGTCATCAAAAATCTCCCAACAAACAAGAGCCCAGGGCCAGATGGCTTCCCAGGGGAATTCCACCAAACATTTAAGGAAGAATTAATACCTATTCTTCTGAAACTGTTCCAAAAAATAGAAATGGAAGGAAAACTTCCAAACTCATTTTATGAGGCCACCATTACCTTGATCCCAAAACCAGACAAAGACCTCATCAAAAAGGAGAATTACAGACCAATCTCCCTGATGAACATGGATGCTAAAATTCTTACCAAAATACTAGCCAGTAGGATCCAATAGTACATTAAAAGGATTATTTACCACGACCAAGTGGGATTTATTCTTGGGCTGCAAGGTTGGTTCAACATCCGCAAATCAATCAATGTGATACAATACATTAATAAAAGAAAGAACAAGAACCATCTGATCCTCTCAATAGGTGCAGAAAAAGCATTTGACAAAGTACAGCATCCTTTCTTTATTAAAACTCTTCAGAGTGTGGGGATAGACGGTACATAGCTCAATATCATGAAAGCCATCTATGAAAAACCCACAGCGAATATCATTCTCAATGGGGAAAAACTGAGAGCTTTCCTCTAAGGTCAGGAACATGGCAGGGCTGTCCATTATCACCACTGCTATTCAACATAGTATTAGAAGTCCTAGCCACAGCAATCAGACAACAAAAAGAAAGAAAAGGCATCTGAATTGGTAAAGAAGAAGTCAAACTCTCACTCTTTGCAGATGATATGATACTTTTTGTGGAAAACCCAAAAGACTCCACCCCAAAACTGCTAGAACTCATACAGGAATTCAGTAAAGTGGCAGGATATAAAATCAATGCACAGAACTCATTTGCATTTATATACACCCAACAAGACAGAAGAAAAAGAAATTAAGGAGTTGATCCCATTTACAGTTGCACCCAAAACCATAAGATACCTAGGAATAAATCTAACCAAAGAGCCAAAGAATCTGTAGTCAGAAAACTATAAAATACTCATGAAAGAAATTGAGGAAGTCACAAAGAAATGGAAAAACGTCCATGTTCATGGATTGGAAGAACAAATATTGTGAAGATGTCAATGCTACCTAGAGCAATCTACACATTTAGTGCAATCCCTATCAAAATACCATCCACTTTTTTCGAAGAAATGGAACAAATCCTAAAATTTGTATGAAACCAGAAAAGACCCCGAATAGCCAGAGGAATGTTGAAAAAGAAAAGCAAAGCTGGTGGCATCACAATTCCGGACTTCAAGCTCTATTACAAAGCTGTCATCATCAAGACAGTATGGTACTGGCACAAAAACAGACACATAGTTCAATGGAACAGCATAGAGAGCCCAGAAATGGACCCACAACTCTATGGTCAACTCATCTTCGACAAAGCAGGAAAGAATGTCCAATGGAAAAAAGACAGTCTTTTCAACAAATGGTGTTGGGAAAATTGGACAGCCACATGCAGAAGAATGAAACTGGACCACTTCCTTACACCACATACAAAAATAGACTCAAAATGAA
Source organism: Zalophus californianus (assembly GCF_009762305.2). Taxonomy (NCBI): domain Eukaryota; kingdom Metazoa; phylum Chordata; class Mammalia; order Carnivora; family Otariidae; genus Zalophus; species Zalophus californianus. The sequence continues at coordinate 157,153,505 of NC_045597.1, read as the reverse complement.
TGAAAGACTTAAATGTGAGACAGGAGTCCATCAAAATCCTTGAGGAGAACACAGGCAGCAACCTCTTTGACCTCAGCCGCAGCAACTTCTTCCTAGAAATATCACCAAAGGCAAGGGAAGCAAGGGCAAAAATTGAACTATTGGGCCTTCATCAAGGTAAAAAGCTTTTGCACAGCAAAAGAAACAGTCAACTAAACCAAAAGACAACCGACAAGTGGGAGAAGCTATTTGCAAATGACATATCAGATAAAGAGCTAGTATCCAAAATCTATAAAGAACTTATCAAACTCAACACCCAAAGAACAAATAATCCAATCAAGAAATGGGCAGAAGACATGAACAGACATTTCTGCAAAGAAGACATCCAAATGGCCAACAGACACATGAAAAAGTGCTCAACATCTCTCGGCATCAGGGAAATACAAACCAAAACCACAATGAGATTCCACCTCCCACCAGTCAGAATGGCTAAAATTAACAAGTCAGGAAACGACAAATGTTGGTGAGGATACGGAGAAAGGGGAACCCTCCTACACTGCTGGTGGGAATGCAAGCTGGTGCAGCCACTTTGGAAAACAGTATAGCTGTTCCTCAAAAAGCTGAAAATAGAACTACTGTATGACCCAGCAATGGCACTACTGGGTATTTACCCCAAAGATAACAAATGAAGTGATCCGAAGGGGTTGTGTACCCCAATGTTTATAGCAGCAGTATCCACAATAGCCAAACTATGGAAAGAGCCAAGATGTTCACCAACAGATGAATGGATAAAAAGATGTGGTGTGTGTATGTATACACACACACACACACACACACACACACACACACACACACACAAAATGGAATATTATGCAGCCATCAAAAAAGCCCAAAATGTCACCATTTGCAACCATGTGGATGTAACTAGAGGGTATTCTGCTAAGCCAAATAAGTCAATCAGAGGAAGACACGTATCATATGATCTCACTGATATGAGGACTTCTTAATCTCAGGAAACAAACTGAGGATTGCTGAAGTGGTAGGGGGGTGGGAGGGATGGGGTGGATGGGTGATGGACATCGGGGAGGGTATGTGCTATGGTGAGTGCTGTGAATTGTGTAAGACTGATGAATCACAGACCTGTACCTCTGAAACAAATAATATATGTTAAAAAAAAAAAGATAGTAGGAAGGGAAAAATGAAGGGGGGGAATCAGAGGGGGAGACGAACCATGAGAGACTATGGACTCTGAGAAACAAACTGAGGGTTCTAGAGGGGAGGGGGGTGGGGGAATGGGTTAGCCTGGTGATGGGTATTAAAGAGGGCACGTATTGAATGGAGCACTGGGTGTTATATGCAAACAATGAATCATGGAACACTACATCAAAAACTAATGATGTAATGTATGGTGATTAACATAATAAAATAAAAATTTTTTAAAAAGTTGATTACAGAGGAGAATAAATCTTTGTTAAAGTTTTAACATTAAAAGAAGAATTTAACACCATCTTTTTATATATTTTTATACAAGTTGGATCAGCTGAGGAGGCCTGGGTGGCACAGTCAGTTGACCATCTGACTCTTCGTTTTGGTTCAGGTCGTGATCCCAGGGTCCTGGGACCAAACCCTGCTGGGGACTCCGCTCCCTCCTCCTCTTCCCCTCCCCCCTCAAATAAATAAATTAGTTAAAAAAAAAATTGGATCAGCTGACAGAATGACTTGAGGAACTGTAACATAAAGGTTATGAATATAGGCTCTGGGTTAAATCCCGTTCCACAGTATTCCAAAGACAGTGAAGGACCTAACAGCTTAATACAGGGATACCTTGGGAAAAGGGTCCATAGAGCATTGGTGCTATTTTGGTAGATGCAAGTGAAAGATTAGAAGTGAGTAGAAGAGGAGAAATAGTACATCAAGCTCTTGAGAAGTTTAGTTGTGATGGGGCACCTGGGTGGCTCAGTTGTTAGGCGTCTGCCTTCAGCTCAGGTCGTGGTTCCAGGTCCTGGGATCGAGCCCCGCATCGGGCTCCCTGCTTGGCGGGAAGCCTGCTTCTCCCTCTCCCCCTCCCCCTGCTTGTGTTCCCGCTCTCGCTGTGTCTCTCTGTCAAATAAATAAAATTAAAAAAAAAAAAAGTTTAGCTGTGAGAGGGGAAAAAAGTGGTAACTGGAGAGGGAATTGGAGGAAAGGGAAGGTGTTGTCATTGTTTTCAGGATGAGAGACTTGAATTTGTTTAAATGTCAGTGGCTAGGTGAGTAAATGAATACCCTGGAATTTCATGTTATCTCTCCGTAAAACTCCTGGAAAAGAAAAAAAACTCGAGTTTTAAGTTAAAGCAAGTAATGATACCAAAGTATGAAATTGTTAATGAGATTAGAGCAGTCACTACATTATAAACTCCTTAGACAGTGCTCACCCTTATATTCCCTGTGCCGAGCACATTGAACCCAATACATAGATGATACACTTTCTAAATTGGGAAAGATGGAATAAATTATATTTTCATAGTCATCTATGAATAATTTTTAACTTTAGTTCCATTTACATAAAAATACAGCTCATCCCTGTTTAAGAAATATTGACACAGTTATACCTTGGAGTTGTGAGTTCAGTTCCAGACCACCACAATAAAGCAAATATTGTAATAAAGCAAGTCAAATGATATAAAAGTACATATAAAAGTTATGTTTATACTGTAGTCTGTTAAGTGTGCAATGGTATGTCTAAAAAAATGCATACCTTAATTTTAAAACTTCATAGCTAAAAAATGCTAACCATTATTTGAGCTTTTCATGAGTCATAATCAGTCATCGTAGATCATCATAACAAATACAATTCATGGAAATGTTTGAAATATTGTGAGAATTCTCAAAATATGACACAAAGTGAGCAAATGCTGTTGGGAAAATGGCATCAATAGACTTGCTTAATGCCAGTTGCCACAGACCTTCAATTTGTAGAAAAATTCAATTATCTGCAAAGTGCAATGAAGCAAATCAGTAAAATGAGGCATGCCTATAATAGCAGCCAGTATTTTTTGATAGCTTATCATGTTTGAGTTAATATTCTAAATGCTTTACACTGGGGCGCCTGGGTGGCTCAGTCGTTAAGCAGCTGCATTCAGCTCAGGTCCTGATCCCAGAGTCCTGGGATCAAGCCCCACGTTGGGCTCCCTGCTCAGTGCGGAGCCTGCTTCTCCCTATCCCTCTGCCTGCCGCTCTGCCTACTTGTGCTCTCTATCTGTTTGTCAAATAAATAAAAAAATCTTAAAAAAATATAAATGCTTTACATAAGTGAACATCCTTAAACTTTAAAACCATCTATAAGGTAAGTATTGTTATTGCCCCCATTTTACTGATGAGGACAATAAGAGTTAACAAGTAACTTGCTTGTCTATTAACTTTTTTTAAGATTTTATTTATTTTAGAGAGAGTGTGCACATGTGCAAGGGGCAGAGGGAAAGGGAAAGAGGATCTCAAGCAGGCTCTGTGCCAAGAGCAGAGCCTGACACAGAAATTATTTGCACCACCCTGAAATTATGACCTGAGCCAAAATCAAGAGTCAGATGCTTAACCGACTGAGCCACTCAGGTTCCCCTACTTGTCTATTAGGTTTTTAATTGTGCAAGTTACTTGGGCTCCCTGTGCCTGAATTTCTTCATCTGTAAAATAGGGATAAGAATTACCTCAAAGGATTTTTGGGAGAAGAGCATGAGATAATGCATATAAAGTGTTTAGTATCATGCCTGGACCATATTAAATGCTCGATAAATGTACCTTGTAAAAAAAAGTTTGTAGTATATGCTACTCAATTGTATAGTTTTTTGTTGTGCCTTATGAAAAATTCCGATAACGTTTCTGACGTACTGTATATTCTTAATATTTATTTTACTTAGAGTTTTGATACCCATTACTGGAAATACCTCTGTGGCCATGTCAGGAAAGATATAAAGTGAAGAAAGACATTTTTATTTCATGTGAAAGTACATTTTATTTCATTAACATGAATATTCAGAAGTTGCCCTTTGATTTGCCTGTTTTCTAGGTAGTTAGATTTCATGGTGGAGCTCTTCCTGCTTATGTTACATCTAGTATCCTTCTTGCTTATGGAGGACAGTTATACTCTCTTTTCTCAACAGGTAAGAATGTTTCTATTCCTCCTCTCTTCTTCATCCCTTTCCTCCTCAGTGCTCCATTACTACTTATTTATCCCTCGTGTGGCTAAATTCATGACCCATCTCAAGTTTACAGGCATTTCAGATCCTCTGGTTTTAGGAGATCCCCAAGAAGATTCCTTACTTGGCTTTTCCATTTTACACTTTCATGCCGAAAGTTTTTCTCTCTATTCTGAGGATATCCTAAGAGGTAGAGTCTCGCTGATGGGGATCTTGTTCCCCATTCCATTCCTGGTACTAACATAGTGTCAAGCACATAGTAGGCATTCAGTGTAATGTTTGGGCTGTATTCACTGTATCAGTTAGGTCCTGGCACACTGAATGGAATAATTGAGAATTTATTTTAATGAAGGGACTATTTCAAAGGTATGGGTAGGGTTGAGGAAAACCAGCAAGAAATGATTAAGTGCCAGATTAGCAGTAGAGCCATCTGATACTCCTTGGTGCCAGGGCAAGGGAGTGAGCAAGCCTTAGAGAGCTATAGTAGAGGGCAGCATCACTACAGCTGCAGCCACTGTCAGCCTGTGGCTCAGCAGGGGGTAAAGGCAGGGAAATACATACACTAACCTTATTTCCTCTTTTTTTTTTTTTAAGATTTTGTTTATTTATTTGAGAGAGAGAGACTGAGAGATAGCACGAGAGGGGGGAGGGTCAGAGGGAGAAGCAGACTCCCTGCTGAGCAGGGAGCCCGATGTGGGACTCGATCCCAGGACTCCAAGATCATGACCTGAGCCGAAGGCAGTTGCTTAACCAACTGAACCACCCAGGCACCCACCTTATTTCCTCTTATCAGTGCCTATCATTCATTGCACCTAAGTCAGCCTCCCAGAGTTCAGAACAAAGTAAGGGGAGAATGGGTCTGGAGAGGCAAATATAGAATATATACTGCACTGGACAAAACCTTCCTTTGAGTATAGCATTGAAAATAGTTTCCCGGGAGCCTACTTTATAAAGCCCTCACACACTTGTTAAGCTTGGATTGTAATCAAGGGAGATAAGAGATAGGAAAAGACAGTGGATCAAAATATATAAAAGTAATCTGAAAATATCCTCTACCATTTCCATCTTGCCAAATCCTTCTGCAGCTACTTATTTCCTTTCAATGACTTACAATTTCAAGTCTGCCATTAGTATTCATTTTAATCTTCATATATTGCTGTTGGGAATGTAAATGGTATAGATGCTTTGGAAAGTAGTCTGGCAGTTACTCTATGACTCAGGATTTATACTCCTAGGTATATAACCAAGAAAAATGTAAACATACACCCACACTAAACTTGTGCATACCTGTTCACATAAGCACTATTTGTAATATCCAAAAACACAGAAACAACCCAAATATCCATCAGCTGATAAATGGATAAATAAAATGTGCTGACACATCCTACAATATGAATGAATCTTGGAAACATGCCAAATGAAAGGAGCCAGTCACAAAGGACCGTATATTATGTGATTTCTATATTATGTGATTTCGTTTATAGAAAATGTTCAGAATAGGCCAGTCTATAGACACAAAGTAGATTAATTGTTGCCTGGGAATAGGGAAACATTGCAAGTGACAGTTAAGGGGAACAAAGTTTGGGAGTAATGAAAATGTTCTGAGACTGATTGTGGTGATAAAACCACTAAATTGTGTATACTTTGAATGAATGGTGTGGTATGAGAATTATATCTCAGTAAAATTGTTTTTTAAAAAAAAAATCACCTTTGGAGCTTTGTGAAAATACAAATGGTGAAACCCCAGCTTTGGCTTCCTGAAGTTGTTTCAGAAGGGATTGTGTACTCTTATATAAGACCTATTGAATTACAGTAATTTTTAATCTGTGAAGAGAGTCTTTATGATAATAATGACCCTTGTTTTCTCTGACATGAAATATGATGCTCTTACAATGCAGTCAGTGTATGATTACTCATAGTTACTATGAATTCTTTACTACACATAGGTGTTTTTTTTTTTTAATCACCAGGTCATTGCTTAGAATATGCTACTATGTTGGATAAAGAAGCCAAGCCATACAAAGTTGATCCTTTTGTAATTATGATTAAGTTTCTGCTGGGGTAAGTTTTATTATCTGTGATAATGATTTTAATTATTTTATATATATGAAACATGTTTAGCCCCATAATGAAATACAAATATTCATACAAATATGGCAATTGTCTTGTTTTATTAAATGGGACTTTTAGGCAGAGGCCTAATAGGTATATCAACATTTACTTTAATACTATAACCATTTCAAAAGTAATTATAGAAGTTAGATGTATCAATTATAGAAATTTAGTCTGTAAATATATCAAACTTCTAACATTTGCAAAGGGATGCATATGGTCCATAATCTTTGAGTATCCCAAATTCATGAGCACAAACCATTATAGGATACTTGTGAAACAGCACCTCAGATCACTTTTTCTTCCCATACAAAGTGTATTTTGGATCTCTACCACACTTAACATTCCATTTTTAATTTATTCTAATTTTGTGTTTTTTTGCTTAGAACCAATATACTTAGATCTCTTTTCGTTAGCCATTACAACTACCTGTTAGTTTTCTAACTTAAAAAAAAAAGACCACTTATTTATTACAAGAATCAATAGAGAGCAGTGGAACTGCATTCAGACTCAGGACTCGGATCCTTGAAGATCAGTAGACTCACTTGGAAAATAAATGACTTGTTCTCTACAAGGAATTGAAAATTGTTTTTCAGTATAATTACGAATTGAGTATCATGGAACTTTGGGGACTCTAGTGAATGGTCAGACACCTCAGATATTAAATACTTGAATATCAGTTGTTGATTTTTTTCTTTTATTGTATGTTTTCTTTTATCCACAGATATAAATGGTTTAAGGAATTATGGGATGTGTTAATGTTACCAGAATTAGATGCCATCGTTTTAACTAGTCAGAGTATGTGTTTCCCCCTTGTATCCTTGATTCTCTTTCTGTTTGGAACATGTACTGCCTACTGGGGTGGCCTACTTTCTTCTACATCTGTGAGACTCCTTTCTTCATTGTGGCTAGCTTTGAAAAGGTAAAAAATGAAAGCTTTCTAATTCCTCTTAAGGAAAAAACTATATTTTGATAGGGAACCTCACAATTAATTGGCTTTCACTAAACTCTGATTTTTTTTTAAAGATTTTATTTATTTATTTCACAGAGAGAGAGAGAGAGTACAAGCAGGGGGAGCAGCAAGAAGAGGGAGAAGCAGGCTCCCGATGAGCAGAGAGCCTGACATGGGGCTCGATCCCAGGACTCTGGGATCATGACCTGAGCCGAAGGCAGACGCTTAACCAACTGAGCCACCCAGACACCCCTAAACTCTAATTTCTAAGGAAAGATGTATCACTAGAAAAACGTGTTAGTGTTCAAAGTTATGTCTTTGTTAAAGATAATCATTTAGGGACACCTGGCTGGCTCAGTAAGAGGAGCATGCAACTCTTGATCATAAGTTTGAGCCCCACGTTGGTATAGAGATTACTGAATTAAATAAAAACTTTTATTTAAAAAAAGATAATCATTTATTGCAAGCTAAATGCACATTTGTGTTAATGCCAAGAGTTAATCAAAAAAGTTTGACAGAGGGGTGCCTTACTGGCTCAGTCGGTAGAGCATGCGACTTTTGAACTCAGGGTCATGAATTCAAGCCCAGCATTGGGAGTAGACATTACATTAAAAAGTGACAGATTACTGAAGTATTTTTAATTTTTATGATTGTAAATCTTTCAAAGGAAGAAGCGTTTTTCTGGCAATGCTTTTATATGTTGACTTTCAGTCAAACCTGAGAGCAAGATAATTCTAGTCAAGATACTTAAGATCAGATTAGATGAAATGCATAAAAATTCCAAAAACATTGCCTCGAGTTTTATTTTGGACCCAAAGATAAAGTTTGAAGTTACTAGTAGGTTCTTCGGGTAAACCACTGACCTCGTTTCTATTGCCTTTGCTCCTCACCAGACATGTTATGTGATATACTGTCACAGAGGGTTTTATGGTGTGATGCTTCTTCCTTCACCCTTCTGAGGTGCTTCTGACACTAATAACATCTTAAGTCTGAGTGATCTCGAGACTTTAAGAAATAGAAAGATTGGAAATACATGGCACAGGGCCTATAATTAATTATTTTTAGCAGCATTTTTTCTGAGTACAAATATCAGCCATAGTGTATCTAAATGGAACAGGAGCTGTCACAGTGTATTACAGAATATACAAATGTATGTCATTCCTTGCCTTTATGAAAAAATATTTTACTGCTTACCTTATGGTACTTGCATATTAATAAGCAGGAGAGCTTGGCAGAGTACTGTATTGTTTTCAAATGTGACTGTATAAATAACTGTTAATATACTTTTAAAAGCTTTATTCTTGTTTTTTCCAGGCCCTCTGAACTTCCTAAAGATATCAAAATGATATCAGCAGATTTGCCCTTTTTGACAATTGTTTTGATCATAGTTAGTTGGACAACCTGTGGAGCATTTGCCATACTGCTTACTTATCTTTATTATGTGTTTAAGGTATGTCACATCACTGAAGTCAGAATGGCTGGGCTTTGTGTCAGGCAGAATTTCCTGTAGGTGTTGTTAACAAAAATTTTAATTACAGTTGCAGTAACCTGTTATTTAAGGTTTAAGTGTAGGTTTTTTCTTAACATCTTAGTTATTTAAAATATATGGTTAACTATAGAGCTGAAATTATTGATCTGAGTTCATAATAAACTGAGTTTACTAAAAAAGAAGGGGAAAATATATAATCTGTTTTGCATTGCTTCTTGCTCTTGCAAGTAATGTTAACTTTTTAAAAAACATTTTACTACAGCAGTTTTCATTCATACCTCCCTTTGAACATGGGTAATAGACAAAAAGTTATGTCATTGGGATCGATCTATCAATTGTGCTGACATAATGTAGAATGTTATAGATGTTGCTAGAGAATCAGAAGACAAAAATAATGAGGCTGATAATTTTACTGAGGAAGTAAAAAACACTTCCAAGAAGTCTGATAGCTTTGCAGGAAAATCTAGGTTATACAACTGTATACTCTCCTCATTAAACTTAGGTAGAGACAGTTGATACCAGAATGGATAATCATTGTTTTCTTTTTTAAACAAAGGTTTATTTACATCTGCTTCAAACACTAATACATGCACATTATAGATTATTTTCAATTTTCCAAAGGAAATTTATGTCCATCAGAAAAATCTATTTACTACTTTGATTTATAAGTATATTTTTAGCTTTTTAAATTGGATATTTCAAATAATTGACACAATGAGCAAAACTTTCTCAAATACTTGGCTTAAGCAAACCTAACAAATTAAACCTGAAGATTTTCTGAGATTCTTATAAACATTTCACCATATATAATTGAGTTCAAATTTTCAAAAATTGAGAATAGATAAGACATATTAAAATCTTTATACTATACTGAAGATAATCAGATATTTTACTCACAGGACACTAAGTTGCTAGAGCAAAGCATTATTCAAACATAGGTTCTCAGAATAGCAATATATCCTGGACCCATCATGCTCTGGAAGTTTGTTTTATTTTGTTTCTTTTTTTTAATCCATAATAGCAAGCTTGTATAGTTATTATTTACCTTTTCTGAAAGAATATTTGTAAATGTTTAAATGTATTTTTAGTTATTCAGATTTCTTTAAATTTCAGATTACAGTGTTTCTCAGTTGTAATAAAAATGGTTGTTTTTTTTGTTTCAAAATAAAAGTGAAATTAAAGTTTTTTCTTTTTTCCTAGATTGTTCATCTGCAAGCCAGCCTAACAACTTACAAAAATAGCCAGACTGTGGTAAGTTTTATTTTCAAAACTCTACATCACTTAATATAAAAGAACATGGGGAAATAAAAAAGTTTGTGTTTTTTTAAGTTAGGATTTCACAGTATTTTAAAAAGGTGTCATGAATTTAAGTAACTTTAAGAAAAGTAAACCTAATAGACTTAGATTGTCTAATTTTAATTTTTTGTTGTTGTTAGAGAGTACGCATGTGGTGGAGGGCACGTGGTAGCGGGGAGGGGCAGAGGGAGAGAATCTCAAACCCCCGACTCAGGGCTTGATTTCACAACCCTGAGATCATGACCTGAGCCAAAATAAAGAGTCCAACGCTTAACTGACTGAGCCACTCAGGTGCCTCTGTCTAATTTTAATTTGATCTTTATCAGTACTTATGTCATTTTTATTGTTACAAATTATCTTTTTTAAATTTTAAGTAATTACTTAGAGGATATAGTCTCAGCAGTGGAAATAGCAAGTCAAGGAATAAAAATTTTATAGCTAATAACTGCTTTAAATTACATTGAGCAAGGTAATTTAAATTTTTTTTTTTTTTTTTTTTTTAATTTTTTATTGTGGTAATTTAAATATTTTATATCAGTTTGGCAATAGAAAGATGCGGTTATTTAGCTATTAAATAAATAATTGAGTGTGATCCTGAGTAAAATAATAAACTTTAATTTTAATATCTTTGTGTTTTTACTTTATTGCTTTATAGAATCCCAAACACTCTAGAAGAAGTGAAAAAAAATCAAATCACCATAAAGACTCTACAGTACACTATCTTCGTTTATCTGCCAATGATGCTGAAGATAGTCTTCGCATGCACAGTACTGTGATTAACTTACTAACATGGATTGTATTACTCAGCATGCCATCTTTAATTTATTGGTTAAAGAATCTCAGGTGTGTTTTATTTATATAATTATAATTTATGTGCTTCAAACAATAAATATCTGTAAGTAGAGACTTACCAGATTCCTAATGGTTCATAAAACTTCCTCAAGAATAGGAAGCTATATATTTCCCAAAATTTATTTTTAGTATATTCACATTTTTTCCCTTACTGTGAGGATATAAACTTCCTCAAAATCTGCCCAAAAGAGGGAAGTGTATTTTATTTATTTTACCTTTAACCTTCTGTGAGTCTAGATGTAAAAATGTGCTTTATTTTGTTGACTTAAGGTATTCATAATGCTTGGTGCTTTAAGTATTTTTCAATTCATGATCGGTTTTATGTTTTCTTAAATTTGGAAGGAAGAAAATGCTTACATTTAAAAAGATTAGAAATAATGAAAAAGTGTAGTTTTCTAATTGAGTATCAAACATTGAACTAAAATAAATGACCACCTCTTTTACTACTGAAAACCATTTTTGCCTTGCCACGTGATAATTTTCTAGGTTAGAGTGTTAAAATGCCCTCTGAGATTATTTCTGGAATATTTAGTTATTGGTAAATATTAAAAAAAAAAAAACAGGCCACCTTATCCAAGTAATAATAGATCCCCTCCTCAATGCAGTTTTCCGAAATAATACAAAAATTTCAAATTATCTAAATACTGGAAAATTTTTTTTTTTTGAAAAGCCAAGTAAGTTTGATAGATCAACAGGTTATGAGATGTTAATATCCCTCCTTTTTAGTCAAGATCCAGATTTTTGTTCACAGGTTTGGGGAGAAATTATTTGAGGAGCTCGAATTTATGATTCTGAAAGGCTCTCAATGCCTCACTGTCCATAAATGCCAGAGATGAGAATTTGGATTTTTAAAAATAGGGACAATTGCTTTATAAAAACCTTTGTTTTTTTATCTTTTTTTTTCTAGAGCAGACTTAATATATTTTAAATAATTTGTTTTATAAAAACATTTCTATATGAGCTTTCAGGCATATACCTATTAAAAGGAAGTGCTTCCATATTGGATATTTTCATTTCCTTTAGTAGTTTCTGAACATAATTCTCCATATAAAACCTTAGGTATAAAGATGATCTATAGCAAAAGTTATTTATCAAAGATTTCATGAGCTATTTAGAGCTCTCATATCTGGAATGTTTTGAAATTAATTTGTTTGATTCTGATCATTTAAAATGATTGGTTGTGCTTTATTGATTTATAAGGGTTTTTTCTCTTCGATATAGGTATTACTTTAAACTTAATCCTGATCCATGTAAACCTTTGGCATTTATCCTTATTCCAACTATGGCAATTCTTGGAAATACTCACACTGTTTCAATAAAATCCAGGTATAATAGTTTAATCTTTTTCTCACATCTTTTCCTAGTCTTAATCACTCTTTTATGTCTGAAACATGTTCTTTATGTCTCAATATTTTGACTATGTCTAAATATTTTGAAATATATTCCTAAAGCTAAAGCTGTAATCATACAGTAATTATGGTTTGTATGCAGGTATAATTTATATGTAAGTATATTTTATTTGTTTTCTTAATTATGGATTTTACTTGTTAGGATATAATACCTTTTTTTTTGAATTTAGCTCTTAAAAGATATGATGTCTAATAAGATTTTGTTTCCAAAAAGTAGGGAAGGAGTGAAGTGGAAAGGATTATAGATGAAGTAAGATTGGCCATGACTTGATACTTTTTGAAGTTGGGTGATGGGTACATGAAGTTCATTATACTGTTAGCTCACTTATATATATGTTTAAAGTCCTCTGTAAATTTGACTTTTCATTGACTGGTTTGGTTGTTTGCTCTAGAAGCCTGTTTTCAGTTGGTTCTGGCAGATGGTTGCAGATATTCTAGAATGAAGCAGACCTGGCTTCATTGGCCCTCTAACATTGGCTTCTTGGCTCTGCCATTTAATACCTCTATGTCTTTAGACAAATTCCCTAACCCCTCTTATCCTTAGTTTCTCTGTTTTCAGAGTAAAATGGTAATAGTCTTTTCTGATAGCATTTTTCTTTTAAAAAGATTTAGTGTCTTGTCTTAATATTGTTCCTGTTAGGAATTAAGGGTTCCTTTTTTATTTGGTTAAGTTTCTTTTTTTGTTTTTGTTTTTTGTTTTTTGCTATTACAAGTAAGGTTAGAATAGTTCTGTAGCTATGTCCTAGTAAATATTATTTTTGAAAGGATAAATTTTTAGAGGTAGAATTGCTGAATAAAAGTCCAACTGATATTTTTCTGTTGTTAAAATTGATTATTTACTTAATAGAAATATTTTTCTGTAGCTAAAATGTGGCTTGTATTGATCTTTTTAAAATTATGGACAGTTAAATCAGCATATTCTGGTTTTGCCTACAATGTAGTTTACATAATTTATATTTCTCTGTTTCTTTACAGTAAATTGTTGAAGGCTACTTCACTGTTTCCACTTCCTCTGGCTGTTGGTGTAATTGCTTTTGGGTCAGCACATTTATACAGGGTTCCATGCTTCGTTTTCGTTCCTCTTTTACTCCATGCATTATGCAACTTCATGTAAGACTGAATTTAAGGAATGATAAAAATAATTATAACTTTAGCGTCAGTAAGAAGAGAGAATGCACAGATTCATCAATGTGGACAGCAAGATCCTTTGGAGAAGACCAGTCTATTTTTACAATATTGAAAATAGGAAATTAGTTTTATAATACTTGAGAAAAGTAGTTGAAGCATGGTTTTGTTTTGTGGTATGGCATCTGTGTACTAGTCATTTTTGAAAAGGGTCTGGTGGCCACTGTTTTTGAGGACTTCTGCATATCAGCTATTCTGCTTAATTGGCCATACTGGGAATCTTCTAAATACTCAGTAAATGTAGCATTGCTTGTAATCTCAACTCAAGCCTTCTGCTCATTTCATTAAACTTTCTTCTAAAAAGTTGGTTACTTTGTATTTGCTACAGCATGTATTTGAGAAATCAGTCTTAAAAGATGAATGAAAAAGAAAAAGATCAATGAAATTCACAACTGTTTGGTTTCTCAAAAATGAAATAACCTCAAAGAGTCAGTTTTTGACAGCCACAGTGAACAAGGCAGATCTTTTGTTTTCTTACATCTATGAACATACAACTTTTAATTTTAAGGAGACATGTTTTCTTGGTAACCAATGGAAGATTGGTGAACATAATTTAAATTCAAAACTTAGTGGAATTTTCTCACTACTTTCAAATACAGATCTTATTTTGTATTCTTGGTGAATATCAGGAGTCTATTAAAGAAGTCTCTCCTTAAATTTAAAGAACATTGTCCCAGATATTTACTTATTGGTGTTGGAGCGGTACGGTTGTTCAGTATGTACCATTTTATTTAATTCATTGACCCAATGGTTGCCAAAAGTGCCTCAGATCATAGTGGATTTTTAAAATAACTAAATTCCAGTGGTCAGAAAAAAACTCTAGGTTTGCAGTTTTTGTCTACTGTAGAAAAAAGTCAGCATGATCAAGTGGTATACTACATTTGATATGTAAAATTATACTATTAATGGAATAACCAACTGTTATCCATTAATAGCATAAGTATAAACAGTGTACCTAAATAAATTGGAGGTTTTAACCACTAGTTTTAACAATGGCATCTTAATTTGCCAAGGTGATTACCTTGGTTTGACAGAAAAGAGAGTAATATTTCTATTTCATTTGAGACTTCAGCTTGCTTTTAGCTACAGAAGAGTAGGTAATGGAGCTAGGTATCTTTGCCTTAAGATAGAATAAACTGAGGCTGAGGTATACTTGGCTCATGGAGCCCTTCCTTTAGATGTGTATGCTCTACATACCCAAAACTGTTTAAAGTCCTTAAATCCCAGTAATACTTGTGAACTTTTGTCCTTGTTAGTACCCAGGACTGTCCTAGAGTACCAGATTCATTTTGTCAGCAATTGTATCTGGATTCAATTACAATCTCTCAGCTGTTACTGCCTGTGGAGGGTTTCCCCCACTTCACTACCTAGAGGGTTACCTCACTTCACTTCTCAGTTATTCCTCAGGTCCTTGCTGTTTTGGCATCAGTTGAAGAGGATCTCGGTATCATCTATGAGGGTTGTAAGTTTGTTTGATTCCATTGTTGTCTCTCCCAACCTCATGCCTCTTGTTCAGTATTTATATTTTCACTTATGGAGATCAATAAAGGGAAGTGATAACTTCATAGTAGACATGGCTGACATTTCAGGCTCTTGTTTGAGAGAGGTAGCACAAGGATAAAATACAAAATGCTTGTTTGTTCAGTATATGAAAGGAAAGAGAATTTATTATACACTTGTCCCATGGCATACTACGTGTATATTTAAATAAGGACATAACTGCTTATGTTTACCTATTCATATATTCATAAGTATATACATTTTATCTTTGTTTTTTTCACTGATATTATCATTGTATTTTTAAGTTACAGGTTAAATGTGTCATTTAACTATTTCTTAATTTAAACTTATGTTTATATACAGAAAGAACTTTAGAACATTCATTAATTTGTATCTTCTATTGACAGCCACAGTCATCATATTTATATGATCTAAAGTCTCCTTGTTCAGTCAGTACTGCTCATGAATAAAATATAACAAGCTTAAATTTCTCATTTGTGAGCAGGAGATTAGCTTTTTAAAGCAGCAGACTAGGCACACTAATTCTCACTGAACAATTTTCATGAGTGTAGTTATCAAGTCCTAAAGTCTTATTTATTCCAACAGAATATTTCATTTTAGGCCTATAAAAAGAATTCTAATTAAACATAAACAATAGTAGGTTGGGTCTTTAACCATTTTTATACACACACACACACACACACACCTGCACACCTACACACCTACACACACACACACTCACTCACTCACACATACACATTTTGACAGGGTGTTTATCAAATCCTGATGTACTTTAAGGCTAAATAACTACCAGAGATGAGAAGCCCAAATAACTACCAGAGATGAGAAGATAGGCTCTGTCTCAAGATTAGGGAAATTGATGTTTCTGTCACTTGGGGAAAAGATAGTCCTTTTGTCTTTAAATTATACATTGTTTCTACCATGCTTACAACCTATATTAATTAGCTGGCAGAACAGTACAGCTTTATTAGAAATGTTACTAAAAATGAAATTATTTACTGGAAGTTACAGATTATTCAGTTCAACAAACTTCTGAGCTCAAGTGCTATAACATTTTTATTTAGAATTTGAGTTTTGAGTAAGTTTTGTGTTATAAAAATTACTCTTGGACCCTATTGTTGATAAATAGATCAAACAGGAAAAATACTGAGTACTTTTAGTGTTTCTAAAGCCTCAGTTGGAGTTACTAGTATAATTTGGAACTGATAATATGGTAGAAAATATTAACACCTTTTTTCTGGATCTTTTTCATGCCAGAAATTAAACAGTTTCTGCTAACTCTTTTCTTGGTTGTCACTAGAATGAAGATATTTAAAACAGTGGTCCCAAAAAGCCATTCTTGGGTTCACATTGATTTTGAGTTTCTTCAGTATATATTGATCATGTATTGATTAATCTTTAATTTTTTTTCATATTTTGGTCAGATAAATTCACATGTATCTAATGGAATACCTTTTCTTGATTGAACTACACTGTGGTATCTATATACAGTAAAAAAAATAAAGAACTATACTAGGCCTAGTAAATGTTTGTTGTTGATTATCCTATCACTCGTGCAGACGGTACACGTTTCCACCACACACACATACTTAAATGAAGCAAATTATCGGATTTGTTCATTATCTAGTTCTACACTTTTTCTAATGCTTCAGACTTGTCATTCATAGCATAGTATATTTTACCTCACTGCTCACTAGCACCTCTTACACATAGTGGCCAGGGGAAATAAAAGGAGGGAAAATGGGAGAAACACAAAGATTATAGGATAAACTAGGACTGTTGATTCCTGAATCCCCAGATAGTTCAACTGACCTGTATTTTCAATTTAGGCATTAGGTCTAAATTAGTGTAATGTCTTGCTTTATTAGGAGGTTTAGTGTAAAACTTTACAGTACTGCACTTGCAAATTTAGTAAACTGTTATTAAAATCAGTTGGGAAATTTTTTTTAAATATGTTGTGACTTTCTGTGACTAGGCATGCATTGATTATTTTTTT
This sequence comes from Zalophus californianus, assembly GCF_009762305.2. NCBI lineage: Eukaryota > Metazoa > Chordata > Mammalia > Carnivora > Otariidae > Zalophus > Zalophus californianus. Next base: position 157,136,543 of record NC_045597.1, on the reverse strand, counting down.
CATCATCGTTTTTTGTTTTCTCAGTGTCACCTATCATAGGAAACTAGATACCTTGTGAGGTTTTTCAAGGGGGGAGTCCATTTGGAGAGCATGACACACAAAGTATCTTTGTATTATGCAGGGTGCCTGGCTGGCTCAGTCGTGGAGCATGTGACTCTTGATCTGGGGGTTGTGAGTTCAAGCCCCACTTTGGGTGTGGAGATTACTTAAAAATAAAATCTTAAAAAAAAAAAAAAGACAAGACAGAAAGCTTCCTTGCCACACAAGGTAAATGTAGAAGATACTTTTACGAAATAGATGATTAGGAGCTGAAATTTTATCTCACTCTTTTTGAACAAAGGACAGCATTTCAAAGTCTGTAATGAACTTTTATTTATACTTAATACACATGCATTCTTTCACAGTAAGTTTCAACAGCCTGAGGAAATAGTAAGTCTGTGAAGCTACTTGTGTTTTTTACTTTTAATAAGGATGATACGAAAGAAAAGTCAGGTCAGTAATCCAAATCTGAATATGTGTATTGTAGATGTTTAAGAATTCACATTTTTGTGATAAATTATATTATGAATATAGAAGACTGACATTGTATATTAGCAGTTTTAAGAACAAAGTTTGGAAATAGTGAGAATAGACTAATTTATTTCATTAATAGTATAAATATAACAGTACACCTGAATCACTAATATATATCCTTCAAAAGTTAAATGATATTCTAAGCTACATCTTGATTACATTGTCTATGGTTGAAAATTTTAAATCAAGTACAGGACTTTCTGAAAGTGTTTGGCATGTTATGCTGCCAAAAATGACTATGGTTTGAAATGCCAAGTAACCAATTTCTGATGACTTTGTATAGGACTTGATATATATGAGTCAAAATTATTCTATACCAATTCTGTACTATATTTGTTAATGTATTTTGGTTATAGTAAATTTGTTTGCATATTTGAATTTTAATCTTAATTTAGAAAGGCTAAAAAGTAGCCAGTTTTGTAAAGTTCATATACTATTTTTAATGTTATTTTTGTTTTTAGTATTTGTATTCTCGTAATGTTATTAGTAAAAGATTTATAGACAAAGCATAGAACCATTAACTGTTCATAAGCGAAATTATAGGCATATTTTGTATTTCATGTTGTACTTGTTTTCCTATTGGACTTTTTTACATCCCTTTTACAGGAAAAAAAACACATTTGAATTTTTTAAGCGTAAAACTCTGCATTGAAAAATGTAACTGTATTCCTATGGTTAGCAAAACATACTTTGCCACCAAAGCTAAAAGAAACTGTAAAATACCTCCAGATATTTGTGCCAATGAATTTTTCTTAACATATTGGGATTAAAGGAAAAATATTTTCAGTATTTTTCATCTGTGACAATATTAAATATGTAAATCATCAAAACTTATATTCCATACCCAAACTTTTCTTTGAATATGTATAATATACCATAGTATATTCTATTTTATCAGAATTATGGAGTAATGTTTTCTGATTTTATTGGGCTTAAAAGTTAATTTACCCAATAATCTTTTGTTAATTAATTGAAGTAATCTTTCATTCATCACAGATTCATTCTGTTGTGTAAAACTTTAAATGTTAATTGTGCAGATTATTTTTAGTACAGGTGTCTCTCATTTATGTAATAGAGATTTTACTATGGAATTTGTTTTGTTTTCTATGTATTTCCATTCAGTCCTTTTATAAATCACGTGTTTTAAAGGGGAAATTTATCTACTAGATCCTAACAGTACAATGAAATAGACATTTTAAAATGCATATTTTAAGAGAAAATATAAACAGTGGTGTTAATGCTGAATGTTAACATTGATGGGTGATATACTCATGAGAGAAAAGTAGAAAAATGATAGACTCAGACATATTTATCTGACTGAAATTTTTTGATTTCTCCCCTATAGAAATTCTCAAAGGGAATTTCAGTCCCTCGTATTATATAGTTTTGCCCATCGGTTAATGTCACTTATTGTTTCTCTGTCCAGTAAAGTTGATGCAGTTTGCAAAAATGGTTTTGGAAGAGGCAAAAGAAAACCAAATATTAAAATGTTTGACCTTGATTTAGTGACAGTTTATCCAATTAACCGGTAATGACTGGGTATTTGTAAAAAGATGATGGGTATTTGTAAAAAGATGATGTATAAGACCTAAAAATTCAGTTAACATTGTTTTTTGGAATGAGTTTTTCCTTTGTGTTAAATAATTTTATCCTACATAGAAGGTACCTGTATTTTATTATAACCATGCTATCTACATAATCAAATATGTATTTGTTGGAATGTTGGTAGAAATAACCTCTCCTCCTCCATGGAGGGGGAAAAAAATCTCCCAATTTTTAGTGTATGTGATTTAGGAAATTGTATTGTGTACTTACATTTTTAAATATAAAAATGACTTTAAATATATTATTTTGAAGTGATTGTATTACAGTTTCTTAAACTTATGACTAACTAAATGTAGCAACATACCCATAGCAAACCAGACCAAAATTGAATGCATATTATCACTGTGACCTTGAACTTATAGTTGGTTAGGATAAAACAGACTGTGCCTTAAAATGAAGGAATGCCCTGCAATTTTATAACTGTATATTTTATAAATTGGCCCCCAATTTTTTTCTTTGAAGTTGGTGAAGTAAAAATTTTAAAGTTGACCAGTATTCCTTTTTTTGCTCTAGAACCTCCCTTTAATTTCCAGAGTTCTCATTTTGAGTTAACATTGACTTATACTTCATAGATATAGAAAAGTAAGTTTGGCTAAAGTTTCTGAAAGTAAATTTATTTTAGGAAAAGGTGGTGGCACTTCTGTTTTGCACTTATTTACACATGGAAAAATCTTCAAATATCATTTTTTGTCTTTTTAATGAATAATCTATCAAATACATGAATTCTTCCCTAAGACCTATACTTATTTTTTCTCAGATTATTGACATTCATATGTGAATATCAAAAGTTAGTTTACCTAATAATGATTTTTCAGTAAACTCAGATTCATGAGGTATATTTTTAAATATTATTTTCCCCTTTTTCTCTTTTTCCTTCCTAATAATTATTTTTAAGGTATCAAAGAACTGGTTTCAGTTGTTACTGTTTTTCTAAATGTAAAGACTTATTATATTTTTACTGTGCTTATTTAAAAATAAATAATTTCTATTAAGACAAATTATTCCATTCATAGGACATCATGGTCTCTGCTGAAAGATGCTCACATCTCTATGTACTCAGAATTTGTTGTATATTTTTCAATTTTGAACATAAACCCAATATATTTCTTCTTCCCATTTCACCTCCACTACCTCCTCCCAAAGACAAAAATCTAGGTTTCTCTACAAACAAGTAGAAAGAAAACATGTCTTTCCTTAAAACATGTTAAAAATGAGATGGAAATAGTTCGGGCAAGGAAATGTAATAAAATACATGGCTGTCAATCTGCATCCAGAAAATGTTATAATTAAAAGTTTATGAAGGACAAACTATTTATTATGCTGAGATAGACTCAGTAATCCTTTATTTGCAAATTGATATTTTTGTTCTCATCCAGAAAATGCAGTGCATAGAAACAATACTTAGTGCAAAGGAGTTTGTCCTGTAGCATATACTGAAAAATGATTGTCACCTTGCAGATTTTTCCATTTAAATAAGCATGATCTTCTTCAGTACTTTTATAATATATGGTGTATGAAATACACATGTGTGATTTTGTGTGTATTTTTTATATAAGTAACATTACATTTAACTGGTTGTAATTCACAAACAGTGCTATTTATTATACTCTGTAGAGTGTTGTGTATGTTTTTATCTGTTGCAGCGTTATGGTGTGGGGTTTCATAGATGAATATTTGCCTTCAGTCTTCGCTCAGGTATTAATGTGTAGCAAGTTTTGGTGCTTTCTTTTTAATCTGTCATAATCTGGTGTTCTGAATGTTCAACAATAAATTTGGTGAACAAGAACATGTGGTGCAGAGATTACTTGCTTACCAGTTCACAATACCATCTCAGGAAAAAATCCTTCAAAATTATTTCTTTACAGCACATCTGAATTTCAGAAACTTGAATGCCTACTAAGCATGGCACAGAATAAGATGACACATCATGTGTAAATATTGGAAGCAAGATAAATTCTAGTATTTCCCAACTTGGTATTTGGTAGTGTTTGTATGGACATCTCATGGTTCATGTTCTATTTTTAAGGAATTGTAGTTTATCTCCCAAATACAGTTCTCTCCCAAAGATTATGCTTTCCACTTTTCTTATGCTAACTTGGTATATAGTCTTAGGTGCCCAGTTTCTCAAATTACATGAAAATGAGAATAATTGAAACAGTTTGTAAAAAGATATCTAGGTCGCCCTAGAACTACTAAATTTGATCAGCAGGGAAGAAACAGATTCTGTTTTGACAAGCGCCTCAAATAGTAATTCTCAAACTTTGCTTTAGTCAATAAAATTAATTTGCTAGAACTCCTAGAAGCATCCAGAAAGATTGTCCTTAGGATTACATGATGCCAAAAGAGACACTGCATAACTTGAGAATTTAGTATAGATCTAAACTTCATTAAGAATGTGCGAAAGTAAAAGTGGGGCAGGACATCTTTTGAGGGACAAGTGTCTTCTTACACTGATGAGAAATGTATTCTAAATTATTTTAACAAGCATCTCTAAATATATCAACATTTACAAATCATCTGCATGTATTAACATTGTATATGTTATTACTGAATATACCCCGAGAAGTAAATTTTTAAAAATGAGAAATATACAGCTAGAATTTTTAATAGTTTCCTTGGATACTTAAAAGATTATCCTGAAAACACCTCAATATGGAGGCCACTGGAGTATACAAAATGAAAGCCTCATAGATCATTCCCACTAGTTTTTCTCAATTTTTTCAATTCCCACTTCATCTTCACTCCCTTTCCATTTTATATATATCATTGCTGCATAGCAAATTAAAAATTTCACAGCTTTAAACAACACTTATTTATTTGCTCACAGTTATGTCGATCAGAAGTCTGAGCATAGACCAACTGGGTTTTCTGCTCAGAATCACATTTCTAAAATCAAGGTATCAGCCTGGACTACGGTCATAGACATTCAGGTTGTTAGGGGCTAAGTTTCCTCTTTTCTTGCTAGCTGTTGACAGGAGACTGTTTTCTGAGCTCCCGAGTCTCCCTGTTATGTAGCCTTCCACAAAAACACAGCTTGCTCCTTCAAGATCAAAAGAATTACTTTCACATTTTGAATCTTTAATTTCCTCTCTGACCCAGAATTTTTTTGTATTCTTTTTTTTAGACCCAGATTTAGAGGGCTCATGTGAGTAGCCCAGATCCACTCAGGTAATTCCCTTTTGTTTTTATTTTTGTGCGTGTGGGTTGTTTTGGTTTTGGTTTTGGTGCAAAAAAGTGGTTTTATTAAAGCACGGGGACAAAACCCATGGGCAGAAAGAGCTGCCTCCCTTTTGATTAACTAGAGGCCAACCTTAATTACATCTGCGGAATCCCATTTGACATATAAGATAACATAATCATGTTCCAGTCATACAAATTCTATCCACACTCAAAAGGGCATGGATGATACAAGATGGGTACACTAGTGGGTGAGAATCTTGGGGTCATTTTAGAAGTCTGCCTAGCATGGGTATCACAGAACTAAATTCTTTTTCATAATTGCTATACTTAAGTAATGTTTTCTTTCATAGTTCTAATTGAAGGAGCTGATAAAATGTTTCAATGAAAGAAAAGCCCCTCAATTCTTTGAACTTTTTTTAAAGATCTATTTTAGAGGGACGCCTGGGTGGCTCAGTCGGTTAAGCATCTGCCTTCGGCTCAGGTCATGATCCCAGGGTCCTGGGATTGAGTCCCACATCAGGCTCCTTGCTCTGTGGGGAGCCTTGTTCTCTCTCTGCCTGCCGCTCCCCTGCTTGTGCTTTCTCTCTCTCTGACAAATTAAAAAAAAAAAAAAAAGATTTAGAGAGAGCATGTGCGCCTGCGCTATTTATTTTAGATGGAAAGGGAGAAAGAATCTCAAGCAGAATCCCTGTTGAGCACAGAGCCCGACTTGGGGCTTGATCTCATGACCCTGAGATCATGACCTGAGCTGAACTCAAGAGTCAGATGCTTAACTGACTGAGCCACCCAGGCGCCCTGATTGAATATTTTTTTAAAAAAAATTATGTTTTGCAAGAGAGAAAGCACCTCCAGGGTGAGTGGGGGAGGGGCAGAGGGAGAGAATCTTCTAGCAGACTCCCTAGAGTTGGAGCATGGAGCCCCAACACCGGGCTTTATCTCAGGACCCTGTGATCATCACCTGACCTGAGGCAAAACTGAGTCCAATGCTAACCGATTGAGCCACCCAGGTGCCCCTTATTGAATTTTAAAGGAGAGGAGAGCAGTCTCCCATCCCTGGGTTACTTCACATGCACGCGCGCGCACATACACACACATACACACACACACACACACACATTTGTGTGTGTGAGAGAGATTTTGATTAGTTTAGAGATGGTTTTGTTCTTTCTCGTTTTTTATTTTTATTTACTTTTTAAAAAAGTAGGCTCCATGCCCAGTGTGGAACCCAACGTGAGGCTTGAACTCATGACCCTAAGATTAAAGAAAAATAGATTATCAAATAGGAACATTTTACTATACTTAATAGATAATTTTATATTGGGAATGGGTAGAGAGTAATGATACTAACTCAAAGAAAATTCTATAAAATCAAATTGAGCTTTTAGAAATACTTCTAGTTGATTTGCTTCTCTTGACTATGTTCAGAATAAGAGTTAAGTTTTATAAACTTTCTGTGTGCTTAAATCATAGTATACTATCTAAATGATTGCATCTGGTTTTGTAGAGCTCTTTGCTCATTTGAATATTCATATATGTAAACCAGCTTATCCTTCAGTATCAAGTAGTTCTATAAGGGTGTTCATACTAACATAGGCTGAACAAAAAAGCTTCCATGCATGTATGTATATCACATCTCCTTTATCCATTCATCTATCAATGGACATTTAGGCTGCTTCATAACCTGGCTATTATACATAATACTATAATGAACATAGGGGTGCATATGTCTTTGAATTTGTGTCTTTGTTTGAATATCTAGAAGTGGCATTGCTGGAGCATATTGTAGTTCTATTTATAATTTTTTAAAGAACCTCCATACTGTGTTTACATAATGGTTGAACCAATTTACATTCCCACCAACAGTGCATAAGGGTTCCCTTTACTCCAAATCCTTACCAACACTTGTTATTTCTTGTGTTTTTGGTAATAACTATTCTGACAGGTGTGAGGTGATATCTCACTGTGGTTTTAATTTGCATTTTCCTGATGGTTAATGATGTTGACCATCTTCTCATGTACCTGTTGGCAATCTGTATATCTTCTTTGGAAAAATGTCTGTTCAAGTCCTCTGCCCATTTTTTAGTTGAATTTTTTTTAAAGACTTATTTATTTTAGAGAGCGAGAGAAACTCATGAGCAGGGAAAGGGGCAGAGGGGGAGGGAGAGATGCAGATGCCCCATGGGCATAGAGCCCGATGCAGGGCACAGTGTTATGACCCTGAAATCATGACCTGAGCCGAAAGCAATAGTTGGACGCTCAACTGACTGAGCCACCCGGGCGCCCCATGAATTGTTTGGGTTTTGATACTGAATTGTATCAGGTCTTTAAGTATTTTGGATGTTAACTCCTTATTGAATAAATCATTTGTGAGTATCTGTTCCCACTTGGTAGGTTGCCTTTTCATTTTGTTGATAGTTTACTTCACTGTGCAAAAGCTTTTCAGTTTGATGTAGTTCCATTTGTTTATTTTTGCTTTTGTGGTCCTTGCCTGAGGAGACAGATCTAAGAAAATATTTTTTTTAATTTCAAGATCTTTTTATTTTTTTTACTTTTATTTAATTAATTAATTTTTTTATTAACATATAATGTATTTGTTTCAGGGGTACAGGTCTGTGATTCATCAGTCTTACACAATTCACAGTGCTCACCATAGCACATACCCTCCCCAGTGTCCATCACCCAGCCACCCCATCCCTCCCACCCCCCTCCACTCCAGGAACCCTCAGTTTGTTTCCTGAGATTAAGAGTCTCTTATTGTTTGTCTCCCTCTCTGGTTTCGTCTTGTTTCATTTTTCCCTCCCTTCCCCTATGATCCTCTGTCTTGTTCTAAGAAAATATTTTTAAGAATGATGTCAAAGAGCTTACTGTCTCTGTTTTCTTCTAGGAATTTTATGGTTTTCAGATCTTAAGTCTTCAGTTCATTTGAGCTTATTTTTGTATATGGTGCAAGAAAGTGGTCCAGTTTCATTCTTTTACATGTAGCTGTCTGGTTTTCCCCATTGCATATCCTTGTCCCTCTTTGTCATAGATTAACTGACCATTTAAGTATGGGTTATTTCTGGGCTCTCTATTCTGTTTTGTTAATCTATGTGTTTGTTTTTGTGCAAGTACCATACTATTTTGATTACTATAGCTTTATAGTATAGTTTGAAATCCAGGTGCGTGGTAACTCCAGCTTTGTTCTTCTTTCTCAAAATTGCTTTGAGTATTTGGTGTCTTTCATAGAAAGGAGTAACTTCTTGTCACATCTTATTAAATTATTGTGTTTAATTCCTAATGAGCCTGTTAAGAGGGTAGAAGTGTTAGCACTGATATTTTCTGTTGGTCTGTCTCACATTACTAATATTATTTTCAACTTCTTGTTCTAAGCTGTAGATTCTTTTTTTTAATTTTTTTATTAACATATAATGTATTATTTGTTTCAGGGGTATGGGTCTGTGATTCGTCAGTCTTACAATTCACAGAGCTCACCATAGTACCTACCCTTCCCAATGTCCATCACTCAGGCACCCCATCCCTCCCACCCCCCTCCACTCCAGCAACCCTCAGTTTGTTTCCTGAGATTAAGAGTCTCTTATGGTTTGTCTCCCTCTCTGGTTTCATCTTGTTTCATTTTTCCCTCCCTTCCCCTATGATCCTCTGTCTTGTTTCTCAAATTCCTCATATCAGTGAGATCAGATGATACTTGTCTTTCTCTAATTGACTTATTTTGCTTAGCATAATACCCTGTAGTTCCATCCATGTCATTGCAAATGGCAAGATTTCATTCCTTTTGATGGCTGCAAAATATTCCATTGTGTATATATACCATATCTTCTTTATCCATTCATCTGTTGATGGACATCTAGGCTCTTTCCATAGTTTGGCTATTGTGGACATTGCTGCTATAAACATTGGGGTGCATGTGCCCCTTTGGATCACTACATTTGTATCTTTGGGGTAAATACCCAGTAGTGCAATTGCTGGGTCATAGAGTAGCTTTATTTTCAAATTTTTGAGGAACCTCCATACTGTTTTCCAGAGTGGCTGCACCAGCTTGCATTCCCATAAGTTGTAGTTTCTTATAAGGAGTATTTTTAAACTCCTTATTTGTGATAGTTAAAACTAGATGCTATAATAAATATTTGATAACATAACCCATGAATCCTTTAACTGGCTCACATATCCTGCAATGTTACAACATGCTTAAAGTGAACAAATGAAACAACTGTTACTGTGCCCTGTCATCTTCCTACATGCCATAGAATTTTCCCAGATTGTATCCCACACACATTGTGTAATCAGCTCTGATAAAGGCTGAGTGTGTGAGGGCATTGTTATCAATCCATGTGTAAAATGTTCGTGTATCAGTCTGTTAGATTAAAAGCATGAAAATGAATTACGTTTTCCTCACACATCCTAATATGTTGTCTTGCACACCACTTAGAATGCGCCTAACCCCCTTTGGAGAAACTTCATTTAGAATATATTTTGTAACCCTTCAGGGTTGTCTTTGAAAAGTTTTAATATCTATATTTATTTATATTATCCTGAAAGCAAAAATAAGATTTCTGGATCAGGAACAGATTATTATTACATAAAGCAGTGTATACATTGGTTCCCCTTGCCCCATTTTTTCTCCCTCAGGGCAATGTGAGGAGAGCCAGTTTAACCCTGCATGTGCAAAAGGGGTTTTTTCTTTGTTTTGAACCATGGGAAAGGAACCCTGAAATTATGAATCTGGGAGTTTATACAAGCTACACGCTGCCCTCTTCACTTCCTGAGAGAGGAAGAGAAGCCTTTGCTCCCAAATGTTTTATAATTCTTTGGAATGTAAACAGATGGCTCCAGGTTTTATCTCCCCATTAAATGTAAACGTGTGGCTCCACCAAATAGGAGGCAAGAGGAAATAGAGCACTGAAGAGTAGATGTTTCTGGGAAGAGGAGACATTATCTTTACAGCGTGTTAGTTTCCTTTGCTCAGGAAACCAAATCATGCAGAAACATGAAAATATTCATGAAGCATTGTTGTGTCGGTAGCCTTAACAAGGTATTAGAAATAATGCCTCCCTCACTCCTGGCATTACTCTTAGAAACATTTAATGACCAGATGAATTGAGTAGGGCAATTTAAATGTCATGACATATATATAATCCTCCAGTTGTGCTCTTTTGGGTAGGGTAGGCAGGAAGGAAACTGGCAGAGCCAGCATTGAGGAGCTCTTCTAATACTGAAGCTTATGGCACGTACTGCATGGAGCACTGGGTATTATACACAAACAATGAATCATGAAACACTACATCAAAAACTAATCAAGTACTGTATGGTGACTAATGTAACATAATAAAAAAAATCTTTGTTTAAAAAAAGATTAATGGTGATATAATGTGCAGGATAGAAGGGGAGTGAATGAGACAGGGAGAGGGAGATCATTTATGAAGCCACTATAAAATTTGGAATGCTAGTGAGACACCTAGCTGCTCAGGCGGTAGAGCATGCGATTCTTGATCTCGGGGTTGTGAGTTCAAGCCCCATGTTGGGTGTAGAGATCACTTAATAAAAAAATATATATATATTTTAAAAAGTTTAAAAATTTGGAATGCTATTGATAGTGGTCTAAACTAGGGTGGGAGCCAGAAAGGAGGGAACCACTGTAAGGATGACCCTAAAGTGGTGGACTTTTTAAGGCTTAGCAACTAATTAGATGTGGTAGGCAAGCTTCTTTCTGTGTTAGATTTGACATGGGACCATGCCTGACTCCCATGATGTGAAGGATATCATTAACACAATTAAAATTTAAGATGCTGCCAGCCAGTGGCCTATCTTAATTTTCATTATCCCTAAGATTTTAGGTACCATAACTACAAAGGAGGGAATGGAGAGTGGGTTTTTGAATCTCCATTTTGTTCTTTCTTCATCTTGTTGCAATAACATACAGTTTTACATTAACTTTTTTAAAAAAAGAAGCCCATTGTTACAATGAGACTATAATGCAGTGAGTTTTGTTTAAGATTTTATTTATTTGAGGGGAGAGAGAGTGAGCAAGAGCACAAGAGCAGGGGGAAGGAGAAGCAGGCTCCCTGCAGAGCAGGGAGCCCCATGTGGGGCTTAATCCCAGGACCCTGGGATCATGACCTGACCCAGAGGCAGACACTTGACTGACTGAGCCACCCAGGCACCCCAATGCAGTAAGTTCTTTAGGTGTCAGAATACAACTAATTGGAATCCTTAATCAGAAATATATGCTATTGGGCGCCTGGGTGACTCAGTTAAACATCCAACTCTTGATCTCAGCTCAGGTCTTTATCTCAGGGTCGTGAGTTCAAGCCCCGCATTGGGTTCCATGCTAGGCATGGAGCCTACTTAAAAAAAAAAAAATATATATATATATATATATATATAGAGAGAGAGAGAGAGAGAGAGAGAGAGAGAGGTGTGTGTGTGTATTTGTGTGTAATTCAACCTTAAAAGAAAAGAAAAAAATTATAGGAAAATAGAGAAAATAAACAATTCTTTTACTAAAAACATTCCAGACAGACTGCCTTGTCACCTACAATTTATCCTTTTAGCAGATACTCATTGAGTACCATTGTACCAGAATCCATGCCAGACATATTCACATTCAGCTTCTCATTTCACTCCCCGTTAAAATCCGTTAGAGGAAAGATTATTGTCCCCACATTACAAGAAAGGACCTAGTATCAGAGAAATTAAACAATTAGCCCATAGTAGAATTCAAAGCAGATTGTCTAAGAATTAGAGTTCTTTCCACTGAAGACGTGCAATAATAATAATATTTGTTCACGTCCTACTCTGTCAAAATCTTTCCTGACCTTAGTAGTTATTCCTCTTGCCTTGAAAGAAAAAGTTCCCAGTGATCTGCCCCCAGTCTTCTTTGTTACTCTTTCTCTACTTTTCCTTAGAGATTTCATCTAACTGACTCGAACCTTATATTTTTGGTGGATGATTCACCAAGTCAGACAGACTTGCCCCTCCCCCAGCTCTATAGCTAAGTATCTCTGAGTCAATGGCAGTATATTTAGCCTCCTTGAGACTAAATCCTCATCCCTAAATTATGGCTAGTAATATTATCTTACAAACCTGGCATGAGGACAAAGTGAGATAATGGACCAAATGCACGTAGTAGGTGCTTGAGACATGATAGGTGCTTTCTTCCTAGCTCTCCAATCTCTAGCTTTCTCTAAAATAGACAAGTCAATTTCTTTTTTTTTTTTTTCAAAGATTTTATTTATTTATTTGAGAGAGAGAGAGAATGAGAGATAGGAAGCATGAGAGGGAAGAGGGTCAGAGGGAGAAGCAGACTCCCTGCTGAGCAGGGAGCCCGATGTGGGACTCGATCCCGGGACTCCAGGACCATGACCTGAGCTGAAGGCAGTCGCTTAACCAACTGAGCCACCCAGGCGCCCGACAAGTCAATTTCAACTCACTGTTGAAATTTCAACTTACAGTTTCTTTCTGTCCCCAATTAGCAATTCCTTTTCGTTTCCAAATTTCTATTAAATCCTCCCAATTACACAAATTGAAAGTCCACTTATTTTGACAATTTTTTTTAAAGATTTTATTTATTTGACAGAGACAGCTAGAGAGGGGACACAAGCAGGGGGAGTGGGAGAGGGAGAAGCAGGCTCCCTGCTGAGCAGGAAGCCCGATGTGGGGCCCAATCCCAGGACCCTGGGATCATGACCTGAGCCGAAGGCAGATACTTAATGACTGAGGCACCCAGGCGCCCCAACAATTTCTTTCTTGCTTACTGCATGCAATAATTTCTCCCTTGCTTACCACATGCAATCAGTTGCTAAGCCCTTAACAGTCCAGTACTTTAGGGTCACCCTTACATTGGTGCCCTCCTTTCTGGCTCCCACCCTAGTTTAGACCTTCATTACTAGCATTCCACATTTTACAGCAGCTTCGTAAATGATCTCTTCCCTTGTCTCACCCACTTCTGCGCATTATTTTACCATTAATCTTTTTTAAAACAGCAAATTAGTATTATCACTCTCTTTTCCAAAACCTTTTAGTTTTCCCTCACGTTCTATAAGATATAGTCCAAACTCCTTCTTTTGACAGCTCGAACAACCGACATTTCCAGTCCTTCTACCATTTTCCAGATACCCATCTCCTCCCCACTCAAACTATTTGAGTTAGGATCAGTTTGCAAGAAACAGAAAACCTGACAAACAGTTGCTAAAATAATCAATTCTTCAAGTAAAAGGTCAGGATTAGTCTCTCTGATGTCATCAAGAACTAGAACTCCTTCTAGCCCATTAGTTCTCCATCCTTACTGTGTGGCTTTCTTAACAAAATGGCGGCTGCATGATATTTCCATTTGAGGAGGAAAGAGGGAGAAGGAACAAAAGGAGCTCTGCTTTTATTTGGAAAAGATTCTCCCTCTCTTGACCCTTTTCTACCTCAGGGACTTCTGTCTGCAGCTCACTGGCCAGAATGATATCACAAGGCCACTGAGAAATACAAAGGAGGCTATGGAAACAAGTTTTAAGACAACAGTGTTGCCTCCCCAAACAACATCTAAGAAGAAAGATGCATTAATCTGTTTGGCTACCATAACCAAATACCACAGGCAGACCAGGTGGCTTAAACAACAGAAATTTATTTCTCACAGATATGGAGGCTGGGCAGTCCAAAATCAATTGGGGGTTAAGGCTTCAACATATGAATTTGGGGGGAACACAATTCAGTCCATAGCAAAAGGGATAAAAGGAAGCAACAAGCAGTATGCCACACAAGTAAACTGGGCCACTGCATCTTCTGTGAGTCTCTTCTCCCTGTTGCTACTTTTCTGCCTTTGCTTAAGAACTTCCTTCCCACAACTTGGTTGTCAAAATTTTCTTCACAAAAATCTATCAACTGCCACAGTCAGGACTAATGTACTTGTCCCTACTTCCAGCTCTTACTGTCCCAGTTCCATACCCTATGAAGGTCATCACATTATGTCTGTGTGCTTTTCATGTGCAGTTCTTAATAGTGATATTTATTTAACATCTACATGTCAGGTGCTGTGCTGGGCCCTTTAGATGTATCATTTCTAATTTTTGTGACAACACTGCAAAGTGAGATTACTTCACAGATAAGGAAATTGAGGTGCAGAAAGGTTAAAAAATTTGCCCACGGGAATGGCAGAGCTCAGTTTTGAACGTGGTTAAATTTGGTTCTATTTCTCCAAATAGATTTTCTGCTCCTCGCAGGCAGGGATTGTGTCTCTTTCCATGTGCCACCTCTTTGTATTCCCACACTTAGCAATGCATATTTCACAGGGTAGAAATTTGTTAAATATTTTTTGAATGAACGATAGTAGCAATGACCCAAGATACTTCAAAAGCCTAATTTAACAAAACAAATTATGTTGCAATTGCCTATGTGTTGATAAGTGTTGAAGCTGAGTGATAAGTACAGGGAATTGCATTATTCTGTTCTCTTTACTTTTGTATACGTTGGAGTTTTACATATTAGAGAAAAATTAATTATGGTCCAAATATATTCACTAGTAGATTAATATATTTAGAAAAACTTTCAGAAGTTATTTTTTAAATTTATTTCTGAATAATTTATTTATAAATTATATTTTATATAATTTATATATATTATGTATTTATATATATTTTATATAGTTTATATCTGTAATGGAATATTACTCAGCCATGAAAAAGAATGAAATCTTGCCATTTGCAACATGTTTGGAGCTAGAGAGTATAATGCTGAGTGAAATAAGTCAGTCAGAGAAAGACAAATACCATATGATTTCACTCATATGTGGAATTTAAGAAACAAAACAAATGAGCAAAGTGGAAAAAAGGGAGAGAGGGAGGCAAACCAAGAAACAGACTTTTAATTGTAGAGAACAAAGTGACAGTTACCAGAAGGGGTGGTGGGTGGAAGAATGGGTGAAATAGGTGATGGGGGTTAAGGAGGACACTTGCTATAGCACCGGGTGTTGTATGGAAGTGTTGAGTCACTATATTATACACCTGAAACTAATAGTACATTGTATGTTAACTAACTGGAATTTAAATAAAATTCAAAAAAATATATTTATTTGTAAAAAAAATAGAAAAAATTGAAAAAAGTTTTTCTTTTTTCAGTTACCCCTAGCGAATTCTAAAGGATTATTATCTGTGGCTATCCTATGTACAAAATTATACATTATAATCTCAAAAACAACCACAAAATAATAATACAAAGAGGTGTAGCTAAATACCAGTGGACAAATTAAAATAGAAATTTAAAAATATTTTAAAAGTGCAAACCATAAAGAAAAAATTGATAAACTGGACTTCATCAAAAATAACAACTTTGGGCCACCTGGGTGGCTCGGTCAGTTAAGCGTCCTACTTTTGATTTTGGCTCAGGTTATGATCTCAGGATTGTGAGGTCAAGGCCCACGTACTCAAGATTCTCTCTCTACCCTCTCTGTCCCTACTCCCCCTTTCTCCCTTTCTTATAATAATAATAATTTCTTTTTTTTAAGATTTTATTTATTTATTTGACAGAGAGAGCATACAAGATGGGGGAGCAGCAGAGGGAGAATCAGGCTCTCCACTGAGCAGGGAGCACCAACACAGGGCTCCATCCCAGGATCCTGGGATCAAGACCTGAGCTGAAGGCAGATGCTTAACCAACTGAGCCACTCAGGTGCTCCAATAATAATAATTTCTGTTCTTCAAAATACCATGTTAAGAAAATGGAAAGACAATTCACAAGTGAGAAAAAAATAAACATACCTGATAAAAAACTTGTATCCAAAATACATAAAGAACTCTCAAAATGCAACAATAAGAAGACAAATCAATTTAAACTTAGCAAAATATTTAAGCAGACTTCACAGGGAAGATACATAGATGGCAAAGTAAGCACATGAAAAGATACTCAACACAGTCATGGGAAAAATGCAAATTATAATCACAATAACTAAAATACGAAGTTTAAAAAACTGACGGGGTGCCTGGGTGGCTCAGTCGTTAAGTGTCTGCCTTCGGCTCAGGTCATGATCCCAGGGTCCTGGGATCGAGCCCCACATTGGGCTCCCTGCTCAGCGGGAAGCCTGCTTCTCCCTCTCCGACTTCCCCTGCTTGTGTTCCCTCTCACGCTGTGTCTCTCTGTCAAATAAATAAAATCTTAAAAAAAAAAAAAACAAAATAAATTGACAATACCAAGCGCTAGTGAAGATTTGAAATAACTAGCATTCTTATACATTGCTGGTGGGAATACAAAATGTTATGTCACTTGGGAAAAACAATTTGGTGATTTTTTTTTTTAAGATTTTATTCATTTGAGAGAGAGAGAGAGCACTAGCAGGGGCAAGAGGCAGAGGGAGAGGGAGAAGCAAGGCTCCCTGCTGAGCAGGGAGCCCGATGTGGGGCTTGATCCCAGGACCCTGGGATCATGACCTGAGCTAAAGGCAGACGCTTAATGACTGAGCCACCCAGGCGCCCCAATTTGGTGATTTCTTATAAAGTTAAACATGCATTTACCATATGAACAAGCAATACCATTCCTATTTACTCAAAAGAAATGAAAAGCTATGTCCATGTGTAGATCTGTATGCAGATATTTATAGCAACTTTGTTATAATTTCCTCAGACTGGAAGCAACCAAGGTATCCATCAACTGGTGCATGGGTAGAAAAATTGTGGCACATCCATTAAAATGGAATATTACTTGCCAAAAAAAGAGTAAGTGAACATGAAATAATGTTGATGACTCTCAAACACATCACGCTAAGTAAAAGATCCCATACTATATGATTCCACTTTTATGACAGTCAGTAAAAGGAAAACTGTAGAAACAGAAAACAGATGAGTGATTATAAGGGGACTGACTCCAAAGGGGCTTGAGGGAATTTTGAGGAGTGATGGAAATGTTCTAAATTTTGATTGTGATGGTGGTTACATAACTATAAACATTTGTTAAAATTCATGGAACTGTTCACTAAAAATGATACATAAGTTACATATTAATAAACCTGACTAAAAAAATTAAAACTTCCCACAAAGAAAGCTCCAGGACTTGATTATTTCAATGGTAAATTATATTGAACTTTCAGTTCTATTGAACTTTGAGTAACACCAATGTTGTGCAACTCTTTCAGAAAATGAAAGAGAAGGGGCCACTTTCCAAATCATTTATGACTGGCATGACAGCATGACAAAGAAATCACTGACCAGCATCCCTGTTAACATAGATGTGACAGCCCTTAACAAAATACTACCAAATCAAATCCGGAAATATATATAAAGTCCTCAGGAATGTACAAATCAACTACTAGGACTAATAATTTGATATATCACAGAATACAAGATCAATATACAAAAAAAATATTTTATATTTTAAAAGCCTTGGGGGTGCCTGGCTGGGTTAGTCATTAGAGCATGCAACTCTTGATCTTGGGGTTGTGAGTTCAAGCCCCACGTTGGATGTAGAGAGCACTTAAAAAAATAAAATCTCTAAAAAAATTTTTTTTAACACCGAACAATTATAAAATAATTTTTATAAAATGCCATTTATATATCACAAAAATAAGATACATAGGAATAAATTAAAATATGTATGAGACCTCTACACCAACAGCTACAAAATGCTGCTTTAAAGAAAATTTTAAAGCCCTAATATAAAGAGAAATATAATTTTCATTGATGGGAAGACTTGCTATTTTTAAGGTCATTTTTCTCCAAAATGTTATGTAGACTAAAATGCAACCTCAATCCAAATCCCAGTGGGTTATTTTTTGGTTTTGGGTTGTTGTTGTTGTTGTTGTTGTTTGTTTAATCTACAAGCTAATTCTAAAATTTATGTGGAAAAAACAAACAATTTTGAACAGTCACAACAATTTTGAAAAAGACACTACTTGATTTCAAGACTTATTATAAAGCTACACTAATCAAGGCAGTTTGGTATTAGCAAAAGGATAAATACGTGCATCAGTGGAATAGAACAGTGTTCAAAAAGAAACATTCTTATTGTCAATTGATTTTGACAAAGGTGCCAAAACACTCCAATGGGGGAAAAAGTCTTTTCAACATGTAGTGCTGGAATAAATGGACAGTCACATGGGGAAAAAAATAAACCTGGACCCTTCCTCACATCAAACACAAAACTAATCTGAGGTGAATCATAAATCTAAATGTAAAAAGTAAAGTGTAAAGTTTCTAGAAGAAAATATAAGAGAATATTTTGTGATATGATGGTAAGCAAAGGTGCGTAGAATAAAAAAAGCAACATGATTTAAAATTTGGTAAATTATACTTCATCACAATTAAAAGACTTCTGCTCATCAAAAGACATCATTAAGAAAATATATAGGCAAACCAGTATATCAGAAACATACTTCTGACAATGGGTTTTTTCAGAGTATATAAAATACTTTTATAACTTAATCATAGAACCTCAACCCAATTTTTATAAGTGAAATTTTTAAAAAAGTCAGCAGGTAATATTTTTAGCAGAAACTTAGAATGTCCCCAGTGCCACTTGGGAGCACATTATTGTCAGAGGATTAAGGTGAAATCATCTCTGCTGCCGAGATTTCTTGTGGATTCTCCCAGGGCCACACTTATCAAAATGTACTTTTGAAGGGAGAAGGTAAAGGCCTGCTATTCAGTTTTGTTTAAAATAATTGGATATGGGGCGCCTGGGTGGCTCAGATGGTTGATCGTCTTCCTTCAGCTCAGGTCATGATCCTGGGGTCCTGGGATCAAGCCCCTCATCGGGTTCCTGGCTCAGCGGGGAGCCTGCTTCTCCCTCTCCCTCTGCCTCTCCCCCTGCTCATGCTCTCTCTCTGTATCTCTGTGTCTCAAATGAATAAATAAAATCTTTAAAATAAAATAAAATAAAACAATTGGATAACATCCTATGCATCTAGAGTTCTAAAGAGCTGTCAGAATACAAGGAACTAAGCATTGTTTTTTGGGGGGGAGCTGTTTTGGTTTTGTTTGGGGGTGGGGAGTTTGTTAATTTTTTAAAATAGAATAAAAGCTCACTGGTTCTATTTCAGAGCTCACAATTGATGAATAGCACCAAGAAAGAGAATCATTTGCCTATTATGCCCAAAAACATCCAAAGAAATGCCCATCTGAGTTGTCAATTTTTTCCTTTCTCTGAAACTACTCCCTTTATCATATGAAAAATATGCCTGGAAATTTAGGTAATATTTTAAGAATGGTGTTTCTTCCAGATACTTATGTAATTTTATCAATGGACTAAAATATGCAGTCCATTACAAAATTATGTGATTCGTGGATTAGGGTCTTACCTAATTTAATAGTCTAAGGTGGAAACTTTTCTCATCCCTTTTGTATCAAAAAATTTTTTTTATTTAAGTATAGTTTTACTCACAAAACCTCAGGTTCATAATAGACCTTTCAACCCAAATCCATTTTGTATTGTGGATTGGATGACAAGAAGCTCCACCTTTCTCAAAAGGGAAGTGAGAATTTAGAGCCTGCTTCTTGGTCTGTCTGTGGTTCATTATATTCACTAGAAGCTAAAGCAGTTACAGAGAGTTCTGGGGCTTCCTCCTTCATGATTGGTCCGACATTTCAACACCTCTTGTATTCGTTTCCTGTGGCTACTGCAACAAATTGCCAAGAAGTGGGTAGCTTAAAACATCAAAAATGTATCCTCTCACAGTTCTGGAGGCAAGAAGTCTGAAATCAGTATCACTGAACCAAAATCAAGTCGTGGACAGGACTATACTTCCTCTGGAGACTCTAGGCAAGAATCCATTCCTTTCTCCTTTGAGCTTCTGGTGGCTGCCCACATTCCTCAGATTGTGGTCTCAACTCCAGAACAACTTAAATAGAATGGTGTGTGTGGTCATAAAAGTGCCACACTCTGCCCATTTCCTTTTTCCTTTTCTTTTTGCAACAGCTAGAGTGGATAGTAATTTACACTTTACTGGTCCATTGAATATTCAAGTCAAATCAACAAATACTTATTGGCCACTTATAGTTATCTCTTCTCTTTTTATTAACATATGACAGGATGTAACTCTTTCTTTTAAAGATTTTATTTATTATTTATTTGAGAGAGAGTGAGCAAGAGAGCAGAGCAGGGGCAGGGGGAGAGGAAGCAGATACCCCATTCAGTGGGGAGCCTCATGTGGGGCTTGATCCCAGGACACTGGGATCATGACCTGGGCCGAAGGCAGATACTTAACCAGCTGAGCCACCCAGGTGCCCCAGCAGGATGCAGATCTTTAGATTAACAGTACAAGATAGAAATGTAACAAGGCTCAAATTCCAAAAGAGCATTATGAGAATCTAAGCTCAACTTTTACCTAAAGAATTATTAATTCCATAAATATGTGTGATATGCTTGCCTACTGTATACCAGGCATTATGCCAGTGATAAAAAAAAAAAACCTGAAGAAGCAGTGATGAAAAGGACATGGTGCCTCCTTCAAGGAGCTCACCTTGTGAACAATAAGACATGTGGAAGCAAATGGAGTCATTCTAATTCATTAAGGTAAGAGCTGTTGAAGTGACTAAATGGTTTCTTTTTCTGAGAAGAAGTGACATTTGAGGTGAGTCTTCAAGGACAGGGATAAGTTCTGAGGGCTTGCAAGGGATTTCTAGGCAGAAGCAACAGCCAAGTGCAAAGGCACCGAAGTAGACGTATGGGTGATGTTCACTGGAGAGGTCAAATGGTGGGAAGTGTAGGATCGGGTTATATTGAGGGTCTTTACGTCATGCACAAGAGCCTAGACTTTATCTTACAAGCATCAAGAAGCCACTAGAGGTGGATGTGATCTTTTTTTTTCTTCTTTAATATACCCCTTCAACATTTTAAAAGCATTCAAAACAAAACAGAGGACAACAAAGAATTAAAGAGATTTCTGCATGGTGAATGACTAGAGAAATCTGAGGGCCAACTCCATAGAATCGGAGATACTTTATGCGTTACGAGTATTGCCAAAAGGGACAAATGTTTAGCCCTATTGTAGAGGTGTTCAAGAATGTCAGGGATTTTTTTTTTTTTTTTAAACTAGTTTCCTCACCCCCATCTGAATGGGAGAGGGAAGGAATCCACTTTCAGTGGTTTCTGGGCCTTCCCACATCTCTCCACGGTCTCAAAGCATCCGGAAACTTGGTGTGGCCCCAGGACATGAGGGGTGAGCCTCTCCTCTCCCAGGCATCATGGTCACTGCAGGTCCCCTGACCCACAGCTCTTGGCTTCTGTTCTGTGCCTGGCAAGAGGTCTATGCCTCATCTCCCACCTTTGCTTTATTCTACCTTCAAACTGAAATCTGCCTGCTGCCAGGAAAAACGTCATGATTGCCATGAGCAGCGAGCTGCCTGGCTTACTCTATTAATCATATGAGCCATCTTTCCACTGGCTTTGAAGTTCTGGTCGTCGTTGAGGAAGCAGTCGATAAACAGTAATTTTCCCTTTCCCTCATTCAGAGCAGGGAAAAGAAAAAGGAGATTAAATTCTTGTCCCTGTTCATGATACAACTAAATAGCTATCATCTGCTCTGTCTTTTTCTGCCTAATAGACGGGAAGGACTTGAAGATGGTATATCTCTTAAAACTTCTCTCTGCCTCTCACAATACGTCTTCATTTAGCATCCTTTCCTCACTTTTATCTATCTAATTAAGTTTATAATTCAATCAGCACATTTGTTGGGTTTCTTTGTGTGTAGCCCTGTGCTGAGTACTCTAGTTTCTTCTCAATTTCTAATTGAGAAATGCCAGCCAAGGCCTTCGTTCAGATGCCTCTGCACGTGAAGAGCCTTTTTGTCCAGAATATCCCGACTGCTACTTTCACAAATGCTCTGCTTAATGAAGAGCCCAAAAAGGATCATTTAAACCTGAAACTAATGGTTTGGGCACCTAAACTATCTGGGTTTTTTGTTGTTGTTTTTTTTTTTCTCCTCTCCTGATTGAATTCATTGACCAAATACTTGCAAAATAACTACTTAGTGCCATACTGATACATTCTGAAGAAAATGTCATCAACAGCTTTATCAACAATACATTCTGCTCTTTAAAACAGATTTAAAATTAATAAATAATTAAAAGAATTTAAAACACATGTTTTATTTAAATATATAATTTCTTTTAACAGTCAGGGAAACTGCAGTCTTAGTGAACAAGATGATAATGTGTGTGTTATGGTTAGTCCATGGCTCTATGGAGAAACTCTGCAGGCATACTTCGTTTTACTGTGTGTCACTCTATTGCACTTAGCAGATACTTCATTTTTTATAAATTGAAGGTGTGTGGCAATCCTGCGTCTAGCAAGTCTATTGGCACTATTTCCCCAATACATTTGTTCACTTCATGTCTCTGAGTCACATTTTGGTAATTCTCAGAATATTTCAAACTTTTTCATTATTACTATATTTGTTATGGTGATCTGGGTGTGGAGCCTGCTTAAGATTCTGTCTCTCCCTCTCCTTGTACCCCTCCCCTTGCTCTCACTCTTGCTCTATCTCTCCAGAGAGAAAGGAAGAAAGGAAGGGAGGAAGGAAGGGAGGAAGGAAGGAAGGAAGGAAGGAAGGAAGGAAGAAAAAGAAATCAAAAGCTAAAAATGATTAAGCTTAGTGAAGAAGGCATGTTGAAAGCTGAGATAGGCCAAA
This sequence comes from Zalophus californianus, assembly GCF_009762305.2. NCBI lineage: Eukaryota > Metazoa > Chordata > Mammalia > Carnivora > Otariidae > Zalophus > Zalophus californianus. The sequence goes on along the minus strand of NC_045597.1, from coordinate 157,113,592 downwards.
AGCTATGTTTCCTGTGCCAGTTAGCCATGTTGTGAAGGCAAAAGAAAAGTTCTTGAAGGAAATTAAAACTATTACTCCAGGGGCACCTGGGTGGCTCAGTCGTTAAGCATCTGCCTTCAGCTCAGGTCATGATCTCAGGGTCCTGGGATTGAGCCCCGCATCGGGCTCCTGGCTCATCGGGGAGCCTGCTTCTCCCTCTCTGTCTGCCTCTCCCCCTGCTCATGCTGTCTCTTTCTGTCTGTATCTCTGTGTCTCAAAGGAATAAATAAAATCTGTAAACAAACAAACAAACAATTACTCCAGTGAACACACAAATGGTAAGAAAGCAAAATAGCCTTACTGATTTGGAAAAAGTTTTAGTGATCTGGATAGATCAAACCAGCCACAATATTCCCTTAAGCCAAAGCCTAATCTAGAGCAAGACCCTAATTCTCTTCAATTTTATGAAGGCTGAGAGAGGTGAGGAAGCTGAATAAGAAATTTGAAGCTTGCAGTGTTTACTTCATGAAGTTTTAGGGAAGAAGCCATCTCTAGTACATAAAACTGCAAGACAAAGCAGCAAGAACTATGGTAGAAACTGCAAACTGTCCAGAAGATCCAGCAAAGATAATTAATGAAGGTGCTACATTAAACAACAGATTTTCAATGTAGACAGAACAGCCTTCAATAAGAAGAAGATGTCATCTGGGACTTTCATAGCTAGATACTAGAAGTCAATGCCTGGTTTCAAAGATTCAAAGGATAGGCTAACTCTCCTGCTAGGGGCTAATGCAGCCAGTGGATTCAAATGGAAGCCAATGCTCACTGACCATCCTGGAAATCCCAGGGCCTTTTCAAAATTACGCTAAATCTACTCTGCCCATGCTCTATAAATGGAACAACAAAGCCTGATGACAACACATCTGTTTATAACATGGCTTACTGGATATTTTAAGCCCACTCTTGAGACCTCTTGCTCCGAAAAAAAGATTCCTTTCGAAATATTACTGCTCATTGGCAAAGTACTTGGTCTCCCAAGAGCTCTGATAGAGACGCACAATAAGGGTAATGTTGTTTTCATGCCTACGGACACAACTTCCATTCTGCAGCCCTTGGGTCAAGGAAATACATTTCATAAGGCCATAGCTGCCACAGATAGTGATTTCTCTGATGGATCTGGGCAAAAATAAATGGAAAACCTTTTGGAAAGGATTCACCATTCTAGATGCCATTAAGGACATTCGTGATTCATGGGAAGAGATTAAAATGTCAACATTCACGGGGGTTGGAAGAAGTTGATTCCAACTCTCATGGATGACTTTGAGGGGTTCAACACTTTAGTGGAGGAAATTACTGCAGATGTGGTGGAAATGGCAAGAGAACTAGAATTAGAAGTGGAGCCTGAAGATGGGACTGATTTACAATTTGATGATAAAACTTGAGAAGTGGGTAAAATGCTATCAAATAGCATTGCTTACTATAGAGAAATCGTTCATGAAAGGAAGAGTCAATTGATGTGATAAACTTCACTTTTATCTTATTTTAAGAAACTGCCCCTGCCACCCCAACCTTCAGTAACTACCACCCTGATCAGTCAGCAGCCACCAACATCACAGCAAGAGCTTCCACCAGCAAAAAGATGATGAGTCACTGAAAGCTCAGGTGATGGTTAGCTGTTTTGTTTTTGTTTTTGTTTGTTTCGTTTTTGGTTTTTTAGCAATAAAGCACTTTTAAATTAAGGTATGTACATTATTTTTTTAGACATAATGATCTTGCACACTTAATATACTGTAGTATAGTGCAACCATAACTTTTATATGCACTGGAAAACCAAAAAAATTCATTTGACTGTCCTGTTTGTGATATTCAGTTTATTGTGGTGGCCTGAAACCTAACCCTCACACACTCTCTCTCTCTCAAATAAATAAATAAATCTTAAAAAAAAAAGTTTGCTGCATGGATGAAGAAAGGAATGAACAAATGAAGGTCATAGTGACTTGCCCAGGGTCAATACAGCAAGACAGACCATAGCCAGGTATTCTAATTTCTAGTCCAGATTACTAGCTTTCTCACAAAGACCTTGTCCTGAATTGTTCTGAATTATTGCAGTGGAAGCAATTTCACAAATCAAGTCCCATTTCTCCACCCATTTTCTTTGGATGGCATATTATGCAGCAAGGAGATGCGATACGTATAGCAACGTTTCTTTTTTCCAAGAAACACATGCTCTCTTTTTGCTCTATTTTGAAGGGTTTTTATGATAAACCATGCTGCTATTTAAAACCTGTAAAGCTTTTTCAGATTCTCAGAAGAAATATAAGGTGTAGGTCACAAGGAACAATTTTATCTCTTGCAATAGAATTTCCTGTTCAAAAAATGATGTTAATTTGAAAAGCTGATATCTCCAAAGGAGCATTCTATTAGGTAGGTAATCATCAGCATATTATCAGTTGCTGTGTATACCCTTAAGAGTGAAAAAGTAAAAAGCCACTTTGCTGTGTAGAAGTGCTTTGTGTGTTTCATAAAAACCACATAAAATGTTCACAGGTTAGAGGAGCCGCTGCTGTATTTAGAAGACAAATAAGTTCAGTATCACCCCTGAGGAAGCTTAAAGATGTGATTCTCAAGGATCTTTGGTGCCATGGATGAAAATGGAATCATTATTTTTCCACTCCCCCCGCTCACGTCATTGACTCCCGCCTGCAGCCGGTCCACTGGTTACAAGTAGCCACGAATTGCCTTGCAGATTGTGAACAGGGTAGCCAACCAGGGCCAGCCAAAGTCCAACTCCTGGTAAGTTTTATCAGCCTTTCCTGTATGTTTCATTTCCATTTCACACATTGGGTTGGGAGACAACCTATACTTATGCTGGTGTGTTGTGTGTCTGTGTGTGTGTGCAGTATATTTCTCAGTTTGGGGTATATGTTTTCTTTTCTCTTTTCGCCTCCTCCTCCTCCTTGTCCTTCATTTATCAAGAGTGCTATCTTAATACTTAAGTACTTCAAGGTTTTTTTGTTTTGTTTTTTAAGAATTGCTCTTTCTGGGGCACCTGGGTGGCTCAGTCATTAAGTGTTTGCCTTTGGCTCAGGTCATGATCCCAGGGTCCTGGGATCCAGCCCCACATTGCATCGGGCTCCCTGCTCTGCTGAAGCCTGCTTCTCCCTCCCCGATTCCCCCCTGCTTGTGTTCCTGTTCTCACTGTCTCTGTCAAATAAATAAGTAAAACCTTTAAAAAAAAGTTTTAAAAAAAAGAATTGCACTTTCTTTGGAGACAATAAAGTGCATTTTTTTCAAAGATGAAAAGGCATACTCAGACTCTTTAGGCTGTATTCATAATTGCTTTGCTTATCACTGTATAATGTTCTAATCATCATGGACCTCTTTGAGGCAATCTGCTGGATTTGGGGGGAGTCTTCATTTGCAAACGAATGTGGAGAAAAGAGGGCTGCAAAATTCAGGGGAACCAATATACTATTTTTTCCTCCTTGTCTCTCTTTAAAAATATTTCCTCTTTCTCTTTTCCACTTTTGTCCTCCCTTCTTTTACCTCTTTCTCCCCATCCTCCTTTTTTCTTTTCTTTCTCTTTCTTTCTTCTCTAACCATCAACATTTCCCCGATCCTTCCTTCTGCTCAGCTCCGTTCCACCATGCCCAAAGCATTCCTGCTGCTGTGGGTTGCCCTGGTGCTATCTGGGCTTGTGCATGGAGCCACGTTGAGAAATGAAGAGAAATGGAAGTCACTCAACAACCCCAGAAATCGAGATCTGGTAAGAGCGTACACTGGGACATGCTGGGCTACAGGGTGAAATTAGCACCTCTCTGGACTGCCCTCTGCTAGAGCACAGTGGAGAGGAGGCTACCAAGTGCCAAGAAGATTCCTTAACAGGACTGGTCAAGGGCTTTGCTAGTCTTGTGGCTGGTATCCTATTGTTCTTCTGGCCAATCTACATCTGTTTTTGTAAGGAGAAACAAATTTAGATTTGTTATACAACACATTACATTTTTAAATGATCTTACATACACATTTACTTTATAGACTGGATTTCTCATAGATACACAAAATCAAGAGCATAGCAGGGAGATTATTTTTGCACAGTTCAGATTGATAATAAAACAGATTCTCATATGACCAGCATATGCAAAGCTCATTTGCAAAGACTGAAAATTGACCTGCATTCTTATCAATTTACCAGGCATTATTTTCTTTCTTTTTTTTTTTTTAGATTTATTTTTAAGTAATCTCTATATGCAATGTGGGGCTTGAACCCACAACCCCAAGACCAAGAGTTGCACCTTCCACTGACTGAGCCAGCCAGTACCCCGCCACCGCCAGGCATTATTTTCAACATAAAGTTATCTAGGAAATAGAATTCAAAACATCAGCAAAAATTCTCTTTTAAAAATATGCCAAATACAATAAACATGCTGACATTACTATTTCAAAATACTATTTCCTTATGGAAACTGATGTAAAATATAACAATATAGGGTTCAAACAACCAAGTAGCCCTTTGCAAGCTTCTGTGTATCCATTTCCTAAAGGAAAGTTGAAAAACTGCATCTAAAAGCTCTGGTGTAGAAGATAATGCCTGGGATCTCACCTTCAGTCAGAGAGGAGGCATGGAGCTCTGATCACTGTGAAATTCAATTTAATCTCTGACCTAAGTGGTTCAGAGGTGGTTTACAACAAACCCTCTGACTGTGATGCTATTAAATAATTGATATTCCTCTCTCAATCTCCACCAAGAATGCTAAATTATCTTGTTTAGGGTTGAAATGTCAGAAAGAAGGCAGGTAAAGAACAGTGGAGGGTGATGTATGAAAGAATGTTAGGGTTCAAAGCCGACAGACAAGAATTCTTGAGATGACTTTGGTGCAAAAAGTGATTTTATTAAAGCCCAGGGACAGGACCCGTGGGCAACAAGAGCTTCACTGGGGTCATGAGGAGTGGCCCATTGTATACTTTCAAGATGGGAGGGGGCTAAGGATAGGGTAAGTCTCTAAGGATCTTTGGAAGCAAGGTTTCCAGGATCTTGAGGGGGCTAACTATTGTTGGGAAAAGGTCATTTATTACTGTCTAATAAAACCTGAGTCATGAGACCCTTCAGATGTATATCGGTGGGTCATATACTTGGGGGATGATTGCTGACATGTATCTTGGGGGGTAGAGATAAAGGAAGTTTCCAAAGGAATTTTTATACATTAAAGTAGACTTACAGAATCCTGGGGGTCAGGTTAAGATTGGTTTTGCCCTTAGCAAAAGTATCAACATTGGGGCAGCTGAGTCCCTAGAGGAATGTCACTTTGCCTGTTTCAAGGATTTGTCAATGGGCTGGAAGTAGTAAAGAAATTTAATAATTTTTCTTCTGCCTTTGATTCCCACATCAGAGGGGAAGAAGGAGAAGTAGTCAAAATATGTATTTCTATTTCTGGGTTTTCCACCTCCTGTCTCCTAGATTGGCCCTTAAGTCAATTCACAGAGGGGAAAAAGAGGGGAAAATATGTCTCTGAGTACTTTTTATGTTTAATTTACATATAGCATTGAACACTTTCTTTCTCTCTTCAGTTTTTCAGAACTCTTCAGGCATATTTTAAGGGAAGAGGTCTTGATCTCGGGAGGTTTCCAAACACTTTCTTCATGAATGAGAATCCTAGACCTCTCTCTTTCCAATCAGAACTTCTTGCTTCTGCATTTGCAGATTATGAAGAGCAGAAAAACTCCTTTCCTAATTACCTCAAAGGCTGAATGTTTCCTCTGAACACAGGTAAGTTATTCCTTTATCCCCAGGATCTGTCCAATTATACAACTCAGTCATAAGGAGATTTTGAAAGTATTTATTTGAAAAATGATTTTATTTTCTCATAGAAACATGTGCTCAGTTCTGATGATACTCATCACTATTAATATTTGGATTTGGTTCTTGTATTTCATTGTCTAATTTTAAAAAGAAATAATAGTTTGGGCACCTGGGTGACTCAGTTGGTTAGGTGTCTGACTCTTGATCTCAACTCAGGTCTTGATCTCAGGGTCATGAGTTCAAGCCCCATGTTGGGACTTAAAAAAAAAAAAAAGAAATGACAAGTTATGATTTTTTTTCTTTTTTTAAATTACGTTAGTCACCATATAGTACATCATTAGATTTTGATGTAGTGTTCCACGATTCATTGTTTGCCTATAACACCCAGTGCTCCATGCAATACGTGCCGCAGTTGCCCCTAGTCTTATTCTTATTACCTTAGCTTTCCTATCAAATAAATATTTACCATTAAAATAAACCAGGTATGGTGTATTCCAAGAAAATACATTGTGATTCTAGTCTATTAGCTTTTTGTTTGGCTCAATAATAAAGAGAACTGAATCATAATTAAAATCTCCCAGGGGCATCTGGGTGGCTCAGTTAGTTAAGTGTCTGCCTTCTGCTCAGGTCATAATCCCAGGGTCCTGGGATCGAGTTCTGCATTTGTCTCCCTGCTCAGCAGGGAGCCTCCTTCTCTCCCTCTCCCTCTGCTGCTCCCCCTGCTTGTACTCTCTTGCTCTCTTTCTCTAATAAATAAATAAATCTTTAAAAAATAAAATATAAAATCTACTCCCATTCTTCCACAAGCTAGGGATGGAATTCTGAGGAAGTATACCATTGTTGCACTTTATTGTGCATGTGAAAGGGTTTTGATTATTAGTTCCTTTTTAAATGTGATGATTTTTTAAAATAATGTTTCTTATTCTAACAGGAAGATGCAGTTTACCATGTGGCATATGCACTTGACAGCTCCTACAATGAGAAATAAGACAGAATAAACAGAAAGATGTTAATGAAGGGTTCCCTTGACTATTATTCACACTTAGGCCCTAGGCTATTAGACACTAAAACAGAACAGTTGTTAATACTACAATGGAATATTATGCAGCCATCAAAAACCCCGAAATCTTGCCATTTGCAACAATGTGGATGGAACTAGAGGGTATTATGCTAAGCGAAATAAGTCAATCTGAGAAAGACATGTATCATATGATCTCACTGATATGAGAAATTCTTAATCTCAGGAAACAAGCTGAGGGTTGCTGGAGTGGTGGGGGGTGGGAGGAATGGGGTGGCTCGGTATGTGCTATGGTGAGCGCTGTGAATTGTGTAAGACTGATGAATCACAGACCTGCACCTCTGAAACAAATAACACATTATATGTTAAAAAAAACAAAACAAAAAAAAGAAGACAGTAGGAAGGGAAAAATGTAGGGGGGGAAATAGGAGGGGGAGATGAACCATGAGAGACTATGGACTCTGAGAAACAAACTGAGGGTTCTAGAGGGGAGGGTAGTGGGGGGATGGGTTAGCCTGGTGATGGGTATTAAAGAGGGCACGTTCTGCATGGAGCACTGGGTGTTATATGCAAACAATGAATCATGGAACACTACATCAAAAACTAATGATGTAATGTATGGTGATTAACATAACATAATAAAATAAAATTAAAAAAAAAATACCACAGTACCTGCTTCAGTATGAGACAGAATTGTATACAAGTCGGTTGTAAGCCTTGGTTTCTTCATTTATAAATTGCAGAAACTGATCTCTAGGGGCGCCTGGGTGGCTCAGTCATTAAGCATCTGACTTTGGCTCAGGTCATGATCCCAGGGATCAAGTCCCACATCAGGCTCCCTGCTCGGCAGGGAGCCCGCTTCTCCCTCTCCCACTCCCCCTGCTTGTGTTCCCTCTCTTGCTCTCTCTCTCTCTCTCTCTGTCAAATAAATAAATAAAGAACCTTAAAAAAACAAAACTCCTTCTCTGTTTCCCTCTGCCTTTCCTCCTGCACTCTCTCTCTCTCAAATAAATTAATCTTAAAAAAAAAGGGGGGGTCATTGTGTTGCTTGTATAGTCTTCACTTTCTATTTCTTGATAACATTTTCTTGTTCTTTCAGGTGTCTGGCTATTTTAAAACTACAGATGAAGCTTCACGTTAGAAAAATTCAATCATGGTTATGGCTAAACCTTTTCCCCCTCCACTTATTTGTCAATTTATAATGATTTTATTCTACATTTCCAGATTTACATATAAATAGATTGACCTCTGGGACAAATGTGACTTATGTGCGTATTTTTGAAGTCTTTTTTCTACTCTGTAAAACCATAAACACCGATGTAGAGCACTGCACCTATTTGTAAGAATTACAAAAACACCGCAGAGTCAGAAGAGATGATCTTCTAAATTACATTTCTTTTAAGCTTCTCCTTAAAACTTGTATGCTAATTACCTTTTATCAATAAATGTTTTTATTTGAAAGAGACTCTGCTATTTTTTACTATAGTTCATTATATGTAATAGAGATTTGGGCTTAAAATTTGTCTTTTTCCTGAAAAGAAGATGCATTCCCACTTTCAGCATATGTTATTGAGAAATCTTAAAACAGTTTCATACCAAGGGAGAAGAAGTGATAAATAGCCACAATTAAGTTGAAATGGAAAGAAAAAACCTTTGGGATTCTAGGAGTTGCTAGGGTCTCTAGGAGATATTACCTGCCACCATATTCAGAGGTGGACATGAAATATCCTAGCCACAATCCAGCTCTGGTTTTTCTCCACACATGTCCTTAAGAAGGGAGAATAGAAATGGGTAGAATTCCCTTCTTTTACAACCAATCTTCTCCTCTTCCTACCAGCTCAGGCTGAATTATTCTGATTCTTGTATTTTCATTTGGAATACTACTTTTCCTGTATCATTATGGAGAGCTGCATCATTTTCTCTGTGATTCCTACAAAAAGAGCATTGTACTAGAATGCAAATATTGACATCATAGAAACATTAGTCTGTACATTCCACAATAGTCTTCTGTGGCTTTTTGTGGGTCATTGATACTCAATATCAATAATAAAGTATTTATGCAAAAATAGGTTTCTGAATCTGGTTTAATTCTTTTTTTAGAAAAGATTAATTTATTCATTTGAGGGAGAGAAAGAGTACATGCACCAGCAGCAGGGAGAGGCAAAGGGAGGAGAAGAAAACTCCCCACTGAGCAGGGAGCCCAATGCAGGACTCGATCCCAGGACACCGGGTTCATGACCTGAGCCAAAGACAGATGCTTAACCAACTGAGCCACCCAGGCACCCCTAATTTGTTCTGTTTTAAGTAGTTGTATATGTGCCTGTTTTCCCTGGAGTGTTGTGAGGTCTTTGTGAGCAGAGATTATATCTAAGCCATTTTTATTTCTCCAGCACCTAGCACAATGCTCTGCATGTAGCAAGTGTCCAATAAATATGTCTTGAAGTGAAGGTGTGCTATTCTATTATTCACACAGTAATAGAAGTTACTTCTAGTTAATGTCAAGATTATGTTTCTTACCATTTAAAAGATATAAGTGATTACTGATGAGCTATTCCTCATAAAAATATGTTATTCAGATAAAGGGTAGAATGGTAAGGAGTGTTTTACCACTGTCCAGTTCTACTCAAGACCAGTGGCTGGTTTTTCCCTTTCCCTTTTACGACCCCTACTCTGGTGTCAATACCTCCACAAAGGGAATGCTTATGTTTCAGGGCCTTTGAAAAGGAAGAGCATCCACATGGACTTTTAGCTAGGAGCTTACACAATCTCAAGGCAGGAGCATGCATCCTTCTGCTGGAAAACTCCTCACTGTTGGCAGGTAGCTGTTGATGGAAGGCCTGACTAGAGTTTCTTGATGGTGATGCTATTGGCAATTGGGGAAGGACAAGTCTCCACTTCTATGACCATTTAGCATCCCTGGTCCTCAGACACTGTATGTCAGTCATTTCCCCACCCCTGCCCTATTATTTTGACAACCCAAACTTCCCTATAGACCTTGCTAAAATCCCACAGGGGAAGGGATATTTTTCTTGGCTGAGAGCCATTGCTAGGAAAAGAGCAGAAGTGTCATGTTTCCTCCAGTGAAAATCAATGTTTTGTACGAGATCCAGGTTCTCAAGGGGCCCATGGTAATTCTTTCCATAGGTCTCTGACAGCCTTTCAACACTGACTCTGTTCCTCTTTGATGAGTACTCCATTCTCAGGACATGACCTATTGTCCCCTATCACAGATCTAGGGGAGTCAAGAACCATTAAGGGTGTGAGGTTCTGCTCTACTTGTAAGCTGCACACTATCCTGTTGCAGTTTCAGATTCTGTCAGACACATGAGACTCTTAGGCTGAGGCAACAGACTTTATTACTCATGGAGCTGCGGGCAGCATGAGTTTTACATCCGCATTGGCTCTCCTTATCCCCCCAAGTATCATGGGAGTCACATGGAGGTGCGTTCAAGTATATGCTGCACACAAGTGGGTTTGTGCCACAGCTGAGGAACCCCAAACTTAGGAAATCCCCACTTTTATAAGGGGCTACTAGCAACACACCCAACCTTTGCCCCAGAGGGAAACATTATATTTAGTGTACTGGTCAGAAAACAAATCTGTCCTCTGCTCCAGGGAAAGATAATTCCTCTTTCAAGGTTGTTTGTTCTACAGACATCTTTGAAAATATAGCCCAGATTGAAAGTTGTCACAAGCTTTTGCAGAAAAGTGAGAGACTTATGGAAAAATTGTCTCCCCAAAAGGATCACACCCCATTCCGGTTCCTCCCCTAAGGAGGAGAAAGGATGGAGTCATCTCCTCTGTATACTCTTAATTCTATTGTAATGGCACAAATTCAATGTTCTGCTTCCTTCAGACATTCCATTTTGATTCCCAAAAGCACTCAGAAAGTCTGAAAGGTTTCTTCTTGCTATTTTTATTACTTCTAGAACAATTCCACTTCATCTCAAGGTAATACAGATGCCTCTGACTCACCAGGGGACAAACCACTTACAAGGAAGTGGAGAAAAGAAAAAGAGTAAGATTACAATTTTATAAGATATGTTTCTATAGTCTGAGTTGTAAAAGAACTTTCGTGTCTGGGGCACCTGGGTGGCTCAGTTGTTAATCGTCTGCCTTTGGCTCAGGTCATGACCACAGAGTCCTGGGATTGAGCCCCACATCCAGCTCCCTGCTCCACAGGAAGCCTGCTTCTCCCTCTCCCACTCCCCTTGCTTGTGTTCCCTCTTTCACTGTCTCTCTCTGTCAAAATAAATAAATAAAATCTTAAAAAAAAAAAAACTTCGTGTCCACAAGGTGTTCCATAGCAGTGTTTAAAATAAAATTCAAACTTTAAAGTAAATTTTAAAGATCTCATTGGCTTTATTCAATGAACCATGAATTGGGCATCATCTAACAAATAGGAGCTCCAAAGAGCTGTACACAATGAAAGACTTTTGTAGCTAGAAGGTGGGACAAGGAAGTTACTAGCAGAGAGTAGATTGTTTGCAAGGTCACCTCCCTTTAGGGGACAGCAGAGGTCTATCATGCAGTGAGGTCACCTCACTAGTGCTGACCAGGTAATTACAGATTGACAGGCTTAAGATTTCACTCCTGAGAGAGGTTGAAACTGTAACTAAGTTAAGTATTAAGTCTTAGTTTTGTGATGTGGGTTTAGCACAAGTGATTCCATTTTGGGTCTGTTGTCTCTTTATCAACAGCATAAAAGCTATCCTTCCACCCCATGCTCCCTGTTCTCTATTCTCCCCAACGTGAATCTACAGCTTCACAATTGTTATTCCATATTCCAGGGAGCTAATAATGAAACAAGTTGGTCTAAGCCGTCTGGGTCTTAGGAGAGAGTTCTTATGAGGTGAGCATATTTCCTGCCTTGATTCCCTTCTTTTCCCCTAGGAAGTTATGACCAGACCCTTGACTTCCTCTTAGATGTAGTTCCCTGACTGCCTGGAGAAATTCAGGGGAGAATTTCCCTATAAATGATGTCTTTTGAGAACCTTAATCCAACCCACCCTGCTAGCCTCCATATTTTCTACCCAGTTAGAGTGCTGAGGGTTCTTCATCATGAGAAAGGGGAGGACTTCTAGCTGTGAGGTATTTTTCTCTCACCTGGAAGTCTTGGGGTCATGGCTTTTATTCTACCATCCTACTGTTGCTTATCCTCATCCAGATTGTAACAAAGAGGTACTAATGGCTAAGTGACAGGCTCCTCGTAACTTGTCTTTAAACTTAGCTTTATGTCAAGATGCAGTCCCCATACCTCAATGCTCTTGCCCATTTCCAATACACTTTCAAGTCCATCCAATTTAATTCATAAGTGTTTTGATAGATTACTAGAGTTCACAAAGATGAATCAGGTAGTACTGTTCTCAGGATGTTGGCAGATAGTGTCTCTAGAATAGGACAGTGGAGAAATAGTAATAATAGAAATATTAATACAAGGTAAAATACAGACCACAAGAGTGTTCAGGAGGTAAAGAATAGTTCCATTGAGGGGAGGCCATATACAATATTAATTCCACGCATGGGATTTGGGGTCAGATAGACAAGGGTTCACATCCTGGCTCTGCTCCTTATTAGATACAGGACTTTGGCTTTAAAAATAGCAACATCTGGGGGCACCTGGGTGGCTCAGTCCTTAAGCATCTGCCTTGGCTCAGGTCATGGTCCCAGTGTCCTGGGATCAAGGCCCGCATCTGGCTCCCTGCTGTGCGGGAAGCCTGCTTCTCCCTCTTCCACTCCCCCTGCTTGTGTTCCCTCTCTCGCTGTGTCTCTCTCTGTCAAATAAATAAAATCTTAAAAAAAAAAAAAGAATAGCAACATCTGTTTTTAAGGATTATTTTGGGCAATGTATGTAAAACACAGAAGCCAGTACGCGTCCTACGGTAAATGAGCAAGAGTATATGGTAATCACATCAAGCATTTGATTCTTTCTAAAAGTTTGTTAAGAAAAGAAGAAAACTTGGGTAGGACTGATAGGTGGATCAAGAAGTCCTGATAAACTTATTTACAGACTGAGAAGGAGCCCTGAGGAAGGGAGAGTTTGAGGATTCATGGAAGACAGGAAAACTAACTGATGGTGCCATTGGTGGAGGAGATGAGATTTAGAGCACAAATTGGGAGAGGACTTTTCGCCTTCTATGGCAGGGGAACAACGGAAAGTGAACATGTACGTGGCAGTGCAGATGGTTATATTAAGAAAATAATCACTACAGCAAAGTTCAAATTAAAGAACAAACATTCAGAAAAGGAAACGAATTGGGAGTAAGAATCCTAATGAAGAATTGAGGGAAACGATCCAGGTTAAGGAAAATTTCTTTAAAGCACTTTTTTTTTTCTTTTCTTTTCTTTTCTTTTTTTTTTTTTAACTCCCCAATCATCTTCAATAGGAGGCGTAAGCCAGCATAGCAGGCGAGGCCCAGGGCACCGGACTCCGCCCGGAAGATCCCGCTCCCGCCGCCTGGAAGGAAGCCGGGCCAGATGCTCCCGCGGAACCCGAGCGCAGCGGCTGCAGCGCCGGCCGGGCCCGTTTCCCAGGAGAACGCCGGGTCGCTTCTCTCGGCGCCCCGGAGCAGGATAAAATCTTGCTTTTCCGGTTCTCTGTCCTGACACCTGGTGCTGTATCTCCGCACCCCCCCAGACATGTCGGGTTTCAGCCCGGAGCTCATCGACTACCTGGAAGGGAAGATCTCCTTTGAGGAGTTCGAAAGGCGGAGAGAAGAGAGAAAAACCCGCGAGAAGAAAGTGAGGCGATGCTAGGCCAGGACTCTCCTCACTGTCTTGTCGCCCTAATACACGAATGGGACCTATATGGCCCCATTCGTTGTGATGGGGCGGGCCGGAACTCCCAGCAGCTTCTTCCCCTTCTTCCCCAAACCCGGGTTCTCACCTCTCATCCTTGTGTTAATCTCCTCTTTAAAAATTCCCCTCGCCAAAAACTTGTTTCTGTGGTAACCCCTCTCTCTCTCTCTCTCCCCTTCTCTCCCCACCCCCGTCCTCCCTCATCCCGTCAGAGTTTCTGATTCTAGTCCTAGCTTCGCCACTAAGTCTCTTTTGTGTTAGGGTGAGGAACTCACCTCTCTTTAGGCGGCAGTTTATTTCTCAACCGAGGGCCCTTTTCTGAGGCGTCTCCCAGTGATATTGATGTAATCTTCTACAAAAAAGCGAATTTTCCTGTCTGATAACAAAATCTTCACTCACATAATTTTTCATACTTTAGAATATCTGAACTTTCCTTACCTTCTCACTTACATGAAGTCCGAGGGAAAATAAAAATCTCACCCTTTGAAATTAACTGGTGGGTTCTCTCCTAATTCATGCAGCTAATAATGATCCATCTCCTTTCACTTGAAAAGCTAGGATACAATGTGTAGATTGATGAAATCATCAAGGTATTTTAAATTATTTTTCATAAGTGACTGATGCAGACAGACGTGGGGAATGAGATCTAAGTACTCTGAAATGCTTTGACTGTTCAAGTTTGGATTCCACATACTGTATGTGTTTGCAGAGCTCAAGTTTTATAGAAAGAGAAAATGAGGGAAATGCCCTATTCCCAACTGGAGAGAACTAAATCTGCATTATTTTTGGAATCATTAATTTTCAATCAGAGTCTTCAGGAAAAAGGAAAGTTATCAGCTGAAGAAAATCCAAATGACTCTGAAGTTCCATCATCATCAGGAATTGACTCCACCAAATCACGAGACAAAGATGTCAATGAAGGTATGTTAAAATCATTTGCCACCTGCATTAAATATTAAGAGAACCTAATAATTTAATGAAAACATTGTTTTTTCATTGCAGTGGTATTCTGTTGATTACCTGGTTTATCAGCATAGTGCATGGTGTATAATAGCTGCTCAATAAATATTTGTGGAGTTAATGAATATGGTGATGGGTAGTTTTGTGGGTTATTTTTGTGGAAAAGTGTTTATTTTTATTTTTTAAAAGATTTATTTTAGAGCAAGCATGTGCATGCGCCACTCGGGGGTAGGGGCAGAGGGAGAGAGAGAATCCTCAGGCAGATTCCCCACTGAACGCAGAGCCCCATGCCACCCATCCCAGGACCCTGAAATCATGACCTGAGCCAAAATCAAGAGTCAGTTGCTTAACCGGCTGAGCCACAAAGGTGCCCTTTGGAAAAGTGTTTCAGATGGGAGCCTTTTTGAGGTCATTGTTTTTTAAATTGGCTCTTTCAGTTACTAATTACTTCCAGACTGTACTCCCCCAAATTGTAATGGTTTGTACTTCTGTACAAAGTGGCTTCCAAACAACTGCTTTAGTTATAGGAGATAAGATAGAAATGCCAGAGTGGAAGTCCTGTTGGCTGCCCAGATGGGTCCTCACACACAGTAGGTATCTTGGTATGTCGCCTCATTCTAGGATCCAGTCCTCAGCTCCACATGTCCAGATACTAGATTTGGTTAGTCCCAAACTCATTAAAGCCATCAGAGTCTTAATTGATGGAACTAGTATGCAAATTCATTAGTTTCCAGTGATTCATACACCTTTCTAGTGATCAGAATACTGATAATAGTTCCTAGTATTCATCTACCCATGACAAGTTATGTGGGATACTGAACCATCAATTAGAATGTAGCTTCGTGTATAGTGTCTGATTGAGAACTAAATTGAACTTTCTTGTTCTAGGGAGTAGAAGTAGAGGCTTTTCCCCCCGCCCCTATAAACAGCTCTCTTTACACAGAGAATACATACTAATAGGATAGACAGAAAACAAGCTTTATTCCTGCCTCCTTCGATCAAGTGGAGAAGAAGGGGCAAAACGGAGAGCAAATTGGGGTTACTACGGTTTCTTACCTTGTCAGGCAGGTGGGGTGGAAAAGAGGACTGAAGTTGTTCTAATAACTTGTGGGTCTTATCTGCTTAGGGGAGGAATAGCTCTTCCATCATCAGGTGTTTGAGGTGTAAATGTAGTAGAAGGCACCGTTGGGTGCTGCCTCCCAGTCCTGGTTGACTAAAGCTGCCCCTGAGAAGTGGCCATCAGGCCCTCCCTAGAAAAAGGGATTAACTGAGTCGATTCTTGCTTATCAGGAGCAGTAGGCATACATGTATTAGATTGCCTCAGCTCAAATAATCCCATCAGTCCTTTTAAGATATAAAACTTCCCATTTCCCAGGAAGGAATCATCCCAGAGCTCTATCAGGACCCTTGGTGAGTGTGCACATAAATTCAGAACAACAGAAGGGTCAGGTTTGAACAGTTTGACAGCATCTGCTAATTGGCATATATGGCCACTGGAATTAATTGTCTTTTTTCTCCTATGCATTACTGAATATCACTGTTGCGTACCTTTCCTACACATCATGGAAATAGGGCCTCTTTTAATTTCACTTTCAGTTCATTATTGCTGATAGAAAAACTACAGTTAATTTTTGTATATTGACCTTGAATCCAGGAACCTGGCTTAATTCAGGTATTCTGGCAGTTTGTATGTACATTCTTTTGGATCTTCTATATACATAATCACATCATTTGTGAATAATGACAGTTTTATTTCTTCCTTTCATCTCTATGCCTTTTCTCTTCTCTTTTATATTATCCAGGACCTCCAGCAAAATGTTGAAAGGAGTGGTGATAGCATCCTTGTCTCATTCCCAGTAACTAAATAATTCACCATTAACTGTGTGGAAAGGTTTTTGTAGATACTGCTTATCAAATTAAAGCTATTCCCTTCCATTTCTAGATGACTTAGAATTTTTATTAGGAATGATAAATGTATTATTTATTTATTTATTTATTAATTTATTAGGAATTGGATTTTATCAAATGCTTCTCCTTATCAAGATGATCATATGATTTTTCTGTTACTGGAATAAATTTTATTGATTGGCAGTGTTATATTTTACACATTTCTTTTTATATTTATTTTGGATATTCAGAATTCTTAAGATTATTATGATTTCATGAGAATGACTGTTGCTCAGAATTTGTGGGTTTTTTAAAAATTGTGTCCTTCCTTAAACATATTAACTATCTCTTTTATCCAACATCCTTAATGTGTCTTTCTTCAGGAGAAATGTCAGATGGAGTCAGTAAGTCAGTTCACAAGGTCTTTGCTTCCATGCTTGGTGAGAATGAAGATGATGAGGAGGAAGAGGAAGAAGAGGAGGAGGAGGAAGAAGAAACACCTGAGCAACCCACTGCGGGCGATGTGTTTGTACTGGAGATGGTTCTCAATCGTGAAACCAAGAAAATGATGAAAGTAAATACTTATTTTAGTATTTATAAATGGAAGGTAAAAGTGTGACATAGTAATTGAAAAAGGAATCTTTAAATTATACATATATTTGGAAAGAATTCAAACTGTGAGGAAGGAAATAGACAACTGTTACTGGTTTCTTATGTTTCATCTTATATAGATTTTTAAAAATGCAAAACCTTAATTATGCATGTGTCAGAATGTACTATGGTTTTGCTATTAAAAGGTCCGTATTATGGGGTGCCTGGGTGGCTCAGTTGTTAAACGTCTGCCTTCGGCTCAGGTCATGATCCCGGGGTCCTGGGATCGAGCCTCGCATCAGGCTCCCTGCTCAGCGGGAAGCCTGCTTCTCCCTCTCCCACTCTCCCTGCTTGTGTTCCCTCTCTCGCTGTCTCTCTGTCAAAAAATAAATAAAATCTTTAAAAAAATAAAAGGTCCATATTATAACTTTGATATATTTTTTTAAAGACTTATTTATTAGCGAGAGAGAGAGAGAGAGAGCGCGCACACATGAGTGAGAGCAGGGGTGGGTGGGTGGGGGGAGTGGGGAGGGAGAGGATCTCAGGCGGACTCCCTGCTGAGCATGGAGCCCCGCACAGGGCTCCATCTCATGACCAACCCTGAGATCATGACCTGAGCCGAAAGCAAGAGTTAGACACTTAACTGGCTTAAACATCCAGGCGCCCCAATATAACTTGATATTTTTTTAATCAAGTTTATTCTGAGTAGATAAATTTGAAGGAAGGAGAATCTTCAGTAGGTTATATTATAAGAAGTTTCCTGGCACATAAATCCATTTTGCAGCATCAGGTTCTACATTTGTTATTATTCTAATTAGTATTTAGTGATTCCTGACCATATTGGTTTTTGCTTTCTTCATGTATTTTACTGTGCTTTGAACTTTCTACTGTAGGAAGTTTGTTTTTGTTTTTTTAGTTTTCTGAGGTATTTCTTTTTGGAAAATGTTTTAGAATAATTTCTTTCCTGAGATTAATTTTAGACTTTTTCCTGAAATACAGACTTGAATGTTAATGAGTCAGTATTGAAGTTATTTAGTCCTTAGTTCTCAATTTAGAATATTAAGTTTTAAAAAGAAATTTCATTTTCATTATCTTCTGCATTTATTAATTAGTTTGAATTGAAATCTAAAATATTACTATATTTTAGCTAAATGTTTTTTTTTTTCTTTTTCCTATGCAGGAGAAAAGGCCTCGAAGTAAACTTCCCAGAGCTCTGAGGGGTCTCATGGGTGAAGCCAACATTCGCTTTGCTCGAGGAGAACGTGAAGAGGCGATATTGATGTGCATGGAAATCATAAGACAAGGTGGTTTTTGTGGGGATTATTGATAATAGCATTTTAATAGTGTGACTTTTAAAACAAATGGAGGAGCGCTTTACTGTATTATTTGGAAAATATGTTCAGAAGCTTGGAGGTGATTGTTATAACAGTGATATGCCACTTTCACATTGAGTAGAAGTCCTTACCAAGAAAATGAAAATCTGAGTATGGCTCAATGAAATATTAATATCTCTTGAACTCTACCAGGCTTCTTTTTTGTTTTTGTTTGTTTTTTAATGTTTTATTTTGCAGTTTTAGACTTTTGTAGCATTAGTCTTTTTTAAATATGGCAAGCACATGTTAAAACCATTTAAAAAGTGTTCTTTTTTTTCTTTCCAGATTAGGCAGAGCTAGATTATTTTAATCTACTTTTTGATAAAAAACACAATTTATACTTATTATCTGTCTTTAAACTGCACATCTGGGGCATATTGAAGGATATCTTCGGAAGTGACTTTCTGACTAATCACTTAATATTTATTATTTTGGTTTCCTGGTGTGTTGCCAAATAATGCCCTGCATAGTGGCTTAGGTAGTTACAATACAGTGAACTCTTAATTTATCTTTTCAGTATTTTGGCATTTCCTTTTCTCTAGATGAGGGTCCTGTTAGAAGTCTTTTTTCCTTTGTTAATTTTACTGTTTTCATCATGATAAATGTACTCTTTAATCACCGTCCCCTATTTCCCCCATCCATCCACCCACCTCCCCTGTGGTAACCATCAGTTTGTTCTCTACAGTTAAGAGTCTATTCTTGGTTTGTCTCTCTCTTGTTTTTCTTTGCTCATTTGTTTTGTTTCTTAAATTCCACATATGAATGAAATCATAATGGTATTTGTCTTTCTCTGACTGACTTATTTCGCTTAGCATTATACTCTCTTGCTCTATCCATGTTGTTGCAAATGGGAAGATTTCTTTCTTTTTTATGGCTAAATAATATTCCCTTATATATTTATCTTACATCTTCTTTATCCATTCATCTACCAATGGACACTTGGGTTGCTTCCGTAGTTTGGGTATTATAAATAATGCTGCTATAAACCTCAGGGTGTTTTTGTATTTTTGGGGTAGATACCCAGTAGTACAATTACTGGGCTGTAGGGTAGTTCCATTTTTAATTTTTTAAAATTAAACTCTCTTCCCTATACTGTCTTCCCCAGTGGCTGCACCAGTTTGCATACTCACCAACAGTACATGAGGGTTCTTTTTTCTCCACAGCCTTGGCAACACTTGTTGTTTCTTTGTTTCCGACTTTAGCCATTCTGACAGGTGTGAGGTGGTACCTCACTGTAGTTTTGCTTTCCATTTCCCTGATGATGAGTGATGTGGAGCATATTTTTATGTGTGTGTGGCCATCTGGATGTGTTCTTTGGAGAAATGTCTATTCGTGTCTTCTGCCCATTTTTAAATTGGATTATTTGTTTTTTTGGGTATTGAGTTGTATCAGTTCTTTATATGTTTTGGATCCCTTTATCGGATAGGTCATTTGCAAATATCTTCTCCCATTCACTAGGTTGTCTTTTATTTAGTTCTGTTGATTGTTTCCTTTGCTGTGCAGAAACTTTTTATTTTGATGTAGTTCCAATAGTTTGTTTTTGCTTTTATTTTCCTTGCCTCAGGAGACATATAGAAAAATGTTATAGCCGATGTCAGAGACATTTTTTTAAAAGATTTTATTTATTTGAGAGAGTGAGTGCATGAGCAGAGGGGAGGGGCAGACTCCCCTCTGAGCAGGGAGTCCAGTGCAGGACTCGATCCCAGGACCCTGGGATCATGACCTGAGCTGAAGGCAGATGCTTGTCCAACTGAGCCACCCAGGCACTCAGGTAGCATATTTTTAATAATATTTGTTCTTCTAATCCGTGAGCATGGAATGTCTTTTCATTTCTTTGCAATGTCTTGAATTTCTTTCATCAGTATTTCATAGTTTTCACAGTCCAGGTCTTTCACCTCTTTGGTTAAGTTTATTCCTAAATATTTTATTGTTTTTGGTGTAATTGTAAATGGGATTCTTTTGTTTTCTTTCTTTTTTTTTTTAAAGTAAGCTCTACACCCAGCATCAGGCTTAAACTCCTGACTCTGAGATCTGGAGCTGCATGCTTTACTGACTAAGCCAGCCATGTGCCCCTTGGATGGTTTTCTTAAAACACGTTCTGCTACTTCATTAGTAGTGTATAGAAATGAGATGGATTGCTGTACATTGATTTTGTATCCTGTGAGTTTACTGAACTCGTTTATCAATTCTAGTAATGTTTTGGTGGAGTCTTTAGGGTTTTCTATATATAGTATCATGTCATTTGCAGATAATGAGAGTTTTATTCCTTCCTTACCAATTTGGTTGCGTTTTATTTCACTATGTCATTTAATTGCTATTGCTAGGACTTCAGTACTGTTGAATAAAAGTGATGAGAGTGTCTTACTTCGACCTTAAGGGAAAAGCTCTGTTTTTCACCATTGAGTATGGTGTTGGCTGTGGGTTTTTCATATAAGGCCTTTATTATGTTGAGGTATGTACTGTTTTCATCAGCACATGATGTTGTACTTTGTCTGCATTTATTGAAATGATCATGTAGTTTTCAGCCTTTATCTTGTTGATGTATCTTATCATGTTGATTGTTTTGCAAATAAAGAACCACCCTTACATCCTGGGGATAATCCCACTTGATCCTGGTGTATGATTTTTCAATGTATTGTTGGATTTGGTTTGCTAATATGTTGTTGAGGATTTTTGCATCTGTATTCATGAGAGGTATAGATCTGTGGTTCTTTTTTTTTTTTTGTGGTGTCTTTATCTGGTTTTGGTATCAGGGTAATACCTCATAGAGTGAATTTGGAAGTTTTCCTTTCTCTTGTATGTTTAGGAATGATTTGAGAAGAATAGGTATTAACTCTTCTTTAAATGGTAGAATTTGCCTGTGAAGCTATCTAGTCCTGGACTTTTGTTTTTTTGGAGTTTTTGATTACTTCTTCAATCTCATTGCTGCTAATTGGTCTGTTCAAATTTTCTATTTCTTCCTGTTTCAGTTTTGATAGGTTATATGTTTCTAGGAATTTATCCATTTCTTCTAAGTTGTCCAATTTGATGGTGTATAGGTTCTCATAATATTCTGTTAACAATTGTTTGTATTTCTGTGGTGTTGGTTGTTATTTCTCCTCTTTCATTTATGATTTTATTTGTGTCCTCTTTTTTGATGAGTCTTGCTAAAGGTTTATCAATTTTTTTGTTAAGATTTTATTTATTTATTTATTTGACAGAGACAGAGTGAGAGAGGGAACACAAGCAGGGGGAGTGGGAGAGGGAGAAGCAGGCTTCCCGCAGAGCAGGGAGCCTGATGTGGGGCTCGATCCCAGGACCCTGGGATCATGACCTCAGCTGAAGGCAGATGCTTAATGACTAAGCCACTGAGTCACCGCAATTTTGCTGATCTTTCCAAAGAACTAACTTCTGTTCTGAACTATTGATCTGTTCTATTGGTTTTTTAGTTTCTATATCATTTATTTCTGCTCTAATCTTTTCTTTTTTTTAAGATTTTATTGTTAGATAATCTCTGCACCCAGAGGGGGCTTGAACTCACAGCCCTGAGATCAATAATCGCATGGTCTACCCACTGAGCCAGCCAGGTGCCCCTCTGCTCTAATCATTATTATTCCTTCCCTTTTGCTGGGTGTGGGTTTTATTCTTTTTCTAGCTCTTTTAGGTATAAAGTTAGGTTGTTTGAGATTTTTCTTGCTTCTTGATGTTGGCCTGTATAGTTATAAACTTCCCTCTTAGAACCACTTTTGCTGCATCCCAGAGATTTTGGACCACTGTATTTTATTTTAATTTGTTTCCATATAGTTTTTGATTTCTTCTTTGATTTCTTGACTGATCCATTCATTGTTTAGTAGCATGTTATTTAACCTCCATGTATTTATGCTCTTTCCAGATTTTTTCTTATGATTGATTTCTAGTTTCATAGCATTGTGGTCAGAAAAGCTGCGTGGTGTGACTGATTTTTTTGAATTTGTTGAGACTTGTTTTGTGCCTAATATCTGATCTGTTCTGGAGAATGTTCCGTGTGCACTCCAAAAGAATGTGTATTCTGTTTTAGTATGGAATGTTCTGAATATGTCTGTTAAATCCATCTGGTTCAGGGTATCATTCAAAACCACTGTTTCTTTGTTGATTTTCTGTTTGGATGATCTGTCCATTGATGTAAGTGGAGTGTTAAAGTCCTCTACTATTACTGTATTACTGTTATTTCTTTATGTTTGTTATTAACTTTTATGTATTTGGGTGCTCCCATGTTAGGTGCATAAATACTTACAATTATTTCCTCTTATTGGATTGGCCCCTTTATTATTATATAGTGTCCTTTGTCTCTTGTTACGATCTTTGTTTTGTTTTATTTTATTTTTTTTATTTTTTTAAAGATTTTATTTCTTTTAAAGTAGAGCTTATACCCATTGTGGGCCTTGAACTTATAATCCTGAGATCAGGAGTTGCAAGCTCTACCGACTGAGTCAGTCAGGTGCACCACAGTCTTTGTTTCTTTGTTTTATTTTTAGAGAGAGAGAGGGCGGCGTAGAGAGAGAGTCTTAAGCAGACTCCCCGCTCAGCACAGAGCCTCACGTGGGGCTTGATGTCACAACCCATGGATCACAACCCGAAATGAAACCAAGAGTTGGACACTTAACTGACTGTACCACCGAGGCGCCCCTCCACAGTCAGTGTTTTAAAGTCTGTTTTGTCTAAATATTGCTGTCCTGGCTTTCATTTATTTATTTGACAGAGAGAGAGAGCACAAGAAGGGGGAGCAGCAGGTAGAGGGGGAGGGAGAAAGAAGCAGACTCCCCACCGAGCAGGGAGCCCAATGCGGGGCTCGATCCCAGGAGCCAAGGATCGTGACCCGAGCTGAAGGCAGATGCTCAACCATCTCAGCTACCCTGGCGCCCCCACCCAAACTAAATGCTCTTTTGATTAGAATGTTTAGTCTATTTACCTTCAAAATAATTATTGATAGATATATATTTATTGCTATTTTGTTACTTGTTTTGTGATTGTTTTTATAGATTTTCTCTAATCCTTCTCTTGCTCTTTCATGGTTTGTTCGCTTTCTTTAATGCTATCCTTGTTCCTTTCTCCTTATTTTTATCCCTATATCTATTACTTGTTTTTGATTTGTGCCATTATCTTCTGCATATAGCAGTATATATGAAGTTGATGGTCACCTAAGTTTAAACCCATTCCTTACTCCTCTCCCCACCACGTTTTAGGCATATGGTGTCATATTTTATATCCTCTTATTTTATTAATCCCGTGACTAATTTTTAAAATATTTATTCTTTTATTTTTATTAAGAAACTGTATTATTTGTTTCAGGGGTACAGGTCTGTGATTCATCAGTCTTGCACAATTCACAGCACTCACCATAGCACATGCCCTCCCCAATGTCTACCACCCAGCCACCACATCCCTCTCACCCCCCTCTGCTCCAGCAACCCTCAGTTTGTTTCCTGAGATTAAGAGTCTCTTATGGTTTGTCTCCCTCTCTGGTCTTATCTTGTTTCATTTTTCCTTCTCTTCCCCTATGATCCTCTGCCTTGTTTCTCACATTCCACATATCAGTGATATCATATAATACTTGTCTTTCTCTGATCGACTTTTTCACTTAGCATAACCCTCTAGTTCTATCCATGTCATTGCAAATGGAAAGATTTCATTTTTTGATGGCTGCATAATATTCTGTTGTGTATATCTACACTACATCTTCATTCATCTGTCATCTCAGACATCTGGGCCCTTTCCATAGTTTGGCTATTGTGGACATTGCTGCTATAAACATTGGGGTGCACGTGCCCCTTCGGATCACTACCTTTGTATCTTTGGGGTAAATACCCAATAGTGCAGTTGCTGAGTCATAGGGTAGCTCTATTTTCAACTTTGTGAGGAAGCTCCATACTGTTTTCCAGAGTGGCTGCATCAGCTTGCATTCCCACCAGCAGTGTAGGAGGGTTCCCCTTTCTCCGTATCCTCACCAACATTTGTCGTTTCCTGACTTGTTAATTTTAGCCATTCTGACTGGTGGGAGGTGGAATCTCATTGTGGTTTTGGTTTGTATTTCCCTGATGCCGAGAGATGTTGAGCACTTTTTCATGTGTCTGTTGGCCATTTGGATGTCTTCTTTGCAGAAATGTCTGTTCATGTCTTCTGCCCATTTCTTGATTGGATTATTTGTTCTTTGGGTGTTGAGTTTGATAAGTTCTTTATAGATTTTGGATACTAGCCCTTTATCTGATATGTCATTTGCAAATAGCTTCTCCCACTTGTCAGTTGTCTTTTGGTTTAGTTGACTGTTTCTTTTGCTGTGCAAAAGCTTTTTACCTTGATGAAGTCCCAATAGTTCATTTTTTGCCCTTGCTTCCCTTGCCTTTGGTGATATGTCTAGGAAGAAGTTCCTGCAGCTGAGGTCAAAGAGGTTGCTGCCTGTGTTCTCCTCTAGGATTTTGATGGACTCCTTTCTCACATTTAGGTCTTTGATCCATTTTTGAGTCTATTTTTGTGTGTGGTGTAAGGAAATGGTCTAGTTTCATTCTTCTGCATGTGGCTGTCCAATTTTCCCAACACCATTTGTTGAAAAGACTGTCTTTTTTCCGTTAGAAATTCTTTCCTGCTTTGTGGAAGATGAGTTGACCATAGAGTTGAGGGTCCATTTCTGGGCTCTCTATGCTGTTCCATTGATCTATGTGTCTGTGTTTGTGCCAGTACCATACTGTCTTGATGGTTACAGCTTTGTAGTAGAGCTTAAAGTCCGGAATTGTGATGGTTTTCCTTTTCAACATTCCTCTGGCTATTCGGGGTCTTTTCTGGTTCCATACAAATTTTAAGATGGTTTCTTCCATTTCTGTGAAAAAAGTGGATGGTATTTTGATAGGGATTGCATTAAATGTGTAGATTGCTCTAGGTAGCACTGACATCTTCACAATATTTGTTCTTCCAATTCATGAGCATGGAACGTTTTTCCATTTCTTTGTGACTTCCTCAATTTCTTTCATGAGTATTTTATAGTTTTCTGAGTATAGATTCTTTGCCTCTTTGGTTAGATTTATTCCTAGGTATCTTATGGTTTTTGGGTGCAATTGTAAATGGGATCGACTCCTTAATTTCTCTCTCTTCTGTCTTGTTGGTGTATAGGAATGTAACTGATTTCTATGCATTGATTTTTATATCCTGCCACTTTACTGAATTCCTGTATGAGTTCTAGCATTTTTCGGGTGGAGTCTTGGGTTTTCCACATAAAGTATCATATCATCTGCAAATAGTGAGAGTTTGACTACTTCTTTGCCGATTTGGATGCTTTTTATTTCTTTTTGTTGTCTGATTGCTGAGGCTAGGACATCTAGTACTGTGTTGAATAGCAGTGCTGATAGTGGACATCCCCGCCGTGTTCCTGACCTTAGGTCCCCCTTAGGGGGAAAGCTCTCAGTTTTTCCTCATTGAGAATGATAATCGCTGTGAGTTTTTCATAGATGGCTTTTATGATATTGAGGTAAGTACCCTCTATCCCTACACTCTGAAGAGTTTTAATCAAGAAAGGATGCTGTACTTTGTCAGATGCTTTTTCTGCATCTATTAAGAGGATCATATGGTTCTTGTTCTTTTATTAATGTATTACATCACATTGATTTGCAGATGTTGAACCAACCTTGCAGCCCAGGAATAAATCCCACTTGGTCGTGGTGAATAATCCTTTTAGTGTATTGTTGGATCCTATTGGCTAGTATTTTGGTGAGAATTTTTGCATCCATCTTCATCAGAGTTATTGGTCTGTAATTCTCCTTTTTGATGGGGTCTTCAGTTTTGGGATCAGGTAATGGTGGCCTCATAAAATGAGTTTGGAAGTTTTCCTTCCATTTCTATTTTTTGGAATAGTTTCAGAACAATAGGTATTAATTCTTCTTTAAATGTTTGGTAGAATTCCCCTGGGAAGCCATCTGGTCCTGGGCTCTTGTTTTGTTGGGAGATTTTTGATTACTGCTTCAATTTCTTTGCTGGTTTTGGGTCTGTTCAGGTTTTCTATTTCTTCCTGTTTCAATTTTTGGTAGTTTATACGTCTCTAGGAATGCATCCATTTCTTCCAGATTGTCTAATTTGCTAGCATAGAGTTGCTCATAATATGTTCTTGTAATTGTTTGTATTTCTTTGGTGTTGGTTGTGATCTCTCCTCTTTCATTCATGATTTTATTTATTTGGGCCATTTCTCTTTTCTTTTGGGTAAGTCTGGCCAGGGGTTTATCTATCTTATTAATTCTTTCAAAGAACCAGCTCCTAGTTTTGTTGATCTGTTCCACTGTTCTTTTGGTTTCTATTTCATTAATTTCTGCTCTGATCTTTATCATTTCTCTTCTCCTGCTGGGTTTAGGCTTTATTTGTTCTTTCTGCAGCTCCTTTAGGTGTAGGGTTAGATTGTGTATTTGAGACCTTTCTTGCTTCTTGAGAAAGGCTTGTATTGCTATATACTTTCCTCTTAGGACTGCCTTTGCTGCATCCCAAAGATTTTGAACAGTTGTGTTTTCATTTTCATTTGTTTCCATGAATTTTTTTAATTCTTCTTTAATTTCCTGGTTGACCCTTTCATTCTTTAGTAGGATGCTCTTTAGCCTCCATGTATTTGAGTTCTTTCCGACTTTCCTCTTCTGATTGAGTTCTAGTTTCAAAGCACTGTGGTCCGAAAATATGCAGGGAATGATCTGAATGTTTTGGTACCAGTTGAGACCTGATTTGTGACCCAGGATGTCACCTATTCTGGAGAATGTTCCATGGGCAGTAGAGAAGAATGTGTTTTCTGTTGCTTTGGGATGGAATGTTCTGAATATATCTGTGAAGTCCATTTGGTCCAGTGTGTCGTTTAAAGTATTTCCTTGTTGATCTTTTGCTTAAATGATCTGTCCATTTCAGTGAGGGGGGTGTTAAAGTCCCCTCATATTATTGTATTATTGTCGATGTTTCTTTTTTTTTTTTAATTGGCTCATATAATTGGCTGCTCCCACGTTAGGGGCATAAATATTTACAATTGTTAGATCTTCTTGTTGTATAAACCCTTTAAGTAGGATATAGTGTCCTTCCTTATCTCTTATTATAGTCTTTGGTTTAAAATCTAATTTGTCTGCTATAAGGATTGCCACCCCAGCTTTCTTTTATGTCCTTTAGCATGGTAAATGGTTTCTCACCCCCTCACTTTAAATCTGGAGGTGTCTTTGGGTCTAAAGTGAGTTCTTCCAGGCAGCATATTGATGGGTCTTGTTTTTTTTATCCAATCTGATAACCCTGTGTCTTTTTTTTTTAAAGATTTTATTTATGTATTTAATTGACACAGAGAGAGAGACAGACAGACAGACAACGTGAGACAGAACACAAGCAGGGGGAGTGGGAGAGGGAGAAGCAGGCTTCCAGCCGAGCAGGGAGCCCGATGCGGGGCTCTATCCCAGGACCCTGGGATCATGACCTGAGCTGAAGGTAGTTGCTTAACCAACTGAGCCACGCAGGCACCCCACCCTGTGTCTTTTGATTGGGGCATTTAGCCCATTTACATTCAGGGTAACTATTGAAAGATATGAATTTAGTGCCATTGTGTTGCCTCTAAGGTGACTATTACTGTATATTGTCTCTGTTCCTTTCTGGTCTATGTTACTTTTAGGCTCTCTCTTTGCTTAGAGGACCCCTTTCAATATTTCTTTTGGACTAGTTTGGTGATCGCAAATTCTTTTAGTTTTTGTTTGTCCTGGAAGCTTTTTATCTCTCCTTCTATTTTCAGTGACAGCCTAGCTGTATATAGTATTCTTGGCTGCATATTTTTCTCATTTAGTGCCCTGAATATATCATGCCAGTCCTTTCTGGCCTGCCGGGTCTCTGTGGATAGGTCTACTGCCAGTCTAATGTTTCTACCGTTGTAGATTACAGACCTCTTGTCCCGAGCTGCTTTCAGGATTTTCTCTTTGTCTCTGAGATTTGTGTGTTCTACTAATAGATGTCGGGGTGTTGACCTATTTTTATTGATTTTTGAGGGGGGTTCTTTGTACCTCCTGGATTTTGATACCTGTTTCCTTCCCCACATTAGGGAAGTTCTCCGCTATAATTTGCTCCAGTATACCTCCTGTCCCCATCTCTCTTTATTCTTCTTCTGGAATCCCAATTCTAATATTGTTTTGCTTTATGGTATCACTTATCTCTGGAATTCTCCTCTCGTGATCCAGCAGTTGTTTATCTCTCTTTTTCTCAGCTTCTTTATTCTTCATCATTCGGTCTTCTATATCACTAATTCTCTCTTCTGCCTCATTTATTCTAGCAGTTAGAGCCTCCATTTTTGATTGCACTTCATTAATAGCCTTTTTGATTTCCACTTAGTTAGATTTTATTTCTCTAGAAAGGGATTCTCTAGTGTCTTCTATGGTTTTTTCAAGCCCAGCTAGTATCTTTATAGTTGTCATTCTGAAATCTAGTTCTGACCAACATCTTACTAATGTCCATGTTGATTAGGTCCCTGGCATTCGGTACTGCCTCTTGTTCTTTTTTTTTGAGGTGAGTTTTTCCATTTTGTCATTTTGTCCAGAGAAGAATAGATGAAGGAGAGAAGAAAATGCTAAAAGGGTAACAACGACCCCAGAAAAGTATACACTAAACAAATCAGAAGAGACCTGAAACCGGGGGGAGAAGAAAAGAAAAAAAAAGGGATGTGATCAGGCTGCTGAATAGAACAGAGCCACGCACTAGATTTTGGGTGCATTTTGGTTTGTTAGAAGAAACTGCCTCCCAAAATTTTAAAGAAAGAAAAACATATGTATAAAAATAAGGGTAAATACAATGAAGGGAGGGAATATGACTCTAAAAATGAAAATTAAGAAAGATTTTTTAAAAAGGAATTGATAAGTTGGTTGAAAAAGGAAAGAAGAAAAATTAAGAAAAAGAAATAGAAAAAGAAAAAATAAAGAAAATTAAAAAAAAATATCTTTTGAAAGACTAAAGAATCATGGGGAAAAGGCCATGAATTCTATGTGCTGTATTCCCCTAGCGCTGGAGTTTTGCAGTTCTCATTGGTTAGTAAACTTGGTCTTGGCTGGATGTTCTTGCTGATCTTCTGGGCGAGGGGCCTGTTGCAGTGATTCTTAAATGTCTTTGCCCCAGGCAGAATTGCACTGCCCTTGCCAGGGGCCAGGCTAAGTTATCCACTTGGGTTTGCTCTTGGTAGCTTTTGTTCCCTGAAGGCTTTCTGCGCTGCTTTGCAGGATGAGAATGAAAATGGCGGCCTTCCAATCTCTGGCCCTCGAGGAGCCAAGAGCTCAGGGCCCCACTCCTCAGTGTGCCCTCAGAGAAAAGCAGTCAATCACTCCTGTCTCCCTGGTCTCCGGCCTCACTCTGAGCTCACCCAGCCTGTGCCCGAGCATTTCTGTCTCTGGTCCATGACCCCGTTTGGAGTCTCCAAACCCAGTAGATTCCTGAGGCGCACTCTCGTGCTGCTCCTCCTGGGGGACGGAGGGGAATCTCCCCTGATCTGCTGCTTGTTGGGCCCCTGCTCGAAGAGTGTTTGCCCAACTGTGCCGGCGATCATGGTTTATGGCAGCCCCAAGCTGAGAGCCTACTCCTCAACTCACTCTTTGCGGCCAGCTTCCCTGCTACCGATACCTGGGAGGTTCTGCCACACTCAAGCACCCTCAGTCTTTCTGTGACCCTGAGCGTCCTGAGACCATACTGTCCCAGCGAGGGTTCCACCCCCCATTTAGCCACTGGAGTGACATCCCTCACCGGAGCAGACTTCTAAAAGTTCTGATTTTGTGCTCTGCTGTTCTATCACTTGCTGGTAGCTGGCTGATGGAGGCTCCGTCCACCCCCCCCCTCCAGTCTGTCTTCCCATATATGGCCTCGGATTCACTTCTCTGCATGTCCTACCTTCCAGAAAGTGGTCACTTTTCCATAGAGTTGCTGCTATTCTTTTCTTTGATCTCCTGTTGAGTTTATAGGTGTTCACAGTGGTTTAATAACTATCTAGGTGAATTCCTGGGACTGGGCGAAATTTATGTCTCCTACTCTTCCGCCATCTTGCTAGCCCAGTCTCCCTTGACTGATTTTTACAGAAATATTTTTATTGCCTTCGCGTTTTTTACTTTTCATATTCTCACTTAAATTCTTTCCTTTCCACTCAAAGAGTCCCCTTTAATATTTCTTGTAAGGGCTGGTTTAATGGTGATGAACTCCTTTAGTGTTTCTTTGTCTGAGAAACTCTCCTATTTTGAATGACAGCCTTGCTGGATAGAGTATTCTTGTTGCAGACTTTTCCCTTTCAGCACTTTGAAAATATCCTAACACTTTTTTATGGCCTGCAAAGTTTCTACTGAAAAATCTGCTGATAGTCATATAGGGTTTCCATTGTATGTAACTGTCTTCTTTACTCTTGCTGCCTTTTTTTTTTTAGATTATTTATTTTAGAGAGAGAGAGAGAGTGGGGGGGTTGGGCCAGAAGGAAAAGGAAACAAGTAGACTCCCTGCTGAGCATGGAGACTGATGTGGGTGGGGCTCAGTCTCATGACCTGAGCCAAAATCGAGTCAGATGCTTAACCAGCTGAGCCACCCAGGCACCCCTTCTCTTGCTACTTTTAAAATTATTTCTTTATCACTACTTTTCACCATTTTAATTACTATGCATCTTGGTGTGAACCTCTTTGGGTTACATTTTGGGGGAATCTTTGTGCCTCCTGAATCTGGGCATCTGTTTCCTCTCCAAGATTAGGGAAGTTTTCAGCTATTATTTCTTCATATAAATTTTTCTGTCCCTTTGTCTCTCTCTTCTTTTGAGATCCCTATAAATCGCATGTTATTATGCTTGATGGAGTCATTGAGTTCCCTAAGACCATTCTCAATTTGCATTATTTTCTTTCCTCTCCTTTGCTCAGCTTGGTTACTTTCTAGTACTGTGTCTTCCAACTTGCTAATTTGTTCCTCTGCTTCATCTAGCCTGCTATTTATACCATCAAGTGTATTTTCTTTTTTTTTTTTTTTAAGTAGACTCCACATCCAGCATGGAGCCCAATGTTGGGTTTGAACTCACAACCCTGAATTCAAGACCTGAGCTGAGATCAAGAGTTTGATGCTTAACCGACTGAGCCGCCCAGGTGCCCCAACCATCAAGTGTATTTGTAATTTCATTTATTGTATTTTTGATCTGTGATTTGTTCTTTTTTATCTCTGTGTTAAGGGTCTCCACTCTTTTCTTAAGTCCAGTGAGTATCTTTATGATCATTACTTTAAATTCTTTATCAGGCATATTACTTACATTGGTTTTGCTTTGGTCTCTTGCTGTGGTTTGGTCCTCTTCTTTCATCTGGGCTCTTCACTGTGAAAGTCTGTTTTTCATATCCTTCTCCATACTACGGGCTTACTCCCCACTGTGGACAACCCCATCCATTTCTCTCCCAGACTGTGTCTTTGCCCTTCCTCCCTTCTTCAGTGTGGCTTCTCTACTTTTAATTGTGGCATTTGTTTTGCCAGTCTTCAGATCATATTCTGGGTTATTTATGCTGAAATGAATGTTATCTAGTTGTATCCATGGGATGAGGCAGGATTAGGGTCCTCCTACTCTACCATCTTCCCAGCCAACCCTCCTGAAAATCTTGTTAAACGTTTCCTGGATTGGGGCACTTTGGCCAGCTCAGTTGGTAGAGCATGCAACTCTTGATCTTGGGTGTAGAGCTTACTTAAAAAAAAAAATTCCTAGATTACTCATTAGGATAATTTGAGGTCACTGCTTTTTTTCTACTCCACCAGAGACAAGATTAACCAAACTTTTCCTTAAGGATATTTTGTTTGGTTCCTACTTTCCAGTATTATCTGTTCTTTATTCCAGGTTATAATTGTTTATTTTTAACAATTATCTTTGATTTTAATCCCCTATGATCTTAGAACTTCATTTCAGAAACATTTCAGAAATGTAGATTAACTATTCACTTTGATATCCTCAGTTAGATGCAGTTTAGCTATCCTTAGTCCGTTCATCCCATACACCTGTGGTTATTGGATCATGAAGATTAAATAAACACTGTTGTGATGATGTTCTTTGGGATGAACTTGCTGAGTTATTGAGCCATGTTTAACCTTAGCAAATGGGGATTTTCATTAAGGTTGCATGGTGGAGAGTAGAATTTTTTCATGAAATTACACGTGGCTCAGAGACAATAATACTAAAATACTAATTTTGTATGAACATGAAGTAAAGCAAATTTAATTTTTTTTCTAAATTCTATTAAGTAGTTTGTATAATTCTGCTAGAGTGTTTTAAAGAGTTTAAACATTAAAGAAAGGATCCATGGTTTGAACCATGGGATTGATGTCATCTCATGCCTCTTTCTTCAGCCAGTAGAATTTGTTTTTTTAATTCATTTTAGCTCCTCTGGCTTATGAGCCATTTTCTACTCTTGCTATGATATATGAGGACCAAGGTGACATGGAAAAATCTCTTCAGTTTGAGTTGATTGCTGCACATTTAAATCCTAGTGACACCGAAGAATGGGTTAGATTGGCAGAAATGTCTCTGGAACAAGACAATATTAAGCAGGCTATTTTTTGCTACACAAAAGGTAATTAAAATGTTTTTCTTATTTTGTTTGATAAAATGTTACATAGTAGATTTTTTGATAATTGTACTTACTACTCTGGGGTGATGTTAGCTGAAGTATATTTATTCCTTATATTCTGGCATCCCAGAGCTAAGTATTTGGGGGTCTCTCTGCTTTCATGTTTATCAGCACTTTATATTATGAGCTAATACAGCACAAAAGTTGGTAGAAGAACAGTACCTTCAATTTTCTGCTAAGATCATTGTTGGTTCTAAGCTGTTCCTTGAGGGTTAACATCACACGAGAGTGACCAAATGAAGATTAATATAGAGATTCGGGTTCTGTCTGGTCTTAGACTAAACTTAGTTGAGAGTTCCTGTGAAAGTAGTTTTGTTCCAGAGTAACCCACTTAGCTCTCTTGGAGAATTAGTTTAGAGTGGTTTTGTTTTGTTTTGTTTTGTTTTTTATAGACAATCTAGAAGATTTATTAAATAGACAGGGAGGGTGACAGATGGGTCTGAAGAAGTCATTCAAACAAAGGAGAAGCAGAGAAATGGGGCTGGGGATGGGGGTGCCCTCAGGAATAACACGGGTATTCCAAGTGCTTTTATCATCTACCTATGCCCTCTCCTGATTGTCTCAGTGTGCCAAATCCTTCCCCTTCCTTGAGGTCTTTGTATTGTCTGTTTCTTCCGCGGGGCCCAAATTTCATGCTCCAAAGCTCCCCACATTTCATTACTCTTCATTCAAATGTCTGCTCAAATATTACTAGTGTTTTTTATTTAATTTTCTGAAAAGAGGATTGGTCTTAACCAGGTATCATGAACCCCTTTTTGAAGTAAATCTGTAATTTTTTTTTCTTTTTAGCTCTTAAATATGAACCTACTAATGTCCGTTATCTATGGGAGCGATCAAGCCTTTATGAACAGATGGGAGATCATAAGATGGCAATGGATGGTTATAGGCGTATTTTAAACCTTTTGTCTCCATCTGATGGAGAACGTTTTATGCAATTGGCTAGAGATATGGCAAAGTAAGTTTGGAGTATATATAGATGCTCCTGTTAATCATCTTATTTTACAAATCAAAACACATATTTGAAGTAAAGTATATTTTTTTTTGAGGTTTCAGAGAAGTGTTTTACTTCCTATGTATTTATACTGTGCTTAAATATAGAGGTGGTTTTTTATTTTTTTCAGTACTTTTCTGTTTGCAAGTCAGCTCTGTGGTTACTCAGAAAAATTTGTATATACAATTGCCTTCAAGTGTTCAGAAACTTAAAAGTGGGGCATGTTCTAAAAGGATGATTAGGTTGCCAGGTTTCCATGACTTAGTTGAAGTTATGTACATTTGCGGTTATATTATTTTAAATTGTTTGTTGTAAATGTGCTAATGAAATGTTTTTGATCTGGGTTTTTTATAATCATTTTATCTTTAGTCAGTAGTAGAATAACATTTTAAGACAAAAAAACGTTCTTTATAGTTGACACATGCTACTAACTGTGATATATATTTTATTCTAAAATATTATGTACTACTACGTTTATTTCTCCAATATGCTGTACATCAAAGCAAAGCAAGAAACATTTGGCTAAATAATGTCTTGTCATAAGCTCTCTATTCTAGGGATATCTGTTATATAGTATTTCAGCCCAGGATCAACGATCTTCATCTGGGTATCTTAGGGTTAACCCTGTTAACCTTGTGGCCATTGTCATAAAGATGCTTAGCTGTGAACTCACTCCCTGTTATCATAAGGATGGGTTATGTAAGAATACTAGAAGCATTTTTAAGTAATGTGTTGAGGCAAGGCAGCTCTAAGTTGATCCTCTGGTGTATATGATGAGCATTGAGGAACTTTTCAGGTTATCTGCTATTGGTCACATCTCTAGCTGTCATAGTGATTAGCCCACTAAGCCTCTATTTTATGAACTATTAGTTGACCTTTGATAGTAAATTTGTTTTCCACTTGTATTATTTATATTTTTGTTGGGAAAGTGTGAGGATGAATAGTTTTGCCACTGTCATAGAGATCCTTCCTACATGGAATTATGTTACCATAACTTCAGTTTATTAGGATTTCTCTCAGATGCTATTTTTCTTCCAGAAATATTTATTAAATATAAATTATGTGCTAGGCAGTGTATAAGACACCAGGAGATCCAGTATTGAATGAGTTTTAATTTTCCTTGCCCTTGAGCTTACTTTTTAGTTGAGGGAGACAAGCAATAAACAAAAACAACTAAATATATACTATGTCAAATGTTAATAAGGGATATGAAGAAAAATGAAGCAGAAAAGGGATGGGAAGTTGAAGTATAGGGGTATATTATTTTAAATAGGGTGGTTAGAGAAGGACTCAGTTCCCTATGTTATGATCATATGACCTGAAAGTAAACTGAAGGAGGTATGGGAGCAGATATTTAGGGAAGAGTGTCACAGGCAAAGAAAATGGCAAGTGCAGAGGTATGTTCTGGGAACAAGCTGAAGGTTTAAGGGAACATAGCAGGAGCTGAGATCAGAGAGGTGTCAGGAAAAGGTCATTTGGCCCTAGCAGGCCATTGTAAGTGCTTTAGGTTTTACTGTGAATGAGTTTGGGAGTCATTAGAAGGTTTTGAGTAGAAGAGTGGCATAATTTGGCTTTAACTTTAAATCAGTTTTGACTATTATTTT
This sequence comes from Zalophus californianus, assembly GCF_009762305.2. Classification (NCBI taxonomy): domain Eukaryota; kingdom Metazoa; phylum Chordata; class Mammalia; order Carnivora; family Otariidae; genus Zalophus; species Zalophus californianus. The sequence goes on along the minus strand of NC_045597.1, from coordinate 157,077,988 downwards.
GAGGATAGTTTGAGGAGTGGTAAGGGCAGAAGCAGGAAGACCAGTTAGGAAATTATTGCAACAGTCTATGAAAGGGGTAATAGTAGTGTGGTCCAGGATAAAAGTGCAGGAGGTGGTGAGAAGTAATCAGATTCTGGATGTATTTTGAAGGCTGAGCTCTCAGGATTTTCTGATAGGAAATGGTGTGTGTGTGTGTGTGTGTGTGTGTGTGTGTGTGTGTGTGTGTGTGTGTGTGTGTGTGTGTGTGTGTGTGTGTGTGTGTGTGTGTGTGTGTGTGTGTGTGTGTGTGTGTGTGTGTGTGTGTGTGTGTGTGTGTGACAACACACACAGATGACAGACACGGGAAGAGTTCTGAGGACTAAACCCTGAGGTCCTCCAGTGTTAGAAATCAGGAAGATGAGGAGGAAACAGCAAGGAGACTGAAAGGAAATGGGCAATGAAGTAGGAGGAAATGAAGAGAGCATGATTTTCTAGAAATATTGAAGAAAGCACTTCAAGGAGGAGGGATGATCATCTATGTGAAATAGTCCAGGTAGCTCACGTAAAATGAGGACTGAGTATTGATATTGGAGATGGGGTGGGAGTTCCTTGGGGATAGGCAGCTCTAAGGGGAGCAGAGGAATGGGGAGATAATTGGTATGGGTTGTAGGGGTAAGAGATAATTTTTAAGTTGGGAAAAATTACAGTTTATTTGAATTCAGATGGTATAACCCACAATTGAGGAACACATTGAAGATTCATGAGAGAAGGGACGATTGCTTGAGTGAGATCCTTGAGTAGGTTGGAGGGACTGGGATCTAGTTGGGCGTTGGCCTTTTAAGTGGAGAAGGTGGCATATATGGCCATGGGTATGTGTAACTAGGAAGATATGTTGGGAATATGTGAGATGTTATGATCTGGTTCTCTTTGCAAACTAAGAAGCAAGGTTATCAGCTGAGAGTGAGGATCAGAGAGTTTTGGAGGTTTGAAGAGAAAGGAGAAGATGAGAAATAGTTGTCTAGGTCCTTGGGGCCTTGCTGCAGCATTTGCATCACCTGGGATCCTCTCATAAATGTAGAATCTCAGCTCTACCCCATCTCTACTGAATCAGAATATGCCTTTTTACAAGATCCCCAGTTACTTTGCATGCATATTCAAGTTTGAAAAGTACTGGACAAGGTAACTGTAGCAAGATTGCTGATCAGCACCATGGGCCCACTTAAGGCTTATGATTGTCAATTTAGAGTGAGCCCAGTCAGCATGGACAGGTGGTGGTGAAGAGCAGGCATATTTGGATTAACAAGGGTTGGGGTTTTATCATATGACTTTATCAGAAAGGAGAGAGGGGCAAGAGAAGTGAGGAGTTGTGCAAAGGAATAATTATAATGTTGGTCTGTGGAGAAAGAGGAAAGTGAGGGCAGGAAGCAGCAGGACATGAAACAGGTAGATGAATCCTTTGTAGATTCCACTGAGGTGGAAGAGTTGTTGGAGTTAGGTGACGGGGAATGAAGTGGAATGACATGAGGTAGCTTTTGGAGAGTAAGATGCTTGGCATGATGACATTGTCATACTGATGTTGCCCATTTTTTTCTGCATCAGCTGTGATTATGATTTTAAAGAAAAGTTTTTCTCCTCCCCAATTTTAAGAAAATGAAAATCATAGTTAATAGATGGTCTAAGCAAGGATATGAGTCTTATAATCTGAGTTAAATAAATATTCATCCATTTTGTCATTTATTTTTTTTAGAAGTTACTATGAAGCCAATGATGTTACTTCAGCTATTAATATAATTGAAGAAGCTTTCTCAAAACATCAGGGCCTTGTCTCCATGGAAGATGTTAACATAGCAGCTGAACTATACATTTCTAACAAACATTACGACAAAGCTTTGGAGGTAGGAAAATGTAATATGTTTCTCTGTAAGATTTTGGACACATTTCTGCATTTTAGAAATTTATATAAATTGACAATTCCTCACTTTAGTTATAAATATTAAGCTACTTACATACTAAATTATATATTTAAAGTCTGTATGGAAACAGATTTCTAGATTCCATAGTAATTCCAGATGAAATATAACATATAGTTATATGATGAAAGCTCTCACCATTAACACAGTTGCCAGATATGTCTGTACTTCAGGGTAGCAGGACTCAGCAGCCAGACTGATGGCTATGATTCAGTTCCTAAGCTGTTGGGAAAAGTAGTTTGGTTTGATATGGAGGAATTCTATATCTTTAGTTAAGCATGAAGAGAGCATGATTTTCTAGAAATATTGAAGAAAGCACTTCAAGGAGGAGGGATGATCATCTATGTGAAATAGTCCAGGTAGCTCACGTAAAATGAGGACTGAGTATTGATATTGGAGATGGGGTGGGAGTTCCTTGGGGATAGGCAGCTCTAAGGGGAGCAGAGGAATGGGGAGATAATTGGTATGGGTTGTAGGGGTAAGAGATAATTTTTAAGTTGGGAAAAATTACAGTTTATTTGAATTCAGATGGTATAACCCACAATTGAGGAACACATTGAAGATTCATGAGAGAAGGGACGATTGCTTGAGTGAGATCCTTGAGTAGGTTGGAGGGTCCTACCTGCTTTTTATAGTCCATTTATATAAGGATTATTTGAATTAACTATACAAATCTTTGCGTTGTGAAGAGGTTTTTCATATATATCTATTGTATCATTTCTTTTTTTTTCTCCATTCTTTTAGGTAATTACAGATTTTTCTGGAATTGTGCTGGAAAAAAATGCAGAAGAAGGAACTTCAGAAGAGAATAAAGGTTGTAGTTTTTTCTTCATAGGATAGTGTACATAATCCTTTCTTGTTTATAATGTGGCATTTTGAAATTGATAGTTAATGTTCTCATAACAAGTTTTCCCAGAAGCATTTCTTTCCTCATAGAGATTTTGTATCTTTTTCTTGTGAATATTTACTCACAAGAAATCTTAAAAAAATCTTTTCATTTCTCAGTACATCCATTTGAACATGGCATTTCTCATTGCCTGGGGTCTTTTTAGTGACATGTGAAAAAAGAATGGATTACTGAACAGTATATCAAAAACCTTTAGATCTAAAGGAATTTAATTTTCAAAAGGACAAAATACTCTCATTGAAAAATTTCTACTTCAAACTTAAGCATTCACATAAAAAGTAGAAACTAATAGGATTGCTGTCCTTTGTTTGAAAACTAAAATACGTAGTTAGGAGTCTAGTTAGAGAGTCATACCTGAAGTGTGGCTTGCAGTGTCTCTTTCAGTTCTCTTCCTCATCCCTGCTCTTTTCTTTGTATCATGCCCATTAACTGTTCTGTGAAAATATTAGCATGCAAGACCCTGAGGTTGTAACAAAATTGAACTCTATGGGCAGAGTAGATGTGCCTGTTCTTGTAAGAAAATTCCTATGTAATACCTTCCATCTCTACCCCATGAGGCTTTTGGTGGTGGTGGGGAAGGGTGAGGCACTTGGTACTTGAGTACTGCCTGCTTCAGAATAGCTCCCTCCCTGTTTATGTAGGTTTCAGATAAGTGGATAAACTATTAGGAAAAGAATAGGAAGGATAATTCTACCAAAGAACAGACTGATGGAAGTATAAAGACCTAGTAATAGAGTTGGTCAAATAGAATTGGCTATGGAATCATTTACCCTGAATGAAGTAAATGAGATCTTACGTACAAGATGTAGTTTGCTTCATTTGTTCTACTTTCTAAGCTTGTATATAGGAACTGTTTTTTGTCTGTCCGTCTAATCCAAAGCTGGTGAGAATGTTACCTGCACCATACCTGATGGTGTGCCAATAGATATCACAGTGAAGTTGATGGTCTGCCTTGTACATCTCAACATCCTCGAACCACTTAATGTAAGTAACATTAAGATCTGCACTTCAGATACTTCAGATCAAATCCACATTATTTTCTTTGACAGGAAATTGTAAGTTTTCCCTAAATTTCACATTTTTCAATAACCAGGAAGTCACCATAAGCATAAATTGTTTGTGTGTGAATATCTTATAAAAGCTGAACAGGACTTGGAATAATTTGGTTTTCTTTTTAAATGAGAACAACCCAGAGATCAGAATTTGAGATTGGGCTTTTTAGACATTTGGTAAATTCTGACAGCTCTTCTCTTTTGCCAGCTTTGGACTAAGTTATTTCATTGAATAAAAAAATTTATTGGGCATTTACTTTGCAGACCTTAGGATAAGGTATTGAATACAATATACAAATCCCTGCTGTCATAGATCTTTTGTTCTAATGGGATGAAATAGATAATAAAATAAGTATGTAAAATATAGGATGTTAGTTGGAGATACATACTCTGGAAGAAAATCAAACAGAAGAGAGAGAATATTGGGGGTAGGAGGAGTTGCAGTTTTATTTTATTTATTTATTTTTTTAAGATTTTATTTATTTATTTGACAGAGACACAGTTAGAGAGGGAGCACAAGCAGGGGGAGTGGGAGAGGGAGAAGCAGGCTTCCCGCCAAGCAGGGAGCCTGATGTGGGGCTTGATCCCAGGACCCTGGGATCATGACCTGAGCCGAAGGCAGACGCTTAACGACTGAGCCACCCAGGCGCCCCAGGGGTTGCAATTTTAAATAGGGTGGTTAGGAAAGGCCTCTCTGAAAAGGTGACATTTGAATTAATGACAGAAATATCAGCAAACGCAGAGGCCCTGAAGCTTGGGTATGTTTGACTTGGCAGAGGAAGAGCACAGCAGGTCAGTGTTATCTTAGCTCCTACCATGTCTGCTTATAACAGGCTTCAAAAGTAATATGTTAAATGAGTGAATGATGGCAGTATGAGTTCTTTTTATTAGAGATACAGAAATGAATAGAAAAATGATTATTTAAAGCTGTTTTCATTAAACCTTGCTCCTTTTAGGCTTGCCTCAGATAACTGATAGATATGTAAAAAGAGAAATATACATAGATATGCATATTTGTAGTGAACATGTGACTTCAGCCTTTTATTTTTGGGGTCTAGCCTCTTTTGACAACACTAGTGGAACAGAATCCTGAAGATATGGGAGACCTCTATCTAGATGTTGCTGAAGCTTTTCTGGATGTTGGTGAATATAATTCTGCACTTCCCCTCCTTAGTGCACTAGTCTGCTCTGAAAGATACAACCTTGCAGTAGTTTGGCTTCGGCATGCAGGTAATTTTTTATGGGAGGGAGAAGTTTTAATCATATAAGCAGGCAAGAACTTACTTTGAAGATGGTAATAATTATTTTAAAATATTAATGTCTTGGTGAAAGTGAAAGTTTCTGGTTTCAGGGCAGTTTTTGAAAATCAGGTTTTTTTGTTTGCTTGTTTTTTGAGTATAGTTGACAAGTTACGTTAGTTTCAGATGTACAACATAGTGATTCAATAATCCCACGGATGTCAGTATTTTAAATTGTTTTGGTATGCCACTACATGATTTCCCCCACACTAATGCTTTGGAAGAATGATTCATTTAATGGTACCAGAATGAAGTAAGACTAACATGTCCTTGTTAAAAATACCTTGTATATGTCTTTTACCTGTCTTAACCATAGGCTCTGATTTCTAGTAATAGATTGTCAGACTTGGGGTGCAGTCTAATTTTAAAGAGTTTTAATGAATTTATATTAAATATGTTATTTTGAGAAAAAAAGTTAATGTATTTTCAGTGTTCTTTGAGCTGCAGATATGCTCAAGATCGGGTTTTGTGTATCATTTCATTTTATTGTATCTAAATTTATAATAATCTGAAATACAGTAGAAAAATAGCTTAAGAAAAATAACTAAGTTTCTTAAATGTGTGAAAGCCAAAAAATATTCTAGTAGGATTTCGTATTGAATCCACATAAAAGATGCATTAAAATTTGAATAGTCTTTGTCTAAAATACTGCATGATGGCAGAATAGTTCTAATAGTTCTTGAAATATTACATAATGGTTGAAAGTACTCTATAACTAGAGAAGCATTGATTGACAATTTGGGTTATTTTGCGACATATCACAGATACAAAATTGCAAAAAAACATTTAATGATAACTCTTTACTGTTTGGATGACTGAACATGAATACAAATGTGATACCATCATAAAAACTTACATTATTTATGGTATTTGAATTTTAAAGACATAAGCAGGGAGTTGGAGTTTTTATTGCCTGTTATCAAAGTTTAACCTAAAGATGATACTCAGCAGAGAGTTGAGAAATTTGAGATTTAAGAAAGCAATTGGAGGCAAAAGTACCATTTTAGGAGGGAATTGCAGTGAAAAAGGAATGAGATGAAAAAATCCTAGATTACTGTTGTCACTATTACAGTGGAGAGTTCAACTGATGGGACTTAATGATTAATTGACATAAAATTTGAGCAATAGAGCCCAATAATCCCCCTTCTGAGAACTTATCCTGAGGAAATAATTGAGTGAGATGAGGGGAGGTAGTTCATATTGGGGATCACAAAACCTAGGAGCCTGGCAAGTAGCAAAATGAGTGAATTGGGCAAGTGAAGAATTTCAAGGGTAGGGGGAAAACCTGGAGAATCCTCTCTAAAGGATGCTGCTGCTGTTTCTCAGATCCACATTTTTCAAAAGAATCCAGTAACTTGGGAGTTCATAAAAATCCTAATTTTAAAAAATGTGGACCGTGTATTGTTTTTAACAGCACTGTGGCTTAAAAAACACGTCTGTGGGCTAAATTGGTTTGCCAGTTTTTAAACTATGGCTTATATACATGAAAATGTTTACTACTGTGTTATTTATTAGAGTAAAAATTTGGAAATAACCTAAATATCAGTCATAGTATGGTGAAATAAATAATCAGTTGAATGTTATAACCATTCAAAATGGTAAGGAAGATGTGGGAATTGTTGAAAGCTTAATGCTAAGTGAATAAAGCAGAACCCCAAAGTGTATGTATATGTTGTTTATATCCTTGTAGCTATTTGGATTTAGTTAGAGAAATCGATAGATTGATCAGTCAATAGATGGAGACTAGAAGGGTTAGTTGTTTTAAAGTACTAGAAATATGCATTTCATTTTTGTTATAATTCTTTTTATATTGCTGTAATGTTTCTTTAAAATGGAAAAATAATCTTGGCAAGCTTACAAATCTGTAGATCATATTTATGCTTTATTTTAACATCATCTTAGAATGTTTAAAGGCCTTAGGCTATATGGAACGTGCTGCGGAAAGCTATGGCAAAGTGGTTGATCTGGCCCCTCTTCATTTGGATGCAAGAATTTCACTTTCCACCCTTCAGCAGCAGCTGGGCCGTCCTGAGAAAGCTCTGGAAGCTCTGGAACCAATGTATGATCCGGATACTTTAGCACAAGATGCAAATGCTGCACAGCAGGTAGACTCTGTCACATAACTGGAAGTTTTTCTTGGTAGATTGTATTTTTGAACATTTTTCTCCATTAAGGATGTCTATAACATATATCTAAAAAGTTTATTTTAGTGTATTAAATTCAGCATTTTTGAAAAGTGATTTTGAATCTTAAGTTTCAGCCTCTTGTTAGACATTATAAATTACAGTATCTAAAATATTGGATCTTAAGTTGTGAAATTCCATAAAGCAAATGTTCTTAAGGTTTCATTTCTAAAATAAAACTTTTCTGTGCAAACAAAACACCTTGCAGAAAGGAATCTTGTCACATTCATTATCATGTGCTCATTTATTTAGGAACTGAAGTTACTGCTTCATCGTTCTACTCTGCTGTTTTCTCAAGGCAAAATGTGTGGTTATGTGGACACCTTACTTACCATGTTAGCCATGCTTTTAAAGGTGGGTAATGGTCTTTCTGTATATTAGCATTGTTGACTTCTTAAATGTTTAGAATTTGATTTAAACATAGATTATAGCTATTAAAGTTGTAAAAATGAAAGTCAGGTACAGACAGAAGACTTAGAAGTTAATGGTATGTACAGTTGACCTTTGAACAACATGGTAATTAGGGGCACCAACTCTAACGCAGTTGGAAATCCATGTATAACTTTTGACTTCTAAAAACTTAACTACTGATAGCCTACTGTTGAATGGAAGTCTTACTGATAACATGAACAGTTGATTAACATGTATTTTGTATGTTGTATGTATTATATACTGTATTCTCCTTGCTGGAGAAAAAAAATGTTAAGAAAATTAGAAGGAAGAGAAAATACATTTACAGTACTGTACCATAAAAAATTCATGTATAAGTGAATCTGCAATTCAAACCTATGTTGTTCAAGGGTCGACTGTAATTTAAAGTTCTACATGAAAGTATAAACTTGACTGTAGAGTAAGTTCAACAAAATCTTTGCGAGTACATATCTAGAAAAGCAAGAACCATAACATAATCAAGTATTGGCCTTCTGGACACTACCATATTGCAAAATTGTTCGTTTTGCAAAAATGTTTTCCACATGTGACATCATTTCTGAATCTCGCGTTTTTACACTAGACTGTAAGTAGTTTGTGTGTGTGTGTGTGTGTGTGTGTGTGTGTGTGTGTGTGTGTAAGTTAATTTATGTAACTTCTTTTTCCTTACTAAGGTGTGATCTAAATTCCTCTGGTAAGAAAAAAATCAGTGTATTCATTCTCTTTTAGGTGTTTAAATACACAATGCTTTGGCCTTTTTTTTTTTTTTCCTACTAAGAGTTCAGGCACACCTGCAATACTTCCATCCCAGAGATTTTCTTTTTCTTTTTTTTTAAGATTTTATTTGTTTCAGAGAGAGTGAGTGTGTGAGCAGAGGGAGAGGGACAAGCCGACTCCACGCTGAGCACAGCGCTCAATGTCCTGGGACTCAATCCCAGGACTCTAAGATCATGACCTGAGCAGAAGTCAGAGGCTTAACCTGCTGAGCCACCCAGTCACACTGCCCCCACCCCCCCCATAGATTTTCTTTAAAAAGTTATATGACTGGAGCGCCTGGCTGGCTTAGTTGGTAGAGTTTGCAACTCTTGATCTCGGGGTTGTGAGTTTGAGCCCTGCGTTGGGTGTAGAGATTACTTAGAAATAAAATATTAAAAAGAAATTATATGACTAAAAAATCTCAAATTTTTATCTTTAATTCAGGTAGCAATGAATAGAGCCCAAGTTTGTTTGATATCTAGTTCCAAATCTGGAGAGAGGCATCTCTACCTTATTAAAGTGTCAAGAGACAAAATATCAGACAATAGTGACCAAGAGACAGCAAATTGTGATGCAAAAGGTAATTCTTTCATTTGCTTTATTACATAAAATTTGGCTGAGTTAAAAAAATATTCATGAAGTATCACCTGATAGTAACCTAATTGAAAATATACCCTTTCAAATAAAATGAAATTTTCTAATCCAGATCCCTTAAGTATAATAAACTCATTTGATGTTAAAAAAGAAAGGAAGGTTATGTAAATTAACTTTTAAAAAATTAAAAGGAAAACATCTGCTTGGATCTTTCTGTGAAAAAACTAAACAGAACTTTCGACTTTTTTTAAAAAAGAAAATATACCTTATATTAAGAAATTTGTGAAGATTAGATGGCAATATAAATTACTATATTTGTCCAGTGACTTCAATGACATGTTTCATTCTCTGTTAAATTCATTTTTGAATGTAGCAATAGTCATAGCAAATGTAGCAATAGTCATAGAAACTCTGAAACTAAATTGCTTTGACCCAGTCTCAGGTAATATGATTTTAAAAGGCGTCTATTTTTAGCTGGTAATGCATCAAGTAAGTTTGGGTGACATTATTACTCAGAAAACATGAAAAGAGTCTAAACTAGAGGTATCAGTCTGGCAGAAAATTATTTCATTGTTAATTAATTCAGTAGACATTTATTAAATAATTGTTACAGGCATGGCAGTATGCCTGGCATAAGTTTTTAGAATTCAGAAGAGCTGAATCTCTATAAGCACATTTTAAGGACCTAACATTAAGCAAAGTTTTGCAGGGGAGCAGAGTCAGGAGAGGAATGAGGGTCAGCTGCTCATAATCTAGCCGTAAATGCCTCAGAGCCCTGCCATTTCAACAGTCCATGAATTCTGGGCCCATGCAAAGGTAGACTCTGCTTCATGTGTTTAGGACTGTATTTCCTTAAGTTATATTTTTCTGTATATGTGACCCTACCTGGTTTTTTTCTTTCACTATTTTCTCATTTCAGGTCCATTGTTGGTTTTTCTTAGGCTCATAAGGTTTTTTTTGTTAGTTCATTTCCCCATGGTGGGGATCACATTACACTGGTGTGTACCAGGATAGGATATAGGGCCTCTTTATGTTACATGCATGTTTATATTCTGATTTTTTCACTCAGCATTTTCTCACAGATGTTTTCTCATGTTGCTCTCTTCACTTCATAGCTGTTATCATTAAGGAATGTGTAATATTCCATTGGATAGCAGTTCCATACTTTAATTATTCCCTTATTTTTTGATATATGGTTGCTTCTGATAATTTTCTCTTATAGATAATACTATAGTGAGCATCTTCATGCTTATATATCCATATATATATTTTTTTTAAGATTTTGTTTATTTGACAGAGAGCGAGAGATCACAAGTAGGCAGACAGGTAGGCAGGGAGAGGGAGCAGCAGGCTCCCTGTCGAGTAAGGAGCCCGACGCGGGACCCGATCCTAGGACACTGGGATCATGACCTGAGCCGAAGGCAGACGCCTGCCTAACCAACTGAGCCACCCAGGCGCCCCTATATCCATATTTTTGACTACTTGTGTAGGATAGAGTCTCAGAATTCTGGGTCAAAGACTAAAAATTTTTGTGGCTTTCGATATTTCTCAAGAATTATAAATTTATAAAAAGGGGGCTTCTTACAGACAAATAAGGCAAGATTTTTAAGGAAGGAAATATTGAGGCAGAGGAAAGAAAATTAAGATTATAAAAAGATCAAGAACAATCTGAATCTCAAAGTATGAATTTCAAGTCCTTTGTTAAACATTTGAATGCTTTGTATGGGTAGAATCCTGTATCTGACCTCAGTTATGGAACACACACTTGTTCTGCCCTAGAGGACCATATATCCTAGCTAGCACTGAGAGATACAAATGAGGTAGCTGGACTTTGTAGAGGACAAATCCAAAGTAAGAATTACCTGGGATTGCAGATTGTTAGGCAGAGCAGAAAGGGTGGTGTTGAAGTAGTGTAAATAAGCAACTATCCACTTGTCATATTGTCAGAAGAGTGTTGGCAAGAATTCAGGCCCATAGGATTGTGATTATTAAATTTAACCTTAAAATTGATCATATGAATTTTTCTAATACTGCTATTTCTGAAAATATAGTGTCCTAACTGATTGTCACTGGCATCATTTTAGCAATATTTGCTGTACTCACGAGTGTCTTGACAAAAGATGACTGGTGGAACCTTCTGTTGAAGGCCATATACTGCTTGTGTGACCTATCCCGATTTCAGGAGGCTGAGTTACTTGTGGATTCTTCATTGGAATATTATTCATTTTATGATGACAAGCAAAAACGGAAAGAACTAGAATACTTTGGTCTTTCTGCTGCAATACTGGACAAAAATTTCAGAAAGGCATACAACTATATCAGGTAATTTTCTAATAGCTTATTTTAGAGTCTTTGAAAGAGTATGTGTATTCACTTTGACTTAGTCTCTTATGCTCAAGAATTAATAAGTTTTTGTTTTAACTCTCTTGTTGCTTACTCGTTAATTCAGTTCATTGGTGATTCTCAGTGGCATCCCCTCTCATATATTCAACCTTTTGTGCCTTAATCTTCCCATTTATAAAATGGATATCATCATACTACCACCTGGTAGGATTATTGTGAGAGTTAAGTGAATTATTATATATAAGGCCTTTTAACAATGTCTGGCACACATTATTATTAGCTATTATTCACTGTTCATTGTACTGCAGCTGTAGGGTTGGGGAGAAACGGTGAAATTTAAACTATTTGATTTTTTGTTGTTTAAAAGTTTGTTGAGAAGAACAAGCAAGATATAGAAATACTAACTTAAGCAAGCATTTTCTGGGAAAAATCTTTGTGTAAATATTTCTGCTTAAATACCCTGGGACAATCTGCTTTTTCTTGGAAGATGTTGCTGCACTGAAGGATTTCATTCTTAGAAATCAGAAGTTTTTCTTTTTACATGATTTTTTATCCTCACCCTCTTTCTGCAATTTTAGGGTAATGGTAATGGAAAATGTCAATAAACCTCAGCTCTGGAACATTTTCAATCAGGTTACCATGCACTCCCAAGAAGTACGACATCATCGCTTCTGTCTTCGCCTAATGCTGAAAAACCCAGATAATCATGCCCTGTGTGTCTTAAATGGACACAATGCATTTGTATCTGGTAGTTTTAAGCATGCACTTGGTAAGTGTCCTGGACATGACTTTGTCAGGTGTGGATGGAGTGGTGGTTAACAGCTAGGCCTCTGGAGCGGAACTACCTGTGTTTAAATAGCTTAAATATCCTCATGACAAGGTATTCTACCTCTCCCTGCCTCAGTTTCTTTATCTCTGAAATGGAGGTAATAATTGGACCTACCTTATAAATTATTGTGAAAATTAAACGAGTTAATATAAAGTATTTTTTAAAATGTTTGGCACATGTAATAAGTAGCTATTAGCAACAATGATAATTAATATTTTCCTTATGAAGCTTTGGTTTCAAAAGTCTGGAGTAAGTTATAATTCATTTTAAAAGTCTACAATTCTCCCTGCTGAGGCTTGATTTTTTTTTTTTTTAATTTTGAAGATTTTTATTTATTAGAGAGAGCACACAAGCGGGGAGCAGCCGGCAGAGGGAGAGGGAGAGACAGGCTCCCTGCTGAGCAGGGAACCCTATGCGGGGCTTGATCAGGGTCGAAGGCAGATGCTTAACCGACTGAGCCATGGCCCCCGACTCTCTTTGAGAGAGGGAGCATGCATGAGCCGGGGGAGGGGCAGAGAGAAAGCAAGAGAGAATCTTAAGCAGGCTCCACACCCAGCATGGAGCCCAACACAGGGCTCTATCTCACAGCCCTGAGATCATCACCTGAGCCAAAATCAAGAACCAGAAGCTTAACCAACCGAGGTGCCCAGGCGCCCTGGCTTGCTTTTAAAATAATTTTCATTAATTGTGGATGCTTTGCCGCCTGATTTTAATTTGTTGTACAAAAAAAGGATTTAAGATTTGCTGATAGTTTGTTCCTCTAGGAGACAGGTCTTTATGTCAAGATTGATTTACATGGTGCTTGCTAATTCTAATTAAACTCAGGGAAAATTAATCACTTGAAATTTTCTGTATAATGAATCAGAAGCAAACACGTAGAAAAATATCTGGCTAAATGTTTAAACTTAAAATGAGCATGCGTTTCTTGGTGCCTAAAAGCTAGTGTTGCCAGGTTCACTTCTGGATAAACTGGGATGTTGGCTATTTAAATACTTTCAGTGTTTCTTCATGTATGGCTGGTATTTTTATAATTGTTCAGCCAGTAACCTTGAACATCAGATGTTGAAACTGTCCTCCACTGTGTGTGCTTTTTGGAATTGTTTAATATTAAGAAATATAAAATAGAGATTTATATTGTCTTAAATTTAGGACCTTTTATAGAGGTAAAAATAGAAAGTCCAAATGGCAGTCTACCATCTGTGCTGCTAAAGAGATTCTGTGGTGCAGTTTCTTCTGATATAGAAGCTGGAAAGAATGGAAGCTTTTATCTATATATGATAAATTATAGATCATCCCTTTATAAGAAAAATTTACTTAAAAATTTTTTTAAATTCCCCTATCTCATATGGTTAAGCTTTTGTTTGACATGAAATAATTGCATATATAGAATACATGGAAACAAGGAACACATCTTTTTCTCAGGAAAAACAAAATAGTGCTACACTTGGGAAACAACACCCATAATCTAAAAAACAAAACTATTTTTCTTTTTCTCACCTCCATGATCCATCGTATTTGAATTTATAAGACAGATCAATTAATTTTACAAAAGAATTTGCCAAAAGACACATTCCCTTGTTTCTTTTAAAATAGATTTAAGATCATAAAATAGATTTATGATCACAATTGATAAATTGTTTTAGAAATATTATTCTACATAGAAGTGTCTAGCTGTGCCTAAAAGAAAGTTACTTTTAGTTGCTCATATTTAATCTTTGTAGTCAGGATACATTTATAGGTAAATCCTCCTAATTTTGCTATATTTTATACATTGATTTAAAATTCAAATTAATGTGTATCTGGTTGATATTTTAGAAAGCACACCTTGCATATGTTAAAAATCAGTACTGCTTAGCCATAAAATATATTTGAAGAAATAAGGAACCATGCTTATGTCACACCATCTGACATCACTGTTCTTTTTTCAGGACAATATGTGCAAGCCTTTCGCACCCATCCCCATGAACCTCTCTATAGCCTCTGTATAGGCCTAACGTTTATTCACATGGCATCTCAGAAGTATGTATTAAGGAGACATGCTCTTACTGTGCAGGTAATTCATTTGGATTTCTCATTACTTAGTTTTATGTTCTTTTAAAATGAATATACTTAATGCTTTTATTGTCCTGCTTCAAAAGTAATACCTGCTTAGTATACATGGTGAGAGTTCCCAGCACCTATGCTGTGTTCAGCACTCAGGGACTCAACATCTAGTGGTGTTCCTGGCTAAGGCTTGTGCAGCCATGTAGAAAGGGGACACAGCCAGATCATACAGAAAGAAGACACAGCAGAATCTGGAGGCATCCTTATACTCTAGAGCCCTTGAGGCCTCCAGCCTTCTAGGTCCTGAAGATTGATTTATTGTAAATCCATTAAAAATATATATATATACATACAATAATGTATGAATATGTGACTATGTGACTGTTTCCTTATATCATCACCAACAAATTGCTCTTTTAAAGAGAGCAATTTGGTTTTACTTTTTTAAAGATTTTATTTATTTGACAGAGAGAGACACAGCGAGAGAGAGAGAGCACAAGTAGGGGGAGTGGGAGAAGGAGAAGCAGGCTCCCCACTGAGCAGGGAGCCCGATGTGGGGCTTGATCCCAGGACCCTGGGACTATGACCCGAGCCAAAGGTAAGACGCTTAATGACTGAGCCACCCAGACGCCCCAAAGCTTTCTTGGTTCTTACAGCAATTTGAAATTAGCATTTTTATTTTCTTGTTTACTTTTTTATATAGCTTGTGTTCTCTAATATGAATATAAACTCCGGGGATTCCTGTGTGGCTCAGTTAGTTTAGCATCTGACTCTTGATTTCAGCTCAGGTCATGATCTTGGACAAGTGGACTAGAGCCTGCTTAGGTTTCTCTCTCTCCCTCTGCCCTTCCCGGCCCCACCCCCATGACGAAGTGCACGTTCTCTCTCTCTCTCTCAAAAAAAAAAAAGTATAAATTCCAAGAGATCAGGGAGTCTCTTTTGTTCACCGCTGTATCTTTAAAACTTTTGTGTTGTTTTTATGTTGATATGTTTGATTTGATGCATTTTAAAGACATGTTTTTTTAAGTAGTTATGGAAGGAAAGAAAATGTTGGCTTGAATGGAGTAGGAGGATTGAGTAAAAGATTTTTTGTTTTGTTTTTTAAAGTAAAATGGTTAAAAGAAAGCCTAAATTCAAATGATGATAATTGTTAAAGCTGGGTATTGGGGTTCATTATAATGTTCTCTTTACTTTTGTATATTTGAAAATTTTCATAATAAAAAGTAAAAAAAAAAACAAATTTTCCTTTTCTTGGGTATTTATTTGTGAAATTTATCTACTTCTTGCTCTGTGCTTTTTTTCCTCTCTTAATGGATACTTTTGCTATATTAAGTAATATAAGATTGCTTATTATAAATTAAACAAATACGTAATGAACACGCACTATGCTGGGAACTGGGCATATAGCACGGAGTATACAGGCAGAATTCCTTGCCTTCATGAAACTTACATTCTGGTAAATACTGACAGGAAATTTTTATGGACTGACTCATTATTAAATAGTTAAAATACGTAGTTTTTTGGCCTGGTAAGGAAAAAATTTATATACTTCAAAGTAATTTAGAAGCTAAATTTCAAATCACTTTTAGAGTAAACAGCAGATTTTAATTGGTTGAGATAGAGATCAAACAGCAGGAGATGAGTATATGGAAGTTTGTTGTCCTAATCTCTGTACTTTTGTGTGTGTGAAACATTTTCCATTAAAGTTTCTAAAAACAAGTTTTATTATAAATACCATGATTCTTAAATTGTTTTAATTTCTCATGAATCTGTTTCTTCATACTACATGACCAGTTTGTTTCCCTTTGGATTACTTAAAAGCAAACTAATTTCATATGTTTTATTGTCTTTCCTACCTTTATATTATATCATGAAAGTAAAATCCTTTATGATTTCTTCTATCTGTATTTAGTATCTTATAGGCAGTGTATACTTGGGCCCTTTAGTGAATAATGTGATAAAAATGTTTGAAATGTAACATACTTAATGTAAAAAGAACTCTTGTTTCTATTTCATTAAAAATTTTTTGTGATATTTTTGTAGTTTTTATATTTGATGATTCGTAGTACCTAAGAGATAAAGTGACTTGCAAGTTTCTTTGGATTGCAATAGTTCATCTGGGTTTACTTACTATTCTTCCTCAGATTTTTGCACTTTGTCATTTTAAAATTTGGTATTTCTCTGAGACTGATAGTTTGTCTGCTTTACTTAACAGAGAACCATAATTTTCAGTGGAATAGAGGTCATATTCCTATGTAGGTTCTTTTATTATGCAGAAAATATGATTTGTTTAGTGAACATAATTATTTTTATCCCTAAAATGCTTTAATTCTAAAGAATTCATTAATTTTTATTATTTATTTATTTATGAAGAAAAATTTGTGACCATTTATTAGAAAGCAGATCACCCAGGGAATAGTTGCATTTTATATTCTCTATTCACAGATAATATATTTATTTAATTACTTAACATAGGACACTTGCATCTCTGCAGTATGTAACTTTCTGTGGCTGGTAACTTGAAGCTGCATTAAAGGGGGAAATTGATACAGGAGGAGGTAAAGAAGCAAGTTGCTTTTGGACACCGTGACACACATGGAGCCTGCATTATTATAGCTGTGCTCTGAAATAACCAGTTTTTCCATAAAGTCTTTGAGTCAGAAGCTTTCGGGGAAAAAAAAAGTTTTTTGGGTTAAGAAGGTATTAAGGTCCTGAGAGATAACCATTTACCCAGAAAGCATCTTCTCCCTGAGAAGAAACCTTTCTAAAATTATTGTAAGGGCTCAGATTTTATATTTTGCTCAGGGTTTTAGACATCTTGAATCAAAAAGTTTATTGGCCTCTAACGTCACAAAAGCCAACTTGGAACCTTCAAAAAAAAAAATCCTGTGTTCTTACAGATTATGGATCTTTGACAGTTGTGACATTTGGCTTTGTTTTCTGTGAATATTTTTGTCCTTAGCTTAAAAAAAATCTTTTATATCTTCAGAAGAGCTCTTGACTACACTGTGATATGGCACTACACTACAGACACATGTTCTTTTAGGATGGGACTGTCTCTTTTTTAAATTGTATTCTGTACAGGATATACCTGGCACATATATTGGTTCAAATACATACTTGTCAAATGATTATAATACTGAATTGTTTATCTTTTTGGTAGGGATTTTCCTTTCTTAATCGATACCTCAGTATACGTGGACCTTGCCAGGAGTCATTCTACAATTTGGGCCGTGGCCTTCACCAACTGGGGCTGATTCATCTTGCAATCCACTATTATCAGAAGGCCCTGGAACTCCCTCCACTTGTGGTAGAGGTATTGTATGATTTACTTTTTCTTTTTTTAAAAAAAGATTTTATTTATTTATTAGAGAGAGCTCGCGAGCAGGGATAGGGACAAAGGGAGAGGGAGGGAGAGAATCTCAAGCAGACTTCATGCTGAGCACGGAGTCTGATGTGAAGCTTGATCTCATGACCCTGAGATCAATGACCTGGGCCAAAATCAAGAGTCAGTGCTTAACCAACTGAGCCACCCAGGCGTCCCTGTATGATTTACTTTAAAAACTGATGAGTCACTTCATTTCATCTATAGATAAGTGCAGTTAGCTCATGTTGTAGCCCAGACAGTGAAATAAATTATGTATTAGAATGTATTTTTTCTTTATTGAATGCATTTATGTAATTGTGTTAAGCAACAAGTAGATCTTTGTCATTCTGGCCTTGTGACCTGATCAGCAACCATGTGGACATACACAACTTATGGTTATGACCATTTCTTTCTTTTTTTTTTTTTTTAAAGATTTATTTATTTTGAGAGAGTGAGAATGAGAGAGAGAGAGTACATGAGAGGGGGGAGGGTTAGAGGGAGAAGCAGGCTCCTTGCTGAGCAGAGAGCCTGATGCGGGACTTGATCCCGGGACTCCAGGATCATGGCCTGAGCCGAAGGCAGTCGCTTAACCGACTGAGCCACCCAGGCGCCCGGTTATGAACATTTCAGTTACCTTAAGGTAGCCCCCCTGGTTTACAGGGATGAGCTGGTAGACACAAAGCCTGAGTATTGAGTAATATAGCCATTGTTCATTTTCAAGTTCAAGTGTAATGAACGTATTTCTTTAAAAAGATGAAAGACCAGTATAAATGTAGTTTTGTTTAAGATAATGTAATACAGGGTAAAGTGTTGCTAGTACTATGATAATCTATGTTTAAAGTCTCATTCTTGGCTAACAGACACATGAAAAAATGTTCAACATCATTAGCCATCAGGGAAATTCAAATCAAAACCACATTGAGATACCACCTTACACCAGTTAGAATGGCAAAAATTAACAAGGTAGGAAACAACAAATGTTGGAGACAATGTGGAGAAAGGGGAACCCTCTTACACTGTTGGTGGGAATGTAAGTTGGTGCAGCCACTTTGGAAAATAGTATGGAGATTCCTCAAAAAGTTAAAAATAGAGCTACCCTATGACCCAGCAATTGCACTCCTGGGTATTTACCCCAAAGACACAGATGTAGTGAAAAGAAGGTCCATATGCACCCCAATGTTCATAGCAGTAATGTCCACAATAGCCAAACTGGAAGGAGCCGAGATGCCCTTCAACAGATGAATGGATAAAGCAGATATGATCCATATATACAATGGAATATTACTCAGCCATCAGAAAGGATGGATACCCACCATTTACATCAACATGGATGGAACTGGAGGGGATTATGCTAAGTGAAATAAGTCCAGCAGAGAAAGTCAATTATCATATGGTTTCACTTATCTGTGGAACATAAGGAAGAGCATGGAGGACATTAGGTGTTGGGGTTAATGTAAAGCATGAAATCAGCCATAATACCTGGCTTGCTAAAATGTAACAGAGCCTGCTGGAGGCGAGGGAAGGTTTTGGAGAAGGGTGTAGGCCTTTGGAATGCTGAGGCCTGCGTGACCACTCTGCCGCTGGAATGCCGTGGGGATGCTGGCCATTCCCGGCAATTAGGAGAAGAAAGGGAAAAATGAAAGGGAAATCAGAGGGGGAGATGAACCATGAGAGACTATGGACTCCAGGAAACAAACTGAGTGTTTCAGAGGGGAGGGGGGTGGGGGGATGGGCTAGCCCGGTGATGGGTATTAAGGAGGGCATGTATTGCAAGGAGCACTGTATGGTGACTAACATAATATAATAAAAAATTAAAAAATAAAGTCTCATTCTTATTTTAAATTTCTGGAGAAAAATATTGTTTTCATTGTTAATTTTTTTAAGTTGCACTCATAATTCTTATATGCCCTCACAACTGTTTTGTATTACTCTTGTTCAATGTTAGTCATTAAACAAATGAATACGTACTTTTACAGTTAGGCTGATGAAATATATACACTTTTGCATTCTTTATTTCATAAATACCTTTAGGTATTGGGGTGCCTGGGTGGCTCAGTCGTTAAGCGTCTGCCTTCGGCTTGGGTCATGGTCCGAGGGTCCTGGGATCAAGCCCCACAGGGGGCTCCCTGCTTGGCGGGAAGCCTGCTTCTCCCTCTCCCACTCCCCTGCTTGTGTTCCCTCTCTCGCTGTGTCTCTCTCTGGCAAATAAATAAAAATCTTTAAAAAAAAAAAATACCTGTAGGTATTGCTCCTTAAGCTTTATAGGTATCATTTTTCATTGTTGCAGATATTTTTATAGTTGACTCCAAAATTTTTAACTGGGGAAGATTTAGAAACATAGATCTAACCTACTCTATTGAGTTCATTACTTTGCTGTTTAAGTAGGAAAAGGGTGTAATAACACCCCTGGGGTAATATTATTATTAAATTGGTGTATGTCTTTTTACACCTTTCTGCTATATAGTATAGGTATTTTTTTCCCATCTGGTCATTTGTGGTATAATTTTTCTTTTTTAGATGCATAAGTTTTACGTTTTTCTAATGAAATCGTATCTATTGACCTTTTCCTTTATAGTTTCTACTTTTGCTATTATACTTGGAAGGGCCTTTCCTACCCAAGATTATATTATTCAACTATGATTTTTTTCTTTTATGGTTTCATTTTCTTAATCTTAAATTCTTCATCTGGATTTTATTCTGCTATTGCTTCTGGGTGAGACTTTTTTCTTTAACTTATTGGTTAGACATTTTAAATTATTTAATGATATAGTTATTACAGTGATTAACTGAATCAGCATTACCTAATAAAATTTAGATCCAAGGTATATGCCTAGTTTTATACTTTTTTTAGTATCATGAATTTTAATATTTGAATACTTATACTTATGAAACTATTATTTGCCATAAGATTGTCCTGGTTGTCAGTTTGAAATATAAAACTCATTCATGTATTTTTCCTCCTAGGGTATAGAAGTTGACCAGTTAGACTTGCGAAGAGATATTGCCTACAACTTGTCTCTCATTTATCAGAGCAGTGGGAATATTGGAATGGCTCAAAAGCTTTTGTATACCTATTGCTGTATATAAAGTACCTCAACTGAGAAAGAAGCATTGGTGCTGTGTGTGTGGACCAGTATTTTCTGTCTAAGGGCTTACTTAGTATTAACCCCAAACCGGAAATGACAATTTCAGAATTATCTGTGTATTTAATTTTTAATATGTGATAATCTTTTGATATGCAAAATTATCATTCCTATAAGAATTTGTATATTCTTCTGTCATTTTCTTTTAGTATTTTTTAGTAAAATTGTCCCCAAAGGTGAAATGGAGAATGTTAGCCTTTAAGCCAGCTTGGGGTTAAATATGCTAATTTTTTACTCATACCATTTATTCATCTGTGCATTCAGTACTAAACACCTGTGTACCAGGCCCTGTGATGGGTGCTTGAAATACAGTAGTAGGGCAGAAGTGACCTCTCAATACAGTTCTTTTTTTTTTTTTTCAATATGGTTCTTTAAATACACAACTTGAGTATATATTAATTTGAAAGAGATGTTTCTGCATTTTCTACCTACATTATCATGTTGAGTCATCCACTTATTTGTGCTTTGTTGTTATTGCACAGGCAGTTTCACAACTATATAGAAAGGAAAGACCAAACCAATTGGGACGCTTTCTCATAGCAACACAATTATGTAATTCGCTTGGCTCCTAAGAAAATTATTTGAAATGGTTATGTGGCAGGAAGACACCTAATTGAGTTAATCTTTTACTTTTCACCTGCATGTATCTTCGTTGTACAGATTGAGACCTGGGAGGCTGGCATAATTCAAAACATCCTGTTCTGAGGCAGATAAAAAAAATGCATTACCAATGTTGGTGGCTTTCTGACAAAAAAAATAGAAAAGAGAGGACCACATTCAATAATGTGACCTAGTTTGCATTTCAAGATCAATAGGAATGTAGGAAGACTAGGGAATTATATGTATGGAATAAAGTATTGCTGTAATAAACTACAAAAAGTAGATTAAAATTTTTTTATTAAATATGGTATGTTCTTGAATCTAAGATAATACTTGTAAGATATACTATTGGTTTACTAACAGCTTTCGAGAGTTTCTTTTTAGGGGAAAAATGGTGTAATAAGTGTGCGTGTGGATTATAAGACCCAGTCTAATTGTGGGAGGGAAACAAGTAAGAGACTTAGGATCAAAGAAATACAATGAGGGCTTTTTAGGAATTCTTAACTGCTCTTTATCCTGCATACATAACTTTGTAGTTGAAAAGCAAAATTCATATGTAATAAGTAAATGTATCATGCAGTCTGCATGTGTGTATTTAAATGTGTATATAATTTAAATTCTATTTTTATAATTAAAGTTAATTGTTTCACATGCTTATATATTTTATTTCATGCCATTTGCAGGTAATGATAAAGCTAACTGATAGTGTTTAAGTTAGATTTATATCTTTGAATCCTATGGAATTGAGTATTTTATGTTCTGAGTTTTTCTTTTGAGTTAAACTCACTGGGCTATTGGGGCGCCTGGGTGGCTCAGTCGGTTGGGCGTCTGCCTTCGGCTCAGGTCATGATCCCAGGGTCCTGGGATTGAGCCCCACATCAGGCTCCCTGTTGAGCGGGGAGCCTGCTTCTCCCCTCTTCCTCCTGCTAGTGCTCTCTCTCTCTTGCTATCTCATATAAATAAAACCTTTAAAAAAAAAAAAACTCACTGGACTATGACTCCAGTTGAAGTGCTGAACAGCTTTATAGGAAACAATAAATCTCTCCAGCAGTATTTTAAGAAAAAATGTTGACATTGCATGAATTTGTTTAGCATTTAAAATCATAGCTACCATTTGCTGAGTGTTTACTATGCTACTGTATGCCAAGTACAGTGCTGGATACTCTAGATACATTATCTCTGCTCCTCTCAGAGAATCACCTGCAAGGTAGGTCTTATATACAGGAATATACTTATTCCAATTCAGAGTAACAGCAACATAGCAATTGAGCATAAGTTTATTTTAGAAAGAAAAATGAGAATGGCTGTTATTTTTTCTGTCCTCTAGGTGTTCAGCCTATTAAAAACCTGTAGTAAAACATCTTTGGAGGTGTCTTTTAAAAGCTGATGCTCACTTTCTTACCTACCATCCTCCCTGCAGCCATGGGATCCTGATAGCCACTTTATACAGTAAGATTTTTTTCTACTGGTTCCTGTTGATTCAGCTGAGAGTCTCCTAAGCCAAGCTGGGCCAATCAGGAGTTTCCTCGCTCCTTCCCTGGGAATTTTAGAATTGAGATGGAGTTTTTCTGTAGGGTTGGAACATGAGGACAATTTCTGCTTTCCCTGTGGGCCAACTAGCAGTTAACCCTTCTGTTGAGCAAGAAAAGTAGAACGTATGCGTTAAGCAGAACTGAGATGGAGAGGAAACCCCGTGGGTTCCTAGAGATTTTCTAGTTTCCATTCCCGTCCTTTCTAAAGCTGTGTTTTTAACCCCTGGGTTCTTTGTATAAGATATATCCAATTCTATAATTCCACTGTAAAATTTATACTAGCTGTAGTTTTTCTGTTATTTGCACCAAAAATAGTCCTGATACACTGTCCTTCCATTTTTGTTTTCATTTAGCTTTCATGCTTTCTAGCTATTTTCACAAGAAGGAAGGGCAGAGAGCAAACAAGGACAATGTCCTGGAGTTTTAAGTATTGTCAAGTCTAATCCACAATAAAGAGGCTTTTAAAAACTTCAGAGCAAGAACAGTAGGAATGTGCCTACTGTCTGTTGGTGTAAAGTTGACAGTAAGACCATAGAGTTGTCCAATTTCATGCACAATGGTAGTTAACACTATTAAGAAGCAGAATACTTAAACGGAACAAGGTAGAAAAGCCTGGAAAAGAAGGAGTTAAATCCTGAGGCTGTGGTAAGGGAGAACTATAAATGTTTGATCTCCGGGTCCAAAGTCCCAAATCCAATTGCTGTTATGAAACTGCAAATTACAATTTTTGAGGCATTCTAAAGAAGAAAATGATCAAATGAACTGAGTATTTGAAGTGGGAAAAAGGTGGATTCTGGAAAACCACTTGAGTATGATGTTCCTGACATGATTCTAGTTGTGTGCACGTAGAAGTGATATTCCTTAGACCTACTCCTTTCCTTGGAAGGGGACTTGATAGCCCAGAGGACTACTACAATTCTGGTGTATCTGGATTTCAGAGTACTTGCGGAAGCCTACATGGTATGCCTGTGGATTAAATGGAGAAATGTGGCTGGTTGATCTGCCGTGGAGCAGTGGAGCGAAGACTGCCTGGCAGGAGTTCCCATGATGGCGCGGACATAGCTCAGTCCTTAGTTTCCAGACTTGCTCAGGAGCTGAGGGCACAGCTTAAGGCTGCTAACAGCTGAAGGCAGTCAACTAACCACATCCCTGTTTACAGAGACACCACAGAGGTTTCAAGACCAAAAAACTGCCAAAAACCCAAAACAAAGCAGAGATGACAGGCAGATGACAAAATAATTTTAGAAGCTAAAAAGCAAATGGGCAATTAGCAAGTAACTTAATAAACCAGAGAAGAATGAAAGCTAAGTGCAACACAGGTGGTATGGGAGCAAGCCAGAAGCAAGCTGATGCGAGCCTGAGAGGCTCCTGCATGAGAGACAATGGGTATCTACGGGCAGGGTCAGGTGGAGCCGATGAAAGTCGGCTAAGAAGCAGCGAGACCCTCCTAGTTACCCTCTTCATCTAGAGCGCGTTACCACTTCACCCCCTCCCCTCCAGAACAACCGGTGGGTCATCGAGCGCCTTACCAGTGATCTCTGGATTCAGGAAGTACCAGGCGGAGCTGAAGGGTGGAGTGTTGAAAGCAAGGATTAGAGTGAAAGTCTGCGCACCGAACAGTGATCTTGGCCTCCTATTTAACTCCCAGAACACGAGCAGCCAAGTTATATCCTCCAAGCAGGGGATTAGAGGGTTCCTTTCTGAGAAAACCCGGCCCAAGAGAAGAGACCTATAGAGACTGATAGGCTGGAGGTCTCCAGGGGAACAACTTGGTCCTGGCCCAGGGGAGCCTGCCAATGGGCAAACCCGTCCCACCCCACCGAGCCCCAGTCAGCCTGTGGCACCTTGCCATTCAAGGGGGCGAACAGCTCGGGAGCAGTAAGCATTTGAGGAAAGCCTCATTAGTGACAGAGATTCTGATGAGCAAACAGGTTGGGGAGAGGGGGAACTCAAAGAAAACAGAAATAATGCAGGAAATAGAGAAATAAAGAAAATGTAATTGATATCCCCAGATGAGAAAATATTGTCTACATGGAAAGAGGCATATATAAAAAGAAATATTCAAAAATTAAGAGCTTTATGACATCAAAAGTGTAACTGCTGAAATTAATCCAATGGAAAGGTTGGGAAAATTGAAGTTTAGAAAAAAAAAATGGAAAATTTAAGACATGAAGAAATTTCAGATGAGGAAATCAAAGGCTACAAAACAGCCTAAATGAGAAGTTCTTTGTGGCAGTTACCAGAGCTTATAAATTTCAAGGTGCTTGATTGCTTGGTTATAATTCCAGTAGGAGGAACAAAACGTTTGCAATGATTTTTACAGTTTTTATTTTTTTTAAGTAGGCTCTATGCCCAATGTGGGGCTCCAACACAACCCCAAGATCAAGAGTTGCATGCTCTATCAACTAAGCCAGCCAGCGCCCCCTGCAATGATTTTTTTTTAATATGCTGTAGATGGCAGTATATTTCTATAAACTCGGAAGTACACTTCATCATTTCATTGTCTTAATACAGTTATGCCAGCTTTTAACATTTTCCTCCAAAAAGCTTAAATTTTTTATTTGGATAGAAAAACATCAGTATCCTCTATGTTTTGGCAATCACATCCAAAACTCTGTCCCTTTGCATGCTGTCAGCATGGAAAGGACAGCTGGAGCCCCAACGTGTGTTTCTCGTTGCCCATTTTTCTCCCTTGACCAAAAAAAGTGTCTGGCAGATATCAGGGTAACCTCTTCATGCTAAAAGTTTCTAACGATACCTGAAGATCGTACCCGACATTTACCCTGTTGCAGGCTCAAAGTAAGCAAGCTTAGAATTAGAATTAGCAGGACCGCTTGACATTTTAGGAAAGAAAGTCAGGTGTTTATGTTCAGCAAAAGGAGTTCAAACATGAAGGGAGGAAAGTCAAGAAACAGGTTCCTCTTGCTTAGTGACCCACAGCTGCCTACAACAGGACAGGTGGAAGTCAGTTCTGATGCCGCAGGTTCTAGGATGTCAGATCCCTCCTTCTCAAGCTCGTGTTGTAACAAAAGAAGTAGTGTTTCTCATCGAAGCTTACCTACATACCTATAGACTGATGAAAGAAGTATTGTAATAACTTGCTTTACAGAATTAGGTCTATCTTGTTTGGACAGAGACGCGGGGTAAGTTTATGGTGTGAGTGAGGCTGATATGCCTCTTCTCCATCTCAGGTGCTTCTGTTCGCTGACCAAAGGCGGAGAAAGGTAGCCGCTCTGACCACAAGAGGGAGGATGCTATTCACAGAACCCTCCAGCCGCACGAAAGCTTGCAGTTGGGAGCATCGAGATCACCTCCTCATCAGGCCGGGGGAGGCTGCAAAGCCGAGAGAGAGCCGCAGTGAGCCCTACAAAGAGGGCCCTTTGATCTGAGGGCCACAGCATAGAAGAGGCTGGAAAGCACTACCTCTGAGTCACTCTCCAGGCGTAGATTAAAGCCAGCTTTGGGGTGAGTCAAGAACAGTTCACATTGACTCTATTTCCAGGAGATGACCAAAACCTAAAAGTATCCTGATCACTTCAGCGGTGTTAAATAACAGGATGGGTTTTTGTCTCTTCTTTTCCCTTCCTCTCCCCGCTGTTTTTCTAGAGGGTCTCTAGTAAGCCTAAGAGACCAGGATAGCTTGTAACCGAGTTGAAGTTTTGCTGGGTCAGTCACTATTGACAACGTATAGGTCTGTTTGTCTTGTAGGTGATTCATGTGAAAAGACCTCAAGTTTGCCTCCTAGCATGCATAAGACTTGTAGGATCTGATTTAACCCTCTCAGGTGAAAAGAGGTTCTGTGCGTGCCTCTCTGCATGGAGTCAGAATCACTGGATTGTAGGGCACCAGCACCTTAACAGGTGAACCAAGCTGCTCTCCCAGATGGTTTTACCAATTACGCGAGGATACCTGTTTCCCTGTGCCCCATTCAAACGTTTTTCCCCAGTTGGGAGGTGGAGAATGGTTGGTGCATTTGTATACTGGTAACGTTGAAACCTATTTTCTCACATGCTTATAGATCTTTTGGAGTTTTGCCTTCTTTGAATTGCTTTTGTTATATCCTTTGCCCATATTAAAAGATACTGGGTCCTATTATTGAATTGTAGACACTCTATTTAATCTGGAATTAAGTCTTTGTCGCTTTTTTCACTTTATTTTATGGTGTCTTTTTGTAAAACTCAATTTTCTTTTCTTTCTTGGCCAATATGAAACTTCAACAAAGTTTAGGAAAGTAAGGAGGATCCTGAAAAAGCCAGCGGAGTTCTTAGGAAGATCCCAGGAGAAGGCAGACTGTCTGCATCCCCATTGGGGACAAAGAGTAGGACCTTTGAGACAGTCTGGGTGGGAAAGCTAACAAGTCCTGGGAGCAGAGAAGCAGCTGCAGAAGTATGGCTGTACTTCCCATACACTCAGAGGCAGAGGTGGATTTTGAAGGGTTTACAAGTCTCTCCTTTGAGACGCTGTAAGAACTGAAAATACAGAGAGGCTACCTGGGCCGTGTGCTTGACTGCCTAAGGGCTTCATAGCAAATTTTTGACTTTGCCGCACAACGCAAGCGATTCTAGTTTCATCACAAAGCCAGAAGTCTTCTGCAGGAGAGTCAAGGAGTTACGTGTTGTTCAAGGCAGTGGAGGTTGGCAGGGGTCAAGTTAGTACTGGCAGCTGTGGGTCAACTTGAGGTCTCTCGAGAGGCAAAAGAAACTCCTGAGATTTTTCATTTAAAAAAAAATGTATTATTTCAGGGGTGCCTGGCTGGCTCAATTGGTAGAGCATGCAGCTCAGTCTCGGGGTTGTGAGTTCGAGCCCCACACTGGGTGTAGAGATTGCTTAAAAGTAAAATCTTTAAAAATTACATGTATATTATTTCAGATACGGAGCTTCGATCGTTAGTGCTTCTTGTGTCCTGTTTATGTAATCTTTGCTTACCTCCAAATCGTATTGGTGTTCTCCTATGTGTTTTGGTTTTTAATTCAATTCATTAGAACCAAAAAAAAACCCAAAACAGTTTTATTAATTTTGCCCGCTGTCCACCTACTGCCTCTGGCAACCACAAATCTGTTCTCTAGGAGTCTGTTTCTTTGTTCTGTTTTTTAGATTCCATGTGTAAGAGAAATCATATAGTGCTTATCTTTTTCTGACTTATTTCACTTAGCATAATGCCATCAAGGTCTTGTTCTTTTTGATGGCTGAATGTTATTCCTGTGTGTGTATATGTGTGTGCGTACACACACACATACACATATCGTATATCACATTGTCTTTATCCATGTATTGATGGACACTTAGGTTGTTTCCATATCTTGGCTAGTGTAAATAATGCCTCAATAAATATAGGGGTGTATATGTTTTCAAATTAGTGTTTTTGTTTTCTTTAGGTAAATATGCAGAAGTGGAATTGCTGGATCATATGGTAGGTCTATTTTTAATTTTTTTGAGAAACCTCCATACTATTTTCCATAGTGGCTGCACCAGTTTGCATTCCCACCAACAGTGCATAAGGGTTCCCCTTTCTCCACATCCTTGCCAACACTCATTTCTTTTTATTCCAGTCATCTGACAGGTGTGATAGCCCATGGCGGTTTTGATTTGCATTTCCCTGATGATTAGTGGGATGTTGAGCATTTTTTCATTTACCTGTTGGCAACCTATCTGTCTGTCTTCTTTGGAAAAATGTCTATGAAGAGCTTCTGCCCATTTTTAATGGAATTTTTTTTGCTTTTATTTTTTACTATTGAGTTCTCAGTTCTTTTTATATTTTGGATATCAACCCCTTCTCAGATATATGATTTGCAAACATTCTGTAGGTCACCTTTTCATTCTGTTGGTTTCTTTTGCTGTACAGAAGCTTTTTTTGTTTTTTCTTCTTTTTGAGAGAGTGTGCAAGCAGGGGGGAGGGGAGGGGCAGAGGGAGAGGAGAGAGAGAATCTTAAGCAGACTCCCTGATGAGCACGGAGCCTGACACAGGGCTCAATCCCCAGAACCTGAGATCATGACCAGAGCTGAAATCAAGAGTCTGACGCTTAACCGACTGAGCCACCCAGGCGCCCCTGTACAGAAGATTTTTAGTTTGATGTAGTCCCACTTGTTTACTTGTGCTTTCGTTGCCTTTGCTTTTTTTCAAATTTTTTTTTTAAAGATTTTATTTATTTATTTGAGATAGGAGAGAATGAGAGATAGAGAGCACGAGAGGGAAGAGAGTCAGAGGGAGAAGCAGACTCCCTGCTGAGCAGGGAGCCCAATGCGGGACTCGATCCTGGGACTCCAGGATCATGACCTGAGCCAAAAGCAGTCGCTTAACCAACTGAGCCACCCAGGCGCCCTTTTTAAAATTTTTTTATTGTTATGTTAATCACCATACATTACATCATTAGTTTTTGATGTAGTGTTCCATGATTCATTGTTTGTGCATAACACCCAGTGCTCCACGCAGAACGTGCCCTCTTTAATACCCATCACCAGGCTAACCCATCCCCCCACCCCCCTCCCCTCTAGAACCCTCAGTTTGTTTTTCAGAGTCCATTGTCTCTCATGGTTTGTCTCCCCCTCCGATTTACTCCCCTTCATTCTTACCCTCCTGCTATCTTCTTCTTTTTCTTTTTTCTTAACATATATTGCATTATTTGTTTCAGAGGTACAGATCTGTGATTCAACAGTCTTGCACAATTCACAGTGCTCACCATAGCACATACCCTCCCCAATGTCTATCACCCAGCCACCCAGTCCCTCCCACCCCCCACCACTCCAGCTACCCTCAGTTTGTTTCCTGAGATTAAGAATTCCTCATATCAGTGAGGTCATATGATACATGTCTTTCTCTGATTGACTTATTTCACTCAGCATAACACCCTCCAGTTCCATCCATGTCGTTGCAAATGGCAAGATCTCCTTCCTTTTGATGGCTGCATAATATTCCATTGTGTATATATACCACATCTTCTTTACCCATTCATCTGTTGTTGCCTTTGCTTTTAGTGTCAGATTAAAAAAAAATCATCACCAGAGACTGATGTCAAGGAACTTACCCCCCATGTTTTCTTCTAGAAGTTTTATGGTTTCAGGTCTTACATTCCCGTCTTTAAATCCTATTAAGTCAATTTTTGTGTGTGGTGTAAAGTCCAGTTTCATTCTTTTGCATGTGGCAGTTTAATTTTCCCCGCACTGGTTATTGAAGAGACTGTGTTTTCCCCATTGTACATTCTTGTCACTTCTCTTGTAAAATAATTAACCATATAGGTGCATGGATTTATTTCTGGACTCTGTATTCTGTTCCATTGATCTATATGTCTGTTTTTATGGCAACACCATACTGTTTTAATTACTCTAGCTTTGTAATCTAGTTTGAAATCAGGGAGCATGATGCCTGTTTGTCGCTTCTTTTTCACTTTATTTTATGGTGTCTTTGTTCTTCTTTCTCAAGATTGTTTTGGCTATTTGAGGTCTTTTGTGGTTCCATGCAAATTTTAGGATTGTATGTCTATTTCTGTGAAAAATGACATTGGAATATTTTGAGAGGGATTGCACTGGGTCCATAGATTGCTTTGTGTACTATACACTTTAACAGTATTAATTCTTCTAATCTGTGGACATGGAATATCTTTCTATTTATTTGTGCCCTCTTCAATTTCTTTCATCAGCATCTTATGGTTTTTAGTATACAGGTCTTTCACCTCCTTGGTTAAGTTTATTCCTAAGTATTTTATTCTTTTTAATGCACTTGTAAATGGGATCATTTTCTTTTTTTTAATTTTTTTTAAGATTTTATTTATTTTAGCACAAGTAGGCAGAGTGGCAGGCAGAGGGTGAGGGAGAAACACAAGTAGGCAGAGTGGCAGGCAGAGGGTGAGGGAGAAGCAGGCTCCCCGCTGAGCAGGGAGCTGGACGTGGGGCTTGATCCCAGGACCCCAGGATCATGACCTGAGCCGAAGGCAGCTGCCCAACCGACTGAGCCCCCCAGGCACACCATGGGATCATTGTCTTAATTTCTCTTCTTGATATTTATAGATTAATTTTTTTATCCAACTTTACTGAATTTGTTCATTAGTTCTACCAGATTTCTAGTGGAATCTTTAGAGTTTCTACATATAATAACGTGTCATCTGCAAATAGTGAGTTTTACCCCTTCCTTTTCAATTTGGATGCCTTTTATTCCTTGCCTAATTGCTCTGGCTAGAACTTCTAATAATATGTTGATTAAAAGTGGCAAGAATAGATATTTAAGATATCTTAAATTAAGGAAAAGCTTTCAGCTTTTCACTGTTCAGTATGTTAGTTGTGGACTTGTCACATGTGGCCTTTATTATGTTGAGATGCATTCCTTCTATACCGTCTTTTTTGAGAGTTTTTAAAATCATAATTGAAAGTTGAATTTTCTCAAAAAATTTTTCTGCACGTATTGAGATGATCATAAGATTTTTATCCTTAATTTCTTAATGTGGTGTATCACACTGACTTATTTGCCGATATTGAACCATCCTTGCATCCCTGGAATGAATCCCACTTAATCATGGGTGTGATCTTTTTAATGTATTGTTGAATTCAGTTTGCTAATATTTTGTTGAGGATTTTTGCATCTTTGTTCAGCAGGGATACTGGCTTGTAATTTTCTGGTGGCATCCTTGTCTGGGTTTGGTATCAGAGTAATGCTGGCGCTACAAAATGAGTTTGGAAGAGTTCCTTCCTCTTCTGTTTTTTTGGAAGAGTTTAAGAAGGATTAGTATTAATTTCTTGAATGTTTGGTAGAATTCACCAGTGATACCATCTGATCCTGGACTTGTTTGTTGAAAGGTATTCAATTGCTGATTCAATCTCCTTACTAGTATTGGTCTACTCAGATTTTTGTTTCTTTATGATTTAGGCTTGGTAGGTTATATGTTGGAATTTATTCATTTCTTCTAGTTTGTCTAATTTGTTGGCATATAATTGTTCATAGTAGCTTCCTAGGATCCTGTGTATTTGTGGTATCAGCTCCTCTTTCATTTCTGAAATTATTTTTTTAAGTCTTTATCTTTTCAAAGAACCAGCTCTTTCATTGATCTTTTACATTGGTCCTTTTTAAAATCTGTTTCATTTATTTTTGCTCTGATCTTTGTTATATTTTCTTCCTTCTATGAACTTTGGGTTTGTTTGTTCTCCTTTTTCTAGCTTTTTAAAAATTAATTAAAATATTTTTTATTATGTTCAATTAGCCAACATATAGTACATCATTAGTTTCTGATGTAGTGTTCAACAGTTCATTAGTTGTGTATAACACCCAGGGCTCATCACCACACGTGCCCTCCTTAATACCCATCACCTGGTTATCCCATCCCCCCAACCCCCTCCCTTTTGTAATCCTCAGTTTGGTTCCCAGAATCCAGAGTCTCTCATGGTTTGTCTCCCTCTCTGATTTCTTCCCATTCAGTTTTCCCTCCCTTCCCCTGTGGTCCTCCACTCTATTCCTTATGTTCCACATATGAGTGAAACCATATGATAATTGTCTTTCTCTGCTTGACTTATTTCACTTAGCATAATCCCCTCCAGTTCTGTCCATGTCAATGCAAATGAGCTAGAAAAAGCTCTTTGAGTTATAATGTTCTTTTGAGATTTTGTTTCATGAGGTAAGCATTTGTTGTGAACTTCCTTTTTAGAACTGCTTTCGCTGCATCCCATAAATTTTGGTGTGTTATATTCATTTTTCTCAAGGTATTTTATTTCTATTGATTTCTATGTTGACTCATTGGTTATTCTATAACATGTTGACTAACCTCCACATATTTGTGAATTTTCCAGTTTCCTTCTTGTAATGACTTCTAGTGTCATACTATTTGGTGGAAAAGCTGCTTGATATGGTATTAATCCTCTTAAGTAAATTAAGACCTGTTTTGTGGTCTATTCTGGAGAATGTTCCATGTGCACTTTAGAAAAATGTGTATTCTGTTGTTTTTGGATGGAATGTTCTGTAAATATCAAGTTCATTTCATCTAATGTGTCATTTGAGGCCAATATTTACTGACTGATTTTCTGATATCCATTGATGTAAGTGGGATATTAAAATCCCCTACTATTATTGTACTGTTGTCCATTCCTTTTGGTCTCAATATTTTTTTTAAAGATTTTATTTATTTGACAGAGAGCACAAGCAGGGGAAGCAGCAGCAGGAGCGGAAGAAGCAGGCTCCCATGCTGAGCACAAGCCTGACACTGGGCTCAATCCCAGGACCCTGGATTATGACCTGAGCCGAAGGCAGATGCTTAACCAGCGGAGCCACCCAGATGCCCCTGGCTCTTAATATTTGCTTTATATATTTAGTGCTCCTATATGAGGTACATATATATTTCCACATTATATCTTTTTTGTGGGGGGAGCTTGACCCCTTATTTTATAATGCTTTTGTCTATTACAGTCTTTGTTTTAAAGTCTCTTTTGTCCAATACAAGTATAGCTACCACAACCTTCTTTTCACTTCCATTTACATGGACTTTTCCCATCCCCTCACTTTGTGTGTTCTTATAGCTGAAGTATCTTGTAGGCAGCATGTAGATGGGTCTTGTTTGTTTGTTTAATTCAGCTGCTCTTTTTTTTACTGGAGAATTTAGTCCATTTACATTTAAAGTAATTATTGATAGGTACGTTTTTATTTCCATTTTTGTTTTCTGGCTGTTGTGTAGTTCCTCCCTGTTCCTTTTTCTTCTCTTGCTTTCTTCCTTTGTGGTTTGATGACTTTCTTTAGTGGTATACTTAGATTCCTTTTTCTCATTATCTACCTGATGTTTTTGTTTTGTGGTTACTATGAGGCTTACATATATATTTATGACAGCCTATTTTAAGTTGATAAGTTTGAACTCATTCTAAAGCTCTACATTTTTATCCACCCCCCACTGCATTTTATGGTTTTGATATCATATTTTATGTTTTTATCCTTTACATCACTCAACTAATTATTGTAAGTTTAGTTTATTTTTACTACTTTTTTTTAATTTTCATATTAGCTTTATAAGTGATTACTACCTTTACTGTGTGTGTGTGTGTATGTAGACAGACAGATATAGTAACTTTTTTTAAGTAGGCTCCATGACCAGTGTGGAGCCCAATGTGTGGCTTGAATTCATGACCCTGAGACCTGAGCTGAGATCAAGAGGTGGAGCTTAACCGACTGAGCCACCCAAGCACACCCACCTTTAACTTTACCAGTGTGAATTACACTTTCATATGTTTTCTTGTTACTAATTAGCACCTTTTTTTCAACTTAAAGTGGTGTGACATATCTTATAAGGCTAATTTAGTGGTGAATTCTTTTAGTTTTGCTTGTCTGTGGAAGTTTATCTTTCCTTCAATTCTGATTAACTTTGCCAGGTAGAGTATTCTTGTTTAGAAATTTTATTTCTTTGAATATATTGTGGCACTCCCTTCTGGCCTGCAAAATTTCTTCTAAAAACTCCGATAGTTTTATGGGGATTCCCTTGTATGTAACAACTTGTTTTTCTCTTGCTTTTAAGATTCTCTCCTTTAACTTTTGACATTTTAATTGTAATGTGTCTCAGGGTGGGTCTCTTTGGGTTCATCTTATTTGGAACTCTCTGGTCTTCTGGATCTTAATGTCTATTTTCTTCCTCAGGTTAGGAAGTTTTCAGCCATTATTTCTCCAAATAAGTTTCCTGCCATTTTCTCTTTCTCTCTTCTCCTTCTGGAACGTCTATAATGTGAGTGTTAGTATGTTTGATGTTGCCCCTAAGTCCCTTAAAACTATCTTTACTTTTTTTCTTTTTTTTTTTCTTTTTGTTGCTCTGATGGGGTGAGTTGTACTGCCCTGTCTTAGAGTTCACTAATCCTTTTTTTTTTTCTGCCCATGTAGTCTGCTATTGAACACTTTTACTGTATATGTCAGTACAGTTATTGTATTCTTTTGCCCTGTGACTTCTCTTTGGTATTTTCTTACATTTTCTCTTTTTTAAGTTTTCACTGTTCATTCTTTTCCCAGTTTTGGTGAGCATCTTTATGATCACTCCTTTGAACTCTTAATAAGGTTACTTATCACTGTATTAACTTTTTATTGCTTCTACCACACACTTGAGGGTTTAAAATAATACAAATTTCAATGCAAACCTGGGCTTCCTGGCTGGCTCAGTTGGTGGAGCGTGCAACTCTTCATCTTGGGGTTGTGAGTTAAAGCCCTATGTTGGGTATAGAGCTTACTTTAAAAAATGAAAAATAAGAAAATTAAAAAAATACAAACTTACTATCTCACAGTTTCTGTGGGTCAGGAATCCAGAGTGGGGCTAAAATCTCAGGGTTTCCCAGGCTGAAATCATGGGGTTGGCAGAACTGGGCTCCTTTCTGAAGGACTGGGGTAAGAATCTACTTTAAAGCTTATTCTGGTTGTTAGCAGAACTCAGTTGCTGGCAGTTTTAGGACTGAGGTCTCCATTTCCTTGCTGGCTTTTAGACAGGGGTTGCTCTCAGCTTCTAGGTGCACCTGCATTCCTTGCTTTGCAGCCTTCTCCATCTTCAACCCAACAGGAGAACACAAAATCTTCTTGTGCTTCAAATCTCGGACTTACCCTTCTGCAACCAGTTGGAGAAAATGTCTTTTAAAGGATTTCTGCGATTAGGTCCATCTATGGGATACTCTGTCCTTCAAGTCAACTGTGACATGTAATCTAATCATGAGCATGAAATTCATCATTTTCACCATCTAAGAGATGATGTAGGCATGTCTTCTAGAAGGTGGGAAATCTTAGGCCCTATTGTAGAATTCAGCTGACCCCATTGCTCCACTGTCACCTTGCTTAGTGCATTGGTTTATAAACGTGATGCCAGTTTCTTTTGCCTTTGTAAATTATTTGATCTTTTTACCTGTAGACTTTGACAATATTTTATCTTTGAAATCTAGTAGTTTTATTAGAGTATGTCATGAAGTTGATTTTTTTTTCAGTTTCCTGGTGAGTTCTTTCAATATGTAGATTCAGATATATTTTTTTCTATTTTCTATGTTCTTGGGCCATAATTTTATTTTTATTTTTATTTTTATTTTAGAGGTTGGGGAAGGGCAAAGGGAAAGGGAGAGAATCTTAAGCAGGCTCCACACCCAGCACAGAGCCTGACATGGGGCTGGATCTCACAACCCTGAGGTCATGACCTAAGCTGAAATCAAGAGTTAGACACTTACCTGACTGAGCCACCCAGGTGCCCCTGGGCTGTAGTTTTAAATATTACTTCTGATCTACTGTTTTTTCTTCAGGCACCCCAATAACACAAATATTATTCCTTCTTTGCCCATCTTCCATTCCATTACTTTTTCTCTGAACTTTATTTATTTTTTTTTAGATTTTATTATTATTTTTAAGTATTCTTAACACCCAACATGGGGCTCAAACTCACAACCACAAGATCAAGAGTTACACAGTCCACTGACTGAGGCAGTGAAGCACCCCTGACCTTTCTTACTTCTTAATGCCATTTTCATTTCCTTGTTCTCCTGCCTTTCTTCAATGACTCTTACTTTGATCTGAATTGGTTCTCCCTTGGGCATCTTGTAACTTATTCCTCATTTCTGAGATAATTTTATCTTTTCCATTGTCTTAAGTGCAAACAAGTCTTTTTATTTCTCTGATTTTTGTCCATTTCTGTCCTTAGTTTAAAATTTGTTTCACAGTGGTTCACCTATCCTGAAAAGTTCATCTGAAATACAGTTTGTTTCGATTGTTAACTTTGGAGTTTCTCCTCCTTTATGAGGGTTTTTATTGCGGGCAATTTTCCTCCGTTAATATGGAAGGAATTTCATTCCTGACTTTCTGCAGGACTCTTAAGGACTTAAATTTCCCTCTTGTTCATGTGTATGGTATTGGGTTGTTTTGCAATATTTCTAATTTATTGAGTCCTCATTTGGCCATATAGCAAAGTCCAGGTGCTTTTCAGGGTGTTTCTTGTGTTTTGGTTAGGGGGTTTTTGTGTTGTGGGGTTGAGAGTCCTTCAATTTTTTGTTTGTTTCTTTTTCTTTTTTTTAACTGACCCTAAAACTTCATTTTCCTGTTCCCTTAGCAGTCCAATTACCAGTGGGGGCTTCTCCCTTTTGCCTTTTTCTCCTCCTCCAGCAGACATGCATTTTGCAGAATGCCACTTGAAATCACACATTTAAATCGTGTACCTGGAAGTTCCTTTCCTGTAGTTCATCCTCTGATCTGCCTGGACACTTTCTTCAGTACTCCCAGGTTCTGGGGGCATTTAGTCCTTGTGGCAGCAGTGTCAGATCCACCTTAGATCCCTTCACTAGCTTCCTTTTTCTACCTTGATCTGCCTTTGTCTGCTCTAAACCTTGTAGTGAGGCGGGGCCGAAGTGTGAGTGTGCACACACTGGGATTTGCTGATTTTTCTTTTACTTACTTTTAACAATTTGACATTGTCTGCAAGTTATACTAAGTGTGGTTTTATGTAGAATTCACTTTTCCTTTGTTTCCTATTGCTTGTGAAGGAAATAGGAGGGGTAGGTAGCTAAGCAGCTGCCTCAAACTCTCTAGGTTATTAAAGAACCGGTTTTAAAAGCCCAGGAAGAACTTGACAGCCTGTGGCTATCTCCTAGAAATGCTTTGGAGGAAACGGAGTGTCAATATGAAAGGAACCTAGCACCTACTCAGAGCTCTGGGGCTGTGTTAATGAAGTTCAGTAGTGACCACGTTGGTTTATTTTCTCTGCTTACAATCTTTTGATGGTTGTGATAGACATCTGTGGTTTTGATCTGACTTACCTCCATTTCCCCTTCTAGGAACATCACTGAGATTTCCTTTGGGGAACTATTCTTAGTTCCAGTTGGATACATCTCACCTCTAGACCTAGCCAATTAGTATATAATTTATCTTTGAAGTTACAGTGATTGATTGAGGGTGGGCATGTCATCAGCCCATCCAATGAGACTCAATCCTGGATTTATTGGAGCTATATGAACTTTCTGCTGGGGTTGGTAAGCAGAAAATGTTCCAGTCTGTTCTAGTCTTCTATATATTGTACATTGTTTCTGACCACTTACAAAATGGCTTATATTAGCAAATGGTTTAGAGTCCCTATTGCCCAAAGAAGTCCAAAGTGGAGAACATCAGATGATGTAGAATAGTGGAACCTAGTCATCTTGCTTACTGAAATGTGATTGATCAGAGATAAGAGCCCAGAGTAAATGTTCTTGAGGCGATGCCAAATACCATCCAATAGTCAAATTTCTTAGATATTTTGCTCTTTTTTTTTTCTAAAGATTTTATTTATTTGACAGAGAGCACAAGTAGGCAGAGATGCAGGTAGAGGGAGAGGGAGAAGCAGGGAGCCCGACGTGGGGCCCAATCCCAGGACCCCGGGATCATGACCCGAGCCAAAGGCAGATGCTTAATGACTGAGCCACCCAGGCTCAGTCAAATGGTAACCCGAGGTAGACCCAATAGCTGAAGTAAGAGCCTTATGTCCTTTTTGTTAATGGACTCAAATCTAAACTAGGGAATTTAATAAGAAAAAAACATTGAAATGTGAAACTGTTTTAGAAAATCAGTAATCTGTAGCTAGAAGTTTTTGGAAGAGTCTTAGAGTAAACAAGCTCTGGCTGTCTATATAAAACAACTGACCCCTGAGATAAAAATGAGGCCAAAAGATCTGTTAAGAATTGGAAGTCTGTCAATAAAGAGATTGGGAGAAATTCTAAGCAAAAAGGTCACTGGGCTAATAGAAACTGAAGGACAACCCTCTGAAATCTAATGATGCCACTCTGGGGGAGATGAGCCCACAATTCCTTGTCTTTCCTCTAAACTCCCAAGTGGAACAGAACAGCACTTGATATAAGTGTTAGCTACAACTAATCCCACTCCTCTAGAACATCAGCTCCTTCAGGCCAAAATTTTAAAGTCTAAAAAGCAGGGCGCCTGGGTGGCTCAGTCGGGTAAGCATCTGACTCTTGATTTCAGCTCAAGGCATGATCTCAGGGTTGGGAGATCGAGCCCCATGCAGGGCCCTGCACTGGGTGTGGAGCCTGGCTTAAGATTTTCTCTCCCCCTCTGCCCCTCCCCCCCCAACAAAAAAGTCGCCTAAAAAGAAAAGCAAATTGACTTACGGTGTGAGAGAGTGGTTTCGTCTTTTTTTTTTTTTTTTTTAAAGATTTTATTTATTTATTTGAGAGGGAGAGAATGAGAGACAGAGAGCACAAGAGGGAAGAGGGTCAGAGGGAGAAGCAGACTCCCTGCTGAGCAGGGAGCCCGATGTGGGACTCGATCCCGGGACTCCAGGATCATGACCTGAGCCGAAGGCAGTCGCTTAACCAACTGAGCCACCCAGGCGCCCCGAGAGTGGTTTCGTCTTAAAAGTGACTTTATGACAAAAGATGGTAATAAAAGATGAATTTGAAAATGTGCAATAATTATAGAAGTTTGAGAGGAAATGAACATATTTGCTTTGGTTTACTAAAACCACTCTAAAAAATGAGAACTTACAGCAATTTTGAATCCTTTCCTAAGTCTCAACCCGTATCTGATACTTTGGGATCACTGGTCAGAATCCAGATTGATTCTTCCTAGATTTTCATAAATCTTTTTGTACTAACATGAAAAGCTGGGTAGGTGTTAAAACAGCATACTACCATTGCCTAGCCCTTAATTCAGTAGCCACAGCTTAGTCTCCTTGCTTCAGAACTACAGTTGTCAAAAAAATTAGTCAAAGCATCTTCAGATCTTGTATCAGAATCCCCTGTAAGCCTGTTACCACATGTGGTTAAGTCTCTACTGCTAAAGCAAACCACCCATCATTTAATAGTTATGAATTATTTTCAATCTTCTATTACCATCCATTGTTGTAATATTCTTTGAACATATAGCTACAGTAACTGTTTTAGTGTCTTTGTCACTCCTGACATCTATGTTAGTTCTGGGTCAAATTATCCTGCTTCTTTGTATGTCTGATAATTTTGGATTGAATACCACAAATTGTTTTTTTTTTTTACCTTCATGGGCGCCATATATTTTTATATTCCTCTAAATATTCTTAAGCTCTGTTTTGGAATGCAGTTACTTAGAAATGGGTCATTTGGGGTCTTGCTTTTAAGGTTCGTTAGGTAGATGCAGTGTTCACTGTAGGGCTAACTCCTCTCTACATCTGAGACCGATACTCTTCAGTATACTCCCCTCAGTGTCCTGGAAAGCATGAGGTTTCTGATTCTGGCTGGTGGGAACTGGTACTGTGTGTGGTGCGTGCTGTTAACTCAGGCCCTTTTGGATGATTCTTTCTCCAGCCTTGGGTGGTTTCCTCCCATGCATGTATTTGGCTGAATACTCAGAGGAACTTCGGGACCTCTCTGAAGTTCTCCCTCCGTGCAGCTCTGTCCTCTCTGGGACTTGGTCCTGGACTCCAGCAGTCATGTCTCCCTGGGCTCTGGCTCCTTAATTTGGGGAGTCCCTGTTGATTTCCCCTCCTTGCAATGCAGCATGAACACTCTGAAGGCTGTAAGCTGGGGCAATAGTAGGGTTTACCTCATTTGTGCCCTCTCTCTCAGGGATCACTTTTGTTGATGTCTGGTGTCTTAAAAAACCACTGTTTGACATTTTGTTTTTTG
Source organism: Zalophus californianus (assembly GCF_009762305.2). Lineage (NCBI taxonomy): Eukaryota > Metazoa > Chordata > Mammalia > Carnivora > Otariidae > Zalophus > Zalophus californianus. Next base: position 157,037,413 of record NC_045597.1, on the reverse strand, counting down.
GTTGTTTCTGATGAAAGTAGAGGCCCACAGTGGAAGCTAGTGTACTATACAATAGACATGTGCAAAGGTACTATAGAAACACTGGTGCAAATTCATCGCTCTAAACAGGCGGTTCTCACTACAAGCTTTACTAGAACTGATCACGGACCCAACTCTCTAATTCACTTCTCTCAAGCTAATGTTTGTTTAGTATACCCAACCTAAAAAATGATAAAAAGGTATGTTACACTGACTTTAATAATGATACTCTTTGAAGACCATACACAAGTGAAGAAAAATGTCTTTGTTCTGGATGAAGATAAACATATTCTTGGCCAGTAACAGTCAACGTCATGACAACACTCAGAAACGGTAGGTTTAACAATCCATTAAGGGTGGTCATCTCTCCCATGCAGTAACTGGGATCTTTTTTGCTATAAAGAATTCAGGACTAAAGTCAACTCTTTTGTGGGGCTCTTGGTTAAACTATTTCAACACTGACTCCCTGATACCCTCAACTGACTTTATCTTAGATCTTATGAGGAGTCCAAAGGGATAGAGCCTGTGGGAGTTAGACAACTTGAGGCAGCTTTTACCAGTCTGCCAATCAGTGAAGCCTTACCTCCGAAAGCCCGACAACAGGAATGGACACACTCCAATAACCTTGGCCCTGAAAGCCAATTAATAGGTTCACCCCCATTAACTACACTTCTACAGAGGCCTCATAAGCCTCTGAAAGTCTTGAAATCCTTGAACTCCTTGCGTCCCCAACACCCTGTAGAAGATCAGCAGTCTGCTCAGCTCAGGGAGGACTCTGCCTGACCAACACAGCTCTTCCTTACCAGAGAGCATTAAACTCAGCTTTGTCTCTTTATATAAGATAAAGAGTGGTGGGCTCTTCAACCTCTGAGAGTCATCTTATTTTTTATATTCTCTCCAGTTTCACAATTGCTTACTTGATTTAGGTCCTGATAGTATCAGTAGCTGCCATGGCTTGAGCATCAATTAAGCTAGTTATTATGGTAATCCAGACTTAATGTATATACTCTACCACTCAGTATCTGAAATTAAAAATCTGAATTTATTGCTTACTATAGTAAGGAAAAGCATGTAGCTTTTGTGTCTGATAGTTTCTTCCAATTCCTCAACATCTCTCTTGACCAATGTATGGTCAAGCATAGTTTCCTGGAGCAGAGCAGACTGCTTTACAGAATAATTTGCTTTGTATATGTCCAAGGAAGCTGTAAATACAATCTCTTATATAAGAATAGATAGATATGGGGGGTGCCTGGCTGGCTCAGTCGGTAGAGCATGCAACTCTTGACCTCAGGGTGGTGAGTTCAAGCCCCACACTGGGGGTAGAACTTACTTAAAACAAGCAATAAAATACAGAATAGAGATAGCATCTTACTAAAGATGTTAAAGATGTGCTGGTAATTTACCTAGCACAAAAGATATACATTTGTATGATTGTGGAAGAGTTTTACCATTTTCCAGGTGATTCCAGTTCCAGGGATTATCTACTGGATGTTAGGATATTTTGTTTCAATGAAATGCCCTCGTTTATCATTTGGTTGCCATATCATCTAGCACCTTACTAAGTACTTTTTGATAAAATGTACTTAGAAAAATAGCCAAGTATCATGCAACAGCATCACCTATCATACAACAAATTAATATAAATTTATTGGGTGGAAAATGGGGAAAAGGACAAAAAAGATGGGGTGGTTCTCTAGTGATATCACCAAGCTCATAAAACGATAAACTCAAGTCCAAAATCTTCAGCCCACGTCAAAGACTTCATGTTCTGATGACGGTGGACAAGGCCAGCCCTGGTCGCCGGGCTCAGGAAATCATGGCTGTGTAGCTCTAAAGGAAGAAGCGCCTCTGTCAAGGACATCACTTTCTCTCTCGTTCAGAATGACACTTCTTGGGCATAAGTTTAAGATTCTGTTTATTCTCCCATCGATGTAGAGCAGACTGGCTGGATGCAACATTGTGCTGGTTACCTTGGTCCTGTTGGAGAGAAAACAGACCTAACAGTGTTCAAAACTACCTGCAGAGCTGAGGACCTATTTTGGCTTTATGAATATAATCTATTCATCGAGGTGAGTGGTTCTAATCCAGACAGTTTGGGAGATGTGCAACTTTTAAGGAAGAAACTTAGTTTGTTTTCCTTGCAGTTTAAAGAAGTCTAAAGATTAGTGGGGAGAGGAGCTGGATGAAGAGAGAACTTCTGCAATGAGAAAATGAGAAGGAACAAATCTAAAATTGCTGAAGACAGCCATGTCTAAATACCCTACCTCTTCCAGCCACCTATCTTCTTGGGGAAGCCTCTGCAACCGGTTTTTGGTCAGCTCAAGTTGGAGGCCATCAAACCTGCACTTAAACCAGCGATGAGCTTCTTCCAGGTTAGCTGTTATCTGGACATATAAGTGTTATCAGTAAAAATCACAACAAAGAAAGTTATGTTTTGTGTATTGTGGAGACTTTTTGACCCAGATGTTAAAAGACCCAAATTCTGAGTGCAAGATCCTTGCAACCTTTTGCATAACACAACTCCCATAGACGGGAGCGATTTCTGAATGCAGAGCTGAATGCATGCAAGCCTGCTGCTTTCAGGCATTTATTCATATTTCCTGGCTGTGAATGGAAGTGAGAGGACCCAGGAGGAAAATAAGAAAGAAAAAGACAAGATGGCGCTGCAAACAAATATGGTAGTTCAAGCCGTAGTGTGAATTTTTGAGTTCTGTTCTCTAAGACTAAATAGTTCTCCAAAGTCCCTACACTAGATCTTTCTTTTCGGCTTTATGAAAGTAAAGTAATTGAATTAGCAAAAGACTGGACTAGCTTAGTGTAAATGGCATTCTCTTTATTTCCTTTATCCTCAAAATATTGTATACTTTAGCTCCCAAGCACAAACTTCCAAATTACCTTTGTTAGACTTACATGGTCCTTCTAGTAGTCTGCCTTTGAAGATGACCTGAAATCAGTATTCATTTATTTAACAACTATTTACGGAGTGCCTATATGTGCCTGGCACTTTTGTATGTATTTGGTATACTTCAGTATTTTAAGGTAAAGCTGACATGCTTTTAGGTTATATAAAGGTTGCTTCAAAACAGCTCCAGAACATATCCTCTAGAATAAAAAGTAAAATGATTGTTTTCCCCAGGTGATTATTTGTTTCATGGACAGCATTTTCATTTTTTTGATTCTGAAGTCAGGTACTTCTCTCTTGCCTGGGAGAAGGCAAGTTCCATGAAAGCAGGGGCGTCCACAGTCAATATGTGCGACTAAGTATTTGTCCCAGATCAGCCAGGTCCTTGTGTGGGTACAAAATAGTGAGGTAAGAAAATAAAGCTCCCCTTGGCATTTAACCTTTAGAAAGCTACAAAGCTCATGTACTTTCCAGGGCTGTTTGTATATCCTAATGCCAGGGATACTCTCCCCCGCCCCCGCCCCCCCCCCCCCGCTGTCAAACCCAACCCCACCTTTCTCCAGCACTCTTAACCAGGGGTGGAGGGAAAGATGCTTGAAATGGCCCTGTACATCATGTCTCCTCTTGTGACTGAGAAGGGAGGTACTACTTATTGAGACGTACTCTGAGTCATCTAACAGCATAACAGCTTAGTAAGTCTTACCATCCCGACTTTCTGGGATGTTGTAACTGATGAGTTAATGTAAATATAACTTCCTCAAGGGCACAGCAAGTGTCACAGCTGGTGTTCAAACTCGTGTGTGTCAGAGTCCATATTCCTTTTAATACACCATTCTGATAGTCCTATTGTCCTGTCATTTAATGGCTATAAAAAGGACAAATCATGACCAGCTAATGACATCATCACTATGATACCTTAAGAATCTCTTTTCTTATCTGGAAAATGAAGAGTGGTTGTGTCAGACAATGATTTCAAAGATCCTTTCCAGCTCTAAAAAATGTATGCTTTTAAATACCTTCAAAAAGGCCAATTTAAGATTAGAGAAAGCAAATTCCCAAAAATTAAAAGGGCCTATGAGGGGTGCCTGGCTGCCTCAGTCAGAAGAGCAAGCAACTCTTAATCTCAGCGTTGTGAGTTTGAGCCCATGTTGGGTGGAGAGATTACTTCAGAAAAATAAAACTTAAAAAAAAAAGAGGGCCTACTTTACATTTCTAGTTATTGACTGAACAAAGAACTTCCATTTTTATTAGTGATGTCAAGCAGTAATGCATTAAAATTTACACACATGCTGGTCTTCCTTATATTTAGGGGTAGAGACTTGGACTTGGTTTAGTCAGTATTTCAACATTCTTTTATTAGGACACAGAATCTCAATCTAAAAATTATTCTTCATAGTAGATATTAGGCTTAGTTAAGTTACTGGTTCTTGCCTGTTACACTCCTGACAACTATGATAATGAAGGATTTTGCCTTGACTGTCTAAGTCTTTAGGTCCGTGGCTTACCTGTTCGGATTCCACACTGGCTTCTTTCAGTTTATGCTCTGTTGCCTCTTTACATTTCTTTAGGTGTCTGATAGTTTCTTCCAATTCCTGAAAATGTGATACAAAGATTTTTACAAATTCCCAATATACCATACGGAAAAAGAAGCTTCCATATTGTAATAAATGGGCAACCAAATTATGAAAGTATGATGAGGTTATACTTTCTAACTTCAGGTGCTACCAAAATACAAGATAAAAACTATTACTCTCAGTAGTATACATAATGCATATAATCACAGATTTTGATTTTATGTATTCTCCTGAGGAGGAAGAGATTAACATCTCTTTCCAGAACTGAAGGAATACTTTTTCACAGGAGACACCGTCTGCTAGAAGGCAAGAGCTTGATGATCCCTTGAAGTCCCTATTCAGTGACAGAATGTTATGCTTTTCAGAAGGCTGGGTATAGCTGCAAGTCCTATCACAGCAGCAGGGATAGCTGAGCTTCAGGGAAGGACCAAAGGCTATAAAGTTCCTGAAAGACAAGAAATTCAGTTCTGAAGTCTTAGGAACCAGTATTTTGCATATGTGAGCTTCAGTTGTTAAGAATGAATACTTTATAAGTTGAAAATTGAGAACACGTGCCATATTCACAGCTATAGGCTTCTTCCTCTTGCAGGTTTATGTTTCTTCTTTAGAATCTAGAAAATCTAGGTGCTCTGATGCTGGGTTTCAGTACATGTCATTTGCTGCTCATCTCAGAGGACTCTGAGGAAGCCTCTCACCTGGCACCGGCTCTCCAGTTCCTGCCTTATTTTCCGCTCTGCCTCAAGTCGCAGCTCTTGCTGTTTGTTCCGTGCTGACGTCTCATATTGGCTCCTGGCCAACAGCTGCATCTCCTTCTGTAAGTTAGTCATTTCGGATACGAACTTCTGGATACTCAGTGACTGGTGGGGCACAAAGAGGGAAGCAGTTGGTGAACCTGAGTCTGAGATTTTATGTGAATGGTAAACATGCAGTTTGTGAGAATCACCTACCTGTTCATAATTTTTTTTCTGATATTGATCCTTAATTAGCTCCATTTGCCTCAATTCTGTTTCTATTTGCTGAAAGTAAATGTGGAAATAACATAGAAAGATGATCAGTGGAAAAACTGGCTTGCTCTTTTTGCCTATAGGATGACAGAAAGAATCCCATATGAGACCCACAGTTAATAGCTCCTCCTGGGTCCTCCTTCCTGTCTGTCCCACTACGCTAAAAGAGCAAAGTCGTATGCAACCACTGGGGAAGAGGCAGTTGGGGAGCCAGAAGGTGACACGGCAGTTAATGAGAAACCACACATTTACACAGCAGTATCGCTGCTGGAAAAAGAGATAGTAACCCCCCCAGGCTCCTCGGCAATCTGCCCATACCCCAGGTATAGCTCTAATTCCCAGAGAACACAGCTGCTGTTAGGACTCTGGAACCATCTTCACCGGACCCCACCACCTGCCTGGATCCTCATCAGATACTAAAGAAGTAAGGGGAGACTTAGCGTTTCTCATACAACCTTCATCCTCTCTACATTCTGAGTGTTATTCGCCTTGGTCGACAAGTGGAGCTTAATTTGGGCCTTTTGATTCTTTATTTTCTCCTTGCTACTGTTCAGGATCTTCTCCAGCTCTGTCAGTTTCTGCCGCAGCTCTCGGTTGGTCCGGGTTACCTCCACTGATCGGAAGTTGGCTTCGTCAAGGGCTTTCTTCACCTGTGGAACACAAAGGGAAAATTTGATCATTTTAAGCTTCCATTCTGGAAAAGAAGCTTATGATTAGGCCTGTCCCCGTATTTAGTTCTCTTTGGACCTTTCTTTTAAAGAGGAGGGTAAGCGAGGCAATAATGATGTCTCATTAAGAATTGTGGAGCAAAATTCTAAGTGGTTTTCATCCTTTTGTTTTAATTTTTAACACTAAACACAATCTTTCCTAGAACAGATAAACAATATATATTCATCATTTGCTTTTAAAGAGCATTGTTTGGAGTCCAACCTAAGTTCAGATCTCAGCTGTAGCACTTATTAGCCAAGTATGCAAATGACCTAGACTAAGGGTTCTAAGGGTTAAGGATTCTAGTCAATATGTGTAATTAAAGTTACTTCAAAATAATAACTATGAAAAGTAGTAAGGGAAGTAAAATGACTGACTGCTCCAGAATGAGAAAGAGAAAAAGACACAGGACAAAGTCTGAATGGATAAAAGAAAAGAGTTGGTTTGTGGAAAAGAAGTCTTGAGAAAGGAGTTTTATGTGTGGTCAAGGTGGCTGTTTTTAAAGAATGAATTTGGTGTAAAATTAGAATTTGGTTTTTCTCTTCATTAAAGAGACAGAGCTTTCTTGGGCTATTGGTCTGTTCTTGATAGAGTCTCTGAAAGGTTTTGTTTTTTTTTTTTTAATCTTTTGGGTAATCTCCCTGAAAAACAAAGATTTTACATCCTAGCAAAATAACTTACTGTGCGTCATATTGTCTTTTATTACTTAACATTGAGAAGACTGGGTTTTCTTTTTTTTTTTTTAAGATTTTATTTATTTATTTGAGAGAGAGAATGAGAGAGCGAGCGAGCACATGAGAGGGGGGAGGGTCAGAGGGAGAAACAGACTCCCTGCCGAGCAGGGAGCCTGATGCGGGACTCGATCCCGGGACTCCAGGATCATGACCTGAGCTGAAGGCAGTCGCTTAACCAACTGAGCCACCCAGGTGCCCGAGAAGACTGGGTTTTCTTAAGAGCTAACTTTTGTTCACAACTATATAACTTTCTGTATTTGCCTTTAAAACTTCTATTGTCACTTTGTTTAAATAATATTTCATAATAATTTGTGATCATAGTCAAATGTTCAAATGTTTTGACAACTTCCCCAAATCAAATTCTAAATGGAGTCTTTTTGATCTCAAAGTAACTTTGAGATTTCCCAGACAGTCCCTGAAAAATCTCAAAGGATTTGTGTCTCACCATGTAAAAGAGAAATGTTAAACTAATTGGGTTTATTTGGTATGCTAAATTACATGGGAAGCATTGTCAAATAAGTGATGATAAGCCTTATATTTGTACAATGTGTGTTATTAATATGTGTTCTAGCAATTGTAGGAAATTCCTAAAAATCTGATATGTTCTTTTATCAATCATAATTCCAGTTATTATCTTAAAATGGTGTATATCACAGATATAACCCAATATCCTTGTCAATTCTATTAGAGTGAACTCTCATCAGATCTTTAAACATGAGCATATTAAAGTCAGCTCTTGTTACACGTGGATACTTTTGCAAAAGGGAGATTCCTGGAAAGGACCCTACTAAGTATTCTTGAGCACTGACATCCCTGCCAAATTAGAAGGTATCAAACCTTTGGTGCACATTTCACAACTGAAGAAGGCTCCATCTGACATCCGGTCCTATGTAAATATGAGCTGTGGAGGCCTCAAAATCAAATTGACTAAGAAGAGAAGTAGCTGACATTGGGGTAGACTGTTTCCGCCTAAGATGTCAGATCAAGAATGTTTCTTTCCATTCTTCCTTTTCTCTATGACCGTCATTTTCCCAATTCTTACACCATGAAGGTCTTTAGGATTCTTTTGCCCACCTTTTGCCTTGCTCTGGCCTGCAAAAATGATGCCATTGCAAAGGGTGTAATCCAACCTTCAAACAACTGGTGGATTTGCCAGGATGTTGGTGATCCTGTAATTCTGCCCATCACACACTTCTCCCTGATTTCCAATGCTTCAGTTTCTCTGGACCAAACTCTTCCCCCTCCCCATTGTATCATACTCCCTACACCCAAGGGTCAATTTCTCTGCTTCTGGTTAAAAACTCTAAGCCCGGGGAATCTTGCATCCAGGTACTGTACAAAAAAAGGGACATAGGCAAAGGGAACTAGAATAAAATTGGTGTGGTCTACAGACTTAAATTTTACTGGCCTCCACTGTTGTCACCTTTCCAGTCCTGAGCCACAGACTGAAAACAGTACTTACCAGGAGGCATTCATGATTCAAAATTAGCTTCCTTTGGCAGACCCCTAGTGCCTGGGCTAGCAGTATGTGCAAATGGGGCTACAATCAGAAACCTCTCCTTAACTCTTAAAGGTACTGCAGAATCTGCTGATAAATAGCTGCCCAACAAAAACCCCTAGACTCTCTGCCTGATCTTGTTCTGGATAATAGGATATTATCGATTATCTTTTAGCTGAGTAAGGAGGTGTTTGTGCTGGGGCCAACACCACATGCTGCACTTAGACTGACACTTCTGGGGAAGCTGAGACTCAGCTACATAAGGTTACTGAACAAGCTAGCTGGCTTAAGAAAGTGACTCCTTCAACAGAGTCCTTCCCTTATTTGGGTTTTGGGGACCATGTCTCCAAAGGACACTCTAGACATTGGGAATTATCCTCCTTATAATAATCATAGCAGTCTCCCTAGTGTGCTGTATTCTCTCAAAACCTTGAAATGCATGTTCACTGTTGCTAACCACCAAGCAATCTAAGACAGTTGGGTAATCTGCCTGATAAGACCCCTGCCATCCCCTAAAGGAAAGTACTTTTTCTATAACCAACCTGCTTTTTTGCCTAATATATCTTGTTCCTGGCTCCTGGCTGCCTCTGAAAGCCTTTCATCTTGTACCACTCCTTGAAGCTCCTTTTTATCTGCCAGATTGGATACTGCCTGATTTGAACTGAGTTTTGCTCAAATAAACTTTTAAAATGTTTAATATGCCTCAGTTTACCTTTTAACATGACTTAAATAATTTTACAGAGCTCCTTTCCTCCTCCAGTACCCTTACATTAGTGCCGCTTGGTTTTTAGGAAGAGGTGGCAGCAGACAAGGGAGAAGAATGCAGTACTCGGGACGGCTGGTAGTGTTTGACATGCTAAGGTTATTTGTACATTTTCTTTCTACACTGGCTCGCTCCTTCAGATCCTGACCTCCATTCCACAGTGCTGGCCTTTTTATTTATATTCTACCATTACCCGTCAATCACAGCTTTGTCAAACTGGGTAAGCCCTAACAATGATCACTTACTTTGTACTTATTATGTCAGGCACTGTGATAATTACATATATTTTCCAACTTAAAAAAAATAAAAACAAAAACAAAAACAAAAACCCTGGAAAGTAGTTATGATGATTTCCATTTTATGACTGAGAAATAGAGACCTCTGAAATTATTTGCAGTTAATTAACACCCCGTTAATAAGAGGCAGAGCCAGGACTCTTGAGTGGTGCGCCCTGAGCCCACCCTGCTGCTAACCACCTCCCCCCAACATCAACTCTCACTCTTCCCTTGGTCTTCCCACAAGTTCACAATCTTCAGTGATCCTTGTTAAAAGGATTTAAATTTTATAAGTATTCTGACAACTATCTCTGATTAAAGGTGCCTTTAATTTTAGTGTACCTTTTTGTTTCCCTTTATAAAGTTTTAATGTTTAAATAGTGTTTTGTAATTTACAAATTTTCTAAATGGTCTCTATAAATTGCAATTGCTAAATATACCAAATTTGGCAAAATACAGACCTACAGACCAGCCACTCCAAGCAAGTCTTGGAGTTATTTTAATTTCTCCCTCCCCTTTGTTCATGATACAACATTCAGTGTCTGTTAGATGATTTTTCTATTAAAATACTTTTTTGATTGAATTGTTCTCTATTTTCAACTTAACTATGTTGCTTGGCCCTAATCTTCAAAAGCCCAAAGTAACTGTCCTCGTTTCCTTGGGTCTACATGCCTCCCGTTTCTCTTCATGCTTGCCTACTCCCCACTACCACCAGACTCCCCTTCCTAAAACGGTGGTTACATCATACCACCCATTTCTTAGAAAGCCACAGAACTCCACTTTGACCTGAAAGTTCACCTCTAACCTTCTGACAGTCAAGGTCAGCTGCCAGCTGGTACCTTCTCAGCTACCAACTCTTTCTCAGACATTTCCCCAAATCTCTGCTCTGATTGGGAGAAAGAAATCCTAGTCATTTGCTCACACGTCCTGTTCATTTTGTGTTTTGATTTATGAAGAGCACAGAGATGGCTTGATCACATTGGGCTTATTGATCACAGAGGGACTAGAACAACAACTGCAGCCATGCTTGGAAATCCTGTAACTGGTTCTGCTCTTAAAAGGCACTCATCTAGAGAGATACTTCTTGTCACTTGACTCCATACCTCAGTCATTTCCGTTGTGCTGCCTTCTTGGCCGTTTCTCACTCAGTTTGAAACTGCTTTCTTAGAGCTTCTATGCGTTCAGCATGCATTTTCCGCTTCCATTTTAGATTCCTCAGTCATCCGTTCTCTGTTTCGGGGGAAAAAAAAGAAGTCAGCCTTAGAAATCATCTTTAGGAGGTAAGGAAGGTCTGGAGAGGAACGTGCAACTGTCCAAAAGGTGTCATTTACAAACAAGAAGCAGATCAGGCACCAGGTGAACTTCACTGGTCTGGAGCCCATTAACAGAAGGCGGGGGGGGAGGAAAGCATTTACCTGTAGTATTAAAAACCAAAAAGTCATTCACAATATAAAGATATCCAACTCAAAGAGTCAAACATACTCTTTGTTTCAACCAATAAACAAGGCCAGCAAGTTTCTGCTCATTCTTGAGCTAGCAACGTTTTACTACATTATTGAATTTGCACAGATCATAATTGGAAAACATAGCCTTTAGTTTTATGCCTTTCACATATCAGTATGTTCACTAGCCGAAAGGCATAAAGATCTATGTGCACACTGCATTTCCCTTGGTTAAAAGTTTTCATGGAATTTTATATCCAAATCTATTTACCTAGATGCAGTTTACAAAAAAAATGAGGGCTTGACCTGAACTTGATGGGTTTGACCTAACTAATTTTAGGCCCCAAGGGAAAACGATGGTTTAGATTTGCCTGGGTGGAGTCATCCCACTCCTAGAATGGGTTATTCCTACCCAGGCTGTTGCTCTTCCTTTCCCAAATCATGCTTCTTAAGGACACATCAGCTTTTGATAAGAAAGGGTTGGCAGAAACATGCAATATTCTTTAAGTTTTGGTTTAACCTTCATGTGGAGAAGTAGCTTGACACTAGATGAGGGAAGAGCTGAAAAGGAGATCCGAATGAGCACACCACAGCCAGCTAGTGTCTGCTGCTGATCAGGTATGTCTGGTTCCTTAACATGGCTCTGCTGGGAGTACCAGTTCCAAGCTGAAGACTGGTGCGAACTGGCTTATGTGATTGGGCCGAACTTTCTCTCCCAGAGGCTCTTCCCTAATTTCACTGTGACTATCCTGCCCTTACTTGAAGCTTTCCAAATTTTGTCGCTCAAGTTCATTGTTTTCCAATTTCTCTTGAACATGATCGAGCTTTGTTTGTAGATGATTATTTGTCTGGAGAGATTGTTCCAGGCTCAAAGCCAGTTTCCTGTTGTCTTCCCTAGCTACATCTAGAGCTTTCTGTAGAGGCTCCATCTGAAAGAGAGAAGGCTCTTTTTAATTCCACTATCACAGATGCAAGAAGTCCGTAACACTATATATTCACTCCTTACACCTTACCATCAAGTGCCATTGCAACAATAATTAGATGGAACCAGAACCAAAGATTGCAGCTGCCTGGGATATATATGTGAGAACTTACTACAGACATTGCTTAGGAGATGCTCAGAAGGCAATAGGAAAAGTATGCTCCACTGATAACCAGTGAGCTTTGAAAAACTGAGCCAACTTTATTTTTATTTTTAAAATTTTAAACTAGTTAAATTCCCCTTTCTGATCCTATAACCTTCAGGGGTCACTGCCTAGATAGATAAGAATAGGCACTTGTTCTTTGTATGTCCTTCCAGAAAAAGCTTATTTATATGAAATACCCCTGGCTTTTTAATATATGTGCATTTATGTAGAGTTACATTCATAAGTGCATATACCCATGAGCACACACATGTAAATATGTCTCCTTATTCATAGTGGGATCACTCCAACGACTTTTGACTGAAGTTACAAGTTACTTTCTGAGACTTTAACTTCTGCAGTTATTTATGCATTAATAAATAAAAAGAAGTAAACCATATAAGAAAGGGAAAATTAGGCATAACTGTGGTCCTGGTTTGCCAGTAAATGACTCCCTGGAAGGCTCCAGCAGGCCCACTTCCCATTTGTAACCAAAACTCAGACTTGGATGAACAAAGAATTATTTCTTTTTTTTACTGATTATTTTGCTCCATTTTCCTAAAAGAGCAATATCCCCAAAAAACCAAATATATCAACATTATCACCTATAGAAAAAAGTGGCCTTTACCTCACTGTTGTGCTGGGCATCTACAACCAGCATCCTGGCCTGCCACTGGTCCACTTCTGCCTCCAACTTCTGCACCCTCTGTTGATTTAGAGCCCTAAAAATGGAAAGCGCAGGAAGAATGATTGCAGAAAAGAACCATGTAGGAATGATACCACTGGGAGTTATGGGGCACTCTTCTTCCAAGAAGCTCAAAGAGCATATGTAGTAGAGATGCTCAGAGTATATAAGAGTTGGCAAGTGCCAATTAGTAGCTTCAGCTTCAGGTTAAGGAATTAAGGCTCCCAGAGATTAAAAATTTGTCCCAGCTATGATTCAGTTTGGCTTGATACATTAAGCTGTCAATACTTGTTAATGACTAACTTATGGGCTAGTAATTTTATACATATATACAAATCACTAGCACAAAAATATATCCCCTCTAGATGGATGGGCCCGTTGTTGACATTTTGCTTCTAAATACAACTACCTAGAATTTTATTGTGAATGGCAAGCGATTTTCAATACCATCCCTTAACTTTTTAAGTTCAGGGGTAATATACATTTATAATATGTAAAAAATAAAGATAAGTACAATGGAGAATATAAAACTGGCGTCTGTTCCCCCATAACACAGAGGGTATGTGCACCATTAATATACACATTACAATATATTTCAGAGAACTTATTAAACTCAAACCATTTGTTTAGTAACCTCAAGGGGAAACTTTTATGCAATTTGAAACATTCAAAGAAGGAGTTTACTCATAAAACATGGCTAGAACTCGTTCTCAGAATGATTCCTCTAAAATAATTATTAATCTTTAAATAGGACACTAATATATAGATAATTCAAACTCAAGTAGGCACTTAGCTTTAGTTATCTAGACTAGACAATTATAATTCTGTAGACCCAAGAGTAGGTTTAAGTGGTGTAGAAACCGGACAGGTAAAGCAGCAATATCACACACAAACTTCTAGAACACAACTCCTTTACATCACTACAAAGTACGGGAATTTTCAGTCTTTGAAAATCATGTTCATTTCTAATTCCAGATTCTCCCTAATTTTCTAGGTCTTTATGTTTTATAATATTGCATTTTATTGACCAGGTCTACATTTCACCATTTCTGAAATGTAAAGCTAAAATAGAGGACTTTACGAGTGTAGTATAGTAAAGGGGATGAATGGTCATATTCATACATTTAGTGAGTAGTAAAACAGGGAGAGGGAACTATGTCAGAATTGGAGGAAAAACCTGTTCAGGACTGAAGGGAGGTCCTTGGTTCCAAACAAAAATCTCCCCTTGACTAAAGACTATCCAAATAAGCACGTTGGTTTACAAAGAACGCTGCATTGCACAAAACCCTACTGGGCAGGAGGAATGGCCAGGATTGAAGGGTGCAGGCTGCGGGGGCAGCCAGTGTGCATCAGGCACGGCCCGGCAGGAGGCGGGGACCTCCACCCCGGTGGAGGCTGTGGCTCCGGGCCCAGGCGTGTAGGTAAGAGCAGCTTGGGAAGTCGAGAGGCCGAGGTTAGTGCATTCACCAAAAGATCTTGCTTTCCGGTCAAGTTCCTAGGATGTTTTCCTCAAACAGGGCCTAGGTCTGTAGTTTAGAGTGACTGTTCCTTGACTTTACGCTGGTCCTTACTATAATGCAGTGGACAGCTACACGCACAAAGACAGAAAATTAATCTCCAGTACCTTTCTTTCTTGAGGCCTGCAATCTCTGAATCCCTCCGCCCAAGCTCTATTTGTACTTTTTCCAGAGCACCTTGCATCTTACTGTGAGAAGCCAGCACATTCTCCAACATAATTGTAACCTTGCAGTTGTCTTCTTTAGCCTCTGCCAGTTGTCGCTGAAAGTTTCCCACCTAAGAGAAAATGAAACAAGACAAAGATATTTGATCCTTTCTGGTTCTTCTGCTGTTGCTGAGTCCCATTACTTCTAGGCAGGAGTATGGAAAGCAAGCATGGTAGAATGCTAAGGGGAACAACGGAAGCATGTTTATCTTGTTAAGATCTGAAGTTATTGTGACTTCGAGAAAAAGGAACACGAGACCCCACACCCTGTGGGGAACTGCAGTGCTTCCCCACAGTGGCCCCGTCACAGCGTGTGTATCAACCAGAGGCAAGAGCATCCACGATTTCCCGGTTCTCCATGTGCGGGTCCCAGGCTGGTCTGCTCGGTGAGCTCACGATGGGGCCAGAAGAGAACACACTGGAGAGCCGTCGGGATGAGCGACGTCTTAATAACACTGAAGTCGACAGGTTTTTGTTACCAAGGTCTGACGTGTTTCAACAGAAAAAAATCAGGACTTTTTCTTTTAAGATTGGGAGTTAAGTGATGTGTTTTTAAGGCAAATACTTCGCAGCTCTTCTAAAGTTATCTTTAGGAAAAATAATCCCCCTCTGATCAATCCTCATTCTTACTCAAGGGAACAAGAAATGAAGGAATGGGACTCGTGAAGGATTTCTGAGGCACCTCGTGTAACAAACCCGCACAGAGCACTGAGGCCTTGCCTTCTTGTTCTCTCTGTCCTCCAAAGCTTCGAGGTCCCCTTTCAACCTCTGGCTCTCTTTCAGGGCTGCATCCCGACACTTCCTGGCTTGTGAGAGCTCCTCTTCATTCTTTTCAAGAATGGATTTCACCTTAGTAGAGAACAAAGCACTGTAAATCAGCAGTTAGAACAAGACACAGCATGTTGGAAACCAAACTTAAAATGTTTAATTAAATATGCTTATCCACTATAATAAATCCACAAGCTTTATTAGCTATTTTTCCCTTTAAAGAAAACTACAAAGCAAAAAAAAAAAAAAAAAAAAAAATCTGTGTGAATAAACATGAGGAAACCTAATAGATGTCAATCTCCAGGAAAGTAGAGGCTAAGTGATAAGGGAGATAAGACTATGAAGGTCAGATGTAAAATGGGGGAGAAATGGATTATCATGGAATTTGAGAGTGTAACATTTGCAGACTATAACAAAAGCAAAGACAAATAAATACCATGTAGTGTCAAGAAAATGGTGTTAGAGTGCAACCTAATTAGAAGTATTAGTATTTTACATCCCTGAAATACTTTTAGTATATCTACACAATCATTTTAAATGATCACACTATTTGAGATATTATTTTTTTAAAAAGTGTTGAAATAACTAGATTCATAGGATGTTGCAAAAGTAGCAGAGTCTTATGTATTCTTCACCCTGCTTCTAATGGTGACATCTTACACTACTGTAGTTCAACATCAAAGACTTTGGTACATTATTGTTAACTAGCAGATTAAATGGACTACAGAACTTACTCCATTTTCCCCATTTTTTTAAAATCTGCATTCATCTGTGTGTGTGTGTGTGTGCATGCACGTTATTCACATGAACACCATCACAATCAAGATACAGAACTGCCCCATCCCGCCAAAGAATCCACCTGTGCTACTTCTTTGTGTACACACACTCTCCCAAACCCATCCCCTGTCCCGGGGCAAGCAATAATTTGTTCTAGAACTCCGTAGTTTTGTCATTTCAAGAATGTTGAACATTTTAATGTAATTAACTTTTGTATAGGTAATACGTTCACATTATCCTTTTTTAAACAGCATGACTGAGGTAGGAATGACCTACAATAAGCTGTGTATATCTCAAGCATACAGTTTTGACATCTCAAAAGTTCTCTCATGCCTCTTTGTAATCTCCCCCTTCTGTTTCTCCTTGTTCCCCCACCTCCACACAAGGCAACTAGTCTGTTTTCTGTCATGATAGTTTTTATTTTCTAGAATTCTATATAGATAGAATTATATTGTATGTACTCTTTTTTGAATGGCTTTCACTCAGCATAATTATTTTGAGATTCATTCCATCTTTTTCATGTATCAATAGTTCGATCCTTTCTGTTGCTCAACAGTATTCTATTGTAGGTTATACCACAATTTACTCATCCATTCACCTTCTGGACACTTGCGTTGCTTCCAGCTTTAAGCTATTACAAATAAAGCCACTGTGAATAGTTGTGTACAAGACTTTGTATAGATTTATGCTTTATCTTTAGTAGATACTTAGCAGAGGAATGGCTGGGTTATACAGTAGTGTTTCGTTTTTAAAGAAAATACCAAACTATTTTTCAAAGTGGTTCTACCATTTGACATTCCCTTCAGCAGTGTGAGTCCCAGTTGCTCTGCATCCTCACAACATTTGGTATGATCAGTTTTTCAGTTTTATACATTCTAATAGGTGTGTCGTACTATCTCACTGTGGTTTTAATTTTAAAATTTTCCCTAATGCCTGATGTTTAACATCTTTTCAGGTACTTAGTTATCATCCATATCTTCTTTTCATTGTTTTCTTCTTAATAAGTTTTGATAGTTTAATACATTCTGGAGACAAGCCCTTAAAGATATGTGATTTGCAACTATTTTCTCCCAGTCTACAGCTTATATCTCATTCTATTAATATCGCCGAAGAGCATAAACTGTCGTATCTTTTTTCCCCTTTATGGATCATGCTTTTGATGTCAAATCTAAGATATCTCTGAGTAATCCAAGATCACAAAGATTTCCTCCTATGTTTTCTTCTAGAAGTTTTACAGTTTTAGGTTTTATATTTAAGACTGATCCATTTTGAGTTTTTTTTTTTTTTAAGATTTTATTTATTTGAGAGAGAGAGTGAGCACACAAGGAGGAACAGAGGGAAAGGGGCAATCTCATGACCCTGAGATCATGACCTGAGCCAAAATCAAGAGTCCGGCGCTTAACTGAATGAGCTACCCAGGTGCCCCTGAGTTAATTTTTACATATGGTGTGAGGTATGGATCATAGGCTTTTTGTTCTTGCATATGGATATCCAACTGCTCCAGCACCATTTGTTGAAAAGACCATTCTTTCTCTACCTTCACTTTTGTTGAAAATGAAATGTTCATAAAATTACTTTGAATAGGTGTCACATTAAGATACAAAAGGGTAAAGTGAAAAATTTCCCTGCCATCCAGTTTTCTTCCTCAAAAATAATGTTGCCAATTTATGATGCATTGTGGAACTATACTACGCATTAAAAGTGTATACATATATACACACACACACACACATATGTATATATTTTTTATCCTCCTACCCCTTTTACTACACAAATAGTAAAATACTATGTATACTCTTCTGAACCTTGACTGTTTTAATATAATACATATATACTATATACATATACAGTATATACATACATATGTTCAAACAGTATTCCAAACCATGAATATACCATGATTTATTTAGCTAGTCTCTTACTGATGAAATTTTGGTTGCTTCCAGTCTTTTGCTATTAACAAACAGTACTTCAATAAATAATCTTGTAAACATGTCATATGTATAAGCTGGTATATCTGTAGGAGAAAGTCCTAGAAGTATAACTGTGAGGTGAAATGATACTAAATTGTCCTCCACATGAAGTAGTAACGTTTTACACTTCCAACAGCAACAAAAAACAGTATCTTTTCTCTACATCTTCTTCAACATTATTACACTCCCTTAAAACTTTTCACCTGTAACATCTGAAATACTTTTGAAGGTTCCAAGAATATTACAAAAGATGTCAATTCACAGACTCTGAAAACCTACTTGATTTTGTTCTAGAAAGGGACTCAAGGAAGAATACAGTTTTTATAATTTTACCAATTTTTTAAGATACATATGAAAAGGCCACTAGCAGAAATGTTTACAGAAAAGATCTAAATAGTAGTCAACTCTAGAAGACAAACTATATAGTAATTTGTTTTTAAATATCAAGCAAAGATGGATACTCTAAAAGTTTTCTTTGGAAAATATTTTCCAATGTTCAAGTTCTTGGGGCTTTTATTAATGTACTTTTATTTTAAAAGCAGCCTTTATCTAAACATTTTACCATGAATATTAAGATGTTTTGAATTTTTAAAAAATCAAAATCAGATTAAAAAAATCTCAATGGCTATTGTTAATCCAAATCTTTCTGTCTAAAAATTAGTTATGTACTAGCCAAAATGATGGTTTCAATCTACATTGTCAGTTTTTCTTATTTGTGAAGAACCTAACTTCTTTGTTGTTACTCATACCTCCAAACATTATCTTTCTGGATTGTTACTACTTTTCTTCATTGTTGTATAAATCTGAAATTTCCTTATGACTTAATTTGTGGTCTTCACTTACCGAATCCCGTTTAAGAAAATTTGGTGATTCATTAATTAATGGTCTTGAAGCAAGAATGTCTATTTTACCTTCCAGTCTTCCCTCCATGGTTTTAATAGCATTCAAAAGAGTCTTTAGAGAGATTCTAGAGTCTCCAATCTCCTGAGAAGCTCTCATAGTAGTCAGAGTAGGTGCAAAGGTCACACGGCGTGCAGAGTTGGGAAGAACACTGGGCAAACCAACTGACGAAGTTCTTTCCCTTACGTTGTTTACATGGGGCCTATAGCTTTCAAACAATTTCGAAGACGCAGGCCTCTCTGGAGATTTCCTTCTTTTTGGAGGCATCACCAATTAAAAACAGTAAAATGACTAAACCTAGAGTTATTTTTCAATGAGTGCTCCTTTTATGAAGAGGAACAACACAATACTCTCAACGAAGCTCTGATGGAAAATATACTTGAAAATGTGTTCCTTTGCTTTCAGGATGAAGAAATCACACTGTAAAGTTGTCCTAGTGAAGAAACGGACCTTCCTTAAATCGAATTCCCTGTAGGAGAGTGTATCTAATGAGGCCCCCTTTTCCAGTATAGTCAGATGGTTAGAACCCTAACAGTATTCTCTTTGAAGACACATTCTAGCTCCTTGGTTACCAGTGGTATACAAACAAAAATATTATAGATACAGAAGTTAGCCATACTGAGTATTTAAGATTTTTTTTTTTAATTTCATACATGGTAAATCTAAATTGTTGAAATGAATCACTTTCTCTTGGCAACACATTCCTGGATTATTTTTCCTTTTTCTTTTCTCTTTTTTTTTTTTTTTTTTTTTTAGGGACAAAAGACTTTATTTTCATGGCACAACAAACAGCATGGGCATCAGCATATTTTCATTCACTCCCTGAGTCCTAAGGGCAATACGAGGGCCAGATGGCACTAGCACACGCAATGAGTAGCATTAGAAAAGAGGAACCCAGAGTTTATGGAACTTGAATCTTCTATAATGGACAATAAGCATGCCTGCCCTTTGGTCAGGAGAGGGATGATGCCATCTCTGTCCCACAAGGCTATTTGCTATATATATTCATTCTTGAAAAGAGTCTGAAACAAGAAGAAGTGTGAGCTGTCTGGTGCATGTAGAAGAACAAAGAATCATGGGAAGGTTTTTCTCAACAAAAAATAATATTTATAGTTGGCCAAATTTGTAAGTCTGGAAACTACTGAATTAGATGTAATTCCGGAGAATACGGAGAAAAGAAAGAAAAAGCAAGCAAGCAAGCCAACAAACAAAAAAAAGAGAGGACAGTTATTTTGTGGGAGTATGTGGAGGTGACAAAAGTTCTTCCTGAGGTTCTATATCTGACTCCTAAGTAATTAACCAGCTCTTAAAGTTAGCTTTATATTGTGTCCTATTAATAGGAATAATGGCTTTAATTATTTTTCAACCATTAATTTATTGCCATAATGATTCTGAAGTGTAGCCTATAATAGTGTAAATGTTTTGGGTTATGTCATCTTTGTTTTGTTGAGTAAGTGGCTTTGTACTACTGAATTTTGAATTCAAATTGATAATATTAGCATTTTTTTGAAAAGGTATGATAATTTTACATTTTTGTGAAGCGTTCATTGAAATTTTCAAAACAATTTCAGAAATTTCTGTGAAAGAGGGAATGTGAATCTTGGGGAGAAAAAATAGGACCATTTACTACAAGCAGCTTACATGAAGTTGTCTTCCATGTAATTACTCTGATTATTTTTCTTCACTAAATGTTTTGTTACATTGTCTTTCTCCATTCATGTGTTAAAATTTTATGTGAACTACAAAAGGTTTTCAGCTTCAAGCAGCCACCACGGTGACAAGTAAGCACTTATACTAATGCCTCTTTCATGTGAGCTGTCTGGTGCAGGTGTATCTTGTTGGCAGAGTTCTGAATTTGCCAATAATTATAAAACCTCTTCCTCTGTGAAAGTGTTTCTTGATTCTTTCATTAAAATGATGCTCCCTATGAATGCTCACTCATAACATTATTTTGCTTCTGAAAGACTTAACTTTTAATTCTATAATAAAGTTTATGAGTACATTCCTAAGCCTCCAATTAGAGCATAAATAAGTTGAATGTCCCAATCCTGCTTCAGGCATCTTTTTTTCTCACAGTTCATCAAAACCTTGTACATTGGGGGTGTTTAAAAAATATTTGTGAATTGAGTCAAATGAGAGAATATTCATCTTTCTGGGACTATATGGTAAGGTGGGGAGAAAGGCATCAATTTCTTAAAATCTAATTAAAACAATATAACAGCAATCTGTTTTGTAGCTATTAATCACACCTGAGCATATTTGCTCTCTAGAGCCTTGTTCAACTTGCGTAGATGGTCATTCTGTGAACTGGTTTCAGTAAAAGAATGTAGTTGTTCTTCTAGCTGTTTAACTTTTATCTAGGGTAAAACAGAAGAATAATAAAATAAGGCTTATTAATTTTATGTGTATATATATTAATACATATACACACATATACTCTAAAAGGATATATTATATATATACACATATACATATATATACATATATACACACACATACTCTAAAAGGATATATATATATTATACATATATACACACATATACACAACTCTAAAAAGAAAAATAAGATGTCACGACTTTGGAAAAATCACAGAGAATCCTTAAAAGTTATAAAAGCAATCCCAAGTTTTTCTAATCATGTAAAGAATGCTATTTCAACTAACATAGCTATTTCAATAGCTTAAAGTAGGCTATAGCGATTTACATGTACGGAGATAACTAATTTGGTTTCTATTGCTTATGGAAACTCCAAATTAACATGACTCATGAATATAAAAGTTAGACTTTGTGGGTAATAATTTCAATTAAAAAATTGTGATATCTAACATTCAAAAAACATTTTGAATATGGATAATTAGAATTGTCAGTATGCAAGATGACAGTCTTGTTTTATTGACAGAATTATAAAAGTTGAATAAATGAAGTTCTTATACAATGAATTATACTTTAACATTAACTGAGAAAGATGACATATCTTTCTCTTTAAAGAAAATGATCATTTGGGGGAATGAAATCATTAATATTTACTAACCTCCAAAACTGTGTTTTTCCCACATTTTCTTCCCATCCTACCCACCCTTTCATACAAACCAACAATTAACATTACCGAGCGTATCCCTGAATCAGAAAAAATTTCATCCAAAATTTTTTTATCTAAATCAACTTTTCCCTCTCTGGGTGTCTTGTTTCCTACCTGTAGAGGATAAACACTTCTTGCTGATAAGTTACTGGACACTTTCAGGAACTGTTAAAAATGTGATTGCTAATATTGAGTTTTTTTCAAAGACTGCATAAAAACACATTCTGTCTCAGGATATCTCTCCTGTTCCACAAGGCCAGATTCTTCTTTTATCTTTGCTTAACTCAACCTCTAGGTACACAGTGAAATGTCCTGAAACTTTTCAGATGGCATGTTCTCATTTATAAGCACTTTAATTTTTGTATTGTCTTATTTGGCATGATTTTTAATTCAGGACATTCATAGGGGAAAGAACACAGAACAAATACATTGTGCTGCCCCACAGAGATCTGGGTGGGGATTGAAATCCAAGCAGCTTCCAACACTAGCTTATCAGCCAGTCTCAGGAACAGAAGTATCTTAGGTCAAGGTCTTTTGTTTATTATTCTTAATCCTTTTTAATAATTTTACTATAAATGGTATCCCTAAATAGTATATAGTATTATTTTATGAGACTGATCCATGTTAACACATGTCTCTATACTCTTTATAGAGACTGCTTTCAAAACTGGTATAACTACTTTCAGGAATAATTTAATAAACTCTAGTAAAATTCAAGATCTGTAATCCTACAATCCAGGAATTCTCCTCTTGAGATTTATACTTAGTCTAGAGAATTTTTTACATATGAGTACAAGAAGACATGTACAATAATTCATCACATCGGTGTTGTTTGTAAGCAATTGGAAACTGCCTAAATGTCCATCAATAGAAGAAAGGATATATCTCTTTTGGCATATTTATAAAATGGAATAGTACATTACATTGAAAATAAAATTCAGACCATGTTTGAATCTGGGGCAGCAGTTTCTGACAGTCTACATTAGCTGCTAAAACCCATTCTTTATACCAATCATTAAGTTAATTCTAAAATGTAATCCCTTATCAAATGATTCATAGGTAATATTTTAATCAATTATTCAATGTAGAGAGAACACAGAAGATTATTTTGATGTTTAGTATGCAGCTCTTCCTTTAAATTATCTTGCAAGAGTATTATGGTATAAGAGCACTCTCCCTTGGGTTGGTGAAGTCAGTCCCTTTGGAATGTGCCAACCCAAGGTATGACATAAAAAACACCATGAGTCAATAGTTTCAAGTGCTTCAGCTTTCAAAGACTATCAAAAACCTTAAGCCCTTGTTGTAGGAATATGAGCAGAAAAAAGTTGTATTTTCCTTAAGATTCTGATGATAACCTCTAAAGTATGTAATTGAGGTATAAAAGGTTAAATAGTAATCTATACACCCAGCCTGTAATGTTGACTAGCTTTCCTAGTGAAAAGGAGATGAGAGGTATGCTTTCCCCTCCTCATGGGGAAACTCAAACACAATCAGAAAATGATTAGCAAAATGCCAGTAAGTACCTATCAAGAATTGCTTTAAATGTAAATGGACTAAGTGCTCCAATCAAACAACATAGGATGCAACCCAAGCATTTTTAAGAGGGAAGTGTACAGCAAGGCAAAAGAAAAATCTCACATAAACAACCTAACCTTACACCTAGAGGAGTTAGAAAAAGAAAAAGCCCAAAGTTAGCAGAAGGAAGGAAATAATAAAGACTAGAGCAGAAATAAACAAAATAGACTGAAAAAATAGAAAAGGTCAATGAAACCAAAAGCTGGTTCTTTGAAAAAATAAAACTGATAAACCTTTAGCCAAACTCATCAAGAAAAAGAGGACTCAAGTAAATAAAATCAGAAATGAAGGAGGAGAAATAAACACAATATCACAGAAATACAAAGGATTATAAGAGATTATGAAAAATTATATGCCAACAAACTGGACAACCTAGAAAACATGGATAAATTCCTAGAAACATACAATCTCCCCAGACTGAATCAGGCATAGAAAATTTGAACAGACTGATTACTAGTAATGAAATTGAATCAGTAATAAAAAAAAAATCCCAATAAACAAAAGTCAAGGATCAGATGACTTCATAGGTGACTTCTACCAAACATTTAAAGTAACAGGTTCTGGAGCACCTGGGTGGCTCAGTCAGTTGAGTGTCTGCTTTCAGCTCAGGTCATGATCCTGGAGTTCTGGGATCAAGCCCTGCATCGGGCTCTCTGCTGAGCAGGGAGCCTGCTTCTCCCTCTGCCCCCTGCTCTTGCTCTCTATCTCAAATAAATAAGTAAAATCTTAAAATGAATAAATAAGTAAATAAATAAAATAATAGGTTCTGCTGATACTAATGTGGTTTACTGCCTACATTAAAACTTAATTACAGTTGACATACAATATTATATAATTTTCCCTGTCATTTATTTATTTCATAACTGGAAGTTTGTACCTTCACCTATTTCACCACCCCCCGCCCCTGACAACTACAAGTTCTCTGTATTTATGAATCTGTTTCTGATTTTTGGAAGTTTTTCTTCCTCTTCCTATATTCTGGAATATTTGGGAAGATTGAAAAAGAATGAACTCTTGCCATTTGGAATGACATGGATGGACTTAGAGGGTATTATGCTAAGTGAAATAAGTCAGAGAAAAACAAATACCATATAATTTCACTTCTACGTGGAATCTAAAACAAAACAAATGAACAAAAACCAGAAACAGATTCATAAATACATGGCTGTCAGAGGTGGGGGGGAATGGATAGGTGAATTAGGTGAAGGGGATTAAGAGGTACAACCTTCCAGTTATGAAATAAGTGACAGGGATGAAAAGTACAGCATTGGGAATATTGTCAATAATGTTATAATAACTTTGTATGGTGACAGATGGTAACTCCACTTATGGTAAGCATTTTGTAATGTACATAATTACTGATTCACTATGTTGTATGTCTAAAATTATATAATATTGTATGTCAACTACGTTTCAATTAAAAATAAAAAAATGTAGGCAGTACACCACAGTAGTATTAGCAGAATTTCTTACTTTGTTTCCAATAGACATCACAGATATTTTCATATCACATAACAGTTACTGCAAATATCTTGAAAAGCTGTTTGTGCTTATCACTAGTTTGAAATTATAGTTTATAAAAACACTATTAGATCTTGTTATTGAATGCATTAAAAAAGAAACAAATATTAAAGTATCAATTATTTTTGAGTATGTTGATAAATAGATTTTAAAAGAACTGAATTTTTTTTTTTTTAGAGAATGCACAGTGGGGTGTGGGGTGGAGAGGCAGAGGGAGAGAGAAGAGAGGATTTTTTTTTTTTAAAGATTTTATTTATTTATTTATTTATTTGAAAGAGAGAAAGAGCAAAAACAGGGGAAGTGGCAGAGGGAAAGGGAGAAGCAGGCTCCCCGCTGAGTAGGCAGCCAGACCTGTGGCTTGATCCCAGGACCCTGAGCCGATGCTTAACCAACTGAGCCACCCAGGCGTCCCTGAAAAGAGAGAATCTTCAGCAAGCTCCATGCCCAGCATGGAGCCCGACATAAGGCTTGATCTCACGACCCTAAGGATCATGACCTAAGCCGAAATCAAGAGTCCAAAGTTTAACCAACTGGGCCACCCAGATATCCCAGGAATTGAATTTTTTAAAAAAATATGAAATTCAAGAAAATTAAGATTTGCCCAAGGTTAAACAAATATAAATGATTATATTTAAATATATCACTGACTCCAGAAAATATTAAGAGCACACAGATAGTGGCCAAATAGCCTTATTTTTCAGTGGACAACCTATTATTTCACAACCATGGTTTACCAACTGCCTTTTACATATCTGGGCTGATCTTGTGTGCTAATCCTATAACAAGCTCCTGGAGCAAATGAGATGAGATTAACACTGACATGCTTTACATGTCTGTAGTGAGATTACTTAATCAAATCAGCTCTATGGTTTTCAAGCCTAACTGGACTACACTTCATATCATTTAATCCAGTGGTCTTCAAATATGGTTGCATATTAGAATCACTGGGGAGCTTAAAAAGCACTGAAGCCTAGGACCTATTCCCTGAGATTCTGATCTAATTGTTCTGGGGGGCAAGCCTTGTCATGGAGATTTTTCCCCTTGTATTTTATAGATAAACAGAAAAATTGAAAGAATTTTACTGTGAATGTGAATACCCTCACCACAAATTCTACCATTAATTTTTTTATACCTGCTTATCACATACCAATTCATCTATCAATTTCCTCTATTGATCCACCAAACTGTTTTTTCTTTTTTTCTGATTCATTTCAAAGTAAATGGCAGACATCATACACTTCCCAGAATGAGGTGTTTAAAAAATTCCTCAAATTGTAATGTGTAGCTAAGGCTGTGACCCATTTATTCGGACTGCAGCATTTCCGCTGGAGTTGGTTATCAGTGGCAAGTTTCCTGCTCTGTAGGTACTATAGGGATAAAGCCCACAGGAAGCAAAACAGTATCCCATTCACTCAAGTCTATTGCCTTTGAGTCCCAATTTCCAGGGTTCTTTTTAAGAATGTTACAAAATTTCAGCAAAAAATGAGAGCATGGGCTGTCTATATTCTCAGCGAATGACCATGCATAAAACAATTATAATACAACTTTAAGCAGTCACAGAAAGGGCTTTGGTTTCATAATTTTAACTTTCAGTATTATATTACAGATATGTGAATAGAAGTCACCTGGATTTTAATTAATAAGGCAACAAACTTGGGGGGGTTCAAAAACTTTGGTCCAAAGTTACAGAATTTCTCAAAACCTGGCAATATTTAACTTGACAACTGTGATTAAAATATTACACAACACAAATCAGAAAATAAAATCTCATACCTGGAGTTTTCCCTTTTCATAGGCCAGTTTATTTTTACTCTCAGTAATTTTTCCCAAGGCCTTTTCCACTTGCTGTTGGGCAAGCTGACAAAGCAAACACAGGTATCAGTACCTAGGCATAGAACGGAATAACCATTTTCTGAGCAAGTATTCATACCCTTATCATTTCTACAGTGACAAAACCAGGATTCATATTTATTTGCCTCTGCTGCCTCTTAGTTTTTCCCTAGAGTGACTAGTCTTTCTATACAACCTACCCCAAAATTATGCACATTCAATATAAAAATTTATATCCAATACTAAGCATCAGTAGGTTAACTATTATGGCCATCTGAGTATTTGTCCTATCACAGCAGTATTTATTTCATACATTAATTATACATATTCAGACATTGTTTCTCAAAGTTTCTTTTTTTTTTTTTAAGAGAGACAGCACAGGACAGAGTGCAAGGGGGGACTGGGCAGGGGAGAGGGAGAGAGAGAATCTTAAGTCGGCTCTGTGCAGAGCCCAACATGGGGCTTGATCTCAAGATCCTGAGACCATGACCTGAGCCGAAATCAAGTCGGACGCTTAACTGACTGAGCCATCCAGGTGCCCCATTAAAGTTTCACTTTTAATCACTATGTGTGGTTCCCACTAAGGCAAAGGAAAATATTTTTTAGAAGAATTCAGACCAAAAAAGTATTGGTTTCAAAATAACCTAAGAGAAATATAGGCTGTTATCAATAAACAGGCGGCTAATAACAATATATTATCATAAAGTTAATCATCAATTAATTTTCTGTCAGTGGAAATCCCCCTTTCCCACAATACTTTCTATTTTGGAAACTGAGGTAAAAACATTCCATGAACACAACATTTGGGATTATGTTTTGACTAAGTCTTCAGCAAAAATAAATGACAAGGGTGGCCAATGATGCTACAAAAACAAAGCTATACCATAACCATAAAAACTTAGTTATTTAAAATTCAATTCTAAAGTCTATAAACTGAGGTGCCCAATGTACTATAAAGTGCAGATTCAGTGTATAAAACACCAAGAGCTAGATTTAACCTAAAATATGCTAGCTGTAACAAACAGAGATAACTGCTTGCAGTTTTGGAATATGAAAAGGGTTTTTTTTGCAGTAACTTAGATGATCTGGGTCTCTTATAAAAGGTGTTCAGGAATTTTTTAAATAATGGCACTTTTACCTCAATAAAATTCCCTCTTTTAAGCAAAGGCATAAAGAAATTCTATTAATCTTTTAAGTATACTTTAAAAATAATTTTCCCTTTTTTGGTCACCTAAAAGAATGCTAATGCAGTGGTAAGTGTAAAGTGTCTAAGTTAATATTTGACACAAAGTCACTTATTTAAATTCACAACAAAGAAATTGTTCTCGTTGCTAAAGGAAAGCAGATATTAAGGCAGTAATTTAAATTATTGTTTCCAGATTATTTAAATAGGCCTTATGTTAAAGAGAATCAGTGGAAGACCAGAAATTAGAGAGCACTTGAATGAGTGAATATCTCGGATTCTGAGTTGTGGAAGGCCAGAGATTAACCTTTGCTTAAATAATCTTGTCAATATACTATAAAGATTATTAATATGCAAAGCAAAATAGAAACTGGAGAATCATTTGAGAATTACCATACAAAGAAAAATGCTAATGGTTAAAATATGCATTTTAACTGATTCAAAAATATCACTACTTGGAAAAAGCAGGAAGCAAACAGAATTATCTTAAGATATGAAAGAAAGGTTGACAAGGAATCAACCGAAAGCCACAGAATGATTTCTAAAATCATTTTTAAATTTTAGGTGAGCTGACCCTACTCAGCGGGGACTCTGCTTCTCCCTCTCCCCCTGCTCGTCCTTGCTCTCTCTCTCTAATAAAATCTTCAAAAAAAAATTTAGGTAAGCTGTGAAAGTTAGCAGAAGCTGTTAGAATACATAAAGCCGACAGACACTAGCATCTTGGTAAAGCTATTTTATAGGCAGATTGTAAGCAGGGATTTTTTTTTTTTTTTAAGATTTTATTTTCATGTAATCTCTACACCCAACATGGGGCTTGAACTCACAACCCCGAGATCAAGAGTTGCATGCTCTACTGACTGAGCAGCCAGGCGCTCCTGTAAGCAGGGACTTTATTCAAAATATTTAACAACTAGGGGTGCCTGGTGGCTCAGTTGGTTAAGTGTCTGCCTTGTCTTAGGGTCATGATCCCGGCGTCCTGGGATTGAGCCCCACATCGGGCTCCCTGCTCAGGGAGAAGCCTGCTTCTCCCTCCCTTCTCCGCTCAATGTTCTCACTTGCTATCTCTGTCCCTTGCTCTCAAATAATCTTTTAAAAAAAATATTTAACAACTAGTTTGCATGGGCCACAGCAAACAGAACCAACTTTGACACCTGCCCAAGTGTACACTGACTGAATGTCATCCTAGTTTTAAGAAATACATTTATTTATTTATTCTTAAGATTTTATTTGAGAGAGAAGAAATACAGTTAATTCATTTTTTAATGATTTCAAATCATTAAAGTCCTAGTTGTGTAGGGAACTGTATTTCTGTCTAGTGCTATCATTTGAAATCCAAAAGAGAAGTGAGGAGAGTATTTAACTTGAACTCAGGAATAGTAAGCTTCCCCCATTTTCATCATTCCTCACTATGGTTCCCTGAATGACTGCCTGTGGTGAGAGACTTAAATTATACCATCATTAAAGGCCAAAATAAAAATAACCCCAAAATCAGTGTCAAGAAGAAAAAAAGAATACTGTTTAAACATGGATAAAGTAAGCTAGGCCCTGTGATGAGCACTTTACACACAATATGACATTTAATCCTCATATCCTGGCAAGATAGACATGACCCTCCTTATGTTCCACTGAATCAATCTTTCTCAAATACCTATTATGTATTGAGTGCTATGTTAGGTAAGGGAGTATAAAGATAAGTAACTACAGTTCTTGCATTAGAAGAGAGAAGGCAGATACATAATCAATTCTAATCAATTTCTAATCAATGAAATTATTATTTTGATATGTATATGCACAGTATGCTGTGGGAACCCCATGGTTAGGGGGGATCTCCTCAGTCCCAAAGTCCATAGAGGTTAAGGCCTGCACAAGTCACACAGTAAATGGAACCAAGGGTTAAAACCAGGTCTGTCTGAATTCAAATCTGTGGTGTGGCATATACAACACACACTCATAAGCATTATCTCCAAAATCCAGTAAGAGGTTATTTTAGAAGGTAGTTCTTATTGAGAATTTCAAGTGTTAATTCCAAAAGAACAAAAATACACTGCCAACATTGAATGGTGATAGGTTTAATGATATTGCTGAGATTAAAAAAAAAAAAAAAAACCCAAATCCTGACACCTCAACCGCATTTCTCAAGACTCATACAGCCCACAGGAGGGCTTCCAGGCAGGCGTGGTCAGAGAAAATTCTATGTGGAAACACAGAACTGCAAGATGGAACTAGGTTTGTTTTATCACTGAGAGACCTTAAGAGGTGCTATGAGCAGGCAAGAATCAACACTGATCAAATCATTGGCAGGATCTGTCAAAATCACTATTAGGATGAGGCTACAGGCCTACTCACGGGCAGAGGGGGATGAAAGAATCAGGCAGACTGAGATGTGGTCTTCCAGAGGGACCAGAAGCAGGTGGGTTGATAAGCCCAGCTGATGCATGGCCAACGAGCAAGTAGAGGACATGGATAAACTTTAATCTTGGGGGAGGGAGTATTGGTCTGAGATAGTACCAGGAATTAGAGCTAAAGTATCTTGTTGCTCTAATAGCAACTTAAAGGCCTTTTTTCCGGGATGGTTCAGATACTAAAAGTTCAATAAATGGTAGTTATATGCTACATGCTTTACATGTATTAACATACTTAATCCTCAGACAACTTCCTAATAATGGTATTATTTTCCCCACTTTGACAGATTAAGAAACTGAAGCTCAGAGAGGTCACAGCCAAAATTGAAACACAGGCAGTCTGGCTCTAAAGCTATGAAAATGTAATGGATTTAGACTTACTCTCCAGGTTTTCATAGTTGAAGTAATGAGCAGCTTATGACAGAGGTTGAAAGAATTTAACTCAGATTAAGACAGACTCACATCGGAGCCTTCTATGCAATTTTCAAAGGTGATCTGCATTCTATAGAAACAATTTTTTTTTCAAGTACTCAAAAGCACAAAGGAAAACTCATTAGCTGCTTAACAGAATGACCATCTCTTTAAATACCCTTCCCTGAGAGATGTTTTACAAACTCTACCATTTATTTGTTTTGCACTGACCTTGTCAAACAGCTTTTAGAAATTGTACTTATTACTGATTGCCTAACAGAACTGTCAGACAAGGAAAAGAAAAACATGTAAGTTTCTTCCTCATAATTTATGGAAGAGGAAATATTTTAAAACATTATAAATATTTGTGCTTTTCAGTATTATAGATCATCTGTAGAGGCAGATGTTTAATAGCTGCCTTAAATTCTTGTTTTCTTAAATCTTTTATTGTTTGAGAACTCATAAGGCTCTCTGCTATATTTAGCCTGAGTTATTCAGGACTTAATAATAATTATTAAAATGCAAACAAATGAAGAAAACCCATCTTCTGACTTCTGATTTTTTAAAAACTCATCAGGCATTAACTCCTAATTTAGACTGACCTTTTTATACCCACCCCATTATAATCAGAAGTGACTTGCTGAAGTTCTAGGGAAGCCATTTGTTCTGCCAGGTGCTTATTCTTTTCCTCTAGAGTCTGCAGGTTGTGGGTTAATGCATTTATATCTACCTTTGAAACACAAAGGAGAAAAGAAATCTATTTATGCTAGATCCAAAAATATTATCTTGTTTTAAAAATGACACTTTTAACTGTAATTTAGAAGTTATTGTATGAACATGTCCTCCTGTCTCTAAATGCAGGGATTTGTAGTCTGATAGCTCTGATGATTTTGTAAACTTTTTTCTTTTCTTTTAAAAATTTTCAGCTTCTCTAGTTGTCTTCAGCAGGAGGGCTATGACAAATTACATTGTTTACATTTACTAGAAGTAGAAGACCTTCTGGTACTTGGTATTTACTTAAATATTAATTTAAGCTTATGAACATAGATGCAGAAAGCCTCCATCAAATAGTAGTAAAATGATTTCAGCAATATATAAAAAGGATAGCAAGCCAGGACTAAGTTTATCCCAGCAATACAAAGCTTGTTGAACATTCAAAATTAATTAGTATAATTCACTACCATCAATAGATTAGAGAAGAAAAAATGTATGACCATCTCAATAGATGGAGAAAAAGCATTTCACAAAATTCATTACTTCATGATAAAAACTCAGCAATCTGGAAATGAAAGGGAACCATCTTTACCTGATGAAGTGTATCTACAAAGAACCTACAACTAATATCAATCTTAATAGTAAAAGACTTGAATATTTCCCCCTAACACTGGGAAAAAAGCAAGGATATTTACTCTCACTATTCCTGTTCATTATCATACAGAAGGCTATAGCTGATGCAATAAGGCAAGAAAAAGTACAATAGACCTAAAGATTGGAAATGGAGAAATAAAAATATCTCTACTTACAATAGGTATGATCTGCATAGGAAATCCCACAAAAGTGTACAAAAAAGATACCAGAATAAGTGACTTTAGTAAGGCTGAAGGATACAAGGGATGCAACTCAACTGTATTTCTATATACTAGCAATAAATAATTGGAAATTTCTTAAAAGTATGCCTTTTGTAATAGTATCAAAACCCATGAAATTCTCTGGTACAAATCTAAAAAAAAATATGTCCAATATTCAATATGCTCAAAATTATAAAATACTGGTAAGAGAAATTAAAAACCTAAATAAAATGGAGAGAGATATCATGTTCATGTATAAGATCAATTGCTAAAATGTAAATTCTCTCTAATCCCAATTAAAATTGTGTGGGCCTGGACCAGGGTCCACTCTTTGGTGGGGCCTGGACTTAGGGCTAGAAAAATATGCCCTAAGAAGAAAGACTAAAGGAAGTTCTTCAGGCTGAAATAAAAGGGTATTAGACAATAACTGGAATTCACATAAAGAATATAGCTACTATAGTAAAGGTAGCAACATGAGTACATATAAAAGGTGTTTATGTTTGTAACTCTCTTTATTACCCATAACTCAAAATTATATAGTAAAAGAAAGAATAAGGGAATTTAAAAAGTACACTAGAAGTATCTTAACACAGAAGGCAGCAGTAATGGAGAGAGAGAGAGAGAGAGAGGAATAAAAAGCATATAAGACAAAAAAAATAAAGAGCAAAAGTGGCAGATGTAAATCCTACCTTATCAGTCATTATGACAAATATAAATGGATTAAACACTCCACCAAAAAAAAAGCAGAGAAAGGCAGAATGAATTTTTTAAAAGATCCAACTGTATGCTGTTTATAAAAGACACATTTTAGATTCAAAGACACAAATGGGTTGAAAGTAAAAAAATGGAAAAAGATATATCATGTAAACAGTAACCTGAAAAGAGCTGGAGTGGCTGTACTAACATTAGACAAAATAAACATTAAGACAAAAATGCATGAGATAAAGAAGACCTTTTATCATAATGGTTTATAAGAAATATATTTGGTCATTCAGACAACCAAAATATATGTCTCAGATATATGTGGCCTTCGTCCACAGTTCCTGAAAACATTTCAGAGCCATAAAGGTGAAATGGGTGTCTTGTTATTAATGTAGGTGACTTCTGGAACCCACCCAAGGGTAGGGGCTGACCGCCAGGAGAACCAACCATGTGATTAGAGGGTTGGAACTTTCAGTCCTAGCCCTTAACCTCCAGGGAGGGAAGAGGGACTGAATACTGAATCATCCAGTGGTCAATGACTTAGTCCATCATGACTATGCAATGAAGCCTCCCTAAACCACCCCTGCCAAGGACTGGGTTCCATGAGCTTCTGGGTTGGTGAACACATGGAAATTAGGAAGAGTGGTGCCCCTGGAGAGGGCATGGAAGCTCACTGCTGTTTCCCCATACTTCATCCTATATATCTCTTTATCTGGCTGTTGATTTGTATCATTTATCATATCCTTTCATAAACTGGTAAATGTATTTCCCTAAGTACTGTGAGCCACTTTAGCAAATTAAAAGAATCTAAGGAGGAGGTTGTTGGAACCTCCAATCTATAGCCAACAGGTCAGAAGCACAAGAGCCTGGTGTAACAATCTGGAGTGTGCCACTGGTGTCTGAAGTAGGAGTTCAGGAGTGGGGGCAGTCTTGTAGGACTAAATGCTAGCTCTAGGTAGTAGTGTAAGAATTGAATAGAATTCTTGGACACCTTTCTGGTTTCCAAAAATTCTTGGTGTTGTGTGTGTGGGAACCCTCTGACATGTTGTAATTGGGTCCAGGAACCTAAAAGAGACATTATATACTGAAAAAAGGGTCAATCTATCAAGAAAATATAACATTTATAAATATATGTGCCTCTAACAATAATAGAGTCCCAGTATAAATGAAGCAAAAACTAACAGAATTGAAGGGAGAGAGAAATGATTCAACATAGTTGGAAATTTTAATATCCCACTTCCAGTAATGAATAGAACAATTAGAAAATCAATGAGGAGACATGACTTGAACAACACTATAAAGAACTGGACATCTATAGAACACTCCTCCCAACAACAGCAGAATACCATTTTTCTCAAGAGCATATGCAACATTCTCCAGAATGTTCCGTATGTTAGGCCATAAACAACTCTTAATACATTTGAAGGACTGGAATAATACAAAGTATGTTCTCCAGCCACAATGAAGTAAAATTGGAAATTAATGAAAGAAGGAAATTTGGGAAAGTCACATATATGAGAAAATTAAACAACAAACGAGTCAAAAAGAAAATCACAAGGGAAGTTAATACTTTGAGTTGAATGAAAATGAAAACATGACAAAATGTATGGTATGAAGCTATTGCATGGGAAAAATATAACAAAATGTCATTGACTTAACTGCTGTAGTGTTGAAATAAATTTTAAATTTTTAAATACACCCTATTAATTTAAAAACTCAATCACTGAGTTAAGATAATATGGAGAAAGTGTATGTTTTTTCAGAAATATGTACCTCTGAAACAAATAATACATTATATGTTAAAAAAGAAAAGAAAAAGAAGAAGATAGCAGGAAAGGAAGAATGGGGGTGGGAATCAGAGGGGAAGACGAACCATGAGAGACTATGGACTCTGAGAAACAAACTGAGGGTTCTAGAGGGGAGGGGGGTGGGGGGATAGGTTAGCATGGGTATTAAAGAGGGCACGTACTGCATGGAGCACTGGGTGTTATAAGCAAACAATGAATCATGGAACACTACATCAAAAACTAATGATGTAATGTATGGTGATTAACGTAACAATAATTAAAAAAAGAAAAAAGAAACCTACAATGACTAGGAGAAAAAAATGATTAAAGTAAATCTTGCAAACTCGTAAAAAAAAAAATGTATGGTATGAAGCTAAAGCAGTGCTTACAGGGAAATTTATAGCTGTAGACACCTATGTTAAAAAAGAAGAAATAAACCAACAACCTAACCTGCTCTCTTAAGAAACCAGAAAAACAACAAATTAAACCCAAGCAAGAAGGAAGAAAATAATAAGGATTAGGGCAGAAACAAAAGACAGAATAGAAAAACAATAGACATGATCACTAAAACCAAAAGTTGGTTCTTTGACAAGATGAACAAAATGGACAAACCTTTAGCTATATTAACAACAATAAAAAAGACACAAATTACTAAAATTAGGAATGAAAGAAGGAACATTACACTGAACATAAAGAAGTGAAGAAAAGGCGCTACTCTGAACAATCGTAAGTCAATAAATTAGAAAGCCTAGGTGAAATGGGAAAACACCAAAACTACTGAAACTGACTTAAAAAAAGGAGAAAATGTGAATAGATCTTTAATAAGTAAAGAGATTTAATCAATAATAAAAATTAAAAACAAATAAAACAAAAAATTCCCCACAAAGAAAAACTTAGAACTATGGTGAATTCTACAAACATTTAAAGATGAATTAACAGTAATCCCTCAAAAACTCTTCCCAAAAGTTACTTACCAAATCATTTTAAGAGGCCAGTATTACCTTGATACCAAAACCAAAGACATCACAAGAAAACTATAAAAAATATCCCTTATTTATAACAATTCAAAAATCCTCAACAAGATATTAGCAAGCCAAATGAAACAACATATAAAAAGGATTATACTCATGAGCAAGTAAAATTTATCCCCAAAATGAAAGCTTGGTTCAACACTTGAAATCAAACAGTGTAATATACCATAGTAATAAAGGACAAAATCTACAAGATTATCTTGATAGCATAGAAAATGCAATTGACAAAATCCAACATACTTTCATGATAAAAACTCTCCAAATTAGGAATAGAAGGGAATCTTCTCATCCTGTTAAAGGGCATTTAGAAAAAGGCCAGAGCTAATATCGTACTTAATAGTGACAGACTGCAAGCTTTCCCCCTAAGATCAGGAACAAGACAAGGATGTCTGTCTGCTCTCAACATTCTATTATATTGGATTCTATATCCAGCATTATACTGGAGATTCTAGCCAAGGCAATTACACAAGGAAAAGAAAGGGCAGCAAAACGTGAAAGGAAGAAATAAAACTATCTCTATTTTCAGATGATACATTCTTTTTTTTTATTAAAGATTTTATTTATTTATTTGAGGGAGAGAGAGAGAGAGAGGGAACACAAGAATGGGGGAGCTGGAGAGGGAGAAGCAGGTTCCCCGCTGATCAGGGAGCCCAATGCGGGGCTCGATCCCAGGACGTTAGGATCATAACCTGAGCTGAAGGCAGACGCT
The DNA here is from genome assembly GCF_009762305.2 of Zalophus californianus. Lineage (NCBI taxonomy): Eukaryota > Metazoa > Chordata > Mammalia > Carnivora > Otariidae > Zalophus > Zalophus californianus. The sequence goes on along the minus strand of NC_045597.1, from coordinate 157,000,748 downwards.
TAACAACTGAGCCACCCAGGCGCCCCAAGATGATACATTCTTATATAGAAAAAATATAAGATATTGTCATGATTGCAAAACTCCCCTAACTGACCTACAGATTCAAGGCAAACTCTATCAAATTACAGCTTCCTTTTTTTTTTTTTGCAGAAATGGAAAAGCTGACTCTAAGATTCATATAGAAACATAAGCATCCAGAATTATCAGAACAATCTTGGAAAAAAAAAAGACAAAGTAGGAGGACTCTTGCATCTTGATTTCAAAACTTACTATGAAGCTACAGTAATCAAGACTGTGTGGTTCTGGTATAGGAAAGACATATAGACCAGTGGAACAGAATTGAGAGTCTAGAATAAACCCATACATCTATGGTTAATTGGGTTTTGACAAGGGAGCCAAGACTATTCAAAAGAATGAACAGCCTTTCAACAAATGGTGCTCGGACAACTGGATAACCACAGACAAAATAATCAAGTTGAACCTCTACCTCAACCCATATATAAAATTAACTCAAAATGGAACAAAGACCTAAATATGTAAAACTATAAAATTCTTGTTGGATAGACCCTTTAAGTATGATATAGTGTCCTTCCTCATCTCTTATTATAGTCTTTGGTTTAAAATCTAACTTGTCCGATATAAGGATTGCCACCCCAGCTTTCTTTTGGTGTCCATTAGCATGGTAAATGGTTTTCCACCCCCTCACTCTAACAATTGTAAATATCTATGCCCCTAACATGGGAACAGCCAATTATATAAGGCAATTAATAACGAAAGCAAAGAAACACAAAGAAAACAATACAATAATAGTGGGGGACTTTAACAGCCCCTCGCAGAAATGGACAGATCATCTAAGCAAAAGATCAACAAGGAAATAAAGACTTTAAATGACACATTGGACCAAAGGGACTTCACAGATATATTCAGAACATTCCATCCCAAAGCAACAGAATACACATTCTTCTCTGGTGCCCATTGAACATTCTCCAGAACAGATCATATCCTAAGTCACAAATCAGGTCTCAACTGGTACCAAAAGATTCGAATCATTCCCTGAATATTTTCAGACCTCAATGCTTTGAAACTAGAACTCAATCACAAGAGGAAAGTCAGAAAGAACTCAAATACATGGAAGCTAAAGAGCATCCTACTAAAGAATGAAAGGGTCAACCAGGAAATTAAAGAAGAATTTAAAAAATTCATGAAAACAAATGAAAATGAAAACACAACTGTTCAAAATCTTTGGGATGTAGCAAAGGCAGTCCTAAGAGGAAAGTATATAGCAATACAAGCCTTTCTCAAGAAACGAGAAAGGTCTCAAATACACAACCTAATCCTACACCTAAAGGAGCTGGAGAAAGAACAGCAAATAAAGCCTAAACCCAGCAGGGGAAGAGAAATAATAAAGATCAGAGCAGAAATTAATGAAATAGAAACCAAAAGAACAGTGGAACAGGTCAATGAAACTAGGAACTGGTTCTTTGAAAGAATTAACAAGACTGATAAACCCCTGGCCAGACTTATCAAAAAGAAAAGAGAAAGGACCCAAATAAATAAAGTCATGAATGAAAGAGGAGAGATCACAACCAACACCAAAGAAATACAAACAATTACAAGAACATATTATGAGCAACTCTATGCCAGCAAATTAGATAATCTGGAAGAAATGGGTGCATTCCTAGAGATGTATCAACTACCAAAACTGAACCAGGAAGAAATAGAGCAACTGAACAGACCTATAACCACTAAGGAAATTGAAGCAGTAATCAAAAATCTCCCAACAAAAGCCCAGGGCCAGATAGCTTCCCAGGGGAATTCTGCCAAACATTTAAAGAAGAAATAATACCTATTCTTCTGAAACTGTTCCAAAAAATAGAAATGGAAGGAAAACTTCCAAACTTGTTTTATGAGGCCACCATTACCCCGATCCCCAAACCAGACAAAGACCCCATCAAAAAGGAGAATTACAGACCAATATCCTTGATGAACATGGATGCAGAAATTCTCACCAAAATACTAGCCAGTAGGATCCAACAGTACATTAAAAGGATTATTCACCACAACCAAGGGGGATTTATCCCTGGCCTGCAAGGTTGGTTCAACATCCGCAAATCAATCAACGTGATACAATACATTAACAAAAGAAAGAACAAGAACCATATGATCCTCTCAATAGATGCAGAAAAAGCATTTGACAAAGTACAGCATCCTTTCTTGATCAAAACTCTTCAGAATGTGGCGATAGATGGTACATACCTCAATATCATAAAAGCCATCTATGAAAAACCTACAGCAAATATCATTCTCAATGGGGAAAACTGAGAGCTTCCTCCCTAAGGTCAGGAACACGGCAGGGATGTCCACTATCACCACTGCTATTCAACATAGTATTAGAAGTCCTAGCCACAGCAATCAGACAACAAAAAGAAATAAAAGGCATCCGAATTGGCAAAGAAGTCAAACTCTCACTCTTTGCAGATGATATATTTTATGTGGAAAACCCAAAAGACTCCACCCCAAAACTGCTAGAACTCATACAGGAATTCAGTAAAGTGGCAGGATATAAACTCAATGTATAGAAATCAGTGGTATTCCTATACACCAACAAAAAGATAGAAGAAAGAGAAATTAAGGAGTCGATCCCATTTACAATTGCACCCAAAACCATAAGATACCTAGGAATAAATCTAACCAAAGAGGCAAAGAATCTGTACACAGGAAACTATAGAATACTCATGAAAGAAATTGAGGAAGACACAAAGCAATGGAAAAACGTTCCATGCTCATGACTGGAAGAACAAATATCGTCAAGATGTCAATACTACCTAGAGCAATCTATACATTCAGTGCAATCCCTATCAAAATACCATCCACTTTTTTCAAAGAAATGGAACAAATAATCCTAAAATTTGTATGGAACCAGAAAAGACCCTGAATAGCCAGAGGAATGTTGAAAAAGAAAAGCAAAGCCGGTGGCATCCCAATTCCGGACTTCAAGCTCTACTACAAAGCTGTCATCATCCAGACAGTATGGTACTGGCACAAACACAGACACATAGATCAATGGAACAGAATAGAGAGCCCAGAAATGGACCCTCAACTCTATGGTCAACTCATCTTTGACAAAGCAGGAAAGAATGTCCAATGGCAAAAAGACAGCCTCTTCAACAAATGGTGTTGGGAAAATTGGACAGCCACATGCAGAAGAATGAAACTGGACCACTTCCTTACACCACACACAAAAACAGACTCAAAATGGTTGAAAGACCTAAATGTGAGACAGGAATCCATCAAAATCCTAAAGGAGAACACAGGCAGCAACCTCTTTGGCCTCAGCCACAGCAACTTCTTCCTAGAAACATCGCCAAAGGCAAGGGAAGCAAGGGCAAAAATGAATTATTGGGACTTCATCAAGTTAAAAGCTTTTGCACAGCAAAAGAAACAGTCCACAAAACTAAAAGACAACCAACAGAATGGGAGAAGATATTTGCAAATGACATACAGATAAAGGGCTAGTATCCAAAATCTATAAAGAACTTCTTAAACTCAACACCCAAAGAACAAATGATCCAATCAAGAAATGGGCAGAAGACATGAACAGACATTTTAACAAAGAAGACATCCAAATGGCCAACAGACACATGAAAAATGCTCAACATCACTCAGCATCATGGAAATCCAAATCAAAACCTAATGAGACACCACCTCACACCAGTCAGAATGGCTAAAATTAACAAGCCAGGAAACGACAGATGTTGGCGGGGATGCGGAGAAAGGGGAACCCTCCTACACTGTTGGTGGGAATGCAAGCTGGTGCAGCCACTCTGGAAAAAAGTATGGGGTTCCTCAAAAAGTTGAAAATAGAGCTACCATATGACCCAGAAATTGCACTACTGAGTATTTACCCCAAAGATACAAATGTAGTGATCCAAAAGGATATAAGCACCCTATGTTTACAGCAGCAATGTCCACAGTAGCCAAACTATGGAAAGAGCCAAGATGTCCATTGACAGATGAATGGATAAAGATGTGGTGTATGTATGTGTGTACACACACACACACACACACACACACACACACACACAAATGGAATATTATGCAGCCATCAAAAGGAATGATATCTTGCCATTTGCAATGACATGGATGGAACTGGAGGGTATTATGCTGAGCGATATAAGTCAATCAGAGAAAGACATGTATCATATGACCTCACTGATATGAGGAATTCTTAATCTCAGGAAACAAACTGAGAGTTGCTGGCGTGGTGGGGGTAGGAGGGATGGGGTGCTGGGTGACAGATATTGGGGAGGGTATGTGCTATGGTGAGCACTGTGAATTGTGTAAGACTGTTGAATCACAGACCTGTACCTCTGAAACAAATATTACATTACATGTTAAAAAAAAAAAAAAGAAGAATATAGCAGGAAGGAAAAAATGAATGGGGGGAAATCAGAGGGGGAGACGAAACATGAGAGACTATGGACTCTGAGAAACAAACTGAGGGTTTTAGAGGGGAGGGGGTTGGGGGGGATGGGTTAGCCTGGTGATGGGTATTAAAGAGGGTTGGTACTGAATGGAGCACTCGGTGTTATATGCAAACAACGAATCATGGAACACTACATCAAAAACTAATGATGTAATGTATGGTGATTAACATAATAAAATTTAAAAAAATAAATAAAACTTCAAAAAAAACTATAAAATTCTTAGAATAAAAAAGTGTTAATTTTTGTGGCCCTGGATTAGGCAACAGTTTCTTAGATGTAACATCTAAGGCATAAGCAACCAAAAAAAAAAGGTAAACTGAACCTAATAAAAATCTAAAAATTTAAAAACAGAACCCATAGAATGGGAGAAAAATATCTGCAAATCACGTATCTGATAAGGGTCTACTATCTAGAATATATAAAGAACTCTTACAACTCAACAATTAAAAGACAAACCAGTTTACAATGGGCTACAGATTTGAATAGACATTTCTCAAAAAAGATATACAAATGGCCAATAAGCACATGAAAAGACGCTCAACATTAGTCTTTAGGGAGATCCAAATCAAAATCACAAGGTACCACTTTTCACATCTACTAGGATGGCTATTATTAAAAATCAAAAAAACCAACAGTGTTGGTGAGGATGTAGAGAAACTGGAACCTATGTACATTGCTGGTGGGAAGGTAAAATGGTCTGGCACTGTGGGGCGCCTGGGTGGCTCAGTCATTAAGCATCTGCTTTCAGCTCAGGTCATGATCCCGGGGTCCTGGGATCGAGCCCCGCATCAGCCTCCTGCTCTGCGGGAAGCCTGCTTCTCCCTCCCCTAGTCCTCTTGCTTGTGTTCCCTCTCTCACTGTGTCTCTCTCTGTCAAATAAATAAAATCTTAAAAAAAAAAAAAAAGGTTTGGTACTGTGGACAAGAGTCTGGTGGTTCCTCATAAAGTTAAACAAAATTACATATGACGCAGCAATTCCACTCCTACATACGTATCTCAAGTAAATACATGTATAACACACATATTTATAGCAACACTAATCACAACAGCTGAAAGGTGCAAACAATGCAATGTCTATCAATAGATGAAAAGATGAACAAGACAAACTGTGGTGTGTGTGTATATATATATACATACCACATACAAAGACACATACACAGTGAATTCTTACTCATCTGTAAAAGGAGTAAAAGGGAATGAAGTTCTGCTATGTACAACAACATGGATGAACCTCAAAAATGTTATGCTAAGAAGCCAGACACAAAAGATCACATATTGTATGATTATATGAAATATCCAGAATAGGTAAATCTACACAGATGGAATGCAGATTAGTGGCTGTCAGAAGTCAGGGGAAGGAGGGAATAGGGAGTGATTGCTTAATGGGAACAGGGTTTCCCTTTGGGGTGATAAAAAGGTTTTGGAACTAGAAGAGTTAGTGGTTATACAACACTTGTAAATATACAAAATGCTACCGAATTGTTCAATTTAAAGTGTTTGATTTTCTATTATGTGAATTTCACCTTAATTGAAAAAACAAAATGAGATACTTCATACCCACTTGGATGAGTATATTAATTTTTTTAAAAAGCAGACAGTAACAGGGGCGCCTGGGTGGCTCAGTTGGTTAAGCGACTGCCTTCGGCTCAGGTCATGATCCTGGAGTCCCGGGATCGAGTCCCGCATCGGACTCCCTTCTCCGCAGGGAGTCTGCTTCTCCCTCTGACCCTCTTCCCTCTCATGTTCTCTATCTCTCATTCTCTCTCTCTCAAATAAATAAATAAAATCTTTAAAAAAAAAAAGCAGACAGTAACAGATGTAGGTGAAGATGTGGAGATATTTGAATCCTCATACACTGCTGGTGGGATTGCAAAATGGCACAGCTACTTTGTAAAAACACTTTGGTAGTTTCTCAAAATGAAAAAGAGTTATCCTATGACCCAGTTTTACTCCTACAGAATCGAAAACATATGCTCACATACAAAAAAAATGTATACAAATGTTCATAGCATTATTAAACAGCCAAAATAGTGGGAACAACCTGAATGTCTATCAACTGATGAATGGCTAAATGAAGTGTGGTACAGTCACACAATATAATATTATTCAACCATAAAAAGGAATGAGATACTGACATACATTACAGTATGGATAAACCTTGAAAACATTAACCTAGCAAAGAGGCCAGAGACAAAAGGCCACATACTGTTTTATTCTATTTATATGAAATGTGGGAATAGAGACATCCATGGAGATAGAAAGTAGAACAGTGGTTGCCAGGGGCTGGGGGCAGAACAGAATGGGGAGTGACTGTTAATGGGTATCAGGTTTCTTCTTGGTGATAAAAAGGTTCTAGAATTAGATAGTGGTGATGTTGGCACAGACTTGTGAATAAACTAAGAAACCATAAAATTGTATATTTTAAGAAGGTGAATTGACAGTATATTAATTATATCTCAATAATAAAAGGTACTAGATCAGACAATCCATCTAAAAATAAAATGAACCTTGCATGATATATGAAAATTAACTAAAAATGAATCATTGACCCATGTAAGACCTAAAACTATAAAAGTTCTAGAGAACTAAAAGGAAAATCTTTGTGATTTTAGGCTGGGCAAAAATTTCTCAGATATGACACAAAGGGTATGATCCAAAAATTAAAAAACTGACAAGTTGGATTTCATCAAAATGTGAAACTTCTGCTCTTTGAAAGAGCATTAAAAACAAGGCATAAAATGGAAGAAAAAATATGTTAAGCACTTAGAAGATTTGCACATATACAAAAAGTATGAATTTTTTATGTAAGAATCAACATGAGACTATTTTAAAATCTCTGAAAAATCAATAATAAGAAAACTGAATTAAAATGGTTAAAATATTTGAAGAGATACTTAAACTTGTGGATAACCAATAAACAGATGAAAAGATGCTCAATATTATTAATCACTAGAGAAATGCAAATTATAGCCACAATGATATGCCAGTATACACCAGTTAGAATGGCTAAGACCAAAAGGACCAACAATACCAAGCACTGGTGAGAATGCAGAGAAAGTGGAGCTCTTTTATACTATTGATGGAAGGCAAGATTCTTTGGAAAACAGCTGCTGAATAGTTTACTATGTCAAATATTTATTTCCCATAGGATCTAGAATTCCAACTCCTGATAATTAGCCAAGAGAAATAAAAATACACGTTCATATGTGAATATTATATAGGCTTTATTCATAATTGCCAAAATTTACCAACTCAAATGTCCTTCAAGTGGCAAATAGGTAAAGAAATTGTGATATATCCATATAATGGAACATAAACAACTGATACACACAACAAGAACTTGGATGAACTTCAAATGCCTTATGCTAAATAAAAGAAGCCAGACTTAAAATGTTGCATGTTGTATGATTCCATTTCTGGGATATTCTGGTAAAGACGTAACTATAGGAACAGAAGAACAGGTCAGTGGTTGCCAAGGGATGGAGGCAGAGGAAGAGGTTAATGATAAAGAGGCACAAGGGACCTTCCTGAGGTGATAGAAGTGTTCTGTATTTTGATTGTGGTGGTGGTTACATAATTGTGTTGGTCAAAACTCACAGAACTGTACAGTAAAAAAAGGGTGTATTTCACTATGTATATTATAACTTAATAAGCCTGACTTCAGAAAAACATAGCTTTACAATGAATACACATTTGAAAAATATCAAATTAGACCTAAGAAAAAAATGGGACTCTGTATAAGCATTATCATTTGGCCTAATAGAACCTCTCTAATGAGCCAGTATCTTTCAGCCCCATCAACTTACACTTAGCCTACGTTCAGACAAATAAAATCAGACAAGCAAACTGTTTTAATCACAGACATACAGCATTTGCCTTAGCCATGTAACATTCCCTACATTTTAAGCAAAAAGCATTCATGAATAGTATCCACCAATTTTCCAAATTTTAAAAAGCATAGTGGAGGACAAACTGACACCAGTAAGTCCTTATCATAGGAAGTGAGCTTTTTAAAAAGATTCTTAGGTTAGACTATTTTTCAAATCACTAGGGTTTAGTCACTAAACCACAGATTGCCTGCCAGAGTGGTGAACTGTATTAGAGCTTGGGCTCAGAATTTATCTTTTCTTCTCTCTCCAATTCTTAAATTACAAGTTCACACATACATGGTAATATGGTGATGGTAATATGAATACTATTTAATTGGGCCAGAGGCCAAGAAGCAATCAAGGATTGATTGTTATATTGACATGTGTTGCAGAATTTACTGTCTGGGGTAGGCTAATTCTCCTTGACAGTCCAGATAATTCCAGATAACATAATCTTTACGCTCTTCAAAATTTGAAACACAAACAGCAATGTTTTAAAGACTGGCTTTTGTTTTATTTTAATAAGAATTGTATTGGTGAAGGGCGCTTGGATGGCTCAGTTGGTTAAACGACTGCCTTCGGCTCAGGTCATGATCCTGGAGTCCCGGGATCAAGTCCCACATCGGGTTCCCTGCTCAGCGAGGAGCCTGCTTCTCCCTCTAACCCTCCCCCCTCTCATGTACTCTCTCTCTCTCTCTCATTCTCTCTCTCTTAAATAAATAAATAAATCTTTAAATAAAAAAAAAAGAATTGTATTTGTGTCTCTGGCCATTCTATCTTTTTAGAACCCAGAAAAGAGTATATTGCAGATGAAGTGACAGATGCTAACAGGTACTTAGGAAGTCTTTAAAACAAAACAAAACAGCATTGTCAGCAATGATCTCTTTGCCTCCCACAGGGCCATCAGCTCACTCTCAAGGGACTTCCTGGCTAAAATACTCAGTGAACACTAGGGCCAGAGCCAGTCATGACTCTGGCCCACACCAGATGCTCAACAAGAGAACGCTGCCCAGAAGCAGCCCCGTGCTGCCGTGACTGGAGTGCTCGGTGTTGCACCCACCTCAATGGCTCCTTTATCCTCCCACAGCCTGGTATTCGACAAAATAACCCATCTCCTCAGTAAGATAAGCTGATACCGGAGGCAGAAATACAGAAGGAAATACAGTGAAATATCAACAAAGAAAATGTGGAATACCTTGTTTTTAGCTAAATCCTTTTCCAAATTGCATTTTTCTTGCGCTATTTCTTTCTCTGTTTTATTAACCTGCCCAAGGAGGGGAAAAGAAATGGGTCCATTTTAAAGCAGCTGGCAGGCTCTACAGTAGCAGACACACCCTGCATGTTAGTTAATACCTACACTGCAGAGATAGCACATCCTCTCAGAAAAGGGGCCACTCAGGCAGTCTTTGAGGCAGAGCAGACTTCACAAATAGCCCTGAAATTAGAAAGACACGTCTGCATGTCAGACTGCTGCTTCCTTCCTAAAGAGGAAGACAGAGCTGTTCCCCCTTAACCTCCATTGTCCCATGCCTTCAGGGGAAATCAGCTTTTTATAATCTGACCCCTTAGCTATCATGAGGATGTGTGAGCTATTAGTTAATGCTATAAAAGGGTACCCTGTTTGGCACAGTCTACTTCACATGCTAAAAGACAGAGATTAGCCACCTAAAGATTTCTTTAATGGGAAACTCAGACAAACTGCATCTGGGCTGTATTTCTTATCTTTTGCACTTAAAATAGTTTTAAAGCAAGATCACCGCCACAACCAGGAGGTAACATAAATCTGCTTCTACCTACCTCTCCCTGAAATCTTTCTTTCTCCTCTAGCAGAGACTTCTTCTCTTGGATTGATGTTTCCAATTCACCTCGCAATCTTGCAATAGTTGTTTCTAGCAGCTCTTTCTGCAAGGCTGTCCTCTTCTCAGCATCCTGTGCTTTCTGGATACACTGATTATGCTCAAGGATTACACGGTCTCTGGAAGAAGACAAGGAGGAGATGTGAGAGTTAAACGAGAGTTCTTTAACTAACTAAAACATGAACTAAAGTTCATGTTCTCCAAGAACATATTGGCCAAGAGCAGTTACCAAAATGTTCTAACAAGACTAGTTCCTTGGGGGCAAAGTCTTTATTTTATCTTTGTGTCTGGCCCAAGAAAAGCAGAATTAAACGTTTCCATTAAAGATAAGAAATACAAATGCAAGAACAAAAGATACAGAAGTTGCCTATAATTTACTTACAGATGTGCTTGGAGTTGGATTTTCTCATTCTGAACAGTCTGTAGCTCAGTAGCGATACTGGCATGGGCTGCATCCAGGAGTAAGTTCTGTTCTTGAAATGTCTGTGTCATCATTTTCTGCTCTACCTGAGTTTTGGAAGTAATATTAAAAGCTGAGATGCCAGAAAGTCATTTAATAGGGTACCAATGAAAATAACTGATCAAATATACTGAATTAGCTTATGAAAGAAAAAATTTTATATAAATAAAACCTCTTTTTAAAGAATTTAATGTTCAGCTTTCTCTTTGTCCCCACTCTGACCTGACCACAATTCTATCATTTTACAGCTCTACCAGCCAACAGTGAAGATGCATTATTTACCCAGCCTGTTGCGAAATTTATAAAACTCTTAACATGAACATATTTTTAGATATAAAATTCTACTAGGAATATTTTGGTACTTTGAAATTTCAATATGATACATATTTTATTTTTAAAAAACATCAATACGTATAAAGTGAAAAGATCTCTTCACTTATACTCCCCCTCCTTAAAATAATCCCACTCTCCAGGGACAATCATGTTAATAATTTGGTATGAATTCTTTTGAAAATATTTGAAATTGCACTCAGATACTGTTACAGAAGAAGAACTATATGGCAATACCTAGGAGATATTGTGGGTTCACTTCCAGACCACCACAATAAAGTGAACAGTACAATAAAGCTAGTCTAATTTTTTATTTCCCATTGCATATACAAGTCATAGTCTATTAGCTGTGTAGTAGCATTATGTCTTAAACAATGTACATAATTTAAAAATACTTTTTTCATAAAAATGCTAACCATCATCTGAAGTCTCAGTGAGTCATAATCTTTTTGCTGGTGGAGGGTCTTGCCTTGGTGTTGATGGCTGCTGACTTATCAGGGTGGTGGCCGCTGAAGGTTAGGGTAGTTGTGGCAGTTTCTTAAAACAAGACAACAGTGAAGTTTGCCACATTGATTGACTCTCCCTTTCATGAGCGATTTCTCTATAGCATGTGATGCTGTTTGGAAAGCATTTTATCCACAGGAGAACTTCCTTCAAAATGGGAGTCAATCCTCTCAAACCCTGCTGCTGCTTTATTGACTAAGCTTATATAATATTCTAAATGCTCTGTTGTCATTTCAACAATCACAGCATCTTCACCTGGAGTAGGTTAAGAAACCACTTTCTTTGCTCATCATTCATTCAGGTTTTATCATGAGATTGTACCAATTCAGTCACATCTTCAAGCTCTTCTATTTCTAGTTCTCTTACTATTTCCACTATATCAGCAGGTACTTCCTCCACTGAAGTCTTGAAGCCCTCAAAGGCATCAGTGAGGGTTGAAATCCATTTCTTCAAAATTCCTGTGAGTGTTGATGTTTTGGCCTCTTACCATGAATCACGAATGTTCCTATTTATGGCAGCTATAGCTTTGTGAAATAGATTTCTTAAACAATAAGACTAGAAAATTGAAATTACTCCTTGGTTCATGGACTGAAGAATAGATGTTGCGTTAGCAGGCATGAAAACATTAATTTTGTCCATCTCTATCAGAACTCTTGGGTGACCAAGTACATTGTCAATGAGTAGTAATATTTTGAAACGAATCTTTTTTTCTGAGGATTAGGTCTCAGCAGGGGGCTTAAAATTTTCAGTAAATCATGTTGTAACCAGATGTGCTGTCATCCAGGCTTTGTTGTTCCATTTATAGAGCATAGGCAGAGTAGATTTAGCACAATTCTTAAGGGTCTTAGGATTTTCGGAATGGTCAAGGAACACTGGCTTCGACTTAAAGTCACCAGCTGTGTTAGCCACAAACAAAGGGCCAGCTTCGCTCTTTCTCTTCAACGAGTTGGCCAAGCAGCAGATGCACAGATGCAGATTTTTGTGAAGAATCTGACCCCCACTCTGACCCTGCAGATTGTACCCAGTGACACCATTTAGAATGTCAACGCCAAGAGGTGCCTTGGTGGCTCAGTTGGTTAAGTGTCTGGTTCCTGATTTCACCTCAAGTCATGTCTCAGGGTCGTGAGATTGAGGACCCGTGTCAGGGCTCTGCACTGAGCGTGGAGCCTGCTTAAGAATCTCTCTCTCTCTCTGGGATGCCTGGGTGGCTCAGTCGGTTAAGTATCTGCCTTTAGCTCAGGTCATGATCCTGGAGTCCCAGGATGACACCCCACTTCGGGCTCCCTGCTCAGCAGGGAGTCTGCTTCTCCCTCTTCTTCTGCCCCTCCCCTCATTTCTGCTCTCTCTCACTCACTCACTCTCTCTCAAATAAAATCTTAAAAAAAAAAAAAAAAAATTCTCTCTCCCTCTCTCCTTTCCCTGCTCTAAAAAAAAAAAAAAAAAAAAAAAAAGTCAAAGCCAAAATCCAAGACAAGGAGGGCATCCCCCAATTGGCAGTATCTGATTTTTGCAGGCAAACAGCTAGAGGATGGCTGCACTCTCTGAGACTACAATATCCAGAAAGAGTTCACCCTGTAGTGGGTGCTTTGTCTGTGGGGCTGCATCATCACATCATCGAACCTTCCGTCCTCTAGCTCACCCTGTCACAACTGGGACATGATTACCTGCTCCAAATGTTATGCTTGCCTGCAGCCCCGCGCTGTCAGTTGCTGCAAGAAGCGCAGCCACACCAACAACCTGTGCCCCAACAGGATGGTCAACTAAGGCCCTTCCATCAGCTTTTCCTTCGCCCACAGGGCAGCCTCCTGCCCAAGCCCCATTGCCTGTAGCTTCAATAAAGTTTCCCTTACATTGAGTGGGAGAAAAAAAAACAACAACAAAAAGCCTGTTTTGAAGCCAGGCATTGACTTCCTCTCTAGCGCTGAAAACCCTAAAGGCATCTTCCAATGGCATCTGTTGTTTAATGTAGCCACCTTCATTAATTATCTTCTAGATCTTCTGGAGAACTTGCTGCAGCTTCTACATCAGCACTTGCTTCACCTTGCACTTTTATGTTATGGAGACCGCTTCTGTCCTTAAACCTCATGAACTACCCTGCTAGCTTCCAACTCTTCTTCTGCAGCTTCCTCACCTCTCTCAGCCTTCATGGAATTGAAGAGAGTAAGGCTCTTGCTCTGGTTTTGGCTTTAGTCTAAGGGAATGTTGTAGATGGATTGATCTTCTATCCAGATCACTAAAACTTTCGCCATATCAGCAATAAGGCTGTTTCACTTTCTTATCATTCATGTGTTCACTGGAGTAGCATTTTTAATTTCCTTCAACAGCTTTTCCTTTGCCTTCACAACTTGGCTAAATGTTTGATGCAAGAGGCCTATCTTGGCTTTTGACATGCCTTCGTCACTAAGCTTAATCATTTCTAGTTTTTGATTTATAATAAGAGATGTGAAACACTTCATGTGAATACTTAGAGACCATTGTAGGGGTTATTAACTGGCCTAATTTCAATATTGTTGGGTCTCAGGAAATAGGAGGTCTAAGAAGAGGGAGAGGTATGGGGAAGAGCCAGTCAAAGCAGCCAGAACACACACATTTTTTAAGTTTACCATCTTAAATGGGCATGGTTTGTGGTGCCTCAAAACAATTACAATAATATATCAAAGATCAGAGATCACCAGAAGAAAAATAATAATGAAAAAGTTTGAAATGCCATGAGAAGTGCCATAATGTGACAAAGAGGCACAAAATGAGCAAATGCTATTGACAAATGGCACCAACAGACCTACTAGATGCAGGATTGCCACAAACATTCAAGTTGTAAAAAATGCAATTGTCCGCAAAGCACAATAAAACAACATATGCCTGTAATTGTTTTGCACAATTTATTTCCTCTGGCTCACCATTTTGGACTTCTCAAAACATAACATTTTTATTTTTTATTTTTTAAAGATTTTATTTGACAGAGAGAGACACAGCGAGAGAGGGAACACAAGCAGCAGGAGTGGGAGAGGGAGAAGCAGGCTTCCCACTGAGCGGGGAGCCCGATGTGGGGCTCGATCCCAGGACCCTGGGATCATGACCTGAGCTGAAGGCAGATGCTTAACGACGAGCCATCCAGGTGTCCCTCAAAACATAACATTTTTAGACACATCCCTTCTACCTACAACTTATAAACCTTTTGCAAGTATACAATTAACAATTACTTCTGTAAACATATTTTAAAACACTTTTATCTTAATACTTGACTGCAAAGCAAACCTTCACACCTTTGGAAAATAAAATCCCATTTGTGTAACAAGTTAAAAAATGTTTGTGAAAGTGTGAAGACATGTCACATTATTCTACTAAACTGTTAAGTCCATGAAAGTAGAGATTTTGTCTTGTTCACCACTATAATCCCATCTAGACCTAGCATCATACCTGCACAGAGTAAACACTAAGTGCTTGTTGAATTAATGAAAAATATTTATTATCTGTTATATGCAGTGGTAAGCACTATGGGAAATAGCAAAGATGTATAAGATGATGCCTCCAGTTCTAGGAAGCTCACAATGTTATCCAGGAAATGAGCCATGCATATAAACTGCTACGGAATGCAAAATAGAGAGGCAGCATAATGTAACAATTAAAAGCATTGACTCTGCAGTCAGACCTTGGTTTCAATCCAGCTCTACCCCTTACTAGGTATGTGACTTCAGGCAAGTTGATATACTTCTCTAAACCTCATTTTCCTTATTTATAAGATGAGGATAATAAATATTCCTTTACATACTGGCTGCAAGAATTAAAGGAGGTAATATATGTAAAATCATTAGTATAATGCATGGTATATACTAAGTATGCTCCCAAAAAAGTGACAACTATTATTATGAGAGTCTGTTTAATGTCCTAGGAGTAGGAGTTAACAGAGAAAACTCATTCCCTCTTGTTTGAGTGAGCAAGCTTCCTGATTTGAGTCTTAAAGAAAAAACAGAATTTCAAATAGCTGAAGATGAAATAAAGACCATTCTCAGTAGAGGGAATGGCATAAGCAAAATGGGAAACCACAGGTGTTTGAGGAAATGGTATTTGGGACAGGTAATTACTTTTCTTAAAGTAATGGTATTTGAGAAGAAACCATTAGGACTGAGTATAAGGCTAAATGACCCCCTGATGAAAACTGAAAACCACTAATCAAAAAATAAAATAATTCAGTAAATTTCTTGGAACTGTTAAAGTATTTTATTTACCCACTTGGTCATACACATTTCCTAGTTTCTTAGCCAAGGAGTTTTCTTGTGATTCTATCAGAAATTGACTAGTATTAAATGAATACCTGCAGAATGGCTTGGTGGTCAGCAATAATTCTGGCATTTTCCATACTAACAGTCTCAAGCATGCTGTTCAGCTCTGAACACTTTCTAGTCAGCTGGTCATTCGAAACCTAAGACGATATGTACAGCAAGTCATAGATCTCTCCAGTAAATAATTATTTTTACTTAACATATTTTTAATGATGGTATAGTATTTCATTCTGTATGTGAATCTAATTTATTTAACTTATCTCCAATTGATATTTCATTAGGTAATACTTTCAAATATTTGGAGTCAATACCCCACATAATTCTAAATCAAAACGTTCATCTGGTAGAGCAACTGAAGCATTCAACGGTTTACTGATCTCCTGTTCACAATTTTGAACACTGGTGAGACAGAGCAAGATATCTACAGAATGGACTTTACAATGTAGATGCCTAGCCAAGATTACAGAAATTCATTCCCAAAATTAGATGAGCATTCAGAATTGTTTAGCTAATAATACAAACTGTCTAAGCTCTTTCACCACCAATTACAGTATCCATAAGAGCAAAATATAGATAATTGTACCTTTTCACAAGACAGATCATCCAAAATTAAAAATCTTTTGTGCAACAAATTTATCAGATAATTCTGTTGTCTTTTTGATATTTGAAATTTTTATTCCTGAAGAAAACATTTATTCATCAGTTGTTTTAGCAAAGTGTATTTGCCAAGGATTTTTTTTTAAGTTTAAGAGGGCTTGAACTCATGACCCTGAGATCAAGACCTGAGCTAAGATCAAGAGTCAGATGCTCAACAGAATGAGCCACCCAGGCACCCCAAGGACCTTATCTTTTGTTATTATTTTTTAAAAGATTTTATTTATTTATTTGACAGAGAGAGATAGCGAGAGAGAGAGAGCACAAGCAGTGGGAGTGGGAGAGGGAGAAACAGGCTCCCCACTGAGCAGGGAGCCCGATGGCAGGGCTCGATCCCAGGACCCTGGGATCATGACCCAAGCCAAAGGCAGACGCTTAATGACTGAGCCACCCAGGTGCCCCAGATCTTATCTTTTAATGAACAAGTTCTTCAAGGATGGGGACAAATAACTCTATAGGATCAATTTAAAAAAACACTCAAAAAATGATAACAAGAAAGTAAAGAAATGAAAAACTATCTGGGAAGCATAAGTGGTAGTATAGTAAAGAAGTAAGGAACACGTTCAGGGCATTTTAAAATTATAACCAGATGTACAAACTATTCACCAAGGAATACCTAGAGGTAAGACAGAGATGAACTCCTGATCCTTGAAAAGAATAATTTTCTTTGGAGCCAGAAGGCCTAAGCTCAAATTCTAACTCTGCCATTTATTACCTATGTTATTGAACTTCTTTGTATATCAACTTCCTTATCATTAAAATGAGAATAATAAGCTTCTATAGTACTGCTATTACAAGCATTACAATTTGTTAGTAACATAAGGTGCTTATAATTATGCCTGGAACATAGAATGGGTTTGGTAAATGTTAATTACTACTACCAGAGCAAGAGTAGTTATTTTCATTATTTTATAAAATAACACATTTATTTTCTATTTTATCATAAAGAGAGTATAGCAACATTATGATCCCAACACTGAAGTAATCAAATTGTACTAACAAAAAGTTTTTTAAGTGATTAATACCATTTCACTGACCCTATGAGAATTAACTTCTTTGTCTGCATGCATGCGCGCGCGCGCGCGCACACACACACACACACACACACACACACACACACACACACACAATCAGCTAAATTTGGCAATCACCATCCCACAGAAAACAGTTACACATAACTCTAAAATCCGGCAAGCATTTATTATGTTCCTACTGTGCTGTTTGTTATAAAAGATACAAAGAAAGTGTAAGCATAGCCAGTGGCACTGAACTGCTTAGTTCATAGGTGTAGATGAAAGTTATATATTTAATGAGTAAATTATAAAGCAAACAAAGACAAAATGTAAATTAGTGCATGATTTAGCAGTGTATCTCATATACTTATGTGTCATAGGAGATTTGGTGAAATGGGAAATGTAGTTTATGTGATAATGGTTCATAGATGAAATAGATTTTAAGAAAATAAAAAATTTGGATGATGGCAATGGTATGAATTTATACAATTAGAATCAATCTTTGTTCTTGGTTTTTTAATTGAACAAAATTATGCAACATGTAAACACAAAAATGGAAAGATTTACCTGTGCTTTTGTGATGGGGAAAGGACAATTTCTTCAATAAATGGTGTTGGAAAAACTGGACAGGCACATGCAAAAGAATGAAACTAGACCACTACCTTGTACCATACATAAAAATTAATTCAAAATGGATCAAAGACTTGAACATAAGACCCGAAACCGTAAAATTTCTAGAAGAAAACATAGGTAATTTTCTTGGTCTCATACCAAAAGCAAAAATAAACAAGTGGAACTATATCAAACTAAAAATGCTGTGCTTCTGCACAGCAAAGGAAACCATCAACAAAATGAGAAGGCAACCTACTGAATGGGAGAAAATATTGGCAATCATACATCAATATCATATATATAATAAGGGATTAATATCCAAAATATATAAAGAACTTATAAAACTCAGTAGCTTAAAAAAACCTGATTAAAAAATGGGCCAAAGATCTGAACAGACATTTTTCAAAGAAGACATACAGATGGCCAACAGGTACATGAAAAGATGTTCAACATCACTAATCATCAGGGAAATGCAAATCAAAACCACAATGAGATATCACCTCACAAGAGAATGAGATATCACCTCACATGAGAATGGTTATTACCAAAAAGACAAGAAATAACAAGTATTGGAGAGACTGTGGAGAAAAAGGAATCCTTGGGCACTGTGGAAGGGAATGTAAATTGATACAGCCACCGTGGAAAACAGTACAGAGGTTTCTCGAAAACTTAAAACTAGAACCACCATATGACCCAGCAATTCCACTTCAGGGTATTTATCTGAAGAAAACAAAAATACTAACTCAAAAAGATATCTGCAACCCTACATTAACTGCAGCATTATTTACAATAGACAAGATATGGAAATAACCTAAGTGTCCATTGATAGATGAATGGATAAAGAAAATATGGTATGTGTGTATATAGATAGGTACAGATATTATTCAGCCACAAAAAAGAATTTACTCTTGCCATTTGCAACAACATGGATGGACCTTGAATGTATACTAAATGAAATATGTCAACCAGAGGAAGAAAATACCATATAATCTCACTTATATGTGGAATCTTTAAAAAAATGAAAAACAAAATACCAAGTTCACACAGGTGGATGCCAGAGGAAGGAGGTATAAGGGATGGGAGAAACTGGTAAGAGGGGTCAAAAGGTATAAACTTCTCATTAGAAAATAATTGAGTCATGGGGATATACTGTGCAGCATGATGACTATAGTTAATAACATTGTACTGCATTTTTGAAAGTTGTTAAGAGATTGAATCTTAAAAGTACTCGTCACAAGAAAAAAAATTTTTAACTATATATAGTGATGGACGTTAACTAGAATTATTGTGATCATTTTGCAATGTATACAAATACTGAATCACTATGTTGTACACCTGAAATATAATGTTATATGCCAATTATACCTATCATGATGGTATGAATTAATATAATCAGGATTAATTTGTTCTTGGTTCCTTAATTAAACAAAATAAAGTAACATCTAAAAACTATAGAAATGATAAGATCTTACCTGTGCTTTTTCTGATGTTTCATGAAGGGATACTATTTCAGACCTCAAATATGCATTTTCTTCGTGTTCCTTGTTGAAAGACCTCTGCACATTCTATAAGAGCAAAAACATAAGTTCTCTCCTTTCTTACATGTAAGAGCTATTATGAATATCTCTATCAAAATACCTGTTCTGTATTTTGGCTACTAGGAGTTCAAGTTTTTTTTCTTTTTTTTGTATTATGTTCAATTAGCCAACATATAGTACATAATTAGATTTTGATGTTGTGTTCAAAGATTCATTAGTTGTGTATAACACCCAGTGCTCTAGTACTAATGATATATATAGTGTCTTGTAAAGAATTTTTAAAAATCTTGGTATCTTCAACTCTCAAACTTCTCTTTTTAAATAAATTATAAAAACTGTTTATTAAAAATGTTCTTATATGGAGTTTCAAACTGGAAAGAATTTGCCTAAAACCATAATGTAAATATTTAACTAGCATCAAGTCAAGAAAGTTCTGCTAAGATGAATAGTTGTCAGTTTATATTATATACACATTATTTTCCCTAAGCAGTTAAGATTTTTTGTGATTTCAAAGAAACACATTCAAAGATCTTTTAAAGTTTTAAGTACGTGAAGATGTTTTCATCAAGGAATACCTGGGTGTGAAGCAAAAGAAAACACCTTTGCTCTAAAAACAAACAAACAAACAGGTGACAGGGATGTGAGTTGTGGGTTAGGTTTTCCCTAACAGGTAGTTATTGAAATGGGGAAGGGCAAAGTGCAAGTCCTCTCCCTATGGAGAGAGGACTTTTATTTTTCCAGGAGAAGCATCTCAAGGCTTAAAGTAAACATCACCTACTACAGGATTAGATAGAACCCAGAAAAATTATTCCAAACAGGATCTACACATTAAGGTTGATTTAGAAATGTATTAAGATATAAATGTGGTAATAGTTCTTTTTTTCATTTTTTATTGTGGTAAAATATAAACATGAAATTTCCCATTTTAATCATTTCTATGTGTACAGTTCACTTAAGAATATTTAAGTGTTAAGTTCAGTGGCACTAAGTATATTCACATTGTTGTGCAACCATCACTACCAAAAAGTAGTTATTTCTTATATTTCATAAAAACTTTTTTATAACAATTATTTTGCAATAAGGATAAAATGCAAATTAAGTCTCATAATTTTTGCTAATTCATCTTTTTTTCAAACCACAATAACCTGCCTGAAATGATTTCCTAATACCCAGTTGACAACAGGTCTGAATATACAACTCATTTACACTGCAACTTTTTCCTAATAAAGGCTCCAGGAGAATAAGAACAATTGTAAACCAACACGAGTGAGGAAATATTACTTAGTGAGAGAGGAAAGAACATCTCTGAACTCTACAGCCTCAAAACTTACCTTATTTTCTTCAACCAACTTGGAAATGAGTTCATCTCTAGAAACTAAAAACAAAGAGTCCACATAACTATGGTAATAATAACTTACTACAGCGACATTGAAATCACACAGTATCTTCTCCCGGAGTAGCTTGTTTTCTTTTTTTCCCCAGTCTGTATGTTGTGTAAATAAGGAGAATGCAAGTATTTCTACCATATTTTTATAGACTGGAAATTAAGTTATGAAATTATCAAGAAAATAGTCCACAGTCACGTGCAATTGTCAATGAGACATATTTTACTCCAGGCATAGAGGCTGATGCATCTGAGGGATTTTAAAGTGGAGAGGCACCTGATCAAAAGCTTTTTGTTAGAATAACAGAGGCTCAGTAAGGAAGGGGATATCAGTTTAGTAGCTGTGCAGTAACCAAAGTATAAACCAATGAAAGCTGGCTCTAAGGGAAGGACACTGAAGATGCAGAGGGAAAACACACTCCAGAAATAACAAGAAGGGAGAACTGTCAGGACTTGGTGGCTGGCTGCTGGGTTAAAGGCAAGAGATGAGTCAAGGAGAATATCTAGGGTCCAGATTTAAGCAATGGAGTGGGTGGCAGACTCTTCAACTAAATAGGGAACACAGGACGGGGAGCAGGCTTGGGGGATAGAATGAGTAAGAATGATTGCAATATTTAAGTATTCACCGTGTGTTTTGAGGTATCTGTAAGGCATCCATATATAGATGTTTAGTTGGCAGTAAGATACCATCTGGAGCTCAGAAAGATGATTTTATGTGGAAAAAAAAAAAAGATTTGAAACCACCCAGAGAGTATATACAGTGAAAATAAAACCAAAGATAGAAACAGGGAACAGTTTGGCATTGTATACCAATAGCCTAAAGTAAACTTTTCTGAGAGTAACGTTTTGGCTTCATGAAAAATGCATAAAGATTTATTAGTTTTGTTTCACTTAAACATTCTAAAGCCAGAAAATTACAAAACACATAAAAACTCACACTTTATGTAGGATATAGTCAGAAAAACTATACTTTTTGAGTATATTAAGTCCAAGACTCATTTCAAATAGAATAAACGCTAATTTAAAATATGTGAAGGATAAAAGATAATTATGTGATCTATTCTAAAAATTCCAGTAATCAAAGTAAGAATGAAAGGAGAGTGTTTATCTTACTTAGGAGAACAATTTCATCACTTTAGTGTGTGTGTACAAAAGTTTATTGCTAATAATTACATTTTTAAATTCATTAAAGCAAATATCTAGAGGCATTCCTTTTATTAATCTAGTTAGCCTAACTGTTGTACCTTAAAGTAATCAAACTGCATGCATGTAAAGAGTCTGTTACTCAATATGAAGCATATAGTTGGTATTCAGACAGGCTTCCTTTTCCTTATGTTAATTTTAATAAATGTGTAATTTTCATCTTTTAAATAGTCTTCCATATATTCTTTACAAAATTCAAAACTAAAGCATTAATCCAATCAGAAAGTGACATTGAAAAAAATTACTACTATAGTAGAAAGATCTGTGTTTTAGTCCCAGCTATCCTATTTGCCGTAGGTCCTTGGATACAGACCTTTTTATTCTTCTATAGAATGGGGTATATTTTCTTATCTTGCTCACAAGATTATAAGGTCAAATGAGATAATGTGGCAGCACCATAAAATATAACGTGTATTTTTTGTAGCCACACAATCACAGGAAGATGGAAAATTATCTTGAGGCATTATCAGTGAGAACTCCACAGATAATTCACTACTCAACAACTAGAAGGAAAAACTACTTTCTGTTAAAAGCAGAACAAAACACTGACAGATTACTCTTTGCTCCATGCTTTTTATAATTTTCATCTCCCTTTTGGTATTCCCTGCTCTCACTACAGCCAGAGAGCATAGAAGGCACACTGGCAGGAACACCAGAGGTAGAAGATACAGGCTCAGGCATCGCTTTAACTTTGGGAAGTATGGATAGTTTAGCGTGTTACATGCGATCGTTTATGTGAAAGCTCTATGTAAACCATAAAGTGTTACTCATGTGAAGCACTGCACTGTGATCCCTATATTTGATACTGGCTGAAACTGCTTTCCACTTATATATTAACAACAGTAAATACGACAAGGGCTGATGGGTTGGAAGAACCACGACTGAACAACATGGGATCATGACTAGACTCATCCATTTCCTAGCTCAATCACCTGTAAGGACTCTGTATACTCATCTGTAAAATGAGGACATTAAACTCTAAGATAACTTACAACCACCCATTGCTACAAATACAGGTCAATAGAATGGTAACCTGAAAAATGGGAGTCTGACATGATCAACGGTTAGAATCAGGTTAGCAACTATTAAAGGACTTATTTCCTTATTAATATTCTATTATCCAATATTCAATCTAGATTTCTAGAAACCCAATGTTCCCAAGTCCATGAACACTTAAATAAACCTGAGAAAAAATTTAAATACAGAATAGTTTACAGTTAAGAGGATCAAATTCTATTTTATTACTTTTTTTTTTCAGTGCCACAGACAAAAAGGCAATCAACAATTTTTTACATTTGGTCCTGTGGTAAATCTCAGTAACAATAACCTCTTCAAGAACTTCGGATCTTAAGAGTTTTTGCATGAAATCTCAAAAAAACTAACAGAAATGTAATTTCTAGCATCTATTTTCATACTTAGATCAGACTTGAGCTGTGAGATAGAAGTCTCCAAATCTCCTTTTTTCTGTTGCTCCTGTGCCAGTAGTTCTTGGGTGGTCTGCATAGACCTGCGTAGGGCAATGCAGTTTTGCTGCAAGATCTGCACCTGAAATGTGTAAGAAAAATTCCTTTCTGTAAGGTAAAGATTTCTACCAAACTACCTCAGAGCACAGGTGTAAGGCAGATTTTCTGATCTTAACATCACTGAAGGGAGAAGGGGAGTTTCTATGTTAAAGATTTCAGCAGGGTGCAGTGTTTTACAGTAGGGCTGTCCGACAGAACTTTCTATACACTCTCCAACACAACATGCACCAGGCACAAGTAACTGCTGAGCACTTGAAGTGTGTCCAGAGTGGGTGAGAAATTGAATTTTTAATTTTATTTAATTTTAACTAATTTAAATTTAAATAGCTATATGTGGCTAGTAGCCACTATATTGGTAGTGCAAGTTATAGCAATAAAGGATCATTTACAAATTCCTCAAGTAGGGGCATCTGGGTGGCTCAGTAGGTTAAATGGCTGCCTTTGGCTCAGGTCATGATCCCAGAGTCCTGGGATCGAGCCCTGCATCGGGCTCCCTGCTCAGTGGGGAGCCTGCTTCTCCTTCTCCCTCTGCTGCTCCCCCTGCTTGTGCTCTCTAATAAATAAAATCTGAAAAAAAAAAAAAAAAGAATGGAAAGAGGTTAAAAAACAGCAGTTGTATAAATTTAAAAAAAATTTTTATAATAAAAAAGTGGGGGGGGGGGACACCTGGGTGGCTCAGGTGCTTAAGCAGCTGCTTTTAGCTCAGGTCATGATCCCAGGGTCCTGGGATTGAGCCCCACATCGGGCTCCCCGCTTGGTGGGAAACCTGCTTCTCCCTCGCCCTCTGCCTGCAGCTCCCCCTGCTTGTGCTCTCTGTCAAATAAATAAAGTCTTAAAAAAAAAAGTCCTTAAGTAAAATCTTTTTTATAATTTTATTATGAAGGACAGCCATTGGTTAAAATAAAGATTATGTAATCCAAATACAGGTATTAGAATTTGGAACTACTAATTGCCTTGAATACTTAGAACTGAATAGTCTAAGTTACATGTAGGTATTTCAAATAATACTACAGGCAAAAATTTAATAAATCTAGAGAAAATTAGCAAAACTAAAGACTTATAGGTAAAATATCAGCTTTCTTTTTGGTTTCACTTCCTTGACATAAGGAAAGAAAAATCTACCTGTTTCCGTTCCACCTCCACTGTTGATTCCATTTCTTGTATTTTGAACAGCATGGCTGATGCAGATTTCTCAAGAGATTCCTTCAGGTGCTTCTCCTGAGA
This sequence comes from Zalophus californianus, assembly GCF_009762305.2. Taxonomy (NCBI): domain Eukaryota; kingdom Metazoa; phylum Chordata; class Mammalia; order Carnivora; family Otariidae; genus Zalophus; species Zalophus californianus. The sequence continues at coordinate 156,975,811 of NC_045597.1, read as the reverse complement.
CAGTTGTCTCCTTAGCTACAGAACAAATTGCAGTTAGGCAAGACCAAGGGAACATCACAGCAGTTTGCCAAAGATCAAACTCACCATGAAAACTTTACCAGACATGCCATCTCACTCCCAAACGTTCTTCATTCATTAATGACTACTCAGAAACAAGCTTGTGTTTCTCCCTAAGGGATAAACTACTAAGAAACGAAGAGTCAAATCTGTTGCCCTTGTCTTCCCATTGTGTAATTCTTTTTTTCCAAATTGTGGGTCAAGATGTGTTAGTAAGTTGCAAGCAGCACTTTCAAAAGGGGAAAAAAAATATCAGAGCACAGAGCATGTAATAAAGAAGTAGGTAAGTAAGGCTTCATGAAATGTTTGTGTATATTATTTATGTATGGTGTTACAGTATAAAATGTATGTCTCAATAGACTTGTCAAAAAGAAGGTTGAAAAACACTAATATCACACCTTAGTATATACTTTCTGAATTTTCTGACTTTTACTTTTAACTTTTTCCATATTTGATTACTTCATCTCCCTATTTTTTTTTAAATATTTTTTATCCCATAGGATTATAAACATACCCTTGAAAGCTGTTCCAATTCTGTTTTGGAATTTAAAGGTCTAAAGAAATAATGAAGCAACTGTTAAGTAGTCAATAAAACTACCACTCAAGAATTGGGGTACACTAACCTTGTTTCTCTCAATAAATGATGATGAGTTAGATAAAGATATAAAAAAGAATCTCTTTTCTCATGCGGTAAAGAGATCCTTTCAAACTTACATGGGAATTGCAGAATGCTATTCCTTTTATGAAGTGATGTTAAGTTGAAAGAAATTCTGCTTTTTAAGCCCCAGTGAAGATGACCTAAGAGTACACTTTATAGCTCTTTTCCTAAATTGTACATATATGTTTTACATGTGTCTTCTCTGGATGATTTATTTTATGTTTAAATACTTTTTAAAACATTGAAAGACATGAAAAGTGTGTTGGCATGAAACTGTTACATGACAGCCCATTTTGCAAATGTTCTATAGTATTCTTAATCATACCCCTAATAACAAACATTTAGGTTTTTCCAATTTTTGACTATTCTAAATATTGTTCTGCTGAACATGCCTGTGAATAAATCTTTCTTTGCATTTCTATTTCCTTAGGATAGATTCCTACAAGAGGAATCATTAGGTTAAAGGTTTAATAATGTTTAGACTTTTGATAAATTTGTTATATAATTTTCCTTCCAATTTTAGCCTATCAGTAGTATTAGAATAAATCCCATCAGTACTATGTATTGTTGTTTTCTTAAATCTTTGCTAATCTAATAAATTAAAAATAACATCTTGACAGCTTTTCATTTCTTTGGTTACTAGTGAGATTCAACATTTTCTCATATGGTTATTAGCTCTGTATATTTTCTGAGCTATTATATATTTTTTGAAATGTTAGTTGACCACTGTTTTTTGGGGGGAGGTTGTTTTTTGTTTTTAGTCAATTTTAAGTTCTTTAAAAGGAAAGATTGTTAACTCTATCTAGTTTTGCTAGGTTTTACTAGTTTTGCTTTTTGCCCCCCCTTTCTTTACATGTAGGATTTTTAATTCTTATGTGTTCAAATCTATTGAACTTTTTATAATTCTATTCCTTCATTTCAAGTTTAGAAATTCCTTCCTCATTCTTCCTCATCATTTTAAGTATTACAATCTTATTTAAGGATGAACCACAGTTTTTACTTTTGGCTAATACTAACTACAGTATCAGATTATAATTATTTTTTTTTAAAGATTTTATTTGACAGAGAGAAACACAGTGAGAGAGGGAACACAAGCAGGAGGAGTGAGAGAGGGAGAAGCAGGCTTCCCGCGGAGCAGGGAGCCTGATTCGGTCCTCGAGGACCGAATGACCTGAGCTGAAGGCAGATGCTTTACGACTGAGCCACCCAGGCACCCCATCAGATTATAATTACTTTGTAATACAGAGTAGCTTACTATATTTTTCTAAGCTCTGGATCAAATTATATAGTATAATGTATTCGAGATACTATTTAAGTCCTTTATAGAGGAATCTTTGATAATTATACTCCTGAGGTATTAATTCTGAAGTATTATTAAAAGCAACCAGTTTATGTTTTATGTTTATCAGAACCAGATTCTACATATATTTCTTACCTCTTAGGAAGATGTATACCACATTTATTCTGTTTTTATACAGCCCCCTATATGGGCTGAATTGTATTCCCCAAAAATATTACGCTGAAGCTCTAACCCCAGTATCTCAAAATATGACTGTATTTGGAGATAGGGCCTTTAAAGAGGTAATAAACGGTAAGGATGCTGTTGGGGTGGGTCCTAACCCAACCCGAATGGTGTCCTTGTAAGAGAAGGAAACAGGGATACACGAAGATACCAGGGATGTGCAACACACAAAGCAAAGACCACGTGAGGACCATGTGAAAGCAGCCATCTACAAGTCAAGTAGAGAAGCCTCAGGAGAAAAAAATCTGCTGACATCTTGATCTTGGACTTCAAATCACCAGAAATATAAGAAGTTTATGTTATTTAAGCCACCCAGTCTGTGGTACTTTGTTACTGTAGCCCTAGCAAACTAATACATCCTTCCTGCTTGAATACCAAAATGCATTTTGACAAGGACAGTCCTTCTAAGGATCCTTGACAGGGTTAAATAAAAAATTCAAGATTTTATCACAGCACTCAGAATTAAGACTTTCCTAATAAAGATTAATGATAAATGGTAATCACTGATAGTCTTTTAAACAAATGGTGCTGAAACAACTGGACACACACACACACACACACACACAAAGAATCTAGATACAGACCTCACATCATTAATTTGAAATGTATCATTTAAATTTAAAATGCAAAACTATAAGGCTTCTAAAAATAACACAGGAGAAAAATCTCGGTGATGTTGGGTTTGGTGATGACTTATAACACCAAAAGTACAATTCCTGAAAGAAAAAATTAGTAAGTTGGACTTCATTAAAATTAAAAGCTTCTGCTCTGCAAACGATAAGCTACAGAATGGAGAAAGAAATTGCAAAACACATATTTGATTAAGGACTAGTATCCAAAAATATACAAAGAACTCTTACAACTCAACATAAGAAAACAAACAATCCAATTACAAAATAAGCATAAGATCTAACAGACACCTCACCAAATGAGATATACAGATGGTAAATAAGCATATAAAAAGATATTCAATATCATGTCATTAGGGAATTATAATTAAAACAAGATACCACTACACACATATTAGAATGGCAAAAATTCAAAACAATGACAAGACACCATGGTGATGAGAATGTGGAGCAACAGGAACTCATTCATTGTTGGTATGAATGCAAAATGGTACAGCCATTTTTTAAGACAGGTTGGCAGTTTCTTACAAAGGTAAACAAAAGCTTACCAGATGATCCAGCAATTGTGCTCTAGGTATTTATCCAAATGAGTAGATAACATGTCCACACAAAAACCTGCATATGAATGTTTATAGCAGCTTTATTCACAATTGCCAAAACTCAGAAGCAACCAAGATGTTCTTCAGTAGATGAATGGATAAACAAACTGTGGTACATCCATACAACTGGAATATTGTTTAGCAATAAAATGAGTTACCACACCATGACAAGGCTTGGAGGTATGTTAAATGCATATGCTAAGTGAAAGAAGCCAGTCCAAAACAACCACACACTGAATCATTCCAACTATAACAAAACTACAGAGTGAAAAGATCAGTGGTTGCCAGGGGCTCAGGAAGGGAGGGGGGATGGGTATATGGAGCACAGAGCATTTTTAGGGCAGTGATACTATTCTGTAAGATAATGTAATGAACAAAGGGTGAATCTTAATATAAACTGTGGACTTTAGCTAATAATGATTTATCAATTTATTTATGAACAATACTAGTTCATCAAATTTAACAAATGTACCACACTAATATAATAGGGGAAACTGGAGGGATGGGGAGAGCAGGTTTAGGAGAACTGTTTTCTGTGCAATTTTTCTATAAATGCAAAACTTCTCTAAAAAAAAATAGTCTACTAAAAAAATACATGAAATGTAATACATTCTAACTATGAAAAATCATGCTTTTATCAGTAGCTACTGGCAAATAAGTACATGAGAGAATTTTCCAGATAGCTATACTTAACACCTTAAGCACTAAAAATTGTAACTTAAAGAAGTAATTTTGCATGAGAATTTTCTTTAAAAGTATATCTATTTCTTGGTATTTTAAATATAATTTGGATCCTTTTGATTTGGATAAACATCAATGATTACTCTGTCAGGGAATATTGAGGTTTTTAGGTCAGAGTGTGTTGGATTACTAATTCTCCTGACTCTTACACTGTTTTCAGCTGCCAATTTTTAGTCCAGCAACTTTTAGTAGCCACCTACTTCACAAATCCCAATCTGTTATCTACTAAAACTTAGGCTGAAACTTAAACACAACTTTAGTTTAAAAGGTCTTTGGATGAATGTGTTCACTTAGCTCTAGCATATGAATTTCGTGGTACCTATTTTCCTTCTTGGCTCACAAAGCACTTAGTTTATTTCTGGTTGTAGGGCCATACTGAGGCAAAAGGAACTCTTAATGTCAAATAAGCGTAGCCACTTCCACTTGAATTTCACATGGCATATTTTTAAAATCTTCCTACTCCACAGTAACATATTTTTTCTTGAAAGTTTTTCACTCTTTCTACTTTCTTGACTTCCCCTCAGCAATTCCAGTGCCCCCTCCAGAACCTCTTTTTATCTTACCTCCTGAATTTTCAGGTTCATTTTACGTTTTGTGGTCTTCAATTCCTCTTCAATAATGGCTGCATTATTCTAAAAGTACAAGGGGAGAAGGTTCTAAATAATCTGAAATGAAGGAAGAAACTGTCTATAGGCACATCAGTCTAAATCTAGACTTTTTTCTAGCAACCTATATATGCTATTATGAATATGGTTATAAATACTTCTTATTGTGTCTAAAATAATTATTACAATGAGATATTTAAAAAGAAAGTTATTTTACCACTTTGATTCATGACTTCTATTATTTTCCATTTTTCTTTTTTTAAAAAGATTTATTTTAAGGAACTATTGCGACTTCGTCAAGACAAAAAGCCTTTGCACAGCAAAAACAGTCAACAAAACCAAAAGGCAACCGACAGAATGGGAGAAGATATCTGCCAAACACACAAAAATCAAATAATCCAGTCAAGAAATGGGCAGAAGACACGAACAGACATTTTTCCAAAGACATACAAATGGCCCACAGACACATGAAAAGATGCTCAACATCACCCAGCATCAGGGAACTACAAATCAAAACCATAATGAGATATCACCTCACACCAGTCAGAATGGCTAAAATTAACAAGTCAGGAAACAACAAATATTGGCAAGGATGTGGAGAACCTTGCCAGATGGGAACCCTCTTACACTGTTGGTGGGAATGCAAACTGCTGCAGCCACTGTGGAAAACAGTATGGAGGTTCCTCATAATGTTAACACTAGAGCTACCCTACGACCCAGCAATTACACTACTAGGTATTTATGCCAAAAGATACAAATGTAGTGATCCAAAGGAGTACCTGCACTCCAATGTTTATAGCAACAATGTCCACAATAGCCAAACTATGGAAAGAGCCCAGATGTCCATCAACAGATGAATGGATAAAGATGTGCTATAGGGGCGCCTGTGTGGCTCAGTCGTTAAGTGTCTGCCTTCAGCTCAGGTCATGATCCTAGGGTCCTGAGATTGAGCCCTGGGTTGGGCTCCCTGCTCTGCGGGAAACCTGCTTCTCCCTCTCCCATTCCCCCTGCTGTGTTCTCTCTCTCTTGCCGTGTCTGTCAAATAAATAAAATCTTAAAAAAAAAAATGTGCTACACACACACACACACACACACACACACACACACACACACACACACACAATGGAATATTACACAGCCTTCAAAAAAGTGAAGTCTTGCCATATGCAATGAAGAGGATGGAACTAGAGGGTATTATGCTAAGCGAAATAAGTCAGAGAAAGACAATCATATGATCTCACTCATATGCGTAATTTAAGAAACAAAACAGATGAACGTAAGGGAAGGGAGGGAAAAATAAAGTAAGATGAAATCAGAGAGGGAGACAAACCATAAGAGACTCTTAGCTATAGGAAACAAACTGAGGGTTGCTGGAGGGAAGATGGGTAGGGTGATGCACTGGGTGTTACATACAACTGACGAATCACTGAACTCTACCTCTGAAACTAATAATACACTATATGTTAATTAATTGAATTTATATTAAAAAAGAAAAAAAAGGAAAAAAGATGAGAGAGAGAGAGAGAATGAATGTGCAAGTTGGTGGAGGGGCAGAGCGAGAGAATCTTCAAGCAAACCACCCCCCTACCCCAGCACAGAACCCCAGGCAGGGCTCAATCTCACAACCCATGAGATCATGACCTGAGCTGAAACCAAGAGTCAGACACTTGACTGAGCCACCAAGGGACCCCAAACACATTCATTTTGTAAGTAAAGTTCAATGAGAGAACCTGGTAATTGACAGAACTTTTTCTTACAGAGTGTGTATATGTGTGTATATATATATATATATATATATATATATATATATATATATTTAAGTATTCAATCTCTTCTTGCCTCAAATATTATCCATGCTTAGGAGCTGAGGATCAAAAATACAGCTTTCACTATTTATTCTCTTTTCTATCACTGTTAACGGCACCCCAATCCAAGATGTAAAGCCTCAGTCATCTTTGCCTTCTTTCCTATACTCAGCTCCTGTCCAGTAGCATATTCTAGCATATCTTTCTTCATAAAACATCCCTCTTTCTTTTCAAAATGCCACCCTAAGTCAGACCTAATAAGGCTTGTGGCTCAAATCATGCAATGGACTCCTAATTGGTTTCCCCAAACTCTACACCACTGCCAGATTAATTTTCTTATTTTCGTTATGTCAGTTCCTTATCAAAAATGATAATCACCCCCAAAGTATCAAGCCTAACTACTGATTATTCTTGATTTTGAAATCCTCTATAATGTGATCCCTCACTAATGTCCAATTTATTTGCCCCCACAGTCCCCAAAATCCTCACTCCTCTCAGGCTAGTTTAGGCATTTCCTCTAACGGTATCAGTGGAAAGATCTAAGTTCAAAGCTGGGTAACAGGAAGAAAACAGGGGAAGTGTCATCTTAGAGAAATCAGTTCTCTCTGGGGCCCAATGCTCTTATTACTAAAATGGGGACAGTATCATCCTGTCATGAGGTTTTTCAAAAATTAAACAAAATAACATGTTGACCATCTATTATACTGCCTGGCCCTTGAAGGGAGAATGAAATTGTCAGTTTATTATTCTACTCTATATTCTTTCCTGCCTCTGTGTGTACTCCTTGAAATGTCCTCACCTCTCTACTTCGCCTTCTACAAAATTCAGCTCATGTCTTATCTCTTTCTTGATGCCTACCCTAATCTACTCTAGGTAGATAGAGCATACGCACCCTCTCAAACCCACCTGAACACAAAACACTCATCAATACTCCCTTACTGTCCTACACTGTTCTTTAGCACTTCCCACGCCCTTGTTTTCTCTGTTCAGTTTTTCATGCTATCCCTTGTTCCCCCAGCTAGCATATAAGCTCTTGGAAGAGCAGAGACTCTACCTTATACCTTTGGACTCCCACTCTCATGCATACAGGGTAAGGGCTCTATAACACCACATTACTGAGAGTACACAATAGTTTAGGTTATCAATGTAGGTAACTTTGAAATGTCAAGAATCCTCACATCATATCACCCAATTTTAAAAGTCAATTTTATGGGTCTGTTGCCTCCTCCAGTTAACAGATAACAGTGAATCTGTATTTCAGAAATCTGGATTCAAACCTTTGTCTCTGAGGCAATCTCCAGGGTGGCAGTCAACCTTTGCACTTCTTCTTGTGCCTTGTCTTCTTCCTCTTTTACATCTCTTAGTTGCTGGCGCAAATTCATCACTTCAAGATGCAACAGCTTCAGGTCCTTGGAATGCTCCTCCTGTATTGCATTCAGTCGATCCTTCAGAAAAGCTACCCAACAGCACAGGAGGGTCATGGAGCAGTTGAAAGAAGGTCAGGAAAGGAAAAGAATCATAAACTCATTAAGCACCCATATAGGACCAAATTTCTGATGATTCTCTTCTCTCTGTACCTGTTTTCTGTGGATTCAAATCCTTTTCGGTTTGCAGACGAAAGATGTTCATCTTCAAGGACTGGATGAGGCTTTCCAGATGGCACATTCGATTTACCAGAAACTCACAGTTCTTCCATAGAATATCTGGTTTTCCTGAACAAAACATTTCATTCTGGATGGGACTAATGATATTCTGGTTCACAGGCTCTTCTAAACATTTTGGAGTCTCCAGTTGGCCTCTGGACAAAGATTCCAATTTAACAACATTATGCAATGCAATGTGTACTACGGTAATCCCAACCATCAGGTCATTTCTACCAAGAATAAAAATTAGATTCCTTAGTTAAGCATCTGTTAGTTCTCCAAATTTAAATATAGAGAGCACCATTAGGTAAAGAGAATGAGACTAATGTCAGATGGATAAAGACCACTGACTTTATAACGGTTTTTTCTTTTAATGTGAATTTTTTGTAAAGTTTTATGTGGTACATAAAACATGTTAAATGCTAAATCTATAATTATAAAGAATTAAAGTTAGCATGGAGTAAATATATTCACATATTTTTAGAAAATTTTTAAACAAGGTCATAATAAAAACATTCCTACTTTATTCTAACTTACTCAGCATCTATACAAATTTAATCTCTAACTACTGAAGAATTATTCATTCTATGGGTGCTATAATACCAACTATAATAATTTTAGGTTTTCATGAGAGACACTAAAGAAATATATTGTAATCTTAAAGAAAATCACACCAGCAAATTTAATATTGGCTGCTTAAGCACCCAGATTCCATAGGCCATTAATAATCCAACTTTTAGTGGCAATACCTTCTTTAGCCAAGGGAAAAAAAAGGTGGGTTGTTTTTTTTTTGAGTACCTCATTCTAAATTATGAAATTTCTTTTAAGATTTAAAACCTTTCTTTTAATTTACAATAAGTCTGGGGAAAGAAAATGAAGACCATATCAATGGCATGAATCAAGTTTAGATGTTCACCTTAACTAATATCAAAGTCTATTTTTGATTTAAAAAATACAAACTAAATTTTTTCTAATTATACAAAAATTCCATATTTGTTTTCAATCAAGTTTTGAAGGTGAACAGTTTGTGCACCTAATTAGCACATTTTTAAAATTTTATTTTATTTTATTTGAATTCAGTTAATTAACATATAGTGTATTATTAGTTTCAGAGGTAGAGTTCAGGGATTCAGTTACCTATAAGAACCAGTGCTCATTATATCACGGATTCTCCTTAATGCCTATCATCCAGTTACCCCAACCCCGACCCACCTCCTCACTTTAAATAAATATCTGTTCAGGGGAATAGTGGTAGTAGCTCTATTACAGGAGGACAACTCTATCTCGCAAATATTTTCTAATTAATGTCCAAATGGAAACTTTCTTCTCAATTCTTTTATAAATACCTATATTTCATCTGCCAAACCGCCTGTATTACGACTCCTAAGAATTCTTACAAAGATCTAGTTCATTTTCCATTTGTTACCTTTTTTCACCAAAGTCCAACATTATTAGGTCATCCCTCAGAGAACTGGTCTGTTCCTCAACTATTCTCATCCTTTCCTGAAGTACCGTGAATGTTTCAGAAGCTGTAGCATTGATGTGGGTTGGAGAGAGGACCGGTCTGGACACTGTAGTTTCCATATGCACCTGAGATTAAAGTCACAATATTGGTATAGTAGGTTCTATTATGGTTCAAAATAATCACTGTCCTTTCTTGTGGGAGAATTACACATCCCTGTTCTGTTGAGATCAGGAATAGCCATGTGTCTTGCTTTGGTCAATTTAATGTGGGTGGAAACTTTAAGAGCCAACTTGTCATTCATCATCTCCTTCTTTCTCCCCTCCATGAGATGAGCAACAACCCAGATAGGGCTGGCTTAGTGTGCCAAGAATCCCACAGTGAAGAAGACATGAAGCAGAGCTATGGCTTGTCCATGACATCCAGTGTGAGTGGGCAATAAACTTATGTTGCTATAAGCCACTGAGATTGTTGAGTAGTTTTGTTATTTCATCATAATCTAGTCTATCTATCTGCTAATATTAGACACATACTAGGACCTATGACTTGGCTAAGGGAATTATTACTTCTTTCATTACTAGCCATCATCATTTTAACATATTATAACCAACCTTTCAGAAAAACATTCTATACTTAGATTTCTGAGCACTTGTTATAAGATAAATTTACCAACTACATTGAAACGGTGATTTTAAAAAATAATTTGCAAACTTAACTTCATAGCCTAGCAAAGACTCTTCTATAGCTATGGACATAAAATTTCCAGACTTCTCTTCTTTCCTAATATTTTGAAATATTAGTGACAGAATTAGGCAGAATTAGCATAGAAGCAGTCCCAACATATAGATGAATCATGGACTCAAAGTTCAATGACAAGGTCATTGGGGAAAGAAATTTTAAGGACATTTTCCTGCAACTCCAACCTGTATAGACATTTCTATACTAACCAGACTGTAAACCTTAACAATTACTATCAACAGTGATCCCATGGAAATGTTCACAAAGATCCCACTTTGGATATTAGGAACACATCTTTTCTCCCTCCCCCCTTGCTGTGTAATCAGAATCTCTCTTCCCCTCGCCTCCCAGGCAGTGGAAGTGGTGACTACCTCAGGTCCAAGTAATTGATAGTCTCCATCACTCAAGGCAAGAATTAAAGAAGTGGGAACACTGATGGCAGGATTTAAGGGGGTAAGAAGCATGATGGGGGGCAGTGAAAAGACTGAGTTTCTTGCCAATATCAAGAACATTTCTTTACCTTTTTTTTTTTTAAGATTTACTTATTTCTTTGACAGACAGACACAGCGAGAGAGGCAACACAAGCAGGCGGCCCGCCAAGCAGGGAGCCCAATGCGGGGCTCAATCCCAGGACCCTGAGACCATGACCTGAGCCGAAGGCAGATGCTTAACGACTGAGCCACCCAGGCACCCCGAACATTTCTTCATCTTGAAATAGCTCTCCAATCACCTTTTATCTCCCCATTCCCAGAGAATGGTCTAGTCTTTTTTTTTTTAACTTTACTGAGGAGTAATTGATTATAATTTTATTTAAAGTGTACAATGTGATGATTTGATATACATATACACTGTAGAATGGTTACCAAGATCAAGATAATTAACACATTCATCACCCCACATAGATAACATAGTTAACTTTGTGTGTGTTGTGTGTGTGATCTACTCTCACAACTTTCAACTATACAACATATTACTATGTTACCATGCTGTACATTAGATCCTCAGAACTTATTTGAAAAGGTAACCTACAGAATCGTAGTAAATAATTGCATACCACAGATTTGATAAGCAATTAATGTCCAAAATATATAAAGAACTCATATAACTCAATAGCAAAAATGCAAAGAAACTAATTAAAAAAAAAATAAGCAGAGGATCTTAACATTTTCTCCAAAGACGACAAAGAGATGGCCAATAGATAAATTAAAAGGTGCTCAACATCACTAATCACCAGGGAAATGCAAATCAAAACCACAATGAAATATCACCTCACATGGTGCCTGGGTGGCTTAGTTGGTTGAGTGACTGCCTTTGGCTCAGGTCATGATCCTGGAGTCCCGGGATCGAGTCCTGCATCAGGCTTCCTGCTCAGCAGGGAGTCTGCTTCTCCCTCTGACCTTTCCCCCTCTCATGTGCTCTCTCTCTCTCATTCTCTCTCTCAAATAAATAAAATCTTTAAAAAAAAAAAAAAAGAAATATCACCTCACACCTGTTAGGATAGCTATTATCAAAAAGATAGCAAATGTTGGTGAAGATGTGGAGAAAAGTGAACCCTCATACACTGTTGGTGGGAATATAAAATGGTACAGCCATTTATGGAAAACAGTATGGAAGTTCTTCAAAAAATTAAAAATATAACTATCATATGATCCAGCAATCCCACTCCTTTGTATATATACAAAGGAATCAAAGACAGGATTTTGAAGAAGTATCTGCTCACTCATGTTCAGTGCATCATTATTCACCATAGCCAATATAAACAACCTAAATGTCATTCACCAGATGAATGGATAAAAAGTGATTTATATATATATACATATATTATATATATATACATATATATAATATATATAATAAAATATATTATTCAGCCATAAAAAGAAAGAAAATTCTGCCACTGACAACATTGATGAATCTAGAGGGCATTATACTATGTGAGATGAACCACACAGAGCAAGAAAAATATTGTCTGATATCATTTATATGTGGAATTAAAAAAAAAGGTTGATTTCATAGAAACAGAATAGAATGAGGTGGAGGGAAGGGGAAATTGAATGATGTAGATCAAAGAGTACAAATTTTCTTTTTACTCTTATGTTAGTGCTTCTGACCAGGATTTCTCTCTTTTATTCTATGAAACAGAAAGCATTTCTGACCCATATAATTTGAATTTGTTAAAAGATTTTCTGTTAATGATCAGCTTAAGGACATGGGGGCAAAGAAGCTATTATTAATTTCCTTCCATGCTTTTAAAATTTCCTGAAGAGAAAGACAAAGGTATATATAGACAGTAACAGAGTCTTTGGATCTACAAAGATTTGAAGTAAGTTTCAACCATGTTTCTGAAAAAAAAAGCCAGATTTGGAGACTCCTGCTCGTGTTACCACATGTACCAGCATAGTGTTCCTCAGGTAATAGAGGGAAGAACCTCCGTGAAACCAGGGTTAGGGTTGGGGGAACCACCAATAGTGTGGGTGGGGAGAAAATGGAAGGGTAACAACAGAGAAACACCACATGGATTTACCCTCCATTCCATTTTCTATCACCTGCTGTCTTGTTACTGCCACCTAGAAATAAAACAGGCTTGAAGTGGGGAGAAAATGTAAAGTGTTTAACAAGGTTTGGGGTAGACAGAGTTGACTCCTTTATTCTCTCTATAAAAGAAGCTGAAGAGTTCATGTCCCCAGCCTCCCTTGCAGCTGGCACAGCCATGTGACACATTCTGGCCAATGAGACTTTAGGCAAAAAGTCTGCAAGGAGCTTCTGAGAAGGCTTTTGTTTTTCTGATAGAAAAAACTGAAATGATGGCGCTGGTCTTTACTTCCCCGTATGAGGCCCAGAGCTCTGAGAGTTCTCTTTTAGTCAGCCATGCAGTGCCTCACTTTTAGATACAGAGAGCCAGGGATCACCAGCATCTGAGAAATACAAGGAAAAGGCCAGAGAAGTTCAGATTAACCTGATTTTTTTTGGGGGGGGGGGGGAGCCCAAAACTAGCAACATCCAACCTCTGCTTACTTGAGAAAAATAAGCTTTTGCCTTTTGTGTTAGTCATGTTTTTCTGTTGCTTGCAGCAAAAACATTCCTGAAACACAGTAACCCCAGGCAATAGTTGGTGGAGAAACAAGTAGAAGGGTTGGTAAAAGAAAGGACAAATACTACCGGAGATGTGAGGGAGGACAATTTCCCTGGCAACTTGTTAGGCTGATTATAATATAAAGGATGGCCTCTATTAATTTATATCAAAAGCCAAGCATAAAATACTAATACAAACATTAGTCCATTTTGGGGAAAAAATACAGAAAATGGAATACAAGTTTCCCACATATTTTGAATGGGATACAGATTCCCATCTAAAATTTTTTCATGTAGGGGCGCCTGGGTGGCTCAGTCGTTAAGCATCTGCCTTCAGCTCAGGTCGTGATCCCAGGGTCCTGGGATCCAGCCCCACAGTGGGGCTCCCTGCTCAGCGGGAAGTCTGCTTCTCCCTCTCCCACTCCCCCTGCTTTTGTTCCCTCTCTCGCTGTGTCTCTCTCTCTGTCAAATAATAAATAAAATAAAATAAAATTTTTTCATGTATTGTTGAAATGTCACAGTTTTGCTGATATTTTCCTAAGGTACCTATGATATGTATAAGGTGCTCATACTTACTTTACAGTATTGTGTGCACTTTTGGCCATAAAAACAAAATTTAAAACCAATTACATTCTTTTTTTTTTTTAAAGAGAAAGTTTATATATGTTTGAGTAAGAATTTGATTCCCATCATCACTCATGCCTACCTGAACCTGATCTACACTGGAGCCAATTCAGGTTTCTGGAAAGAAAATTCACCCTAAGGAAGGAAAGAGTGAGATGCTTGGGACAGACTGATGTTGGGCAGGGGATAAAGCTTCTAAGTGAACATGGTGGTGTTCTTGAAATATCCTCTTAGTGAATCACGGATGAATATGTGCAAATCATCCAAGAAGTTGATTGGAAAACTAAACAAGCCAATCTACCCTTTGGAGATTAAAAACAGGTCCCAGGATTAACTGAAAACCATTCCTCCACAAACCTCCCCTGCAATGGGAAAAAAAAGAAAAAGAAAAAAGGTCAAGGTCAGGAGACCGGAGGAAGCAAGGAAGGAAGCAATGGTAGATGAATAGCAAGACTAAGACAGCCTTAATATCCACCAGGGAGAGTCCTGGAATACTTGGGAGCCTGTTAAAGGAAGAGTGAGGTAAGTACCTGGGATCCAGTAAATCTGCTGAGTCGGGAGAGATTCTCATTTTCACTGCAGTATACCCTTGCCTGTCCTCCCTCATCTGGCAGGCCCCACACACAGTCCACTGGCCACGTGGCATATCCTCAGAAGCCATAGCTCAAAAGATCGTAGTCTAAGAAGTACAATCTTACAAGAAAAGAATCTAGCTCTAATTGCTAATATTGCAGCAAAGAGGCTATGGCTTGTCTTATGTGTGCTTTGCAGTTTTTGAAAAGATGCAAATATCATTGAACGTAGTCTTGAACCCAAGGCCTGATGCTTGATCGTAACAATAATAAAAATACTAAGATATAAAATTTAGTTTTAAAAAAGTGCATTCATAACTACTTTCATAAATGTATCATCAAATTAATACAATTCTGTTTCTGCATTTAGGGAGAGTATTTCTACCTCACTGAAAGGATGGCATGAATAAGACCAATGTCTTAAGTAATAATACTAGTAAAAGTCAGGTGACTGAATAGTCCAGAAAGAATAAACAGTGAGTAGAAAGATCAGTGAGTACAAAGATCCTTACAAACTCCTTAGAGGTCAGTCTGGCTGGAGAGGAGTAAGTGAAGGAGAGAACTATAGAAGGTGAGGTCAGAAAGTAATAAAGGGACCAGATCACATTAGGTCTTAAAGGCTATTGTAAAGTTTTGGCTTTTACTCTCAGTGACTCTCAGAATCATTGGACTGTGTAGAGCGGAGGAGTGCTGGGATGTAACTTTACCTTTTAACTGGATCACTCTGGATACCCTCCCAGGAGGGTAGGACGAGAACCACAGAGGTAGAAAGACCAGTTGGGAAGTTGCTACAATAATCCAGGCAGGAGGTGCCACTGGCTAGGACCGGGGTGATAGCAAAAGAATAGTAAGAAGTGGTCAGAGTCCAAATGTGTTTTAAAGATTTGGCTTTGCTGATGGATTAGATATGAAATATGAGAACAAGGAAATAATTGGAAGGATGGTGTTGCCATTAATTGAGACAATGGAAGCCTGTCAGGAGAATTAGTTCTAGAGCAAAGATTGAGTTGTTTTGGAAATGTTAAATTTAAAACAGAAAAGATGACCAATACAAGACTGAACTTGTTAATTCGGAGTTCAGGGAAGAAGTGTGGGCTGGCGGTATAAATTTTGGAGTTGTCAACGCACACGCCACTTGTAAAGCCACAAGACTGTCTTAACGGAGAACAGAAAGGATTCAGGGAACTGAGTGTCCCTGGGTGCTCCACTATTAACAAGTTGGGTACATGAGGAGTGTGTGGGTGTTCGAGCTAGACTGAGTTCTCCGAAGTACGGCCAGGTTAATCTCTCCCTATCTTCAGAGCCTAGCACAGTGAATGGGGCACTGTGGCTGGCAAACAAAAGGAAAACTCAACAAAAATTTAACGAACATCTATTCTGTTCTAGCACAAGTGTCAGGTAATGGGAAAACTTCAAAGGACGAATGCATTCTAAAAAGCAGATCGGGGAATATAACTGGTGACAAAAATTAAAACAAAACAAAACAAAACCAACCAACGCGTCGAAATGGCTTTCCTAAGAACCTATAACCTCCAACCTAACATATAAAGAAAAGGTGGTATTGGGGCTTAACTGAAGGCCTTCCCTGGTGGCTATCCTCCGTCCCTCAGCTGCAGCCAGTCCAACGCAAACTTAGCTCCTAAACGGTTTTCACCTGCGTCCAGCGCAGAAGCGCCATAAATCAGGATCCTGGGGTGGGGAGAGCGAGACTAAGCACCGCCAAGAGAAAGAGAGGGCGGCAGGAGGAGATCATGGTGGTTTTGGCTGAGTCGCCAACTTCCCCCGCAGGACCGGCACCCCGTCCACCGCCGGTAGCCTTACCTCACACTCCATCTGTCCGCGGGTAGCTCTACCCCTCAGCAGGCAGGCCGGTTTCCATGGAACTAACACAGCGCTTTAAACCAACCCGCTCCGGCGCGGTAGCTCCTGTACGCAGGCGCAGCCGTGGCAGCGCATGCCGGGAATTGCAGTTTTCCCGGCCCAGGAGGGCCCTCCGCCCGGGGCGGCACCCAGGCCGGAATCCGGCGGCGCGCACGGAACGCGCAACCCCGTGACCCGGATGACGACAGGGCTCCATTGTGCTCATGAGCGAGGCATGGCGGGATATGTAGTTTCCTCCCGCTCGCCTCCCAGATGGTCTTGTCCGCTTTGCGGTTACAGGTCTCACCTGGGTGGACGTGTGGCGTTTGGGGAATTTGGCAAACAAACCCCGCAACGGGAGAGAGTCCATGATTAGAAAATGTTTTTAGTTTTAGGAGGACTAAAGTATCAGGTAACTTTTGAACGATAGGAAAATAACAGATTTCATTAATGAGCATAAGAAATGGTAAAAATACAAAGTTCAAACATTCTTTTCTTTGAAGGAAAAGCCAAGAGCCTCTTCATCCTCGTCCATGATGGCCAGGTGGAGAGTAAAACACATGTTTTCTGCTCTCTTGTCTTTTGTCTCATCAGCATAATATATTTCTTGCCTTCTCGACAGGGAAGTGAATAGGTATTTCTAAATATGCCTGCAAATAGCTAAGAAACAAGAAAGCATTGAAAATAATAGTGCAGTCGTTTCAGAGTTGTTTTGCTCTAAGAGTGGGAATTCACACTTAAAGACGAGAAGCCTTCTGCAGTGAAAAGACAAAACGGCTTTGCATTTAGGTAGCTGAAGAGAACACCTGTTACCACCATCAGGGCGATTAATGCGTTTCTCTCCTTTCCTTGGGGGCACAGCTGAGAATAACTTTAGCCCTCAGATGAATGGAGTCAGATTCCAGATGAGTCCTCATTTGCTAAGCAAGTGATTGAAATGATCTGGCTGTTCTGATTCTTCTGCTAGCCAATCCTCCACACGAGATAGTGTCTATCAAACCACAGCTGTAAGATGTATTCATTAAACTGTAAGCCCATCTGGTGAAAGAGAAATGAGTGCTGCCTACATTATTCAGGTGAAGGGACCAAATAAAGCTTTTAATAGGAAAAGTGGGAGAGTACTTTAGAGCGTCAACACGAACAGCCAATTATTCTCTCAGTATGTACACTTTCTCTTTCAATGATCTCTGATTTATCTGTGGAGATGAGAGATATGTGTTTGCTCTCCACAGATACCCACACACTTCAACGTAATGAGCATTTCACCTTCCTGAATCTCCATTTTAAGCAGCAGTCAGGGAGCCAAATTGATTAAATTTACTGTTTTTCATTTCCTTTTGTCTTTCGACCACCTGGCAAACCGTATAAGAACTTAAATCAAGCAATTACAAAGTTAGAAAAAAGAATCTGAATTCTTCGATAAACTAATTCATCTGCTAGAGAATCAGTCCTGGATACCTGAGAATTCATTACATAAACGGTCTGTTTTTATTTTTTAAGTGCGTAAACATGTTGATTTTTTTTCTGATTTCACTGTTAATTTTCGATTGATAAATGGTTTTTATACTCCTTGACCCATGATAAAGTCTTTTTAGTCATGGAAATCTCAAGATTCCATGAAAACCATCTCCTCTCTCACTAGAATACCACAGTAGCCTTCTAATTGGTTTTCTGATCACCCTTCCCAATGCAGCTACTACATGATACAGCTACTAAAGCTACTAAAATGATCTTAAAAAGTACAGATGACCTGTCAACAACATGGTGGTTAAAGGCACTGACACCCCCTGCATTCAAAAATTCATGTATAACTTTTGACGCCCCAGAAACCTTAATACTCTACTGTTGAAGACTCACTGATAATGCAGAGTTGATTAACACATATTTTCTGTTTTTACAATAAAGTATGCTAGAGAAAAAATGTTAAGAAAATCATAAGGAAGAGAAAATACATTTACAGTATTGTATTTATTTTTAAAAAATCCACATATAAGTGGACCCACGCAATTCAAACCCATGTTGTTCAAGTCAACTGTAAATCCAATCATTTCAGTCCCTTGCTTAAAAACATTTAATAGTTCTCCCTTTGAGGGGGGTAGGGGGATGGGTTAGCCTGGTGATGGGTATTAAAGAGGGCACATACTAAATGGAGCACTGGGTGTTATACGCAAACAATGAATCATGGAACACTACCTCAAAAACTAATTATGTAATGTATGGTGATTAACATAACATAATAAAATAAAATAAAATAATAAAAAATTTAAAAAACAAAAAAATACAATCTAGTTGGGAAATGTAAAAAAAAACATAGTTCTCCCTTTGAACTAGTAGTTTTCCACTGAACAGGATGAAACCGAAACTGCTTATGATTTCAGCTTAATCTACCAGCCAGTCTGCACCTAGTAGCCCAAGGGAACTGTGAATTCAAGCCTACCAGCATGTCTGTGCCTGCAGGTTCTGCATCCTCTGCCAGGCACGCCCTTTCTCTTGTCTGTCTAGTGAACCTAACAGAAATTTAACCTCTTCAGTGATGCCATTCTATTACCTCCCAAAGTACTTACTGCACTGCATTATAATTATCAGTTTGTCTTATCGCCCCTTAATTAGGCTGTAAGTAACTTGAAGACAAGAGTTTTGTTCTTATTTTGAGCTTATTGTTTTCAACACCAAGCACAGTGCCTGGCACACAATAGAAGCTTGGTTAAGTCCTCCTTGTTAAGTGAGTGAATTAATGAATAAATAAATTTTGAAATCTTCTGACAGAGGCTATTTCTCACTCTCTTGATTATTTATATACACATTCTATTTGTAGGCCAAAAAAATAAAAAAGGCATCTGCTTTCTTCCAGACCTGGCAATGATTTGCCATTGCAATTACAAAAGTGATAGCAAAGTTACCTGCAACCACTTCCCCTTGGGGTTGGAAATGTGTTCTGTGGATAGAGAAATGCAAACACAAAAACTCAAAGTTTTCTTATCTTGTTGGTACAATGGAGAAATAAAAATGGCAAGTTCACTAACTGGTCCAACAACTTTTGTAGGCAGTCCAGACCTTTTGGTAAAGTATTGGCTCTCGGTATAGAGATTAAAATTTGGAGGAGTCTCAGACTTTTTAATGAACTGGTGCTTTGGCCCAGGGCTGGGAAGATAAATCTGTTATTTGAATCAGCTGAGAGTAACAACACTTCTTATAAGGTCTCTGTCACTTAGTTTTACCAACTAAATTTTGTGGCCAAGTAGATTTTTCACATTGTTCTATTGACCGAATTTAAGAACAATCAAGGACATGGTGATATTGCTACAGCTCTATTTTATGTTTCCTAAGATTACTCTTTTTGTCTTGATAGGTTGATACATAATCAGCAAGAGGAAGAAACATGAGTGTTCTTCTAGAGGGTATTATGCTAAGCAAAATAAGTCAATCAGAGAAAGACAAGTATGATATGATCTCACTGATATGAGGAATTTGAGAAACAAGACAGAGGATCATAGGGGAAGGGAGGGAAAATGAAACAAGACAAAACCAGAGAGGGAGACAAACCATAAGAGACTCTTAATCTCAGGAAACAAACTGAGGGTTGCTGGAGTGGAATGGGGTGGGAGGGATGGGGTGGCTGGGTGATGGACACTGGGGAGGGTATGTAAAATGGTGAGCTCTGTGAATTGTGTACGACTGATGAATCACAGGGGTGCCTGGGTGGCTCAGTCGTTAAGTGTCTGCCTTCAGCTCAGGTCATGATCCCAGAGTCCTGGGATCGAGCCCCGCATCGGGCTCCCTGCTCAGCCAGAAGCATGCTTCTCCCTCTCCCACTCCTCCTGCTCGTGTTCCCTCTCTCACTGTGTCTCTGTCAAATAAAAAAATAAGAAACATGAGTGTTCTTTAAATTGGCTCACACAGATCAACTGCCTGATATTTATGAAGTTTTCTGATTGAATAATAGCAATAACAATGTGTATCATCTGATGAATTGGTGCTTTATATATACCATCTCACATGATCCTCCCATATGAGGCAGCTGAGATTTGGGAAGTTAAGTAACTTGCCTGGGGCTCTGCAGCCAGTAAGCGACAGAATGGTTATCTGGACTAAGCTCTATGTGGTTTCAAAGTCTTGCTCTTCAATTTGATTCCATCTCCTACCAATTCTCCACTCCATTTTGACAACAGTCAAGACAGAAATTTCAGCATTTAAGTATGAGATGAGAAATACATGTGAGTTGGTGTGCCTGGGTGGCTCAGTTGGTTAAGTGGTCTGACTCTTGATCTTGGTCTTGATCTCAGGGTCTTGATCTCAGAGCCCCCCATTCGGGTCCATGCTGGACATGGAACCCACTTAAAAAAATACATGTACATTAACTCCACACAATGGAATACCATACATTTATGAAAGAAAGTGAGGAAATATAGGTGGTAGCATGTGGGTGTTTGTGCCAAGCCATACCAATTTTCTGTATGTCTTAAAATTTTTTCATAATACAAAATATGAAAAGAAAATGAGGCAAGTCTGTGTATGTATATGAAAAGTTTCTAAGATATATTTTAAATGAAAAAAGCAAGGTGTGTGGAAATAGGAGAGATAAGAATTTTGTATTTGTATGAATAATCACTGAAAGGATATCCAAGAAACCAATAAAATAATACCTTTTATTACCTCTGCAGGTAGGGTAGCCATATAATTTTCCATCTTATCTAATTCTTACAAACTTTGTATTATGAAATAATTTTAGATTTACAGGAGAGCTGCAAAACAGCACAGAGAATTCCTGTAGACCCTTTATCCAGCTTCCTTTAATGTTAACATCTTGCATAATCACGATACAATGATCAAAACAAAGAAATTAATACTGGTATGATACAATTAACTAAATGACAAATTTCATTTGGATTTCATCAGTTTGCCCAGTCATGTCCTTTTTCTGTTCCAAGATATGATTCAAGATTTTACATTGCTTTTACTTGTCCTGACTCCTTCCCCAGTCTTTGTCTTTCATGATCTTGGGATTTTTTTTTTAAAGATTTTATTTATTTGAGAGAGAGAGAGAGAGAGAACATGAGGGGGGGAGGGTCAGAGGGAGAAGCAGACTCCCTGCTGAGCAAGGAGCCCAATGCGGGACTCGATCCTGGGACTCCAAGATCATGACCTGAGCCGAAGGCAGTCGCTCAACCAACTGAGCCACCCAGGCGCCCCCATGACCTTGGGATTTTTGAAGCCAAGATATAATTCAGGATTTTACATTGCTTTTACTTGTCCTGACTCCTTCCTCAGTCTTTGTCTTTTTTAAAAAATTTTTTATTGTTATATTAATCACCATACATTACATCATTAGTTTTTGATGTAGTGTTCCATGATTCATTGTTTGTGCATAACACCCAGTGCTCCACGCAGAACGTGGGTTTAATACCCATCACCAGGCTAACCCATCCCCCCACGCCCCTCCCCTCTAGAACCCTCAGTTTGTTTTTCAGAGTCCATCGTCTCCCATGGTTCATCTCTCCCTCCGACTTACTCCGCTTCATTCTTCCCCTCCTGCTAACTTCTTCTTCTTTATTTTTTTTCTTAACATATATTGCATTATGTTTCAGGTGTACAGATCTGTGATTCAACAGTCTTGCACAATTCACAGCGCTCACCATAGCACATACCCTCGCCAATGTCTATCACCCAGCCACCCCAACACTCCCAGCCCCCACCACTCCAGCAACCCTCAGTTTGTTTCCTGATATTAAGAATTCCTCATATCAGTAAGGTCATATGATACATGTCTTTCTCTGATTGACTTATTTCACTCAGCATAACACCCTCCAGATCCATACACGTCGTTGCAAATGGCAAGATCTCATTCCTTTTGATGGCTGTATAATATTCCATTGTGTGTATATACCACATCTTCTTTATCCATTCATCTGTCGATGGACATCTTGGCTCTTTCCACAGTTTGGCTATTGTGGACATTGCTGCTATAAACATTGGGGTGCATGTACCCCTTCGGATCCCTACATTTGTATCTTTGTGGTAAATACCCAGTAGTGCAATTGCTGGATCGTATGGTAACTCTATTTTCAACTGTTTGAGGAACCTCCATACTGTTTTCCAGAGTGGCTGCACCAGCTTGCATTCCCACCAACAGTGTAGGACGGTTCCTCTTTCTCCGCATCCCCGCCAACATCTGTCATTTCCTGGCTTGTTAATTTTAGCCATTCTGACGGGTGTGAGGTGATATCTCATTGAGGTTTTGATTTGGATTTCCCTGATGCCGAGTGATGTTGAGCACTTTTTCATGTGTCTGTTGGCCATTTGGATGTCTTCTTTGGAAAAATGTCTGTTCATGTCTTCTGCCCATTTCTTGATTGGATTATTTGTTCTTTGGGTGTTCAGTTTGATAAGTTCTTTATAGATTTTGGATACTAGCCCGTTATCTGATATGTCACTTGCAAATATTTTCTCCCATTCTGTCGGTTGTCTTTTGGTTTTGTGGACTGTTTCTTTTGCTGTGCAAAAGCTTTTTATCTTGATGAAGTCCCAATAGTTCATTTTTGCCCTTGTTTCCCTTGCCTTTGGTGATGTTTCCAGGAAGAAGTTGCTGCGGCTGAGGTCGAAGAGGTTGCTGCCTGTGTTCTCCTTTAGGATTTTGATGGACTCCTGTCTCACGTTTAGGTCTTTCAACCATTTGGAGTCTATTTTTGTGTGTGGTGTAAGGAAATGGTCCAGTTTCATTCTTCTGCATGTGGCTGTCCAATTTTCCCAACACCATTTGTTGAAGAGGCTGTCTTTTTTCCATTGAACATTCCTTCCTGCTTTGTCAAAGATGAGTTGACCATAGAGTTGAGGGTCCATTTCTGGGCTCTCGATTCTGTTCCATTGATCTATGTGTCTGTTTTTCTGCCAGTACCATACTGTCTTGATGATGACAGCTTTGTAATAGAGCTTGAAGTCCGGAATTGTGATGCCGCCAGCTTTGCTTTTCTTTTTCAACATTCCTCTGGCTATTCGGGGTCTCTTCTGGTTCCATACAAATTTTAGGATAATTTGTTCCATTTCTTTGAAAAAAGTGGATGGTATTTTGATGGGGATTGCATTGAATGTGTAGATTGCTCTAGGTAGCATTGACATCTTCACAATATTTGTTCTTCCAATCCATGATCATGGAACGTTTTTCCATTTCTTTGTGTCTTTTTCAATTTCTTTCATTAGTATTTTATACTTTTCTGAGTACAGATCCTTTGCCTCTTTGGTTAAATTTATTCCTAGGTATCTTATGGTTTGGGGTCCAATTGTAAATGGGATAGACTCCTTGATTTGTCTCTCTTCTGTCTTGTTGTTGGTGTATAGGAATGCCACTGATTTCTGTGCATTGATTTTATATCCTGCTACTTTACTGAATTCCTGTATGAGTTCTAGCAATTTTGGGGTGGAATCTTTTGGGTTTTCCACATACAGTATCATATCATCTGCAAAGAGTGAGAGTTTGACTTCCTCTTTGCCGATTTGGATGCCTTTGATTTCCTTTTGTTGTCTGATTGCTGTGGCTAGGACTTCTAATACTATGTTGAATAGCAGTGGTGATAGTGGACATCCCTGCCACGTTCCTGACCTTAGGAGAGCTTTTCCCCATTGAGAATGATATTTGCTGTAGGTTTTTCATAGATGGCTTTTATGATATTGAGGTATGTACTCTCTATCCCTATACTCTGAAGAGTTTTGATCAAGAAAGGATGCTGTACTTTGTCAAATGCTTTTTCTGCATCTATTGAGAGGATCATATGGTTCTTGTTCTTTCTTTTGTTAATGTATTGTATCACGTTGATTGATTTGCGGATGTTGAACCAACCTTGCAGCCCAGGGATAAATCCCACTTGGTCATGGTGAATAATCCTTTTAATGTACTGTTGGATCCTATTGGCTAGTATTTTGGTGAGAATTTTTGCATCCAGGTTCACCAAGGATATTGGTTTGTAATTCTCCTTTTTGAAGGGGTCTTTGTCTGGTTCTGGGATCAAGGTAATTGTGGCCTCATAAAATGAGTTTGGAAGTTTTCCTTCTATTTCTATTTTTTGGAACAGTTTCAGAAGAATAGGTATTAATTCTTCTTTAAATGTTTGATAGAATTCCCCCGGGAAGCCATCTGGCCCTGGGCTCTTGTTTGTTGGGAGATTTTTGATGACTGCTTCAATTTCCTTAGTGGTTATAGGTCTGTTCAGTTTTCTATTTCTTCCTGGTTCAGTTTTGGTAGTTGCTACATCTCTAGGAATGCACCCATTTCTTCCAGATTATCTAATTTGCTGGCATGGAGTTGCTCATAATATGGTCTCATAATTGTTTGTATTTCTTTGGTGTTGGTTGTGATCTCTCCTCTTTCATTCATGATTTTGTTGATTTGGGTCATTTCTCTTTTCTTTTTGATAAGTCTGGCCAGGGGTTTATCACTCTTGTTAATTCTTTCAAAGAACCAGCTCCTAGTTTTGTTGATCTGTTCCACTGTTCTTTTGGTTTCTATTTCATTAATTTCTGCTCTGATCTTTATTATTTCTCTTCCCCTGCTGGGTTTAGGCTTTATTTGCTGTTTTTTCTCTAGCTCCCTTAGGTGTAGGGTTAGGTTGTGTATTTGAGACCTTTCTTGTTTCTTGAGAAAGGCTTGTATTGCTATACACTTTCCTCTTAGGACTGCCTTTGCTGTATCCCAAAGATTTTGAACAGTTGTGTTTTCATTTTCATTGTTTTCCATGAATTTTTTAAATTCTTCTTTAATTTCCTGGTTGACCCATTCATTCTTTAGTAGGATGCTCTTCAGCCTCCATGTATTTGAGTTCTTTCTGACTTTCCTCTTGTGATTGAGTTCTAGTTTCAAAGCATTGTGGTCTGAAAATATGCAGGGAATAATCCCAGTCTTTTGGTACTGGTTGAGACCTGATTTGCGACCTAGGATTTGATCAATTCTGGAGAATGTTCCGTGGGCACTAGAGAAGAATGTGTATTCCGTTGCCTTGGGATGGAATGTTCTGAATATGTCTGTGAAGTCCATTTGGTCCAGTGTTTCATTTAAAGTCTTTATTTCCTTGTTGATCTTTTGCTTAGATGATCTGTCCATTTCAGTCACGGGGGTGTTAAAGTCCCCCACTATTATTGTATTGTTGTCAATGTGTTTCTTTGCTTTTGTTATTAATTGCCTTATATAATTGGCTGCTCCCATGTTAGGGGCATAGATATTTACAATTGTTAGATCTTCTTGTTGGATAGACCCTTTGAGTAGGATATAGTGTCCTTCTTCATCTCTTATTACAGTCTTTGTTTTAAAATCCAATTTGTCTGATATAAGGATTGCCACCCCAGCTTTCTTTTGGTGTCCATTAGCATGGTCAATTGTTTTCCACCCCCTCACTTTCAGTCTGGGGGTGTCTTTGGGTCTAAAATGAGTCTCTTGCAGATAGCATATCAATGGGTCTTGTTTTTTTATCCAATCTGATAGCCTGTGTCTTTTGATTGGGGCATTTAGCCCATTTACATTCAGGGTAACTATTGAAAGGTATGAATTTAATGCCATTGTATTGCCTGTAAGTTGACTGTTACTGTATATTGTCTGTGTTCCTTTCTGATCTATGCTGCTTTTAGGCTCTCTCTTTGCTTGGAGGACCCCTTTCAATATTTCTTGTAGGGCTGGTTTCATGTTTGCAAATTCCTTTAGTTTTTGTTTGTCCTGGAAGCTTTTTATCTCTCCTTCTATTTTCAATGACAGCCTAGCTGGATATAGTATTCTTGGCTGCATACTTTTTTTCATTTAGTGCTCTGAAGATATCTTGCCAGTCCTTTCTGGCCTGCCAGGTCTCTGTGGATAGGTCTGTTGCCAATCTAATGTTTCTACCATTGTAGGTTATATATCTCTTCTCCCGAGCTGCTTTCAGGATTTTCTCTTTGTCTCTGAGACTCATAAGTTTTACTATTAGATGTCAGGGTGTTGACCTATTTTTATTGATTTTGAGAGGGGTGCTCTGTGCCTCCTGGATTTTGATGCCTGTTTCCTTCCCCAAATTAGGGAAGTTCTCTGCTATTATTTGCTCCAATATACCTTCTGCCCCCTCTCTCTTTCTTCTTCTTCTGGGATCCCAATTATTCTAATGTTGTTTTGTCTTATCATATTGCTTATCTCTCGAATTCTGCCCTCGTGATCCTGTAGTTGTTTATCTCTCTTTTTCTCAGCCTCTTTACTTTCCATCATTTGGTCTTCTATATCACTGATTCTCTCTTCTGCCTCATTTATCCTAACAGTTAGTGCCCCCATTTTTGATTGCACCTCATTAATAGCCTTTTTGATTTCAACTTCGTTAGATTTTAGTTCTTTTATTTCTCCAGAAAGGGTTTCTCTAATAACGTCCATGCTTTTTTCAAGCCCAGCTAGTATCTTTAAAGCCATGATTCTGAACTCTAGGTCCTACATCGTACTAATGTCTGTTTTGAGTAGGTCCCTGGCAGACAGTACTACCTCTTGTTCTTTTTGCTGAGGTGATTTTTTTCATCTTGTCATTTTGTCCAGAGGAGAATAGATGAATGAGAGAACAAAATGGTAACAGGTTAACAACGTTCCCAGCAAATATACTCTATACAAATCAGAAAAGACCTGAAACCAGGGGAAAAGAAAGGGAAAGAAAGAAAAAAGAAAGAGAAAAAAAAAAAGAAAAAGATAAAAACAAACAAAAACAGAACAAAACAAAAAAAACCAGAATATGATCAAATATGATCAGGCTAGTGCATAGATCAGTGCCATACACTAGATTTTGGGTGTATTTGGGTCTGTTAGAAGAAAGTGCCTCCTAAAATTTTAAAGAAAGAACAACTTATATATGTACAAAATAAGGGTTGATACAATGAAGGGATGGAAGATGACTATAAAGATGAAAATTATAAAAGATTTTATAAAGGGAATCGATAAGATAAGAAGTTGTTTGAAATAAGAAAGAAGAAGATTTAAAAAAAAAAAAGAAAAAAAAGGGAGAGAATGTGATCAGGCAGGAGACTAGGACAAAGCCATACACTAGTGATGTAGGGTATATTCTGATCTGTTAGAAGAAACTGTACCTCAAAATTTTAAAAGAGAGAACAACTTATATATATATGCCAAAAATAAGGGTAACTACTATGAAGGGATAAAATATGACTCTAAAAATGAAAAATAAAAAATGTTTTTTTAAAAAAAGGGATTGATAAGATGTTGGTTGAAAAAGGGAAAAAAAATTCAAAAAAAGGTAGAAAAAAATTAACTTTGAAAAACTAATGAATCATGGTAAAAAAGCCATAATTCTATGTGCAGTATTCCCCTAGCACTGGAGTTCTCCCGTTCTCCTTGATCAGTAAACTTGGTCTTGGCTTGCTGGGTGTTCGTGCTGATCTTCTGGGGGAGGGGCCTGCTGCCATGGTTCCCAAATGTCTTTGTCTGAGGCTGAATTGCCCCGCCCTTGTAGGTCTGGGCTGAGCAAGCTGCTCGGGTTTGCTCTCAGGAGCTTTTGTTCCCTGCAAGCTCTCAGTACAGCTTTGGAGGACCAGGGTGAAAATGGTGGCCTCCCACTCTCCACCCGGAGGAGCCGAGAACTCAGGGCCCGGGTCCTCAGTGCGCCCCCAGAGAAAAGCAGTCAGTCACTCCCGTCTCCCGGGTCTCCGGCCGCACTCCGTGCTCACCCGGCCTGTGACCGAGCGTTTCTATCTCTGGCACCCGACCCCGTGTGGAGTCTCCAAACCCAGCAGATCCCTGCGGTGAGCTCCCGCGCCACCCCTCCTGAGGGAGGAAGGGGAGTCTCCCCGGATCTGCCACTTGTTGGGTTCCTGCTGGAGGAGCAGTGGCCCTACTGGGCCGCGGATCACAGTTTATGGCCACCCGGAGCTGAGAGCCTGCGCCTCGGCTCCGTCTCTGCAGCCAGCTTCCCCGCTCCGATACCTGGGAGCTCTGCCGCACTCAGGCAGCCCCGGTCTTTCTGTGACCCCGAGGATCCTGGGACCACACTGTCCCGCAAGGGTTCCACCCCCGCTTAGCCACTGGAGTGACGTCCCTCAGCGGAGCCGACTTCTAAAAGTTCCGATTTTGTGCTCCCCAGCTCTATCACTTGCTAGAAGCAGCTGACGGAGGCCCCCTCCCCTGCCGTCTATCCTCCAGAATATCACCTCGGATTCACTTCTCCGCATGTCCTACCTTCCAGAAAGTGATCGCTTCTCTGTTCAGAGAGTTGTTTCTACTCTCTTCTTCGATCTCCTGTTGAGTTTGTAGGTGTTCAGAATGGTATGATCCCTATTCAGCTGAATTCCTGAGACCAGACGGAATCCAGGTCTCCTACTCCTCCTCCATCTTGCCAAATATCCTCAGTCTTTGTCTTTCATGACCTTGGGATTTTCGAAGACTGCTGGGCAGTTATTTTGTAAATGTCCCTTAGTTTGGGTTCGTAATAATTTCTCATGGTTAGAACAAGATTATGCATTTTGAGATGAATACCACAGAAGTGATGTGCACTTCTTGGTGCCTGATGCCTGGGGGTATGTAACGCATATGTCTTATTACTGTTAAAGTTAAGGTCCATCACTCGCTTAGGTGATGTCTACTAGATTTCTCCAGTAAAATCTTACTCTTACTGACAGTAAGATAGTTGGTTTATCTTGCCAAGAGCAGTTATTACTATGGTGTGCTAAGAGCAACTTTCCATGTTCCTCATTTATTAATTGGAATTCTTTTGTAGAGAGGACTTGTATATTTTCTCGCATTGATTTATTCAGATTTATTCAGTTGTTTCTTTATATCAGTGTGGGCTTATGGATATTTGTTTTGTTCTTTGGATTATAATTCAATATGATCATCATTTTATTGCTCTAGCAATAAAATTGTTCTAGCTTTGGCCATTCAGAGATCATGAAGGAGCTGCTGTGTCCCCTCTTCCTTTTTAAAAAAAATTTTCTTGAGCACTTCCTTACTTTCTGTCACTGCAAGATTTCCATGCTCATCTTGTATTTTCCCTGCTCAGCCCTAGATTCAACCATTTCTCCAAGGAGACCTGTTCCGTTTTATGAAGTAATGATATTTAAAATCAGTGCTGATAGTTCCTCTCAAAAGATAGAGATAGGAAACACACATTTATATATCAACCCATGCATATACATACATATCTATAGTTCTATATCTATTTATTTATGTATTTGCATATATATATACATAAACAAAACATGAGTTCCTACCAATACTGCCACTCAAATCCAGCACCACAGCTTATTCTAACCTTTGTCTTTCATGACTTTTAACTTCCATGACTGTAGGAATCCTGACTCTCATTATCCACAATATATTATTTGTTCAATCCTAGTATACATATAAAGTAGTTTTTAAAATCGCTAAGCCATACCCAAAGAGAAACAAATTTAAAACTAGAGCATATATGGGTGTGCCTGGGTGATTCAGTTGGTTTAGTGGCTGACTCCTGATTTTGGCTCAGGTCATGATCTTGGGGTCCTGGGATTGAGCCCCAGGGTTGGGGGGTTCTGCTTGAGGGTTCTCTCTTTCTCCCTCTCCTTCTTGCCCTCCGCTCTCTCACCCTCTATTGCTCACTCTCTCTCTAAAATAAATAAATAATTCTTTAAAAACAAGAAAACTAGAGTATATTGCTTTAGCACTGTTCTTTTTGCTTTAGCCTTAGAGTATCCAGTCAAAACACTGTTCTCCAAAGTGACTTAGATCAGCTCCTTTTGTTCTCCACCTGCTTCAGTGTGGCTATTTGATTTATTTGTAATACAGTTAGATTCACGTGGGCCAGTCTGCATGCATCTTGTGTTCTGCCTACATCCTGGTTGATTTTATTTAATCTACATACAGTAAAATTCACTTTTTGTGGTGTACAGTTCTATGGCTTTTGGCAAATTATTAGAGACTTATTCTCTCACCATAGTTGTTTACACAACAGTTTCTTCACTCTCAAAATGCCATCACACTTCCCCTTTACAGTCAACCCCACCCCTCACCTCCTGGCCACTGGAAACCACTGATTTGTTTTCCATACCTATGCTTTTGTTGTTCTAAAATGTCATACTAATGGAGTCATAGCACTTTGGGGTCTAAACTCTTTCAGTGACCAGATGCATTTAAGATTCATCCATGTTGTTATATGAATCAATAATTCATTTTTTAACAGAAAATTCTTTTCAGTTCTGGGATGGTAGACTTTATAGAAAAAGCTATAAAGATAAAACATGGTCTTGGAGATTACTTAAAGCATCCTACTTCTTTAAATGAATAAGGTTACTGAAAGATTGATAATGATGTCACAAGAAGGCCCCAGGGAAGAGCAAATTGAATCAATAATTACTCGTACATAGAATTACTTATTCCTAACATTTCTTTCTTTTTTTTTTTGGCAGAGAGAGAGAGAGCGAGAGAGAGCACAAGCAGGGGGAGTGGGAGAGGGAGAAGCAGGCTCCCCGCTGATCAGGGAGCCCGATGAGGGGCTTGATCCTAGGACCCTGGGATCATGACCTGAGCCAAAGGCAGATGCTTAACCAACTGAGCCACCCAGGCGTCCCAGAATTGCTTAGTCCTATAGAGACACAGGCATACTCTAATTCCCACTACCT
The DNA here is from genome assembly GCF_009762305.2 of Zalophus californianus. NCBI lineage: Eukaryota > Metazoa > Chordata > Mammalia > Carnivora > Otariidae > Zalophus > Zalophus californianus. The sequence continues at coordinate 156,944,632 of NC_045597.1, read as the reverse complement.
CCTCAGGGACCTTACTCCATCACTTACCCACCTTCACCCTCCACTTGGCTCCTTCTCATAGGCCTAAAACTAGACTCAAAGTCTCTACCATCCTAAAAAACACATTGACTTGACACTGCTTCCCTAACAGCCTACCAATATCTCCCTCATTCTCTCACTGACAAACCTTAAGACAACATAATGTAGCAGAGAGAATGTTCTGTGGACTGAGGATCTCCCCCAAGATTTCATATATTGATGCCCTAATCCCCAACATAATAGTGTTTTGAGGTGGGACTGTTGAGAGGTGATTAGTGTTAGACTAAATCCTGAGGGTGGGGCCTTTAGAGTGGGATTAATGCTCTTAGAAAAAGGGAAAGACACAAGATCTCTCCCACCCTCCCCTCCATGTGAGGATACAGCAGGGCAACCAACAGAAAACTAGGTAGAGGGTCCTCACCAGACACTGAATCTGCTAGCCTCTTGATCTTGGATTTCCCAGCCTCCAGAACTGTGAGAAATTAGTGGGTTTTTGTAGTTGTTTAAAAAAAAATAATGACTCACTTTTGTAGCTGACTAACATTCCACTCTATGGATACATCACAGTTTGCTTATTCATTCCCTGGTTGAAGGACATTTGGGTTGTTTCCAGTTTTTGGTGATCATTAATAAAGCTGCTATCCATATTTACATAGAGGTTTTTGTGAGAAAATAATTTTTCATTTCTCTTGGATAAACACCTGTGAGTGGGATTGCCACATTATATACTAGGTAAATTTGTAAGAGACTGCTGAACTGCTTTCCTGAGTGGCTCTATCATTTTGCATATCCATCAAAAATGTATGACATTCTTAGTTGCTCCTCATCCTTGTCCACACGTGATATTGTTAGCATTTTTTAAGTCATTTTAGTAAGTGTGTAGTGGTATCTTGCTGCAGTTTAATTTCGATTTCCTTGATGACTAATGATGTTGAACATATTTTCACACATATATATCTTTTGCCCACTTTTAAAATCGAGTGGTTTCTTTTCTTAAATAAAGTGTGATTTATTTCTCAAATAAATGTTTTGAGACACAAGTCCTTTATCAAAATATTTTTTGACCACATTTTCTCCCCATCTGTGGCTTGTCTTTTCATTCTCTGCGCACTGTTTTTTGCAGAGCAGAAGTTTTTAATTTTGATAGAGTACAACTTATCAGTTTTTTCTTTTATGAACAGTGGTTTTGGAGGTCATACCTAAAAACTCCTACCCTAATCCTAGGCCATGCAGATTTTTTTCTTACATTTTCTCCTAAAAGTTGTATCATTTTCTGTTTTATCTTTACGTCTATGATCCATTTAAAGTAGATTTTTAAAAAGAAGGTATGAGGTATAGGTTGTGGGGGTTTTGTTTTTGTTTTTTCTTATGGACATTTAATTATTCTCACACTATTGTTGGAATAAATTATGCATCATTCCTCCACTGAATTGCCTTTGCATCTTTGTCAAAAATCAATTAATCTATCTAAAAATCACAAGTCTGTTTCCAGGCTCTCAACTATGTTTTGTTGATCTTTGTGTCTCTCTCTCCATCAGTGCTACACTGTCTTCAGTTAGTGTAGTTTATAGTAATTCTTGAAATCAGGAGGTGTAGTCCTCCAACTTTGTTCTTCTTTTTCAAAAATTTTTGGCTATTCTAGTTCCTTTGCCTTTCCTTAGAAATTAAATCAGCTTGTTGATACCTACATAAAATTCTCCCAGGGTGTTGATTGGGAATATGCCAAAACTATATATCAAAATGGTGAGAATTTAACATTAATATTGAGTCTATCAATCCATGAACATGATACATCTCTCCATTTATTTAATTAATTTATCTTATTTTAATTATTTTTTCAATTAATTGATAATTAAAATTGATAAACCTCTAACCAGACTTATCAAAAAAAAAAGAGAGAGGACCCAAATAAATAAAATCACAAATGAGAGAATCACAAATAACACACCAGCACCACAGAAATACAAACAATTACATGAGAATATTATGAAAAACTGTATGCCAACAAATTGGACAGCCTGGAAGAAATGGAAAAAAGTCCAACAAACATATAAACTACCAAAACTGAAACAGGAAGAAATAGAAAACTTGAACAGATCGATAGCCAGCAAAGAAAATCAGTAACCAAAAAACTTCCAACAAATAAAAATCCAGGGCCAGATGGCTTCACAAGAGAATTCTACCAAACATTCAAAGGAGAGTTAATACGTATTCTTCTCAAACTATTCCAAAAATGGAAAAGGAAGGAAAACTTCCAAATTCATTCTATAAGACCAGCATTGCCCTGATACCAAAAACAGATAGACTTCACTAAAAAAGAGAACTATAGGACAATATCCCTGATGAACACGGATGCAAAAATTCTCAACAAAATACTAGCAAACTGAATCCAACAGTACATTAAAAAATCATTCACCATGATCAAATGGGATTTATTCTTGGATTGCAAGGGTGATTTGATATTTGTAAATCAATCAGTGATACACCACGTTAATAAAAGAAAGGAGAAGAACCATATGATCATTTCAATAGATGCAGCAAAAGCATCAACATCTATTCATGATAAAAACCCTTAACAAAGTAGATTTAGAGGGAACATAACCCAACATAATAAAGACTGTAGATGAAAAACTCACAGCTAATATCATCCTCAAACAGGAAAAACCGAGCATTTCCTCTATAGTCAGGAATAAGACAGGGATGTCCACTCTCACCACTGTTATTTTGTGTAGTACTGGAAGAACTGGTCTCAGCCATCAGACAACAAAAAGAAATAAAGGCATCCAAATCAGCAGGGAAGAAGTCAAACTTTCACTATTTACAATTACATGGTACTCTATATAGAAAGCCCAAGAGACTCCACACAAAAAGTGCTAGAACTGATAAATGAATTCAGTAAAGTCGCAGGATACAAAATCAACATACAGGAATGTGTTGCATTTCTATACACTAATAATGAAGCAGCAGAAAGTGAATTTAAGGAATCAATCGCATTTCTAATTGCACCAAAAACATTAAGACATTTAGGAATACACCCAATCAAAGAAGTGAAAGACCCATACTCTGAAAACTATAAAACACTTATGAAAGAAATTGAAGATGACACAAGGAAATGGAAAAACATTCCATGCTCATGGATTGGAAGAAGAAACATTGTTAAAATGTCTTTACTACGCAAAGCAATCTACACATTTAATGCAATCCCTATCAAAATACCACTAGCATTTTCAGTGCTAGAACAAACAATCCTAAATTTTGCATGGAACCACAAAAGACCCTGAAGAGTCAAAGCAACTTGAAAAAGAGAAGCAAAGCTAGAGGCATCACAATTCTGGACTTCAAGTCCTATTACAAAGCTGTAGTGATCAAAATATGGTAGTGGCACAAAAATAGACACATAGATCAATAGAACAGAATAGAAAACCCAGAAATGAACCCACACTCTATGGTCAACTAATCTTTGACAAAGCAGGAAAGAATATCCAGTGAGAAAAGACAGTCTCTTTGGGGTGCCTGGATGACTCAGTCGTTAAGCATCTGCCCTTGGCTCAGGTCATGATCCCAAGACCATCCTGGGATCGAGTCCCGCATCAGGCTCCCTGCTCCGCGGAGAGCCTGCTTCTCCCTCGTCCACTCCCCCTGCTTGTGTTCCCTCTCTCGCTGTGTCTCTCTCTGTCAGATAAATAAATAAAATCTTAAAATAAAAAAGTCTCTTCAACAAATGGTGTTGGGAAAACAGTACAGCAACATGCAGAAGAATGAAACTGGATCACTTTCTTACAGCATACACAAGGATAAACTCAAAATGGATTAAAGACCTAAATGTGAGACTTGAAACCATCAAAATCTTAGAGAACACAGGCTGTAACAACTTCTTACTAGATATGTCTCCTGAGGCAAGGAAATAAAAGCAAAAATAAACTACTGGGACTTCATAAAAATAAAAAGCTTCTGCACAGCAAAAGAAACAATCAACAAAACTAAAAGTTAACCTACAGAATGGGAGAAGATATTTGCAAATGACGTATATGATAAAGGGTTAGTATCCAAAATATGTAAAGAACTTATAAAACTCAACACCCCAAAAATGAATAATCTAATTAAAAAATCAGCAGAAGACATGACAACACATTTTTCCAAAGAAGACATACAAATGGCCAACAGACACATGAAAGGATGCTCAACATCACTGATCATCAGGGAAATACAAATCAAAACTGCAATGAGATATCACCTCACACCTGTCAGAATGGCTAAAATCAACAACATGAGAAACAACAGGTGTTGGCAAGGATGCAGAGAAAGGGGAACCCTCCTGTACTGTTGGTGGGAATGCAAATGATGCAGCCACTGTGGAAAACAGTTTGGAGGTTCATCAAAAAGTTAAAAATAGAACTACCCTATGATCCAGCAATTGCACTATTAGGTATTTGCCCAAAGATTACAAAAATACCAATTCAAAGGGATATATGTACCCTGATGTTTGTAGCAGCATTATCTACAATAGTCAAATTATGGAAACAGCCCAAGTATCCAACAACTGATGAATGGATAAAGAGGATGTTGTATGTATACTTATATACAGTGGGATATTAGCCATAAAAAAGAATGAAATCTTGCCATTTGCAAAGATATGTATGGAGCTAGAGAGGATTATGCTAAGCAAAATAAGTTAGAGAAAGACAAATCCATATGATTTCACTCATACATGGAATTTAAGAGACAAAACAAATGAGCAAAGGGGAAAAAAAAAAAGAGAGAGAGGAGGGAAACCAAGAAACAGACACTATAATAGAGAACAAACTGATGGTTACCAGAGGGGAGGTGGGTGGAGGGGTGGGTTAAATAGGTGATGGGAATTAAGGAGTGCACTGTTGTAATGAGCACTGGGTGATGTATGAAAGTGCTGAATCACCTGAAACTAATATTACACTATGTTAACTAACTGGAATTTAAATGAAAAAAGAAAACTTAAAAAAAACTATTTCAGAATTCCATATTTTAACAACAAAGAAAATTATTCGAAGTAAAATCAATCAATCAATCAATCAACTTGTTAATACCTACACAAAATTCTGCTAGGGTTTTGACTGGGAATATGCTGAATCTATATATCAAATTTGGGAGAATTTAACATTAATATTATTGAGTCTATCAATCCATGAATATGATACATCTCTTTACTTCTTTAGGTCTTCTTTGACTTCTTTAATCAGTATTTTGGAGTTTTCAGCATATAGGTCCTGTACATAGTTTGTAAGATTTTATTTTTATTTTTTAAGATTATTTATTTATTTGAGAGAGAGTGTGTGTGCACAAGTAGGGGGAGGGGCAGAGGGAAAGGGAAAGGGAGAGAGAGAGAGAATCTTTTCTTTTTTTAAAGATTTTATTTATTTATTTGTCAGAGAGAGAGAACACAAACAGGGGGAGTGGCAGGCAGAGGGAGAAGCAGGCTCCCCACTGAGCAAGGAGCCAGATGTGAGGCTCTACCCTAGGACCCTGGGATCATGATCTGAGCTGAAGGCAGACGCTTAACTGACTGAGCCACCTAGGCATCACGAGAGAAAGAATCTTAAGCAGACTCCCTGATGAGTGAGTGCAGAACACGACACAAGGCTCAATCTTGATCTCACAATCCTGAGATCATGACCTGAGCAGAAACCAAGAGTTGAACGCTTAACCGACTGAGCCACCAAGGCACCCTGGGATATTATTTAAACTAGCATTTTTAAAAATTTCAAATCTGAGTGTTTATTCTTATAATAGAGAAATATATAGAATATGGAAATACTGTATAGAAATATAGTTGACTTTTGTATTTTGATATTTTATCCTATGGCCTTGCAAAACTCATTTATCAGTTTTAGGAACTTTTTTTTTTTTTACCTATTCTTTGGGATTTTCTACATAAACAATCCTGTCATCTACAAATATTTTTCCCCCTTATAATCTGAATAACTTTATTTTTCTCACTTCTTGCATTGGCTAGGATTTTTACTCTGATGATGAATAGGAGTGGTGAAAGAAAGATATCCTTGCCTTGTTCCCACTAAATTTGATTTTAGTTGTAGGGTTATTATAGTTGTCCTTTATCGGGTTAAGTAAGTTTCTGTCCATTCCTAGTTTGCTGAGAGTTTTTATTGTGAAGAGATATTAAACTTTATCAAGTACTATTGAGATAATCATATTTTTTTTCTTCTTTAGTCTGGTAATCTGATGAATTACATTGATTTTTCACAAGTTTAACCAATTGCATTCTTAGGATAAGCCGCACTTGGTCAATCTGTATTATCCTTTTTATATATTCCCAGATTTGATTTGCTAATAGTTTGTTGAGAATTTTTGTGTCTGTGTTTGTGGAGGGATATTGGTTTTTATTTTTCTTTTATAATAATGTGTTTGGCTGTGATAGTAGGATAATTCCATCCTCATAAAATGTATGGGTGTTTCCTCTTCTTATATTTTCTAAAAGAGATTGTATAGAATTGACATTAGTTTTTCTTAAATATTTCTTAGGATTTGCCAGTGAAGCATCTAGGCTTGAAACAGCCTTTGTTGAAACGTTTTTTAACTACAAATTCAATTTCTTTAATAGTTCTAGGACTATTGCAATTTTGTTTGGGTTTTGTTTTGTTTTGTTTGAATGAGTTTAGGTAGTTTACGTCTTTTTTTTTGAGAGAGAGAGAGAGATAGAGTGCATGAGTGGGGGGAGGGGCAGAGGGAGAGAGAGAATCTCATGCAGACTCCACGCGCAGTGCGGAACCCAATTCAGGGTTCAGTCTCATCACCCTGAGATCATGACCTGACCCAAAATCAAGAGTCAAATGCTTAACTGACTGAGCCACCCAGGTGTCCCTTGTAGTTTCCATCTTTTAATGATTTGTCCATTTTATCTAAGTTGATTTATGGGCTGAGAGTTGGTGGTGGTCTTGTTTTATTATCCTTTCACTCTCTGTGTGGATCTGTCATGATAGTTTCTCTTTCATTCCTAATATTGGTAATTTTTGTCTTCTTTCTTTTTTTCTGGTCAATCTGGGTAAAAGTTATCAATTTTATTGATTTTTTTTCAAAGGACTTGCTTTTGGGTTCATTGATTTTCTCTATTATTTTCTGTTTTCAAGTTTATAGATTTTTTTCTCTTGTGTTTATTATTTAAACCAAAACACTTTTGAAAATAAAGGGGACACTATTAATAATAAAACCAAGACAAAAAGCACAAAAGGGGAACTTCTTTGTGAACAAAACTTTACAGTGCATATCTCTTATTATTTTGATTCTTTTTTTTTTAAAGATTTTATTTATTTATTTGAGAGAGAGCGAATGAGAGACAGAGAGCACGAGAGGGAGGAGGGTCAGAGGGAGAAGCAGACTCCCCACTGAGCAGGGAGCCTGATGCGGGACTCGATCCCAGGACTCCAGGATCATGACCTGAGCCGAAGGCAGTCGCTTAACCGACTGAGCCACCCAGGCGCCCCTTGATTCTAAATCATTTGGTTGTATGATCTATTCACAAAATAAAATAAATGTACTTCTCTAATGTACTTCTACTGTACTTCATAATCTGGTAAAATTCCCGGCATATAGTAAAATCTCAATGTACACAGTTGAATAAATGAATGAGTCAATCCATAAGCACTGGGGATTACCTGAGTTTTATTGGAGAAAATGGGATAATTATTATATAGTTAACTCTAAATGTCAACAACATATGCATCAGAATTGAATGATTGATTTGCTCTGTATGCCTAACCTGCAGGCTTGGGAACATAACTATTATCCTCACATAGTTATTTGGGCTTTTTTATTTATATCTCTTTTTTTTTTTTTGCCTATTTTCCAATTAATTTGTGCCATTTTACATACAAAGAAAGGGTAAACTGCAACTTGCTTTAGTAAATCAGAGGGAAGGTAAAGGATATCACTGATCGGCCCACTGAGGGTCTCCCCAGCTCTGCTCCTTTTCCTCACAACCTATGCCCCATCCCCATGGTGACTATGGGGATTTCCATTTTCATACATGGTTCTGTATGTATATCCCCAGTATAGAATTCTCTTCCACATGATTTTTGGTCAAGAGAACTTATGCAATAGTGGGAAAACTGATGAAAAATAAGATCTATAAAGGGTTGTTTAGAATTCAATGTCTGGGTGAAATGTTATCGTAACTGTAGTCAGGACCTTGGTTCAATTGTTTCCGAGATTTAGTTACATTCTAAGATATTGAGTACGTCCTTGAATTCCATGAGTCAATAAATCAGATGAATAACCTAAAATTGTTTTATTTATGGAGTGAAAAGGATAACATTATTTATTTTTCTGTGGTTTGGGAAAAATCACATCTCTCTCTTAAAAGCTCATTAAAAATATACACATACATACATACATTAAAGAACCGATTTGATGAGGGGCGCCTGGATGGCTCAGTTGGTTAAACGTCTGCCTTCAGCTCAGGTCATGATCCCAGAGTCCTGGGATCGAGCCCCATTTTGGGCTCCCTGCTTCTCCCTCTGCCTGTGCCCCTTCCCCCACTTGTGTTCTCTCTCAAATAAATAAATAAAATCTTAAAAATAAAAGAACTGATTTGATGAGTTAAATGCAAGTAATGCATTTCGATAAGTATTCCCGAAAAGAATAAGAATGCTCCTGGTTATAGTCATCAAAGATTAGTCCAGCCCTTCAAAATACAAGGCTCTGAGGGAACAAGGCTATGGATCAACACTACAACAGAAATGTGTCTCATCCAAAATATAGAAAGTATCAGGTAGGTGAAAAAGTGAAAATTAACATAACATTTCACCCAGACATTGAATTCTAAACAACCAATTTATAAATCTTATTTCTCAGGATCTATTTCTTTATTTCTAAGGTTTTCTGTAGATCTTTGTAGATCCTTCTTAATTATATTTGAATGCAATTGGTACCTTATTCTTACAATAGTGGTAACCCCTTACAGAATATTAATATATATATATACATATTCCATTAAAAATGCTCGGTTGAGCTTAAGGTATCACTTATATGTCTTGGTACAACAATTGTTGGGTGGTAAAAGGCTTAATCTTTATAGAACATTTAATAAGATTACATTACAAAGTAGAATTTTTTCTCCTCTGGCTCTCAACAAATAGAAAAATCCATATTTACATTTCTTTCTTCATTGTTTCTCTATAAAAACCAGTGCAGAGGATCCGCCAAGGTAGTAAATTTAATCAAACATATTGATGATAAAATCAATCTTCTACATTAGCTCTGAAGTGCATATTGCCTCTTGAAGCCCTTGACAGCTTGGCTGGTTTCATTTTCTACCCCCATACACTCCCTTCCTGGAAAGCATCCTGGCTTCTTAAAAGAATTATTTATGGAAAATGTTCTCTCTAGCTATAGTGCTATCAAGATACAATTTCTTTTCTTATATAAACTGAACAGCTTAATAAAGACAAAAAGACTACTTTTTATATGATAATGAAAAAATTGGGTTCCTACATTCCTTATTCCACACTTGTAGTATTAAAGATTTTTCCTAAACAAAAATCTTTGTCTTAGAAATATTGACCAATATGCCTGACTCTCCTATTCTTTAGCTGTATGCTTTTGGGAAATTTACTAAATTTTCTGTGCTCTAGGTCCATATTTGTAGAGAGGAGTAAGTTAATAATACCACTAGGAAATGATTGTCCATAAATCTCTCATATTTCTCTATGACTTGTGAGGACAGGCACTGACTTCCTTGTTCTAGCCTATCTTTTCAAAAATATTTATATAGTGAATAGCCTTGGAAAATAGAGCTAGGATCTGCCTCTGGAGTAAAGGGCAGGTTTGCTTACCATCCTTTACGAGAGATTTGGGTCCCCTAAACTCAAAGATCCCTTCCTGGGGCGCCTGGGTGGCTCAGTCGTTGGGCGTCTGCCTTCGGCTCAGGTCATAGTCCCAGGGTCCTGGGATCGAGCCCCGCATTGGGCTCCCTGCTCGGCAGGAAGCCCGCTTCTCCCTCTCCCACTCCCCCCGCTTGTGTTCCCTCTCTCGCTGTGTCTCTCTTGGTCGAATAAATAAAATCTTAAAAAAAAAAAAGATCCCTTCCTGTAACACAATCCATGTGCAGTTATCCATCTGGATCAATCTGTGATGCCTCTCTGGTGCTTTGGGAGCAAGGGGTACGAATACAAACATGCTGATACTTATGCTGCTGGTCATAAGTAACAAAGTCCTTGGATTCAGGAGTCCCATGTCTCTGTTAATCATCTATGAAACTGTGGTGGGATAACTTGTTAGCTTGCAAGTAGAATAAAATTTCAGACCCTTTACAGTTCTGGACACATGTGAAAGACTTAGAGAGTGGAATGTAGAAAATGTTTAACAAATGTTAATATTTACTACCACCACCATTATCTAGCTAGCTTCAAAAATACTAAGATTTGACTTAGCTATTATGCTTCTAGGAATTTACCTGGCTGAAAGTTGCAAGATAAGTGTAAAGGGAGGGATATTTATTGTATATTTTTTTTATAATAATACAAAGTCTGCTATTGCCATCATGATACCACCTAACAAAAACACTCTAAAACTCAGTGTCCTACAAAAGCAAGCATTTATTCTCATACTCACAATGTCTACAGGTTGGCTGGGAAAGCTCTGCTTGGTTTCCTTCTGTGGGAGGCAGACAAAAGGGGTCCGTGACTACCTGGAACATGCTCTTCTTGGGAATAATAGAAGAACCAGAGGGCAAGCCCAAGTGCACAAGCATATTTCAAGCTTCTGCTTCTGTCACATCTAATAACAGTCCAATGGACAAAGTAAGTAACGTAACCAAGCCAAAGTCAAGACACCAGTAATTATACCAAGCTCACTAGGAAGCCATGGCAAGGGTGTTAGATGTACTATAAAAGAGTGGAGAATTGGCATCCATAAATTAATCTACCACAATCTTCAATAAGAAAGTGGTTAGGTAATAACAGTACATTCACACTAAACAGCCTTCAAAAAGAATGAGTATATCTGAATATTCTAAGTGGAAAATGTACACATCACATCAGTGGATAAAAAGAGCAAATTGTAAGATATGTATGTGACCCTATTTTTATTTAAAAGAAAAACTTTTGAATACATTTATTTTATGTGCATAGTAAAGAGTTTGAGAAGATACACAAAGTGTTAGTATTTATCTCTCAGGATTGGAGTTGAGAGATGAGAAATAACTTCCATTTTATATTTTATGAATTAACATAAATACTTTTGTATCATTGGAAAGTTTTTTATAGATATGTATACTTTTAAAATAAAGGCTTATAAAGATAAAACAACAAAAACAACAAAAAACAAATACTAAAAATGACAAAAATGTTTTTATCTTCCAGGTATTCTGTAGTTGAGAACACATTTCTCATTCCTTTCTCCAGTCCACATAAGAATAAACTAACATCCAATATCTAGAAGTTGTAGTCTGAGGTCCTGCACTATAAAAGCTCATTCTGCTTCAGAAATTTTGTTTCATTCCTCATAATATAGGGTTTATTTTAACCTTATTGGGTATGTTGGTGGAGCAGAGAATTACTGAGATTATTTGAGGATTTTCTGAGTTTCTTGACATTTATTTCTGATAAAGTATTTTTCTGTTTTAAAATTACTGTTAGTTTTAGATAGGTAGATAGATGATAAATAGATAAGATAGATAAGGATAGATAGTTTCCATTTCTCAGCTGAGAACTTCTATTTTTCCATTCATTTCAAGAGTGTTGATCTTTACCACATGGAGTATTGTTATAATAGCTACTTTAGAGTCTTAATTCCAACAGCTAGACAGGGGATGGCAAGCTAAAACCTGTGAGCTAAATCTAACCTGCTGCCTGTTTTTTATACGGCCCATGAGCAAAGAATTGTTTTCACACTAAACTAAAGTTTTAATTAAAATAAAATTTTAACTCATTGGGAGAAAAATCAAAAGCACGCTCATGTTTTATGATATGTTAAAGTTATGTGAAATTCAAATTTGTTTCCATAAATACAATTTTATTGGAACACTATCATACTCGTTCATTTAAATATTGTCTATAACTGCTTTTGTACTACAACGAGAGTGTTGAGTTGTTGTGACAGAAAACATATGGCCCGGTTTAAGACGCACCTGCGGGCGGGGGGCGGGGAGGAGCAAGATGGCGGAGGAGTAGGAGACATAAATTTCATGTGGTCCCAGGAATTCAGCTGGATAGGGATCAAACCATTCTGAACACCTATGAACGCAACAGGAGATCGAAGAAAAGAATAGCAACAACTCTCTGAACAGAAAAACGACCACTTTCTGGAAGGTAGGACGTGCGGAGAAGTGAATCCGAGGCAATATTCAGGAGGATAGATGGCAGGGGAGGGGGCCTCCGTCGGCTGCTTCTGGCAAGTGATATAGCTGCGGAGCACAAAATCGGAACTTTTAGAAGTCAGCTCCGCTGAGGGACGTCGCTCCAGTGGCTAAGCGGGGGGTGGAACCCTCGCTGGGACAATGTGGTCTCAGGACCCTCGGGATTACAGAGAGACTGGGGGTCACTGAGTGCGGCAGAGCTCCCGGGTATCAGAGCGGGGAAGCCGGCTGCAGAGACGGAGCCGAGGAGCTGGCTCTTAGCTCAGGGTTGCCATAAACTGTGATCCGCAGCCCAGTCGGGCCACTGCTCCTCCAGCAGGGACCCAACAAGCGGCAGATCCAGGGAGACTCCCCTTCCTGCCCCGGGAGGAGGGGTGTGGGAGCGCGCTGCAGGAATGTGCTGGGTTTGGAGACTCCACACGGGGTCATGCGCCAGAGATAGAAATGCTCGGTCACAGGGCTGGGTGAGCGTGGAGTGCAGCCGGAGACTGGGTGGATGGGAGTGATTGATTGCTTTTCTCTGGGGGCTCACTGAGGAGTGGGGCCCCGAGTTCTCAGCTCCTCTGGGGCAGAGATTGGGAGGCCACCAGTTCACTCTCGTCCTCCAAAGCTGCACGGAGGGCTTGCAGGGAACAAAAGCTCCCGAGAGCAAACCCCAGCAGATTACTTAGCCCCGACTGGCAAGGGCAGGGCAATTCCACCTCTGGCAAAGACATTTGGGAACCACGGCGACAGGCCCCTCCCCCAGAGGATCAGCAAGCACAGCCCACCCAGACCAAGTTTACCGATCAATGAGAACAGTAGAACTCCAGCGCTAGGGGTATACTGCACATAGAATTCATGGCTTTTTTACCATGATTCTTTAGTCTTTCAAAGTTAATTTTTTTAACTGTCTTTTTTTAAAATTTTTTCTTTTTCCCTTTTTCAACCAACATCTTATCAATCCTTTTTTTAAAAAATCTTTTTTATTTTTCATTTTTAGAGTCATATTCTATCCCTTCACAGTAGTTACCCTTATTTTTCATGTATATATTATATATATGTTGTTCTCTCTTTAAAATTTTGGGATACAGTCTCTTTTAACCGATCAAAATGTACCCTAAATCTCTAGTGTATGGCTTTGTTCTAGTCTCCTGCCTGATCACATTCTCTCCTTTTTTTTTTTTTAAATCCTCTTCTTTCTTTTTTCAAACAACTTCTTATCTTATCGATTCCTTTTATAAAATCTTTTATAATTTTCATCAATGCAGTCTTATTCCATCCCTTCATTGTATTAACCCTTATTTTTGTACATATATGTTTTTCTTTCTTTAAAATTTTGGGAGACACTTTCTTCTAACAGACCAAAATACACCCAAAATCTAGTGTGTGGCACTGATCTATGTACCAGCCTGATCATATTTGATCATATTCTGTTTTTTTTTGTTTTTTTTTTTGTTTTTGTTTGTTTTTATCTTTTTCTTTTTCTTTTTTCTTTCTTTCCCTTTCTTTTCCCCCAGCTTCAGGTCTTTTCTGATTTGTTTAGTGTATATTTTCTGGGGACGTTGTTACCCTGTTAGCATTTTGTTCTCTCATTCATCTATTCTCCTCTGGATGAGATGACAAGACTGAAAAAATCACCTCAACAAAAAGAACAAGAGGCAGTACCAATTGCCAGGGACCTAATCAATATAGACATTAGTAAGCTGTCAGAACTAGAGTTCAGAATGACGATTTTAAAGATACTAGCCGGGCTTGTAAAAAGTATGGACGTTATTAGAGAAACCCTTTCTGGAGAAATAAAAGAACTAAAATCTAACCAAGTCGAAATCAAAAAGGCTATTAATGAGGTGCAATAAAAATGGAGGATCTAACTGCTAGGATAAATGAGGCAGAAGAGAGATTAGTGATACAGAAGACCAAATGTTGGAAAATAAAGAAGCCGAGAAAAAGGGAGATAAACAACTACTGGATCATGAGGGCAGAATTCGAGAGATAAGTGATACCATAAGACAAAACAACTTTAGAATAATTGGGATCCCAGAAGAAGAAAGAGAGAGAGGGGCAGAAGGTATATTGGAGCAAATAATAGCAGAGAACTTCCCTAATTTGGGGAAGGAAACAGGCATCAAAATCCAGGAGGCACAGAGAACCCCTCTCAAAAATCAATAAAAATAGGTCAACACCCCGACATCAAATAGTAAAGCTTACGAGTCTCAGAGACAAAGAGAAAATCCTGAAAGCAGCTTGGGAGAAGAGATTTGTAACCTACAATGATAGAAACAGTAGATTGGCAACAGACCTATCCACAGAGACCTGGCAGGCCAGAAAGGACTGGCATAATATATTCAGAGCACAAAATGAAAAAAAAATATGCAGCCAAGAATACTATATCCAGCTAGGCTGTCAATGAAAATAGAAGGAGAGATAAAAGTCTTCCAGGACAAACAAAAACTAAAGGAATTTGCAAACACAAAACCAGCCTTACAAAAAATATTGAAAGTTGTCCTCTAAGCAAAGACAGAGCCTAAAAGCAACATAGGCCAGAAAGGAACACAGACAATATACAGTAACAGTCACCTTACAGGCAATAGAGTGGCACTAAATTCATATCTTTCAAAAGTTACCCTGAATGTAAATGGGCTAAATGCCCCAATCAAAAGACATAGGCTATCAGATTGGATAAAAAAACAAGACCCATTGATATGCTGTCTGCAAGAGACTCATTTTAGACCCAAAGACACCCTCAGATTGAAAGTGAGGGGGTAGAAAACCATTGACCATGCTAATGGACACCAAAAGAAAGCTGGAGTGGCAATCCTTATATCAGACAAATTAGATTTTAAACCAAAGACTAATAAGAGATGAGGAAGGACACTATATCCTATTTAAAGGGTCTATCCAACAAGAAGACCTAACAATTGTAAATACCTATCCCCCTAACGTGGGAACAGCCAATTAATAACAAAAGCAAAGAAACACATAGACAGCAATACAATAATAGTGGGGGGTCTTTAACACCCCCCCTCACTGAAATGGACAAATAATCAAAGCAAAAGATCAACAAGGAAATAAAGACTTTAAATGACACACCAGACCAAATGGACTTTACAGATATATTCAGAACATTCCATCCCAAAGCAACAGAATACACATTCTTCTCTAGTGTCCATGGAACATTCTCCAGAATAGATCACATCCTAGGTCACAAATCAGGTCTCAACTGGTACCAAAAGATTGGAATTCCCTGCATATTTTCGGACCACAATGCTGTGAAACTAGAACTCAGTCACAAGAGGAAAGTTGGAAAGAACTCAAATACATGGAGGCTGAAGAGCATCCTACTAAAGAATGAATGGGTCAACCAGGAAATTAAAGAAGAATTTAAAAAATTCATGGAAACAAATGAAAATAAAAGCACAGCTGTTCAGAATCTTTGGGATACAGCATAGGCAGTCCTAAGAGGAAAGTATATAGTAATACAAGCCTTTCTCAAGAAGCAAGAAAGGTCTCAAATACACAACCTAACCCTACGCCTAAAGGAGCTAGAGAAAAAACAGCAAATAAAGCCTAACCCAGCAGGAGAAGAGAAATAATAAAGATCAGAGCAGAAATCAATGAAATAGAAACCAAAAGAACAGAAGAACAGATCAAGGAAACTAGGAGCTGGTTCTTTGAAAGAATTAACAAGATTGATAAACCCCTGGCCAGACTTATCAAAAAGAAAAGAGAAATGACCCAAATAAATAAAATCACGAATGAAAGAGGAGAGATCACAACCAACACCAAAGAAATACAAACAATTACAAGAACATATTATGAGCAACTCTATGCCAGCAAATTAGATAATCTGGAAGAAATGGGTGCATTCCTAGAGATGTATCAACTACCAAAACTAAACCAGGAAGAAATAGAGCACCTGAACAGACCTATAACCACTAAGGAAATTGAAGCAGTCATCAAAAATCTCCCAACATACAAGAGCCCAGGGCCAGATGGCTTCCCAGGGGAATTCTATCAAACATTTAAAGAAGAATTAATACCTATTCTTCTGAAACTGTTCCAAAAAATAGAAATGGAAGGAAAACTTCCAAACTTGTTTTATGAGGCCACCATTACCCTGATCCCCAAACCAGACAAAGACCCCATCAAAAAGGAGAATTACAGACCAATATCCTTGGTGAACCTGGATGCAAAAATTCTCACCAAAATACTAGCCAATAGGATCCAACAGTACTTTAAAAGGATTATTCACCACGACCAAGTGGGATCTATCCCTGGCCTGTAGGGTTGGTTCAACATCTGCAAATCAATCAATGTGATATAATACATTAATAAAAAAAAGAACAAGAACCATATGATCCTCTCAATAGATGCAGAAAAAGCATTTGACAAAGTACAGCATCCTTTCTTGATCGAAACTCTTCAGAGTATAGGGATAGAGGGTACATACCTCAATATCATAAAAGCCATCTATCAAAAACCCACAGCGAATATCATTCTCAATGGGAAAAACCTGAGAGTTTTCCCCCTAAGGTCAGGAACGCGGCAGGGATGTCCACTATCACCACTGCTATTCAACATAGTATTAGAAGTCCTAGCCACAGCAATCAGATAACAAAAAGAAATAAAAGACATCCGAATCGGCAAAGAAGAAGTCAAACTCTCTCTCTTTGCAGATGATATGATACTTTATGTGGAAAACCCAAAAGACTCCACCCCAAAAATGAGTTCTAGCAGTTTTGGGGTGAAATCTTTTGGGTTTTCCACATAAAGGAATTCAGTAAAGTGGCAGGATATAAACTCAATGTATAGAAATCAGTGGTATTCCTATACACCAACAAAAAGATAGAAGAAAGAGAAATTAAGGAGTTGATCCCATTTACAATTGCACCCAAAACCATAAGATACCTAGGGATAAATCTATCCAAAGAGGCAAAGAATCTGTACACAGGAAACTATAAAATACTCATGAAAGAAATTGAGGAAGACACAAAGAAATGGAAAAACGTTCCATGCTCATGGACTGGAAGAACAAATATTGTGAAGATGTCAATGCTACCTAGAGCAATCTACACATTCAATGCAATCCCCATCAAAATACCATCCACTTTTTTCAAAGAAATGGAACAAATAATCCTAAAATTTGTATGGAACCAGAAAAGACCCTGAATAGCCAGAGGAATGTTGAAAAAGTAAAACAAAGCCAGTGGCATCCCAATTCCAGACTTCAAGCTCTATTACAAAGCTGTCATCATCAAGACAGTATGGTACTGGCACAAACACAGACACATAGATCAATGGAACAGAATAGAGAGCCCAGAAATGGACCCTCAGCTCTATGGTCAACTCATCTTTGACAAAGCAGTAAAGAATGTTCAATGGAAAAAAGACAGTCTCTTCAACAAATGGTGTTGGGAAAATTGGACAGCCACATGCAGAAGAATGAAACTGGACCATTTCCTTACACCACACACAAAAATAGACTCCAAATGGTTGAAAGACCTAAATGTGAGACAGGAATCCATCAAAATCCTAGAAAAGAACACAGGCAGCAACCTCTTTGACCTCAGCTGCAGGAACTTCTTCCTAGAAACATCGCCAAAGGCAAGGGAAGCAAGGGCAAAAATGAACTACTGGGACTTCATCAAGATAAAAGCTTTTGCACAGCAAAAGAAACAGTCCACAAAACCAAAAGACAACCAACAGAATGGGAGAAGATATTTGCAAATGACATATCAGGTAACAGGCTAGTATCCAAAATCTACAAAGAACTTATGACACTCAACACCCAAAGAACAAATGATCCAGTCAAGAAATGGGCAGAAGACATGAACAGACATTTTTCCAAAGAAGACATCCAAATGGCCAACAGACACATGAAAAAGTGCTCAACATCGCTCGGCATCAGGGAAATCCAAATTAAAACCTCAATGAGGTACTACCTCCCACCAGTCAGAATGGCTAAAATTAACAAGTCAGGAAACGACAGATATTCGTGGGGATGCGGAGAAAAGGGAACCCTCCTACACTGTTGGTGGGAATGCAAGCTGGTGCAGCGACTCTGGAAAACAGTATGGAGGTTCCTCAAAAAGTTGAAAATTGAGCTACCATACGATCCAGGAATTGCACTACTGGGTATTTACCCCAAAGATATAAATGCAGGGATCCGAAGGGGTACGTACACCCTGATGTTTATAGCAACAATGTCCACAATAGCCAAACTGTGGAAAGAGCCAAGATGTCCATCAACAGACGACTGGATAAAGAAGATGTGGTGTATATATATATATGGAATATTATGAGCCATCAAAAGTAATGAAATCTTGCCATTTGCAACAACGTGGATGGAACTGAAGGGTATTATTCTGAGTGAAATAAGTCAATCAGAGAAAGACATGTATCATATGATCTCACTGATATGAGGAATTCTTAATCTCAGTAAACAAACTGAGGGTTGCTGAAGTGGTAGGGGGTGGGAGGGATGGGGTGGCTGGGTGATAGACATTGGGGAGCATATGGGCTATGGTGAGCAGTATGAATTGTGTAAGACTGTTGAATCACAGACCTGTACCTCTGAAACAAATAATATATTATATGTTAAAAAAAAAAAGAAGAAGATAGCAGGAGGGGAAGAATGAAGGGGGGGGATATCAGAAGGGGAGACAAACCATGAGAGACTATGGACTCTGAAAAATAAACTGAAGGTTCTAGAGGGGAGGGTGTTGGGGGGATGGGTTAGCCTGGTGATGGGTATTGAAGAGGGCACGTTCTGCATCGAGCACTGGGTGTTATGCACAAACAATGAATCATGGAACACTACATCAAAAACTAATGATGTAATGTATGGTGATTAACATAACATAATAAAAAAAAAAGTAAAGAAACCATATGGCCCACATAACCTAAAATATTCCTTCTATCTGGCTGTTTACAGAAAAGGTTTGCCCTGATCTGGATTATCTCAGGCTTTGCATCTGTTGATTGTCTTTTTCTTTAAAAATTGATCATATTTTCCTGGTTCTTTGCATGTTGAGTAATTTTGGATTACATCCTGGAAATTTAGAATATTCTATGATGAGGCTCTGACATCTATTTCATGTGTGCAAAGCTTTGGAATGAACCTAGGACTTATGTTGGTTTATACACAGAATTAGAATATATTCTCCAGCTCTCTGCTCTCTGATATTTCTGTTATTCTCGTCAACTTCTGAGGGCCTCTTTTCCCAGTCTTCTGGCTAGAAAGATGGGTTTCTCTCAGAGTTATAGTTGTCCATGCTGATGCATAGTTACATACAACCGGAGTTTTCTTTAGGTCAACACTAAAATAGCAGATAAAAGAGAAGAAAAAAAGAAAAGAAATTCACCCCTGTACAGGCCATTCGTTTTCAGTCTTCTCCATAATCTACTTGCTGTTTTTTACTCAGAGTGTTCAAGTAGTTGCTTTTCATATATTGTGTAGAGTTTTTATTTGTATAAGGTTTTAGCTCTTGCAAAGAGGCTGAGATTTCCAGTGCACAAGCACATCCTAAACAATGTCTTAATAATCCATATGCTACTATTTGGTGTTGATTTTACTCTAATATCTAAACTTCTTGGGGTTAAGAATATGGAAAAGGCAGTATCATTGTTTGATTCACCCAGGACCATCAATACTCATGAATCCTGGGAATCTTTACTAGAGTACAGTAGGCGGATGAATTCCTATGAGGAAGTCATGTTGACCTGCATGAAGAGGCTTATAGGCAATTACAACTCTAAGAGGACTCAAAGTATTTATTCTGTTAGCTTTAGTATGGGAAGTTGCATGATCAGTTAGGACTGTTGTTTGCAAGTGACAAGAGGAAGAGAAGAGGAAAATAATTTTTTTGCAAGTCCAGGGATGGGTTAGTGTGGTAGATACTAATGGTAGAGTGTCCCAAAGGCTTTCCGGTAGAAAGGTTTTTGCGGTAGAAAGCCCCAATGATGTACACATCCTAATCCCCCAAACTTGTGAATATGTTAATTTGGGGCCTTGCAGATGAAGATAAGGATCTTGACCTGGAGAGATTCTCCCAGATTATATGGATTATATAATGTAATCACAAGGAAAGGGGGAGGCAGAAATGTCAGAATGATAGAAGGAGATAACAGAAGCAGAGTTCAAAAAGAAAGATGGAGACACAGAGACAGAGACAGAGACAGAGAGATTTGAAGATTCTACACTGCTGGCTTTGAAGATGGAGAAAGGGCCATGAACCAAAGAATGCAAGTAGCTTTTTGCATCAGGTAAAAACAAAGAACCAGATTCTCCTTTAGAATCTCTAGAAGGAACAAACCCTGCCAATACTTCGACTTTAGCTCACTGATATTGATTTTGGATTTCTGACGTCCAGAATTGTAAGGTAATAAATGATAATGTTTTAAGCCCCTACATTGTTGGCCATTTGTTATAGCAGCAATAGGAAATTAATGCAGTTAGCTCAGGAAGTTAAATGTCATCAAGTCTGAGCCTTCAACCAGCCCCAGTTTTACCTTTCCTATCATGTATCTCCTGAGTCAAATGATGCTTTACCTTCGAGAGCCATTTAAGACAATCTCAGAGCACTTTGATTAGCTTGGCTTGGGTCAAGTGCCTACCATTGAACCAATCATCCCATTAAATGGAAGGGGGCACAATTATAAGGCAGAAATGCCTGAGTCACTTGCAGACCCCCTTAAGTAGGAGGACAGTAACATAATAGCAATCCCACTACAGTTACATGGAAAAAGTAACAAATTTTCCAACGAAGAAAGGCGTGCTGATGAGACAAAGAAAACCAGCTGCCTGGGTGGCTCAGTTGTTAAGCGTCTGCCTTCTGCTGGGGTCATGATCCCAGGGTCCTGAGATCGAGCCCCACATCGGGCTCCCTGCTCAGTGGGAGGCCTGCTCCTCCCTCTCCCACTCCCCCTGCTTGTGTTCCCTCTCTCGCTGTGTCTCTCTCTATCAAATAAATAAATAAAATCTTAAAAAAATAAATTACCAAAATTAAAAAAAAAAAAGAGAACAGATATCCACCATGGTTGGTCATTTTGCTAGCTAGACCCAGCAAGGCCACAATAAGGATAATATTGATACATAACCCTGAATTTCCATTGAAATTACCAACTAAGATGACAATCCATTTCCTTTCTATAAGCATGTCTACACTCACTTGTCCATTTTACCAGTAGCATCAGTTAATATTATTAGATCTTGCTTTGAGTGAAAGTAAACTCAAAATAACAATGGCTTAAATAAGATGGTGGTGGGGGGTGTTGTTTCTCTCTCATGAAAATACTTGAGGTAGACAGTTCAGGGCTGGCAGATGCTCCTCAGTGCCAAGATCCTAGATGATTTCTCTCTTGTCTACCATTCTCAACAAATAAGTGTCCCCAAATGGTCCAAGACAGTGGCTTAGAGCCTAGCTATCATGTCTGTGTTCCAGAAGTCAGAAAAGAAAGAATAAGGAAGAGCACATCTCCTTCCTAAAGATATTTCCTGGAAGTTGAACACATCCATTGATCCGAATATAGCCACATAGCTTGGTTCTCAAGCCACCAGCTCATTTCCTAAAGGTAATAGGGAAAATAATTGAACTTAAGGAAAGAAAGTATGACTTTGCCACTTTCTAGTTTGGTGACTTTGGGAAGTCATAATCTGAGACTCGGTTTCTTTATCTGTAGTTTGACAGTATGAAAGTTAAAATACTTTTTAACTAAAAGCTATTATTTCTTGTAATGGAAAGAATGTTCTAAACTGATTGCTTCCATTTCTTTTATCTATCCATCTTTAGGCACTGTAATTAGGTGATTAGTCTCATTACTTTCTTGTAATGGTCATCTGAAGTGGCACTGTTGACTTCCACTTTGCAGAGTCCCAGTGGCCTTTTTTTTTTGCCTTCATTCTTCCTGACCTCTCTGTAGCATATGACACCATTGATTACCCTTATCCTTTTGAGCACACTCTCTTCACTTGAGTTTTAGAATAGAGTATTCCAAATCAAGCACAGACAGACTTACATCCTCAAACTGAGCTGAACCTAGGCTCTACATTGTAACAAAACTTGACTGTGGTCTCAGGGGAAATGGAAGGGAAGCACAATACAGCCTATTGACTACCAGATATGGCTGTTTTTGTAATTCTGTTTCATCCATACCGCTGCTTTTCTGCCTAGTTACCACATGATCTTCATGGTAGAAGCCAGTTTCCTTTACCTTTATGAGGAACTTTGTATACATTCTTGGAACTCAGGCCGAGAGAGAGAGAGAGAGAGAGAGAAGAGAAAGAGAAATTCCTTCCTACCTTATTTAGGGTCTTTCTCTTCCCAAGATGACTGACTGTGAAAATAACCATGTCTTTCATACTAGCTTGCATACTTTCCCCAATGTGACATTTTGGTGCACAGTGTTATTATGGGAGATGCACTGTCAACAGTAGCAGGATCGTAAACTTAAGTACCTTACTTTCAAATAGCGAAGAGAATTTTCCTTTTTAACATTTCTCAAACCTGTGTTGTTATATTTTAAATAATACTAGATGCTGGACAGCTGCAATTCAGTTCAAGATGAACTTTGTCAAACCCGGTCTGGTTCCTTTTGTGACCTCTTCTCCAGTGTGAGATGAAAATGTTTGCACAAGTTTCCTGCAGTTCTTAGGGTCTGATCTGTGATAACTGCCCAGATGAGAATAAGCATCTCAACAAATGCAGCAACATTCTGCCAAGCATAGGGCAGTTTAAATCTACTCACAGGAAACATTTTTCCAAAGAGTACACAAATTGCAGAGATTCAACTCTGGCTAGGGCAAAGACACAAATTCATGAGCAGAAATGCAATTTAACTTCTTAGAACCCAGAGCAGACACTTGGGTGCCCCTTGCCTGTATTATTGCAGCACAGCTGTGGGGGACAGTTCCAAACACAATGCCAGTGTTAATTGCATTCTCTGTCAACTTCCATATAGCTTAGAAGTGTGAACTTAATTCATTAACCAAGTAAACAACCATTTGTTGCTTGGATCATAAACTATGTAAACTGTAGGGTGGCTCAGTCAGTTAAGCATCTGACTCTTGGGGTGCCTGGGTGGCTCAGTTGTTAAGCATCTGCCTTCAGCTCAGGTCATGATTCCCAGGGTCCTGGGATTGAGCACTGCATCGGGCTCGGCAGGAAGCTTACTTCTCCTTCTCCCACTCCCCCTGCTTGTGTTCCCTTTCTCACTGTGTCTCTCACTGTCAAATAAATAAATAAAATCTTTAAAAAAAAAAGCATCTGACTCTTGATTTCGGATCAGGTCATGATCTTGGGGTGGTCATGGGATCGAGCCCCACCTTGGTCTTTGTGCTCAGTGGGGAGTCTGCTTGAGATTCTCTCTCCCCTATCCCCCTTTCCCCCCTACCCCCACTCAATCCCTCTCTCTCTCAAATAAATAAATAAATCTTTAAAAAAGAAATTAGACAAGATTCCAGAAGACAAGGAGCTCACTATCTTATGAGAGATTGAAATGCAAACAAATACCCACCTTCTGTGATCAAGAAAAGCCCAAGTGGCTCAGAGAGCAGACAGGGTCCAGGTAGTGAGGTCTGAGAAAGTGTTCTGGAGGAAATGATCCAGAGATAAGTAAAAAGTGATAAATAGGAGTTTTCCAATTGACTAAGGACAGAAAAGGAGCCCTAGGGAAGAGGAACAGTCTGTTCCAGTGTGTTTGCACTAAGAAAGCAAGGTGCACATGCTGTGTGAGTAGAGCAAAAATGGTGTGAAATGAGACAAGGCCAAGTAGGAGTAGTTGGATCAAAGTTATGCAAAGGACTCTGAATATTGTCTTGAAGCTGATTTTTCCAAGTCTCTAAAGTCATTTAGTTATGGAGTGAATTCATTAGATTTATGCTTTGGAAAGATACATTTTGTAGTCCTCTGAGGATGGATTGGAAACAGTAAAGTTTAGCAGCAGGGAGACTGATTAAAAGGCTGCAGCAATATCTGGGCAAATGGCTCTAAAGATCTGAATCTATATATGGCATACTTACATGAATTACGAAGCTATCCAGGAGGAAGTGGTGGCCTGAAGACACTGGTTGAATGTGGGGGTGGAGAAGAGGGAAGAATTCAGGATAGCTTGGTCAATAGAGTAGAATATACACTCAAAGACACAGAGAAAAGAGGAAGAAGATGAAGTTTGGGGTGTATTAGTTCTGTCTTGCTGTGTAACAAATTTCCACAAACTTAGCAACTTTAAATTACATACTTATCATGTGACAGTTTCTGTGGCTCAGGAAGCTGACATGACTTAGTTGGACCCTCTGCTTAAGGTCTCACAAGGCTACAGTCAAGGTTCTGGCCATGTTGCATTCTCATCTGGAGGCTGAACTGAGGGGAATCTACTTCTAAGCCCACTCAGGTTGTTGGAAAAATTCATGTCCTGTGGTTGTAGGATTAAAGGTCCCACTTCATTGGTGATGATCAGCTGAATGTTGCCCTCAGCTCCTTGAGGCAAGTTGCAGTTTCTAGAAGCTGACCACAGATCCTTGCCACATGGACTCTCCCAAAATGAGTACTAACTTTGTTAAGCCAGCAAGAAGAGTCTCTAGAGTGAGTCAGCTGGCAAGAGAGTATCTTCTATAACATCACATCCCAGAAGTGTTCTCCAATCAACTTTGCCATTTTCTACTGGTTAGAAGCAAATCACAGGTCCCACCCACTCTCAAGGGGGAAAGGATGGCACAAAGGTGTGAACACTGTGTGGCAGGAATCAAGGGCCACCTTAGAGTCTGTCTGCCACATGGGGGAAAGATGGGTTCAGTTTTGACATGTTGAGTTTCATGAAACATCCAAGTAAAGATGTCCAGGGGGATATGTGAGTCCAGTGGGGTATGCAAAAGAGAGGTTTAGGGCTGGAGCTATAAATCCACAATCTACAGGTGGAATATAAATGGTAGCCGAAATGATGAAAGCAGAGGCTATTGCCCAGAAAGAGTGTATATGTAGGCATCTGGGGAGATGGAGGTGAATTATCCTCTCCTTAAACTTGAGGACAGCCAAGGTGTTCCTCAGTCTTCTCCTTTTCACAGTGAAACAACGCAAAGAGCCACTTCTATTTTCTCTATACCTACTCCCTCTTATAATCCTTTATATTTTTTTAATCTCCTTTGGATGTTCATTTGTTTCTGTACATTATACTCAAATGAAGGAATTCAAATTAGAGGCAGTACATTAATAAAGGTTCTTATAAATCCTTAACAGAGCAGAACCACCTCCAGGGTATCTCATCATCTTTTTTGTTTGTCCCCATTAATATAATTCTAAACTTTCACATAATATATTGTATCCTAAATGCTGCTTCACCCACCTAAGACAATATTGAAAGAAACCAAAAATAACTGAAATCTCCCCAAAGTAATTAAAAATCTCAGAGCATGTCTAATAGTAACTAACAAGAGTGAGAAGGGAATATGTAGTTATTGACATGTTTGACAGAGTAATTTGAGCATCTGTGTTGATGGGTAATACATAAGGGAAGAACGTTAACAATGTTACTAGTACATTCAATAGGTTACCATAATACATCGGGTTTAGTTCCTTAGATTTTGGAGTCAGAATTTACAAGAAAGTTGTAAATTGTGTAAGCTAAGGAATTACATAAATTACTTCTTGCAGTGTTGGAGCAGGTGACCAAAAGAATTGAAAAGGAAAGGGTATTGGAGTAATGGCTAAGGGGTGTGGAATTTCTTATTGGGAAAATAAAAATATTCTAAAATTGGTTTTGGTGATGGATGCAAAACTCTGAATACACTAAAAACAATCGAGTTGCACACTTTTAATTTGAATAAAGATGTTTTTGTTTTTTGTTTTTTGTTTTTTAAAGGTGGGGCAGTGGTGTTTGTTTGCTAAGAGCATTTGCTTCAGCTTCCATATCTCTATTTTTCACTAGGGCTAGGTGAAGGGTTAATCACCTAGTGTTGCTCAGTTGACAGGAAGCCAGAATGTTCTGTGCTTTTGCTGCTTCTCTAAGCCATCAGAGAAGGAAAAAAAAAGTCTACTCCCTTTTTCAAGGAATTGTGAAATCAGTCTTTCCACTCCCCCTTCTATCTCTTCCTTTTTCTTCCTTTTTCCTTCCTTCCTTCTCTCTTTCCTTCCTTCCTTCCTTTTTTTCTTTTTGTTTTGGTGCCAAATGCATGTGGATAAACAACTGTGGTGTTCAGAGATAAAACTTCAAATTTGGTAACTTGAATTTTTAATTTAGGTTTTCTGGAAGGAAGCAGTTCATACATCATTTTAAGATTAACTTTATGTATTTCATGATAATATATACTAATTTTTAAAATACAAAACAATTGTGTTATTATCTGTTTGCCTTTCCAGATCCATTTGCTTCCCTTCTTTTTCCTGTTTTGTGTCACAAGAAGTTGGCCTGGACAGATAGCATCAGACAGGTTCTCCTGCCTTCCAGTTGGTTGTGGCCAATGGGAGGCACAGGTAGGTGATCAAAAGAGGGAGGAAAGAGAGCCTGGTATTGATCTTCCCTGATAGACCTTGGTTTGGACAATAATTGAGATCTTCTAATTCCTCTACTGAAGGTCAAAGCTGCTGTCAAATGCCTGTCCCATGCTGCAACTCACAGCAGGTTCTGGAAACATTATTCCTTCTCCCTGCCCTTTCATGTTCAGAGGTGGTAAGGGCTTTCCACTGTTACTATTCCCTGGATGTTTTACCATGTCTCATTCTTTAAAACTGCCCATACTTCCATAAACAGTCTCTTCATTACCCTCTTATCACGTTCTTTCTAATTAACCCTTAGTCCATCATCAGCTTCTTGCTGGGATCCTAGCCAAATTAGGATTGAACCATAGTTTATGTTGTGTCTGGATATACACATGCATAGAAAAATGTTAGCAAACACACACACACACACAAAAGATGGGAATGATATAGTCCACCTTCAGGTTAGTGGTTATTTCTGAGGAAGAAAGGGAAGAGGAAAAGTGGGAATTGGGGTTTTTGAGCTGTATCTAAACTATCAGTTCTGAAAATAGTATTTAACACACACACACAAAAAAACCTAAAATAAATATAGCAAAGAGTTAATGCTTGTGTAATTCAGTCATGGATACCTGGGTGTCTCTTCCCTGCATTTCGTAAAAATTAAGAAAGGAAATAAAATTTACCTGATTTTAGACTGAGCGTGTTCGTAAAAGAACCTACTCTGTATGACAGGTTGAGTGTACATGTGAATATGGATTTGGTGTACATGGACTAGGGAAAGGGAAAACAAACGAATATTGAAGATGCTAGACTAGCTGAATTGCACACAAAAAATGAGCTGAGTCTATGCACATAAAAACAAAGATAAGCTCCTATTGTTCTCAGGAGATGATGTGATGACATTACCCATCTTACTTAGAGTTCACATGGAAATAGTGTCTCAGGGCCATGTAATTTCTTGCAAAATGTAAATGCAAATAAAGTTGGAGTAGATTTAACCTTGGGGCTACCTCAAAGAGAACTCTCTCCCGGACCAGGCTGCTTCTGGTTTGGGGAGGAATGATAGTGTAAACAGAATGGAAGCCTGTGAGGATTGCCATGGGCCAGGAATTAAAGGTGTTTGCATTAAATCCTCACTTCCTGAGCTAGAAGCATTTTTGCTAATTATGCTATGGCTCAAATTCTCTAAATTTCTAGAGAAGTCTCTTATGAAACTGGTATGCTGACATGCTAAGTTTTCTAGACCTCCCCAGAATTCTTGCTGTCTCTGTGACAAACTTAGCATTTTACTATACTCCCCCCTGGTTCTCAGCCATGTCGTTTGTGTGGGATGGACCCCTCTCACATCTGTAGGGGCAGGTCCTGATTGGTGTAGGTATAAAACAAAGGATCGAATCTATCCCAACCCCAGCCCCCAGGATATGCACATAATTTAATCAATTCAATGACACATATTGAGACCCTGCAGGGCTTCAGGAAAAGAGGCTTTCCTTCTTCCTTTGGGTTTAGGGAAATAAAGATATGAAAAAGATGGATTGCTGCAGCCAATTTGCGGCCATGAGAGGGACCAGCCAGATAATGAAATCCCAAGAAGGCAAAGTCAACCCAGGTCCTCATGTTCTAGTCTGGCCTAAAGTCAGGCTCTGCCTGGTACCAACCGTAACAGGTTTCAGTTATGGGAGTTGACACATTTCTTTCTTTTCTTTTCTTTCTTTCTTTTCCTTTTCTTTTTCCTTCCCTCCCTCCTTCCTTCTTCCCTTCTTTCCTTCCTTCCTCCCTTTCTTCCTTTTCCTAAATTTACTTTGAAAGCCCAACTAATTACAGAGGCATATAGTGCAGTATGACTCTCAACAAATACCCCCTGATCAAACTGACAAGATAGACGTACTGAATTAGATAATATCAGTTAGGCAAGAATTGTGTTTCAATGGTAGTAACATAAACACACACAGTGACTTATGTACCCAAGAGATTATTCTTTCATATAAAATAAGTCCAGAGTTTGGCATTTCAGGTTGGTATGGTGACCCTGAAAGGCCCAGGCTTATTTTGCCTTTTTTTGCTTCCTTATCCTAGTCGTGAATTCTATTTCCAGTGCTAACCTCAGGTTCAACATAGCTGCTGAAGTCCAGCCATCATGTCTATGTCTATGTTTTGAACAGAAGGGAGGAAAAGAACAAAAGAGTACCTTTTGCAATTAAATCAACTTCCTTTAACTGTTCTTCCTAGAACGTCCACCTGTTATATCTCATTGGCCAAAATTTAATCTTATAATTGCATGTGGAAGAGAGGTTTGTGTATGTAATGTTTTAGCTGGAGCTACCGCTACTTATGATAGACTGATTAATGGTCAGCTTAGTCCTGTATTCACATGTTACCTTATATGGCAAAAGGAACTTTGCTGATATTATTACATTAAGAATCTTGAGATAGAGGGATTATCCTGAAAATTATCTAGGTGGGTCCAGTGTATTCACAAGGATCCTTAGGGAGGCACGAGGGTTAAAGGTAGAAGAAGGAGATGGAATGATGGGAAGTAGAGGTTGTAGTGATGAGCTTTGAAGATGGAAGAAGGTGTCACAAGCTAGGGAATAGAGGTGACATCTAGAAGCTGGAGAAGACAGGGAAAAAGACTCCCCTAGAGCCTCCCAAAGGCAGGCCTAATGACACCTAGACTTTTTAGTCCAGTGAAACTGATTTCAGGCTTCTGAACTCCAGGACTGCCAGGTAATACATTTGTGATTTACAAGCTGTTGAAATTGTGGTAATTTGTTACAACAGCAATAGGAAACTAATACATTGTTCTGTTACCAGGGAAATAGGTTCTATCTGTTTCTTCTGGAGCAGAAAGTAATGAATATATGAAGCGTTATGCATTCCCCAAACCCATTGCTGCTTTAGTACAGTTCAGCATTTCAGTAATCAGTCCTGATAAATCCTTTATAAGTTTGAACACCATAGCTTAGGCTAGTCTATCTTAAACATGCTCAGGCACTTGTGTTAATCTACATTTGGGCAAAATCATCTAAACCAAAGCCTATTTGATAATAAAGTATTGAATATCTCATGTAATTTATTGACTATGATACCAAAAGTGAAAAACAGAAGGGTTGTATGGGTACAGATCATTGTAAGTGTATTGGTTGTTGACCCTTGTGATTGTGTGGCTGACTGGGAGCTGTGACTTGTTGCTGCTGTCCAACATCATGAGACAGTATCATACCACACATCACTAGCCGGGGGAAAAAAACAAAATTCAAAATTCAAGGTACAGTTTCCACTGAATGCATAGCCTTTTTGCACCGTCATAAAGTTGCAAAATCACAGGTCAAACCATCATAAGTTGGGGGTCATCTGGAATCATGAAAGTATGACTCATTTAAAAAGAGGATGGCCTTAGTCAATGCACTTTAATTTGGAACCATAGTTGGCTGAAAAGTCCCTGCATTTTAATTTTATTAGTTATTTTGTTTGTAAAAGGTTTTTTTTTTTTTTTGGTTTGTTTTGTTTTTTGGGGTTTTTTTTGGCAGTGGTAGTGGGTTGAAGTAGTAATAGCACCTATATTTGCCATGACTTTAGTTAACAATAGAAAACAAGAATGTATTTGGAACTGTATTTCAAAAATTGGATTGGAGAGTTCACAATTATATTAGGAGACCTACCACTAGAAATCTGACTGTCATGAATACAATGGTTACAAAAGAGATATTTGGACAATTTTAATCACAGTGCAATTTGCTAACGTTGATACATACTAAACATTCTGAGAAACTTCTTATGTTGAATATTTTTATTGAAGTAGTGAACCAGAACTCTTCCCCAAAAGGAGTGAGTGTATGAAGGCCATGAGAGTTTTCTTGTTTCCTTTGATAGCTAAGTGGGTGAGACAAATCTTATTACGAGCAAACTAAACCAAAATAATCAAATGCCTAAAATAATAAACTACCATTATTATTAGAAAGAATTATATGATAATTCTCAAAGAAAAATAGTATTTTCTTTAGATCACTCAAAGCAAAATGGAATGAAATTCTTTTTTTATTCAAAGGTTTTATTTTTATTTATTTGAGAGAGAGAGCGCGCGCACACAAGTGGAGGGGAGGGGCAGAGGGAGAGGGAGAAGCAGGCTTCCTGCCAAGCAGGGAGCCCGATGTGGGGCTCGATCCCAGGACCCTGGGATCACGACCTGAGCCGAAGGCAGTTGCCTAACTGACTGAGGCACCCAGGTGCCCCTGGAATGAAATTCTTTATTGCAGGGTTTCTTTAATGTTCTTTAGTGATGGTTCAGAATGTTGTTTAAACAAAGTCCCTCTGGCATGGCAACTGTTGCCAGGTAGGGCTTAACTTCCTAAGGAGTTCAATGAGCTGAGACTTGTTTTTTTTTTAGATTTATTTATTTATTTGGGGGGGAGGGGCCGAGGGCGAGGGAGAGAAAATCTCAGCACGGAACAAGACATGGGGCTTGATCTCACCACCCCGAGATCATGACCAGAGCCAAAATTAAGAGTGGAGGCTTAATTGACTGAGCCGCCCAGGTGCCCCGAGATGAGGCTGCTTTTAGTCAATATGCCAGAGGAACCATATGTGGCCTGACAACATAATGCTTGGTCCTACAAGTCAACATCCAGACAAAATGAACAAGAACCAAAATGGCCACTGTACAAATCTCTTGTCTACATGCAAGTCTACCAGGAACTCTGGCCTTCAAGTAGAGGGCTGCTGGTGCCATGAGAGTTTCTTAGATGGCGCTTGGGTTTGGTTTTATGATGGTTTTTCCTCCAATAGTGTGAACTCTTAGTTTATTATTTTATAAAATAAGCTAAATAAGACTCAAGAAAAGTAGTTTTTTTGGGGTGGTAAAATACACCTGCCATAAGGGACGCCTGGGTGGCTCAGTTGTTAATTGTCTGCCTTTGGCCGAGGTCATGGTCTGGGGGTCCTGGGATCCAGCCCATATCAGGCTCCCTGCTCAGTGGGGAGTCTGCTTCTCTGTCTACCTCTGCCCCTCTCCCCACTCATACTCTTTATCTCTCTCAAATAAATAAATATATACACATACCATAAATGTGTATATATTTAACTAAATTAACCATATTTAAGCTTACATTTAGTGGCAGTAAGTGAACTCACAACGTTCTGCAACCATCACCATCATTCATCTTCAGAACTTTCTCATCTTCCCAAATTGAAATCTGTACCCATTGAACATTAATTCCCTATTCCCCTTCTCCCCAGTTCCTGGCAACCACCATCTTACGGTCTGTTTCTATGAATTTGACTACTCTAGGTACCTCATATAAGTGGAATCAAATAAGATTTGTCCTTCTGTGTCTGACTTAGCATAATATCTAAGATTCACCCATATTGTAGCATGTGTCAGAATTTCATTCCTTTTAAAAGCTGAATAATATTCCATGGCATGTTTATATCAGATTTTGTTTATCCATTTATTCAGGGGCATTTGGATTGTTTCCACCTTTTGGCTATTGTGAATCATGCCGCTATGAACATTGGTGTACCAATATGTATTGGAATAGGAGAGTGGTTTTTAAGTAGAGAAGGATGTCTGATTCACCCAGGACACATTCTGAAAATATATATGACAAGAAAGTGGGAAACTCTACTCAGAGAGGCTTTGACTCAATAGGTGTGGAGGTGAGATTCCAAGGCACTCATCTGATTACAAATTACTGTTCATGTATCTAGAGGCACATAAATAATGTTTCTAAAAGACACCATTGGAACTCGCTCCAGAAATAGCCCCGTCTAAGAAATTATTTCTAAGAATTTTGTGAAATGGGACCAGAGTGTCATCACTCTTTCATCATTCATTTATTTTATAAGCTAATAGAAAATCATTGTGATGTTGAACGTTAGTATTTGAGATAGTATCATGATAGAAACTTCAAAACTGACAATGAATACCCCACTGGAGAAACAAAGTTGGTGGTAGTTGGTCAGTGGATCTACAGTATTGCCCAAAAGAGAGAAGCTTTGGTTCTAGAAGCAGTACTGGTAAATTTTTAAAAACTATTTATCGAAGTATAGTACAAATACAAAAATATGCACTTCTATTATAAATGTAAAGCTTGATAAATTTTCACAAACTGATCCATTTACACAAACATCATGTAACTAGCACCCAGATTAAGAAAGAGAACATCACCAGCTTCCCAGAACCCTCCCTCATGGTTCTCTTCCAGTCATAACCCCCACCTTCACCCCCACACCAATGTAACTACCACTGTGACTTCCAAATGATATTGATTAGCTTTCCTTGTTTTGTGCTTATATAAACTGAGTCATACAATATATGTCTCTTTGTATCTGCCTTCTTTCATTCAACATTATACTTGTGGGATTCACCCATATTATTAATTAGTTGTAACTTGTTCATTCCCATTACTTTATAGTATTCCATGTGGGTACTATTTGTTTTTGTTGTTGTTTTCATGTAGGCATATACTTGAAGTTTATACAAGCAATTTATTAAGTCAATTAAATTCATAGGAAAAGCCCCTAAAAATATACAATGATTCTATTCTAACTCTGTGTTCACCATGATGCAAACATCTGATCTGTAATTTGAAACTCTAAATGATATTAACCACCAGAAAGGAGACCCCTGAGCTGATGTTCTAACAGTTCTGGTATCAAATTCCCTTCTTCAAGCTAATAAAAGGAAGTCTGGAAATATAACTCAGTGTCCTGTGAATTTGGCATGAACAGATTCCCTATGGTTCTGTCATCTTTGGGTGAATTGACAAAGTTGAAATTTTTGAACCTTCAAAACTGAGGTATAAACTCTCAATGAATCTAGGTCTGAAATTACCCAATGGTAATTGATTGGCGCTTTATTGACCTGAACTTTATTGATCTGAATTGTAAAGACTGTCTACTTTAAATGTACTTCTGTGTCTAAATCTATCATTTTGTAAATTGTAAATATCCTGGAAAAGAATGCCGATCAGGAGCCCAGCAGAAAATAGAAGGCATGCTCCCCTGGAATGTTGTACAAATGTCAAGAAAAGTCTATTCACAGAAACTTGGGCAGAGTTAAGAAAACTAACAAGAAATGTTGAGACACCCAGGAATCAGCGACAGTGGGAGACTGCTGCTATCCAAGGCACAAAGGGGTAAGGAAAGGCAATAAGGTCCTGGAGTCCAGCAAGGGCTGGAGAAGTGGGCGGGGGACTGACTGACAGGGTGAGTACTGGAAATACATCACCAGGTCAAGGAGGGAGTTGGGGAGAAAACCCTCCAACCCCACTCTCCTCCTACCCTCCAATCTCTTCCAGTGCTAGGGAGCAAGGGAGCCTGTGATGCAATCCGTAAGAGTCAGTCTCCCAGAACACAAAGCAGGGCAGAGAAGAGAGAAGCATGGGTCTCCAGAAGTGTGGGTCTCCAGAGGAGGGCTCCAGAGAAAAATGGTGTGAAAGGATAAGCTGTATGTAGTATAACCATTGGCCCTAGGACATGGGGTGAGAATAACACTTAAAAGAGCATAGTAATTAAATTTGTTGTGTATCTTTTATTATTTTTCTAGGACCTCACCCTTGCTTTTAATTTCACAATGTATTTTCTACACTTCTGTTTCCCTTTACATCTCCTTAGATTAACTGCTGCTTCACCAGTTACCTCTCTGTGACCTTGAACTAAATCATGACATAAACTCTTTGGCACAAGTTTCAGTAATGGTACAACTGCTGGGAAAGATGACTTTTCTTTGGCCAAAGCTACAGTGTTCTCCCCAGACAGAATCATGTGCAGGTTGGAATTCTGAGCCAAGTGGAAATGCTGGGTTTATCTGACATATTTGTTCACCAACAAGAAAAATATGTCAACCTTAATATACATTTTGGATTTTTAAAACATTTATGGTATTTCTTATTATATAACCAAAATATTATCCTCTTGGAGGATCTCTTTCCACATCTTTAAGTTTATTTTGGCTTCTCTCAAATTGTGATAGTCATTCAACAAGAAATTTGGGGCTCTTTATATGTGAATATTATTGAAAATGTTATAAGAGATGGTAGTTCTAAGAAAGATGTTAATAAGAGGAAAACAATAAGATAGTAAGAAACTAATAAGGAAATGAGACAAATGCAAAAGTGATCTGAGCTGGTGAGCGATTTGAGAAAGCATGGGATTAGTATTAGACATCTTAAGGAAATAAAACTGTAAAACGTAATTTAAAAGCTATCTTATTTTTTTTAAAGATTTTATTTATTTATTTGACAGAGAGAAAGCGAGAGAGAGAACACAAGGAGGGGGAGTGGGAGAGGGAGAAGCAGGCTTCCTGCTGAGCAGGGACCCCGATGCGGGGCTCAGTCCCAGGACCCCGAGATCATGACCTGAGCCGAAGGCAGTCCAACTGAGCCACCCAGGCGCCCCAAAGCTATCTTATTTTAATAAAAGGGACACTACACCATGGTGGACAAAACACAGGATGAGGAGTCAGAGGCCTCGTGCTAAGCCTGGCAAATGACTTAGCCTTTCTACTGCTTCAATTTCCTACCTGTTGAGATAATAATGGAATTCATTTCTTAAAATGAGATATTATATATTGAAATTAGTTGAGAAGTTAAGTATTCTTTGTTAATAATGCAATTGCAATGTTTTAGAATTGCCTTCTGATTTAGTTTCCCTCATTGGTAAGCTGATTTTATTGCCCTCATCCTGGCCTCATTAAGGCTTAGCAATGAGGCTGGGTTTGGGAAGGAGCACATTGGTATGAAGACATTGGGCAGCCTGAAGGCTCATTTTTAGCCAAAGGAAGTCCCAAGTAGACAGGAAAGGAAAGTCAAAGGACGTTTCTTCCAGTTCCAGCAGGTCATGGGGGAAGGTGACTGACAGGGATAGAAGAGGCCCATGGTGTGACAGATGTGTGTCTCAAAATGTATGTCCTCCCCAGGCTTTGGCCCCAAGAGGGTGGATATGTTAGGGCAGGGACACTTGTTTCAGTTTGTTTCATTTATTCATTTATTTGTATTGTGGTAAAACACACATAACATAAAATTTACCATCTTAACCTTTTTAAGTATACAGTTTTGCCGTATTTTTTTTTAAAGATTACAGACACAGCGAGAGAGGAAACACAAGCAGGGGGAGAGGGAGAAGCAGGCTTCCTGCCAAGAAGGGAGCCCGATGCGGGGCTTGATCCCAGGACCCTGGGATCCCGATCTGAGCCGAAGGCAGATGCTTAACAGCTGAGCCACCCAGGTGCCCCTACAGTTTTGCAGTATTAAATACATGCACATTGTTTTGTGACCATCAGCACCTCCCATACCCATAACTCTTTCATCTTGTAAAACTGAAACTCTATATCCATTAAACAAAAACTTCCCATTCTCCTTTCTACCCAAATTTTCTGTCTTCATGATTTTGACTGCCCTAAGTACCTCATGTAAGTGGAATCATAGAGTCACAGAATTATATCTTTATACATGTGTGCCCCAAAACGTAAATTAATAGTTCTTTTAAATGCATTGGTCTCTTAAATTATATAGGAAACAAGATTTGGAGTTACAAACCAAAATTACAGTAATACTAACTTTTACATTAACGTCTTTTTCTTTAAATGCATTAATCTTTTAAATCATGGGGAAAACAAAGTGCAGTAACAAACCATTGTTACAATAATACCAGCTTATATAATTACCCATGTATTTATCTTTATTGAGATATTTATTTCTCTGAAAGCTCAAAGTTACTGTCTAGTGTCCTTTCATTTCACCTTGCAGGAGTCCTTTGAGCATTTCTTGCAGGGCAGGGCTAGAGGTCACAGACTCCCTCAATTTTTTATTATTTTTTATTTTATTTTTTTTATCCAGGAATGTCTTAATTTCTTCCTCACCCTTGAAGGACAGTTTTGCCAGACAGGATTCTGGGTTGACATTTTTTTTTCCTTTTAGCACTTTGAATACATCAGCCTACTATCTACTGGCCTCTGAAGTTTCTGATGAGAAATTGAAATCTGCTGATAATCTTAGATTCATCTGAGGATCCCTTGTATGTGATGATTTGCTTCTCTCTTGATGCTCTCAAGCATCAAGATTTTTTTTGATACTTTGATTATAACGGGTCTCTTTGAGTTGATCTTGCTTGGAGTTTGTAGAGCTTCTTGGATATTTATATGTTTTTCATCAAATTTGGGAATTTTTCAGCCATTATTTCTTCAAACATTCTCTCTGTCCCTTTCTTTCTCCCCCCTTCTAAGACTCCCATGTTCTGCTTGAGGGTGTTCTACTGACTCTTTAGGCTCTGTTCACAGTTTTAAATCTTGCTTCTTTCTGTTCCTCAAACTCAATAATTTCCATTGTCCTATCTAATAATGTGGTAACTCTGTAAATCAGTTTCTCCCCTTTCCCCAGGGTTTTGCTGTTTTCTGCTATTATTCTTTTTCAGTTGTTGTAGGCTATCTCTGTGCTAAGGATCAGCCTGCGTTGTAAACTTAATCTGATCCTTCCTCAGGGAATGTATGGTCAGTTTCAAATTTTCCCTGTATCTACAGTAACTTTTGAAAGCCTTAATCTTTAATGTCTGGCTCCCAAAAGGGTAAAAAAGTGAAAAATAAAGGCGGGGAGAGGGTGCCAGGTCTTTAAATTCACTGGCAATCACTTCGGCCAGAGGGGGAGGGTTTAGCATCAAAGGGGTTATAGGTGCAACAAGAATGGTTACTTGCTCCTTTGCACCTCTGTGATCAGAGGCAGCCATTAGGGAGCAGAGCACAGATCCCAGCCATCTGGAGGACAGGGTCCTTTTTGTCCACCCTGGTTCCCCAAAGCTGTGTGCAAGTTGCTCTAGGAGCATGTGCAGGACTGCCTGCCATGTGGCCAGGGGTGAGGGATGGGAAGCTGCTACTGTAATGAGAGCTGAAATTGACTAAAAGTAGCCACAGTTTACCATACAAGTATTCCCCTGGAAGTTGCAAGCCTTCAGCAGACCCCAGAGTTCTAAAATAGTTACATCAGACAGATTCTGAGAGTGCAATTGTTGTCTAAGCGGGGAACAGATTCCTGGTGCTTCTACTCCACTATCTTCCCAGAATCTTCTTCATTTTATATTGAAGGTTTACTAAGGAGATTGTCTCACAGGCTGCCCTGACACCAACCAAAGGGCAGTTGCATCAATCTAGAAATGACCCACATTGTACTCACATTTCACTGGCTAGAACCAGTCACCTGGCCACTTCACCATAAAGCAGTTTGGGAGAAATAGAGGGGCACATAGTAATTGGTAAAAACCCATATATTTGGCTTCTGTTCACCAATTATCCAGTTGTTCCACTTTTAGAAGGACAGACAATAAGCTAAGTCCCCCAGTGAGTCATGTCCTTATAAAATCCCTTTCCTTGAGTGTGGGTGAGATCTGTGACTCGCTTCTAACCAATAAAATATGGCAAAAGTGATAAAATGTTACTCTCCTGGTTATGTTATATAAGACTGTCTTAGAAGACTGGAAAGAGATTCTCCTACTGGCTTAGAAGAGACAAGATGCCATTAAGTTCTAGAATGATAAGGAGTTGGATTCAGCCAACACACCGAGAGAGTGGATTTTTTCCCTAGTCAAGGCTTCAGATGTGAATACAGTAGGCAGACACCTTGACTGAAGTCTTTAAAAATTTTTTTTTTAATAGATTATTTATTTATTTATTTATTTGAGAGAGAGAATGAGATAGAGAGAGAGCACGAGAGGGAAGAGGGTCAGAGGGAGAAGCAGACTCCCTGCTGAGCAGGGAACCCGATGCGGGACTCGATCCCGGGACTCCAGGATCATGACCTGAGCCGAAGGCAGTCGCTTAACCAACTGAGCCACCCAGGCGCCCCACCTTGACTGAAGTCTTGTGAGACCTGAGCAGAGGTCCCAACTGAGCTGTGCCCACATTTTCCACCCACAGAGACTATGAAATCATGTGTTATGTGTTAAGCTACTGAATTAGTGGTAATTGGTTACACAATAATAGAAAACTAATCTATTCCTGTATTTAAAAAAAACACTCATTTTCTCCCTAAGGAAAACAATTTGTCATTTTTTTCTAGTTCTAAATTCAAGATCCTTGATTGATGTATCATCCTCTGTCAAGTCCAGTGGTGCTTTATGGTATAGTAACAACTTATGACCTCATAGGACAAGATATCTGCTTCCTATGAAGTCCAATACATAATGATGCACACCTATAAAAAATACTACATTTGGAAAAGAAAAGAATGCAAAGATACACAGCAGTCTTTTGTAGAGTAATGCTGAAATCCTGTGGGTAGGTATTGTGATGTACCCCAGGCCTGGCGGTTTGGCAAGGTGCCTGATTAAATTCTGGTTTTGCCCTCAGAGAGGATCTTCTTTGTCCATTGTTTCTCTCTACTCTCATCCTTTCCCCTTCCACCTCTGTGAGGTTCTTCCTTCCCCATTATCTTGCCTGGCCATGTATGAAATGAGGAATGTTGGGGCGCCTGGGTGGCCCAGTTGGTGAAGCATCTGCTTTCAGCTCAGGTCGTGATCCTGGGGTCCTAGGATCGAGCCCCACATAGGGCTCCCTGCTCAGCAGGGAGTCTGCTTCTCCCTCTGCCCCTCCCCTCTACTCATTCTCTCTCTCTTCCTCCCAAATGAATACATAAAATCTTAAAAAAAAAAAAAGAAATGAGGAATGTTATGTGGGATCTCCTTGGGAAGGGTGTACAGCATTCAAAGTCTGCTTCTTGCACATGGAAAGTTATGTTAAGTCGTGAATGGACAAATAATTTTTTTTTCTGGGCTCATAGTTTCTTTGGTAATACAATTTTGTCTGAAATAAACTGATTTGTGATTTTTTCCCCCAATCAGTTGCATGTGCTAGTAACTACACCCAAAGCGTTTTTTGAAACATAAGTTTTAAACTTCTCCCAACTGAATGATAACCCTGAAGCTATCTGACCACACCCTCAGATTTGATCTTTTCCATGGCTGAGTTTTACTGAGCTTTTGTCTCTCACAGTCTTTACAAACCCCATTTTTACTGCTTGGGATCTAAAAGCAGTCAGCCTTTTTACCTCTGCAAAGACCCAAATGTCCAGACTTTCTCTACTCTCATTTATAAATTTTTGAAAACCGGTGACTTATTTCCTACCTCATCTATTTATTGTGATACTTTGTCATATGCTACCAGTAGTTTCTTTTTTTATATTGTGATATAATTGATATACAATATTAGTTTCGGTGTATAACACAGTGATTCAACATTTATATACATTGTGAAATGATCATCATAAGTGTAGTTATTATCTGTCACCATATAAAGTTAATACAATATTATTGACAATATTCCCCATGCTGTACATTACATGCCCATGACTTATTTATTTTGTAACTGGAAGTTTGTACTTCTTGATCGCCTTCACCCATTCTGCGTATCTCCACCCCCCAACTCCCCACCCTCTGGCAACCACAAATCTGTTCCCTGTATTTATGAGTCTGGGTGTTGTTTTGGTTTGGTTTTTAGATTCCACATATAAGTGAAATCATGTGATATTTGTCTTTTTCTGTCAGACTTTTTTCACTTAGCATGATATCCTCAAAGTTCATCCATATTGTCACAAATGGCAAGATTTCATTCTTTTTTATGGCTGAGTGATATTTCATTGCGTGCATGTACATCATTTTTAATCATTCATCCATTGATGGATACTTAGGTTGCTTCCATATCTCAGCTATTATAAATAATGTTGCAATGAATACAGGGGTGCATATATCTTTTTGAATTAGTGTTTTCATTTCTATCTTTGGATAGATACCCAGAAGTGGAATTGTTGGATCATATGTAGATTGATTTTTTAATTTTTTGAAGAATCTTCATATTGTTTTCCACAGTGGCTGCACCAATCTACCTTCCCACCAACAATGCATGAGTGTTCCCTTTTCTCCACAACCCCTACCAACAGTTATTTCTTTATATAATAGCCATTCTGGCAGATGTGAGGTGATATCTCATTGTGGTTTTGATTTGTATTTCCCCAATAGTGATGTTGAACATCTTTTCATAAGTCTGTTTACCGTCAGTGCGCCTTTTTTGGAGAAATGTCTATTCAGGTCCTCTGTCTATTTTTTAATCAGATTTGTTAATTTTTGCTTTTGTTATTGAGTTGTATGAGTTCTTCATATATTTGGGGTGTTAACCCCTTATTGGATATACAATTTGTGGGTATCTTTTCCCATTCAGTACCAACTAATATTTTCCATCACTGACTAGTTGATTCTTCCAATCACTTTCCTTAGAGCTGTTGACTTAGTGGCACAAGATAAATTATAAGTTATCATAGCAACATTTTATTGTTTTACCACTGCATATTATTATAACCATCTTTCTAGCTTCCAATATTAGTTTCCTTGCTGCTTGCTACCAAACTCCTGAGTAAATGACACATATTTTAGGTTTTAATTATAGCAATACCCTATTTTAAGTTACCAATTTCCATTGTAGTCAGGATCATTAATCCTGACTGATGTAACAAATAAACCCATATCTACTTATTGTAACATTTTATTTCTTGATTACATCACAGTCTTATGTTAGTTAGTCAGCTTTCCTCCAAGTGATGGTGCAGGGATCCAGGCTCCTTCCATCTTGGGATGATACCACTGCAACATATGGGCTCTGTGGTTTCAGTGAAGGTGAAGAGAATGAGAGAAGTCACATTGGATTCTTAATCTCCAGAGCCAGAAGTGACACCAAGATTGTTGCTTAAATTCTATTTGCCAGCAGTGATCACATGGCTATCCTAAATGCAAAATAGAATGGAAAATGTAGAGGAATATATGGACATTGTAAACACTCACACTTTTTGCCAGACCTTATTATTTGACCTCTCCTTCCCTATCCTATGAAAATATAAGCTTTACAAAGGCAGGGATTTTTATCTATTCCCCTCACTTT
Organism: Zalophus californianus; assembly: GCF_009762305.2. Classification (NCBI taxonomy): domain Eukaryota; kingdom Metazoa; phylum Chordata; class Mammalia; order Carnivora; family Otariidae; genus Zalophus; species Zalophus californianus. Next base: position 156,902,904 of record NC_045597.1, on the reverse strand, counting down.
TGTATCCTCAACACTTAGAAGAATGCCTGGCTCACATTAAGTGGTTATTAAATATTTACATAAGGAATATATGTAAGGGACAATCCAGAGTTTTTCACCATTGGTAATGGGTAAGAAATTAGAAGAAAATGTGAAAGGATTTCAAGCAACCAAAATAGATGCCACAAAATGTATGCACTAAAGCTCATGTACATTATTCACTGACCCTCCTCCCTCCCACAATCCATTCTAGACAAAGTTCTAATAAGAATATATATCTAGTCTATAGATTCCATAATAGGCCGTAAGCAGGAACTTAGAATGAGATAAGATTGTCAATAAAAGAAAAGGTGATAGGTAGGAAAAATATGGGGTTCTAAGAAGAAAGTTATTTTTTAAGTACCACCACTACAAGAAAAACTGTAATAATCTAAGGCTATTGTTGTAGAGGCAAAAACATGTTATACCTACCTAGCACCTGAGGGCATCACTGAATGACAGCATAGTAAATGAATCATAGCCACTATGAAAATAATGAATCAGTTAGGTCTGGTATACTTTCTTTAAAATTATAGAAAAGTTGTAATATATTTGTTATATTTTGGCATTCAAATGGGCATCCTTTAGTTATTCCCCAACTCCCCAGCTGTAATTAGCTATTCATTTCCTTATAATGGTTGATTGATGAAATATGACAGAAATGGACTTCTCAAAGCATTATTGTACTTAGTCATATCTGTTGGAATCTCCCACTCCATGAATGCTGCTATACTGATGAGGCCTCATTTAGAGTATCAGGTTCAATAGGGGATAGATCCATGTTTTTTGGAGTCTGAAGATTACACAGTTCAGAGCCTTTTTAAGAAAACAATGTATAAGTACACAACAGTATTTAGAACTAAAAAATCACAACAGATTTTAAGTCAAAATCCATTCACAAGTGGATTTCATCAGACATCATCAAATATAAAAATATAAAAAATATAAAAATATAAAAAAATATAAAAAATATAAAAAATACCATGATTTGAAAATAATTGTCTAATACATTTTATAATACTTTTTCCTACACTTTGCGTACTCTCCGTTTTCTTCTTCATGTAAAAAGGATTCTGTCACATTTTGTTCTACGGCATTAATAGATATCTCAGTCTTTCCATTAGCATAGTTGACTGAAATGTGTTTTTATTATTGATAGTTTAGAAGAGTTTCTTTCCAGTCATTACTGGAAAAGCCATATACATTTTTAAGATTGTTGTCAAATATGGAAAAATTTCTTTCCCATATAATGTGGAGGGATTTTCCATATTCTTTTTAATATCAATTTTTTAAAAATTTATTTTATTTGAGAGAAAGAGAGAGTGAGTGACAGAGAAAGCACAAGCAGGGGGAGTGGCAGGCAGAGAGAAAGGGAGAAGCAGGCTTTCCCCCTGAGCAGGGAGCCCGATGTGGGGCTCGATCCCAGGACCCTGGTATCATGACCTGAGCCAAAGGCAACGCTTAACCGACTGAGCCACCCAGGCGCCCCTCCATATTCTTGTTCTGGATCCATGTATTTTAAATATTGTCTACCCCATTACCTGTATACTTCTGTGCTGGATCCTGAGGGACACATTCATTAGCTGATAAGGTGTCTGGCCCTCCACCTTATTGTCACAACACCTGGTGATCCAGATGGATCTGGATTCAAGCAGATTCAAGCAGCTGGAATAAATGTCACTTTAACTATGGGCTGTAATGCCCAGAGACCCCACATATTTATTCCATTTAACAAACTCAACTTCCCCTTAGCCAGATCCCCAAAATGCCCACAACCACTTTGATGTTTCCAGATAGAAGAAAATTATGACAGAAAGGAAGTTAGATGAAAAGACACAGTCGTCTCGAGATTAAAATATTTTACTTCCAAAGCCTTACAGAAATATAAAGCCATGTGAACATACTTCTTGGACCCCTCCTGTGGTGTTAGAAGGGGCTTGGAGTTTAAGTTTCTTGGAATCTGCCTTTGGGTTCAGCTTTGGACATTACACTTCAGGGGGAGTGTACATAAACTTGAGCATTTCCTTAGTAAGGAGGTAACCTAGTATGGTGAAGAGTTAGGACAGTGTCAGATAATAAGCATCTAAGGGCCATGTGAAGATCTTGGAAGACACAATTCAAGTGGTCCACAAGTCTCTCTTCTGTACGTGGAGTGCTGTGAGGGGAAAAGTATGATGACTCAATATTAGGAATCATTTTCTAGTGTTAGGTCAGTTTCAACATAGAATTGACCAGCAAGTGAAATATGAGTTTTCTTTATGGGAATGGTTCAAGGCAAGGCTAGGTGAGAACCTGCCCTGGATCCTGTGAAGTGGAGACCCAAATTAGGTATTGGTGGTGATGGGTGATGGGGAGTACAGCGTGAAAGAACCTAACCTTTACACACTTTTGGAAATCTGAGATTCTAGGATGACTTTGCTATTAATCTTATTTGATGCCTTAGCCTCAGGTTTTATGCTTGACATCTAAAAAATTTTAAAGATAGATGGGGCTGGTTTTTAGGTAAGGGAAAAAAACAAGTTTTTTTTTTTAAATGTAAGGACAGCAATAATGATCTTAGTGTTATTTATTTTTATGCTTTTTTGTTTAAGGCAAGATTGTAACATAGTTGTTAATCAATACAGGAGGGTAAGGGTTTGCAGGTGTGGGGTTGCTGGGTCTAGAGCAAGTTGTAGAAAGAGAACATCATGTGGGATCTCTTAGGTTCCTGATTCTTCCAGTAGGAACAAAAATAGGACTTTTTTTTTTTTTTTTGCCATGTGCTGGGGGGTTCATCAGTTCTGTGGAATAGCTTGGCAATGGATAGATCTCTGGGAATAATGAGTCAGGGCTTTTTTTAATGACAGGGACAGAACACAAGTGAAACTGATCTAAGGAAATTAAGAGTAAGGGGATTTATTGGCATCAGGGGTACAGACAAATTTGCCTCCTGAGGCTCAAAAGACATCATCCTCTCTCCCTCAGCTTTCCTTCCCTTGAAGTTGGCTTTCTTCAAGTGGTGGTACTTGTTTTTGGGGCTTATTAGTTATCCTAGTTAAAAGAGCTGCTTTTTTCTGAACTGATTCAGCAAAAGCCCCAGATGGCGTTCGGGGACCAACATACCCATCCCAGAACCAATTACTATGGTCTGGAATATGATGATTGGTCAGTTCTGAGAAGTGAGAATGGGAGGTGTCATGATCCTGAACCATAAAGACTTCTGGGCAAGGGGGAGGGGTAGTTCCCAAAGGAAAATATAATTCCCGTTAATAGAGAAGGGGGAGAGATGGATAATAGAGAAAGCACATAAAATTCCAAAATAATGGATATCCATTATTTGGGGGGAGGGGGCAATGTTTGGGAGCTTCTTCCACAGGGCTATAGTTGTTAACCCGTGAAATCAAGTACATCTTTTTTTCCCACATCTGGATAGATACCATGCATAGGGGGCAATAGCCTTACATTTCGGCTTTTTCAGTCTTTCCCCTAAGTGGGACTGAGTCAATGAAGATGCTACAGAAGAAGTAAATAGAAAGCTGAAAGTATTAATACAGTAATTTTTAATTTAGTGCCCTCTTTAGGCAAAGTAGCTCGGAGCGCTTCCAATAATCCATTTTTAATTGTGACCACACCCCGTATAGGTGACATAAGTATTACCGTCTTGCCCTTGCAGTTGGGGAAACCGAGGCATGACACTCCTCCATTCAGTTTTTCAGTAGGATTTAGGAAGAATCCTGCCTGCATGACCTCAGAGGGTCTCCTCCTTCCTCCACGGCGCCTCTCAGAACCCTCATGTCCTTCGGCGTCGCAGGAGAGCAGCTCGGGATTCGTCCTCCGCCCAATAGCACCCGCCCCACTCTCCCGCACCTTCCTCAAGAGGTCCAGCTGGCCAAGGTCTGGCTGTCTCTCCCGTCCTTCCCCCAGTCCCCCGCCTCCCTTTCCCCGGTCCCCGACGTGCAGGAAGCCCCCAGCCAAGTGCCCCGCAGGAAGGTGCGGGCAGATGCTGCCCAGGCGTCTAGCGGGAGGGGCGCCGGCGGCGCCAGAGGTGAGCGGGCCGGCCCTGCGCTCTCCCAGGGCCGAAGCGCAGGGGCTGGTTGGGGCGGGCGCCCGGGCCAGCCGGGCAGGAGGAAGGTGGCGGCGGGAGGGAGGCCGGGCGACGCGGCGGGGAGCGGCGAAAGGGGAGACGCCGGCGGGCCGGCGCGCTGCTCGCGGGCGACACCAGGAGAGCGAGCGCCAGGGAGCCGAACGCCGCGGAGTCGCTCGGGGACGCGCCGCGCCCCGCTGGGGCCGCGGAGCTCGGCAGTAAACCTACCCGCGGCGCCCGGACCCCCGGCCGCCCTCTCGAGCGCGGGCTGGAGACATGGCTTCGCGCGTCCCCGCCGCGGCTGGTGCTGACTCGACACAATCGGCGGGTCGCGCGGGGGGCGCGGCGTAACCCGGGGGTGGGCGGCTGCGCGGAGCCGACGGAGGAGCTCCGAGTGTCGCTGGGAACGAAGGAAGATGCCAGCACAAAGGCGAGCGGAGACCCAGCCCGCTGCGGAGGGCGGCGGGAAGAGTCGCTGAGGGGCGCGCCGAGAGCGCTCTGCTCCTGCGCCGCGTCTCTCCCGTCGCCGCCTCGGGTCGCGGGGTCGGGGGCGGCAGCGCAGGGTCCCCTGGTACCCTTGGCAGCGGCCGCCGCAGCCGGGAGCTGCATGCGACGCGCGGCGGCGCCCCCGGCCGCCTGCTTTCCCCGCGGCGTGCGCGGACCGGCCGGAGGGCGCCGGGGCCCCGGGTCGGGTCGACTGCGGGGGCGCCCTCCCGCCCCGCGGCCCCGTTCCCACCCGCAGCCCGCGGCGGCTGCGGCGGCGCCGAGCCCCAGGTGAGTGCGTGGCCCGCGCCCGGCCCTCGCGCCGCAGGTACGGGACCGCGGGAGGTGGCTTTGTTTTCCTTCCTCGCGCTCCGGCGCGGTCATTCATTTGACATTTCGGCTTCCGCTGCCCTGAAATGCTGGTGAGAGGCACCGGGACGTGTTTCGTGTTTTGATTACCCCAGGGAGCTGAGACTTTTGGGTCCATTTGAGCATCACTTGAGGGAGAGGGGGCTTCATTTCTTTTTGGTTAGGAATGTATAGTGAACATCCTCTGCTGGGGCTTGGGGCCTGGAGGAAACTGGGGCTGCAGATTTAGACGTAGACGTTTCCGAGGACGTGCGACTGCAGAGGTTGGCTCTTGCCTGCCTGTCTTTTCCTCCCTTTGCAGTGCTCAAGTGGTTTTCCTTGATAATTATCAACTTTAGGAACATCTTTACAGGCACGTTTCTTTCTTTTAGAGTTGGAAGTCTTTGGAGACAAGACAGAGAGCTCACAGAGTTACAAGGGATCGATATTAAAGTTCCAGAAGGCAAGCATCGGCGATCATCATAGATAGAGGTGGACGGTAGGCAAACTTCTGGGAGGCTTTACGCCTTCCTGGTCTGTTTCTGCGGTCACTGCCCCAGAGTCAAGCAAACTCTGAATTTTCGCTGTATGTACACCTTTGTCAAAGTGTGAAACTTGTCTTTTCTTGAACACCTTTCTGTACTTTGGCTTTTAGAAGAAAAAGATTTTAATGTAATTAGCGTCCTCTATTAGACCTGGTGAAATTTCATGTATGCGTTTGTCTTACAAGTATGATTTTTGTTTTATTATTTCTTCTGTTCCCTCAAGGGTTCTTTTCTTCGTTGCCCAGAGAGAGCTTCCCCCACATCCTCCCCCCCCAACAGATGGCTCTGTATGTTCTGAGAGGTTATCTTTAAAATGACACACAGTCCCTATAAACAGAAGGATCAGTTATTAGGCTTATCGTTGGCATTATTAAAGCAAGAGGCCTAATCTGGATGGGGATATTATTAATGGTGTGAAAATCTGGAGTTTGCTAATCTGTTTGGTCATCAGAAGATTCCTGCAGGGATTGTTTAGTGTGGGAGACAGATGGCATCCCTAGCAGACAAGAGAAGCCAGGCATAAAGGGTCATTGTATCTTTCAGAAACTATCCACTTCACTGTTTGGAAGAGGGGTAGGGTGGGGTGGGGGGTGGGAAGACATCATTTTGATCTCCCAAAGGAGACATAACCTTACCATCCGATCTCCTAAACCAGTTAATTTCTTCTTTCTTTGAACATTTAAAAAGTCATCATTAAGCTGTTTGTTTTGATTATTTGTTTGGCACATTTTGGTCTCATTTGTAATCATGTGAAGCAGTTTAGACAGTTTTCTTAGCAAAAATGTCTTTGAATTTAAGATTATCCTACCACTTATGGGGAGAAAAGAGTCATAACTTTCTTAGGTCTTGTTCATTTCAACAAATGACCCCTTGGACTCATAGTGTCTCTTAGCTGGAAGGACTTTGGTCCAATCTGCATGAATTCTTCCACCATCTCTATGACAGGTGATTCCCTAACTTCTAGCACTTGCCCCCAGACTCTCAGCTATGGATAGAATCAACTTCTGTAATTACTTAGCCTAAGACATTTGCTTTACCATTGCCTCTGTCACAACATTGGGCAGCCTTTGGCAGTGAATCTTTATGAATGACTGTGGAGTCCGTGAAGAATCAAAGTCATTCTGAGCATTTGAGATAAGCCAGCTGGAGCTTTTCTGCTCCAACCACCATTATAGGTTCTTTATGTGCTGTAGATTGCAAAATTGGTCTTCCCTCGGTGATTGTGAGGGAAGATATCCCAGTAAATTAATATTCACCAGCCACAGGATGAGATTTGATGAAGAACATGAGCGATATTTGACCCCTCTGAATAAGAAGTATGGAATAAAAGTAAGCATTAGCTCTGTTTAACTTGGGCAATGTGATCTTGAGAGAAAAACATGGTTTCTTATTCTTTTCAAAGCCCTTTTCACCCCTGATCTCAGCAAAAGACAAAGAAACTAAAGTTGTTACCTGTAATTGAGGACAGATGGTATAACCTTTTGGGTGAATGCATTTTGCAGCAGAGGTGGCTTTTGGGCTGTGTCCAGTTTCAGTGGGTGCCCTAGCATCGAAAGATCTAACATTCGAAATACTTGTTAAATCTGTGGCTGGATCTATGTACCCTCTCCCCAGGTTGCTGTCTCTCTTGTGAAGTGTTGCTTTAAGAGAAACCCAAGGCTCCAGGTCTGGGGCTTGCTATGGGCCTGGCCTGGATCCACATTCTCGTGTGTGGCTTATTTTCTTGGGTAAAAATGGAACCAGTTTTGCATGGTGTGTTGGATAGGGAATGGCAGCATGGCGTGAAAACATTTCTAGTTTCATTGTCAGAAGCCAGGCCTGCCCTGAAAGAGAGAAGGCTATATTTGAAGTTCGGTGGATCCAACACAGGCCGAGGTTACTTCTTTACACACAGGATGTCTTTTGTATGGGAATATAAATAAGAAATTAGGAGAGTGACCAGAACTCCTAGTTTGTCTACAGTGGTCCCAGCTTATTCCTACTGACCTATGTTAGTTATCAAAAGCATCCCTTTTCACGTTTAGAAGTGCCCTGGTTTGGCTGATAAATTATACAGTCATCCTAGATGTTAAGGAACCTTGACTTTTCTTTACTACGCCCTCCTCTCTTCAGATTTTGAGTCTTGCTTCATTTTGTCTTTTATTTGTTATATGTAAAGATAAGAAAGGTTAAAAAAAATTAAACCAGAAAATACATAGAGAAAAAAATAGGAAGATAGAAGATCGAAGAATGAGGTCATTGATTGCTTGCCATCTGTTTACACATATAGGAAATAAATATTTTTATCCTTAAGTTGTTAAGTGTCTACTATGGCTCTAAGCCTGTGTTATTATTGTCTTCAAGAGTGAGAAGAGTTACACTTGCCCGTTTACCGCGGGCTGACAGGAAGTGGGGTAGCTCCTGGGACTTGGGAGAAGAGCTTTGACAAAACCTGTTTGTAGACCTGGCGGATGCATGGCTCTTGCAAATGTGAATGCAAATTTCAAGATTTGGTGTTTGGTCCAGTTTGGGGATATTTACTGAGAGTTCAGAACACAAGTGCTGTTGTGAAGACGTGACTCAACATTCTTCTAGTTTCCAAGCTCTCTGGGCCACAGCATAATAGAAGAACCTTTGTTTTCAATCTTCTCTTCTGACACCAGTCTTGGGTTTGGGTCTCAGCTTTTCATATGGAGGGCTTACAGAGAAGACCTTGGTGTGCTGCCTCACCATGCGAAAATTCTCATAGGGGTTTGAGATTGTGCAGGTGACCTGGTAGGGGTTTGGGTTCCAAAGCTAGATATTTGGAGCTTGTGGCATCCACTTCTGCAACAGTTGTTGTATGATTTTGCTGAAGAATTGGCTGTTTGAAATAGTTCACTTGCAGTGCTGGCCAATAGGTGTTATAGTTAATTATGGTTGTCACCTTTTGCATACCCACTCCATTAAGATCCTCAAAACTGAGGTCAGCATGCCTGAATAGGAAGGAATTTCTGTATCTCCTTTATAAGTAGGGTGACAGGTAATTCTTCTGTCCAGACAAGGACATATTTGAGAGTAAGAGGGAATAATAACTGGAAGGGGCACTGGATCAACAGGTATAAGCTGGGACTGTCCCAGGAAAACAATGATGTATGGCCATCTTAAGTAGGACCCAAGTCATTAGCTTTTATATGAACAATACCCATATGATGGAAAAATATCTTTAGTGTCTTCTATTTGCTCAGCGTATATGTTTATGTGTGTGCATGCGTATATGTGTATGTGTATACGTTTACGTGAACACTGATCATTTATCTATAGATATGTGTCCTGTGGAATTGAAATAAACCACTAAAGAATGCTTAGTTATTTGGAAAATTGTGGCCTTCATAAGCTCTTTCATGGGCTGACTTTAAAACTAAACTCTCTGCATCCAGCCTCTCTAAACTTTAAGTCATCTCCTGACCTTGTGTAGTTCGAATACTAACCTGTTAGTATAATTCTTGTTTAAAAACCTGTGACGGTGCTCGTTTTCTGTTTAGTTCTCAAAGATCTGCAGACAGTTTGGTGGTTAGAAAGGAAAAGCAATGAAAAAATTTCATTCATTCATTCATTCATTCATTCATTCAACTACTGTTGGGCACCTTTCAGAAGTCAGTATCTGATCTAGATGCTGAGGATGTACCAATGAATAAAACAAAAGATCCCTACCCTTGTGAAGTTTTCATTATTTTGGGGTGGAGGGGTGGATGGGAGACAGATAAAGAGAGTAAAAAAAATGAATAAGTAATAAGTAAAAAAAAATGAAAAATAATATGCTAGGAGGAAGTACATACTTTGGAACAAAGGGACCGTAGAACAGGGTCAAGGTAGTTGAGTAGCCTTCATGGAGAAAAAGACCTTAACCTTAAGCCAAGACTTTGAAGGAGGTGCACATACCTGAGGGGGAATGTTCTGGGCACGGGGAAGAGCCCGTGTGAAAGCCTGAAATGTGTGATAAAGATTAGCAAGAAGACCAGCACGGATGGGGTGGGGCGGCTGAGGAGAGCTGGAAATGAAATCAGAAAAGTGGCATAGGAGGGGCAGAGCATAGGACCTTAAGATACAAGAGTGATTACAATTTCAGGTGAAATCCCATTATGTTCTTAAAACTCCTTATAATATTTAAAAAGTCGTCTTTGTGCTCTGAAGCCTGCACTGGTCAATATGGCGTACATTTCATAAATAGTGCACTTCATCTTGGTTAATAAACTTTTTGTGTCATTTGCTTCTTGTTTGTTAAAATAGCATATATTTGGTTGTCGCTACTCTTAAATTGTATCCCCATTTTGCAAAAACAGATCAGTGGTTCAAAAGTGGTTCTGCGAAGTGTGAAAATGTCCTAAACATACTTAGAGAACTCAATCCCACTGCAAATATAAAATGTGAAATCTGTATGTATAAAAACAAGGGAATCCGTGAGAGTGAGGAGTTCAAAACAGTAACTGGAATTGAAAAGTGCTAATGGAAGTATGATGATGACTTGCTTAAAACTGTTTTTTTTTCTTGGGTTTGCCATCCATTCGTTCCTCATTCCCTGTCGTTGCCTGTTATGAAACTGTCCAATAGTGGCATGAAGCCATGGATGTTTTGGTGTCATTTTCAAACAAAGCACAGTGGCTTCTCTGTTATACATTGACGTTTTCCAGGGCAAGCACGCAATAATGCTTTCCATTACAAAATTAACATATTATATTGCTAGAGGTAGGTAAGAGACGAGAGCACTCTAGCAGCATCATTAAAGGACTCGTGTAGTAAAAGTAAGAATGAGTCATATTATTGAAGAGACACTTGCAAAATCGGCCGGATAGCTAAAGACAGATATTGTCCTCAAAGAGAAACCAGAAGTTATTGACAGAATTCCTTTGTCAAATGACACGGTTGGCTGTTTGTTGCCTAAGAGCAGTGGAGTAGCGTGTGGAAGAGTGATTACTATCAAGTACATACTAGGAGATATTTCACTTTATGGTTGGATGAAACCACTGAGGTCATGCAGAGAATGAATCAGCTCTTGGCATTTGTTCCGGGAAGAGCGCTTGATGATGCTTTGTTCATTTATCGCTGAAAACTTGTGCTAAAAGAGAGGAGATTTTTCTTTTGGCTGTCATTACTGAGACTGGAAACGTTGCTCCAGGGGCAGGACTTACAGAGCACTCGTTTTCATGTTCATATAAGAAGGTGAGAGCTTCATAAAGAAAAGGAGTTGTACCTAGAAGCCAGTCTGCATGCTACTCCATTCACAGAGCAGATGTAGTGCCTTCTGATCTTGAGGAAATACTAAAAGAAAGAACAAAAACTGGGTACAGCCAAATTGCATCCCCTGCGTATATGAGTGTGCTGTGCAAAGTGACAGGCAGGGAGTATAAGACTGCTTCTCCATGCTGACCTAGGCTAGCTGTTTAGAGGAAAGGTACACATACAATATTTTATCTGTGGAATAAGAGAAATGTTTTTGTCGTGATGCTGATGAGAAACCATTTCTCTTATAGCAAGTGGCATACCTCAGTAATATGCTCTGCCCACAGTGAGCGATGTCAACGACAGGGAGGGAAGGAAGAATTGTTAACAAATAGAACAATCTGCCACAATCTTAGGACTAAAATTTTTTCATTAGACAAAGTTGGAGATCCACATTGACCATAATGAGTTTTAAGAAGGTTATATTTTCGGTAATGGACAGTCCTTTAAATAATAACCACATTTCCTCTTTGTGACCCACTGAGAGAGTAAGAGCACAAAGAAATAGAACTTAGACCCACTAATTTTGATGGGGAGAGGGTACAAGTGTATCTGTGGTATTTGAGAGCATGTGGAGAACCATGCCGGGAGGAACCTAGGCTTTTAGGATTTTGATTAAGATACTGGGCGGCGTGGGGTACAGGTAGACGGAGGTGGAGAAATCTAACAATTGGACATGACCTTTTATATATTTTTGCCTTAGGCTTGACTTCATTCCAGACAAATGGACTTGATACTCAGAAGTTTTCAGGACATGATCTATATTGCCCCTGACCTAACCTAGAAAAAGAAAGGATCTCCAGTGGTCTTGGATTCTCTGTGCATAGGCCTTCCTCCCTCGTTCCCTCTCATCTTCCCTCCTGTCTTAACTCTTTTCCTTTGTTCTTTCCATCTTTAAGTTGGCATCTTTAAACTAGAAGAGACTTCCTGAGCTCATTTCCTGTATCTCCATGTCATTAGGCAGGTACATGGGCTACCCAGGGCAGGAGGGATGAGGGCCTCTAAGGGAGGGCCTCTGCTTCTTGCTCAGCTAGCCCACTCTAATGTGTAGGGTCCAGTTGGAGCACACATTTACATTTGGACCCTCATTTTTCAATAAAGATTCGTTTCCGTTTTTTTTTTTGAACTTAAGGAGTCTTTGCGTTTTGTCTAATAACTTTTCTATATTGATTACCATTATTTACTTCAAGGACAGAAGCCATTCATGCATTATTCGTTGCACAAACATTGAGAGCTGTATATGAGCTCTCAGTGTTTGTGCTGTATGCTAAGTGATAGGTAGAAAAGAGGTTAGTAATTAGACATGGCCCTGCCCAGGTCCAACAGAGAATCTAGAAGGAAACCGGCAACCAGGATATGTTAAACAAATAAATATATAATTGCAAAGCAAATGTGGCAGAAATGTTTATATTTGTTAAATCTGGATGCAGAAATGTTTATATTTGTTAAATCTGGGTGGTGGTATATGGGCTGCTATTATACTTCTGAACTATGTGAACTTCTGAATACATATTTGAAATATTTCCTAAGTAAAAAAGTGAAAAAAGTATAGTTGGAAGTGTGGTCAGTGCTTTGTAGAGGGGGATATTGATAGAACATGGAGTGTAACTGAGGCTTCCTTTGGACGGAGTAGTCAGGGAAGACCAGAAGTGTACCTCAGCACTTGCCTGTGTGAGAGGAATGAGGATCATTTGAATGGGGTTCAGAGAAGAGTCACAGAGGTAACTGATGACACGGGTTGAAAGTAAGACCTATGAGAACAGTTTTGAAGAACTGGGGATGCTGGGCAGCGGGAGAAATTTACCTGATGCAGCCATTTAGACTATTGTTTTCATAAGTTTATAGGGGCATTTACACAGTCATATTCTCTTTGGTCATTTCCCATGTTCAACAGCAGGTTACTCAGGTTAGAGATATGTATGAGAGGAAAATTGAAATTTTGTTTCTTCAACTGAGGAAAAATTGGAAAGGACCCGAGAGACAAACTAGTTCAGCTTTCCTGTGAAGGAATATCTCTTAAGTGTTCTTAACAGGTGGTCATCAAGTTCTTAGGAGATCCTTTCTGTGCTTCCTTTACTCAGAATGGGGGGTGGTGAGGGGAGTACTCACTCTGGTTTACTCTTATTAGGCAGGTCTTCTTTCCATCCCATAAATACCCCAGACTCATCTTTCCCTCAGTACTTTTACTATAGGAAGCGTGTCCCACCTGGAATGCCCACCAATTGCACTTACCCTTCCAGGCCTCGTAGCTCCATTGTGCTTCTGTGTACAATCTGAAAACAGTAGTTTCCCCGTGTTAGCCTTCTGAAGAATATGGCATTCCTAGAAGTATAGATAGCTTCCTTTGTCAGTGATTGACAATAAGGGTGGGCAAAATCAGTATCATAATCTGGGGGGGGATAGAGGGAAGTGTTTGGTTTGTCATCTTCCCCTCCAGATGCTAATATGCCACCCTCTTATGAACCACTGTTTTATAGCAGTCAGTATCTTCATAATCTTTGTTTTATTTATTATTATTTTTAAATAGTTATTTATTTATTTTTTATTTATTTCAAGTAGGCTCTACCCCCAGCATGGAGCCCAACGTGGGGCTTGAACTCATGACCCTGGAATCAAAAGTCAGATGCTCAACCAACTGAGCCACTCAGGCACCTCTTATCTTTTGCTTTAGATGTTGTACTAGTTGTTTTGTTTCCTATTAGCCTTTTTGCCAACTAGGTTTTAAGCACTCTAAATATATGGAAACTTGGTTGCTGACCCCTCTGTATAATGCTCAGTATCAATCGTGGAGTGAATATACAGTCATCGATGCCTAATGGTGGAAAGAACCACCTGTTTCTCACAGACCATAAAGACTGTTATTTATATAAATCAGATGTTAAGTTGGCACAGATACTAAATAATTAACATTTTGTAGTGTTCAAATGGCAGAAAGTCATGTCTCGGGGGTTAAGTCATTCATATAATTCTAATCTCAGAAACCTCCTTCTTCCTTTATACATCTTCTAACTCCTTGCTCTTCAAAGGGTAATCCACAGACCAGCAGCATCAACATCACCTGGACTTGTTAGAAATGCAGAATCTCAGGTCCTGCACCAGACCTACTGAACCAGAATCTGCACTTTAACAAGATCCCCAGCTGTGTAGTACTATGCACAGTAAAGTTTGAGAAGCATTGCTTTAACTTACCAGAATTCAGAAATTTAGGAGGAGCATTTATTGTCAAAGAGAAGTAAGTCTGGAAATGAAGATTTCCTCAGTCTTTGGATGAGATCCTCAGTGCTTTCTGCAGGGTGGCCTGAAATTATCCTGCATTGGAGCTTCCAGGCCAGAAGATGCCTCTGTAGGAGTGTCTTGGAGTAATTTAAGTGGGTGATACTTACGTGTCAGACATGATAATGACAGGAATTTGAAGCAGTTGGTGGAGTGAGAAACTAGGAGAGCTTGGCAAAGGCAGAAAAACATGGCCATGCAACCTAAAACTGAAAATAAAGGAAGATGTTTTACCTTTATTCTCTAGAAACAATTTCTGACGCTCTGGGCTTGGATTCATCTTAAACTTTAATGCCTCCAGAGCCAACAGGTCACAGATAAAACCAGTGGGATGTGCTGTGCATGGAAACCTTGTGGAGTGGTGAGGGCCGTGGAAGGCATTCTTCGTCCAAGGGAAAAGAAGGGATGCCACTCAGCTCACTTAGTTGTTGTCACATGGAAATTTGGGTCCAACATGGCCAAATCTTCACATTTTCCAAATGAAGCTAAAAATTGTAAGTTTGTATGTAAAACATCTCTTGAGTGGTAATTAAAATGTTTTCAGAAGAGCACAGGCCAAACAAAATTTATATGCTGCCTGCATCTGTTTTACAACTCTTGTTCTGGAGCAACAGAACATATGAGATAGCATCAATGCCAGGGTCTTGGAGTGCAGGGCACCAAACACAGGTAGTGGTGTTCTGGTCTTAGTAGGGACCATTTTGGATCTTTAGTAAGTAAAAGAAATAGAAGACATAAAAGAAGGGAGCTGCATTTGTGTTGATGACTTGACCAAATATATATCTGGAGAACCTTAGTAACTAATGGTATTTGAAAGAAGGAGTTGGGGCCCTAAAGGAATAAAATTTAGGTCCTGTAAAATCTGAAAGGGGGTTGGGACAAGGGTGAGGAAATGGAGACGTGCAAATTTCTTGGGACACTCAAGCTGGGATAGTACACTACAACATGGGCTGGGAGGCGGGACCACAACTTGGACCTTCTTGTGCTGGGAGAGAAGTGCAACTGGAGATAGAATTTGAGTTAATTTTTCTTTAGCATCTGGTTGTTGATTTGGGTGTCTGCTAATATTTCAAGTTTGCTGGAATTGGATTTCCAATTAAAGTTTGTCATGGTAAAATTAGCATTTTATACATTTTGAAAGTGAAAACTAGGGGAAGGAATCGAAATTCTTTCCAAAGATTTATTATTATGTTTTTTTTTGTTAAAAACTAAGTTCCTCAAGGGTCAGGACTGTTTATTATTTATCTTCACATCCCAGCATTTAGCATAGTCTGGGTTAGTGAATGTTTGTTGACCTGAAATGATTGTAAGACAAAATATAATTTATTTTTTATCTTGGAAAGTCATTCTGTTGGTATCCATTTTCCTCACTGATTTAAAAAAATGATAGCCTTCTTCAGATATAATCTACATACCATGAAATTCACCATTGTAAGTGTAGAATTTCACTGAGCTTTAGTATATTTACAAAGTTGGGCAACCAATTCCATTCTTTGGAGACATGTCTATTCAAATTCATTGCTGATTTTTAAACTTTTGTGTTGTATGAATTCTTTTTATATTCTGGATCCTAGACCTTTATGAGCTATGACTTGAAAATATTTTTCTTATTTTGTGGATTATCTTTTTACTTTCTTGATAGTGTCATTTGAAGCACAATCATTTCTAATATTAATGAAGTCCAGTTGTTTTTTTTCATTCTTGTGCTTTTGCTGTCATATTTATCCTTGTATGTATGTATCTTCTAATTGTTATATAAGCTATGAAAAATAGAGTCTTGCTATCTCCAACTACTGTTGAATTGTTTTTCTTTCTTCAACTCTGTCAGTTTATACTTACGTGTTTTGCAGCCCTGTTCTTGGGAACATACATGTTTATAATTATTATGTCTTCCTTTTGAATTGACTCTTTTATCATTAAAAAATATACTTTTTAATCTCTAGTAACAATTTTTGTCTTAAAGTCTATTTTGTCTGATATTAGTATTGCCAATCCAACTCTTTCTTTAGTTGCTCTTTGCATGGCATATCTTTTTCCATCCTTTTACTTTCATCTTATTTGTATCTCTGAATCTAAAGTATCTCTTTTAGACAGCAAATAGTTGGATCAATTAAAAAATATATTATGCCAGTCTCTGCCTTTTGATTAGTGTTTAGCTAGAGTGACTGGAATGTTTAATTTATTTCATTTAATGTTAATTACTGATAATAAGGTGGATAATGTCTAACTTTTTGCTATTTGTTTTCTGTATGCCTCAGGTCTTCTTTATGCTTCAGTTTTTCCATTACTGCCTTGCCTTGTCTTAAATATCTATTTCCTAGTGTGCCATTTTAATTCCCATGTTGCTTTTCTGGAGAAGAGGATTTTCATAGGTCTTTATCATTCTTGATAATATTGTTATGATATTTTTTGAGTTATATTCTTAGTGTTTGCTGTGGGGATTACAGTAAACTTTTAAATTTAAAATGATCTAGTTAAGATGAATTTCAGAAGTATACAAAAATTTTACTTCAGTATAGCTCCATTCCTTGCTTTATGTATTGTAAGCCTATCACTGCACTTTTATAATTATTGCCTATGCAGTTGTTTTTAAATCAGATAATAGAAAAGGTTATAAAAATGCATTTATACTGTCTTTTATATTTAACTGTGTAGTTAGCTTTGCCAATTCCCCTATGTCTTAGAGTTAATGTTTGGTGTTTTTCATTTCAGCCTCAAGGACTAACTTTAGTATATCTTGAAGGACAGATTTGGTAGTGACAGATTCTATCAACTTTTGCTTAAATGAGAATGTCTTAATTTCTCCTTCATTTTTGAAGGATAATTTTGTTGGATGTAGGAGCCTTGTTCTACCTTTTTATTAGACTGCTTTGAATATGTTGTTCCACTTCCCTCTGGCCTTCATAGTGTCTGATGTGAAATCAACCGTTAATGTTGTTGAGCATCCCTTTTATGTGATGAGACTTTCCTGCTGTGTTTAAGTTTCTGTCTGTCTTTTGACATTTTGACTCTGATGTGTCTTGGTGGGAATTCTTTTCGGTTTATCCTACCTTGAGTTTGTTGAGCTTCTTGGATGTGTAGATTAATGTTTTCATCAAATGTTTTTGGCCATTATCTCATTATTCTTTCTGTCCCTTTTCTTTTCTTCTGGGACTCCCTGTATGCATGTATTGATACAATATTTGTTGTTCTATAGGTCTCTGAGGCTCTCTTAATTTTTCTTCATTCTTTTTTTTGTTTCTAAGATTGGATAATCTCAATTGACATATCTTCAAGTTCACTGATTCTTTCTTCTGCCTATTCAGATTTGGTATTGAACACACCTCTAGTGAATTTTCCATTTCAGGTATTGTATATTTCAACACAAGAATTTTTTTTTTAAGATTTATATATTTATTTAAGTAATCTCTACACCCAATGTGGGGCTCAAACTCATGACCCTGAGATCAAGAGTCACATGCTCCACCAACTGAGCCAGCCAGGTGCCCCTCAACACCAGAATTTTTTAATCTGTGTTTTTAAAAATAATTTCTGTCTCTGTATTGATATTATCTGGTGAAATATTGTTTTTATATTTTCCTTTAGTTCTTTAGACATGGTTTCCTTTAATAATTTGAACATATTTATAATAGCATATTTATATCTTTGTCTATATCCCCCATCTGGCTTTTTTGGGGACATGTTTTGATTTACTACTTTATTTCCTATGTATGGACCATACTTCCTATTTATTTGTGTGTGTATTGCAAGTTTTTGTTGGCAAGGAGACATTTCAGATATTTCATGGCAACTCTAAAAATGAGATTTCCTTCTCTCCCCAGGGTTTGGTGTTTTTGCTCTCTGTTGTTATTTGTTTGTTTACAGACTTTTCTAAATAAATTCTGTAAAGTCTGCATTTTTGTTGTCACATGTGGCTACTGAAGCCTCTGCTTGGTTACCTTAGTGGTCAGCTAATGATTTGACAGAAATTTCTTTAAATGCCTGGAATGAATAAGTCTTTCGGTCTGTGCAGAGAAGCTCCAGGTGCATGTCGGGGCACACCTTCGACAATCAGCCATGCCATTGACAACTCAGCCATAGCCTTCAATGCTGCAGGCACAGAGGCTCAATGTCAGCCAGAAGTGAAAGATTAGGGTTGTCTCAGGTATTTATTGTGCATGTGCATAGTGCTGCATATGCATGTGGCCTTCTAGAGCCCAAGGAATATGTCAGAGCTTTGCAAATCCTTGTATGGACATCTCATTCCCCAAATTCTCCCCCCACCCCCCACTGGTATTACTGCCCCAGGCATTTTCATTGTTAAAAAATTGTTTTCAACAAATGCTGAGGGGTTAGAGTTTTTCTCATTGAGTGATCTCTGAGTTAGGTCCGACAAACACAAGCCCTGAGAATGGGGCTTTTCCAGATAACTGCCAGTTCAAATAATGACAGTTCTCTGGTAGAGGGCCTTTTTGAGAGAACTCCAAACCCATTTTGCTTTCTCAGGGACCATTAGAATACTGGTTTTCTCAGTCATTGTGGCTGCAAAGATGCTGGTTTTCAAGGGTACTGTGATGCTAGGGATAGAGTGATAGAAACAGGGTAAATTAAAATCCCACAAAACTCAGTATTCTTACTGAGATTCATCCATTTCTCATGACTAAATTGTCATTGTAATTTTGTAAGCCTTTTGTTAATTTCCATAATTTTGAAAAAGTTGATTTTTGGCAATTTTTGGTAGGAAAGCTTTTATGCTTTTATGGAGGAGCAGGTTTTGGGAGGTTCTTACTCAGCTATTTCCAGAGGTGCTTCCCTGTCCTATGGAATTTTACCATTGTTTGCTACAATGTGATTTTACATTTGATTGGCGTTTTTATCTTTCTTTTTCTTTCTTTCTTTCTTTCTTTCTTTCTTTCTTTCTTTCTTTCTTTCTTTCTTTCTTTCTTTCAGATTTTGAAACGATTTATTATCTTTTTCACCTTTTTTATCTCTTTTTTTTCACCCCTTTTTATAGGTATATACTTTTTTTTTTTAACATCCATGTGTGTATTTTTAAAATATCTAAATTGAGGTAAAATACACATAACAAAATTTTGCCATCTCAATGAACCATTTTAAACGTACAACTCAGTAATGTTAAGTGCATTCACATTGTTGTATAACCAATCTCCAGAACACTTTTCATTTTGAAAAACTGAAAATCTGTACCAATTAAACAAAAAAATCCCCATTTCTCCCTCCCCCCAGTTCCTGAAACCATCATTCTACTTTCTGTGTCTCTGAATTTGACTACTGTAGATATCTAAGTGGAGTTATACAGTATTTGCCTTTTTGTGACTGACTTATTTCATTTAGCATAATTCTTCAAGGTTCATCCAGGTTGTGGCATACATCAGAATTTCCTTACTTTCTAAGGCTGAATAATATTCTGTTGTATGCCTATGCCACATTTTGTTTATGCACTCATCCATTAATAGATGCTTGTGTTGCTTCTACCTTTTCACTGTTGTGAATATGAACATAGATGTACACATACCTATATCAATTCTTTTTAGTATATTGTTAATTTTTTTTCTTTGTGTGGCAGCATCTACAGAACTTTTCAACTTGATAATTTTCTTAAATAGGTTAGTAAACTTAATGAGTTTTCAGATTTTGCTACATAATACATTCTTCATTAGACACAGCTAAGTATTATTTTATGATTCTTCCCAGACTTAGACATTACCTCACTTGTTCTCCCATTTTTAAGTTGGTAAAATTTAAAAATTTTTAAATGACTTGAAGCCATGTCAGGCATTAGGAAATAAATAAATTACAAAATTAAATGGAATCCAACTTCCAAATCCTAGTTGAAACCTTAAATTTCTATGTTTTATTACTTTTATGCATCTAAATAAAAAAATAGTGTAGGGATAAGAATTCTTGTAGTCCTTTTGAATAAGCAACCAACATGGCATTTCATAGTCTAAATTTCATTGATAAATGAGTAGCCTATTGGGGAAACATATGTAGGGATAGAAAGTAACAGGTTTAGTTATGTAAATAGATGTGAGTGGCCATTTGTATATCTGGGGAGCAAACTCAACTCTCTACACCACGTAGGCAGGTAACAAATTTGTGGAGCAAACTAGATGAGGACTCTGGTAAGTGGGACCTTACATGCAGTTTTTAAAGGGACAGCTGTTACCCAGCTCCTACCAGATTATTGCCCCAAGATGCTGGATAAGCTAGCTTTTTAAAAGAGAAAACAGAAATGAGAATTTTTATGTGAAGTCTTATTTTAAAAAATGGGCAAATTATTTAAAAATGAAAATAAAAAAATCATGCTGTCCATCCAAATAAGCTTGCAAGTTGGATTTATGACTGTGATTGAGGTACAGAGATCTATAAATTCAGGGGGTAGCCTGTTTGATGGATACCACATAAATGATATGTTTATGATAATTGGAGAAAGTTGATTAGAGTAATTATGATAATAACATTTCTAATGTTGAAGAGGACTATAGGGATCGTCTAGTGTATCCATTTTATTTTATAGTTCAAGAAGCAAGACCCAACAAAGTTAAATGACTTTTCATGATATCTTTTAAGACTTTTGAAGTCATACAAAGCAAGGTAAAGGGTAACAGTGCGAGCTCCTCTTTCTTAAAATGCATTTGGATCTCTCTTGTGTTCTTGTTAACAATAACGGGTTTATATAGAACTTTCCATGTCTTTCACTTATGTTACCTCCTACAATCACAAACTGTAGCATAGAGGTTATTCTCATTTGGCCAAAGAAGAAACTGAGTTCCAAAGAAGTTTTGTGACTTGCTCAAGCTCACATGGCTAGTTAGTAGTGTGCTTATTATAATTTCTCTTCAGCCTGAGATACCTTTGAGATGATTATATTGGGACAGCAGAGACAAGTGGGGACAGTTCTTGGTAGTCTGGGATATAGGGTCACTTAGTGATAGTGTTTAAATTAGGATCTAGTCTCCTTACTTGTAAGCTTCTTCCATCATAGCAGGAAGGTAAATAATATGATATAATAAAGGTTTCCTAAGGAGAAAATACACAAGTGCTGAATAGACCAGAAGGCTATAAAAGTATCACGCAGCAAAAGTAGACAGAAGGCATTTCTTGGATAAGTTTTGGTGTTTATCAAGGGGGAATTGACATTTGAGACAAAGTTTTATTTTTATAATTTTTCTTAGTTTTTTGACTAGTGCTTTTTAAGACTTGTTGTTTTCTTGCACTTAATTTTATTCATACATCTAGTCTCCACTTTGCAGGAGGTGGGGGTGGCTGAAGTTAAGTACTGTGAATTTTTAAGTTGGCAGCACTGTCAGACATTCTGTTAGGAATTACACTTTCATGTAATGAAAATACAGACATAACTACCATAATATAGAGAACTTTTATTTAGATATATATTTGAGGATTATAATGACTTCCCAATTTTTTTAAAGAAACAACTTGACCTAGGGGCGCCTGGGTGGCTCAGTTGTTAAGTGTCTGCCTTTGGCTCAGGTCATGATCCCAGGGTCCTGGGATTGAGCCCTGCATCAGGCTCCCTGCTCCGCAGGAGGCCTGCTTCTCCCTCTCCCACTCCTCCTGCATGTGTTTCCTCTCTCGCTGTCTTTCATTCTCTGTCAAATAAATAAATAAATCTAAAAAAAAAAAGAAACAACTTGACCTTGAATGAAGTTCCAACAAGTCTTTAGGTAAATTTGGAAATAAAAAAATATTAAGAAAGAGAACAAGTGAAGCAAATTGTGCTCTTCAGTTAAAACAATGAAGTATTTCTAAAGGAAATATGTTTGCAATGATGTGTTTTATTAATTGTTTTATTTTTAGATATGTGTAACATTAAAGTGAAACAAAAGACTTACTGGGTAACTGTGGTATTTAAGATTAGAAATTTGTTTTCCTCCAACAAATTTTGGGGGAAATAAAATATTCCACTTCTCAATTTCCAAAATGTGAGAAGGTTTTATGTAGTGCTGTTAATTCCTACTGAGGGAAGGATGAAATTAGAAACAGGCTTGTTAAGGTATCTTATCACTGATGTTTTAGTTGTACAAGGTAGGGAAGCCTCTGACCTTTGCTAGAGAATGTAGTTAATTCTAGGATTTCTTTGTGACAATAGCTCATATCAGTGTTGGGTAGTTAAATACCTGGAATTATAGGAATGGCCCATTCTTGCACTTTCCATCTACTTTTCCTTAGGTCAGCAGGTTCTATAGGTATGTTGTCCCCTGCCTTAGAGGTTGTCTCAGGTGACAGATACACCAACTCTCTTACTGTGACAAAGGTCACTGGTTTAGGACCTTTTTTCAGTTACCAACATCTTCTTTCTTGTTACCTAGCAGTAATCCTCTAAGCCAGTGCCTCCTATTTTATATTTAACATCAGCACCCCAATTCTGTTACCAGTTCCTATGGTTGTTTGGGTATGAGCTAATAAGCCAGTGTAATAAACACTTTCTCAAAATTACCTAATGATGGAAGCTTATTTCTGTCTAACATTTTCTCTTGCTATTTCGCTTATTTTTACCTGAGGTAGTGTTTTGGAAAAACTTCAGTCCTTCCCTCCCGTGTGTCTCCTTTACTTTCACACAGAACACCTCACTTCAGACACTTCCAGTTACCCAAAGTGTGGAGGTTTCCCCCCACCCAGGGATTCTCTGGCATATCAGCTGGTTGTCCTGTAATTTAACTCATTTCTGACACTGTGTATTTGGAGACAGCATCAGGTTCTACAGGTTAAGGGCTCACTTTCACACACTGCCATTTCATATGCCAGTCACAAGTAGTAGGTCCCCAGGTTATGTCCAACTTCTGGCCAACTTGGCTACACTTTGGAGGTTCCCATGACCTTTGGATTAGATTAATTTGCTAGAGCAGCTCATAGAACTCAGGGAAACACTTACTTATGTTTCCCAATTTATTAAAGGATATGGTAGAGGTCACAGATGAACAGCAAGATGAAGATACATAGGGTGAAGTTTGGAAGGGTCCCGAGGGCGGGGGCTTCTTTCCCTGTGGAGTTGGGGTGCACCACCTCCCAGGACATGAATGTGTTCACCCACCTGGAATCTCTCTGTACCCTGTGCTATTGGGATTTTTATGGAGGCTTCATCACGTAGGTACGAGAGAGATCATTAACTCTATTTGCAGCCCTTCTCTCTTCTCAAGAGAATGGAAGACAGGGCTGAAAATTCCAGGCTTCTAATCCATGGTTTGTTCCTTCTAATAACCTGCTCTCATTCCAGGACCCCACCTCAAGTCACCTTATTAGAGCAAAAGACACTTCTGTCACCTAGGAAATTACAAGGGTTTCAGAAAGCCCTGTGTCAGGAACAGGGATCAGAGACTACCTTGTATTTTTTTTCTATTATTTCACAGGTGGACGGGTAGTCTGGGATGGATAGGCCCTTTGAGCGCTGCTCGAGTCTTGTATTTTGTTGCTTTGCCACCCCTTAGGGTTCAACCATCTGCATGGTTGAAGCTGCCTCAGTTCCACATTTGTGTTCTAGCCTAAGAAGGGAGAGAAGCATGTAACATGGTAGGTGCATGCATCACCTCTACTCTGAGAACTCGTTCACCAGTGACAGCCACTGGTGAGAACTTAGTTCATGACCACACAGAAGCTGAATGGAGGCGGGCAGATGCATCCTCTGGCTGGGCAGCCATATGCCCAGCTGATACTCTGTTACTAAGAAAGAATGGGGAGTATATTTGGGGCAATGTCTAGCAACCTGCCATAGTTACTTAATTTTTCTGAATTTAGTTTTCTTATTTTTAAAATGGTGATGATAATATAATCTACCTTAGAGGATTATTTTGAAGAATAGGTAAGGTAATACATTATTTATTCCATTTCTGATACATAAAATATGCTCAATAAATATTAGATATTAATTATGAAGATGTTTCTAATGACAAGAGCAACTTGTTTTATTGTTTTTTAAAGCTTAAAGAACTCTTAAGCAGTGTTCATGTTACTTCAAGAGAATTATACTATTTAAAGCAGTAAAAGTCACTAAATACATGGAGATAACAGATCTTATAGAAATGTAACATCTAGGTGTTTTGTTTTAGCTTACTTTTGAAAAAGTATTATTAAGGGAAGAGCATTTCTTGCTATTTTTTAGAATGGTTTTAATGTAGATAACACATAAGTAGGTTTTGAGGTAAGTAGTCCATTAGAGTAATTTAATTTCACTTGCAAAATTTTTAGTTAGATTTTTCTTTTAAAATGGGTCATCGCTAGAAGCAATTCATTTATTTGGCAAGATATTCTTAACATATGGATTTACTGCAGAAGTGAGAATTCTAAAATGCCTTTGTAATTTTAAAAGTTGTTTTCTTGAGGGGTGCCTGGGTGTCTCAGTCGGATAAGTGTCTGGGTCTTGATTTCAGCTCGGGTCATGATCTCGGGGTCCTGACATCAAGCCCCTCTGCAGTGGGCTCCATGCTCAATGGGGAGTCTGCTTTGCTCTCTCTCTCCCTCCGCCCCTCCTCCTGCTCAGGCACACACACTCTCTCAAATAAATAAATACATCTTTAAAAAAATAAACAAAAATTAAAAGTTGCTTTTTGGTATTTGGCTAGGGCGAATAAACTATAAAACCTCTTACTAATTTAAACCCAAAACTTCTTTTTTATTGATATTTTTAACATATACCAATGAGGAGAAAATTTCCTAATATTTTAAACTGCCTGATTTTGAAAGTACAGAAAGTAATCCCTACTTCTCCTAGTATAATAGTATCGTAACTATTTTAGTCTATTATATATTATGTGTCGTTGGTAGCTAAAAAGAAATCCTTAAACAAATTACCTTTAATCTTTCATAGCTGGTTGTTACTATTTTTGAATAAAGAAACATAACTTTAGTTTGGGTTCCTTTTTTATTTTATCCTGTTAGTTGTTAAGGATCATTCATTAACTTTTTTGAAAGCAATTCTTAGCAAAAGTCAGTTTTTGGTTAAAAAAGATAAAAAGAGGCTAGGCATTTATTGAGGGATTTTAATTAGTTTTGTGAGATCATATGTTAATTTGGTTCAAGCAGTCCTTCCACTGGAAATATGTTTTAAATACGACAGCTGGGGTGCCTGGGTGCTCAGCTGGTTAAGTGTCTGCTTTTAGCTCAGGTCATGATCCCAGGGTTTTGGGATCAAGCCCCAGCAGCTGACTCTCTGCTCAGCAGGGAGCCTGCTTCTCCCTCTCCCTCTCCCTCTGTCTGCCACTCTCTCTCTCTCTCTCTCTCTCTCTCTGTCAAATAACAAAAATTATGACAAAGCTTACCTTTAAAACTATTTGTGCAATAATCCCTTTCTCTCTTTAATGTTAAGAACATGAGAAACAAACAAGTGAAGAATAGGTTAAGTTTTATTTTGCTTTAGCATCTCTAAAGTGTGTTCATTTGTTGCATAAGAATTCTTCCTTGGTTTGCTATTTCTTGGGCCAAATGCCAGAAGGGGATATGTGTGCCATCTGCTTTGTCATCATCAATTTTAGATAGCATTCCCCCAATTTAGGATGATTCTCATTGATTTAACCTGCAGCTTTTTGTAATATTTTTCTTCTTGATCTCTGCTGGCTAATTTTCTGAGTAATTTTAGGATGACCTTTACATGTACAGCTGACCCTCGAACAGCATAGGTCTGAATTGTGTGGGTCCACTTACTCGGGGCATTTTTTCCATAAATATAATTGAAAATTTTTTGGAGATTTTCTCTTCTTTATAATTTTCTTTCTTTTTTTTTTTTTTAAAGATTTTATTTATTTATTTGACAGAGAGAGAGAGCACAAGTAGGCAGAGCAGAGGGCACAGGGAGAGGGAGAAGCAGGCTCTCCGAGGAACAGGGAGCCCGATGTGGGGCTCGATCCCAGGACCCTGGGATCATGACCTGAGCCAAAGGCAGACGCTTAACCGACTGAGCCACCCAGGCACCCCTATAATTTTCTTAATAACATTCTCTTTTCTCTAGCTTACTTTATTGAGAGAATTCTTATTTACTGTTGTATATAATACAACACACAAAATATGTGTTAATCAGCTGTTATTGGTCTGTTACTGGTTAATAGTATGTAATTGGTAGGGCTCCCAGTCAACAGTAGGCTGGTAATAGTTTTAACTTATAAAGTTATATGTGGGTTTTCCACTATGTGGGGGTTGGCACCCCTCAACCCCAAGTTGTTCAAGTGTCTCCTGTGGGAAGATAGGGCTGGTGTTACACAGCTATCAGCCTCATAATCACTTCAGTTTGATTTCATTATTCACTTGGTGGGAAGCGTTGCGCTACGGACAGTTTTGAATTTTACCAAAGGGTTTCTGTAACTCTCTCTGAAGAAATCGTTGAAGTACTTGCCTTGGAAACAATGGAAAGCAGAGAAACAGAAATGAGCGCTCAGCTTTTCATCTATTATCTTCTTACTACCCTGCTCATTAAACTTTTGAAGCTCCATTTTATTGTTAAATACATTTTTATTATGATCTATCTAGATTTAGAATATTGAATGCATTGTTCAGAGAGAACTGTAATTGCTATCAAACTCGAAGGGTAAATTAGTACTGGAAAATTCTGTAGTAGGAGGTATGAGGTTAAGGAACATAAGCTTTTATGGGAAAAATAAGGCTGAGGGGAAAAGAAACATTAATATGAGTGTTTAAATTAAAAAAAGTTTGTATCCTCTTTCCCTCAGCCTTTAATTTTGAAAAATTACTAACTGTGAAAAAGTTGAAATAAAAAGAAAAACACATTTATACTCTTTATATCGATTGTTAACATTCTGTCACCTTGGATTCTCTCTCTACATGTCTATATGTTTTTAATGAATTTTTACACTTGATCTTAGCCAAAGGCTGAGAAGTGATTTTTTTCTGAACTTTTAAAGAATGAGTTGCAGACACCATTACACAGCACCGCTAAATACTTTCATGTTCCCTGAGAGTAAACAGTCTCCCACCACCCCAGTATTATTGTTACTGGTTTTTATCATCATTGTTAAACCTAAGAAAATTTACCATAATTCAGTAATATCATCTCATGTACATTTTATGTTGAAATTATCCCACAACTTAAAAAAAAAATCCGGGATGCAGTCATGTTCATGCATTGCATTTGATCCTCATGTTTCTTCCTTTTGTTTTGTTTTATAACATTGATTTTTTTTGAAGAGTTTAGACCGGTTGTAGAATGTTCCCCATTTTGAATTTGTCTCCTTGTTTCCCAACGTTTAGTTCAGGTTAGTATTTTTGTCAAGAAGCCAGTGGAGGTGATACCACTTACTGCATCACACCAGGAGGCACATGAGATCTGATCATCCTGCTGTTGGTGACGGTGATATGGGGTTACTTGGTTAAGTGGGGGTCCCACAGCTTTCCCATATACAAGTACATTTGTCCTTTTATGAGTAGTAGGTAATCCATGGGATGACGCTTGAGGTTAGGTGAATATTCCATTTCCTATAATTTTTTTCCCAAGAACTTTTAGTATTCATAGGTGATTCTTGCCTGAATCAGTTATCCTGGAGATTGCAAAGGGATTATTTTCTACTTGTATTATTCCTTTTCCATCGAATAGCTGGCATTTTGCAAGAAGAAATTCTCTCATCTCCCCCATTAACATGGATTTGTGAATTTTTAAAATTAGGTGTTGGGGCACCTAGGTGGCTCAGTTGGTTAAGTGTCCAACTCTTGATTTCAGCTCAGGTCGTGATCTCGGAGTTGTGAGATCAAACCCGCTCTGCACTCAGCAGGGATCCTGCTTAAGATTCTTTCTCTCCTTCTCCCTCTGCTTCTTCCCCTGCTTGTGTGCACTCTCTCTCAAAATAAATAAATGAAATCTTAAAAAAAAAATAAAATTAGCATGCTCCACCGACAGAGCCAGGCATCCCGAAAAATTGTTTTTTATAATTAAATCCCAGCTAGTAAATACATAAGAAGTTACAGTTAGACCCCATTGTGCAACTTTTACTGAAATAATCTATACAGATAATGATTACCAATGAGTAGTCGAACTGTAAGATGAAAGTTGATGCAGACATTTATAATGAAGGATCAGCCTGCCAACCATGATCCCACTGATTAATCTTAACACATTGAAAGTGCAAAAGCAAGAGATATTCTGTGCCTGTCCATGTGATGCAATGGGAAATTCTCAGTATCACCTGTGAAGTATTCTTGTAAAAAAATTGAACACAAACCTAGAAGTCTCTAGAAAAAATATCTAATTATAAGAAGTAAATGGGACAGAAGAAATACTGGGGAATAGAAGAATGTTTAAATGACATGAACATGAAGAAGTAATCAGTCAAATATGGAATGTAGGAGTTTCTTCAAAATGAATAATCTGATTTCTCCAACAAATCAATGACATGAAAGGAAGGCAGTGGTAGGGAAGATTGTTGTAGAATAAGAGACTTAAGAGTCTGAACAACCAAATGCAGGAACTTGAATGGAAAATAATTACATTTATTTTCACTACTTCTAACTAAAATTTTTTTTTAATATTTTATTATTTTTTTTATTTGACAGAGACACAGCGAGAGAGGGAACACAAGCAGGGGGAGTGGGAGAGGGAGAAGCAGGTCTCCCGCTGAGCAGGGACCCCGATGCAGGGCTTGATCCCAGGACTCTGGGATCATGACCTGAGCCGAAGGCAGACGCTTAACGACTGAGCCACCCAGGCGCCCCTACTTCTAATTAAAATTTAACATTTCTTTAAATTATGAAAATAGGCAACAAGTCATACCAGTATTCACAGTACACATCACTTTATCACAACTAGAAATCAGCTATTTCAGATGTATTTGTATCACATTATAGTCATTGTATTTATCTCATATTTTCTAAATTTACCATAACTTTGAAATTATAATAGTTCTGAGACCTGATGTTATTTAATGCATTAATCTTGTTATTTAATGCATTAATAAAGAAGCATGTATACTGGTATATCAAAATTTAAAAAATTAGATGTTATAATTATTGATATTATACTTTTAGATGCACAAATTGTCCTAAATCTGGCACCACTGCACGCTAGCTCCTATGATCTTTTTATACATGACTTCTGTAGTTTTTGAGCACTTCTGTGCTTTTCAGAATAAATATTTTTAAGTGGCTAAAATAAAGTTATATTTATTTTATAATAAAAGAAATAAAGATATCTTAGACATTTTATACAAATTAATTTCCTTCTGTCATCAGTTGTTTGATGGAAAGTTCTCTGTTCCGTGTAGTGTCCCTAATATGTGCATAACTGGCTATTTGAAGATTACAAACATATCAAGAGGCCAGTTTCTGGTTTCTCAAAATCCTTTTCTGATTTATGATTCAGAATAAAGACTCCTGCGTGCTGCCTCCTGGGACTCTCTGATCCCGGAGAGGCAGAATCATGTGGATGCTTAAGATGGTAAAAAAGCTTCAGGATAGCCCTCCTCACACACATTTTTGCTCTGTTCTTCCTTCCTCCTATATACTTTATAAATACAGTGTTTACTGGAGCTCATTTTCCATTATCTTTCCTAAATTTTAATTGGAAAACCCCCTACTGCTTCTCTGTCATCCGCTTTACCTCCTCTGTTACCAGCCTCTCTAAGCATGAAGCGCAGAAATCACCACTGAAAGCAGTTTAAGTAACTTACACAGGGACAAGTCATTAAATTTTAATTACTGGGGCCTTATCAAGAGAAGTTGCTGTGAAGTATACTGAAATTGAATCTCTCTTTTGTAAAGTTCTTATGTAAGTATGTGTAAGAATTTCAATTTCAGTCCGTATGATTTGTGTTGTCTCTAATTTGAAGGTTGGGAGGGATTGGCAGGCAGGCAGCAGGAGGAAGGAAGGGGACTGTGAAGGGGTCTGTTCCTAGACTGACATTATTTCATCCACCCGCTGCCTTTGGATCTTCTGTTTAACCACCTGTGAATCTGTTCAACACATTATTATTTAGGCTACATTTCTCTCGTCTTGACCACAAGACTGTTTTAAGAGACTCGTACCTTCCTGAAATCTAGATATGCTGTCTAAAGCATTGTTGTAATCCACTGTTCTTATAAGCCTGTCAAAAAGGAAATAAAGGGTTTAGCATAACTAATTCTCAGTGAAACATGCTGTTTTCTAGTGAATGCCTCTTTTTATCTCCCCTAAGTTCTCACAGACCACTTGTTCAGTAATCCATGTCAGAGGTTTGGGGGACAGGAAATCAGTAAATTCTGTGATTTTCAGAATTCACCCTTCCTCCTAACGTTTGGTCCGTTCCCAGATGGCAGTCCTTTTCCTGCAGCTGGATGTTGGCTATGCTGCCAAATAAGGTAAAACTGATCGAGAAGTCATTGTATGGACCTAGACCTCTTTTATGGAAAATTCTTCTTGAGTACCCACCAAAAAAATGTCTGCAGACTCTGTTTGGAAAAAAGCTGACTAAAGAAAACCAATTATCTGGAAGCGCCTGTCAATTTTTTTCTGCAAAAGAGAAGTCTTGTTACTGAACTAGTAAAATGTATATTTTTTAGATTATCAAAAATATGAATGCACAATAAATAATCTGTGTAAAGCTCAGTTTCCTGGTGCTAGTATGGGGAGCATGGGCATTTTAGTGAAGAAACAGTGGCTGAGATCTTTGCTGCTAAGGTTGGTCTCTGCACGTCAAGGTCACCTGGGTGCTTGTTAGGAAAGCAAAATCTTCGGCTCTGTTCTAGCCTAGTGAATCAGAATCTGCATTTGAACACTATCTCCAGGTGGTTCACATACAAATTAGGTTTGGGAAGCACTGGAAATCATTTTTGTAAGTCTGTCCCTTTCTGCACATAGCTGGTTGGGTGATAAAGGCTCATTTTGTGAAGTACCTGCCCATACTAAATAGCATATTTAGGAAAATCCTTTTAGAGTGAAAGCATTTCACATGTATTCTGTAAATGTGTATTGGCACAATATCGTTGTTAGATATTAACCTTCCCACATTGCTCCTTCCAAGAAGACTTAAAGAGATGTTTCCAAGATACCAAGAATACTATTTTTAAAAATGTGATTTTTAAGTTATTTTGCTAGTCGTAGGCTAGAGTGCTCAACTACTTCCTTCCCTTTCCTTGCTTTATATATTCTTTGTATTTTGTTGATACCAATGGTTAAAATTTTGAAGTCATGCTTCCACTTGTATGGAGAGACTTTCGGCTGCCTCTGTTGTTTGCAGGATGGCCACTCTATTTCACAAGGCTGGAGGGTTGGGGCAGAGGTGCTGATTTACTGCATTACCCTGTGTGTAGTACTCAGCTGAACATTAGGTGTCAATGATTCATATTAGCCTAGCATTGGCTTTGATAATGTTGATGGCAGCTTGACATAACCCAGGTTTTCCCAGCTTTTTAGATGTTTCACTTATATCTAGAGGTGATGGGGTGATGGTGAAGAAATCGAGCCTCCTCCCCTCATGGGTCTCTCACATCTCCAGATATTTCTGAGGGGTGGGTGGGTCAGATGTGCCTCTGATAGGCTCATAAATGTGCTGTTGAAGCAAATGCCTTAAGCCAGTGCGCGACTGCAGCGACATCTTACTGGCTCACTCAGGTGGCAGGCCCACCGGGAGCTGCGGGTAATGAGCGGACAGAGGGCGGCAGTATAGTGGCATGAAAAAGAGGATTGTGTTTGGAATTAGCTGGATATGGGTTTGAATCCCACCTCTTCTGCTTGTTAGTTTTGTGACTTAGTAGCAGTTTTTTAACCTCTGATTTTTGAGTTACATACTTGTAAGAATAAGGTTAATTGATTTCTTTCGGGGTTGCTGTGAGGCCCATCATAATGAGATGATATATTAATAGTCCAATACTGTGCCTGACACAGAGTAGGTGCCCATTGAATATTAAGTACACATTACCATATACATTTGGTATATTAAATAATTCCTTACCAGTTTTTTTTAATGGCTGCTCCAGGTAAACTAAATAGGGATTTAAGTAGCTTCTGATAGTTTTGTCCATCAAGTGTATTTCCAAGTGATTCTTTGCCAGGTAAGCATCATCTTTTGTTGTCATCACTGTATGGCAGTCCTTGGCCTTCAAACGCACAGTGTTTTCAGCCTGGCAGATTCATCAGCTGGATCATAGCCAGGAAGGATTACATGTCCAGAAAACTGAGAATATTCCATTTTACATAGAGGATATGCCAACATGTAGTCAGAGTCAGGAAAAAGAGAGGATATGCGTAAAGCAGTAACATTAACTGTGGTGAAAAGGGCTTCAGTGAATTATTAATCGTCTTTGAATGGTTGCGGTATGTGGAATTATTTTTCATGAAGAAGGCCATGAAATGTGATTTTTATTGTTATTTTATTATCTAGTCCTTCCTTTTTCCATGGATGCAAACTGAACTCTTTATCATCTAATAACATTTTACATATAACTCATGTCTTTTATGCAGTGAGATGTTTTGATAGGATCCATATTGACATTTTTTTCTTTGCTTAGTCCTACACGAGGGGAAATCTGTTCATTCTTGATGTAGGACATACTTATCTTTATTCCTGGTGTACTTATTCTGGGCTCTGTTGTAGGTTTTGTAATCCTCCTTTGGCTTTTAAGCTAGAGGGCTAAGAGTGCATTGTGTTCCTGTGGTCTTTATCGTTTATGGATCTGTTGTCTAAAGCAGAGATTTTCTGATGCCTTGTCTTTGTTATCTTTTTATAAAGGTGAGAATTTATTCCTGGATGATCTGAGAAACCTACAAGTAATTTCCAAGCCAGCAGTTTTGCACACCACAGAATGTACTGCTTATTGTTTTTCTAGGCTAAGCTCCAACGATTGACTTCTTATTGGTGCACTGCATGCTGGGAAGTGTAGTTGGTGGGAATTAAAGTGGAATTGGTACAAGAAAAGAAGTATTGGTAGATGGGGGGCAGCTCCCTGCTGCCCTAGAAAGCAGCACGAGGGAGTAGTTTGCTTTCCTTTTGTGCAAAGCCCAGATCTGGGCAGGGAGGGGTGGGGAAGTACAGATATTTTTTGGTAGGGTGGAATTCTCCTACCTGACTACCTGCCTCCTTCTTTGATTTAGGTCTCAGGTCTTCAAGTGAGGGTTAGGAGATGTTTCTCTCAAATTTCCAGGACCTCAAAAATGTCACTGAGAAGTCAGTGAGCCAATGAGTGTAAATCGGGAGTTGCTTGTTTTCTGCCGTTATAATTCAGAAATCTTAAAAACAAAAACCCTCTCCACCCACATCTGAGATGCCTGGGAGATAGATACCTTTCTAGGTGAATAGCTTCTTGTCTTCTGTGGCACTTGGGGCTGGGTGATTTGAGTGAGATACTGAGGTTACTGACTGAAGAGATTTTATTGGTTATGTGGAAATGACACTAGCATATAAATGTGTTTTGAGGCTTGTGTGGGTTGAATATTGTTGATGGCTCAAGGTAACGCTGTCTCTGGCGAAAAACTTATGCAGTCCTTGGGGCATCAGTTTGATTAAATGTAAAGGTCTGTAAGAGTCTCCTTTGGTCTAGTGAGTCATCAGCCTGAAGTCCTCTCCAGACATTTGCTTTGCAAATCAGAGTTTAAATGCATTATGTCCCTTAGACCAACAATTTGGTGCAATTTTCTACCATGTTTTCTTGGTCACTGCTTCATTCCGATGGCAATCCAGTAGTGCCCGGGAGTATAATTTTGTTGCAGGATGTAATACAAACACCTATTACCATTTGTAATGCTCTGTTTACTTGTTTACTTGTTTTTTGTCTGTCTTCTCAATAGTCTTTAAGCAGTGGACATATTTGTTTTATTCTCCACTGTGTGCTCAGAGCCTAGGGCTGTATTGGGCATGTGATAGGTGCTTTACACATATTTGCTGAAGAAATGAATGAACTTGGAAGAGTCTAAGTGTCTTCAGGTTTATAGGGGAGTTATAGACTTAAGTTTTTGACTTTTGTCGGCTAACCCACAACTTCAATTAACTGGATTCTAAAATCTCTTGCAGGTATAGTAGAATTACTGCATGTAATCCATACTGTGAGAAGAATTTGAACAAAAGAATTTGAATAGTTTTGGAGAACTGTTGTTTGCACGTGAAATACATTTTCTAACGATTTGCAGAAACGGTTGTTAGCTTCCAGTGTATCTAAATTTGATTCCTAGAAAGCAGCTGTAGTAAAACATGACAGCTTGTGAGAAAGGATTGGATTTTCTTCCCTTTGGGCCCACTGTACCCAGTCTTTCTGGGCTTTGGAGCACAGCCATTTTTCTTCTGGGGCTTGACCAGGTTAGGTTAATGGGAACAGCTTTGGTAGAGCAGGATGGAGATTTGGCGGTATTTTTGGATCTAGGTTTATGTTGAGAGGGTCCTAGAGACTTCATTCTCAGGCTGGATCTAGAAGTTCATTTCTCCTCATTCTCTGAAGAGAAAGGATCTTCCCCTTCACTGCCATGCTGGCCTCTACCTTGCTCCACCAAAGGAAAATCCAGTGCAACCAAATGGTGAAGATTCTGAGTCATAGCAGAGGAAGAGGAGAGTGAGCCTGGGGCTCTGGATAGGAGCGAAGACACTTGAGGACCATAGGGAAACAGAAGAGGGGAAGGACTTCCCTGTGCCTCCCAAAGTGATCATGTTATGAACTGGGATTTAGAGAACTATAAAACAACTTTTGTACCATCCTCTGTACTCTGTGTTTCACCTTGTAATAGTAAGACTTTTCTGCTGATGGACTGTATTTCTGTTTTCTCTGAAGTTGAAGTTTAGGTCATCTACTGTGAATGAGGCAAACAGAGGCTGTCTGAAAATTTTGAGAGTGGAGAAAGTAAGAAATAGTTGTCATGGAAGTGGACCGGAGAGCTGCCCAGGGAAAATCTAGAAGGATTTCCAGGCAGTTGAGGGCCTGAGGACTACTTTGGGAAATATAAAAGTGTCTGGCACAAACGTGGTTGGTCAGCATCACATCCTCCAGGAAGCCTTCTTTGACCATAAATCTTCAATTCTGATTAAAACTTAAAATATCTTTCACTGATATTCTTACACCAACTTGGTCATTATAATTCTTATCATTTTGGCCTGAAATATTAGTTTCCTGCATCTCTCTCCTCAAGGACCAGGCATATCTTGATCTTTCATTATCTATAGGACATTGTGTTGTGTCCATCTTGTATTGGGCTCTAGGTAATGTTTGACTTAACAACAGAGATTGGGAAGAGAGGGAGAGAAGTGATTCAGGATTGTATATTGTTATAAAAGCTGGAGAATAGAGAATGTTAAGAAAGAGCAATACTCAACAGAAAGAAATGCTAGGAAAAGAAAATTCAGGAATGAGAAGTATTGCATATGGTATGAAGTCACTGATGACCATGGGAAAAGAGCATTTTTGGCAAGATTTGGATCCTGAAGTCGGATTGTAGAGGCCCATGAAAAGAATGTATGATTAAGTAAATTACATTCCCTCAACATTTACTGTAATTTTCAATTCATGTTGATTCTCTTATAAATCAGGGAGTAGTTATTATACATCTGAGTTTAAAAGAAATTTATAATCATGTTTACCATTTAAACAAAGTTATCAGATACTATATTTAGATATCTTGAAACTGTATAGTATTGTAGAGCTATAAATCTTTACATCTTGTGGGGAGAAATTACACATATGTAAAGAAGCATGTTAAATTCAAGTGTTTGTTCTGAGTTATCATCTGGAATAGAGTTTTAGTGGTAAACAGAAGCCAACTTCTCCCTGGTGGTGTCTACAAATATTAGTCTTTCCATTTCCTAGGGTGGAGTGATTCAAAATAGTTGTGTTTTCTATAGTCTGCCACTTTGTATAGCTTGAAATTCTTTGTTCTTTTAAGATCTCATACAAATGCTTGTGAAGAATTGTATCTAATTACTATTTTTCCTTCTAATTACTATTTTTCCTTAACTCCTGCCCCTGTCCTTGGCTGTAAGAGTTATTGTGTTTCTTCCTAATAAAATGAGGTGGGCGTGTTTCTTAGTTGTTTTCACTGTGAAACTTTTTTTTTTTTTTGGTCCCTGAGGTGTTGCGTTTCTTTGGCTCTTTCCTAACATATTAGGCAGATAGAGCTGTTTACTTGGTCTGTTGTGATGGAGATGAGAGGAACATTTGGATTTCATTGAATTTCCTAGTTGCTTATGGAGACGATGGCAGTAAAAATACTGGGCAAGAAGACAAATTCTTAGATTTTATCCTAATCAGAAGTTTGAATGTTTAGCACTGTCTTGCTGGCTAGCGATGAGGCATGAAAGATTTAAAATCTTTATTGATATTATTAGAAATTCTTTTCGGTCATTAATCTTTTGGGGTGTAACTAAGGTTTCTTTAGCATCTTGTTGTAGTTGACTGTATTTGGTCTTAAACTATAACAAATTACCAGGACAGAAGATCAGAATGGAATGTTCTCATTCATGAAACATATACCTTCATGGAAAATATTATTTAAATAGATGCCTAATAAATTATGGTACATTCTTACAATGGAATTCTATTTTGCCATTAAAAGTGATGATATAAAGAAAACATTTTGCCAGAAGATGGTCTTTGGTCTTTGTATTTTTTTCAACATTGTATAGCTTTTATTAAATGATTGTAATATGTGTTTATTAGAAATACATTTAAGCAAATTGAAGGAAACAAATTCTCCATGACATCACCAGTCTTCGTGGCAGTGTTTTTCTATATATGTGTATGCATACAGATATTCACACTAATTTAAAAAGCAATCGTCTGTGCATACTGTTTTTAGCCTGCACTTTTCCATATAAAAATATACTTTTCAACATCAATTTTTATGAAGATTTTTAAATTAAATTAAATTTTTATTTTTAAAATTTTTTTAAAAGATTTTATTTGTTTACTTGACAGAGAGCGAGAGAGCACAAGCAGGGAGAGCAGCAGAGGGAGAGGGAGAAGCAGGCTTCCTGCAGGGAGCCTCACATGGGGTTCCCTCCCAGGACCCTGGGATCATGACCTGAGCCAAAGGCAGGTGCTTAACCTACTGAGCCACCCAGGCACCCCCAACAACATCATTCTTAATATGATGCATTGCAGTCCACCTCATAGATGTTCCACAATTTAGTTGTTGAATATTTGCTATTTTATGTCTCACTATAGGATTTAAACATTCCTGAAATAGCCTTAACTAAAATTTAATTAAGATGTAGCTTTAGTTTAAAAAAAAAGGTAGCCTTAGTTATTTCTTAGTTAAAATTTCTGCAAATGACCTCATTGGATAAAAAGCTATATATAGGTTTTTTTTAAGGCAATAAAGGTAGTCACAAAATAATATAAATTATAACATGATCTCATTTTTGTATCTTTTTATCTATTTATGAATAGAAAAGAATAGTCTGGAAGGATATGTGTCAAAATGTTAACAGTGATTATCTCTGAGTGTTAGAAATAAGAGTGGTTTTCCCTTTATTCCTGATAACTTTATAGGGACTAAAAATTGATAATAAATTTGAAAAGAGAAGCTGTTTTATTATTTAAAGACCTTTAGTGAAAATTTCATGTCTGTAGTAATTTCTTAATTTCCTTTTTTATTTAGCTCATCTCTACTTCATAGAGATAAATCTAGAGTGACAGAAAAAAAAAAACCCAGCTTTCCAGT
The DNA here is from genome assembly GCF_009762305.2 of Zalophus californianus. Lineage (NCBI taxonomy): Eukaryota > Metazoa > Chordata > Mammalia > Carnivora > Otariidae > Zalophus > Zalophus californianus. The sequence continues at coordinate 156,865,367 of NC_045597.1, read as the reverse complement.
TGTGATTCATTTTGTACGGGGGGTCACATCACTGTTAGAACTTGAATTTAAGTTGGGATTGGAAAATACATTGGATTATCAGGATCAAGAATGAAGTCTGCATGGAGACTTAGAAGCAGGAATTAGAATCTAAGCTCACAATACCAACCGAAGGATAGAAAGTCAGTCGGCCTCTTCAGGGCCGGGGCGTTAACAAGTGGATGAGTTAATAACCAAACCAGTGTCAGAGTCCAGCCTGAGACTGCAGACTGAAAGGTAAGCAGGCAAGCAAGGACAGAGTGCTGAGACCTTAAGTTAAGCAAATCTCAAATAGAACTGACCAAGGAGCAAGTCTCTTACCATTGAAAACCCAAGAATTGGGCAGGCCTCTTTTGTCCGCATAGCCCCGCAGGTTACATTGTCGTCTTTCCTTTGAGGTCCTTTGCCCATCAGTGAAACCTGTCAACTAAACCCTGGCAAATGACTGTCCCCTCAGACCACTGAGCTGTGCCCTCTCTCACCTCTTCCTGGTGGTTCACATACCTTGTGAGAAATGGCTTGTGGGTCCGTTCAACCTAGAGTATTACAGCATTGCCTGCGACATATCAAGTCAATTGGTAAATATACTTTGCTATGAGTATTTTCTGGGAAAATGTCTGCAGAGGTAACACTGAAGAAAATTGCTTGTCTTATAATCTGTCTACACAGAAGTTTTAAGCACAAAAGGCTTTTTTTGTAAGAAAAAAACTGTAAGAATAAGTTTAGAGTAGTTTGTAGATACAGATAGGACTTTGATATAGACATGGAAAGCTGTGGGGATGTTAGAGGAGAGTGAGAATGGTAAATATCAGAGAAAATATAGTTTTGACCAACAATATTGGATATAGGTTAATGACATGTTGTTTGGAACCATTAAAAAATATAAATCTATGGATAAATCTTACAAATATATTGAGGGATAGAAGATCCCAAATGATAGATGACAATATAACTCTATTCATAGGCAGTTCAAAAATAGGTAAAACCAAACTATGTTGTTTTGGGATGTATTCAGAAATGGTAAGACTTATGTAGGAAAGGAAGGAAGCCATTTTCCTAAGAGTAATGATATTATACCTTCTGGAAGAAGGAGAGATTTGTGATCAGGAAGAGGCCTACGGGGCTCCGGTTATTGACAATGCTCAAATGTTTTGGACCCAAATGGCAGTTATGCAGGTGCTTATTTCATAATTATTTATGACATTGTATATTTAGGTCTTACGCATTTTCTGTATCTGTTATATTTTCCAATAGAAAGGCTTTAAAAAGGTTATAATGAATGTAGTGAATATGCAATCTTTGGTCTCAGCTTTATAGGGCTTCTGAGTTTGTGTTAGGGGTTGAATTGTGTGCCCCAATCCTCCCTGCCCCCAGCAAATTCATATGTTGAAGTCTAACCACAAGTACCTCAGAAGGTGAACTTACTTTGAGGTGGAGTTTTTACAGAGATAATCAAGTTAAAATGAGGTGATTAGGTGGGCACTCATACAGGTGTCCTTATAAAAAGTTGAAATTTCAACACTGAGCCACACATAGAGGGAAGACATTGTGAAGAGACGTAAGACTATGGCCATCTACAAGCCAAGGTAAGTGGCCTAGAATGATCCTTTCCTCATAGACCTCACGAGGAACCAACCCTGCTGACATCTGGATTGTGGACTTGCTTCCAGCCCTGTGAGACAATAAAGTTCTGTTTTTATGCCACCCAGTTTGTGGTATTTGTTATGGCAACTCAAACAAGGTAGTGCAGTTTGTAAGACTGATAAAGATTACTTTATTTTTTAACCAGTGGCTTTACTAATTACACTGACCTGTTTGGGGTCTTTCAGTGTGGAGCAAGGAGAGTTATGTTCCCATGTGATTCAGGTATCTCTCATTAAGGTGATTGAAGAAGGTTAGGAACCCTCTTTTATTCTCAGGTCATCCAGATTTTGCTTAATATAATAGTTATCTAATCTTTCAGGGCCTTTACTGATTTTTTTCTTTTCTCTTTTTGTAAACATTTGTCTCTTTTCTGTAGTGACTTCATAGTGGATTTGGTATTGTTATTATTAATTATTTTAAAAAAATTTTTATTTAAATTCAATTTAGTTAACATATAGTGTATTATTGGTTTCAGGTGTAGAATATAGTGATTCATCACTTGCATGTAACACTCAGTGCTCATTGTATCTGGTGTCCTCCTTAATGCCCATCACCTAGTTTACCCCATCCCCCCACCCATCTTATTGGTATTTAAGCAGTGAGTTGATTTGCTGTATTAGACTCATCCATACTGTGAAGAATAGATCTCACTCAAGTTTCCTCAAGTGATGGGAGCTGCACAGAGAAGGAGGCCCTTAAATGATGTATGATGGTATAAATTTCACTCATTTGTCCTTTGCTTGCTAGCTGAGAGATTATTTTCCTTGCTGCCCTTGAAGCTAGGCATGATCATGGGGTAAAATCGAGCCAGTGGGGAAAGGGTGGGCCCCCCCCCATTGCTCTCTCTGCCTTCCTGCTGACTAGGGGATGGTGAGACTTGACATAGCCGTCTGGAATTAGAAGTGGAAGTTTTTCCTGCATGGACTGGTTTACCTCTGGACTGTTAGATATTAAGACATAAATATGGCCCTTGGTCAAGCCACTTTTCTTTTTGGTTTCTGTGTAATACCACCCGAGTCTAAAGCCCCAATGAACACACCCAGGAGTTAGAGGAAGGTGAGGGCTCTAGGTCTCCCATCAACTCCCCTCCCCTAGATATGAAAGCCAAATGTGCATTTGTAAAAGGGCATAAAAATATACCCACAACTTATTTTTAATTAAATAAAGTCTATATTTCTGCCCTTTTGGATGTTTAATAGAGTTTATATTTCTGCCCTTTTGGATGTTCCTTGCTTTGCTTAAGAGATTCACTTGAGGCAAACATGGCAATGTTGTGGAGGCAGGATTCATTTAAACTTCGTGTTGGCATTGGACAGCCAAGCTCATCCAAATAAACTGTGCCTGAGTGCAGAATCCAGCCTGGGGCCCGTTCCTGAGAGCAGCCTGGGGAACATGCTAGATCATACCCCTTCATGAAAGGATGGGGTACCCCTGAAGATTTTCTTGCCAACTCACAAATCTTTTTTTTTTTTTTTAAAGATTTTATTTATTTGACAGAAAGAGACACAGCGAGAGAGGGAACACAAGCAGGAGGAGTGGGAGAGGGGGAAGCAGGCTTCCCGCTGAGCGGGGAACCCGATGTGGGGCTCGATCCCAGGACCCTGGGACCATGACCTGAGCTGAAGGCAGATGCTTAACGACTGAGCCACCCAGGTGCCCCTGTCAACTCACAAATCTTGAATATCTTAGATTTCAACAATAAAAAAGCCTACGTCTAATGTCCATTTTGATCATTACAACCTCAGCTCCTTAGCTGAGGTAAAGATAACTGGAAAACTTAGAGCGTTGTCTCTTCATGTGGCCTTTTGATCCACTGACCTCATGCTGTTGTGAAGGAAATTTGAGACCACATTACAGTGGCCTGAGTACTTTCCTCATACTCGTCGCAGCTTCTTGCTGTGCCTTCTCCTTCCACGCTTTCTCTGTAGTCTTACAAACTTCCTTCCCCTTAAGGCCTCCTAGCTTTGGGTTATTCTTGGCTTCTCCTGCTTTAGAGTTTCAGTTTTTACTTTCTCTTGATTTTTTTCTGTGCTGGTCTCTGACGTCTTTCTCTGTCGGAGTTGCATTCACACACTCTGAGAAAGGGTCTTACCGAGGGGCTTCATCACTGTTCGGTACACTTTGTCCCTCCTGGGGTTAAACTGTCATGCCTGGCCACGTTGAAGGCCAGTGGTCTTCCTCATGTCCAGTCTGAGATCTGACACCTTTTTAGGTTAGACACCAACCCCTGGGCCTGATAGCCATAGCCAGGGTTGCAGGATATATTTTACAGAGGTTGAAAACTTGTCCACAAGAAACTGTTTCTGGACCCTTTGTTCTTGAAGGGAGGGCAGATGTCAAGTTTGTAAGACTCCTCTCTAGTATTTTCCTTGATGCTTGAAACCACACAGTGACATAAAGGTCACAGACCAGATATTCTGGTAAATTGCTGACAAGTGTAGTTAATTAAATCCACGCCAACTAACGTTTATAGAGTGTCAGCCAGACACCGTGCTAGACTAGTGATCAAGTCTTCCAGAGAGCTGAGTCTAGTGGGAGAGACACAAAAACAAATGATGACAATAGCTTGAAGAGAAACTGCACCTCTCTACGGCTTGGGTTAATTGGGACAAGGAGCTGGGAAGTGGCGCTGGACGGAGGCACTCAAGAATCTAACTCAGGATTTGTGCCTGAAAGGAGGAAGAAAAGTAATACACTGCAGCCATTATTTGCCTAACAGGTAGCTCTAATAGGGGCTTAACTTATAAAGGTGTATACTTTTGTCTTGTCCTATGAATTGACGTGAGCATAAATAATGCCTTATCAAAATAATATGGGTTTGGAGAACCCACCTTAAAGTATCTGCGCTATGTGTTCACCTTAATTGAAAATATCATTGATATATTCTCATAGTTGGAAACCGTTGAGTGTCATTTTGCTATAGTAAATGATTTTTTGATGCTAGAATTCACTGGAAGAAATTCATAGCATTTAATTTGGATGAGTTATGAGTTCTCGTGGGTGCCATAGAATTTAATAATCTATTAAGTGGTTTTCCATTACTCTCAGTACTTGGGATCCAGTGAAGCATACCCTAAGAACTTGGGAACAAGGGATATGTGATTTGCCCTCTGAGAGTTAGTTAAATGGAGCAGAGACAGAATGACTACAGGCTTGCCAGGCAGGCTGAACATATGAGCATGGTTTAGAGAGAATGTGTCAGTGCAAGTGGGGTCAGTCAGATGTTGAAGGACAGAAGGATGCCCAAGGAAGAGCCCTGGCTTGCCCTGATGTGGATACATTAAGCTACTTTAATGTTGATGAAACATTCAAATCATATTATAAACCTTCCTTAGTCCAATTCCATTTTCTCTGTGAAAATACTTATACATTAATCAGGACTTATTTTTGTTTGTAAGAGATAGAATCCCACCTCAAAGTGGATTAAGAAAGGAGTTTATTGCTTCTCATAAGTGAAAAGTTCAGTACGTATCCTGGTCTCAGATATGGCTTGACTTCAATGTTAAAAGGTATTGTCAAGCAATGTCTGTCTCCATCTCTTGGTTCTGCTCACCCATTTGGCTTCATTTTCAGTCAAAGCTCTCTCTTCTTGAGGGGGCTTTCTGAATCTGCCTGCTCATATTCTCACAGTTTAACCATCCTGCCAACTATGGGCTCTGTTTCAGCCCTGGGACCGGCCACTCCTGGGACATGTGCCCACCCAACCATCTAAGCATAGGTTCTGCTAATGGGGAATGAAAAGTTCTCAGAAGTAAAAGTCTGTAATCAGAATAAAGAGGAACGCATTTGGATAGGCAGAAATGACAGTTCTTCTGTAGTTCTGTTATTTGGTTTTCATGTGCTGTTCCCACAGAAAGAAAATGCACTTGCCCCTGTGTTGAGTGTTGAAGGCTCCTTGACAGAGTTCTCCCTGTACATGAATACTTCAGCATTCTGTAAGTGTATGTGTTTACATGTACATACACACACACATGTAGATCTTATGAGTTACAGTGTGGTGAGTTTGTCCAAGAGAAGGATCTACTCTGAACATGACAACTAATCAGATTCCAAAGCCTTCTGGACGGTGATGCAGAGTTCGCACTTGGACGAGAAAAGCCTGTGGTATGAGACCCGTGGAGGTCTCCTCTCCCTTGCTGTTTGTGCTTGTGTTTTTCTTTTGAATTCCCACACCGATTACCACATTGTATGTATGGTATGCCAGTTTTTAAAAAGGGCATGGCAACAGGAAGACGTGAATTGCCGTAACAGATCAAACCTGTCATCTAGCCAGCTTTGTTTTTGACATAAATACTCTCTAGAGACCTCTGATTTGACTTGCTCTTTGAGAAGGAGCACTATTATTTTTCCCATTCCTATTTTTATGCTGTGAAAATATGACTTTGGATGGAATTCATTTCCCAAAAATGGTACCTGTGGAATTTCGATGTAGTTCTGCAACAGTGGACTGAGATTTTCTGAAGAACCTATACATAGATTTATTAGAAATATCTGTATTTGTCCAGAGTTTTGTGCTTAAAATTATATTATTATTTACATACATCCATGCTTGTATGCATGCACTGTCCCTAGAAGGAAACAGAAGCTGGTTGTAGTAGTTGCCTCTGGGGACAAATGGGTGGCTGAAGGCAAAGGATGTGAGGGAGACTTGCTTTTCAATATTTACTCATTTGTTGTCTCTGAGTGTTGTACCCTGTGTCTATATTACTTTTCCTAAAATTGTGGATGAAAGAAAATACCTAAAAATCACAGTTTTTTAAAAAAAAACTGTTCAAAAAAGCGCAGTTTCTCATGTCAGGAGGTAGTTTTTCAAAACCCACATTTTAACTGCGGCTTAATTTTCTCACATTTGTTTTTCATTTCACCAAATGTCCAGTGTGGTTTTAGTTTCACACCTTCCTCTTGTTCTTCCTTGTTTACTATGCTTTCCCTTATCTTGTATTTTGGTCTTTGTGTTTCATTCAAGTTTTTTTTAATTTGGCCTGCTATTTCTTTATATATTTATAAACATTGAGGTACAATCTCTCTCTCTCTCTTTACTGCATTACTTATTCAGGCAGTTCTTTTTGGATATTATGAAAGATGTTGGATGTTTTTCTAAAAAGATCTCCAAATTTTTGAAGGAGTTTGTTTTTAAGAGTCTTTCCCCCCTGGTTTCTGAGATTTGAATTCTTGGAATAAAAGCAGAAAGTTTTTTTTTTTAATGTTTTATTATGGGGGTCTTTAAATATAAAGAGTCAGTTAAAACAGAGCCATAAAAAGATGATTAAAGAAATCTTTATGCACACTCCCCTGTCTTTGGATATAAGACTGCGGTCTTCTCTTTGTATCTGCTCATTAGAGTTCCTCATGGACTTTCTTGCATAAGCTGCAATCAATCTGCCTCCTCCATGCTTGGCAATTTCAATCTCTTCTCTAGGGAAAGGACCCAGAGACTCTTGTGAAGCAGCCTGAGTGAAGAATCCTAAAATTTTAAGATTTTTTTTCCAATTCTTTACTCATTCTTAATTTGACAGACATATTTTTAGTTACTTGCCTTTACCAGATCTTTCTAAAGCATTTATCTTGGTTTCCATAGATACGATCACTCTTGCTTTTTGCTCTCACATTTCTGGGGTTTACATAATATTTGATTCAATTATATAATTAACAATAACAAGTAGAGCTGGCATATACAGGTCTGGAATCCAACACCATTGGCTTTGGGGGCACATGACTCAGCTAATGGGAACACAGGTGCACAGGCAGCCTGGAGGTAGCCTCCCTGGGGATTCAATGGGCACCATGCCATATGGTTTGTGGAGGGACTGAAGAGCATTGCCTCTTTGTGGTGGTTGGGTAAGTGAAGGTTGGGTTAGAGAAGGTTGGTAAGAGAATTTTTAATATAAAGATACTGATGGACAGAAGAGCATAGATGAGCTGAGGATAGTTTTATGTACAGTCTCTTGCCACAATGTTAAATTTCCATGTCTTCTTTTTCTTTCTAGTTCCTGCTACTCACATTCTCTGTCATGTAAATAGGATGACCAGTCATTTCACTGTATGATCATTCCATGGAGAAAGTGTAGTAGTTAAAAATGTGCTTCCGGGGCGCCTGGGTGGCTCAATCGGTTAAGCAGCTGCCTTCAGCTCAGGTCATGATCTCAGGCTACTGGGATCAAGCCCCGCATCAGGCTCCCTGCTCCGCAGGGAGTCTGCTTCTCTCTCTCCCTCTGTGCTCTCTCTCCCTCTTTCCCTCCCTCTCTTTTTCAAATAAATAAATAAAATCTTAAAAAAAATGTTGTGCTTCCTCATATGATTTCTATTCTTTGCTTCAGAAAAATGTATGATAGAAGATAGTATTTGAGGTTTAGATTTTTTAGGCACAAATACATCTCCTCTCCTATACTTGATTTCTAAATACTGATCAATTTCATTGACATTAACATTTCTTTAGCATAGTAACTTTTCCTTTTTTTAATTTAAATTCAATTAGCCAACGTATAGAACATCATTAGTTTCAGATGTGGAGTTCAGTAACTCATCAGTTGCATATAACACCCAGTGCTCATCATATCACGTGCCCTCCTTAATGCCCGTCATCCAGTTACCCCATCCCCCTGCTCATCTCCCTTCCAGCAACCCTCAGTTTCTTTCCCATACTTAAGAGTCTCTCATGGTTTGTCTCCCTCTCTGATTTCTTCCCATTTCCATTTTTCCCTCCCTTCCCCTATGATCCTCTGCACTGTTTCTTATATTCTTTGTATGAGTGAAACCGTATGATACTTGTCTTTCTCTGATTGACTTATTTCACTTAGCATAATACCATCCAATTCCATCCATGTCGATGTAAATGGTAAGATTTCATCTTCTCTGAGTAGTATCCATTGTGTATATATACCACATCCTCCTTTATCCATTCATTCATGAATGGACATCTTGGCTCTTTCCATAGTTGGCTGTTGTGGGCCTTGCTTTTAGCATAGTAACTTTATTTTTTTTAAAGATTTTATTTATTTATTTATTTCACAGAGAGCATGAGAGAGCACAAGCAGGGGGAAGGGCAGAGGGAGAGGGAGAAGCAGACTCCCCTCTGAGCAGGGAGCCCGACATGGGGCTTGATCCTACGACCCTAAGATCATGACCTGAGCTGAAAGCAGATGCTCAACAAACTGAGCCACTCAGGTGCCCCTAGCATAGTAACTTTAAAAAAAAGATTCATGAGTAGGTCACTAATGGGTAGAGCGACTACTTCCTCTTTCAATTTTTAAAAGCCTTACTGGAATAACAGAGTAGCAATCAAAAATTTTTGTTTATTGACTAATATTTTTTGAAAAGCTCTCCCGTGTTTTCTGTCACTCAAACTTTACCACCTCCTATGAGGAGAAATGGCAGGGAATATTATCCCCATTTGACACATTTGTAAAATGAGCCTCAGAGGTTCAGTGATTTACCCAGGGTCCTACAGTAGTTGAGTTTCTCAGACAAGAACTCAGCAGTGTTCAGAATTTCTCTTCCAACCCATCTTTAGTCTCAGCTTAAAGGTATAGGATACTTCTGGACTTCTGCCACTCTTCCAAGCCATTTGGGTAACAGTTACTTGCTTTTAGGACTAAAGGAATTAAATAGACTCTTCCTTTTCAGACTAGCACTTCTCACTGTTGGAAGGACTTGTTTTCTTTGTTCAGAGATATTTTTTCTCACTTTCAAAGAGTGTTTCAGCTCCAAGGAAACTGCCATGGCAGCAGGCTGATTTGGTATGGAGGCAACTGCTGGTTTCCATACAAGTTGCTAAGCTTTTATTTCTGGTAAGTTTTGATTAGCAGCCTGAAAGCTGGCCTGTATTCTCTGTCATATCACCAGGATTGTCTCTCATGTAAAAATGAAGGTACCTGGGAGGAAATTTTATACCAACAAAAACAAAAATGTCAGAACATGTTGGCTCATGATACCTTTGCATAGTTTTACAAACTCAAAGTTTTCAATAAGTCATTTTTTAAAAAAGATTATTTATTTTAGAGGGGGGAGGGGCAGAGGAGAGGGAGAGAGAGAATCTCAAGCAGACTCCCTGCTGAGGGTGGAGCCTGATTCCCGCTCAATCTCATGACCCTGAAATCATGACCTGAGCAGAAATCAAGAGTCAGACACTTAACCGACTGAGCCGCCCAGGTGCCTCAAGACAAGTCATTTTTAAAGAAAACAACAAAACTCATTAGTAGGCATGGTGGGGCACTGGCTAAGTCTGATTAACCTCCAAGGTGACTGCCCCATAGAAGGGTATTCCGAATCGGAGCCCTGACTCTCCCATGAATGTAATGTGGGTGGTGCTTTAGAACCCCTTTGCAGTATCCTCTCTGTGGATTGCAGAGTGTGTAGGGTACTCTTTATGCTGTTAAAACAAATCTGGAGCTGCTGTGCTGGCCAGCAAATTACCCTTTTTATTGCCCTCACAGTCATTCAGTGTTTGCCAAAGCATGGTCCAGAACTGCCTGCATTAGAATCTCTTGGGGTAGGGCTTGGGCTTCTTAATTTTAAACAAACACTCCAAGTATTCATAGATGCTTTAAGATCTGACAACTACTGGCTCCTTTCTCATTTCCCTTGTTGGTCTTTATCACGAGCAGTTGAGACACACTAAGGACAAATCACTTTGGGGAACGGGGTGAGGAGGATGCAGGGGAATCTCTCTATAGGGTAGAAAAACAATTACCATTCTCCATGGTCTCTGTTAGACTCTTGAGTGCTGTTCAGCCACACCTCAGCCTGGTCTGTTTTCTTCCCTGGTTCATGCTGTCCCTGGTTTTACGAGAAGTCTTTTCATAATTACAATCATCTGTGCCCTGTCTGGTCTGCCCGGCAGGCCAAGAGCTCTGCCATCTCCTGATTCCTAGCTTCAGTTGAATTATAAACCTTTGGATTTAGCTAGCTGGTCTCTGGATTGGAAGTTTGAATTCCTTTTGGATCTATTCAGAGGCTTTCAGTCTCTCTCTCTCTTGTTTTTAATTTCAATTCCAGTATAGTTAACATATAGTGTTCTTTTAGTTTCAGGTGTACAACATAATGATTCAACAATTCCATACATTACTCAGTGCTCATCATGATAAGTGCACTCCTTAATCCCTACCCCCTTTCACCCATTCCCCCCCCACTTCTGGGAACTGTCAGTTTGTTCTCTATAGTTAAGAGTCAGAGGCTTTCATTCTTCTCACTTCTCACCGTGTCCCCGTACCTACACAGCACATTCTCAAATTCCAAACAGGTTTCCCAATGTACTTTTTTGTTTTTGTTTATGTCTAGGAACACATTTTCCTGGAAATTCTGTCATGGTGTTAAGGTGCTCAGGTTCTCCTGTGAAACCTGATTTGCCCTATATGGTAACAGAATTGTTTCCTAGGAGCAGGAGGCTTGTGACATGGAGGCAGGAGGAACAGTTTTCTTTCTTGTGCCTAGGATGGGAATGACTTTAGGCAAAATCGAACAGAAAGGAAATGGTTTTTGCCCTCTCCTTTTCTTTTACTAGATCTACCGTTCTTGGCCTCTGTGTATGAAGTCAGGTGATCCAGCTGTGAAATGAGTGCCATGTGTGCCCCACACATATGATGGGTGATGTGTGGGGAGCTCTGGGCTTGTTCAGTTGTGGCTGCCCACCCCCCAGTACCACTGAGGTAGAAGTCAGGACCTGTAACTTGGTGGATCAGTGCTGAGTTTATTCATAAGCACATTGGCCATTTTGGCAGATTAATATCGGTGGTGACTGGCCCCGTAGCTCTCAGCTTCTAGTCCAGAAAGTTGGATTATATGCTTTCTAAAGATCATTTGCCATGTAACTTTGTGTATTCTCCTTTTCCCCTTCAAGCTGGAGGTGAGTCCTAGGCGCCAAATAGCAAGATTAATGGTTTTCAAGAAATTATTACATATTTTTTGCTTCTCTTTCTGCTTATCAGTAGACTAAGTCTGGAAGTTGATGGGGGCAGAGGAGTTTTGTGAGGCCGAGTATGCCAGGTTTTAAGATTTATGGGCTTTAGACACATTCTGGGAAGCAAGTGCCCACTGACATTTCTGATTTTTCTAGTCCAGCTGTCTCATGTGGTCCTGTGGCCCCTACAGTAGTCCCTTATGCAGAATGCTGCCACAGCTGTCATAGTTTAGAGTGGCAAGCCATGCACCGAGGTGCACCAAGAAACTAATGAACTCAGAATTGGCTAAAGCTAGAGGGTCCATGACTATTCTATAGAAGTGTTAGAGTGTTCTCAGGTCAGGTTACTCTTGCATAAGAACTGTTAATTGTTAATTTATTCAGTGTGTCCTCCATATCCAACATTGGTCATTTAGAAAAAGAGAGCTTGAGTTTTTACGGTGCCATCTGGTTCCTGAGAGCCCACTTTACCTTTCCCAATTGTTCTAAAATGCTCCCAGATTATTAAGCCTCGTTCATCCATTTCTTCACTCTGTAGCTGTTCTCTGATAAACGTTAGAGTAGAAAGCAATCTGATTAAATTCTTCATAGTGTAGTGATTCTCCTGAAGATATTTTTTTTAAAAAAACAAGTAATGCTTGTTGACTCAAATCTTTAATTGATGACATCTGAGGCAATGTATCATCATGAAATGAGCAATTTCAGACATTCTGAAAAAAAAGTGAAGAGACAACATAAAAGAGGTCTAATCTAAGCTGTTTGTGCTTTCTCTATTTTTTGCTGCTTTTGAACTCATATCATCTCTGCATTTCCAAAGTGACTGTAGCAGTTAGGGATAGGGGAGTTGGGGGGGTGGGGTAGGGTAGAGTGGGGCGGGGGGAGAATAGCCAGGGCCATTAGGTATATGTTTAGGGTTGACTTGGCCAGAAACAGACTAGAAAGGTATGTGGTACGGGGATAATTCTTCTACTTAAATTGTCTTATAATTTGCCTTAGCAAATCTTTCAATACATTATGCAAGGCATTACATCAGACTTACCCAGACTCTGCCTGTGGCATGTAAATGTGATGTAGAACAGTATAAAATTTCTAAACATTGATGCTTTTGGAATCTTGTCCTTTCCTATGCATTATGTTGGAAGCAGCTCTTAAATAACAAAGCCAGCATGGTGCACAGTCTGTATGTCTCACATTGGTGGTAAGGACCAACCACTTCTATTTTAGTATGATCCTGATTTTGTGTTTCTGCAATTGGAGTCTTTACCAACTTGCTGAAAGCAGCACTGATTTTCACAAACTGGGAAATCTGTTTTCCCTCTTCTGGGAGTGCTGTGAGAAATGAGGCTTGAAGCTTTAAATATGGCTTTTTAGGGGCTAGCTTTTTTAGCAGTTGAAGAAGAGTTATGTTGACAATTTTTTTTCTTCCTAGTCATTTTGTTGTGCAAATTCTGAAGAAGACTAGTTAGTTGAGGAGTTAGCTGCTATGCTAATTTACTGTTTGCCATTTGAAAATTTTCCCCATTTAGATGTACGGAACTATGTGGCAGTGGAAACAGGATTTGATTTTGGTATTTGAGGCTTGTAGCAAGATGGTTTGCCCTCAGACAGTTTGTGGCGAGAAAAGAGCAGTAGTGCGCCATTCCTTCTAGTGAACCCTTCCCAGCATGGTGAAGCCACTGGAGGAGGCAGATGAACAGCAGCTTGTTTCCCAGTAGAGATTGATGATGGAAATGCTGTCGGAGGCTGAAGCAGGCGGTTGTCTTAAGCAGGTTCTTGGGAGCTACTTTTAGTTCTTTGAAAAATTTATATCTCAAAGCTCCAAATCTCCCTCCGGCGTGCGTCACAGAAGCTGGCCTACATTCACCAGAATATGCAGCCTCTCATCTGATATTTATGGGTGGTGGAGTGAAGCAGAAGAGAATAGAAGGGGATTTGACTATCATTTCAATCCCTATTCTCATTTCCAAGGCCGAAAAGATTCTTCCATGGCCCTTAGGTGTGTATTATTTAAAGAGGAAAAAAGTAACACATTCCGTCTGATGTTTCACACTCACTGAATTGAGATCTCAGAGCATGTTGCTACTAATAATTTATTCCTGTGTATTAATGCTGACATATGAGTGGCTTAATGTGTGTGGCAGGGAAGATCTGCATAATTTAAAAACAAAGCAGAGTAAAGATTTTTTGCTGCACAAGGACAGGAAGGAGGTCCTGACACATACTGGAGACTCATTTATAGCCAGACTAAACCTTTCCTGTGGTCAGGAAACACGTCTGGGAAATAGGACTATAAATAGCTGGATGTTAAAATTTATACATACTACTTTCCAATTGGCCGATCTCATTTGGTTTAGTACCCAAAGCCGGGACTTTTTAGCAGACTCATATTAACAGTAAAAACAAATGAAATCGGGATTCTGGGAATAGTGTGTATAACAGTAAATCAGAGTGCAGTTATAAAATAAAGATTCTCAGCCCAGCTGATATCTGCTATCAAAATAGCAGTTGTGCTAGGTTGGATAGTTCATGGCAATGAGGTTATAAATTATGTCCAGTAATCATTTTTTACAAGGTTAGTATTATATTTTAGCCTCAAGCAAAATTTGGTTTCTTGTTCTTGATGCAAAGCAAGAATTGGAGATGTTATAAAGCTTTCATCTTAGGCATTTAATTAAATTCTGCAATCTAGCATTGACCTCATACTGTTTTATAGCGAAGTAAGCTGAGCCAGAAAAAAGTCAGCCTCGTTTAAGGTAACAGTAACAGAGCTACTTGCCTAATTAAACACATTGTTAAAGGAAAATCAAGAATGAAATTACATCTATATATTCCTTTTCTTGTGCCACAGAAAAAATAAGTATGATTTTGTTGAGATCAGAGAATAGGAGCTTTTCTGTCCTACAGGCTTAAAATTGAAGGGGAAAGCAGTATGGAAAGGGAAGTGAAATACAAGGTAAGGGAAAAAAAAAACTCAAGTTGTCTTTTGGCTGTTGTGAGTCAAAATAATTTAATTTTTTAAAGATTTCTTTATTTTAGAGAGAGAGAGGGAGTGAGCAGGGGGAGGGGCAGAGGGAGAGGGAGAGGGAGAAGGAGAATCTTAAGCAGACTCCCCGCCGAGCATAGAGCCTGAGCCAGGGCTTGATCTCACGATGCTGATATCATGACCTGAGTCGAAATCAAGAGTCAGACGCTCAACCAACTGAGCCACCTAGGCACCCTGATTGTAATACAAAATAATTTAAAGGGCAAAGGTCATCTGTGATGGTTGAGGCTGCTTCATATTATAAAAGGGGCTCTAGAATGTCCCATATCAATGACAGACATTTAGAAACATAACTGTGGAAGTAGAGGTCACTGGTTGCTAATTCTCAACCAACTTAGCGTTCTTAGTTAGTTTGTTAGTTTGTTAGTTTCTCTACAAAGGTTAAGGTGACTTCAGTTTGAATTTTGAATGTCCACAAGTTTATTTTGATGAGGGGTTGCAAAATCAAATATTCACTAGGGCTTAAGAATAGGAAAATGAAATTAATAAGGCAGGCCTATTGTCATGGTGGGAGGTTATGGAAAACTGAGCACAGCTCATTCCCTCTCTAAAGGGGCCAGGTCTACTCAGTTCCAGCCAAGTGTTGCCATTTGTAAATAAAAGTTCATTGTTGCCAGATCTTCTGATTCCCCCATCTTTTTTCTAAAGAATCTTGGATTGTTAGATGAAATCTTCTGATTTTTAAATGTTGATGTCTAAGTAAAAATTAAACAAACATACGAAGTACTGTGTAGAGCAACATTGTAAGGACCAAGCGAAACATGTCTGTAAATGAGATTTGATTTGCACAGTTCATGTATGCTTAGGTCTTAATAACTGTATTAGTTTGGGTAGGCTGCTATAACAAAAAAGATCCAGTAATACGGTGGCCAAGAGAACAGAGGTGTTTGTTTCTTATGTGATAGTTCCAGTGTGAATGGACATGGTTGCTATTCATGGTTATTCAGGTACTTCCCAAAATGTTGTTATACCATCCCCAAGTATAGTGTTTTCATCTTCATGGGTAAAGTTGGATCATCGGAGAAAGAACACGGATGAGTCATCTGGCCATACATTTATAACAACTCTTTTTTTTTTTTTTTTTGTATTTTTTCCAGCACACTTCCCTATTAACTTTTTTATCCTTATAGACTTTTGAGCCTGGCATGATGGGTTATTAATCCTATTTAACAGTTAGAAAAATGAAGTTCAAGTAAATTTTAACTTGCCCAGAATCACAAAGAGAATTAGTGGCAGGACTAGAATCTACCTTGACACCCTTATAATAATAAATGTCTTTTAGATGCACTTGTAATAACTATATAAAATAAAATGTATTTGAGTTCCTGTTACTAAACAAAGTTCAGTCACTTAGTGAAAGGTGAAGAGAGATGGCAATGTATATTTTTCCTCCTGGATATGTTACCATATTCCCCTTCCAAAGTATCATTCCTGATTGTTCCTGGGAATCCACAAAAGCTAACAGCCCTTTGAGTACTTACTTAGTAGGATGGTTTTGTTCTGGCAGTACCAGTACATTCTTTTTGTCTTAAATATTACAGTTTAATTATGCACAGGAACATTGATTCCTTATGGCATGGTTTTTACATGTGGCTGTAACCCTTAGCCTCATTCAATTTCTGTTTCTGAGAAAACTATTACTGTCATGGCCAGAATTGCTCTCATTATCAGACCACTTTTCTAGTCCTGGGTAACCACAATTGTGCACAGATAAGTGAAATTTCATTTGACAGTTTTGGGGGCATTTCCCTAATACAGATCAGAGAAAGCCACAGAATTTCCAGATAGTTGACTGGTCTCTTTTGTTTTTACTCAGGCCTTTGAATGAAACATTTATTGAAGAGGGAATTTGGAGTTCTAGAAAATGAAAAGTTGTAAGGATGTGGAACTCTCCTCTGGCTTTTATTAGAAAAAGGAAAAGAAGGCCTCATCATTTAATTGTGGCTTCTCTGATGAAGAATGGGCAGAACAATGAAGCAGTGATGTGTTGACAATGCCTTGGATATGCACAATAGAAAAGCCTTCTTTTTTGTTTTGTTTTGTTTTGCTTTTTGAAGGAGCATCATGTTCTGGTTGGTGGAGCCCAGGATTATAATGCCTGTATACCAGGGTTCTAGTCGTGGTGTTTCTGCTCCTGACTCTCAGCATTGACTTTGGAAATAGCTTTTGGTAGCTTCAGGCAACAAACAATTTTTAAATGATGGAGGCTGAGTGTGTTCTACCTCCTGTGTAGAGAACAGGATGGTGATAATGTTGCTTTTATGTAATTTAATTTGTGTAATTAAAAAATAATACATTTGACTCTATTTTCCACTAATTAGTCGATTTCCAGTAACGTAGGCACCAATGTTAATATTTAATTAATTGCTTGATAACACATCTCACACTTGCAGTCGAATCATTTAAAGGGATATAGTTAAAAGTCTGTATCATATTTACTGAGGGAAAAATTGGCCTATTAAGTAATGGCCCACATGATCTGGAAATATAGGTGAACATAGAGACAGCACCTCCAGTACAGTCTCCATCACCTTCATCATCAATATTAGACTGTTGTGCAGATCAAATGGAATGATGCTCTTTTTTTGGTTTGAACTCTTTCCAGTGTGTTTATATACCACATGGCCATTGGGTAGGGATATGAGCAGCGTGAAGGAATAGATGGGAAGCTTGCTGCTAGCTTGAAACACATATTTTTTTAAGATTTATGTATTTGAGAGAGAGAGAGAGAGAGTGTGGGCACAAGTGGGGGGAGGGGCAGAGGGAGAGACTCTTCAAGCAGACTCCCCGCTGAGCATGGAGCCTGATGCGGAGCTCAATCCCACCACCCATGAGATCATGACCTGAGACGAAACCCCTGCCTCCCATGTTAACTGTTCTGCCAATCCATGAGACAATGATGCACATTCATCTTTAGAAGCTACAGTTGAAGAACTGTTTTGAGTATTATATTACAAACGGATCTGGTTATGCACAACTAATAGGCTCATTTGTTTTGCTAAATATCTCTAAACTCCAATAATTAGGAGTAACTTTCTTACTGGATTATAATGAAAGCAACTTTCAGACTTCATTCCATTGCACGTAAAGATGTTTATCTTTCCTTTCATGTGTTCTTTAGGTGCACATTACATGATAGGTTTTCCTGGGGGCAGTTACATCATATTTTAGTAGGAAGATTTTGTTAACTATCTGGGTTGTGCGGACAGGAGTCCTTTGCAACAGTTTCTAGGCACAGGACCTTTAAGAATCAAGCCTAGGGTTCCAGTTTTAATGTCATATTCTACATGCTCACTCAGTTTTTATTTTTTGGTAATAATTTGAGATCTACAGGAAAATTGCAAAGATGATACAGAGTTTTTATATTTATCAAAACTAAGAAATCAACATTGGTACATTAATATTAACTAAACTCCAGACTTTTTTTCATTAATTCCCTTTACAGTTCTAGAATCCAATCCAGAATATCACATTGCATTTAGTCATTAGACTTTTGTACCAGATTCATGAAAGAGATCAGTTTATACATCTTAACCACTGCTAATTTTATCAATGAAAATTTATTTCTATTTTTTTTTTTTTTTTTTTTTTTAAAGATTTTATTTATTTATTGGAGAGAGTGAGAATGGACAGAGAGCACATGAGAGGAGGAAGGGTCAGAGGGAGAAGCAGACTCCCTGCCGAGCAGGGAGCCCGATGCGGGACTCGATCCCGGGACTCCTGGATCATGACCTGAGCCGAAGGCAGTCGCTTAACCAACTGAGCCACCCAGGCGCCCGAAAATTTATTTCTAATATCTACAGTACTTTGACAAAAACCACAGTGTCAGATGGAAAGAGAGATAACTAGCTGCCTCTGGGAGTGTGGTTCCTTTGAATAAATGTCAGTTGACCACCATTGGAGTGTGTAGTTCCTATTAGGGTGGAGACTGAAACTAACACACACATACATTTCATATTGCTCTGTTGTGGTATTTTAAAGTAAATTCCATGTAATCTAACCTTGGTTATATTGAAGTTCTGTTTAAATTAAGTGTGTGCTGTGGATTATTGATGAAAGGATATCCTTAGTCCTTTTTAAACATTCGTAACAAAGTCTACCCTAATTATATAAAAATAGTACTTTTATTCACTTGTAAGACAGACAGAAAATATAGAAAAGCATACAAAGTAAATATGCCTAATTCACATAATTCCTATCATACTGATTTTTTGACTTAAATGTTATTTTTCCCTTAAATCTAATTACCCCTGTGATCCCCCGGAAACAGGGAAAATGTCAGAAATACTTTAATCTGAATCTGTATCCATCTTTCTCTGATTTACTGTTACAGAGAAGCTTTTGCCTTTTTGCCATCAGGGGTGGACTAGACTGATCTCAAGAATTGAGGGACAAGGAGGCAAAATGTTTCCTAGCATAAATTATTACTTTTAAGTGGAGTTCATTACGGAATTTTATACTTCTGTGTTTTTACAAAATCGAAAAGTGTGCAAATGTTCCTCAGAATATAGACTAATTAACATGTTGATGTCACAGCTGAAGCAAGTTGCCAGTGCTCTTTTTGTTTATTTTGTTTATTTTGAATTATTATTATTATTTGTATAGTTGTTGCGTTCCTGATATGGAATTGTGGGAGAGATTGATGACAATGGTTTTGCATGTCTGTTGTACTGGTAAACCTGTGAAGGTAGAACTGGGTGAGGAGGAAGGTCAGTTTCACATGATGGGGGAGTTTCATGCTTGATTCCACACCACCTTCTCCAGCTTGGAGATTGGAAATGGACATGCTGTGTCGCTTCTCCCTGCCTTGTTTCCTCACCTGTAGAGCAGGAGGGTGATGAATACCTCGGAGAGCTAAAGGTTACAGTAACTGAGATGATGCATGTAAAACACTTAAATGCATGGTAGCTATTATTAATATCAAATGTATTTTCTTTTTTTTTTTAATGGTTATCAATTGAATCAATTCCAGTCTTGGGCAGACATCTGTTGAGCTTTCCTCTGGGTGCTAAGATCTGGTCATGGTGCTAGGGACATGGAGAAATGACATGTCCAGATTCTCAGGCATGGCACATAGTAGTAGTGGAGACAGACGTCAAAACCACAGGAACTGTGGGACAGGCATTGTGGGAAGACTGGTGAGGAATGAGCCAGAGAGGCCTGTCTGGGAGAGGCAGAGATACAGAGTGTCCCTGTGGGACACCCAGGCAGACAAGATGGCAGTAGGTGCTGAGCTAAGGCTGAGTTTTAAATTACTGGGAAGGGTGGGGCATGGCACAGAGGAATTAAGGATCCTACAGATCCTCTTAACATGAACTCTTTAAAGGAGTTCTCTGCAGTGATGCACAGAAGCCTGTTGTAAAGCAAGCCACCACCACTTGAGTCTTATAAATTTGGTTTCAGTATCCCCTTTCCCATCACATCAGGCTTAGGTGTATTTTTTTAATGTTATATTGCTTAGAAAAGGCCTATAACAACATTACAGAAAATTTAAAAAATAGAGAAAAGGAAAAAAAAAAGTCCACAATTCGATAGCTATGTTAGTACAGTGGATTTCAGTCTCTATTTGTCTTATCCTGGATGTATATGAAAGTTATCTTCCCTTCCTTTGTTAAAGTGCTAAAATTTGATTGACACAAACATTAAAGGAAGTCTGAATTGTAAGCCACATGCTGTCTGTGGGGTGTTAAAGGAAAAGGGTTCCAGTAAGGACGGATTATCCTACAGGGTTGCCTGGGTAGTGCTTTGAGGCAGAATTATGGGAAATTATGTGCCCCAGGCCTTTTTAGCAATAGCTGCCCTCCTTAGTTACTGGTGATCCTGAAATTGTGGGGAGGTATGTATGGCTGGGGTGGTCAGTTGGGAGTGTTCATAACTTAGGACAGAACAATTTTCACAAATTTTTACCTTATATGGCTCTATTATTGATTATCTAAATTTCTATTTACTCACTTTTTATTTAACTTAAGGGAATTTATTTTGAAAGGTAGCTCTATAATATTATTACATGATTAAGTGAGGGTAACTGTTGCAGTCATTACAATGAAAATGAAACAATGTAATTTTTTTCTAGTTGGATACTGATATTTGCCAAAGGCCCTAAAACCAAATTTCTGTTCTTTGTTAAAATGGGAGATGAGCAAGTGTTGAAGATTTATCCACAGCATCCTATCATCAGAGACTTTATTTCAGTAGAATTATTGGAATAAGATCTTTATATTGTATGTGTGTAATTTATTTTGGAAGTGCTTCAGTATAAATGGCATGGTTCTTGCCTAATTTTCTCCTTACAGGCTGTTATCATTTCAGGCATCCTAATAAGGAATTAACACCTTCAGTATTAGATACTTAGAACTTCAAATATTGTTATAGAAACCTATACCAGAGGATTTAATTAGCTTCAGGAATGTTAGGAACAATTTTTCATCTGTGAATGGTTGGGAATTGCATGAATGAGCTGTGGGAAGCCCAGGATTAGCCACGGGTTTGGTGTTCCCAGGAGGGCTCATCTAGATCTTTGGGAGTCTCTCTGGGAGCGTCTTTCATCTTAGGGGGTAGTAGGAAGTACCTGAGGAAGAAAATGGGACTTCCTTGAGCTACAAGACAGGCTTGGTGCCTGCTTGCTAATGTACTTCTGGCTGAATTTAGTTTATGACTTGATTTCATAAAATACTACCAGGTAGTGAGCTTGAGGAATGAGATATCTGGCTTGTACCTGGCTTCACAGACCCTTACTGAAAGACCGTGACTGTTGCCGATCAGATCAGTTTGCAGTACCTTTCTTATTCTCTGATTCAGTGTGATTGAAAGCCTTGTTTATTACCAAACCACATGTCCTGAAGTTTTGGAAAATACAGCCCTAGGGAAATCTATGTTTGAAATAACTCTGGCTTGTTTTCTAGCAGTCTTGGGTAGATCAGTATTTCTCAAACTATCTGTGGAGAAGGACCAGTTTTTTTTTTATCTTAATTTCCAATATGTTGTAGGCTGCTACTCTGAATTACTAGAAAAATAAAATAGGAACTGCACATACAAAACATAAGCACATACTTTTTATTACTAGGTTTAAGACATAAAATGACATTTCAATAATAAATGACAAACCTAACATAGACAAAGAGAAAAGAATTCTGAAAATTATAATTCTGAAAATTATACAGGTTTCTGAAAATGTGTATATGTATAAGCAATTAACATAGAGAATTGTTATTACATTCATACCTTTCTTGACCTGCAATTGTAACTAAACAAATAGTTGTAAGTGAAATAGCAATCTCCATATGCACACTTGGAATGTAAATTGTGTGTATACCAGTATTTATAGTTTCTTATTCTCCAAATGGTCTTGCTTCTTGCTTGTGAACATATCTAATCTAGGTTGGATGGATGACATGCTATTCACAAGGCATAATGTCTACCCAAAATGTTTAAGGTTTTGTTTTAATAACACTCATAGTAGAGAAACCAGCCTCACAGAAGGCATGTTTACAAGAATGGAAAAAAGATATATATATATATATATATATATATATATATATATATATATATATATATATATTTAAGATTTATTTATTTGGGGAGAGAGAGAGTGGGTGAGCAGGAGGGGCAGAGGGAGAAGGAGAGAAAATCTCGTGCAGTCTCCTCACTGAGCGTGGAGCCCGACGTGGGGTCCGATCTCATGACCCTGAGATCACGTCCTGAGCCAGAACCAAGAGTTAGTTGGCTCAACTGACTGTGCCACCCAGGTGCCCCGAAAAAGATATTTTTATAGCAATTTCAGCAAGCTCCGGATATTCACTTAAAACTTTTATCCAAAGTAAAGCAAGTAATGCTATTTTTTACATTAATCTTCCAATCCTTCCATTTGATTACTGAATCAATCTCAACTATTTTAGTAAATAACTTGCCTCTTGAAGAAAGAGAGAAATACATGCAATGTTATTCATGCCTAAAATACATACGAATTTTTTCGGCTTAAAGACTAAATAAAGGTCAGTAATAGTGGAATACATTGTCTTACAGTTTTTTGTTTGTTTTCTTAGTCTGAAATAGTATGTTAGTGGTATGTTAAAAAGTAAAACCGGTTGAAGAGTTAAGAAGAGAAGTCTTTTTTTTCCATAGATAACAGAAGTAAAATATTGAAGGAAGGTTACAAAATGGTGGTCGGGGCGCCTGGGTGGCTCAGTTGGTTGAGCGACTGCCTTTGGCTCGGGGCATGATCCTGGAGTCCCAGGATCGAGTCCCACATCGCTCCCTGCTCAGCAGGGAGTCTGCTTCTCCCTCTGCCCCTCCCCCCTCTCATGTGCTCTCTCTCTCTCTCTCATTCTCTCTCTCAAATAAATAAATAAAATCTTTAAAAAAAAACAAAAAAAAAAACAAAAAAAAAAAACAAAATGGTGGTCCCTAAACTTGATTTATTTGGCCCACTATAGTTTTTAAAAAATTGAAATATGTCATATAAAAAAAAATCCAGACTTCTGGCATCTCTTTAAAAAATCCTGATATTTGGCCCCATGTGGGGCCTGCATCTCCATGTGATGTCAATCAATGCAGGGTCCCCAACTGCGTCTCCACAGTCCCTACCTTTTACACAGGGTGCACATGCAGGTGTTTTGTTAATTTTTCTCACCTGCTTACCTGCTGTGGTCATTGGAGTTTGTGAGCTCTGGTCCAGAGTAATGTGTTAAAATCCTTCCTGCACTGCAGAATGTCTAGTGAGCAGGCTGTGGGGAGGGACACCGTTTGAAAGAGAATCCATCAGGTCGCCCCCACTGGGCATCACTGATGTGATGTCATACTCCTATTGCCCTGATTCTCTGAATGGTTGCTGTTCTCTTTACCCTAACTTCTATCTTCCTCTGCCCCTACTTTCCTACAGGCCTTTCTAGAAACCTCTACCTATAAACCTCTATCTGCTTGCCTCATACAGCTCTGTCCTTTGGATTACACGTTTTCCTTATGCAGTGCTAACCTTACAATACCTCTGGTTTTGCCTTTGTATATCCCTTATTCTGGAATATTCTTTATGGCTCTGTTTGTTTCTTTAATTGCACTTACCGTAGTTTATAATCATACACTTACTTATATGCTTACTTATTTAATACCAAACTGTATGCTCCCTGATGGACCATTTCTGCTTTGTCCCCCACTGAATTCTTAACCCCTGCTATTGTGCATGACATACATTGGACATATTTGGTGGCTGAATGAAATGAAAATATTGGTGCTGTGGAATTGATTTGCAGTTACGCAGTGTGCAGTACACCAGTCAATCCTAATTAAAAGCTATTTGAATTATTTGAATTATTGAATTATCCCAGAAAATGAATGGAAATATTGATTGATGTCTTATAAGTGTATTAATTATATTTTTGGTGCTTATGATTTTGCATTTAGGAATATAATTTTTAAACTTCCAGAATAATTTATTTATTGTATTTATATTATCATCAGTCAGATTTCAAAGTCTAATTTTTAGAGATTTTCAAGAAGGTAGGCTCTTATTACTAAGTGCTTGTGGTTATAATTCTGAGGGGAAAATAAGTCACCATTAAATTAGCTTCATACTAATTAAAGCTGCAGGCTACACAATAATTAGAACTGCTTGTCCATAAGCTCTTTTGGGCTTTTGATCACACCATTAAAAAAATAGATGGCTAAGTAAAAAAATAATATAATAATCCCTGTATTTGTGGAAAGTAACTACTAAGATCCTACCTTTTTTTAGCCAGTGTCTTCAGTGTTGAGAGCTGAAGGTTTTGTTTTTTTAAAAAATTATGAAGTATAGCAATTAAGGGAATCTTTTTAAAGAAAATTTTACTAAGCCATTTTTAATTTTCCACACTCAAACCAGAAGCTTATTTAAACATTTAATAATTTATTTTTGTCCTAATTTTGGTAGAAATATCTTTTACAGAGTAATAATTGTGGTTGTTTGAAAGCTCAAGATGAAAGTATTCATAAAAAGAAATCCTAGAGGGAATAATGGAGTTCTCTTCAGGGAGGAGCAAAATGGAGAAGGAGTGAAAGAAACAAGCGTGCTCGTCCCCCACTGAGATGCCTTTGGGCGATGAGGGACTGGAGGGCAAAGGGGGGGAAGGTTGGAGAGGCACGTCCTGGGGTAAATTGCATATTCTCAGAAATATTAGTGGGAGGTTGGGATGAAGGAATTAAATCTGCTAGAGAACCAAAATACTGTTCTTTCTTATTATACCCCCGCCTACTCATCCTACACACATCCCTCCATATACACTGATGCTTTTTATAATCCATGCCTTTTGAAAGTCAGACACTTGATGTGCATTAGCTGCAGTGAGAATCCAGCAGGTTTCTTTTGCAGGCTCTTCAGTTGTGATCTTGAAGAAAATGTTTACTGGCTTAGTTTTCTAATTTGTATTTTAGCTGCACCACTGGGAAGGGTGGAAATATTTTGCTTGTTTGTCTTGAATGTACCCAGAGACTGATGGACGCAAGCTTCTGTGTTTGACAAAGGGTGGCTTATTAAGCGTTCTTTTTCTCCTCTCTGCTGTTGTAGTAGTATAAGAGTAGAAAACAGGTTAGGAGAAGTAGGTCATGAGATTTAACTGAAGAAAAGTAAAATATCATATTTATGTCTCCTTCCATCTTTCAGAAAGCAGTACACTTCTAGACAGTTGCAGAGAGATAAAAATGTCTGCTTGTTTAAAGTAGCCTGTTTTTTTTTTCCTCCTAACACATGAATTGTATAAATGACATCAGCAAACAGTATTTAAAAAACACTAGACTATTATAAAATTTCCCAGGCCAGTTTAAAACAGTGAACCTAGGTTTCCAGAGCATATTGGAGTCAAAGAGAAATGTTCATGTCAGAGGAGAAAAATAGCTGGACAAACATTTTGGTCAACTCTCTTTTTTTAAGATTTTATTTGAGAAAGAGAGAGAGCATGAGAGCACAAGCAGGGGGAAGGGCGGAAGGAGAGGGACAAACAGACTCCCCTCTGAGGAGGGAGCCCTACACAGGACTTGAGGCCATGACCAGAGCTGAAGTCAGATGCTTAACAGACTAAGCCACCCAGGTGCCCCTGGTCAGCTGCTCTTACACCCTCTACCCATTGCCTGGTGGTAGAAGGGATTCATTAACTTTTCTCACTTATAGTTTCACTTGGAGAAGAAGACTCCTTGTGGAGTGAACTGGCCTTTCTCTTAATTATAACTATTCAGTTAGGTATAACGTTTAGGTAGGTTTTAGAGTTGGTTATTTGGAATTCAAAATGCATTTTTCCATAGAAATAAAGTTTTAATTCAGTGATAGGGGCGCAGTGTAATAGAATGAAAGAGCCCTGGACCTGGAATCAGATTTGGAGTTTGAGGTTTCATTTTCTCTAAGCCAGGGTTTCTCAACCTTACCACTGTTGACATTTCGGACTGGTTATTTGTCTTGCAAGATTGTCCTGTATTTCATTGTAGATTTAACAGCATCCCTGACTTCTACCCACTGGATGCCAGTAGCAGTCACCCAGTCATGACAATCAAAAATGTCCCCTGGGAGGCAAAATTGTCCCTGGTTGAGAATCACTGCTCTAAAAGTAAGTCTAAAAGTCCAAGTCTAAGACCTTGGACATATTACATAATAGTCTTCAGCCTGTTTTTCTGTCTATAAGTTGGGTACTACTTATATCACAAGAGATAATGAATGGTTTTGAATGTGCTCTGTAGTCTATCTACATGTATCTTTATTAATATGTGTGCATATATGTATATATGTTATATTTAATGTGCACACATATAAATTGGTTTCCCAGTGGTAAGCCATTCTTTTATTTCTGTAGTAAAACCTGGTTGATCATGATATATTGTTCTTTAAAAGCATTTTTTATATTAGATTTTCTAATATTATATTTAAAATTTTGTATACCTAGATCATAAGTAAGCTTGGCCTATATTAGTGTTTCTTAAAATATGGTCTGTATACCAGTACCAAATATTGGTAGAATGTGACCTACTCTTAGGTACTATGTAGATAAATATTTTAAAAATTGTATATATATGCAATTATTCAGTTAATTTTGATAAGTGACAGTATTTTTCATTTTTGATAATGATAAAAAATTTATCTTTTAGAGTAGTCAATTTAAATGAACATTAATGATATTTATGTGTACTATAGGTGATATCTAGATGTCTTAAAATTGTGAAGATGGTACTAGAATGACTGAGGTTTGGGTAACATTGGCCTGGAGAGAGAGAGAGAGAGAGAGAGAGAGAGAGAGAGAGAGAGAGAGAGTGTGTGTGTGTGTGTGTGTGTGTGTGTGTGTGTGTGTGTGTGTTTGCTAGCTAGAGAAAGGGGTGGAGGTGAATAGAAGAGCCCTCTCTATATATCTTTGTTTGGTTTGTTTTCCATATTCTGTGAGCCTCATAAATGTTCAGAGGCTTTTCATGTAGGGATTATCAGTTCTTCAAAACCTTGGTGGAATTTACCTTTAAAGCTACCTGGACCCATTTTGTTTTAGAGGTGGTTTTTTTATTGTTGTTTTCTTTTTCTTTTTAAATTAAGTTTTTAATTTTAAATCCATTGTAGTTAACATACAGTGTTATATTAGTTTCAGGTATACAATGTAGTGATTCAACAATTCTCCACTTACTCAGTGCTCATCCTGATAAGTGGGCTCTTTAATCCCCTTCACCTATTTCACCATCCCCACACCCATCCCCCCTCTGGTAACCATCAGTTTGTTCTCTATAGTCTAAGAGTCTGTTTCTTGGTTTGCTCCCCCATCCCCCCCTTTTTTCCCTTTGTTTGTTTATTTCTTAAATTCTGCATGAGTGAAATCATATTGTATGTCTTTCTCTGACTTATTTGCTTAGTATTATACTCTCTAGCTCCATCCATGTTATTGCAAATGGCAAGATTTCATTCTTTTTCATGACTGAATAATATTCCCGTGTGTGTGTGTGTGTGTGTGTGTGTGTGTGTCTTCTTTATCCATTCATCTATCGATGGACACTTGGGTTACTTCTGTAATTTGGCTATGATAGGTAATGCTGCAGTAAACATAGGGGTGCATGAATCTCTGTGTTTTTGTATTTTGGGGGTAAATACCTAGTAGTGCAATTATTGGATCATAAGGTAGTTCTATTTTTAACTTTTTGATGAACCTCTGTACTGTATTCCACAGTGGCTGCACCAGTTTACACTCCCATCAGCAGTGCCAGAGGGTTCCTTTTTCTCCATAGCCTTGCCAACACTTGTTTTGTCTTGTGTTTTTGATTTTTGCCATCATATCATCTGAAGTGATGTGATATCTCATTGTGGTTTTGATTGAATTTCCCTGATGATGAGTGATGTTGAGCATCTTTTCATGTGTCTGTATGTTTTCTTTAGAGAAATGTCTGTTCATATCTCCTGCCCATTTTAATCAGATTATTTGTTTTTTGGGTATTAAGTTGTATAAGTTCTTAATATATTTTGGATACTAACCCTTTATTGGATATGTCATTTGCAAATATCTTCTCCCATTCATTAGGTGGCCTTTTAGTTTTGATATTTCTTTCATAGTGCAGAAACTTTTTATTTTGATATAGTCCCAATAGTATATTTTTGCTTTTAATTTCTCTTGCCTCAGGAGATATATCTAGAAAAATGTTGCTGTGTGGCCAGTGTCAGAGAAATTACTGCATGGCCTCTCTTCTAAGATTGTTATGGTTTCAAGTCTCTAATTTAGGTCTTTAATCCATTTTGAGTTTATTTTTATATATGGTATAAGAAAGTGGTCCAGTTTAATTCTTTTGCATGTAGCTGTCCAGTTTTCCCAACACCATTTGTTGAAGAGACTGTGTTTTTCCTATTATATACTCTTTCCTCCTTTGTTAAAGATTAACTGACCATATAAATGTGGGATTATTTCTAGGTTTTCCATTCTATTCCATTGATCTGTATGTCTGTTTTTATGCCAGTACCATACAGTTTTGATTACTGCAGCTTTGTAATGTGACTTGAAGTCTGGAGTTGTGACACCTCAAGTTTTTTTTTTTTCTTTTTCAAGATTACTTTGACTCTTTGGGGTCTTTTGTGGTTCCATACAAATTTGAAGATTGTTCTAGTTCTTCCAGAAATGCTGTTGGTAATTTGATAGGGATTGCATTAAATCGTAGATTGCTTTGGGCATTATAGATATTTTAACAGTATTTATTCATCCAACCCATGAACATGGAATGTCTTTCCATTTCCTTTTGTTGCCTTGAGCTTTTTCGTCAGTATTTTATAGTTTTTAGAGTACAGGTCTTTCACCTCCTTGGTTAAACTTATTCTTAGGTATTTTATTATTTTTGGTGCATTTCTAAATGGGTTTGTTTGTTTTTTAAATGGCTTTTCTAGTTTCTTGTGTACTTATTGGTCTGTGCAGTATTTTTACCTCTTTTGGGTCTTATTTTCACCTTGGATGCTTCTTTTATTTTAGAGAGAGGGAGAGAGTGGGGTGAAGGGGCAGAGGGAGAGGGGGGCAGAGAATCTCAAGCAGGCTCCATGCCCAGCACGGAGCCAGATGCGGAGCTTGATCTCATGACTCTGAGATCATGACCTGAGCCAGGGTGCTTAACTGACTGAGTCACCTAGGCGCCCCTTGAATGCTTCTTTTAAAGTACACACCAGATGATAATGCCCATTTACTCCTCATTGTACTTGAACAAGCCAAGTACACTCCAGCTCCCTTCCCCTTTGACCTGTGTGGCTCTATCCTTCTCTGAACAGTGCTTTGAAAGATGTTCCTTTTTCCTGGTCTCCCTCTGCCAACTGTCTTTGTTCTTCCTCATGGTGTGTATTACCATAAGACATGCTATACATTTATTTCTTTATGTCCCTCAACCCTACGCCCCACAGCCTCCAAAGGAAGGCTCCATAATGGGAGGGACTTTATCTGGTTGTTGATTGTGATAGCCCCACTGCTTGGCAAATAGAAGGTCTTCAGTAATTAGTCACTGAATGAATTGATAGATTTATATTTTCGTAGAAAATTATCCACTTGGTTTAGCATTCCAAATTGATTGTCATAAATATGTACTATTCTCTTAATACCAGATTGGCAGTTGTGTCCCTTTTTCATTTGTAACATTGTTTATTTGTATTTTCCTTCTTTTTTAAAAATGGCATGGCCTGTGATTTGTTTCTTTTCTTGGTCCTTTTACAGTATCATCTTTTGGTTTATTAATCAAGTTAGTTTCTTTGTTTTCTCTTTCTGTTTTTATCCTTATTAATTCTTTCTGCTGTCTTGGTGTTTGAAAATTATTTTTAAAGTTCTTTTTAAACTATAAAATCTGGTTAATAGAGTATTTTACTCTTGTTATTGTACCTCAGCCCTTAAAAGGCTATTTGAGGCCCCATGTAGCCAACCATCAACACATAAGAATCTCTAGAGTCAGCCATTCATCAGGCAGTTAGCTAATGCAGTGGGAAGAGAGTAACTTTGGAGTTCCACAGGTACAGGGAGAACTCTGTTGGGTGCTTTCACACATTTTCTAGGTTTGTCATCTTGAGTAACTTGCTTAATTTTTCTGAGCTCAGTGGACAAAAATGTGGGTAATGATGGTTGTAAAGTTTTGTGATGAGTAAATGAGAAAATATATGTAAAATAGATGGTTCCTGAACATGGAAGCCATGTTCAAAAACTCCTTCCCTCATATCCCCTGCCTGATATATAAGGTTTGATCATACACACTCTGTCCCAGAGAACTCACAAATAAACAAATAAGTCAAGTCAAATAAGAGAGACATGTCAGGAGAAAGAATGGGAAGGAACTTGAATTCCTGTGTGGGTGAGGGCTGGTATGGAGGAAGAAGGGGAGAATTACACTGGAGTTGAAAGTATAACACAATGCAGAATATAACTTAATGGAGAGGTTTGGGGAGCTGTGGGCTGGGATGGACCTGGTAAGTATTTCTCTGAAGCCCATAGCATTTGCCCAGTGCATAGAGGAAGAGGAGTTAACCACTGTGGTGGACATGTGAGGCAGCCTGCCTGCCAGGTGTCTCTGACTGGGTGGAACCGAGTAGGGAATTAATCAGGTGGAAGCATCCAGCAGGTGAGCCCAGGAGAGTATGTACTGCATCTGCATGGTTGGGGGTGGGGTTTCCCAGAGTCCTGGCACCCCTGGTTAGTTAGGCATTGCATGGCCTCTGCCATTTGTGAGTAAAGCAAGTGTGAGATGCTCCCAAATAGTAGCATGGATGATTGTTTTGACAGTGGGAGTTGCTGAGTTGGTGGGGCTCTGCCATAGGAGGCTCACAAACAGCAGAGCAAAGCCGGTGGTGGGAAAGGCACTTTACTTAAAAAAGAAATTGGGGGGTATAATTTAATAAACAACTTTTTAAATATGTTGGATTTTTTTGTCTGTTTGTTTGCCTTTCTGTATTTCTGAGGTGGGCAGAACTGGCCTTCAGTGGAGGCTTAATAACTATCAGTTCCCTTCCATCTTCCTTCTTGTTTCCTTTCTCTTTACCTGACTCTCCTGGGCTGTATACTCAGCGTGGCATTACAGGGAGACAGCACCCCTGCAGCAGCAGAGTGCCAGGCCTCTTCTCTTCGCTCTGCTGCTGTTGGCCATCTGGGTGAAGGAACACAAGGGTAGGAGGCCATCAGGAAAGGATGTTGTTTTTCCTTTGCCCTTGACTCCTCTTTTCCTCTGTCTCTCAGGGCTGCTCTTCAGACTGATACTGAAAAATCTAATCTCCTGCCTCTGTAGAGAGCACACTAATGCCCTTAGCACTGGGTGAGAGGCCCTTCCTCTGGCGCCCCCGTCTGCCCCTCCCCATAGAGCAAGGAGTCTACAGAGCCTGGTGAGTGTTCCCACCGGGAGCCTGAGCTGAGCCTTCTGAAACACTCTCTGGGTACTGATTTCCCTGCCCCAAAGCCCCAAGCCTGCTTCTGGGGCCTGCTTGGGTCTCTTCAAGGGGGTTCTTATTGAGGACAGACAAGGGAAGCCAGTGTGCACACCCTTAGACCCAAGGAGTGTTTAAGAAGCACCTATTTGCAGGGAGTGTGAATGGAGCTTGATGAGCTGGCTTGGGTGCCCACAAGTATGCACAGATGAGGTCCCTTGTGCAGGATAGAGCTGGAGGTGGATGGAGAAGGGTACCTTGCACCTCTGGCACCCTACATTTTGGCTAGAATTCTCCATTCAAACCTGGTTTTTCAGGCCATTATGAGAATAAAACATACTCATTAGCTTAATTTATACCTTTAAATATTTAGACATATGGGGGTCAGCCTCCATGGGTACTCTTGTCCTGAACTTTGCAAATGTTAGCAGTGGACCTGCATAAGAGCATTGCCCCATGCCCACACTCTATTGCCTAGTGGTGTTGAGAGGATCGAGGCCAGGTGAAGAGCTCCATTGGGCAGGAGCCATCACTGCTTCTGCTCACCATTGTTCTTTAGAACAGTGCCTGGCACATGGTGAATGAAAGAAGGATGAATCATGGGATCTGAGGAGCAGTGGAAGGCAGGGAATTATTCAGCAGAAGAGGGAAAGTACCCTTAGTGACTCCACTGGGGTATGACTATGTGTGATAGACTGAATGCTGTCCCAGGATGCTCTCTGGTATCCATTTTCCTCTTGGATCATATGAAGTTTGAAAATTTTTGTATCATTTAGAGATCCTTGGCTATGTAAATTTGATAATATATTCTTGTTTGACTTTGTAGCATATTTTTGAGGGAAGGGATTTAATTACACCATAATTTTCCTGATTCAGAATTTCCCAACAAATATCCATTATAGGATGGTATGTAGTTCAATTAGGTTGGAAGAAAGAAGGAAAAAAAGAAAAACAAACAAAGAAAGAAGACATATAAACAAAACCCCAGGTTACCACAGGTTGGTTAAATCAAGCCAAATATGTAGGGAAATAAATTATAAAAACCATGGTGATTGTTATTGATTATGAAGACTAAATTTTTAAACAAAATAGGAATATTATATTTTCTGACAATTTTTTTCATCTAAATCCTAGAACTATTTTGAAAGCATTTTCAAAATAAACGAAACTACTAAGGATATCAAGATTCCAGTACATCAAGATTCAAGGAAAGTCAAGGTTTTCATAGTGAAGAATGCTTAACTTAGTGTGGCTTGAATGATTAAGGTCCTTTGAAATCTCAATCATCTGTGGAGGTTGGGAGAGTGTGCTAGAAGAGAAGGTGAGGTGATTACAGTACGTTATATGCTGTTCTTTCTTTTTCTAAAAGTTGATATTCAAAGTTCTGGATCCGGTCAAAAAACTTGAGGAAAGGAAGTTCTGTAGTTCTTGAGAGTGTTTTCACATTATCTCATTTAATTCTTACAATAACTGGGAGTCATAAATGTAGCATTATTCACTTGAGAATTTCAATTATGAGCAACAGGTTTGCAGTCTCTTTTTTTTTTTTGAAGAGGGACATTTTTAGGGATGGTTAAGGTTAGAACAAAATATATAGTAGAACTTGAAATAAAATGGAATCTTAGAATCATTGTTCCATCTGTTGTCATGTGTTCATAGAAAAGAGTAGCAGTATAATACATAAGTGAGTTTTGTTGCAACAAAGTCAAGTCTCTCTGAAAGGTCATGCAACATAATCCTTAATTCAGAATGATTAAGAACAATGAAGTTAGAAAAATTAAAACCCTAAAGAAGAGAACTTTCTGTAAGTCCTTGAGTTCTTTAGGGAGGTGTTGGGGTTTGGTCAGCATTGATATTTAGTGTAGAGTGCTTTCTAATTTAAAAAATGCATGCATTTCATTATGTTGTGGAGCCCACAAGTGAAAAGCAAGCGCCAGAATTTAATGTAATATGAATATTTACGAAGTGAAGGACTCTAAATTTGCCTTTGAGAAGGTTACCAGTAAAGATAAAAGATACCTGAAACTGTAGATTCTAAGAATAAACACAGCATCATTTTCCAAGGTAAGCCCCTATCTAAATAGCTTACCTGCATTCTCAAGTCTTTTAAGGGTCCTCTTGCTTTGAAACTGGTTAAGCAAAGGGGATTATTTACATTTATTTGTCAGATGTATTTTCAGTTTACAAACTAGCATTGATTTAAAAAAAATTCAGAATGCTTAAACTTGACGAAGGTCCAGTGAAACTAGTGCTTTTATATCCTGCAATCAGAATGACTTTAAGCTTTGTTTAAAAGCAGTTTGTCAGTACATCATATGAACTTTAAATATATGACCTTTTAATTCTACTGTGGGGTTCCTGTTCACAAAATAATCAGAAATCCATACAAACCTTTATACACAAAGATACTCAGCACAATATTATTCATGAAAAATAAAAGGACCTTTGGACTATTCCAATAAATGGGAATGGTTAGAAAAATTATGACGTAGTCATGCAATATTTACCTAGCTTCTAAAGTGACACATACTGAGAATTTTTTTTAAAGATTTATTTCTTTTAGAGAGAGAGAGAGGGAGGGAGGAAGGGAGAGAGTGTGAGTGAGGGAAGGGACAGAGGGAGAGGGAGAGAATCCTCAAGCAGATTCCCTGCTGAGCCCGACGACGTGGGGTTGATAATTTTTTTTAACTTTTTTTTAAAGATTTTATTTATTTGAGAGAGAGAGAGAGCATGAGCAGTAGGGGAGAGGGAGAAGCAGACTCCTTGCTGAGCAGGGAACCTGACCCCGGGCTATATCCCAGGACCCTGAGATCATGACCTGAGCCAGAAGCAGATACTTAATCGACTGAGCCACTCAGGCAGCCAAGAATTTTTGATTAAATGAGAAAACACATGCTAGAATGTTAAGTGAAAAAAGACAGGTTGTAAGATTTATACAATTTCCAGTTATTAGGAGTGACTAGCTCTTGAAGTCCCTTTACTTTCCTGGTGAGTTGGTGTGTTATCATCGTACAATAGTGTGGCCTTGTAATTCATTCAGTTAAGTCAACAGTCATTCATATCCCATCTCGTCTGCCAGATATTGAGCTGGCCTCTGAGATACAAAGATGAAGAGCCTAAAATCTTTAGTGCAAACTTAATATTTACTCATAAGCGTTTACTAGTAAGCAATGGAATTCTGGTTAAATGCACAGCCTGCATTTCATTCTGGGTGGAAAGCTTTGTTTGCTTTAGGAATCAAGGTGGGACGACCCAATTGCAGCAGCAGAAAAAAAAAAAAAAGGCAGGAAATCCAACTTACCTTAGGAAATCTTAAGTGCACAATTTGGTCTGAACATTTTCGGCACCTATTTTGGGAGTAATTTATAGATCCTGGAATTGGGATTTAAGAGTATGATTTGATATATTTTTTTCCATATTTCTCACTCCATTGGGCTTCTCAACTCCTTCAGCCAGGCTGGTTTGTGTTAGTCTTACTATCAACTGAGAATGGGTCTGTCTTCTCCACTTAACTGAGAATTCGTTCAAGGCAGATGCCAAGATTTATTTCTCTTTTAGTCCATTTCTCTCCAGCTAATGGTAGGCACTCAATAAATGCTTGGAAAAAATGACTTACTGGTGTATTTATAGTATAGTTAACAACTGCTGTGATACAGAGTAGGCGGATGGGGAAAAATCCAGGTTAACATTTAAATAACAAAAAAACATGACTTCCTCAACGTCATCACTTTTCTGGGGTGAACATTTAGGAAGAATATTTACTCTGTTTTACAGGCCAGTGAGGTTATATAGTATTTTATACCTACTATCTCACAGGACTTAATAAACTTGAGACTAATTATAAAGCAACCAAAGCTCCTTGGAAGAAAAGTGCTATGCATATCTGAATTGGAAATTTGATTATTTTTAACTTCAGTGGGAGTTCAATTGGCAAATGAAGAGTGAGATGGGTTTAAGGTTTGGAGGAAAACTTGCTGGAAAAAGAATATGAGTGTGATAATTATAAAAAAAATTCTTCAGATTAGTCATACTGATAGAATATACACATGAGTTACTATATATGTATATGTGCATACATAAATACATGTAATATAAATACATGTGTATATATGGAAAAAATGATCGGTG
Organism: Zalophus californianus; assembly: GCF_009762305.2. NCBI lineage: Eukaryota > Metazoa > Chordata > Mammalia > Carnivora > Otariidae > Zalophus > Zalophus californianus. The sequence goes on along the minus strand of NC_045597.1, from coordinate 156,829,790 downwards.
TTTCTCATATCAGCACCAGTGTATTGCACTTATGATTAATAAAAAGAAAAATCATTGAAAACATCAGTAAATGTTCTCTTAGTCTTATGTTTCGAATACTGTGCTGGTATCTGAAGCCACCATGGCCCGAGGGTTTTGTGTTTTTTTAGTGATACAGGACACACACACACAATTTTCAAAAACTATGTGCAAATATGTGCTATAGGAATTTAAGCCAGTTTTTTTTTTTTAAAGCAGGTCTAAAATTAGTCCTTTCAACCTCTATATGTTGTTATTGAAAACTTGTGTGTAGTCAAGCATGGGCCAGAAAGCAGATCATTTTATAATTAAAGTTCCTTATATTGTAAATATAAACTCTGATATTTGGAAAGATAAAGGGGAGGCATCTTCCTTTCCTGCTCTAAAACCATCATTGGTACTTCTTGCCTGCAGAATTAAGTCCATAATCCTCTCTCTCTCTCTCTTTTAACCTTTTAGTTTGTTTTTAACTTTATGCCCACTACTCAGCATTGTGAACCGTACACTAGCCAAATTGACCTTTCCTCAGTTTCTGCCTCTTCATTTCTGCGAAGTATGATGCCAGCTGACAGGTGTCCTGTGTTAAGAATCTTAACATATTTTAATCTCATTAAATCCGAACGGTGACTGAAAGATAGTTGCTGTTATTCTCATTTGGGTTCATTATTTTGTCCAAAGTCACGCAGCTCGTGAGTGTCAGAGCCTTAGTAAAAAGCCAGCTTCTCTGAGCAGAAGCTTGTGCTTTTGTTATTCTGCCTTTCCTTACCACTGAGCTTGCCCTCTTGCCTCTCTGCAGGTCTAAATCCTACCCATTCTGCAGGCCCAGCTTATGGGAAAGTTCTCTAAATCTTTTCTATAGATCGCCTCTCCTTCCTTTGACTGCCCATCACTCTTTATATCTCTGTAGAGGTGACCATTATCTTTTACAGTATATTATAGCATTTTTATGTTACCTAGCTCATCTTCCCCACCAGCTCACGAGCTCTCTGAGAATGCAGAGTAATTAGAGGTTGCGTTCTACCGACTTTTACTGATCACCTACAATGTGTCTGGTATCATGCTATGCCTTTCCATGCAGTTATCTTATTTAACCCTCCCAGCAGTGCTGAGCAGAAGAACTCATCTGCATTTTACAGAAGATCAGAGTGGGCAAGTGCTGGAGATCACAGAGCAGATGCAAAGCCAATATTTGTTCTCTGAATCTTGACTGTGTCTAGAGCTCTTTCCACCACATACAGAAGCCTCATCGAACCCTCAGTGGAGTACCCTTAATCTGGGAAGCGTGCGATAAAATCTGTCAAGTGAATAAAGATGAATTGCCTCAACTGCCACCTAAAGAGAGTTCTGCATATAAAATATGTACTGGGAAATTGCTGTAGTCTTAAACTTTTGGATTTCATATATTCAGTTGTGTACTGGACAGTCTTGAACATCGCAGAGTGTCTTGGTGTCCTCAGTTGACATTCCCTTCCCTTGTGTGTCTCTTTTTGTTAATGGCAGTACCGTCTACCCAGTTGTCCCCAGAAATCTGGGAATCTTCCTTAAACTTGTCCCTTCTGTCACTGCCCTTTCCCCCCACCCCCTCTAATCAAATACTGAGTTCTAGAAATTCTCTCTCTTAAATCTCTCTTAATCTGTACCATCCTCCCTGCCATTTGGGGTCAATGCAGTTGCTTTCAGGTTTTCTCCTCTCAATACTGTCCTCCACATTGCTACTAGAATGTGATTTCTAACATGAAAATTGGATCATCTCACTTTCCAGCTGGAAATTCCTTTTTGGTGGCCCCCACCGCCAATTTGTCCACACGGCATACATGTCTATGATCTGGGCTTCAGCTCTTTGTCCAGCCCCAGTGCCCACTTCTACCCTCTTTGGCAGCACAGGCCATTTTCCTGAACAAGTCCTGCTCTCAAATGATTTGGGATTCCTTTTTCTTGGAATGCCTCCCCTTACCTGGTAAACTCCTATTCATCCTTTAAGACCGAACTCAAAAGGCATGACTTCTGTGAGACATCACGGAAGCCCCGGAGGGAGTAGTCCTGCTCTGTTTTTCCAGCTCAATTCCTACTTAGAGCTGAACTGTAATATATCTGCTTACATGACTGTTTCCTCTCTTAGATTATGAGCAACTTGTCTTTGTAGTCTAATACTTTATAGTCTAGTCACTCAGTAAAGGCTTATAGAGAAAAGCCAATTTTGGATAGTAAGTAAATAAGCTTCCCCCCACCCCAATTTAGGAGCTAATGTTGAACTATTGTATAAATCTGATATAATCTTACTGACCTCTAGTCCAAAATTTGCTTTTTGAAAAGCATTCAGAGCACCTGGGAAATTCTCCTCCTCCATCTCTAGCTAAAATTATGGCCAGTTAGGTCTTTGACAGACCAAAGAAACATACTTTTTTTTTTTTTTTAAAGATTTATTTATTTGAGAGAGAGAGCATGGCAGGGAGAGGCCAAGGGAGAGTGAATATCAAATAGACTCTGTGCTGAGCTCGGAGCCCCATGTGGGGCTCAATCCGACCACCCTGAGATCATGACCTGAGCCAGAACCAAGAGTCAGATGCCCAACCGACTGCACCATCCAGGTAACCCCAAAACATACGTTTTTTAAAGAAAGAGATGGACAATACTGATATGCCGACATCTGTAATTTACTCTTTGAGAGATTATTGGATTGAGCATTCAGATACCCAGAGACTCAATGGTTAAAAAAACAATTTCCATTAGTCACAGAAACATATCTGAACTTGTTTATTATCTAATTCTGATCCTACTGGAAACATTCAGCCAGATTTTTCTGAAAATATCCTGAATGTGCTTATTTCAATTAGCCATCTCTATTCTGTCCGCCTCCCCCTGAATTGTAGAGCGGAGTTTTGTCTTTCATTTTCTTTAAAGAGTCAAGGTCATTGTTAAAATTACATCTCTGCTCTCTAGCATCACAGACTTGAAAAGTCTTTGTTGTTTTTGCCAATAAAATGAGTCTATTGAATTTTGTGAAATTTTTGTTAAGGGCAATTTTTCTGGCTGCTTCACAGGTATATAATGCAAACCTTAATTGTAGATAGACTGTTACCTGCTCTGCAAACTTTTTTTCTTACAACTTTATTGAGGTATAATGTGCATGCTGTAAAATTCACTCTTATTACCTATACGATCCAATGGTTTTTAGTGAATTTACAGAGATGTGCATCACCACAATCCAGTTTTGGAACATTTTCATCACCACAATAAAATTCTTCATGCCCATTTACTGTGAATCCTTTGTCCCGCTCCAAGCCCTAGGCAACCACAAATATATTTTCTGTCTCTCTAGATTTTACTTTCTAGATATAAATGGACTTATACAATATATAGTTGGTATTTTTTGTTTTTGTTTTTCCTTTTTTTTTTTTACTTCGCTTGTTTTTGAGGTTCGTCTGTGCTGTAGCATGAATCAGTTCTTTCTTCTGTTTTATTGCTGAATGATACTCCATTCCAGTGTATGAACGTATATATGTTATTTAGCCACTCACAGTTGATGGACATTGAGTTTTCACTTTTTGATAATGATGAATAATGCTGCTGTGAACCTCTGTGTATAAGTTTTCATGTGGACATATGTTTTCACTTCACTTGGATAGGTACCTAGGTGTGAAGTTGCTGGATTGTATGATAAACACATGTTTATCTTTTTAAGAAAATGCCAGTTTTTCAAAGTGGCTGCATACGAAGGTTCTTGTTGGAATAAAAATTTTAATAGTGCTTTGAGGCATTGTCTGGGTCAAATGAGAGCAGACTGATGAATGAATTTAGTTTGTGGGCAAGTAGATCCCCTGTCATTGTCAGGCAACAGAGGGGGGAGTGTGGCTGCTTTCATAAGAAAGATGAAACAGGAAATGGAAGAGAAAATAAAGTGGAGGGAAAGAAGGGCAACCCCATCCTCCAGCCTTTGAACAAACACTGTTGAATTTTTTCTTTGTTTAATTTGGTTTTGGTTGTAGTTTTTCAGTGCTTATCAAGAATAGTGTCTTGTTAGGGCGCCTGGGTGGCTCAGTTGGTTAAGCGACTGCCTTCGGCTCAGGTCATGATCCTGGAGTCCTGGGATCGAGTCCCACATCGGGCTCCCTGCTCAGCAGGGAGTCTGCTTCTCCCTCTGACCCTCCCTCCTCTCATATGCTCTCTCTCTCTCTCATTCTCGCTCTCTCAAATAAATAAATAAAATCTTAAAAAAAAAAAGAATAGTGAGAATAGTGTCTTGTTAAATAGTTAAATAAAGTTAAATAAAGTTAAATAAAATCCTTTCCAAGGAAATAAAGTTATTTTATATTTTAAAATATAAATATTTTATATTTATATTTCCAAGGAAATAAAGTTAAATAAAATCCTTTCCAAGGAAAGCCTAGCCCAGTAAATAGAATGTTCCAGGCAATTGGGCACCTCTGTCCCTTTGTGTTTGTTTTTTTGCATCTGCATGGAATTGGACAGCCTTGGCTTTGGAAACATGTCTCTGCCTTTATCATGTGAATGTTTTTGAGTCCCTGTGCTCTTCTGATTCTCCTTTACCTCCTTCCTCTTGGTTACTTAGTTCCTCCCTGTTTGTAGTCTTCTCTGAAGATGAGCTTCAGATACAATCATGGGGGTTAAAGTGTCTTTCAATGAATAGAAGAAAGTTAGGGAACAGTGCCATCCTATTCTTTACCTTTTGCTGTGCCCCCTCACCCGTAGTTCCATGAGTTACTTGCTAGTTACCAAGATCCACTTCCCAAGGCTGGGGGCCAAGTGGATGGGCCGTCCTGCCCTGTTAAAATGGCAGTGGCCAACTTGAGTGTGTAAGGAGTAAGCATTTGAAACAGGCTTTGGGGTCTGCCCCTTCACACTCCCAGCGCTCTTTTCTCTTGGGATTTTTTGGTTTAATGGTTTGAAGGAAAGGATTTGGATTGAGCATTTTGACTCTGTGGGATTTGCATTATTGTGTATATCCGGTGGTGTGGGTTCTTTTGATCTTTCTCCTGGTCACTCATTAGTCCCTATCGAATTTAGCTGTGTCCCTCCAGCACACCACTGAATTATAACAGCATCTTTGAAAATAAATAGCTTTGAGGACCTTAGAAGAAAAGCAGTACTTTGTTATGGAAAATGATAGCTTTGTTATGATAGGGTGGTTATATCTCCCTCTTTGAGTCCTTGTAAAATCAGCTCACAGTTTCTAGCAAAGCATAAAAACAAAGCACCATTTTGAAAAGTATGTTCAGTATACCCTTCCATGAACCTACTAATTTACAATATTATACTGTCTTCTGATTAACAAAGCAAAACAATACCGGGTCCTCTGTGAATTCCAGGTTTCTTGAGGTCATCTCCCAATATAAGTACACCTTAAAAAAGAGGAACTTAAATAAAATTGTAAGAATAAAAGGCACTAACTCTATTTTCATTACTCTAAAAATATTTTAAATCTTTTTTTTTTTTTTTGAGAGAGAGAGAGTGAGAGTGTGCACAGGCGGTGAGGTGGGGGTGACAGAGGGAGAGAGAGAATCCCAAGCAGGGATCCTGAGAACATGACCTAAGCCAAAATCAAGAATCAGACACTAAACTGACTGAGCTGCCCAGGTGCCCCTCTAAAAATCTTTTGAATTTATTTTAGTCGATATATAATTTTAATACAACATAATCTGTGTAGGCAATATTTTACCCTTTTTATTTTATTTTATTTTTTAAAGATTTTATTTATTTATTTGACAGAGACAGAGAAAGTGAGAGCAGGAACACAAGCAGGGGGAGTGGGAGAGGGAGAAGCAGGCTTCCCGCCGATCAGGGAGCCCAATGTGGGACTCAATCCCAGGACCCTGGGATCATGACCTGAGCTGAAGGCAGATGCTTAACGACTGAGCCACTCAGGTGCCCTTAATTTATTTTTGTATGTATACATTTTTATGCATTGGATTTTTTTTTGGCTTGGATTTTTAAACTAATGGTTATTGAATGCTTACTTGTTGAGTACTGAGTTTTGTGCTGTACTCAAGTATCATCTCATTTAATTTCCATAATATCCTATGCTAAAGGTCATGGTCATTGTAGAAAAACAGGAAAATATTGAAAACTAAAAAGAAAAAATTCATTAGCAGTCTAACTATTTAGAGATAATATTTTGGAGAAATTAATTTTACTTCTCCCCCCCCCACCAGGTTTATATGGGTGCAGCTGTGTTTTATGTGGTATGGTGTGTGTGTTTTTCACTATAAAATTAGGATCTTAATAGATATGTTGTTTTGAAAAGTGTTTTTTATTATTTTAACCACGTATAGCAGAATGAACATTTCCCCATGCCATTACATATTCTCGTATAACACCGTTCTAATAATTTTCTCTGCTTATTGTAAAGGGAATAAAGCACATTGTTATTCAGTGAGCCAATTCAGAAATGTAAAGAAAAAAATAGAATCACTGTTTTGTGTCTATGCTTTAAGACTTTTTTTCTATTCTTGATCTCCTTTAAAAGAGCTATTTTTATGTGGGTAGAAATATTTTTCAGGACTATGATCTGACATGCCTTAACTCTTACTGGTGTTTATAAGAGGCGAATTGGGTATTTTATTGTTTTGGATGTAAGAAGGGATTTGATCCTGTTTGTTTTAACATACCCCTGAGAAATGAGATTTTAAGAGACCCCTTGGAGAATATGAGCAAACTGACTTACATACATGTGGATCTATTGCTTAACGTGGTAATAATAATCTTACTGAATACTTCCCAATCTTAGAATATGTACATGCACTTTCCCATTTTAAAAATGAAATAGAGTAAATGAGGTTTTAAAAACATCATGGTTTTTGAAACTATCCCATTGTAGTTCTAGGACTATACTTTTTTTTTAAACTAAGCTTCGTTCACATTCTAGCCAGCTAATTTAAGAATACAAATGTTGTGAAAGACCAAAGGACTCCTTAAACCTGGTACATTTTGGGTAGATGTCATTGACGCTGCACTCATGGGAATACTGCCTGGTAAATGCATTGACCTAATAGAATTGCTGTTTGTATATGAACATCTTATCTTATAACAATGTAAAAATATTTGAGCCATGCATTTGTGGTCAATGCTACAGTTTTGAGATGATTAAATTCATTAGTAGTGGGCCTCTGTCTTAAAAGGACATCTGTGTCAAAGTCAAATTGTCTGACAAGGTATTGCCTGGGGTGGGATATAATTTAAGGCAGTTATCTGGAGACCTCTTCTGCAGGGGCTGTGACCAAAAGGCCAGCTAATTTCCCTAGAGAGTGGGATGTGGTTCCACTCTAGGGCTAAGGTCTCAATATCTGCATATTGGAGTAATAGTAAGCAAGATCTGGATAGGGTTAAATTTTTCTAAGAATAGACAGGGGTCTGTTTTTTTTTTTTTTATGAGCCAGCCTGAGTATTATCACCCAGAAGTTGGTGATACAGTGATAACGCCCTGCCTTTCATGGTACCACTACAGCTATAATAGTTTATTTAAATCCTATGTTTGAGGATTTAATGTTAGCCCTAGATTCCTAATGAGGAAATGTATAGAAGTGAAGCTGCTTAAGTTTCTCTGCACTTATATTTGGAATGACATGGACAAGGGGTGGACACTGAACATGTTTATTCTTGTTTTAATAGTTCCCTTGGATGCTGGGTCTCAGTTTTGTTTCCAGGCTGAAATATGGTTCCATTCATTAAGCTTCTCTAAAAACAGGGCGGAGAATGCAGTAATAATTAAGGGTGCTTCTTTCTGCATGTCTTCTTGCATTTCTACCCCTTCCAGGGGAAGGCTGCCACCCACACTCTGGGCCCTGAGAAGATGTTGCCACTGATTTTATTTTTTCTGTGAGGAACATTCATGTATGTACAAATGCTGGCAGATTGCATGGGCTTGAGGGTTTTCCAAAATCATCTCTTTTTTTGGGCCCAGGGGGGTTCCATCTGTAGCACATGACAACGGGAAGCTTGGCCACCCTTGCTGTGCTCTGACATAATGAGAAGGTCTAATTGCTCAGTCCCACCCACTTACGTGAAAGTTGGGAAGTATGCAAGCAGCTCCGTGGGGAGGCTCTGGAGAGCTACAAAAATGCATTTAGTTTGCATACAGAAATGTGTGATACCACGTGAGGTCTCACACTGGCATGGCTTCCAGAGCATTTTCTCACTTCTATTGGATTATTTCTTTTCTTGTTTTCATCTTTTCTCTCCTCTCTGTCCGCTCCTACTTTCTTTCTTTCCTTTAAAACAAAAGGCTGCAAAAACTAAGGCCTGGGCTGGATTCTGCCCCCTACAAAGAAGTCAGCCACCACAGGAACCATGGTACCAGAATCTGGATCTAGAGTACCACCACTCCCTTTACAAAGTCCGCAAGAATTACCATGTTTCTGACACTATTTCTGTGATATAGGTGGGGAAATTATAGACACTATATTTGGTATTGGTAAGAAATAGGAATAAAGTGGTACGATGGAAGATGGCTGGTTCTGAATTGACTCAGAGATTTATCTTCCTGTGTTATGAGAGTGTCTACTTTTTATTTATTTTACTCGTCTTTTACTTTCTAAGTATCTTCCTTCCTTACATTTTGTCACATTTTTCTTCTTAAAACTCATTTTAAATTTTAAAAAATTAATTAGTTTTTAAAACCTTGGCTTTCATGGTGATAAATCATCTCCTTCTTTTCCTTATCATCCCTCTGGTCAGTTCCCTTCCTAGTCTTTTTCCCAGACATACCTTCTGTGATCCCCTTGGTGCATACTGATGATGTTCTCTCCTCTTCCGTCCTTGACCTGATCTTTTTCCCTTCCTGGTTTCCACTCTGTGCTCTGCTCCCAACTCAGTTTCTCTGAGCTACACCTTTTCTGGAGACCTCCACTTTGATGTTTCACAAATCCTCACACTCAGCATGCCCTGAATGGAACTATCATTTTCTTCTATTTTCTCTTCTTTAACTGCTGTTTCTCTTGTGATCATGCCCTTCAGAAAACTAGAAATTGCCTAGACTCTTCATTCTCTCAGTAACCACACTCCATCAGTCACTCGCTGAGCCTTGTTCTCTCTTCCTCCTTAATATCAATTATCCTGACTTCCCCACTGCCACATTGCTCCCATGCTGGCTTGAGTCAGACCTGCATCACTTTTGACTTAGAATCCTGTAATAGAACCTCTAGCAGATTCCAGTTTTGTCACCCACCCAAAGTACAGCCCCAAGACTGTTAACCACACTGAAACTTTCATGCTTGACTCCTTCAAGCACTCCCATGGTTTTCAAGATGAGGTTGACACTCTGAGATTTTTTACCATCTATTTTTCTTTGCTTTTTAAAAAAATTTTATTGTTATGTTAATCACCATACGTTACATCATTAGTTTTTTGATGTAGTGTTCCATGGTTCGTTGTTTGTGTATAACACCCAGTGCTCCATGTGGAACGTGCCCTCTTTAATACCCATCACCAGGCTAACCCATCCCCCCACCCCTCTCCCCTCTAGAACCCTCAGTTTGTTTTTCAGATGTGACGATGATATTAATGAAAATATCTTACCTACTTTTCTCCTGAGGGGCCCAAAGCATTTCTGATATATAATTCGAGGTATGGAAGGAACTGATTGGGCATAGCCTAATTCTAACAGAAACAAAACCAAAAATATGAGAACTTGAACAATTCAAAAGTTTTTCAAGAAAATTTTTCCTATTTGGAAAGATGATCTAAATTTATAGTATGCATAACAAGCATGTGTTTTTCATAATTCTCCAGAATACGGAAATTGCATTGTGATCCAAGCCTGAATCCTTACTTTAACTGGCCTGAATTCATTAGTGAATAATGTTTTTAAAGGGAAGTTAGGATATAGGTGTTTATTAAATTTGGAAATATCCACCTGCTTTTATAATAAAATGTTTTTTTGATCTGCAAAATTTAGAAAAAAAAAGATGAAGTTGAAACTCAGAGGTATATGCAAAGCCCTTTATGATTTGGCTTTTTCATGCCTCATCAGCCTTATGGTTGCTGTTTTGCCACACACTTCATCCTCAAATCACATTTGTACACACACACACACACATACACACACCACACTTGCTGTTATGTTTCCTCACAGGTGAACTGTGCAGCTCCCTGAACATGCCATATGCTTCTATTTGTTTGTTTTTGTTTGTTGACTTGTTTTTGGCAATCCATTGCTCTTCCTTTTTTTTTTTTTTTTTTAAAGATTTTATTTATTTATCTGACAGGAGGAGCGGCAGGCAGAGGGAGAGGCAGGCTCCCCGCCAAGCAAGGAGCCCGATGTGGGGCTCAACCCCAGGACCCTGGGATCATGACCTGAGCCGAAGGCAGATGCTTAACCCACTGAGCCACCCAGGCGCCCTCCATTGCTCTTCCTGATTGCTCTTCCTTTGCTTTTTCACCTGGCTATCTTCTTGTGGTCCTTCTTATTTACGTATTGATTTATTTTAAAAAGTTTTTATTTATTTCTTTGAGAGAAAGAGAGTGAGCACGAGCCAGGAGGACGGGCAAGAGGGAGAGGGAGAAGCAGGCTTCCTGCAGAGCAGGGAGCCGGATGCGGGGCTCGATCCCAGGACCCCAGGACCATGACCTGAGCCAAAGGCAGATGCTTACCGACTGAGCCACCCAGTTGCCCCTATTGTGGTCCTTCTTTAAGACTGAGTAGGTACCATCTCTTCTGGAAAAAGTAACCCGACATTTTGAGTATTATTTTGTGCTTCAGTGCTCCTCTAACTGTGACCACAGCCCTGTTGTAACATTTATCATTCTGCCCTGTAGTGATTTTTGTACTTGTTTGCTCCTTAACTGGATCGACTAGTTAATCATGATGTAAATTCATCAAGGTACAGACCTGTTCCTTTGTTCATTCATTCATTCATTCACTTATTCATTCATTCAACAAGTATTTGAGTGTCTTCTATCTGCCAGGCACTGATCCAGATGCTGTTTTATTTGTATCTCTGGGTTTAGCACCTTAAGAGTAGTGACTAGAAATACTAGGATAACAGTAAATGTTTGTCAGAATAAAATCTGGGAAAAGATTTTCATCCTCAGAAGAGAAAATATCCTGGACAAATACATCCAACTGGTAGCAGTGGTTGTCTGTGGCTGTGGGATTTCTGGTTATTTATACTTTTTTATTTACTTTTTTCATTTACATTGAGCATGTTATTTTTTATTTTTTTTATTATGTTATGTTAATCACTATACATTACATCATTAGTTTTTGATGTAGTGTTCCATGATTCGTTGTTTGCATATAACACCCAATGCTCCTTTCAGTATGTGCCCTCTTTAATACCCATCACCAGGCTAACCCATCCCCCTGCCCCCCTCCCCTCTAGAACCCTCAGTTTGTTTCTCAGAGTCCATCATCTCTCATGGTTCATCTCCCCCTCCGATTCCCCCTCTTCATTTTCCCCTTCCTACTATCTTCTTTTTTTTTTTTTTTTAGCATATAATGTATTATTTGTTTCAGGGGTACAGGTCCGTGATTCAACAGTCTTACACAATTCACAGTGCTCACCATAGCACATACCCTCCCCAATGTCTATCACCCAGCCACCCCATCCCTCCCACCCCCCACCACTCCAGCAACCCTCATTTTGTTTCCTGAGATTAATAATTCCTCATATCAGTGAGATCATATGATACATGTCTTTCTCTGATTGACTTATTTCGCTCAGCATAATACCCTCCAGTTCCATCCACGTCATTGCAAATGGCAAGATTTCATTCCTTTTGGTGGCTGTATAATATTCCATTCTGTATATATACCACATCTTCTTTATCCATTCATCTGTCAATGGACATCTTGGCTCTTTCCATAGTTTGCTATTGTGGACATTGCTGCTATAAACATTGGGGTGCATGTACCCCTTTGGGTCACTACATTTGTATCTTTGGGGTAAATACCCAGTAGTGCAATTGCTGGGTCATCGGGCAGCTCTATTTTCAACTTTTTGAGGAACCTCCATACTGTTTTCCAGAGTGGCTGTACCAGCTTGCATTCCCACCAGCAGTGTGGGAGAGTTCCCCTTTCTCTGCATCCCTGCCAACATCTCTCATTTCCTGACTTGTTAATTTTAGCCATTCTGACTGGTGTGAAATGGTATCTCATTGAGGTTTTGCTTTGGATTTCCCTGATGCCGAGCGATGTTGAGCACTTTTTCATGTGTCTGTTGGCCATTTGGATGTCTTCTTTGGAAAAATGTCTGTTCATGTCTTCTGCCCATTTCTTGATTGGATCATTTGTTCTTTGGGTGTTGAGTGTCATAAGTTCTTTCTAGATTTTGGATACTAGCCCTTTATCTGATATGTCATTTGCAAAAATATTTTCTCCCATTCTGTCGGTTGTCTTTTGGTCTTGTTGACTATTTCTTTTGCTGTGCAAAAGCTTTTTATATTGATGAAGTACCAATAGTTCATTTTGGCCCTGGCTTCCCTTGCCTTTGGCAATGTTTCTAGGAAGAAGTTGCTGCGGCTGACGTCAAAGAGGTTGCTGCCTGTGTTCTCCTCAAGGATTTTGATGGACTCCTGTCTCACATTTAGGTCTTTCAACCATTTGGAGTCTATTTTTGTGTGTGGTGTAAGGAAATGGTCCAGTTTCATTCTTCTGCATGTGGCTGTCCAATTTTCCCAACACCATTTGTTGAAGAGACTTTTTTCCATTGGACATTCTTTCCTGCTTTGTGGAAGATTAGTTGACCATAGAGTTGAGGGTCCATTTCTGGGCTCTCTGTTCTGTTCCATTGAACTATGTGCCTGTGTTTGTGCCAGTACCATGCTGTCTTGATGATGACAGCTTTGTAATAGAGCTTGAAGTCCGAAATTGTGATGCCACCAGCTTTGCTTTTCTCTTTCAACATTCCTCTGGCTATTCGAGGTCTTTTCTGGTTCCACACAAATTTTAGGATTGTTTGTTCCATTTCTTTGAAAAAAGTGGGTGGTATTTTGATAGGGATTGCATTGAATGTGTAGATTGCTCTAGGTAGCATTGACATCTTCACAATATTTGTTCTTCCAGTCCGTGAGCATGGAACGTTTTTCCATTTCTTTGTGTCTTCCTCAATTTCTTTCATGAGTATTTTATAGTTTTCTGAGTACAGATTCTTTGCCTCTTTGGTTAGATTTATTCCTAGGTATCTTATGGTTTTGGGTGCAATTGTAAATGGGATCGACTCCTTCATTTCTCTTTCTTCTGTCTTGTTGGTGTATAGGAATGCCACTGATTTCTGTGCATTCATTTCATATCCTGCCACTTTACTGAATTCCTGTATGAGTTTTAGCAGTTTTGGGGTGGAGTCTTTTGGGTTTTCCACATAAAGTATCATATCATCTGCAAAGAGTGAGAGTGAGCATATGTTATTTTTATATTAAGAGTAAAACACCTTTAAAATAATAAATAAGAATTATAATTATAATAGAAAGTGATTGTATTATCAGTCACTGATTGTATATTTTTAAATGAAACAGATGACAAAGCAATATATTCAGGAGAAGCACAGTATTGTTTTATGTGTTGTGAAAAATGGTGCCTTAGACAGATATAAGCCTTGCATGTATGGTGAAATAATCTTCAACAAGGGTGCCAAGGCTGCACAATAGGAAAAGGATAGTGTATTCAACAAATGGTGTTGGGAAAACTGGATTCTCACGTATACAAGAAGTTGGACCCTTATCTTACACCATATGTAAAAATTAACTCACAGTGGATTAAAGACCTAAGTGTAACCCTGAAACTCTAAGGCTCCTGGAAGAAAACTTAGGGGAAAATCCTCATGATAATGGATTTGGAAACAATTTTTTGGATATGATGCCAAAGCAAGGCAACAAAAGGAAAAACAGACAAATGGGACTACACCAAACTTAAAAACTTCTATACAGCCAAAGGAATAGGGTGATAAGACACCTTATAGAATCAGATAAAATATTTGCAAACTATATATTTGGTAGGGAATTAATATCCAGAATAAATAAAGAACTCCTACAATTGAAAACAAAAAAACAAGTTATCTAATTAAAAAAGGAAAAAGGTCTTAGATAAGCTTTTCTCCAGAAAAGATATACAGATGGCCCACAAGCATATGGAAAGATAATCAACATCACTAATTATCAAGGAAATGCAAATCAAAACTGCAATGATATACCACCTCATACTTATTAGGATGGCCAGTATCAAGAACGTAGAAAATAACAAGTATTGGTGAGGATGTGGAGAAATTGGAGCCCTTGTGCACTATTGGTGGGAATGTGAAATGGTGGAGCTGCTGTGGAAAACAGTATAATGATTCTCCAAAAAATTAAAAATAGAATGATCATATGATCCAGGAGTCTCACTTGTATATCTCCACAAAATTGAAAATAGGTTCTTAAAGATATTGCACACCCATGCTTATTGTAGCATTATTCACAGTAGTCAAGAGGTGGAAACAACCTAATGTCCATTTGGTATATACATACAGTGGAATATTATTTAGTCTTAAAAGGGAAGGAAATCCTGTCACATGCTCCAACATGGATGAGCCTTGAGCACATTATGCTAAATGAAGTAAGCCAGTTGCGAAAAGACAACTCCTGCAAGATTCCACTTTTATGAGGTATCTAAAGGAGTGAAACCCTCAGAAACAGAAAGTGGAATGTGGTTTCTCAGGCCTGGGAACAGGAGGAAGAGGGCAAATTTTGTTCAAAAAGGAGTACAGATTTTCAGTTTTGGAAGATCTAAAAGTTTTGGAGATCTCTTGTACAGTAATGTGCATATAGTTGACACTACTGAATACTGAGAAATGGTTGAGGTGGTAAATTTTATGTTTTTTTACCACAGTAAAAAAAGGGAGTGGCCTTATGTAATATGCTTCAAAATTAGAATAATAATTCACCAGAGATATTCTAAGAAAGTCTTATCTCCTGTCCTCAAGTGTATAGGAATGCCACTGATTTCTGTGCATTCATTTCATATCCTGCCACTTTACTGAATTCCTGTATGAGTTTTAGCAGTTTTGGGGTGGAGTCACCCCACACCCCTCTTGCCCAGGATCCTTTTCCTCAGGAGCGAGCTCAGTGCTCCCTCACCCCCAGCACATGTAGGGCCCTGGGGCATGCAAGTGCCCATGGATGAGAGGAGCCCCTCCTAACAACCCTCATCTTCCTGTGGACACTGGATGGCCCTGCAGTTGTGACTCAAACATAGGTTATTTTGTCGTATAGTCTGGATATTGTGGCGACTTCCTGTCTGTGGGGTTGTAACAAACCAACTGCCCCATCCCTGCTTTCCCTGATAAAGGCCATAGCGCTGGGGTTGCAAATGGACTGATAACTGCCCATTTTATTGCTGCTGATGGGATTTATACATCATCACACTCTCTACTTCTTATCTCTTCTGAATCAAAGTAGCCGCTGTCTGACTCCAGCTTACTAGGCTGGCTACCTGCTTCTGTTTTCCAGAATATACCATTTGCTGTCATCCATATTCCATGACGTCTGGATCAGCTGTGATGAAGTAAGCAAGGCTTTGATGCTTGGAGAATGTCTTTGTTTTCTGCCTGTTTTTGTGGCCTTCTCATGCAGCCTAGACGTCTCATGAATGACCTGTGTGTAACTCCAAAAGGAGGTGAATGTGACCTCTGTGGGAGGGTCAGTTCTCAGGCTCCCTCTTCCCCCCCAAAAGGCGACTACAATTCCTTTATGAATTTTTTAGTTCATTTTTTAGTTTGTTCTGGAGTTCCAAAATTCCAAAATCTGACGCTCTACAGGACTTCTATTAGCATGAGTAATAGAGTCTTGCTTTTATGTGGTTTTGATTAGTTTGGGGCTGAGTGCCTAATTGTGTTGTGTGTAATTGTGTTTCTCTCTTCAGATCTCTCAGCCACCTTGTAAATCTGTAATTGGACAACTAGAGCTTCCCACACACTGGCCTGATCTCTCCTTCCAGAATTTTCTTGGCTGCTTCTCTTATTTCTCCTTACACCTGTGGGTTCTCAGTTTTCACTGTGTATTAGTACCACCTGGGGAACTTCAAAACAAGCAAAACACTACAGACAACCAGGTCCCATCCCAGACACTCTGTTTTAGTTGGTCTCCCAGAGCCTGGGATCATATATTCCTAGCGCTCCCCATCTGATTCTTAGATGCAGCCAGGATGAGAACCACTGCCTCACACACATCCTGGGGTTCATACACACAAGAAGGAACGTTGTAAACTTCTTTAGACTGAAACACTGAACCTACACAGAACCTAATATCAGATAATCACCACTTCAAAATTTGTGGATTAGTGACTAAAAGTGTCTGTTAGGGAAATATAGAGGCTCCAGGTGCCTTTTCAGAATTTCTAATGTGATTGACATCCTTGCTGGAATCCCTGTCATATTTTAATCCAGAATGTGTGCAGGTTTGTTAAGAAGAAAGAACTTGCTTAACAACAATATCCATAATTCTTCATGGTCTTTACACAGTTCAGAGTCTGGGTTTTCCAGAACTGTGTAGATCATTAGATGCAAACAGTTCATCTCTGCTGTTCAGTTTATTTATTTATTTAAGATTTTTTATTTATTTTTGTGAGAGAGAACGAGAGGGAGAGAGAGAGTGAGAGAGCATGAGCAGGGGGAGGGGCAGAGGGAGAAGCAGACCCCCGCTGAGCCGGGAGCCCTATGCAGGACTCGATCCCAGGACCCTGGGATCCTGACCTGAGCTGAAGGCAGATGCTTAACTGACTGAGATCCCAGGTGCCCCTCTGCTGTTCAATTTATGAGAAAAGATTTGAATAATTAATAATATGAATAATAGCTACATCTATCCAGCGCTTCCTAGTACACTGTTTCAGAGCATTATGTGAAGCACTTTACACTCACTATCTCATTTACTCCCCATGAAAACCCTAAGGGTTAGATACTATTACCTCATTTTTCAGATGAGAGGCTATCTGAGTCCCAGGGCCTCATCATTTGGGTGTGCAATCTAATGTCAGATGATGGTGATAAGAAATTGTAGAGTAAAAATATAGAATGGTAGGGTTTTTAAAAGTTGGAATTTGCATATATTCTTTGGAAAACCAGGTCATTAAGAGCAACAGGCATCACTCTCATTTTTACTTCAGAGAAACGTTTATCTTTTGAGGCTACAATTAGCTTGGCTTTAAAAAAAATCTCCTAGTTAAGTACTTAACTGATTTCAGAAGAAAGTTTGGTAGCATTTTGCTTCCTGATAGGTGATTATAAAGAGGCTTGTAACTGAAGAGCTTTTTGTAATGAACCCTTGATTTGTGTACCAGGCTTGTTTTGTGAAGCTGAGCCTCTGACTGAATGCTGAACTGACATGAAACTATATTAATGTAATGAACATTTATTTAGCAGTTACTAAGTGGTAGGTACTGTGCTTAAGTACTTTCCATGTGTTATTTCATTTAATCCTTACAAAGACCCAATGGTGTGGAGATAGTTACCACTATTTGGCCAATGAGAAACCTGAGGGTCAGAGAAGTTAAAGGCTTTGCCTAGAGCTGCACAGCTCATATATTGCAAAATTTGGACTCAAGTCAGGGCTGCCAGTCTTCAAAGCACATGCTTTTCACCACCATAATAGATTGCAATTCAACATACATTCATATGTTAAGAAGACCTTCAGTTTGAGAATGGAAAACAATATTGTAAACTGGTTGGGTCTCTTCCTTTGTCAAGGAAATGGTATCATCTTTATGATACCATTATAAAGGAAATGACAGGCACTTAAATTAATATGTGAAAACACTGATTTCTTTTCCTGACTTTGCTTATGAATTTGTTGTATCTCTTCCTTTCCTGAGAAATGAGAGTGATATGGGAGCACTTTTGCATGTCCTCAGGAATTCAGTGCATTTATTCTAAATGTCTTTCCAATTGGTGTCAACCTCAGAGACTGATCTGCTCCAGGGCATCTGTGGAGTACTTGTCTCATTGTGTTGGCTGGAGTGGTTGATACACTGGCCTGTGGGCACCTTGGTGGTGAGGAGGGTGTCCTATTGGAATTTTAGATCTCCCTTGACTCCACCAAGTACCTTCCATGTAAGGTGCTTGCTGTGTGCTTGAATGAGTGAATGAGGCCCTTGGCAAATGTCCTTTGGGTCACCAAAGTGAGTCACATTCTAAATTGCTTCTTCAAGACTATCTAGTAGCCAAGTTGGCCTGAAATAGTTTGGAAGCGGTCTACCATCATAGATGCTCAGTATATTTTTAGGTTTAGATAAAAATTAGGTTCTTTAAATTTGAAAAGTTAAGCAACCAATCTAAAAACACACTCTAAACTTACCTGGATTTGAAATCTATGAAGATCATGCAAAGTAATGTAATGCTGTACTTACAACTATGTATTTTAAAAACAATACGAAATTAACTCAGTGCTCATAAGGTCATCTTTCATACTCTGTGATAGCAGGCATACTTGCTGTTTAAATAATAATGAAAACACACAATGTGAGTCACAAAAATGATGCCATTGTTATATAAATTGCTTGTTTACTGACATTTTGTGCTCTGGCCATGTTTTAAAAGAATTAAAAAAAAACCTTCTTTAATCAGCTGATATAACTGATAATCAAATATCTCAAGTGTTTGTATCATATCCTCAACTTACTTATTGGGGATCTTATATGTATGCTAGGGGTAAGACTTAGAAATATCTTGCATAAGCAGATCTACCCACCCATGAAACCCTGCCCACTTTCCCTTCTCCAAATACTGCCATATAACCTGTTGCTTAACAACAACAAAGAAGCTTAGTTTGCACAATTGTCCTTTATTATACTTGAAGACTGAACTAATGAAAGCCACCAAAAAAAGTTTTCTTTCTTAAAATTTGTGGTAGAGCCAAAAGGAATAAGTGTTTGTTATTATTAAAATGCTTTGGCTTACAACTCCTTAGAATGGTCTTTACTTTAAAGAGGCTTGTGGCATAAAAAAACACATGAATGTCTTAACTTTTAGTATAAATCAATAATATGGTGGGTAAAGGGGAGAAATGGAATTAAATGTTCTCAGTTTTGAAGTCTTTATGGAAGATGTGGGTCTTGAGCTGAGTTGTAGAAAACTGTTATGAGAGAAGGGAGGTAGCATAGGGTAGTGGTTGAGGGTAGGTCCTCTGGAGTCTGACATCTTGGATTTAAATCCTTGCTCCACCCTTGACTAGCTATGTGATCATAGACAAGTTACTTGAATCCTTTGGGCCTCAGTTTTCTCATCCATAAAATAAGAACATCACTGGTACCACTCATGGGGTCATGAGGATTAAAGGTGTCAATGCCTACAAAGCACATGTAATAGTGCCTGGTGCATACTAAGTGCTCAGAGATTGGTAGCTACATGTGACAGCTGGGGATAGAACTGTAGAGTGGTAGAAAAATTTAGGAAACCAACAGCAGCTCCATATTATCAGGTGGTTGTGACAATAATTGAGTTCCCAGGAAGACTGCTGACTTGTTTCAGACCTTATGGAATATTGGAGAAAGCCTGACCAGCCTGGGTTCATACCTTGTCCTGCCATTCACCTACACTTCAGTTCCCTTGTAGGTTATCCTGAGACCTAAATACGATAACCTGTAATTCAGGTCAACAAATATATTTTGAGTGTCTGCTGTGTGCATTGATTGATACCAGCCAGTATTTTAGGAGGTGAGGTTATAAGAGAACCTTACTTTCTGCCCTGGAGGAGTGTGCAATCTAGTGGCATCAAGTAAGTATAACTGGTGAAACACAAAGTAGGTAAAAAGCTAGCATGTTGCTATCACATAGTAGATTCTCAGCAGTTGTTAATTATCATCCTTCCTTCAGGACTCCCTTTATCCAGAGGATCTCTGGAAGATCAGATTAGTGCTAGGCTTGCCATGCATCCATTTAGGGCAGGGGTTGGCAGACTTCTTCTGTAAAGGGCTAGATAGTGAATATTATAGGGTTTGCCAGCCATATTGTCTCTATTGCAGTTACTAAACTCTGCCATTTTTGTGAGAAAGCAGCCATAATATGTAAATGAATACACGTGGCTGTGTTTTGGTAAGACCTCACTTACAGAAACGGGTGGCTGGGAGACAATTGTGGTAACCTGACTGTGGAGACTGGATTGAAGATGGACAGGCCCATGGGAAATCTAGATACAGACCATTGACCTCAATATATACTATTTATAGTATGCCCACTCACAAAAATATGCCTGAAGAATGAAGGAGTTCTGTTTCTGAAAGAAGTTAAATGTGGTAGCCTGCCTGAAATGGGATGAAACTGGGTTGTTTGGGAAGTGAGAATGGCAGCATGGTGGGGCCATGCAGAGGGGTGGTGCAGAGTCCACCATGCAGACATGGAGGATGGCTTGTGGGAGAGCTTTAGGAAAGGGAGTGAGGAGTCTAAATAATTGATGTAAATTTCCATCACATTATAGAGGATGGTGTGAAGGTGAGAGGAAGGGTTTTCTAAGTAGCAAGGGTGAAATGGGTCAAAATGGCAACCCAGCTATTTGTTTACTTTTATTTTTATTTTGAAGATTTTATTTGAGAGAGAGAGAGAGCACAAGCAGGGGGAGCGGCAGGCAGAGGGAAAGGGAGAAGCAAGCTCCCTGCTGAGCAGAAAGCCTGACATGGGGCTCGAACCCAGGACACTGGGATCATGACCTGAGCTGAAGGCAGACGCTTGACTGACTGAGCCACCCAGGTGCCCCAGCAACCCAGATATTTGAATGAATGTCATAGATTCCTAGATGTTGGATTCAGAAGGAATCTTAGAGATTGGGTGGTCCAGTCCTCTCATTTTATTGATAAAAATTGAGGCCCAGAGAGGGGCAGTGATATGATTGGGCTGGCTCTTGACTATTTCCTTCAGCAGACAGACACTGTGATTCAGTCCCCATTATTAGAATGCCACCCTTGTAAGTCGTGATTGGCCCCCCTCCCACATTGCCAAAAGAGTGTTTCTTCCATGAAGAAGATGGAGGACATTTTTAGGTTGATTTTCTTTTGGGATCACCCTTTTGGGCAGATTTTTGCTGGAGTTCCTTCAAACACTTGCCTTTCTATGCTATGGCCACTGGATTCATTGTGAGGCCCATGTAGGCCCAGACAGGTCCCAGGTGGCAGGATGCTGAGCTGAGGTCCTGCTTCTGTGCAGGCTGTGATTTTGTGATTCCTGTTTACAAACAGTGATTTCAATTTTTTCCCGTTTCCTGGAAATGTTCCTGTCTCGAGATGAATTTTTATAGCATTGGCTGCATCCCAAGATGCTGGCTTAAGGTGGGGTCAGCCTTCAACAAAAGTGGTAGATAACTCAATTTTATACCTCAATTTCAAAGAACAGAGGGGAGCACAGAAAAGGGACTAAAGCAGAGCTCCAGGTCAGCCAAGGCAATCTCACCTTAGCACGAAAGTCTCAAAAGCCTGAACAAGGTACCGTCTGTGGCAAAATTCCTAATTAAATGACTGAATTCAGCAGACATTGGACTGACTACCATGTACAAACTACGGTGCTAGAATAAATGATCATATTTAGTATTTGAAAATCTGCTGGACCCTGTGCTAATCAACTGGTAACATTAATATCGATGCTATTATTTCACAAATGTTTGACCAATGCTCTGTGACTTTGGTACATGCAATTTAAGTTTCTATAAGGCAAATAACATGTGTTAGGATAGTACTAGAATTTATAGTAATGTTAGTAGTCATGTTAGTGTTCGGTTTCGTAGTCAGGAAGCAGTTTTGGTTCATGGTTATTGTGAGACTAATCAAGGACTTTGACACAGCATAGACAGCTGCATCTGGGAGTTTTACGTCTTACGTTTAAAATCATACCTTTAGACCTGGGAGGGTTTTTAGAGATTCTATAATCTAACATCCTCATGTTACAGATGAAGCAGGTGGGGCCTGGAGAGGTTTAATTGTTTACCTGGAATCCTATATATTTATTAGCACAACTACGACAAACAACCCAGATCGATTACTAAGGCATCAGGAGTGATTAGATTTTTTTTTTCTTTTGGGATGGGAGCAGGGCATGGCTGTTAATAGTATCACCTTCTGTACACTAGTTTCCCTGAGTCCGTCTTTGTACTCTCTTTCTGTTGCCCCTGACGTGTAAAGCATCCTTAGTGCCTGCTCCTAAGCAGTATAAAAATCCACTAAGGACTTTCCTAGTGCTAAAATGTACAAAGCACCAAGTAAGTGGCCTCGGAGGAATCAGAACAGTGTAAGGTAGTCCCTGGTCCTAAGGGTTTATCAGGAGATAAACCTTCTCTGCCCTGAAGTGGAGAAGGGGTTAGGATTGCTGAAGAGGATGGGAACTTTCATATTTGGCAGGTGCTTTTGTGGCCTGAAGGCCATGAGCTACAGCAAACAGTGAATTGTGTTTGTTGAGTCCTAGGACATACAGTACAAACCTGGAGCAGAAGAAGAAGCATGAGCTTGCTGCAGCCACAGTGGGGAGGGTACTGCCCGGGTCCCGCTGAGGCGCATTAGGGCATGAATATAGGAGCCAAAAGAGACTTTACCCAAAGAGATTTAGCACAATGACTTGATTCCTGGGAATGTACTCTTCAAGTCCGTAGGGCAGTAGAGGAAAGGCACAGGGATTTGTGAACCTGGCAGCTGGGAGGGGAGAGACAGAGTAGAGACCATGCAAGGGAGGATGGTGGATGTGAATGGTGCACTTGGATTAAGAGATGTCCTGCAGGCATCAGGGTGAGCGAGGCAGCCTCAGGGAACCAGGCTGGTGTACGCAGCCTAAGAAAGATTGTGACTGAAGCAATTCTGAACAGGATTCTAAAGGAAAAACTAAATTTTGATCACTTAATAAGGGTACTGTATGGAAAAATGCAAGAGGATTAACCTAGTTCAGAGATTAGAGTAACTGGGCTGAGTGAAATCCGTAGTAAGGCTTATAAAAAGTCTCTCATCACCTTACGAGTAATAAACATGGAATGGTTGCTTCCTGTGGACCAGGAACCTTTTCATGTTACATCTTACAGCCCTCCAACAACTTAATGAAGCGGCTGCCATTATTACTTCCTGGTTCAGAGATGAGACATACAGCCAGTGGATCTTACTCAAAGTTTTGTTGTCCAGTCTCAGAAGAGGTATTTGAAACCAGGAAATACAGTCCCAAGGCTTGGACCCTTACCCATTATGCTTTCTCATCTCCTTAACCATAACTACAATGCCATTGTTAATCTAAAACACTAATAGTTCCTTAATTTCATTAAATAGTTTGGTCTCATAAGTGTCATAATGCCTCCCCTCCCCACAAGGATTCAAAAAACTTCCATACAAGGCCCACGCACTGCAATCAGCTAATATATCTTGTAAGTCTCTTTTAACCTAATGAGCAGTCTGCCTATTTTTTCTTACAATTTAATTTTTGAAGAAATTGAGTGATTTGGCCTATTAGAGTTTCCCTCACAGTCTGGATTTTGCTGAATGCATCCCTTGGTGTTAGTTTAACATGTTCCTCTGTCCCCTGTTTTTCTTGTAAATTGGTAGATGAATCTCTGAGACTTCAAAAGATTAGGGTTTGATTTTTTCCAAGATTACTTCATACTTCAGAGGTGGTTCTTCTTCTTCTTTTTTTTTTTTTGGATCACATAGTAGAATCTAAAAGCTAGTAGGAAAAAGTTTGTAACTCCAAGATGCTGTCAATTTTCTTGGGAAAAAATGTTCCCACTACTTAATAGAAAAGGTTGGAAAACCTTCACCCCAGCCCACCTGGCTGCTTGGATGCCCTTCCCTTGTGCCTCCATGACAAATGAGTCCATAGCACTTATGAAACTAAATTGTCTACTTTCTTGTTTGTCTTTTCCACTTCAGTTGTGCACTCTTCAAGGGATTGTATAATTCTTGATTTTTGTAACATAGAGCTTAGCATAATGCCTGGTAGGTAGGCATGTAAGATTTATTAAATCCAGTGAATAAATAAGTTAATGAAGATAAATGCATTCTTAGGCGTGTTTGAATCTGTGGTTATTGCTGTGCTTGGCCGGTTGACTTATGTTGTCAGTACTTGGGGGCCACAGTATAAGGCTTAGAAATGAGGAAAGTAAGAATGCTTCTTTTAGTTCAATTATGAGATCAATACAACGTGGAAGTTGCTTAGTCTCTAAAAAGCCCTGTCTAAAAAATAATTGGTTAATTAAAGGGGAACCTTAATTTTCTCAACGCAAGCTATCAAGTTGTAAGTGTAGGCAAAATTGGACTGTATTTGCTTGTTGAATCTGTGGCATGCCCAGTGACATTTAGAAGAAAAGAAAAAGCAAGAGAAGTAGGGTATATGACTAGTGCAGTTACACAGGGCACCCCTCTGGGAAGGGCTCTGTGCTTGGGATACGGTGCTCTGTGGTTGCTATTTAAAATTTTTTTTTAAAGATTTATTTAAGTAATCTTTACACCCAACATGGGACTTGAACTTATGACCCTGAAATCAAGAGTTGCATGCTCCTCCCACCCAGCCAGCCAGGTGCCATTTTGAAATTCTTAATAATTTTGTTTTTGAATTTGTGTTTTGTAAATGAAGCCTGATGGGACAATGAAGCATGTCCAGGAGCATGGAGCCCTGCCTCCCTAGATACTTGACAGCCTGCTCCCCTCCTCCCTGGTTCTCTGGTCCTGCTTGGCCTGCCCGCACCCTGACCATCAAGCAACCACTATCACCCTTTGTCCCAGGTGGGAGTCTGGGTGCAAGGAGTGTGAGGGTCCAATCTGCACACCCCATGGTGTCTCGGTGAGAGGCCTGGTGTTGGTCCTTTTCACCCTGGGCTGGCAATGCCATAATGCTTTCAGCAGTGACTCAGTGCCCCTCACCCACTGCTAATCCAGGTACTGAGTGTGTCCTAATGTAGATTTTGCAACCCCTGGGGTAGCCTGTGCATAGTGGGTTGAGCTGCATGCCTTATTGCAAGGGGAAGTACCTGGCTTGACTTTACTGTCCCTGGCCTAGACAGTGTCAGTCCGGCAGCTGGTGTGAGGGGGAACCCTCTAGTTAGTGGGCTGCGCACTTATGCCAAGCCATGGGGCAGGGCTATCTGGTGCCTGTGAGGGTCTGTTCTGGCCCAGGGAGTATCTCTGTACTCATGGGGGATGCTATGAAATAGCAAATAAAAAGCAACATGATAGGTCAAGAGAGAAAGACCATGGAAGAAAGGAAAAATAGATTTTAGTACCTTTAGGGTCATTTTTTATCCTACTTTTTGAACAAGGGGTTAGCTCCACATTTTTATTTTGGATTGGACCCCGCAAATTATGCAGTTGGCCCTGGAGAGAAAGCAGTTAGAATGCATATGAAAAAAAAGGGCGTTTGGTCATTGTGTAGCTGGCTCACTCCGTGTGGAGGGAGTGTAGTGTGGTCCATTTACCTGAATTTTTCTAAGAACAACATCTTCCAAGCTGCCTCATCAGAGGTACATTTTGTAAGGACATCTAAATCTCTTTTTCTTTGATTTCGAGTGTTTGCCAAAGCAATCTTATGATTATGATTTGTCTTCCATGACTTTAGCTATGGGAGAGAATGTAGTGATCCGATGAACTTTAAGATTTCTAATACCTAAAGTTTTCTAATACCTAACACCTAATACAAGATAGTTATCTTTTATTGTGAGCTAAACTAATTGGCATTTTGATTTTCTATATTAGTGGAAGCTTGTTTGAGGAAAGTCCACCTCTGAAGATGCATCCAGCTTGGTGGAACGCCACAGATAAGTTCTTGAGCGTCCCAAGTCGGAGGGCTGCGAATTGCATTGTGGTCAGTTAACCCCTGAAAGGAGCAGCACCCTGTGAGGTCTCTCAGGAGACGGTCTGTCACCGATTTCCACTGTGAGTGAGTCCACAACACCACAGTGTGGCGGGGCACATACGCATTTATTTTCCCAAAGCATTTATGTTCTGGGCACAAATAATGACTGTGGGCAGCTTTCTCAGATCTTGAACAGAACAGGCGTTACTGTACATGTTTTGGGGGCTCCTTGTGAGTCTGTGGCTTCTGGATAGGATGAGATGAATATGGAATTGACGGGGTCAGGGAATCCAAGCTAAAATTGTGCGAGTCTACCTAATTTTAGAACAAGAAACAAGTTTGTGGTCTTCAAAAGCTCTTTTAAAAAACATTTGCTGCCAAACACCTGCTTTGCCATATGCCACTAGTACTTAAGTAATCCTGAAAGCAGGGGAGAGTTTTCACAGGAGAGTTTAATTATGAATGCAAAACCTTCCTGAAACTTGCTAATGAAAGCTTTGCAGTGTCTACTGACTACAAGTGATAAGGTGATGACTGGAGAGACTGCAAAGGGCTAAAATTAAATCCATTATTTCTTCCCAGTTAAGCTATTTATTCTCAGATTCATGTCAAAGACGTTTCTTGAGTACAAGTACTTACTAAGGACCGTGCACGTAGGTCTCTGTATGTGTGTATAGTGACGGTGACCTCGCTGAGCTAGGCATGGAGGGGAAAGGGGATGAAGGGTCAGACACTTCCCTTAAGTAGCCAACAGACAATAGAAAGGATGTTTTAAGTAGAACTCTGGTTGTGAGGGCCGTCAAACTTGCTCAAGCAGGAAAAGGATATTTTTTTTACTCGTGTAACTGACAACTTTAGGGACAGGATTGTGTTTTGTGTGGCACAGTGCAGGAGTCAGGGAGTATCTGTCACCTTTTACCTCTGTCGTGTGGCCAGTCCAGCTTGCCATTCTCCCCCATTCAGTGCCTTTCCCAGTCCCTATCTCCACTCTGTCAAGTGCACATCCCAGAGCCCCTGGCTGTGGCTGAGGATGAAAGGTGCAGACCGCCTGAGCCTGACCCTCTTCTCCACCCTGGGGGCCTCAGAGGGGGCCTCCTTCAATTCTGATGGACTGAGAATGGCGGGACACTGGGTCCCCAAACAGCAGTCAGGCTTTGACCCATGTGGAATAACCCACAGGCAGCGTTCTTTCACCAGTGGATGAGTGAGTACGCAAATAAGTATATTAGGGTAATAAAGTACCAAGTACGGTGTGTGGGGGAGGATGAAAGAGAAAAAAAATTTGTGTCAGGGAAGTTGGAGAAGCTCTGTGAGTGCACCTCCAAAGCTGCCGTGATTTGGCTAGAAATGTGGAAAGGAAGATATTTCAGGCAGAACCATATCTTTTATTGGGACAAATGGGGAAAACAGATGGCAGAGGTGGGAACAGGGTGAGGGAAGAACACATGGATAGGGGAATAGGTATTTGTGGGGGAGTAAGGGTTGGTGTGGTGGGAAAAACCTTTGGGGTCATGTTGTGAAAGATCACAAATGCTGGGTCAAGGTGTTTTTTTTAAATATTTATTTATTTGAGAGAGAGAGAGGGAGAGAGAACATAAGCGGGGGAAGGGCAGGGGGAGAGAGAGGGGGACAGACTCCTTGCTGAGCAGGGAGCCCCGAAGCAGGGCTCGATCCCAGGACCCTGAGATCATGACCTGAGCTGAAGGTGGACGCTTAACGACTGAGCCACCCAGGCGCCCCTGGGTCCAGGTATTTAACTTAGTAGGCAGTAGTGAGTCTTTGAAATATGTCTTGGCGCAGGTAATTTACAAATAGAGCTGCAGTTAAGACCGACTAGGAGGGGATTCATGATGCACTGAAGCAGGGCAGCCGGTTAAGGGACTACCTCAGTCCTTCAAGCAAAAGGATGGTAGCAGGAGTGACGGAGCGGGATGGAAAAGAAAATAGGGGACTGGCAGGAGGAGTCAACGATAACTCAAAGCTCTTGAGGCAGGTTTCTATTTATGGAAATAAGGAAGTCTGGAGAAGGAGCTGGTAGAGGAAAAGGAGAGAGATCCTGAGTTTGTCCTTGGAAATATCGAGTACTGTGTTAACACAGTGTAATATGCTTGGTTAAGCATTGGATGGAGACTCAGGCAGTGGAACAGAGTAGCTATGGCTCAGTGACCCAGTGATTTTCAATCAGAGGCAGTCTGGGACACGTGTTGGGCCAATTTTGATTTTGTTCGTGCTGCTGGGATTTAGTGGGAGTTGCTCTGCCATTCTTGAGACGTCCTTGCACAAGGAAGAGCTGTTCCACCCAGATGTCAGTTGCATGGCCTGTTCAGAAGATTGAGAACCCCTTGCTGATGATGGCAAAGAGCATGCAGTCTTGTTGGCAAGTGTAAATTCTTGCTTCTTGTTGTTTTATGTCTATAATGGAGTGAATGAGTATTATGCCAAGGGCTGCAGGTACTTTTGGGATTTTACTCCCACCATCCTCTCAATGGAGATGGGGAAAGTGTGTGTCTGAGAAATGATTCAAATGCCCTGGGTTCACTTCCTTATTCTGCCAGCAGCTTGTATGTGCTCACAGTGGCCGGTTTTGTATACTGTTGCTTCTTTATCCGTGACACAAGAAACGGAGGTTGTGGCTCCATGCTTGAGTAATAATATGCTAGTGGAATGAGTTTATGCTGTACTCTATTGTGACCTATGCTCAAGTATTTCAGAATTGTCTCCCCTCCTCTTTGGCCCTGACATTGGCTGTGGTACTTTTTGCTAAGTGCTAAGTGGGGTTCCAGTGGGTGCTCTAATGGGTGCTGCCTGACCCCATTTCTCTCTTAGGATAAAATCCAGGAATCATCAAGTTTGTTATAAGAGATCACATTTTATACCACAATTTAGGAGTTTCTTTTCCCTAGCCTGGGCTGCTGCCCATTCCTATGGATGCTGTAAATGTTTCTATTTGGCAGTATAAATCAGTAAGGGTTTCCTATAAATTGAGAAAGTGGTGATGAAGGCAGCTTTCTACTTTCTAGTCTTTCCAACTTCCCTGTTCTCAACTGCAGGGCTGGTTTGTGTCCTCTGGTATGAGCTGGGATCTCCTCTGGTACTTTTGTCATAATTTTTTCTGATACTGTTCTTTATGAAAATGTTTGTGGGGATTAGGTAAAAACAACTGTTGAGAGTGAAGTTAAAATGAACAGTGATAATACTAACAACAGCAATAATTACTCCCCTGACATGCCTTTTTAACCCACCCTGGTTAGTGGGTATAAGCAACAGAATGTTCAGACATACTTTAAACAAGTATCCAGTCAAACCCCAGTGACTGCAGAGCTGCCACGCAGAATAAAATCCACTTTTTACATTACTGAACAGTAGGGAAAGTAATGACCTTACATACCCTCAGCCAGGAGGCATGTCTGTGGGAGCGTGTCTGTTTTTACAAGAACGCTTGTGCGTTGTACAAGGTTTGTGGTGGGGAGTTTTTCCCTCTCCATCCTGCCTGTTTAAATTCTACTCCTCAGGGCGCTTGGGTGGCTCAGTCGTTAAGCGTCTGCCTTTGGCTCAGGTCATGATCCCGCGGTCCTGGGATCAGGGCTCCCTGCTCAGAGGGGAGCCTGCTTCTCTCTCTCTCTCTGCCTGCTGCTCTCCCCGCCCCCGTGCTTGTGCTCTCTCTCTGTCTGTCAAATAAATACATAAAATCTCTAAAAAAAATAATAAATTATACTGCTTTTCAGAGTCTCGATCAAGTTTCCTCTTTGTCTGGAGCCACTCCTGACACCTAGGACACTTTGATTTCTCCTTTTTAATTTCCTGCTGTTTCTGTTTCTTCCAAGTCACTGTCTAAGTCTTACTGGACATTTCTGTCGTGAGTGGGACCTGTGTCCTCATTGAGGTGCTCAGCCCCTGCATGACAGTGGTGGTCCTTAGCACCCTCTCCTCTCACGGTCCCACACAAGCAGGAGGGGCTTAGTATCTTCCTGTCAGTTCAAGAAACACTTGAAAAGAATGACAGGAAAGTCGACTAATAATACAGACTTTGTATTCAATTATGGCACTAATGAGAATGAAATCCACTGGGACACTTGAAGGGGTTTTTGAGGATAAATGAATTCTGCATCCCATTTAGAATTTTCCTCCTGAAATACTTGAAAGCTGAGAAAGTGGAAGAAGTGTTTTCTTTATTTTAAAAGCATGCAAGATTTCCTATAAATGGCCTATTAATTTTTAACTTTAATAAGGAAATTTAGATTGAGTTTGATTTTTTTTAAATGACAACAATTTGATGCAATTTGATGCTCTGCTCCAAAACTCTTATTAGACAACTGTTGAAAAATATTCATTACAACTTTATTCCACCCATTAAATATGGGCTAATTTTCCTTTTTTTTTTTTTTTTGCAGATTTATTTTTATTTGAGAGAGAGCGCGCGCGTGACAGAGAGAGTGAGAGAGAGGGAGAGAGAGAGAGAGCTCACGCATGTGCGTGCACAAGTGGGGGGAGGGGCAGAAGAAGAGGAGAGAGAGAATCTCAAGCAGACTCCCTGCTGAGCGCAGAGCCGGATGCAGGGCTCCATCCCAGAACGCTGAGATCATGACCTGAGCCAAGTCAAGAGTTGGCCGCTTAACTGACTGAGCCACCCAGGTGCCTTTTCCTATTTTTTTTTAAAGACTTATTTACTTGAGAGAGAGAGCGCATGCACACGTGCTCGAGAGCATGCATGTCTCTGCTAGCAGAGTCCCTGCTAGTGCAAGCAGAGTCCCTGCTAGTGCAAGCAGGGGGCTGGGTACAGGCTCGATCCTAAAACAGGAGAGCAAGGTTCTTGTCTCACGGAATGGAAGACTGAATCTTGTGGACAAAGGAGAGTGAGCAAAGTGATAGAGTTTTATTAAGCAAGGATACAGCAAAAGTTCTCAGGAGTGAGAGGGGACCCGAGCGGTTGCTAGTGAGGGCTTTTCATCTTTGCCCTTTTATTAGGACCTTACCAGGAGACTTGCCAGTGGTTAGGTCAGTGGTCTGGAACTAGACAAGACGTGTATACATTGTGGAGTCTTTGTTTCTTGTGACATCTGTGATCTATAGATATGTTTTGCTAGGTCTGGTTAATCTTTATAGTTAACTTCTCCTTTGAGGCCTGATCATTTTTTGTGGTTATTTTCTATTTTCTGGGGTTACAGTG
The DNA here is from genome assembly GCF_009762305.2 of Zalophus californianus. NCBI lineage: Eukaryota > Metazoa > Chordata > Mammalia > Carnivora > Otariidae > Zalophus > Zalophus californianus. The sequence goes on along the minus strand of NC_045597.1, from coordinate 156,798,887 downwards.
TAATTATTAGAAAAACATTTTAATCCTAGCAGTTGGGACAGGGGGTCTGGTTTTTCTTTTTTATCTCTATTTTTGTTCTGTCCCAGTGTCTGTATACCTGAAATACCCTCAGAGCCTAATTGGGACTCCTGTTCTTTCCCTACGTAAAGTCCCATCCTTTCTCTATTCAATCCCACGACCCATGATCATGACCTGAGCCGAAATCAAGAGTTCCATGCCCAAACGACTGAGCCACCCAGGCGCCCCACTTTTTTCTTTTCTTATATTCACTTAGCTTTTGCTTTTAATGAGTTGAGGACATGATATCATTTCTATCTAGATTTTTTTTGCATTTCCTGCAGGGGATAAACAAAATCTTCTACAGCTTGGAATTCTACTTTCCTATGTACTCCAAATTTTAAGTCATACTTCCTTCTTTCCTGGGTTTGTCAATAACCAAATTAAATAACAGATGCAATATGAAACCAGTGAGAGCTTTGGATAAACTGAAAGCAGTTATTGTATTTTTAGATTTTTAGGTGCTTAGTGTCTTGTGTATTAAAAAAGATCGACTTTGATAGTTGTTAACTGAATTTTTTTCATAATGGCTCTGCCAGAAGGATAAGAAGATAATACCCAGTTTGGTAAAAATGTAATGAAACAGGTCCATTCATACACTGATGGTGAGAATATAAATTAGGAAATACAATCTTAGAAAACACTCTCAGATATGCCCCATACTTATATGCGTTCTTAAGTGATATCTTGTTGTAAATTGCATTTATAAGACATCTCAGATAAAAACAAAAATAAGGCAGTGTTAGTGAAATGTTAACCAGTCATTGACTATTAATACCTGGTGTTTTTTGAGAGATAACTTTGTGTGAGACACTGTTTTAAGCACTTTGGGTGTATCATCTTATTGATTTGTCCCAGCAACTTGATAGATGTGCTATTGTCACCTACCTTTCTCTCTCTCTCTCTCTTTCTTTTCTTTTTCTTTCTTTCTTTCTTTCTTTCTTTCTTTCTTTCTTTCTTTCTTTCTTTCTTTCTTTCTTTCTTTCTTTCTTTCTCTTTCTCTTTCTCTCTTTCTTTCTTTCTTTCTCTCTTTCTCTCTCTCTTTCTTTCTTTCTCTCTCTCTCTCTTTCTTTCTTTCTTTCTTTTTCTTTCATAGGAAATTGAGGCGCAGAGAGATAATACAGCCTGCTCTAGTGATGAAGGCAGAAATGGAAGCCAGGCTGTTTGACTCCAGGGTCAGGACCACACATGAGATTTTCCTGAGTCAGGGAAACATGTGGAGAGGTTCTGTGCTTGATAGACATGGTAAAGGATGAAGGGTCCTAGGTTGGGAAAGTGTGGGAGGGGGTTCGAAGACAGGGATAAACAAAGAGGGTCCTGAGAACAGCGGTGGGCTTGCCAAGATGTTCCTCTCCTGTAGCAGCACCCTGGTTTGCCTTTTGAAACCTCCTTTCCCCCTGATGCCAGCATTGGGCATCTGACTTGGGCTGAGCCGTTAAGAAATCCTTGCACCTCTCAGGCCACATGGTTGGTTCTGGGATGAGCAGGTAACACACACGAAGCCAATTAGAACTGATAAGTTTTCATTCTGGAAATTTTATTGGAATTCTGTACAAAGAGATGCTCTCTTTTCACTGGACTTAAAGCTGGGAAAATGTAAGCCTGAAGGTGCTGGCAGACATCTTGCCACTCTTAAGGTAAGACCCTACTAGAAAATGAGGATCATATAGAGAAAAGCTGAGGTAAGAGCTGTAGAAAAAGAGATCAAGTTCTGATGATATCTCCTGGATCCACCTATGGATCCCTTCCCCTTCATCTCCTCTATCTCCTCCCTTCCTTCTCTGCTCCTCCCTTCCCTTCCCATTATTTACAACTGAGAGAATTCTAGCATAAGAGGTGAATAGATTTAGGAACTATCCAACCTGGACAGGTCCTCCTTCCTGCTCCCGGTTTGAAGGAAGAACTGTTCAACTGCATCAAGGGCACAAAACTAAGTGAGTGAAAGCTGTGTTGCCTGGGAGATCTTCTGAGCCTCTCAGAAGAAATCACTGAGAAAAAACTTTGATTACTGATGCTCTCTGGGAGGCAGAGCCACGGGACCATGGACCAAGCCACTGTTGGGCTTCTGGGAAATTTGTAAGCTGGAGACCCATCTATGATAAGTCCCCTCTCCCTAGGCCCAAAGGATTGGGTCTAGGGGATGGGAGCACGATACATATCATGTTTCCATGTTGAACTGTTTTTGTGTGTGTGCGCGCAAGAAAGTGATTTTATTAAGGCATGGGGACAGGACCCATGGACAGAAAGAGCTGCTTGTTGTAAATGGACCTCTGCTTTGAGAGCCTGCATGTTAGATTGATTAATTTGCTTAGTCTCAGACACTTGAGGGAAGAAATTAGAAACCCTAGCAAGTGCTTTCATCAAAAACTTATTTATCCTGAGATGACCTATTACATCCCATCATGTACCTTGTAGGAAATCAAATCCTAAACAAGTAGTCAGCAGTGGAGACAGGATGGAAATTGTTTGATGAATCTTTCCATTATCAGATGTGAAATGACAGATAGCTTTCTATCCAAGCTTCGCACCTTTTTTTTTAAGTTTTATTTTATTATGTTATGTTAATCACCATACATTACATCATTAGTTTTTGATGTAGTGTTCACTTTGCACCTTTTTTAGAGATGTGCAGCTCCCTTACAACATGTCATGAAATAGATGTCTGTATAAATTGGTCCTGCTAAAGGCCTATGCCCTTTGGTGAGACTTTCGGAGCTGGTGTCCAGATGAATGTAAAGGATCCTTTGAGAAGACTCTTTTTTTTTTTTTTTGTATGAAAACATTATTATTGAAGTAAAACGCACACTCTCCTAGTAAATACCTTAATTTCTCTTGATTTATGGCTTAGTGGGGATATTTGTAGTATCCACCCACCTCTGGTTCTGCTTCTGCCAAATGCAGGCCTTTATGGTACCTGCCTACTGTGCACTTTCTTACTTTGTTTGTTGTTAAATTGGTAAATGATGCATGTGAATAAATAGTCATCTCATTTTACTAAAAGGTATATTTAAATTTTTTGTTATACATTTAGTAAAACAATTTTGTTTTTATTATGAATTCACTTGGCAGTAACCAAGATCACTAGCTTAAAGGCCAAGGAGTTTGTTTTAAAATGCAGCTCCTTGAACAGTTATTTATAGTAAGATGATACTACTTGATTTTATCTAGTTTATTTTGTTGGAAGATTACATTTCAACCTAAAGGGTTTGTGCAATACATTTTCTTTTCTGGCTCCCAAAGTTGGCTCCGGAAAGATTCTTGCTACATTGTATTAGGCAGAATCCCACACCCTCACCCACATTTTCTGGTGATGTGCCATTTTCTAAATATGTCCTGCCTGTTCCAAAATGAATATCAATAGCTGGAAGCAGTTGGAGAATGTTAATTTAGCTCTTGTGTGGAAGAGTGGCACTCAGTTTCCTAGATTGTGTCCTTTTCCCATGTGGGTTTTTCAGATGATTTATTTTCTTTCTGTTTTTTTCCCCCCCTTCTTTTTAAAACAAAGCATTAAACACTAATATATTCTGACCTGGTGCAGTATTGGTTGGGATTTATATCAACTTTTATCTTGAAGCCTGAAGTAAAATTTGATCTGTAGAAAGTTAAGAGTGAGTTTGTTCTCTGACTACAGTTTTAATCTTCTGGTTTAAGATATTTTTCACTAATAATTTCTCTCTTAAAAATCTAGTCCTCTTCTAAAATTTCTATTTTTAACTTCTAGGGTTTGGGTGTAGGTTACTTGGATGGGTGGCTTTTAAAGTAAATGGTCATCTCGAACAATGGTTTTTGATTTTGTACCCTGGCCAGTAAAAGTTTATTTTTATTTTATATTTTTAAAGATTTTATTTATTTATTTATTTAATTTACTTATTTGAGAGAGAGAGAGAGAGAGTTCCTGAGTGCACGGCGTTGGGGGGTGGTTAGGAGAGGGAGAGAATCTCAAGCCGACTCTGTGCTGAACGAGGAGCCCAACACAGGGCTTGATCCCACAACCCTGAGATCATGACCTGAACTGAAACCAAGAGTTGGTCACTCAACTGAATGAGCCACCCTGGTGCCCCAAAAGTTTATTTTTACATGACATACACTTACCACTGTGCAAGAACATATTGTAAATTATGTTATATAAATTAATATAAATAATTTATACTTGTGTCTATTATGTATGTATAAATAGACAAAACCTAGGAATCAAGAGGATTTTATGAAAAAAATTCTATTATTTTCTTCTTGAGCCCAAATGCCCCTCACTTTAGAGACCACTGATCTAGAAAGCAAAGGTTATTCATTGTACCTAAATGGTTCTTTTTGAGCTATAACACTAATCCCAGTTTGATATTTTTGAAGAATGTGGCTTTTAGTAAATTTCAGAATCAACATAACCTTAATAGAATTTCTGGTCACAACTAATTGCTGTCAATTCTCTATGAAGAGAATGTGGTTACCAGTTCACCAAGACAAGATCTTAAAATTTTATTATGAAATATTTAAGAAATGCAAAGACTATAACATATAACACGACAAATGCCTATACTTTTGTCTAAAAAATAAAACATTACCTTCCTCCTTCCTCCTGAAGAGGGATCCATTCTTTTGAATTTGCTGTTTCTTTTTCCTGGGTAGTTATAGACCTATGTTTGGGTCCCAAACAAGGAGTTATTGTTTTACATGTTTTAAGTTTTATGCAAATATACATACGATGTATAGTATGCATTTGCCTACAACTTTCCCCTACTCTATACATGTTGATTACGGGGAATTCTAGTTTACTTATTCCCACAGCTGTATAATATTCTAAAGTTTGGAAATGCCACAGTTCCTCTATTCTTCTGTAAGTGACATTTACTTTGTTTCTTTTTTCTTTTCCTTTTCTTTTTTAATTACAAATAATCCTGGTAGGACTTCTTGCGAAAATCTGTTACGATTTTCCTAGCATGTACCTAGGAAGTGCTAAATTGCGGGGTGTGCACCTCCCCACGTCTATGAGATAACCCCACGAGTGCACACAGGGATTTCCCTGGCTCAGCATCCCTGTTAACACTCGGTATTGTCAGACTATTTAATTTTTGCTGGTTTGGCGGATGTGAAATAATGTCTTATTGTAGCTTTAATTTATCTTTTTATAATATATTTATTGGCTATTTAGGTTTCATTTTCTATAAATTGCTTATTCATATAGTTTGCCCAATTTTCTATTGTTTTTTCTTGAGCTTTCTTGGCTGGTCTTGCATGCTTGTGCATGCACACGTACACAGTGATTCAGTGACCTTTATTGAAGGTCAATAAAAAAGTAAAACACACTTGTTTTTCTTTTCACATCTGGCCCTGATATGGTATCATAGTGTACCCCTCTCCTTTAGAAAAGTCATTGCTTCTCTGACAAGGTAATATTACAGTGTAAACTGCCATTTGGTTGCTAAAAGATGAGACAGATAAAAAGAGAGAAAAAACAGCAATCCAGGCCTTCTGTAAGTTTCACTGAACACCTGCAGGCTTGGTTTAGATGTGTGTGTACTGGTACCTGTGTATCATCCTCTCTGTTTCCTTTCTCTTCCAGTCTAGCTTCTAATATTCGATCTTGCCCACCCTAGAGTTATTTTGAAAAAAAGACCTTATACCTTCAGACATTTAGAAAGCCTGTAGCTAAAGAAGCGGAGGCATTCCCAACAAGCAGTGAAAAAGTGGAATAGCTTCAAGTAGTGATACTTGAAGTGTGGTCTGCCAATGGGCAGCTTCACCCGCCTTTGCCAGTTTATTAGATGTGCAGATTCTCAGCCTGTACCCCAATCCTACTGAATCAGAGGATGCATTTTAACAAGTGAAGTTGGAGAAGTTTTGCTTTTAAACACAGAATCCTGGTCAAGAATGACCTGCCTCAGAAAGAACTCCTCCTTCCCTAATCTCTCTAAGTAACTGAGGCCTGGGGGTGGGTGGGTGTGAACATATGAAATATGTCTACTGTATGTACATGTACTGTGCAGTTTGAGTCTCTCCCAATGAGTGGTTCATTCTAGTTCATTTAATTAATCCAAACATTCCTCTTTAAAGAAACAACTAGGAGCATGAAGGGGCTACCAATAATTTGTATGTTAATGATTATTAGACCTTGTTGCCATATGCTGTTTTGTAAAGAAATAGGTTTTTAAGGAAGAGAAGAGAAGGTAATTTTGTAACATGGGTCATTTAGGGAATAGGCTGGGCCTGGATTGGAGAGGCTTCCCTGGTAGGGAAGAGTCTAGGGGAGCATGGAAATTTATTAAGAAGAGGCACTAGGAGGTGGGATAAAAGGAGCGTCAAGGATTTTGCTTAGAAATGAGGAGAACATCTTCCCTTTTCCTGCTTCTGTGTTACAATAACTTGTATTGCTGAAACCCAGGATCATGTTAACCTATGAGGTTTAACCTGGAAAGTTAATTACCATTTCTGACATTGTTTCTATTCAGCAGTTTTCTACTGAGTATCATTATGGGCACACTGCAGAGTGGGTCGTACCCTTGCACAGTTCTTTCCTCGGACTTTGGAGCCTAGGAAGGATTCAGATATTGAAGCCAGGCTTATGCAAAGCATGGGAACGTCACGAAGGCTCAGTGTCTTCCTATCTCACAGGATTGCTGTGAGGATTCATTGGGGTCTATAAAAGGCTCAGAGAAGGTTCTCAGTAAATGGTGGCCCCTCCCCTTCTCTCCACATGCACCGCCCCACCTTCCCCTCATGCTATTCCAGGCAGTTTGATTCTGATCTGTAGAGGTTAGTACTAAGAGGTTAGTGCTCAGAGTAGTAGTTGTGGGAGAATTATTTATAAGGTGCAGTGATAGGGAGGAAGTGGTTTTCTGTGGGAAGAGACATTTGGGGTTCTAAGTGAAAGGCTTTAAGAATGGGTATGCATAGTTTTTGTAAATGTTGAAGATGGGAATCACCTTTGTTTAGGTTGCAATAATTTACAACTTGCTGAGGACAAAGGCTGAGCTGAAATCTCCCCGAAACTATTTATTTGGGAACCCCTAACACAGGCTTTGTGAGGCAAGTCTGGCATCTACTGTTACTTGTTAGGTCCCAGCACATGGCTCAGGGTTACCACATGACGTGCCACGATGCTGTGCTCAGTACTAGCATGAGTTATATAGTCCAACAAGTCTGAAAACTAGGGGATTTGGGATTTTCAGAGATCAGAGAGAAAGAAGTCAAGATAATAAAAACAAGGAGTTGAGCAAAATTGGAAAGAGTATTCCTAAAACACTTTATCACCCTCTTCACAAAACTCCAGTAGCTCCCTCTGCCTAGTTAGTTTGCCAGATATCCCTCCCCATATTGGCCCAAAGTCCATTTCTGGCTCGCCTTACTCTTTTACCTCTTCCTCTGCCCATTCAGTAATCCCGCTAGTGATGACTCTTTCCACTCTTTCCAGCTGACCCAGACCACAGCCATCAATTAAGATCTGCTTCAAATCCCATTTCCCCTTCATCTCTGAGCAATTCCTGACAGTTTCCATTAGTTGGTAATCCCCTTGCCAACTTCACGAGTATTTTGTACACTTGCCCCTCATGGCATTACCTCTGTCTTGACCCTCTGAAGGCTTTGGAAGTTCCCCAAGTGCTGGGGATCTTATAATTTTCTTATAATTACAGAAAATTATACCAGTTCTGTTTCTTACCAGTTCTGTTTCTTACAAGTGATGGTTTCTTAAGGTAAAAGGTAACCCTTGCTAGCTAAACTCCAACCATCTGAACCCAGGAACAGAATAGATTTGGATTTTTGGAGAGGGGACTATTTGAAGCAAAATCACAGGGGGTAGACTTTCCTTGTGGCTCATCTCAGGCTGCCAACTTGAAGTCTCTGAAGTTTGGGAAGAGATGCACACGGTCAGATCCTGAGCCAGTGAGAGCCAGCTCCAGCACATCACTTAAAGGGATCCCCACTTCCCAACTGGTTATGCAATCTCTGGAACCAAATATTAATAGATTTAAATAACATGGTTTCCCTTCTGTCTAACATGGATGGGGCAGGGCGGTCATTTGTCCTTGATCATTGGATTCTTCTATTATGTTGGCGTGGTGAAGAGAATTCTCAGCCTTTAGACTAATTTTCTAATTTCCAAAAAAAAATATATATATTTTTACAGGCTTCTATGTTAGAGAGCCAGTCAAGAGGTTGTGGGATTGGATCTGAGCAAAGTTTTATAGCTCTTCATTTGGACAGCCTGTGAAAGTAATTCTTTGAAAGACTAAGTGCATAGCAGATGTTCAGTAAATATTGGCCAGATGATTGATCTAAGGAAAGAGCCAAGAAAGAGGAATAATTTCCTTGTATATCCAGTGGAATTGTGCAACACAATGTAAAAGTAATGTAAAACAAGAAACCACATGGCTTCATGTTTACTTAATGTCCGATTGGATCAGTGGTTGCGAGGTGGCCAGGGATTTGCCTGGCACAGTTAGGAAACAGGAGTTCATTTGAGCTTAATGTAAGTACAGGCATTTGTAGAGAAAATGTACTAATTCTTATCATGGACTAAGTAAAAGACAAGGCAGTTTTTGTAAAGTAAAATTAGGTTTAGAAGCAGTAGAAGAAAGGGTGAATTCAAGAGCACCCTAAAAAGAATGGTAAAAGTTGGGTCCATATTGTCCTGGGCGCGTGATCATTTTTTAATCTGTTCTTCTTTGGGGAGACTAAAGACACTGAACCCAGCATTATTCTGCTTATTTGAATTGGATTTCCTAATTGAAACGAACTACTGCTACACAGATCATCCAGGTAAGAAAGTTAAAGCCTGTTTCCTTTAATAAACACTGCTGAATTTGGAAGACTAGCTTAGCCAAAATCTTATTTTATAACTCGAGATTCTAAAAAGCAATAGAAAATCGGCCCCTTAGCATTTCCCAAAATATTCCAATCCATCTGCTTGAAAAAATTACTGCCAAATATTTTAATTTGTTCATAAGAAAGAAAACACATTGACTCTTAAAGCTGTGCTCTGGGTTTTTCATCCTCCATTGAAGTGTATATAGAACCACTCTTCGGAAGGGTGTTAGGATTATAGGCAACTACCTGCATCACCATTCTCTTGTTTAAGCAAATGTTGTACAAACTTGAAATCTTATCCTTTTTGGAGGTTTATCATCCTCTTTCCTAACGTGCGCATTTCAAAACAAAAACAAAAACAAAAACAAAACCGGTCAGTACCCTAACCTTTTGCCTTCCTTGAATTCTTAAGGACTTGAGCAAAACCAAGGAAATAATTATAGGCTGAGTGTTTGCTCCTTATTTGTAAAATACTGGGAGTTATACGTCAGGTTTTTCTTTGACTTTTTTATTTTTTTGATTGTTTGGTAGTTTTGTAATGGGAAGAGGATTGAATATCTGAGTTTAGTCAAGAAAAACCTGTCATTTGATCTCTCTAAAGGAAATAGGGTCTCCTTAATTTTGGTGGAGCCTTCACGGTTGGTAAAACGAAACAACAAAAATACTGACGATACTTAGGTTGTAGTTCTAACTCCCACCAATACTATTTGGCCCTGCATCCACATTAAATTTTTTCTTTCCCGTATAATGTATGCAGTTTCTCAGATGGGAATTCTGGGAATGTTTAGGCCTAGATGGGAGCTAGAGAAGGGCCGTAACAGCTGACAGTGAGGTGGCAACATATGCTTTCTTGGGTGCCAGTTTCTTAATGTTCATGTTGAAAGATCCAAAAATGAAATTGGAAGCAATGGAGATGATAAGGGCCCCCAAAGTGGGTCACAATTCTATAGCATTGCTTTTCAAAAGTGTTGGTAAAAGAGAGTCCCCCCAAAAGCTTGGATATTGATTTAAAAGTAAAGTAAAAGGACCTGACTCAAATCATCTTGGAAATGGTTTCACTTTACAATATAAAATATTATATGATCAAGGTTAAAACACTGATAAAAATGGGGCGCCTGGGTGGTTCAGTTGGTTGAGCATCTGCTTTCGGCTCAGGTCATGATCCCAGGATCCTGGGATCAAGCCCCACGTTGGCTCTCCACTCAGGGAGAGCCTGCCTGTGCTCTGACCCTCCCCCCTGCTTGTGCTCTCTCTCTCTCTCTCTCTCTCAAATGAATAAATAAAAAATCTTAAAACAAACAAAAAGCACTAATAAAAATATTAGCTGTCTCTCTGCAATGAATACTGTTATAATCATCATGCAGACTGATACCAGTCCATATTAGTATTCTGAAGAAGTGCAGCCCCATAGTGTTGAACTTTCATTTCTATTTAAATCCCCACGTTGTAGTTTTGTTTTGTTTTGTTTTTTTCAGAGTGGTAGTGGTGGTGTGTGGGGTGGTGGTGGTGTGCAGTCTGACTTGCATTATGAATCTGCTTGGATCTGTTTCAGTCTGCTCCCAAACATTAGAGGTACTAAGGCCATCTTTCTTATTTTTTAGGGAATTCATCTCTCGGTTACTCATGCTAACAGTTATCTTGATAGAACGAACATCTGTTACCATAATTACTGCTGCTTTTCTTTCATGCTAATCTCATGAACAGGGTGAGACACCCCTTCTACACCCACAGGGCTATGGGTGCTATCACTGGTGATCACACGTGAAGACAGAATCAGGTTATTACAAACCCTCTGACTAATTGCTACTTAGCAACTAACTTCTAGCAGAACTCAGAAGCCTTGGCATTAGTGCCATTGGGGAATGGGAGAATTTGCAATTTCTTGCGCTGCTCACGTGGCTGGGGGGCATCTCTCTCTCTCTCTCTCTCTCTCTCTCTCTCTCTCTCTCTCGTGTGGAAGTCTCCTTGGAACAGGGGACAACGAGCAGGTGAGAGCTGGTTTCCCTCATCTGGAGCTCTCACCGTTTGTTTAGCGGCATAAGCCACTCCCTTAAGGCTTTCTCTGACATTTTATTTTCTACTTTCTGTTTGCTCGCTGCTGGGTCTCCTTAGGTTATACATTTCAAATGTTGAAATAAAAGAGTACAGTTTTTTTACCTGATTGATGTGCAGTAATACTCAGGATTGTTAAGTATGATGAAAGATCATTTCATTTTTTTCAGTGTTTTTTGTTTGTTTTTTTTTTTGTGTGTGTGTGTTTTTGTTTGTTTGTTTTGGTGGTGGTGGTGGTGGTGGTGGTGGTGGTTAGGGGTTGCTTCAGAGATTTATAAGTTTATCATTTACTAAAAAATTCAAAACTGTCTGCTTTACAAATAAATAGCCTTAATGGAGGACCTATTAATAAGGAACCTGTTTTGGTTATATTTCTGGGAAGTAGGGATTATATTAAGTTTTAAGATTCTATTCAGCTAAGACCTGATTAAAGCAAAACCAGGGAATTGGCCATCTGGAAAACACTATTAATGGATCCAAAAATGTCATTGTCACTTGAGTCATGTAATAGAATTTGCACTGAAGAAAAATATGGTGGGTTGAGTAAAATCCAAAGTCTATGAAAATGTCTTATCTTTCTAATTCTATTCTTTCTTTGGGCCAATTTATTTTGCATGTCATTTCCAATTAACTGTAATTCCTCTATCACTTATGTACATAATTTAACATTTAGTTTTTGTAGTCCCATGCTGCTTGTTGTTTTTATGATGTTGTCTCCCCAAGTGGACTGTAAGCTTCTAGGGAACATGAACCAAGTCTTTCCTTTTTCTGTATATTCTGCAGTGCCTAACATGGTTCTGGACATAAAATAAATGCTTAATGAATACCTAGTACTTAGTAATCTGGCTAATGGTTATTGGGTCAATGTGTTTACCTTCTTGTTATTTTTATCATCTGGTTTCATAGTTTTTGCTATGGAGCTTTTTGGAGCCTTGTATCATTTGCTTCAGCCCCTAGCAATACCAAGTCACACATTTTCACCCATTGGTTCAGTTCAAGCCAGAGACTCAAGGTTTATAAGATCTTTTACTGTCAGAGATTGGGTAACTCAAGTATGTAATATAATGGAACTGGTAGAGGGCAGAGGAAAGGGAAACAGTTCTCAGTATATTTGACTGTAGTGGATTTAGAGAATTGTGGATATTATCCTTTTGATTCTTTGGATCAAACACCATATACTTTCTTGATAAACACTTTGGCATATTTTGGCATCTTTCCTAATTATGGACTGCTTCTGTACTTGGCCTTTTCAGGTGTTACGGTGGTAGGGCTTTTTAAATTTTTTTTAAAAGATTTTTTTTAAAAGATTTTATTTATTTGTCAGAGAGAGAGAGAGCACAAGCAGGGAGAGCTGCAGACAGAGCAGGCAGAGGGAGAAGCAGGCTCCCTGTTGAGCAAGGAGCCCAATGTGGGACTTGATCCCAGGACCCTGAGATGATGACCTGAGCTGAAACCACCCAGGTGTCCCAGTAGTAGAGCTTTTTAAAAGTTTGTTGTGAGGGAAAGGTAAACAAAAGTGGGAAACATGATTATTCTGATTTGTAAATTAATCACACAGACTTATAAAATTTATGGAGCTGGGAAGTGTCTCAGAGATTATATTGTCCCGTTCTTTCATTTTTATAGGTGAGAAACTCAAGGACCAGTGTAGTTAAGTAAGAGATGTGGGTAAAGTCAATAGTTAATAAAAGTCAAGAATAGAACAATATTGTGAGTAGCTTGAGATAATCAATTTATATTATTTCTCAATTCTCCGTCCTACTTTGTACAAAGTATTATTCAGTAGACAGATATCTGGGAAACCCACACATTCTTAAAAAGTATACATTTTTAAGAAGAAAGTTTTTCAAAAGATTTTTTTATGTGTACATATATTGAACAACTCTTCAAAATGACTTCACAATGGAATATAGTTGAAAGGGAAAATACCATGTAGTGGGGGGACATCTATTTGAGAAATCTAGGTCATAATTCTAAGTCTGTTAATTACAAACTGTATGACTTTGCAACAAAAATCATACAGCACTCAGAAAGTCAGTTGGTATTGGGGCACCTGGGTGGCTCAGTCAGTTTAGCATCCGACTCTTGGTTTCGGCTGAGGTCATCATCTCAGGGTCCTGAGATTGAGCCCCATGTTGGGCTCTGTGCTGAGCATGGAACCTGCTTAAGGTTCTCTCCCTCCCTCTCCTTCTGCCCCATGCATACATGCTCTCTCTCTCTCAAAAAAAAAAAAGTCAGTTGGTGTTATCATTCAGAAATTAAAGAATTAGACTAGACTCTCTCTGGGAGCCCTTTTTATGTGCTACGGTGAGTGCTGTGAATTGTGCAAGACTGTTGAATCACAGATCTGTACTTCTGAAACAAATAACGCAACATATTTTAAGAAAAAAGAAAAAGAAGAAGATAACAGGAGAGGAAGAATGAAGGGGAGTAAGTCAGAGGGGGAGATGAACCATGAGAGATGATGGACTCTGAAAAACAAACAGGGTTCTAGAGGAGGGAGGGTAGGGGGATGGGTTAGCCTGGTGATGGGTATTAAAGAGGGCACATTCTGCATGGAGCACTGGGTGTTATGCACAAACAATGAATCATGGAACACTACATCAAAAACTAATGATGTAATATATGGTGATTAACATAACAATAAAAAATTAAAAAAAATTCTGTACAAAAATGAAACAGTGGTCAACACTTGGAACTTGACATGATCAAAGCTTTATGAAATCAGAATAGAGACTGATGTATCTAGTGTCTTACCAAACATGTCGGTTGCTCAACATTTAGAATTTCATTTCTTGATTCCGGCCTGTATCTATGCGCTAGGCACTATCAGTGCTCTTCCAGATGATTTCTATTTCTTAGGCTTCATTTGAATATTTCTTCTTTGTTTGGAGCTTGTTATAGGACTATGAATAATGGGAACAGACACATATAACCTATAAACTTATTATTTAGGAATCATTTGGCTTTTCCAAATGAATAGTCCATACATGTGTTAGATGTATTGGTATATTAAAGAATCAGGAAAATTAGGTTGTTTAAACTTGAAGCACTTTTTATTGAAAAGTGCTATAACTGTGCCAGGGGCTAGTTTTGTTGAATTAGTGTGTTTTGCCTGGTAAACTTCCCTTACTTTATATTCTGTGGAAAAGCAAATTCAGAGTTTCTTAGCCATGCTGACTCTTATTCAAGGAGAATGTCCCAGGAGGGCAAATAAGAAGCAATCTAGTCATACTTAAGTGTCATTTTACCTTGTCCGGCATGCTGGGATATGGTTACTCTTGTTTGCTGATTGTCGTGAACTCAAGTGATCAATCTTTCACCAAGCTCAAACTCTGTCTGTCGTGCCCATAGCCTTAAAATTTCCACCACCTTTCTTTAGAGGACAGCTGGTCAGTAATGACTCCCAAAGAGCCATTTGCAATCTGTTTATAGGGTGCTTTTGGAAGATTCTGTGTGGTGAAGGTAATGTGCAGCCAGTGGGGAGGCAATATTTTCCTTGTGGGGGAAGGTAGGTTGGTGATAGGAGATAATATGTGTAGGACAAGCTCATAGCATAGGGTCTAGCACATTTTAAGTGCTAGGGAAATATGTTATTATTCTGCTTTATAATTTTATCTCTAGGTAGGCAGTCAACAAGCAGACTTACGTATTTGTTAAGACTTGGGAAAGATCTTCCAGAATATTTGATTTATCGTAGAGTTTTAGCATAGTGTCCTTTCTTTTGTTTAATTTCTAAAAAAGAAGCTAACTTGTTCTGTGGCTCAAGTATCCCTCATTTTGGGGATTAGCAACTAGGGCCTTAATATGTACTGAAGGCTTTTGTATCTAGAAATAATTCAGGCTCTTTTTCAGAGTGTGGGAGTAAGAGAGGGTGAATTGTGAGAAATGGGATCATTCTTTTGAAATTTATATGCTGTTTTTGGATGAAAACACAAGGAGTAAAAATACTAGATCATATTGTAGCTTTTAAAATTAAAGGGCTTTATATTTTTGACTGCAAATGGTGGGTTAAAATTTTTCTGTTATTTATCGGATATATTTCTTTAACAAGAGTAATTGATTTTAAATCATTGGACAAACTACATCGTCTTTCAGATTTCTTTTGCTTCACAAATTAAGTAACATAATAATTTTAATTTTATACTTCACATTCTTAGTGTTAAATATTACTATGGTCTTCACTGAAGGTGTGTGCAAATTTAGTTAATAAAGATCATTTTAATTTAAAATGTCAAAGAAGACATTTTCCCCAAAAGAATGCCACAATTTAGAAATGATGCAGAATTTATATTTAAAGCAACTTTATAAGAAAATGTATAGAAAAAGTTGCCATCACATTTTATAATTTTGAATTTTAAAATACTTTAAAAATCTCCTGTTACCATAAAGTCGATTGAGATAAAGATATTTGTGACCACTAATTTTATTCAAGTTTGTTTTAGAAATTCCAACCAATGCAATTATCCTGGAAAAATAAATCAGGAAGATACAAAAATCATCATTATTTGTAAATGATATGGTTGACTACTTAAAAAAAGACCAAGGAAATGAAAATAGTATAAAAATTAAAAAGGGGCCTATGTTTAATCCCAGTAAGAATCAGGCAAATGCAATTTAAACAGAAATGAGATTTGTTTTTACCTCTCAGATGGGCACTAATGTCATAAGAGCAAATTTTTATTGAGTTCTTATTGTGTATCAGGCATTGTAGCAGCTCTTTTAATCCTTAAAAATAATCTCTGAGGTAGGTATAATGGTACAATCTTTGCTTTACAGAAATCTGCAGAAATGTTGGGTAACTTTCCCAAGAGTTAGTCCATGGCAGAGCTGGGATTTGAACCCAGCTGGGATTTGAACCCAGCTGTAGAATTCTAGTTCTAGAACCTGTTCTCTTAGCTACTAATCTGCCTCCAAAGATTGATAACATCCAGTGTTGGTGAAGGTATCAGAGAATGAAGTAGCTATCTCCCCTAGATTGCAGGTGTTTCACTGCAGCTTCTCTCTAAAAGGCATTCTGGTGACACTTGTCAACACCTCATGACCCAGCCATTCCACTTGTAAGAATTTATCCTAAGGAAATAATCAGGCAAATGTGCAATAATGAAGGTGTGAGGATATGTTTACCATGTGATTTATAGCAATAATTACATGCCCATCTCGAGGGCATTGTTTAGATGATGCTGTATCATACAGTGGAATGTCATATGACTACTAAAAAGGATGGCGTAGTGCTATGTTTATGAATAATAATGCCCACATTATATTTTGTGTGAAAAAGAGCAGGTGACAAAGCAGTTTGTGCTCTGTAGTATGATCTCATCTTATGTATACATTTATTTTTTTTTTACAGTGCAGCTTTATTTATTTATTTATTTATTTTTTAATTTTATTATGTTACATTAATCACCATACATTACATCATTAGTATTTGATGTAGTGTTCCATGATTCATTGTTTGTGTATAACACCCAGTGCTCCATGCAGTACAGTGCTCTCTTTAATACCCATGTATACATTTAAATAGCTATGCATGTATTTATAGACCAAACCGCAGTGGGCTGGCAACTCTGAGCACTGGCATTATGGATGATATTTACCTCCTTCTTTATCTTTTCTCATCTTTTTTGAAATTTTATGATGGGCAGATACTATTTTTATAGTTGGGAAAAAAGCCCTAAGAAGTGTTTATTTTTCTTACTTCCTCAGCTCTTTTCTTGTGATAAAATTAGGTTGGCAAGTTTGATCCTTGGTTTCATGCTTTCTGAGTGTGAGGCATGTCACAATTTTGTTTTTGAAGTTTCAGCTTCCAGTTATTTATTCCTTTCACCAAAGCTGCTCCAGAGCTCTGGGTGTGCTGTCATTAGGTGGGGCTCATGAGCTTTGCAAATGCTCTAAACTGCAGAGCCCACCCTGGTTGGCTTGAGCTTCCTGATTTAAACTTCATTTTTCCATAACATAATTTACATAAAAATAGAACTCATAGTAACCAAGTGTAAGCTATCATTGAACATTAAAGCAGATGATATTTTAAAGCTTCACTTAAAAATCAACAGATGTCATTAATAATCAGGAATCTTTTGTCAGTGCAAATTTTTCTTTCATGATCATATATGCAGATCCTGATTAGAATGTTCCTTTCTTCTTAAGTCTTAGTTTGATGTGAAAACCTCCCAAAGCTTGTGCTTCATTGCACACCACTACCCTCGGTTTGGATTTGGCTGGTATTAGAGCACTTGGGGCAGTTTATTTTTTATTGAGGTTTTGAGCACATGGGCTTAAAACTAATTTAGTTGGCTGGATTCTTTCAGAGTCCTCATTAGAAGTAATTGCCTAACAAATTTTAGCATCACTTCAGTCAGAGACCCTAAACTTCTGTGATGTACAAGAAGGGTTATAACTAGTTTTTTGCAGGGAACCGCCAGCCCTCAGTGATCAGATGCTTTTAATTCACAAAAGTCTGTTTTCTTAAAAAAGAATGGAGCCTACCCCCTTCTCTCTTGTGTGAGTGGGTAAAGTTACATGGTTTTTGAAGTCAGAGTGTATAAAGGTCTTGCTGAGTTCCCTAAATATATTACCTAAGCATAACCAATTACTATTAAAAGCAAATTTACCAGAAAATAAGATAGTTTTCATTGAAGGCCACAATTTCATCATGGATTCTTAATGGTCCTTGTGGATGGGGCATTGTCTTGGAATTGATTTGCTGAAATCCTAAGATTATCTCATTGGACAGTAGCCCACTGATAAGCACTGCTCTAAAAATATACCAGGCTATGTTTATGGGGCCCATGTTTTTTCCTTAGAGCTTTGGGGTCAGTCACTCCTTTGGCTATGCATAAACAAGGCCCGGAATTGTTTTCTAGGGAAGATGTTGCTCAGAACTTATCCCTCCACCAGCCTCCATGCAGGAGAGGAGTGGCCTTTTTTGTAGGGACATGTACTGGTCAGCCTCCGTCATGTTGATGAAAGAATGAGATCTTTCCCAGAGGCTTTGCCCTTCGTCACTTGTGTCATTCAAGGTCAGATTTTTGTTAGTGGACATTATCTTGAGCTTTCCATTGCCAAATTCTTATGGAAAACTCATTTATAAGAAATTACATTCACCAAAAATTGCTTAAAAAATATGAAGTCCAGTTATTGCTCTAAGCTCTAAAATTTAAGTCTAAATCTTATCCTTGAGTTAAACTGGAGTATAGCTACTAGACCAGCACCATTCCAGGAGCAATATAATGCAAGCCACTCATGTTAGTTAATATTTTTAGGAGCCACCTTGAGAAAGGTAAAAAGAACAGCTGAGAGTAATTTGAAATCTATTTTATTTAGCCACTCTGGAGAATAGTATGGAGGTCCCTCAAGAAGTTAAAAATAGAACTACCTTATGATCCAGCAATTACACTGCTAGTTACTTACCCAAAGGATACAGAAATACAGTTTCAAAGGGATAGATGTACCCTGATGTTTACAGCAGCATTATCAATAATGGCCAAACTATGGAGAGAGCCCAAATGTCCATTGACTGATGAATGGATAAAGAAAATGTGGTGTACACATACACACACAGACACAAACACCATGGAATATTACACAGCCATAAAAAGGAATGAAAGTTCTCCATTTACAGTGATGTGGATGGAGCTAGAGTATATTATGCTAAGTGAAGTAAGTCAGTCAGAGAAAGACAAATACCATATGGTTTCACTCATATATGGAATCTAGAAAACAAAATGGATGAATATATGGGAAGTCGGGGTAAAAGAGAGAGGGAAACAAACTGTAGGAGACTCTTAGTGATAGAGAACAAACGGAGGGGTGATGGAGGGAGGTGAGGGGGGATGGGCTGGATGGGTGATGGGATTAAAGAGGACACTTGTTGTAATGAGCACTGGGTATTGTACGTAAGTGACGAATCACTGAATTCTATTCCAGAAGCCAATATTGTACTGTATGTTAACGAAGCAAAATTTAAATAAACAAAAACAAAACCACCTATTTTATTTAACTCAGTAAACCTGAAACACTATCATTTCAATATGCAATCAATATAAAATGTATTAATGAGATGTTTTACTTTTTTTTGGAGGCACTAAGTCTTTAAAATTGGTGTGTACTTTATACTTACAGCATACCTTAGTTTGGACTAGCCACATTTCTGATGCTCATTAGCTGCATGTGGCTGGTAGCTCAGGTAGTGGATAGCACATTGTAGACCATTGTAGAGCTATGTGTGAATGTGCCTGAATTGGAGCTATTTGTGTTAAGCCAATGATATGTCACGAAAATGGTAATACAACAACACTGTCGTAGTTGATGTAGATATAAGAATGCAGAGTAATACTTCATATGTCATGAAGACTAAGAAAATTCTCTCGGGTTTCACCACCAGGAAAACATTCTTATTTATATTATGGATATGGGGACTGAGGCTGTGATTCTTGTAATTCTTTGGTTGGGATGCTAGCAAGTTCAGAGACAAATTAATGGCCTATTTCCAGTACCTGAGCAGTGCTAAATGGTGTGAGTTTTGGATATAAACTTTACTCCTGGCTTGTTTCCCCTTGCTTTTTTGGCTTGCTTCTTTTCAGCTTATTGAATATCATAGGCAACATGTCATGCAAATTTTTAAAAAAATAAGGATGGGGATAAATAAAGTCTTGTGTTATTTAAATTTTTATTAAGTTTAAATAATGATGTCAGTCTGAATTTTCTAGAAAATACAATTGAAAAAATTGTACAAAGACTGAAATCTCTCAGTTGCCTTTTGGTTCTTTTAAAATGTAGTTTAATAAACTTGGATGCACTTGGGAAGATAGTATCTAAGTTATTGGTCTAACATGGGACTATATAGGAACGCTAACTGGTAATTTCTTATTTAGCAGTTCTCAGATTTCAGCATTTAACAACGTTAACTGGGGAGTATGTTAAAAATCTGATGTATGGGCCCCACCTCATAGGTAGGTTAGGATTAGTAGATTTGGGTTCGGGTCTAGAAAATGGTAGTTTAACACGTTCTCTTGCTTGTCATATTCCTGGTAGCTGCTTTTTCCATCTTCCTCTTCCTAACCCTAATATCCCAGAAAAAAGTGCTTTCCATAACTAAATCCCCACAGTCTCTTTCCTTTGGTCTTTTCCCCAGCCCCAGCCTTTTTGAGATAAAACTGACATATAACATTGTGTAAGTAAGCTGTAAAATATGGTGATTTGGTAGACATATATTGCAAAATGATTACCACTGTAGCTTTTTTTTACTTTATTTTTAAAAGATTTTATTTATTTATTTGACAGAGAGAGAGAGGGAGAGAGCACAAGCAGGGGGAGGGGCATGCAGACGGAGAGGCAGAGGGAGAAGCAGGCTCCCTGCTGAGCAGAGTCCTATGGCAGTGGATGGGACGGGGCTCCACCACAGGACCCTGGGACCATGACCTGAGCCGAAGGCATACGCTCAACCGACTGAGCCACCCAGGCACCCCTACCACTGTAGTTTTGGCTAACACCTCTATCACATCGCACAATTACTATTTCTTTTTTGTGGTGAGCTTTTTTTTAAGATCTGTTCTCTTAGCAACAGTATTATTAACTATAATCGCACTGGATCCCCAGAACTTGTTCATCTTGTAACTGGAAGTTTGTATATTTTGATCTATCACTCCCCATCCCCCTCTGCCCTCTCTCCCCACCCCTCACCCCCCAGTCTATTTCTTGTCTCTTTTCCCTTGCCCCACTCTGGCTAACACCATGTTTTGTAGGGCAAGTCACATTCTTTGAGTTTTCAGTTTTGCCTCCCAGCTTCATCTATCATGTAGGTTTTGTACACAAAGCCAGGGTATTATCTAGGATTCTTTAAGTCTATGACAGAAACCCAACCCAGCTTGCCTAACCACAAAGAGAAAAGTGTCAGAAGAGCCCAGGGGTGGATCTTGTCTTAGGCACTCTGGAATGAGGCTGGAGTAGTCTACAACTGTCTCTCTGGTTCTCAGCCTGGCTGACCAGCAAAGTCCTCATACCTCCCGAAGGCAGACAGGGGAACACCTTCCTCTTTACGGAGAAGAAGAAGGGAAAAGTGCTAGGACTTAATGGTTCAGAATCTCTTCTTTTATCCCAGTTACTCATGCATCAGGGCAGAAGGGCTTACTATTACAAAGAGTGGGTTTTTGGTTTACTTTGGGATCCTTCTTTAAAAAAAAATAATTGCAGGGGCACCTGGCTGGCTTAGTCACAAAAGCATGCAGCTCTTGATCTTGGGGTCATGAGTTTAGCCCCACATTGGATGTAGAGATTACCTAAATAAATAAAGAAAGAAACTTAAAAATTTCATCGTTGAGATAATGGATAAGTGCGTAGTGTTTTGAGATAGTTCCCCAATTACAACCAATAATTGATTTTCATTTTAATGAGATTTTAATTTGTTTGAAACAATTATTTAGGGCCATGGTATCTTCCTAAATTTAATAGTGCAGCATTCTAAGCAAAAATAAATATTTAATTTCATTTGTAAACTGAATGGATTTCTCTCTTTGAATAGATTTTAATCTATTAACTAAAACACTGCTTCTTGTAGTATATTGAATTTGGGGACAGGAATCCAATTTCTTTAAATGTAATAAGTTAAACTAATTTGACTCATTGAAACAAATGAAAAATTTTCAGGATCTTTAGAGAGAAATTGGCAGTTTTACTTATATAACTTTATCTGATGCACAACTTAATTCAAATAGTTCTATCGTTATTTTGAAATAATTGTCTATTTTCTAGAAATCATTCCACGAGACTTCAAACCTTACTTCATCCTATGTTCTCATTTGTTCTACTTTCAGTAATGAATGTGTCTCTGCTGCTACACTGGACATCTGGCAAGACTAGTGGGAAAGAGCAAATTGCTTTGTGTGAGGACTTACACCTTGTGGTTCTGAAGTCAGCTGGAGAGCCATCAGGGTACCCTGAGGATTAGTTGTATGCATCAGTGCTTCTGGGTGGGAGGAAGCTGGTACTTTAGGCAGGCATCATGCTTGATTTCCTCCTTTTTTTTTTTAAGATTTTATTTATTTATTTGACAGAGAGAGACACAGCAAGAGAGGGAACACAAGCAGGGGGAGTGGGAGAGGGAGAAGCAGGCTTCCCGCGGAGCAGGGAGCCCGATGTGGGGCTCAATCCCAGGACCCTGGGATCACTACCTGAGCCGAAGGCAGACGCTTAACGACTGAGCCACCCAGGTGCCCCTAATTTCCTCCTTCTTTTTTTTTTTTAAAGATTTTTATTTATTTATTGAGAGAGAGAGAATGGTAGAGAGAGAGCATGAGAGGGAAGAAGGTCAGAGGGAGAGGCAGACTCCCCGCTGAGCAGGGAGCACGATAAGGGACTCGATCCTGGGACTCCAGGATCATGACCTGAGCCGAAGGCAGTCGCTTAACCAACTGAGCCACCCAGGCGCCCAATTTCCTCCTTCTTTATCTTCAGACTAACACTGTCTTTAGGGCACCGCCAATGCCATGGAATTGAGTGTTGATATGGGAGTTGATATGGGAGGCAGAGCTTCCTTTTTCAGTTTACCTTTAAGATTTCTGAGTACAATCATTCACATGCTTGGGCAAGGAACCCCCTAAATATGTACTTATTTTCCTTTAAAAAAAAATGGATGGGTGAGAAGAGAAAGGCAAAGGATGGGACTGTCCCTGAGTCCTGCTCTGGAAGGGCTCCCCTTGGCGAAGCTGCTGTTTTGGACCTCTGTTACCCCTGCACATTACAGAGTTGTCAGAGCCCATGGAGACTGCCTTAAGGGAGGGAGAGTCCCACTTCTCAACAACATTATGGGCTTATAAAGTTGACTTATAATTAATCTGTGGCTCATAACAAATAAGTAATGGCTTTCTGTGCCTGCAAAGCTTACAGTAGGTGGGCCAAAAATGAGAACGGGAAGACTGGGGAGAAAGCAAGGTAGTTCAGGTAACTCAGGAGCTCTGCTTTGGCAGTGGGAGGCTACTTGGCACCTGCATTTAGGGCACTGACTTTAAACCCTGTACATAGATGATTTTATCTCCCCACCCCCCAATTTTGTGGGTAACCCTAGGTATCACATAATATGGCTCAGGTATAGATACCACAGGATGCTGTGGTATATGGGCAGAGAAGCAGGCTTTAAGGACCTAAGTGTGGATCTCAGCTGTGTCACCCACTCACTTGGTGCTCTCGTCTGGAAATCAAATCTAGAATCAATTGCTCCATCATGGGGTAGCTGTGGAGATAACATGAGGGTGAGGGTGGGGGCAGAGGGTAGACAGGAGATGGCAGAAAAGCAGTCCTTTTAAAGTGAATCTGTTCACTTGGGAAGCCAAGTTTTATAGTAAATAGGGGGGAAAGGGGTTTGGCCTGGACAAAGAAAGTTCAAATTATGGGTATCAGTTTATCTTACATTTAACAAAATTTAGATTATAACTGCAAATATGGCCTAATTAATAGAAGGAAAAAAGAACAAATGAAGGTGGTGAAATTTTTAAAGAGTTGATGGGGTTAATTTTTCCAAGAGAATTGTATAATAGCACCATGTAATGTTTGTCTTTCTTACCACAATCGTGAAAGTCTTATTACAAAAACTGTGCCGGGGCTCTGTCAACCTTCCCACAGCCTGTGTTTAATCCTGTGACATTCAAATTGCTTCAAATTTTCTTCCTCCTTCGCTTGTCAACTATTCTAACTCTACCAGGCCCTTATTCATCAGTGGTTTCGCATGTGATTCAAGAAGTTATTCAAAATCTCTTTCATTGACTTTTATGAATTCCTGAATGTTTTACCAGTTATTCAGTTTCTCTTCTCAATCAGTTTATTCTTGGAACATCTGAGGTTCAGTGAATGACTGACAGATGTGACTGGCAGGGATCAACTCTGTCATTGCAAGGAAGAAGTGGTTGAATGGGGATTAACTTAAAGTCTGCAGTTCATTGTTTTGTGATATGTTTTGCTTTCTTCCTCAGCTTCTTAATAGAGTGAAGCTGGATAATGAATACCTAGGTAAAAAAGATCTCTTTTTTGTCAAAAGGATTTGAAAATGATAGTACTGTGAAAATACAGGTAATTCTTTTGGGAAAGGTTTCAAACATTTCTTATCCTAATACGTGAATTGAGATTAAGCTTGGTGTCAATAATCAGGATCATGATACTGAACAGAACTGTTTCCTTATCCACATGCTGCACATTGATGTTCATTTAATTTTTTGGTTCCTCCAGATGATGCTCCAAACCTCTGGGAATCTTAGAAATTGGGTGATTTATTATTATTTTATTTTATTTTTTAAAAGATTTTGTTTATTTGATAGAGAGAGAGAGCAAGAGAGCACAAGCAGGGGGAGGGGCAGAGGGAGAGGGAGAAGCAGGCTCTGTGCTGAGCAGGGAGCCCAGTGTGGGACTCGATCCCAGGACCCTGGGATCATGACCTGAGCTGAAGGCAGATGTTTCACTGACTGAGCCACCCAGGTGCCCCAATTATTATTTTAAATTCATTCTTTTCCTAGTCTTTTAAAAAAAGATTTATTTATTTATGGGAGAGAGAGAGAGAGAGAGAACGTGATCAGGGGGAGGGGCACAGAAGCAGACTCCCTGCTGAACAGGGAGCCCAGTGTGGGACTCTATCTCATGAACCTGAGATCATGACCTGAGCTGAAACCAAGAGTCAGATGCTTAACCGACTGAGCCACCTGGGCGCCCCATTCTTTTTCTAGTCTTGAGACTCTTAAGTTCCTTGAGAATGGAGTGTGTTTCATCTGTGGTTCCTTGGAGCTAGAACAGTGCCTCACACATAGTAGATATTGGAGGTTGCTTGTATGGACAATCAGGTCAGTTTAGCAGACTGTGTTTATGACTTACATGTGACTCCCCTCTCTAACATGATTACTACTTATTGTTTGATTCCATCCCTTTTCCCTTTTTCTCTTCAAAGGTGCCTTTTGTTAAGCTCAGTAATAATGGTAAACATCGGTTGGTAATCTCAAACTTTGAAAGGTAACCTGTATGTTTGCAGCTTCCGCCCACAACCTTGCATGGTGCCAGTGAAATTGCATCAGTTAGAAATCTTACTGTGGTTGCAAATCACCTGTAAAGTTAAAAACAACAATTGATCATTTAGTTGAACGGGCCTTGTTCTTAGTACTCTCCTGAAAAACCATCTAAATTCATTTGCCTCCGTAGAGGTGACGTCTGTCTGTCATTTCCAACTCTTCATGAAGCATGCATTCTAGTGGGGAGAGACACTAGACACTAGAGAGACACTAATAACTTATACTGGATACTAGAATGTGAAAGTGCTATGGAGGAAAAATAAAGCAGGGAAAGAGTAGTGTTGAGGCAGTTGAAATTTTAATAGAGTGGTCAGGGAGGGTCCTATTGAGAGGGTAAACATGTGAAGGGGTAGCAAGGTGAGCCATGTGGATATTGAAGAGAAGAGCTTCTGTGGCAATGGAAACAGCAGATGCAAAGACCCCTGTGGTAGGGTATGGCTGATGCCTTCTAGGAGCTGCAGTGGGACTGGGATAGAATGAGCATGGGTGGCCATAGTGGTAGACGAAGTCAGAGAGGACCAGGGACCAGATCATGTGGGCCTTGTAGACCATAATATGGGTTTTGGCTTTTATTCTAAGTGAAATGGGGCCCCTCGAGGGTTTTGGGTAAAGAGCAAATGGTCTGACTTACATTTGAAAAAAATCATTCTTCCTGCTGTTTTGAGAATAGACAGCAGGAAATCAAGGATAGGAGCAGTGAAGAAGGTGATTATTCATTCAGAGGACAGATGATAGTGGTTTGGATCAGAGTGAAGCCATTGAAAGCTAATTCCTGTCTTCCCTTTTTAAAATTGGATTCTTTCTTTGGCTTAGAATTCATGCCATATTTCCATGGCCTCTTCCTATCTTTCAAAGTCCAGCTCCCCCAATCTTTCTCATTAGGCTTCTTTTAAGCACTCCAGTCCCTGCTGATCATTCTCTGCAGTGATTTCCTACTGACTTCTGCACTTACAACACCTTACAGAAGGCAGTTTGCTCTCGATGTCCTTCAAGTAAGTTGGGGTTTTATTTCTTTCCATACTATAGCAATGACCTTACCTCATACATTTCAGCATAAAGTAGGCCCTTTACTTAATAAATCCTTTTTGAATGGCTGGCTGCATTCTAAAGAAAAGTCAGTATGTGCTCCTACTGTTGATTTGGTCCTTTCAGATTCTTCTTTTCTGATTAGTGGCGGTGAACTCCATCCTTTCACTTATTTAAGAAAAATATTTCCTGAACGCTTACTATTTTGAGGCGGATATAATGTACAAGAGAAAGAGTAATTGTCCTCAGAGAGTTTATAGTCTGACAAGGGAAGACATGAATCTTCGTCATTAGACTCTGAGGCGTTGTGAAGTATAGGGAATACGAATGATATAAAAAGGCCCCTGGGATTCAGTAGTAAGAGTGTTGCCTTCTACGGAGAAGGTGGAGAAGGTGCTGCAGGTGGAGAGAATGGTGTGGATGGTGCTGAGCATGTTAAGCAATTTCATGCGTAGCAGAATAGATGCATGGAGTAAGTCCCGGAGGAAACGTTTTAATGTTTTCTTTCAGGAAGTATAAAGAAATCCCCGAAAAAACCCACCCTCCCCTCTCCACCCTGACCCTCAGAGCCACCGCTCAATTTCATGCCTTTCTCACCTGTCACCTGGACTTTGCAAAGGCCTAACTTCAGGTTTCAGCTTAATCAGCTTAAATGTCACCACCTGTGAGGGGCCTGCCCTGCTCACCCTGCCTAGACTTGGTTGCACCCCTGCGCCTTTGTTTGCTTTCCTCCTGGCCCTTTAAGTATGTTACGTACTTGAGTAGGAGTGCTGTCACTGAGGAAATGCTGCAGGGAGAGAGCAGATGGATTGAGAGAAAACACCAGAGTCACAGAGGCTTGCTGAGAAGTGACCGTCTAGATAGGATCTGACATGAACTTGGCTTAGTCTTGCTGTGGCACTGGGAATGGAGAGAAGCATTAAGGCTTAAAAAATGTGTTCTTTGGGGTACAGAGTACATGCAGCTATTATTACTCATGTTTATGGTTATGACCTCTGGGTGTTTTATGGAATACACAATTGTATTGCAATATAGTTGGTTGTCTTTTCTAGCAGCTTTTGACAATCAGTAACTAGGAGCTTATGTTTTGTGTTGCAGGGAAGACTTTCCCATGCAAATGTGTTCCAACCACCACAAAGTAATGTAGAATTTTTCATATCTGAATTCCATTTACCAACAGTTGGTAATTATTTGCAGCTTTAGCTGCTAAAGATAATATTTTGGGATGTGTTCCATGCAAAAGAAAAAAGAAAGACATCTTTTGCCCTAGGGATGTTCAGGGAGTAAAAGTTTAATATCTTTCAAAAGAGATGACTTTAGGGACGCCTGGGTTGCTCAGTTGGTTAAGCGTCTGCCTTCAGCTCAGGTCATGATCCCAGGGTCCTGGGATCAAGCCCCACATCGGGCTCCTTGCTTGGCAGGGAGCCTGCTTCTCCCTCTGCCGCTCCTCCTGCTTGTAGTCTTGCTCTCTCTCTCTCTCTCACTCTCTCTCTCTGGCAAATAAATAAATAAAAAAATCTTAAAAAAAAAAAAACCAACCCAAAAGGTGACTTTGAAATGAATTGATTCCACTCCCCCACACAAACCATTGATATTTGTCAACAGAGAAGCAAACCACCAACAGTGCTTGAAATAAAAGCAAAGAGTTTTTCTTTTTTTAAGAAATAGTTGGGTAGACCATGGAATTTCATGTGTATTTACTGAAAAACAGGTTGGAATTTTAAAAAGGTCTTGAAAATACATGAAGCTTTGGTTCCCATTTTTCTAATCTGGTATAATGTTTAAAAATGATTCTTGAAGTTTTACTCTTCTTGATGGCATTTTAAAAATATAGATGAGTGTTTTAAAAAATTGATATCTATGCCAATGAGCCAATGACTATCATTCCAGTAAGGGGCTCATTATAATCTCTCTTCAACTTTTGAGGTAAATGAGTAACATTCTTGCCTTTGTTCCTCCCATACCTGTGATTCTATTCTAGTTTTTTCTCTCATTATATATAAGGGTTTGTCATTTGGGTGCTGATATTTTGTTAGGTTTTTTTTTCTTTTTCCTTTATTTTTGTCCAACATTCAAGTCCTCTTCTTCTAATAACCACTTCTTCCTCTTTTTTTTTTTTTTTTTTTTTTTGAGGAAACTGCCTTCAGTTTTGGTCTAGATGACTTTTCTCTCCCAGGGCGCCAGCAAGCTGTGTGAAACTTCTTCCTCAGCAGCCTACGAGTATGTGTCTCGCTGCACCTTCACTTCTGAGTATTGTTATTTTTCAGAGTTGACATTTTAATGGATAAAAAATTATATCTCATTTTTTAAAAATGTGTTTTTTTGATATGTAGTATTAATTAGTTAGCTTTTTTCTTTTGGAAATTATCCATTCACACCTGCAAAGAGAAGTTTAATAATTTAAAGAACTAAAAAGAATTTAAAGAACTAAAAAGAATGAAGCCAAATCTGAATTATTTTCTCTCATTTATTTATCTAGCTGTATATTTAGTGATTTAAGGCCAAAACAACATCTTGCAAGCACTGTTGGACTCAGTCTTTAAAATGAAAAACTTTTGGAACTTAAAATTATTTCTCCCCATTTGTGTACATTCCTTTTCCAAACTGACAAATGGGCTGTTTTTGTGTTGTGGATCCTAACATATTGGATAAAATTACAAGAGGAAGAGGCTTTTCCTAAAGAGCAGCAGGCTGGAGGGAAACTTGCATTTTCTGATACTTCTCCACCTGAGAAGAAGAAGTGAGTGGAAGTTTCAGTCACCTCGGGCTCTCCGTAAAATGCCCCGGTGTCCTGGGAGTATTTACTGGCAATTCATAGAGCAGGGATTTCCTGGTATTAATCAATTTATTAGAACATTTTTGCTGAGGAAGCTGAACATTGGGGTTATGATTATGTACGATAAACACTGATTGCTTTCCACTGGGGAGGCACCTTCAGTTGAGAATTCGGTGATGGCTTTCTTCATCTCATATGTCAGCTAGCCTTGTGGGTCTGATGGGTCACTGATTTCTCTTCCTAGATTTCTCACATCTCTGCTTATTGCAGGCTAATTATGTTTTCCTTCGTGTCTCTTGACATAGTTTTTTTTCCCCCTTGTTTTCCTCATTTATGTAGTAAAGCACACATGGAGTTTGAAGCATAGTATGGTTGAGCACGTGTGTGTGCGTGCGTGTGTGTGTGTTTGTGTGGTATTTTTTTGGAATTTGAAAGGTTAAACAAGGATTTTTGTTATTATTATTGGTTTTATGTATCAGTGTCCAGTCTAAGAAGTTAAAATCCTAGGGAGTATTTCTAGTTTGTAAAAATCTTTTGACAAGGAATGTTGTCAGTACTTGCCCTTCAGGTGAGATTTAGTAAATTGATGTTCACCCCCAGATTCTTGAGCAAAAATATTTTAAATAAAAACACTTGCTGTCATCTGCTACTGTCTGTATCTTCTACACAAAATCTGCTCCTTTTGGAAATGAAGTTGTATACTAAGGTGTTTTGCAGTTTGCTTAGTAATTGCATCTCTCTTGACCTCTGGAAGAAAAGTGATTTTGTTTTTAGCTGTTGTTTAAGCAGATGTCAGTTATCTGGGAGAGCAGCTCAATGCAGACCTAATCATAAATAGAAGGGGGAGGGGTTTTAAGGAGTGCTGCATTATGTTACCTTGTGTCCTTTGGGAATGGGACATAGAGCTGCTGCAGAGGTTCCTCATGGGAGGTATTGTCTGTCTAAGGAGCTTGAAAGGAGACCAGCCTTCTGTTTAATAAACACGGTGGATACTAATCAGTTTCCCTTACCATCAGCTTTACCTTCTAAAGCTTTTCAGAAGAGCATGGATAATTTTCTGAAGAACAATTAGTCTTTCTTATTGCATAAGACATAGGTATGAAACCAAGAAGCAAATGAAGAATTCTTAGATTTCAGTAGGAGAAAATGTAAAGCAGCCATTCTCTGTCATTTCAGTGGCTAATTTTCACATGTGAGAATTATTGCATTGAATAAAGTAAAATTATAAAGTAAAATTTTATCTATAACATTTAGAGTGGTTTTATTTTTTTTCATTTTCATGCAACTTTGAGAATTAATTTTTGCACAATGTTTGATCTTATTTTCCATGGAAACATGAACTCTGAAACATACATTACTTTTCCTATAGGGGAAAAATGAAGTTTTCCAATACAGGCTTGGACTCTTGTCCCTCTTTGTAATCGAAGCATTCTAATTTTATTTCTTTTGCATTGATCTAAGTTATGTAGAGTAAAATATCTGAATGAGGCTTTTTAAAATTTAATTTAATTTAATTTTTTAGAGAGAGAGAGAGATAGAGAGGGAGTATGAGCAGGAGGGGGAGTAGAGGGTCAGAGGGGGAGAGAGAATCTTAAGCAGGCTCCACGGGAGCATGGAGCCAGACATAGGACTTGATCTCACAACCCTGAGATCACGACCTGAGCTGAAACCAAGAGTTGAATGCTTCACCAGCTGAGCCACCCAGGCACCCCCTGAATGAGGCTTTTAAACCCCGAACTAATAAGCCTTTTTGAGATGACTTGGCATAGTTGATTCTAATTAATAAATAATAAGGCTATTATTAAGCAGAAACTTGCGTTTGAATATTTGTCTGACCCCTGGGCTCATAATAACCAGAAACTCAGCCCAGCCTCACGAGAGTCCTTGGGACATAGTTACTTGGACATAATTCATTTACTTCAAACCCATCCAAGAGGGTATTGATTTTCTCAGCCCTGTCAATGTTTCTGGGATTCTGTTGTTACTTAGACTGAAAATCTAGAATTTAGTCCTAATTTTCCCCTACTTTTATCCCCTGTATTCATTCTGTTGCCAAGTCTTTGGGCTCTTTCTTTGAAATATTCCCAATTGATATATTTCCTTTCTGTGTTACTAAAATCCATTTCTCAGCACTCAGTGCTGGATACCTTAACTGATCTGCTTCTAACTGGTTTCCCTACCACTGTTTCCCTCCCAGCCCTTCGGAGGCTCTCTAATTCTCATAACTATATTTCATATGTCGACTCTTCTGCTCGAGACCCTGGAATGGCTCCCTGCTCATCACTCTTAGTGAGGTTTCAACTGCCTTGCTTCATATTATGTGCCCGAGGTTCTTCTAACTTCTCTCTCTAATCTCGCCCTTCACTATGTGCAGTTACCAGCTTGTCGGTGCTCGGCTTTAAAGGTTCTTTCCCAAGCAGATTGTTTGGAGATTGAAATTAATTTTTTAAATGTAGAAACAATTATTTAAGAGATGTGGTTGAGTTCCAAAGCTTTAATTCAAAGGGCTGTGTTTCCTCATGTAGCTGATTTCTGGTTTCTGGGAGCTGGAAGCCACGTGGAATAGGGAGGCAGGGGAAAGAGGGACTGCTTTCTCCTTCTTTCCTCATTGCAGGGTCATCTAGCACGAGGCAGAACTCTCAGTGATTTTTTCATGGGTAAAGGAGTCTGTAGCGTTTGACTTCTGTTAACTGTTTTCCAGTCCTTGGAGCTACCCCAAACTAAATAGTGCATTAATTAATTCAGCAATTACATTATTACTAAAGTAACAGTAATTGCTTTTTACTGAATACTTTCACTTATGACTTTTCTAATCCTTACAACAATCTTGCATGGTACTGTAAAGTCACCTCCATTTAATAGATGAACATATTGAGACAGGGTGAAGTTTAAGCATGTGCAGCTATTGATTTATAAACACAAGTCTTCCAAATAACCTATATATATTTGTAAATCACTTAAAAGAAAAAGTGCTGTGTTGAGTGTTTTTTAAAGAGATATACGGATAACCTCCATCCTTTCTCCACTTCATCTCCTCCCTCGCTATACACAAGCACCGCTGGGGCACTGTTCTGCTTTATAGAGACAGGAGAGCGTCAAGGTTGATGGTTTCTTTTGCTGTTCAGAGGTGTTTTAGTGTAATGTAGTCCCACTTGTTTATTTTTGCTTCTGTTGCCTTTGCTTTTGGTGTCAGATCAAAAAATTATTGCCAAGATTGATGTCAAGATGCTTACTGCCTTTGTTTTCTTCTAGGAGTTTTATGGCTTCAGGGTTTATGTTCAAATCTTCAATCCATTTTGAATTTGGGGTTTTTTTGTATTGTATAAGATAATGGTCCAGTTTCCTTCTTTTGCATGTGGCTGTCCAGTTTTCCCAGCACCATTTATTGAGGAGACTGTCCTTTCCCCAAGCTTACATTCTTGTTGGGAGAAGTACGCAATAACCAGATAAATAAGTACGTGGTACTCTATGGCACATCAGATCATAATAATTGCTATTAGAGAAAAACACAGGGAGAGGGGAGGAAGGGGGAAGACTGGGGTGTTGCAGTTTTAAAGACAATGGCCACTGTATTTAAGAGAGGAGGTGACATTTGAGCAGGTTCCTGAAAAAGACTCTAATGGGTTACATTCCTGTAAGAAGGAAATTGATCAAGTGAACCTGTGCTCAACTGTATATTTCAACTGTGTCAAAATTTTTTGTCTTGCTATTTTAAAATTTAATTTCAACAGGAAACAAATACATGTCAGGGGGTGAGGTGAAAGAAAAGAGAACCATTTCTGTAGGTGGGGTGTCTGGGAAAGGATAGACCTAAAAGGGCTACTAGCGAAATCCCCTTCTCCTTAGTTGCCAGGAGGAGCTGTGCCCAGTGAAATCAAGGGCCACAGGTGTGCGATGGCCTTTGCCTTCATGTGACCTCAGTCTGTTTCTCAGGAGCTGTTTCTGACATCATCCATTGACAGTAGAGTAATAGGTTTTATTTTGACAGCGGAAGATTATTGCATGGTGGGGCTTTAATATTAGGGCTTTACGTCTGGGAAGCTTAAACCTAATTCCTTGCATTGTAACGCTAATGATTTGTGCTTGTTATGTCTCTTGCAGCTTTGTAGGAAGCTAACCTCCAAGAGGCAGACGGGATGGCTAGCTCAGCCCGGGAGCACCTGCTTTTTGTGCGGCGTAGAAATCCCCAGATGCGGTACACACTAAGCCCAGAGAACCTCCAGAGCCTGGCCTCCCAGAGCTCCATGCCAGAGAACATGACCCTACAGAGGGCGAACAGCGACACAGACCTGGTGACTTCTGAGAGCCGCTCCAGCTTGACTGCGAGCATGTACGAGTACACGCTGGGGCAAGCCCAGAACCTCATTATCTTCTGGGATATTAAAGAGGAGGTGGACCCCAGTGATTGGATTGGACTTTATCATATAGGTGAGTGACATGAAATGGACTTGCATGTGACTTAGAGCATACATTTTTACTCTGATATTACACTATTGTGTATTTTTTCTTGGCGGGGGGCGAAGGGTGGGGGGACCACACACACAAATAAACCCAGCAAGATTCTGGGACTTTTTTTCCCTTCTTCTTTAGAAGGGAAAGAATCAACAATAATAAATACCTTTGCTGATATGAATTTTGTGGTTATATTTCCACCCTGATTAAATGCCAGAACCTGCAGATTTTATAATATTTTCTTTTTAAAGCTTCACATTGCCCTTAATCAGTAGTCCCATTTCGGGGAGAATTGGGTATTAACTTTTACTAATATTTTTAAACTGATGAAAAAGATGTCTCGATTTAGATAACTGATGTGAAAAAATGTTCTGTACTTTCTATTTTTTTTTTCAGCAAAGCAAAGTTTGTTGAACAATAGTCAAGAGATAGTACAAAGCTCCCAAGGAGGGAGGGGACCCGAGAGAACTGCATATTTTCCTAACTAATGACTTAGGAATAGATTGCTATTTGTTTTAATAGAAATGTCCCAGCTGTGTTTAGCTAATTTGCACTTGTTATGCATAGGTGAGCGAATGATGAATGGCACATGCCAGAAAATATAAAATTTGCTTTATTGAAAGCAAAAATCCAAACCCTACCAACCAGGCTTAAAGAAAATCTAAATTAAACCTGATAATAAAAATCTAACATTCCCCATATTTGGGGAAGTTTTTCACTCAGTGAAGGGAATTCCTTTCAAGATTTAACATCAAGTATTTTAATAGAAAGACAAGTTTGTTTTTACTGTAAATTATAAACCAAGCATCTTTGTTGTTTGTTTTTTTTGGAGTGAACTGGGGGGGGAAAGACCTATTTGTTTATGGCAGTGCTTCTCATTCAGGGACGATTTTACCCTCTACAGGACATTTGGTAATGTCTGGAGACATTTTTGGTTGACACAGTGGGGTAGGGAATGGGAGACCAGGGATGCCGCTGAACATCCCGCAATGCACAGGACTGCCTCCCACAGCCATCTATTAGCACCACTCTTGACAAACTCTGATTTAAGGCAAAGTAACATCCTTGCTGACAGTTTATCAAAATGTTCAACCCACTAAAATTTATGTTTCACAGCAACAAAGAATTTTATGTTGACTAAATTTGATTGGTATTTACTAATGTAACTCTATTAATCATGCTGGATAACAAGAAATCTAAAATGGCAAAAAAAATTTCAAGAATTTTTATTTTTCTGTTTCCTCTTATGACAATTTTTACCCAGGTGTGTTTAAATATATATTCAAGATGGGGAAGGTAGGATTTAAAAATTGTATTTTTATTTCTGATATCTATTATATTCACAAAAATGTCTTACAATTTTGATGGGACTTTGGAAGTGATTCTTTTGGTTTTATGTAACTTCAGCTTTTTAGATTTCATCAAACTATTTTCTTTTCATTTTAATATGATATTTTTTATATTTACCTATCTTCAAGTTTACTAACTTTTAATATTTTCATCTTCATTCTGTTGTCAGTCCCATCCAATGGATTTTAAAATTTCAGTTATTTGACTTTACATTTGTAGAATTTTCATTTTTTTCTCTTTTTGTATATTTTATTTTTCTCATGAGATTCCCTGTATGTTAACTCATTCAGACCATATTTTCATTCATTTATTTAAATTGAATCGAATGTATCTGCTTTAAGTCCTCTGCAAAATCTAATATCTGGGCAGTTTTTATTATCTGTTTATCTGTTGACCATGGATCCCATTTTCCCGTTTCTTTACATATCCAGTAGTTCTTGATTTTACACTGGCTCTTGAGAATTCTAAGTTGTAGAAATCCCGAGTTCTGTAGAACAATTTTTATTTTAATGTTAATTTTTATCCTAGTAGGCAGATTTATTTTTTGACCTTGCTAGGTATAATTTTCCCCTTTGTGAGGATGGATCCG
Source organism: Zalophus californianus (assembly GCF_009762305.2). Lineage (NCBI taxonomy): Eukaryota > Metazoa > Chordata > Mammalia > Carnivora > Otariidae > Zalophus > Zalophus californianus. Next base: position 156,763,741 of record NC_045597.1, on the reverse strand, counting down.
AGGAAAGCCCGAAGTGGTTCCCCAGCACTTCTAACTTGATGGGATTCAGCCTCCAAGTTTGGTCTCCCCTATGGATTTTGTTAGGGCTTGGTTTAGGGCTTTGTTAGGCTAGATCTCTATGGTAAGCCTTGTTGGCCTTTGTACTTTCTAAGTAGTGGAATTTCTGATGGCTGAGCGGATGCCTGGAATGTCGACCACGTGTCTTTTCTCTGGCTGGGTCATAACTCCAGGGTTCTCTAGCACTGCTGGACCTCTGGGAACTTCGGTGCACTCTCAGCCCCATTAACAGCTACTCTCTACAAAGCCCTGGTAGTGTTTCTCTGCACATGTGCAGTCCAGACATTAGCCTAAGGCTTGTGGGTATCCCGATGCACTTCTGACCTTCACCCCTCCATAGCTCTTTCCTTCCCCATGCCCTGCCTGTTGATCCATACTCTGATCTCTGCATCCTCAGCTTGTCAGAACTTCTGTGGACTCAGGAAGTTGTCCCCTGGCTGAGATCTGGGTGGTCATAGAGTCACCTCATCAGTTTCTCTTCCCTCTGGGGTTTTCATCTTAAGCCGCCTGTCGTGCAATGCCTGAAAACCACTGCCTCCCAGTTTTACAGTTGTTTCCATCAGGAAGGCTAGTCTGGAACTAATCACTGCCCTAGGCCCTGAAGCAGAAGTTTCTTCCATGCTTTTGATTTCCCGTAGGCAGTGAGAGATTTCACTTAATTTTCCCATCTCACCATTTCCAGGGAACTCTGAATGAATAATAAATGGTGGCTTAAGTTCCATGGGTTTGTTAGTTCTTCTTAGTGTATTTTCTAATAGTTTTAGATCCCTGGCAGGGCAGAGAGAACTGGAGCCCTCAGACCTCTCAAGGGACTGGGATGAACACAGAGACTAGCATCTGCAGGTGAAAATACCATGTACTTGGGGTTCTAGGGCATGTGGTTGGTTCCAACAGTTCTTCTGCAGCAAAGGAGTCTGAAAGGCACAGGTCCCAGCATCTAAGACATTAAGTCTGGCTCATCTCTATAGTTGAAGGGCCACAGCTATGTTTCAGAGGAAGCCTGGCTGATCTGGGACCTCAGAATGAGTGAACAGAGACCTGGCTTTAGGCAGAGATAGCCATTGCTCCTGGGGCTAAGATGGGCTATTCTGACCTCTAGGCTGGAGGCAGCCTCACTTCTGTGGGGACTTTGCCCTCCCATGTAGAGAGGGGTAGGTGGCAGCTTTGTGGGTTTTCACGGAGAGCTGTTTCCTGATCCTTCTTCCTTACAGGGTCAGGGCTCAGCAGCAAGCCATTCATCTCAGGGCACGTAGGCCCTCCCCAGAGTCAGGAAAGTTCTAAACTTACATGGTAATCCAACGAGTGAGTAGTCTAGGAGTGGGCTGTGAGCCAGCTCTGGCCGGTGAGATGTAAGGGAAAGACTTTGGGGGAACTTCCTTTTCCAGTGAAAAGCCAGAGTCTCCTGTAGAGTCATTAAACTTCCTTTTCTCTTGTACCTGGGGCTGTGGTGACAAGATGTGATATCTTGAACTGTTGCATCCACGGAGCAACCATAAGATATCAATCGAGATTAAAAGCTGTGAATGACAGCAGAAAGTCAGAATGAGCTTGGACTGGCACTCCAAAGTTCTTGCCATATGTGGAAAAAATCTTCCCCTCTTTGCTTAAGTCCTCCCTGTGAGGCTCTCTTGTATCTGCAGTTAATCCTAACGGAGCTGCTAGGTGGTAGAAAGATGCCGAAGGGAAGAGGAGGGACACGAACTGCTTGTGAAGGCAGGACAGAGCTTGTGGGCTACTCCAGTAGTTACTACTTCAGGGATGTGCCCGGGGCTGCTTTAACAGAGTTAAAAACCACTAGGTCATTGTTTTTATTTTTGTTTTTTAAAGTAACAAAAATCTGATATAAAAATTTTGAAAATAGTAACTCCAAGCCATGTGGAAATTTTCAAAAGTTTAGTAGGACCAATCATGTGACAGGAAGCATCTACGGAATGAGTAAGGAAGTAACGCGAATATATACCAAACTCTTCCCGGGCACTATTACATGAAGGTGGCGAGGTGATACATTTGGAGAAACCTGAAAGAAAAGAGGAAATGCAAGGCCAGGTTGGAGAAAAGAATTTCGGGGTACAAATTATGTCACCAATTTAAGGCTGTTGTGGCTAAATAGAAATAAGTTCTCTCCCGGGCTCTGTGACACAGGTGCGCTGAGAATCCAGGTTTCCCAACAGTAGTACACGTGTCAGGTGCGGCCTCAAACTCCTGTCCCTCCTGGTAGGGAGTAGCTGCCCTCCTTCAGTTGAGTCCTGAGAAGCCAGGCTGTTTCCTAGCAACGCCTAGTTTTATTTGTGGAACAGAGAGATGGTCTCTATAGAAATAAATCCCAAAGGAAAAGGATTTGGGTGGAACGTCTGGCCAGTGAGGTGTGGCTTATTGGCACACTCTGCACTTTGATTGTGTTTCTCTTGGCTTACATTTTCTTAACCTCAAGAAGTGTGAGTTTTGCTTGTGTTTGGCTAATTGTTAATAAGGTTTTGCATTGTACAAGTCAGTCCAGCTGACTTTTAGCTAATCTGGAGAGAAAATATATACTCCTGGATCAGAAAAATAAATTGTTCTCCAGGCATTTTAAGCAGTATATACATCCTATTGGGAATACAAAGGAAAACAAATTGAAAATATCAAAGTGCCATTTGGGGTAAATTTGGGGGTGAACATAATTCTTAAAACAGGTGCTAATTATATTTTCTCCCTCCAGAAAGTCTCAGATGCACCCTGAGATTTCCAGAGATGATTGCAATGTAGCTATAGCTCTGAATCTCCAAATTACAGCAATTAATGCCTTGCAAATGGTTTTTAAAAATTACTAGATTTATAACTTATTGTTGGTCTCCGTAATGAGAAGTGACCCCTGACAAAGAGTAATACCGCTACTCACTGCTTCCTTCTAAGCTGTCTAAATAAAAGGAGCCAAATGCTTAAATGTGCAAAAGCACTTAGGGTACGCAACACAAACAGCTTTCCATGAGAAACCAAGTGATCACTGTTTAAAGAGGAGGCAGAGCATATTCTATTTGTTTCAGGCTCGCTGTCTAATTCCCCTTAACCTTTGGTCTTGTGCCTTGCTTTCTGGCTATTCAAAAGAAAAACACTTCAAAAGGCTTACTCTGCCATTTCTCATTTTCAGGCAATTTCAAGTACCTGAACAGAGCTAGGAAAATGCACATTATGAAAACTAGACATCTATACTGTTCTGTACACCAGCACTACTCAAAGTGCTGGCCTACAGTTGATCTATGACTAGATAAGAAGCTTCCTCTAAGATGTAAATCAATGTCCTGCATCCTTCATTGAGAAAATCTTGCTATTAAAAAATAAAATTAGATAATGGGCTTATTGATGCAGCTGTTTTGTGTTCTGGCTCAAGCTTATCTTGCCATAGACCAGTAATAAATAGTTTGCCAGCATTTCTCTGGACCGCCCTTTGAGTATACCTCTCAGTGTCTGCGTGTTGATTATATCTTCAAAGGTGAATGAATGGCAGAACAACCATACTTGCCTCTATCTTAAAAAATACTATGGCGCATGTAGTATGATGTTTTTCATATTTCTTTGCATTTGGATGGTAAAATAGAAGGAGGATCACAATAGTTCACCAAGGCATTGAGATTATGTATTTCAGAGCTTTAAGATCCCAAAGTTTAAATTGATGTTTTACAGATAAAGAATTAAGGTCCAGCGTGGTGATGCTATACAGCCAGTGGGAGGCAGCCAAGGCTGGGCCTAAAGTGTCTCGTGTCTTAGTCTTCATTTCTCCCCCTTGTGTTGAAAAATAGAGTCCAGTGTTTTCCAACCTTCAGTTATTTACTCAGCACCTTCTTGATTTTTACAGTATGGGATCATCACCTGTACTATTAATATTTTTCTTTAAACCATCTGATAGAAAGAAAGAAAGAAAGAAAGAAAGAAAGAAAGAAAGAAGAAAGAAAGAAAGAAAGAAAGAAAGAAAGAAAGAAAGAAAGAAAGAAAGAAAGAGAAAGAAAGAAAGAAAGAAAGAAAGAAAGAAAGAAAGAAAGAATCTAGTTATCTACCCTGACTTTGTTTTAAGCAGTAAGGCTTGGGAAAGGTGTTCTGTGTCAATTGTAATTCTTTCTAACATACATTAACTGTTAAAAAAATAACTTTTGTAGACAGTGCCACCAAGATTATCACCCATAGTACACTTTGAGAAATTCTAGGTTATCGGTGGTTAAGAGCACAGGTTCTGCAATCATACTAGTAAATTCAAATACACTTACTGGCTTGAGCGAATTACATCATCTTTTTGATGTCGATTCCACATGAAGAGCAGCAGAGCTGCCCTACGTGTGCTGCTCATGACAGAAGCCCTTTTTGAATTATTTCACCTTTTTAAATCTCAGTTTCCTCATCTGTAAAAAAAAAAAAAAAAGACAAAATACCAGTATCACGAGAAAGAAGATAATGTGTATAAAGCTCTCGAGAAGGTGCCTAGGCTTATTGTAAAGTCCTGCTGATGGCAAACTATCATCATTATTTTGGCTACTGTAAATAATAATAAAATCATTTTCCTGGTAGCCTGAAGCTGCAGCACAAACTTATCTACTGGATGAATCCACAAGAAGGGATGTCCAGATTAAAGTGACACACCAGACCGCTTCTGCTTATAAAAACCAAAATCCAATCCTTTGAGTCAGAGTTCTAGAAATTATATAAAGCACTTCAAATTTCAATGCTAAATAATACAGTATTTTGAGTATTATGTAGGTTCTGAACCAATATGCTTTTCAAGGTGATGGGAAAGCTGCAGTTTAATCCCAAATTCAATCAAATGGAACAAAGAATTTATGTATTAAGTATTTAGTTTCCAGAATAGCTATCAAATATAGTGAAAAGTGACTATTTGTAAGCTCTTTTGGTATTTTTACATGATTACTGCCAAAGAAAAGTTGTTTCAGGTCATGTCTTTAAATTTTAGAAAATGCTTTTAGAGAATAAGGGCTTTGAACATGAAATGGTTTTTGGAACAACTTAACTCTAAATTGCTTTTTGTTACCTAGTTGTATTAGCCCCAGTCAGATTATGCTGTACAAATGAGCTAACCCTGAATCCTCCAAGACTTAGCAGAACAAAAGATTATTTCTTTCTGATACTATGTGTCCAACATGGATTGACAGGGGGATTGCTTTGTACTGTTGTTTAGAGATGCAGGCTGACCATTCTCCTGATTTTTGCCATATTGTATTTATTAAAGGCTCACCATCGTGTCATTACACCATCTGTAACAGAAGTCCTTACTGGGCAAGTGTCAAGGGAAGAGGGTACTGGAGACTCCTACATCAGCTCTTAAATGCTTTGGCCCCAAAGTGACACATCTCACTTCTTCTCAGAGACTCCATTCAACACTAGTCCCATGATCTGCTTAACTGCCTAGATACTGGGAAATGGGGAGAAGCCGTTGGCTCTTTAGGGAGCAGTTGATGTTTCTACCATAGTAGATGCATCTTGCTAACGTGTCTGGTCCTCTAGTCTGTTTCAAAGCCTAATACATCCTTGCATGATCACTGCAAGAATAGGTGCTGGGTATTAAAAAGTGTCATACCTTCGTATACACTTTACAATCTGTTCAGGATACTGAATGAGAAGACACACCCAGAGCAGGACCAAGGACAGTACCTGTGTAATTTGTGTCACTTTTCCTTAAAGGATGCTTATATAGGTACCATAATTAGTAAATGTGAAATGATTGTAAATATTTTTTGATGGAGTTAAGATAACAGCATGAGGTTTAGAAATTAGTCATTCCACAGGCGCCTGAATGGCTCATTCGGTTAAGTGTCTGACTCTTGATTTCAGCTCAGGTCATGATCTCAGGGTTGTGAGACTGAGCCCTGTGTTGGGCTTTGCACTGAGTGTGGAGCCTCTCTCTCTCTTTCCTCTCCCCACCCTACTCTCTCTCTCTCTCAAAAAAATTCTTCATTCTGATAAAACCCATTACTAACTCACAAAATAATTGCTTACTGCACATACTGTTTTTATAATATTTGTTATAATTGGCTTTTCATGCTTTTCTAAGGACAAATGGGCACATCAATAAAGAAAATACATGTATAATGCCATCTTTTTATCCTGATATCTCTCTTAAAGTCTGTTTGTCTGTTATCAGGTTGCTGTGTCAACTTTCTTTTGGTTAGTTTTTGCTCGATGTATCTTTTCCCACTGATTTCCTTTCAGCCATTCTTTGGCATGCTTCAAATATATCTGCTGTAAATCATCTATGGCTTTATGATTTTTAATCCAATCTGAGTAACCCTCATTTAAAATTGGTGCATTTTGTGTTTTAACATTTGCTGTTATATTTTTATATATTTGGATTTATTTCCATATCCTATCTTGTTTTCTATATTTTATGCTTTTTTGTAGGTTTTTTTTGATGTGCTTTTGTGCCTTCCATTGAAATGATGAGTTTTCTTTACTCCCTACCGTCTATTCAGTCTATTTGTTTGAAAGTTAAATTTCCTAAGTCTAGTCTGTTAGCAATTATCCTTAAAATATTTGTCATGCGTACTTGAGTTAAAGGTTAAAATGAATCAGTATCTTTAAATACCTCTCAAACTGTACAAAGATCTTAGAACATATTTATTACAGTAACTTCCTTCTCCATCTTCTCTTTTACTGTTGACAACATTTAATTCCATCCTGTTTTAAACCCCTTTTCCTATATTAGTCATTATTGTTATTGTTGTGGGTTTTTTATAGACAGGGATTATTCCAGTTTTGTATTCTGCATAAAAGCCATGAGAAAACTTAGTGGCTTAAAACAACAATGTATTGAATAAGTAAACAATAAGGGTAAAAGAAGAGACTTATCTGAATCAGCAGCACTAGAGTACATGAGGTTTGATTTTCCTACAAAACACACATGCACACACAACAAAAGTTGCATTCTAAAATAAATGGAAACAAGCAGTAGAAGTTTAAAACTCAACTTCAAATTCTTATTGATGTACCAACTCAAAGAATATTCTTTTTTTTTTTTCTTGGTATTGTAGATAATGATGAGAGGTATCAGGTGTACCTGAAATCTTCTCTTCATTTTCTCCAGCATGTTTTCCCCGTTGTGGGCTCTCATGTGTTCTCTCTTTCATTTTGCACCATATATTTTTATCTTTATTTTAAACCAGTCTTATGCTGGCAGTCTTTGAGTTACAGCTGAGCTGTGATAACTATCAAGGTCATTATATTAATTTCTGACAGTGTTTTCCCACAGTCAGGCTGACACTGTTGTTGAGTTTTTGAGTAAATAACTTAACAATTATGTATACTTCATATGGACATCAGAGGAACTATAGAGAGCATCTCAGGTTTTCAGTCTGATTTAAGTGATAGGGACCAGAGTGTCATAACTTGGATTCAGTGGTGACGTTAAGGAATTCTTCCTCTAAGTCCTATTTTGTGTTTTTTCTTTTAATTTAAATTATGAATTGCGGAACTCCCAGTGTATGCATACTCATTGAGGAAGCCTGATGTTTCTTTTCCTCCATAAAAATTTATGAAGCAACAAATGATCACATTTTCTCAATTTACTGTAGTTCATAAAATCATTAGAAGACCCACACTAATGCCTTAATTACATACAGAGCTTGAACTGGGTAGAGTCCAGTGGATCCATTAACCTCAGCATTGGGTAGTAGAGTGGCAAAAAGATGGTTTTGGAGAGGGGGTATGGGATGGATCTGGATTCAAGTTCTGGCTCAACCTCCTGTGAAAAAATGGGAATAGTATCAACCTCATAAATTTGCAGGGAAGATGAAACAAGATGACATTTGTGAAGTGTATGCAGGGTGGTTTTTTCATAGGTGGTAACCACAACACCACCGAAACATTTGTTGAGAGCCTGCTGTTTGTCTGCCAGTAGGCAATGGGGAACAAACATGAATCAGCTTGCATTTTGGTGGGGTGTGAGATAGGTAGGAATGATGCAGTGTGTTCAGAATATTACAGAGACCATGAGAGCATGGAGAAAGAATGGTTTAAAGCCTGAGATGGGTTCAGGGACGGGTAATGTATAGAAAGAGCTTCACTAAGAAGGTGATATTTAGACTTATCATCTTATTTTTGGTATTCACATGAGAGAAAGTCATTCTAGGAGGTGAGAATTTCATATGCATATCACGTCTTTCTCATGAAGGGGTCACATCTGTTTTACTTGAAGATTGCCCCTTTTGTCTTGTTCCTTTTTCCGCCTGGCTGACTTCTGTGGATCCTTTTAGATAGGATTCAGAAGTCACCCACTCCATGATGTGCCCCCTCACCGTTCCAGGCAATCAGTCTGTTTTCCTGCTTCCTTAGGAACTTTTTCATATCACTGTTTCAGTGCCAGTTACAGTGTGTTGTAATTTGTCTTTTTCCATGTTTGTCCCTTTGGGTGCACTTTTAACTCCTTAACTGTGTCCTGTTCATTTTGTATCCTGAGCACCTCATCCAGCTCTCTGTGCTGCATGATTCGTATGGATTAATTAATTTCATTAAAGAGTAGGTTTCTGGCTAGGGCAATTATGACGGAATAGTGAGTACTTTCCTATTGGAGATTTATTCCATATTATATCGTTTTCTCCTAATGATTTTATCCAGAGATCAGTTTTGGTATTCATTCACTCATGTATTTCTTCAACAACATTAGGAATTTACTATATACCGGGCATCTGAAAGAATTTTTAAAATATCTGCATTTGAGATCATAGTTGAGGAACTGTCATTCCAGTTTTATTTTTCAATTATTATACAATATATTGGCCTTTTGCTTCCTCTTTCTTTACCCATGGTTCTATTTTCAATATGGAAAGCACTATGTGTTTAAATGGAAATGAATTTATTCCCCGAATTCAGTGTGGTTAGTACTTTGTACTCTCATTCTTTTTCGTTCGTTCTTAGTCCCTTGTTTGCAAAAATAGGCGTTTGCTGCTCTACGCAATCACGGGTGTTTTTCTGAAGGTTGTGTGTTGTTTGGCATGAAGAATATCTATAGCGTTCTTGCCATTCTGAAATATATCACCTTTATATTCACAACATAACTATTACACATCTATAAACAAATGCTGTTATAAAATTTTTGATGGGTCAAAGAATGATCGATCATCTTTTTACTCTATAAAAATAAGTATGACCATTTTGGGGACCATAATTATAGCACTAAACTGTAATATTAGAAGCAAATATGTTACGGTAAGGCTAATCTAAAAAAAAAAAAACTTGAAATTCCCAACTGAGAATTTATATTAAGTTAACTAGTAGGATTTTAAATATTTATATATCTTCTTAAAGCATCCAAATAGATTTTTTTAAGTGTGAGTCTGTGGCATATTTGGGATAGGATAAGACATTCCATGCAAAAAGGAAAGCCTTAAGAATTCAGCGAACATCTGGAGGAGGTTAAATTTTTAGTGTTGTGCTGTGTGATAGTCATTTTTCCTCTGTTCACTTAGCTGCCAAACCCCGCCATTCCTGAGCCATTTCAAGGAGATAAACAAGGTGAACTGTGTATACACATGCCCCAGTGTAACCACTGATTTGAGCAAGGTTACGGGTCAGCATCTGTCAAGTAACTTAGAATTTGCTAGTTCATCATGTGATTCGTTTGCTTGAATGGAGGAGCACTATGAAACCAATAGAACTACTTTTAAAAAATTAATTATTATTAGTTGTAAAGTCTAACTAAAGTAATACTACTAAGATAAGCAGCAACATTATCATCTTTGTGTTTTGTGATGCTATTGATGGAACCTCCAGAATTCCTCACTTTATTTCACTCAAATATAAGGAAACGGTATGATTTATTTAAGGAAATCGAATGCTGCTTGTGAAGTACTGCATTTTTCATCATCTGGAATCATTAAATAGATGATCCATCTGTTGAAGTTTATTTTAAAACTTAGAGGCATGGAGGTTTTAGAGTTAGATAGGAAATTAATGATCATTTACTCTGCTGGCCTCATTTTACAAATGAGAAACGGAGGGCCTGGGTGGATTTAGTAATATTCCCATGGTTGCTCAGTAAAATAGTTGGAAAAAATACAGTGTTTAATAGGAATTTCCTCCACAGCGGGGTTGCTTTTTAAAGGGAGTTAGGTGCTAAAGTCAATCCCTGCAGGTGATTTTTGAGTATAGCTAAAATTACCCTCGACAAACCCCAGGAAGGCAATATGACTTAACGAGTTCAACACAGCCGGTTTTTCTTCCAGTATTGGAATAGACTCCTGTCTTAGATTGAGTGCCAGAGGAGAAGTTGGCTTGTGTTTAGGAGCTGTTTTTATATCCCCCAAACCCTATCATTTAAAACTGAATTTCCACTCAGCCTGGTGGAATCCTTGAAAGAACTGCATATTTCATACTCCCCGTCGGGGCACACACTCAGGGTCTGGAAAGGCTCCTGTGCAATTTAGATCACCTCTTTCTCGATCTCTTCTTTTGTACCAACGGAATGTGCGTGGTTCCACCAGAATACGTTAAATGCGCATTTGCCGTGCCTCCCTCGAACATCATTTCATCTTTGAAGATTCAGTAGAGTATGATGAGTCACTTCCTTAACTGGAGGCTCGTAGAGATTTATTTTCTAAGTTGTTTTGGCTGGTTTTTTTAGCACTGTCTAAAATATTCCCCCAATACTTATTGTCCCTTTGTCTGAGCAATACTTCGGTGAAAGAGTTTCATTTTTTTAGAGCTGTCGCAGTGTTTCAGATACACGTAAATACTGTCTGTTCTGTTACTTCTGCTCTTTCCTTTCCAGTGCAGCTTGCATTCTTTGGGGTTTTAAATCCAAGGGCTGGGTGCGTACACAAACTCTGGGCATAGGGAAAGGCTGAGATGATCTAATAGGATTGTTTTTGGTACAAAAGCCCCTTTGCCTTAAAATATCAAACCTACTCATCTTTCTTTAAACAGTAACTGATAAATTAATTTTTTCCTAAAGGCAGATGTGACCAACACCTGTAAGTGTCTGTGAGCTGAAATATTCCACATATTCTTCAGATAGTCAAATATTTCAAAACTACTTCAATAACTCTCTTAAGGAAGCTAAACTATTGTGGAATTCTTATTTATAAGAGGTGACAGTAGGACCCCTGTGCCCCTCCTGTGTTCTAAAGCTTTGCACTTGCAAGTTGCAGGAACTGGAAAATCCCACACCAGACCTTTTGTCAGTCTTTGCCGCCCTGGCCTCTGCTACTACCTACTGAACCCACTGTCTGAGGCTGCTTCCTCATTGGCTGTGACCCTGTCTCCTGGATCCCCCTGTGTTCTGGCCATTTGTTCCTTTCCTCTTTACTGAAACTCCTTTCTGATCCCCTTGTAAGTGAATTTTCTTCTTTTTAATACCTCTTTCCTTGAATGATTTCATTCACTCCCAGTTTTTAGCCAGTCTAGGCAGAAGGCTTTCTTGCTAACCAAGGGTGGTTGTACCCTCCTGGCGCCCGAGAGCCATCTGCCCATCTTCTTGTGTCTCTGCGTTCAGGGCCCTCACATTGGTGGCAGCCGTGAGGAGAGCATGGACACCACAGGAAGGGGTGAACACAGAACATCAGGGCTGTGCCTTGCCCTCAGTTTGCTAGCAGCCCACTATTTAACGCCAACCTCTGTCTACAGCTCCCAGGACCACTTCTCTCTGAATATCCTACTTGCTCTTCAAACTCATCTTGTTCAAAACAAAGTGACTGGCGTGCCAAACCAGTTCTTCATTTCCTATATTTGTTCATGGAAATGCCATTTTTAAAAGTCTCTCAGGGGCGCCTGGGTGGCTCCATTGGTTAAGCAACTGCCTTCGGCTCAGGTCATGATCCTGGAGTCCCGGGATCGAGTCCCGCATCGGGCTCCCTGCTCGGCGGGGAGTCTGCTTCTCCCTCAGACCCTCCCCCCTCTCATGCTCTCTCTCTCTCTCTCATTCTCTCTCTCAAATAGATAAATAAAATCTTTAAAAAAAAACTTAAAAAAAAAGTCTCTCAGGGTTGAAAATCGCTTGAGAGTTTGCCTTCTATCCTAGTCTCATGGTTAAGTTAGCCATGTTTCCTGACACTGTCACATCTTTTGATTCTCATTTCATGTCTCCCTAAGTCATGTCCTTAGTCTGACATACTCTAGTCCAATCCATGTTCCACATTACTGTCAAATATGTAATAAATAAAAGTTTATTTTTGTCAGGCACTAAGCTAAGTGCTTTATATATCCTATCTCATTTAATGCCTCCACATCAAGTCAAGTGTCAGGGGACCTGCCCCGACGGCTTCATGAGCGTCCTCTGCTGTGTGAGGGACACACTGGACTGGTGTCTGATCCATGCTCAATGACTCTAAAGGTGAGAAGCTGTGGCTGGCACAAAGAGTGGGCACGGCTTGTTGGCCATGGGCCACACTGCCTGAACTGCTAGGAAAAGAATGTGTGTTTCTGGTGGACGAGGGTTGGGCTCTGCCCACCACAGAGCTGGTGTGGGGTCACTGGCATACCTGCTCCTAAGCCCTATCCAGAGGAGCTGATGTTCCCTGGGGGTCACTCAGAGGGACAGGGCAGAAGACCTTGGCAGAAAGAGGCCAGGTGTGCTCTGAGAGTGCCATCATCTGAGGGAAAGAGGGTTGTAAGTGACCACAGCAAGGAAACTGCAGGTGAGAATCCCCAGAAATGGGGTATCTCTCCAGAACCCAGGAAATGTTCTCTGGAGAGAGAAAGTCTAAGCTCACAGAATGCCGGCACCAGATTGTGACAGTGCCAACTCAATCATGCCTCCTAACCTTTCCTTTTTCCACCCCACTGATATCCTGAGAGAGGCAGAGACTGGTGGAAAGGAGAGAATCCTGCTGCAGCTCCCTTCCTTTCTGAAGGCTTTCTGCCTGAAGCAGGCCTTAGCTAAGACAGAGGAGAAGATTTTATTTTGACCAAAGTTTGGAGATTTAACTGTGACATAGGATTGGACATTTTCTTTGTAGAAGTGAACATTTTTGTGACTTGATGTGACCAGAAGACTTTTCCTTATCTCAAAATGACCAGAAGAGTCAAGGGGCCTGCTCTCGTCCTTTCATCCTGTGGTGAGCAAAGAGCTAGTCCCCCAGAACAGATCACAACAGGCAGCAGGGTGGAAGAATAACATTGTTTTCAGTGTTATCCTGTGAGTCCTGCTTGCTGAATGTAATACCCAGTTATAAAACTTTATTGGCAATGGCGTTAAACATTGTCTGGTGTTTGAAGTGGAGAAGACACTGTTGGGATTTGTTCGGTTTGATTATCAGGTTGCCAATTGAGATGGTACAGGAATGGAGCCTGGGCATGGTTTTAGTCTTTGATTCAAAGGAGTCACTGAGCTGACTGCCGTGGGCAAAGTGGGGTAGAAAATGGTACTGTTGGGCAAATGTTGCCTTTCTCTGGGCTCTTGTTTCTAAGTCAAAGTCTTGCTTTGCCTTGCTTCTCAGTCAGTCTGCGTTAACTGATCGCTGTGCTCAAGTACCCTGGAGAGAACCACTTTTGAAGAAATACGCATGTGGCATTAGGCTCTGAACTATTTATGGAAAAACAAAGCCTTTCACTCAAAAGCAACGCAGAAGAGAAAATCAGGGACTGTGTTCTCAGTGCTTTTTAACGGCATTGGTGGGCTACAGCTGGGAGCAGAGGTGCAATACAGTGTGATCATCACCAACAACAGACAAGAAACTGAGGCAGATCCTGCCTCAATCCTTGACGCAGGAGGCACAGGGTGATGGGAATAAGGCCACCTGTCCCTAAGATTGACTCTGGCCTTCCTCCAGAGACCAGCGTGAACTGACAGAGAAGTGAAGAATGGTGTGCGCAGTCTTGATGGCTATGGCAAACTCAGAGAATAAAGAGAGAGCTCCAAATTAGTGGAAAAGAAGGCTGAACTAAGGTTCTATGTTTTTTGTGGGGTCTTCACGGTGGTATCATGTTAAAATTGACATCATTAGGATGGACCTTAATCTGCATGACTTGTCCTTATGAAAAGGGGAGAGCTGGACAAAGACATGCCCGACAGGGAGGATGCCATATGAACATGAAGATGGCCATGTCCAAGCCAGGCAGAGGGGCTCGGAACGGATCCTTCCCTCATAGCCCTCATTAGGAAGTAACTGTCGATGCTTGATTGCAGACTTCTAGCCTCCTGAACTGTGAGACAAGAAATTTCTGTTGTTCAAATCACCCAGTTTATGGTACTTTGTTACCTTCGTTATGGCAGCCCTAGGAAATCAATACAATAGGTATTTGTTTAAATACTGGGACTGTAACTAAATAAGAATTCTTAAACTGCATAGCCTGATCTTCCAAGGTAATTTTGATCAAACTCATAATAAATTTCAAATTAAATTTCCTCCTCAGGAGCTTTAAGGCCATGCCAGGCTGCCCCTTTTCTCTCTTTGTACTTCAGCCATGCCCCCAGCGCCACCTCACACCACTGTCTCCCATGCTTGGACACCGTCTGGTGTGTCTCTTTTTATGTACAGTGCCCTAGATGTCTGGACTTTGCTACCCTGAGTCTGTCAAGGCTGTCCTCCTTTCTACAAGGCCTTTGTACGGAACCTGGATTGCTTTTTAAAACTTCCACTGCTTTGTGTTTTTTTTTTTTTTTTTTTTTTTACTTCTTCTGACCAGAAAAAAAATTGTCACCTTTAGAAATGGTAGCACCTACTAAAAAGAAAGCACTATTTGAATTCACCACAGATCCTGACCCTTAATTAAAAGATGCTGCTGCCTACCACACTGTATCCTTACTGTTTGTGGGTTTGTGCCTCCTACTATATACCATAAGCATAGAGGCTGGCCATGTCTTATCATATTTGGATCCTCCATGCTCAGTACCCAAATCAAATTCAATACAAATTTGTTGAATCGATGAGCATTTTAAAAGGAAAACTGAGGTTCAGTGTCTGATAGGTTATATTTCAGTTTGACCTACAGTGAATTCTGTGATGTGTTGTTGCATCTGAAATGTTCTTCTAGTCTTTAGATTCAGAATATTGTTGATTTAGAGAATGTTTTTAGCCCTAGACTGAATTCCCAAGATTTTGTGAATCTCTATATTCCTAGGGAACTTTAGGAATTTTTCCAGTGGTTCAGGTGTGTTGATTTGGTTAGACACAGCAGACGGACTTAAATAACCATCCCCCCTTTCTTTCCCAGAATCTCTTAAAGATCTATTCCTATGAGTTAGATTGGACAGAGATGGTCATTTTCTAGAATTCATCCTATGCTTAAACCATTCATCTGTTTTTAAGTTCTGCTCTCTGACTGAAGTTTTCAAAATCTGGCTGTCAGCATACTGACAAATTAGTCCTCTTGGATGATATTCTACTTCCTGTCACTTTTAGGATTACGTGCAAATGCACTTTTGCCATTTACCAGTTAAATACTTTCCCCCAAGTGTGTTATGCGCACTTGTATTTTGAAGAGCAAGACAGTAGAATGATGATAATCTTTACAAATCCTTGCATCCAGACAAGAGAACGCTTGGAAGAGCAATAAGAACATTTCTATCTTTTCATGATCAAATGGTGCACCATGACACTGCCATCCTATATTAGAGGATAAGTCTGTGCTGATTTGTCAGGAGCAGTTACTCTTAGGCATCCTTTACTGATCTGGGATAAACATTTAACTAAATGTTATTTGTTGCCCAAATAGCAACCTCGGATTTATGAACCCCAAACTCTACCAAACCAGGCAATTCACTTCAGCAAATCTTTCATGGTTCTTATGCCAGGTTTTATGGGTAACACACAACTTCTACCTTTAAGGGAGTTACTATATAAATAAACTCAGGATGGTGGCCCTGATTTGAGGTTGAGACTCTGGTTTAGGGCATGTACTTCTTTTAAATCTTATTCTGGCAACATGGCACTTTTCATTCCTGCCCTCATGCATAGTGGGCTCCTTTTGAACCTCACCACTGCAACAGGAGATAGAAAGTAGCACCTGCTTGACAAATATGGCCAGGAATGCTCTGTGGGCCTTTAGCCTAAGTCTAAAGGAAACTCTTGAACCCACTGGAGGCTTTTGGAAACTTTCTTTGATGCAACTCAGTGATTAAGAGATCCTGGGAACTTTAGAACTATGACCAGGTTTGCCCATGCCTGGCTGAATATATCAGACTAAAGTGGTACCAAACCTTGCTCTTGCAAATGGAGGAAAGATTGTTCAATTTCTTGGTGCTGCGTAGTTTTCGGTTCATGGAGCATTTCCTGTTAGGAAAATCCCATCCATCTAGTCATTCATTTTATTTATACTTGACCATTACCAGTGCACCTAAACCTAGTTATGGCACTCCTTCATCTAGCTATTGTGAGTTGAGAGACTGGAGGGGATAGGATACAGGGGACAATGTCATCGTAATCAGGACTGGTAACAGAAGAACAGATTCTAGAGCTGGAAGGGCCCTAAAGGTAATTGTCACTCATATACTATAGATGAGAAAACATAGAGACTGATTGAAGCCTGCACCAACCCACACAGCTGTTGAAAGTCGTTTGGGATCCTAACTTGTTGTTCTTGATACTCCATTCAGTGTTTTTTCCATTACACCATTATGACTCTTTGATTGATGACTATTTGCACATTCAGGGCATGGAATGTCATGCTTTTGACTTCAGATTGAATGAATGTGGATGAACGATTTTCTACATGCCCTTTGTTTCTATTAAGAAGTAGACTATGAATTGAAGTACTGATTTGGAGAACTGCCCAGGACTTGTTTAACTTCCTGCAACTTCTTGTCCTTAAGTTGTCCATGAAAGGACTCAGAAGGTGCTAGATGATGTGAAACTTGAGGCTTTTCAGAAAAAAGAATCATTCCAGGTTTTTAATATGGGCAGAGTGACATCCTCTGTATTGAGATAGAGAATAACCCACCTGTTTTGTATCGAGAGGAAGACTTGGCTCTGATGTGAATGTCAGTTAATTCCATAAGCATTTAAACACCTACAATGTGCCAGGCAGTGTGCTAGGCACTGGCAATACACAGATGAATAAAACATCAACTTGGTTTTCTAGGAACATGTACCCTGTGAGAGAAGAGACATGTGAACAGATAACTTCAGCATAATCTTCTAAGAACAACACATACACAGAGCACGTGATGGCAGAGGGGCTCAGTTTAATATATGTTTTCATTTGTTAACTTGGGCTTAGCAAGAAGAGCACTGAGCAAGGAGTCCAGCCATTAGGTTTTGTTCCCAGCACTGTGATGTCTGATCGTGTAACCCAGTATAAACCATTTAGCATCTTTCTCTCTCTGCTGGAGAAATGAAGAATCGTGGTAAACTCCTAAAAGGTTATTGGGAAGACTGAACAAACTGTCTATGAAAATGCTTTGAAAGTATTGTCTGCCACACAAATCCAAGTGTATTATTTTCATTTTGGAAGCAGGTAACTTTTTTTTTTTTAAGCCAAAAAGCTCATATTCTTTGACGAAGCTCTCTATAAAAGCATCCATTATCAAATATTTATTGAGCACCCAAATATTTATTGAGCACCTGTGTCCATGTCCTAAAATACAACAGTGAATTAAACAGAGAAGGCCCCTGTTTGTGGAGCTCATATTCGAGAGGGGAAAGATAAAAAAAATTTTAAAAGTAAAGAAAAATATCAGGTAATATTTTAAGTAAGTACAATGCAGGTAATAAAACAGGGTAATATGATAAGAGTGATTGGGTAGACTTTATGTTGGGTCAGGAAAAACTCTCTGAAAGGTGACTTTTAAGCTGAGTGACAAGAAGGAGCAAGCCATGCAAATATCAGCGATAGGAAGGAACGGTTCTAGCGTAAGCCCTAGGCAGGAACGAGCGGCAGGTTTCCGGAACGGAGAGAGGACCAGTGTTGCTAGAGCACAGTGGATAAGGGACACATAGGACATACTGGGGGTCGGAGAAATAGACACACTGGATCACAGGTAATTTTGTAAGCCATCATAGGGAGTTCAGATTTTATTCGAAGTACAGGGGAGACCAGTGAAGGATTTTAACTAGCAGAGTAACAAGGTTTGATTTTTTTAGATCACTTTGGTTGCTGGTGGAAAATGAATCATAGGTCAAAGTCTGGTGGCAGTGAAGGTGAGAGAGAATGTGAGCTTATCCTGGGCTTATAGCAGAGAGGCTGATAGGAGTAGAATGTATATAGGATATTATTGAAGATAGTATCAAGAGAATTTCCTCATGGTTCAGTATTGGGTAATGTGGGAAAGAAAAAAATCTAGGGTAGCTCCTTAATTCTTGACCAGAGTAGTTCAGTTAATTGAGGGAGGAGTAATTGGGGGAATGGGGAGGAATAGAAGAGGGAGTCAAGAATTATTTTATCTGTGTCAAATTAGACATGCCTATTAGACATAGGTGCACATGTCAAGAAGGAAGTTAGGTCCGTGAATCTGGAATCAAGGAATCATTAACAAATTGATGGAGCTGCCCTGAGAGAGTCCATCACTATACCACCTAGAAGGGGGTCTAGGATGGAGGCTGCGCAGAGGGCAGAAAGAGTCGCAGAAGTCCAAGAGAGTGTGGCCAGGAAAGAAAACCATGTGAAGGACGTGTCCTGAAAGCCATGAGAAAAAAGGAGAGTATAATCAAGTAGGAGAGAGTAATCCACAGTGCTGGTTAGAGCTGAGAGGCCAAGGACTGTAAGAGGAGTGACCATGGGTGGCAAAAAGTAATGAGCATTGTGCTTGGCAGCGTGGAATGGAGATCGTTGGTGTCTTGACAAGTTCACTCTGAAGGGGGTGAAGCAATGGGGGAGTGCCAACAGAGGCATTCAGAATAAAGCAAAGGCATTTTTAGGTTTTTCATTAGTGGATATGATCTAGTAGACATTGTCCAGATGATACTGATGACGCAGGAGAGGGGATGCTCCCAAGAGATAAATCCTTGAAAAGATGAGAGCAGATGGGATTTAGGGCACAAGTTGGGGCCTTGGACTTCAACAGGGGCAGAGGCACTTCACCTAGAAGAGCGGAGGCAATGTAGCAAAGATGTTTCTAGAGGCAGTTGAGTGGTGGGTCTGCTTCTGCTTGTATGCATTCGGAAGTGGTGGGGGGGGAACACGTGACATAATCATCTAGGGAAGTGAGAGAGTACGTGTAGTGGAGAAGTGTAGCAAGGTCGCCTGGCAGTACTGAGTCCCATGGAAGATCTGTGGTCATGAGTTGAAAGGCAGACCAGAGTGTCTTTGTGTTTGGTTTTATTTTACTTTTCTACCAGTTGGGCTACAGTGATGGTCTAACTAGGTGGCTGGGTTTAATTACTGTTGAGCTTTATCATGGGATGCAGTGGAAGGAGAGAAGGAAGATGGAGTTAGAGGATGATTATAAGAATGGATCAAAGAATCTAGCAGGATAAGGAAGACTTTGATGACTTGGGGGTGACTGATGGAGGAAATGAAATGAAAGACCTGGGGTGCCTGGGTGGCTCAGTTGGTTAAGCAACTGCCTTCGACTCAGGTCATGATCCTGGAGTCCCTGGATCAAGTCCCGCATCGGGCTCCCTGCTCGGCGGGGAGTCTGCTTCTCCCTCTGACCCTCTTCCCTCTCGTGCTCTCTGTCTCTCATTCTCTCTCTCTCAAATAAATAAATAAAATCTTAAAAAAAAAAATGAAAGACCTGAGACAGAAGGATTTCTGGAGTGAGATCACAGGAGCTGGTGAGCTAGAAGATGAGGAGGTAGGTGTTTGAGTGCAGAAATATGCCCAAAGACGGAAAACAATTTCCAAGATGATACAAGAAAATTACAGGAGTGAAAATACATTTGTTTTCTTTTTTTAAAAAAAAGATTTTATTTATTTATTTCAGGCAGAGAGAGAGAGAGAGAGAGAGATGAGCACGCGGCGGGGGGCGGGAGGGGAGTGGTAGGGACAGGGAGAAGCAGCTTCCCCACCACTGAGCAGGGGGCCCAATGCAGGACTCAGTCCCAGGACACTGGGATCATGACCTGAGCCAAAGGCAGATGCTTAACCAACTGAGCCACCCAGCCCCCCTGGGATTTAATATGAGTGTTTTGAGGGTTTCTTCACCATAAAAAAATTAGCATTACATTCTCAGTTATAAACTTTTGACTAGGAATACCCTTTGAAACTTCCTGCTTGGTCAGGACAGTGTTATTGAGTGTTGGGAAATGAGAACATCATTTTCTTCTACTAAAAGACCTAGGAAGAGACTTCAAAAAATTTCTTTATTTCTACATAACCCTAGCAGGCATGGCACAAAGAAGCATGACTAGTGCTTTGGGCAAGTAAGTAAACGTTTGTGGGGAGAGTCATAGGGAGAATTAGGCTTTTCAGCTATTAAAGAATACAGTGGGACTCCTACTCAGTCTCATATTCCAGTACCAGGCATCTCCTCATCCATCAAGAATGATTTAAAGAATCAAGTGTATCCAGTGTGGATATTGCAAGTTGCTACAGACAGTCCAATTGTAAGAAAGCAGTTTATTGTTAGCTTCAAACAGAAGACTTTTCCCTGGAACTTAATTGCATATAGTAAAAACCTAATAATATAACAGGATTAAGCAGCCACAGCCAATTGGTCATTCCATTGTATATTACTAAAGCCAAATGTCACCTAAAGCATTGATCTTAGGTGAATATGAGGCTGAAACCACATTTATATAACATAATTTTAAAAGAAATTCTAGAAGCTATAGAAAATGTTGATAGTATGGTGTTGAAGTAGGACATGCTTGATATGCAACCTGAGAACTTGAAAAAATGTCTGGCTTACAATCTGGCTACATTTAGTAAGCTGGGAGACAGACATGTCTCTATTTTTAAAAGTTTCTTTCTTTTTTTTTAAAGATTTTATTTATTTTTTTGACAGAGAGAGACACAATGAGAGAGGGAACACAAGCAGGCACAGTGGGAGAGGGAGAACAGGCTTCCTGTGGAGCAGGGAGCCTGATGCAGGGCTCGATCCCAGGACTCTGGGATCATGACCCAAGCCAAAGGCAGATGCATAACTCCTGAGCCACCCAGGCACCCCTTAAAATTTCTTTCAAAAGATCTGAGGTTCTATTACATTCTGCCATTCTTCTTCCCTGTGTATTTCCTTTTACCTACTGGTCTTAAAGCCATGGTTATCTTATCTTCCCTGTGGAGAATGAGCTTTCCAGAATGTTTTGGTTCATTTCCTTGAGAGCTTTCAGGCCTTAGAATTTTTTCACTGACAAGAGATAGCTGTAAAACTTTGGGGGAAGTGACTCAGTCTCCTAAAATAAATCTCGTAAGTTGCTGAGGACTTTGTAATCAAATCACATTTTGCAGAAATGAGCTGCATAGTATAAATGTCTTTTTGAAAGGATATTTTAAAAATTATGGCATCTTGACGATCTGAAGATTTGCACTTACCAAATCTCTTTCATATGCTGAGGTGAATTTTATAATGGCAGAGTCTTCCTTTGCCTGCAAGTCTATTTAATAGTCCATGTGTATACCCAGGTACATGCAAAAAGCAGAAACACTTAGCAATCTGTTGCTTTAGTAGTATGATTAAGTTCCCTAAAAAATATCTATTGAACACTTTCTTGCCCATTATATCAACTGTCAAATAAAGAATCAAAATACAACAGTTAGTTGAGCTTCCTTGTGGCAGCCTGTGGCTATTTGGTACTTCCTGGCTTTTCCTTTGCACTGGTTCTGCCCTACATGGCACAGTTAAAACGGGTCATCGGCTGGGGAGAGCTACCCAAGAATAAAAACCCCAAGGCAAAGAGGTCCATATGTTAGTTAATTCTAACTCTATTTGGTTTACAAATATTTAAGTTTCCTGCATAATAAGCACTCAGACTCCCAAATTAAATTGTTGGCCACAGAAATTTTGTTTGCTGTCTTACAGATATTTTTCTTTTTTTTGGAGGCGGGGCAGGGGGGGATCGTTCTGGGCTCCTGTCAGAAGGTACCCTGCAGTAGTTTACATTAGATACCATGAAAACCATTCCATTCAATATGCTGCACTCTATACCGTGATAAAAAGCTGTTAAATGAAAACGTTATGGAGCAGAGTGTCTCTAAGGGGGACTGAACAAAGCAAACGCAGCTCAAGTAACCCATGGTATGGAGGTGTACCATGTACATGGATGACTAAAATTTCTCACTTGGATTCTCATGTTGGACAACAGTTCCAGAGTTTCTTCGACTAAGAATAAAAAATATACTGCTGCGAACTATCCCCTCACCCAAACTAAATCCAAGGTCTATTAAATGGTCAGGTACTATGTAGTTGCTTGATTTTTGAATTTCTAATGAAAGCTTGCCATTTCTTTTTTTTTTTTTTTTCTTCAGTAACTTAAGGTTTTTATGGTAAGTTTCTCTCCTTGGGTTGCCTAGTTATTGTGGGTACTCTCTCCATGTGATGGTCCTATGAACAGTAGCTGTCCCTTGATTTAAAGTTTTATCTAGGGAATTTTGTTTTCCATTGGGAATCATGTTGGTGAAGGAAGATACATCCTCAATATTAAAACTTTTTCTCTGAGTACAAATGGATGCTCTTTAAGTGTTCGTATTTCATTTTAAAACATCTATGTATGTATATTCACACGTATTAAACATCTGTAAAAGGTGGGTTGTTACCTGACATGATATTTTGAAATGTTTGGTAAGAAGGGATGGCCCATATTTTTAGAGGTAGAGTTTTTATATTTTTATTTTTAATTTTAAATTTTTTTAAAAAAGATTTTATTTATTTATTTGAGAGAGAGAGAGATCACGAGCAGGAGCGAGGAGTAGAGGGAGAAGCAGACTCCCTGCTGAACAGGGAGCCCAGTATGGGATCCGGGGATCGTGACCTGAGCCGAAGGCAGACGCTTAACCGACTGAGCCACTGAGGCTCCCAAGGTAGTTTTTAAAGAAAAATGCCATTTAAAACTTGCTACAAGAGGATTATATTTTTGTAAAATTTCAAACAATACAATTTTTTTCCCTTTCTCCACCAAAGGTGAGAAGTGTTGATGATGGATTATATATAGCAGCACACACACATAGACACACTTGCACATATGCACACACAAATATACTTTTAAAACAAAAAAATATCATTCTAGGCATATTCTTCTGCAAATTGCTTTTGTTTTTACTTTGCAGTGTGTCTTAAACATTCATCCATCTCACTATTCATTGTTTTTAACTCCTTTATAACATTCCCTGATATGTTTGCACAGTAATTTATTTAACCATTGTCCTGTTGATGGTCATTTGGGTTGGTGCCAAGATTTGGTATTACAAACAGTGCTGCACTGCAATAAACATTTCTACATTTACAGTTTTGAGCATTTGTGTCAGCATTTCTAAAAAATTAGTTAATAGGGGCACTGCGTGGCTAAGTCGGTTAAGCATCTAACTCTTGATTTCGGCTCAGGTCATGATTTCAGGGACATGATATTGAGCCCCATATTGGGCTCCACACTCAGCTGGAGTCTCCCTCGCTCTGTGCCCCTCCCCCCACTGTGTTTTCTCTCTCTCTCTCTCAAATAAACCTTTAAAAAAATTAAAATATAAAAAATTAGTTTCTAGGCATGGAATTGCTGAGGCAAAGAATGTGCACATTTAAGAGATACTGCTAAATATCGCTCCAGAAACATATCAGTTTACTAAAATTTTCATTATTAAGCATGAAATTAAATTAGAAATTGTCCAAATGATAGGGTTACAAGTGTGCTGAGTGGTTGGGGAATATATTACAGATGAAGTTGTATACATTTTTAGGTTTCATAGAAATTTCAAATCTTTAAAGAGACACAAGATGAATATAAAATAGGAAATTATTTTAAACTTTGCATTTTGCTTTTTCTAAGAATGCAGGTCAGTGGTCAGAGAGAGGACAACAGAGTCACTACTTGGTATTGGATACGGAGGTGAGTGAAGGGTATCTTTACAGGAAGGTGCTATCTGGAAAAAGATGGTCTTTCGTCAGGTTTTCATGATTTTTAAGTAAACAACTGTGACTGGGCTTCAGTCCAAGAAGGTCTTTGTGCTAGGACAATACAGATCTTTAGGCTATGGAATAGAAGTAGAATAACAAAATTTCCTGTGCATATTTGGTTTATAAATATAACCTCTTTGAAAGCACATTTTCAGTTTCAAGTATCCCGTGCTTCTGAACTATTTCTAGGCTATCCTGTTTCAGTCAAAGGGCTTGATTTTAATACAATACACAAGCTTATCTTTTCATTCAAGAGCAAAATGCTATATCTTTTCCAGAGGTATGCCGGCATTAGTCATATACCCTACTCTCCTTCCCCCAACATGAAAATCCTTCCTCTGTCTGTCCCATTTCCTTGCTGATGTATGTAACAGCAGTGATGCACTTTCTCTGCAATGTTGGCAGCTATAATTAGGCTATCCCTTTTGGAAAGGCCTCAAGGATTCCACAGTGAAGGTTACAAAACACCAAACACTATTCACTATGATTAGAAACATTGTTGAAATTTTGAGATTTTATTCTTAGATTCATGAAAAAGCTCCTGAAAAACTAGCCTGAGGGAGGGAGCCTATTAATTTCTTATAAGACAAATTCTCCATGTTTCCAGATTCTGGCATATTTTTTATTCTAGGGGGTTCCAATTATTAATTATTCTTATAATTATATATGATACAGTACTGAGTACCCACGGTGTTAGGACCTACTCTAGGAGTTTATTTAAATCCAGAGGACTCTTTCTTATCTTGAACACTTGTCAGCATCTAATATTACTCTTCTCTTATCTAGAAAATGCCGGTAGACATGGCAGTAAGGGGCTATTGAACTCTTTGTTCAAAGATGTAATATTTTGCTGATGATTTGAATTATTCTCTTGAAAACTCATTGCGTCTACAAGTCCAAGCATCTGTCAGTCCCACTCAGGAGACTGTCTGGTTAGAACAACAACATTGATGTTCGATAGGCCTGGGTTTGAATCCCACCCTTGTTACCTATTAGTGACTTGAACTTGGGCAGGTTATGTAAATTTATAGTTTCACCATATGTCAAATGGGCACCATAACTCCTATGGGACTGGAAAAAGAAATGAATAAATGTTCATATTTTACTTGGAGGAAGAGCTTGATCATGAGTTGCTGTTCTTATAGTTGGTACTTTATTCTCAGTTTTGTGGAAACTTAAAATTGTGCTTACCTCAATTTTGTACCAGAGTATTTTTCTACTGCAGACGTTGGTAAATAAGTAGCATTAGTATCTGAAAATTTAGCCCAAAGTAGTCTGTGTGACTTTTTGAAGTTTTATTTTACCTCTTTATAACGTAAGTGTGTTTTCACATATAATTGCTTTTTAAAGATCATGAAGCATGAGAGACTAGGGACTCCGAGAAACAAACTGAGGGTTTTAGAGGGGAGGGGCGTGGAGGGATGGATGGGTTAGACCGGTGATGGGTATTAAGGAGGGCACGTACTGCATGGGGCACAGGATGTTATACAAAAACAATGAATCATGGAACACTACATTAAAAACTAATGATGTACTGTATGGTGACTAACATTAACAAAAAAAACCAAAATAAAATAAAATTTTAAAAAATCACGAATTAAATTACATCTTTAAAGTAGCCTCCAAATATTATGCTCCATATTTGGGAGCATGGGCCTGGGTGAGGAGAGGTCCCTGGAACACTAGTGCATTCTTCTGGAGTCTGCATATTCAACTTGGGAACCAGTGCCTCAAGAGGAACTCTAGAACTATCAAGGCCCAAATATAGAGATCATTTTGAGATTAAGAATGGATTTTTTTTTAAATGTTTTATTTATTTATTCATGAGAGTCAGAGACAGAGAGAGAGAGGCAGAGACAGAGGGAGAAGCAGGCTCCCCGCCCAGCAGGGAGCCTGATGCGGGGCTCGATCCCAGGGTCCTGGGATCATGACCCGAGCCAAAGGCAGACGCCTAACCATCTGAGCCACCCAGGCGCCCCAAGAATGGATTTTTGACAAAATCAGAGAGGGTGACAAACCCTAAGAGACTCTTAACCATAGTAAACAAACTGAGAGTTGCTGGAGGCGACAGGGGTGGGGAGAATAAGGTAACTGGGTGATAGACATTAAGGAGGGTACGTGATGTAATGAGCACTGGGTATCATATAAGACTATCACTGACCTCTACCTCTGAAACTAATAATACACTATATGTTAATTAACTGAATTTAAATAAATAAATAAATAAATAAAACAAAAAGAATGGATTTTTTGGCCAATACATCACCACTGATTGAAACAAAATCATGTAGTAACATTGAATTGTAAACATATGTAGGTTTGGAAGCCATACTTCTATCTCTGTTTTTAAAATTTATTTCTCCTCTATTTTTATTTTATTTTATTTTTTTTATTTCTCCTCAGAGTTAATGAAGCACCTAAATCTGTAGAATACTATGAACCTTTTATTCTAACTGCAGAGACAAGATATCAAAAATTCATAGCTGTATACAGTGGCATAGGATTGGGTGAAGAATGAGTGGTGGATAGTAAATGATATGTTTAAGAGAGAAAGATTCCACTTTGGACTGAAAGCCAAAGCTGGCTTCACAGAGGTTCATCGGGGACTTGATTAGAGTTTAAAGAATGAGTGGGACTGGATTGGTTGGGAAATGAGTCATTTAGGGGATTTCTTCTTTTCCCTTCCTATATCCAAGCTATTTCTTTTTTTTTTTTAAGATTTTATTTATTTATTTATTTGAGAGAGAGAGAGCACAAACAAGGGGAGCAGCAGGCAGAGAGAGAAGTAGACTCCTTGCTGAGCAGGGAGCCTGATGCGGGACTCAATCCCAGGACCCTGAGATCATGACCTGAGCCGAAGGCAGATGCTTAACCAACTGAGCCACCCAGGGACCCCGCCCCCCCTCCACCAAGCTATTTCTAAGTCTTAACTGCTATGTCTTTTATCAGATCCTGAAACACCAAATTTATTAAAACCTATAGCAATATCTCTTGCTTTCACAAAGACCTAGTAATTATATAACATCACCCCCTGGCTGAAGTTGTTAACATGTTTATTTAAGCTGTCATATTTTGCCAGGTATCTCTGCTTCTGTGCATGCATAATCAAAATACTTTCTCCCACTAACTCGGCCATATTGTTTGTTTTCAAAATTTTTAACTTGACTTGCCTTCTCCTTCAGATTTTGAGTTCTTCTTATCCAGCCAAGATTCTTTCCAGGCCAGTGTGTCCTCTCTCATTCATCCCATGGAGAGATACTGACTTCCCAGGCCATTTTATCCTTCTGTCCACCCCCAGCCCCTACACTTCCACTTTTTTCCCCTTCTGTGTTTCCTTCCTTCCCCTTTGCTTGCCTGAAACCACCTCCCCTTCTTAAGAAAAACTCTGCTTCCTGCTGATGTGTTTCAGGAAGGGCATGCTTTGTACAGGGTTGTTGGAGCTTTGTGGAAACTGGTCCTTATTATTATTCAGCTCCTTGTGTCACTAGTTGGCCCTGCCATAAACATCTTTGGGTGTAAGCAAGAAGGATGAGCAGGTAAAGCAGTGGTATTGGGATATTCTGTTGAGTTTTAAAGGAGACCCCACTGGAAAAGCAGTGTCTTGGCATGTATGAAGGAAATGGTAACTAAATAGGTCAGTGGAGACCCATAACCTAAAGAATTTAACTATTTCCAAGGGAAAACAAATTGTGGTGATGGAGTACCTTAATAAAAATGGGAAAAGTGCCTTGGGTGTTTACAAGTAAGGATGTGCTATGCCATTTGGTAGGAGATGAAGGACTGTTCTGTCACAATGACTTGTAAAATTGTGTAGAGGGCTAGCAAACCTGTTACATATTAGCATGTTTTTTAAAAAATAATAAAAAGAAAAAAACCACAAAACCCAAATTCACTTATGTCCTCATCCTCTGCTGGCTCCCCATCTTGCAGAAGAATTTAAGATTTGACAAACGCAGGTCTGTAGAGACCAACCGGCAGTGTATAGATGCAAGTCATCAAGATGATGTGAATGGGGTAGGTCCATAGTGGCCCCAGGAAGTGAATATCAGTAGGCTCTTCCAGAAGTGAGCGGAAGGCCCACTCTCAGAAGTGAGACTTCTCTGGTACCTGAGTCATATTAGGCACTACCTTGTGGATGCCTTCATTTGTTCTTCGAGGGCAGAAAGTAGGGACAATGTCTTTCCTCTGTCACACCAAACTGTAAGCCGCTTCCATTCTTCTATATGTGGAAGACATCACAAAGGCAGTGTTGTTTTTTGTTTTTAGAATTGGAGTCTATGCAAACTTTGGTCTCTAATACATTTGCAGGACAATGATTTGCTGCAACTGGTGGGGACATTGTCTCGGTCTTGACCAGGCCACTTTTACTCATTCTTGTTTCCTCCTTGATCTCTATAGCCATTTCAGCTTGGTCACCTCCTAAGGAAATGCCTGTAGGCAAATCTCTATGTCTAGAGATTTGGGGCATAGTTCTCCAAAAGGAGCAACAACAGGGATGCTTTTATAACTTACGTTGAACATTTAAAACTTATTCTTTAGAAGATTCAAACAATCATAGGTTGCAACCAGAAATGTATAAGAACGACTGTTTTTAGATGTTTATTTCTATCTCCTTTACTAGATAATGCAGGGAATCTTTAAAAATTACATTTCTGAACTCTTCTCCATGTAATAATTTACTATGTATTTTTTGTCATGTATATATTTTCTTTCATTACTTTGTAAACAGATCTAGGACTTAACCATATGTGTTTACCTAAAAACTGTTTTTATTGTTTAAATTAGAAGCTTTTCAATTACTTTTATGCTATAGCTTTTCTTTGTATATATATATTTTTATTGCATTTAGACATGCAAGTGTTTTTCTCCACTTCCCCCAACCCTGATCCCTGGCAACCACCATTTTACTTTCTGCCTCTGTGAATTTGCCTACTCTAGGTACATTATATAAGTGGAATCATACAAAATTTGTCTTTTTGTGCACCTAGCATAATGTCTTCAGGATTAATCCATGTTGTAGCATGTGTCAGAATTTCCTTCCTTTTGAAGACTGAATAATATTCCATTGTATGCATGTACCACATTTTGTTCATCTAATCATTCATTGATGGACATTGGTTGCTTCTACCTTTTGGCTATTGTGACTCATGCTGTTGTAAACATAGCTATACAAATACCTCTTCGGGTCCTTTTTCAGTTCTTTTGGGTATGTACCCAGAAGTGGTATTTCTGGAACATGTGGTTATTCTACGTTTAATTTTTTGAAAAATTGACCTTGTGTTTGCCGCAGTTCCACAGTCTCCGGTGTTAATTTCCACTAGCAATACATAGAGTTCTAATTTCTATGTTGTATTGTTTTGTTTTGATAATAAACATCTTAATGGGTATGAAGTGGTATCTTTTTTTTAAAAAAAATATTTTATTTATTTATTTGACAGAGAGACACAGCAAGAGAGTCTTGATTTTGGCTCAGGTCGTGATCTCTGGGTTGTGAGATCGAGCCCCGTGTCAGGCTCCACACTCAGCGTGGAGTCGGCTTGAGATTCTCTCTCCCTCTCCCTCTGCCCCTCCCCGCCACTGCTCACTTCCTGTCTCTCAAATAAATAAATTTAAAAAAAAAAACAAAAGATTGTGGATGTCATTACTTCCCCCAGGCAGCTGAAAGTGCATTCATAATACTTTCCCTGCCACGTTATAGATTAGTGCAAGCACAATTTCTGTTTTACAGCTGAGGAGATCAAGGCACAGAAAAGGATAGTAATCTAGCCCGGGTCCTTTCTAATGTGCTTAGGATTCCATGCAGCGACTTTTGCTGCTTGGTTTGAGAGGTGATCACGTAGCTGCTGTGCAGTCATGATGTGTGATAATTTGGGGGAGCACAGGGACTGCTGGCAAGAATGTAAAAATAATCCCCCCTCTAAGAATTAAGCTATAGAGGTGACATACTGATCATGCCACACAGCCTTAAAAAAACTTAGAGAGTTCTCAGGTCTTAATATCATGAAAGCAGCTGATAAAGGGCATAGATTCTGAAAACTGGTGGCCTGGATTCAAATTTTGACTTGGCCGCTTTTTCTCTGTGATGTTTGGGAAGCTACTTGACTTCTTTGAGCCTCAGGTCCTCATGAATAAAATAGGCATCATAATAGGGTCGACCTCATGGTGCTGTAGAGAAAATTATAAGGCTAATGATTATCAACTGCATACAGTACCTGACATTGGGGAAGTACTAAAAAATGTTCACTGTTATTATTCCAAACCCTGGCTGTAAGAGACCTGTTTTGAAATAGCCGAAAAGGTGATGAAAAATCAGAAGGGGTCTTGGGTAGCTGTAGAAGCTTAGAGTGAGTGGTGTGGTCCTTGAGTGTCCATCCAATCACTGTTTAGGGAAAAAATGTGCTGGCTAAGGATGAGGTCTGTGTGGTGCCAAGGGCCAGGGGCACATGTATCAGATGGTATTAGCCAGAAACCTTTAGGCATCTGAAGTCGTTCCCCTACTTCTGATGTCTGGCTACTAAGCAAACTGTGTTAATAGTTTGGCCTTCTGAGTAGTTTTCCTAGAAGGCCAGAGGATACAAGAATCAGGCCCCCTTCAAAGTTACCTTCCTCCTCAGCTAAGTCTGCCTTTCTGATTCTGACCAACTGTAGGAGCCTGACAGGATCAAACCTCTCACAGAGCCAGGAGGCAGATCCAGAATAGTGGGGATTTCACTGAGTCACAGTCTATCAAACTACATTCTCCAAGCTGTTTGTAGGTGTTATGTGATAAAAGGTTTAATCAGTTGAATCACTTCATGACACAATAGAAATCAAAAGGCTTCTGGGAGCTTTTGTATTTGCTAATGGTTGAGAACCTCTAAGAGGGAGTGGATAGTGTCTACCACATTCTACTATTTGACCAGGAGCCCTCTTTCCTAGTAACTTCCCAAAGCACGAAGGTTTCTCAACATGCATTTTAGAGCATTCTGCACTTCTAAGGAAATCTCTCTGTAAGGCTTCTCGTTAGCGCTTCCATTTGCTTGTAACAGACAATTCTGCAATATGACAATTACTTTCATGCATGGAATATTATTCAGTTAATGGTGTGAGGTCTGTGTGTCACCTTGTGTCTGGAGACAGAAACCAGACATGGGTGAAAAATGTGTCCTGAATGGTCCATAAAGTGACTAATTCATAACAGATTGCGCTTGAGTCACAATTTATGTGTACCAATCTATGCTTCACATTCTAGGAACTGTTGCTTTCCTGTTGCCTGTCAAGGTTATCCTCTAGAGAGGTTTATGCTTCTGTTCAGTTTTTCACAGGGTTGTTCCTCATTGTGGCAGTAGCCAGGTTCCAATGCTAATCTTCCTTGCCAACAGAAGTTAACTATGTAATAATCAGAGAACACTCTGTGGACAGTGATTCTTGTATCTGACCAGTAAACACATCCAGTAACCCTAACACTTTTACTTCTGCAAAACTGCCATGATAGTTTGCTTTTGGTACCCAGCAAAATTCACCTATTTCACTTTTCTAGATTTCCAGTCTTGTATATTGAAAATCATACATATGATTAATTGCTATAAATACATTAAGGAAAAAGAAAATAGGTATTTGTTGAAGGCCCATGAGTAAATGTAAGGTAGCATAGTGTGGTAGTTAAACATATGTACTCTGAAGCCAGATGTTTGGATTGAATCCTGGTTCTGCTACTAATCAGATGTGTGGCTGTGGGCATATTACACAATCTCTCTATAACTCAGTTTCACCCTCTGCAGTATGGGAATAATAATAGCAAATAAGTCAGAGAATTGATGTTAGGATTAAATTAATTAATAATTATTAAACACTTGGAACAATACATGATAGATAATACATACTATATAGTGTGTTAAATCCATATACCTAAAGGAAGTCATGAAAAAGCAAAAGCAAAAGCAAAAAAATCAGTCTTTAGGAAATGACCTTTGTGCACAATTAGAATAATAAAATAGTATTTTATTTTTATTTATGTATTTTAATTTTTGTTTATTTTATTATTTGTTTTTTTATTATGTTCAATTAGCTGTACCCTGAGATCATGACATGAGCTGAAATCAATCAGTGCTATACAAAGCTGTGAATTTCTGAATTAGCCAGCATATAATACATCATTAGTTTTTGATGTAGTGTTCAAGATCTATTTTATTTTATTTTATTTTATTTTTAAAGAGTTTGTTTATTTACTTATGAGAGAGAGAAAGAGCATGAGTGGGTGGAAGGGGCAAAAGAAGAGGGAGAAGCAGCCTCCCCACTGAGCAGGGAGCCCAACGTGGGGCTCAATGCCAGTACCCTGAGATCATGACCCGAGCCAAAGGCAGACACTTAACTGACTGAGCCACCAAGGCACCCAAAGATTTATTTATTTTAGAGAGAGAGAGAGCTCAAGGGGGAGGGTGGGGAGGGAGAGAATCTCAAGCAGACTCCGCATTGAGCACAGAGCCCATGACCTGAGTTGAAACCAAGAGTTGGACACTCAACTGACTTGTGCCACCCAGGCGCCCCTTATGTAGTTTTTAAAAGAATGTTTCTTAATAACTCAGTGCTCATAAGCTTGATTTAATTTAATTGAGGCAAATGAGGGCTTTGAATTTGATAAAAAATTATCTACTGCTGCTAGTTTTCAATGAAATAGTAAGTTGCTAAATGATATTCCCAAAGTAACATTAAGGAAAACAGATGCTCTAATTTGGCATATTTTTCTCTCACATACATCACACTCTACACACACCTCAGTGGTCTCTTCTCTGCTTATTAACTATATGCTGAGATGCAGCCAAAGATCCGGATCCCTGGGAACATGTAAGCATATTCTCAGGGGTGTACCTTTCATAAGAAGTTTTTTTGTGTTTTTGTTCCAGGGATAATCCCCCTAAAGAATTTAAACGTATTTTGACTCATTAGGACCCTCAGTGTATAGCATTTGTGCCTATAATGTTGCTGTCACTGAGTAATCCTGCTTTCATTGTTGGAGCCTATGAGAAAAGACAAAAGGTAGGTTTAATTTGTAAATAATATTCTTGTGCCAAGAGAGGGCCAAAACCAAGGATTTCACAGTAGTTTTGATAGTGAAAAATGAGCAGAACTGAGTTATCTAGCATCATGCATTGTTTTCATAATTAACTCAAAAAAAACTTTGCTGTTAGTAGTCAGTGTTGTAAAATCTCCTTATAGTTCCAGCAAAACACCAGTATCAATTGCAGTAAATGAGCATTGTTAATTAGAATTTTATTTATTTTTCAGTTTTGCTTGTAATTAATGCATTTTTTTGTCTTATGTATTTGTTTAGTACTATTGGTATTCAGTTATGTATTTGTGTGTATACAATATTATGGTAAAAATGGCTTATTTATCTGAGGGACTATGCCAGAATTTTTTTCCCCTTTATGGAAGGGATCCGTTCATTAGTCAAATTCAAAAAACACTGTCTAGGAAGGAGATGGTCTTGGCCCTGCTTGAAAAGAGACTCAGAAACAGAAGGTCAAGGAGATTTTTCCCCTTTTCTAACTTGCAGTGCTGGGGTGCCCAGCTTATCAGCCGACATAATCAGAGCTGTACCCTGAGATCATGACCTGAGCTGAAATCAGTCAGTGCTGTACAAAGCAGATTCAGACAGGCAGTCTGTTTCTTTATATTGCTCTCAATTTCTCTGTTCCTTTTGCATCTTCATATGTTCTCTTCTATCACCTTGCTGCTCCTCAAGCAATTTCTAGCAAGCTTCTGCATTAGGGTCTTTGCACATTGGTTCTCTGTGCCTGGGATGCAGAGGTTAACTCCCCAAACTTTACTCAATTCTTCGCTCCAGTGTCACCTTCTGAAGGAAGCCTGTCTTGCTTTCCTATTCTTGAGACCCTTTACCTGCTCTACTGTTTTTCCCCAAACACTTATCACTTTCCATTACACTCTGCCATTTACTTATGTGTTTTATTTATTGTCTATCTCCCCCTTCCTTCTTCTGCTAGAATGTAAGCTCCATAAGGACAGGAGTTTTTTTATTTGTTTAGTTCACTATTATATCCCAAGGGCTTAGAATTATTCCTGGCACAAAGCAGGCACTCATTAAATAACTGTTGAATAGTTTTGTCATTTTACTTTCTTCTTAGTTCACTTCATTAATTTATAGCCTATGTTTCTTGTTTCTAAACAGTTTGAAGGACAGGGGTGGAGATGGCAACATTTGTATATATTAGTAGGAGGAAGTTCAGGATACCTAGCTCTGCACTGTCCTGACATTTTATTACATTAAATGAGGCATTTTCCACTAAATGAAACATACTCAGTAGATATTTACAAACTTCCAATCTGTTTAGTTTCCTTTGGACTATTTTGGAATAAGTAATTAAGAAAACAAAACTCATCTACTATAGCAGTTATAATCCAGGTAAGTCACAGTCCAGTAGAATACTTTGCAGTAGTTTTGTACTTGACTGTTTGAAGAGCACTTTGGAAAAAATTTCTTTGTACGTTTTTTTCGACAACCTTGACTGGGCTGACAGGTATTTTCAGTTCCTTCACTGAAGTTGCAGAGAAGTTAAAGAATTAGTCCCAGATCATGAAAACGATCTAACGATCTTCTAAGACCTGAAACCTAGGTCTTTAGAGTCCTACCTAGGTGAGCAGAATGCTTTTTATAGCCAGTTATGACATCAGATTATAGGCCAATTAATGGAGAGGGATGATTAAGGATACAGGATCTCAAGAAGGCATCTTACAGGATGAAACATTAATTTCTCTCTACTGAGATCATATTAAAAGATGCTTTAATATTCCCATTTTCATTGGTCTATTGAATACTTTCCATTAAGTAACTTTAGCTTTTATATTCTGATTAAGTAAATGAGCTGTTTGTAAGGCAGAGAAAGCTTTTACATCTTAATGAGATTACATTGTGATTTACTGCATATGGGATACAGAAACCTTCAAAAGGTGACTCAGGAGATTTATTGTTAATGTCATGAAGTTACTGAGAAATGGAGAGAAGAATAAAATAGATTAAACATAGGTATTTAGAATAAGTGATTAATATTTTATAAAGCATACAAAAATTAGTCAACTGGCAGTTTAGTTTAGTTTTTGTTGTTATTTATTTATTTATTTATTTATTTAAGATTTATTTATTTATTTTAGTGGGGAGGGGCAGAGGGAAAGGGAGAGAAATCCTCAAGCAGACTCCCTGCTGAGTGTGGAGCCATACACGGGGCTCAATCCCAGGACCCTGAGATCATGACCTGAGGTGAAATCAGGAGTTGGACACCCAACTGACTAATCCACCCAGGTGCCCCTGTTTTTTTTTTTTTTTTTTTTTTTAATCTTACTCAGGATATTGTAATGAAGAACTGTGAAAAGTCCTAGGGAGAGAATTGTAAGCATTGTTTTCATCATTTCGTTATGTAAATACTCATAAATTTGTGTTCTCTTGTTTGTTTTCCCATAACCCTAATAAGTAATTTCACATTCTGTGATTTTTCCTGCCACCTTTTGATTTTTTTTTTTTTTTTTTTTAATGTAGCCATTGCTTCCTCTGGCCTGTGAGAGTTGGGACCAAACCTGAATCATTTTTGTGTCCCCAGGATCCAGCATGTATTTGGCCCATGGAAGGGGCTCAATGCATGTTCACTATCAAGTGAATGAGTAAGCATAACAAGGAGTCCTTCAGTTGGGGAGATCTAGATTTCGTTTCTTTTTGGTTTTGCACAGATGGAAGTACTAGGAGATAGAACATCTGACTCTAGAGTGGAGCAGACACTAAGCCAGTTGCTGTATACACATTGCCTCATCTGATCCTCAACAACCCGTGGATGTTGTATGATTTCCATCCCCGTCTTAAAGATGAGGAATGAATGTAGGGCACAGAGTTGCTTGCCCAAAGTCACACAGTAAACAGGTAATAGAACAGGATTTGCATACAGGGAATATATTTAATCACTGTACTATATTGCTTTACCTTTTTGCTATAAAGCAGAAGAGAGTATAGTTTCCGTGTTCACTTATTAAAGATTTGCAATGAGGGGCACCTGGCTGGCTTCGTCAGAGGAGCATGCATCTCTTGATCATGGGTTTGTGAGTTCTAGCCCCATGTTGGGTGTAGACATTACTAAAAAAAAGTAAAAACTAAAAAAAAAAAAAGATTTGCAATGAATGGTATACATATAGTGTGAAAGTTCGCCACTGAATGATTTAGTCTTATTGGTTGAAATGTTCCCCTTCCATTTTACACCTACCTCTGTGTAGCTTTCAGCTTCAATATTTGACTGTCACTGCCCCCACTAAGGTCATTAGGGACCTCATCACTGCTAAATGTGAAGGACATTTTTAGGCTTTATCCTCTAATCTTTCAGAATTTTTTGCTGTTGATCTCAGTTTCCTTCTTGAAAATGTATATTTTTTTTGGCTTTACATCAGACCATTTTCTCCCAATTACCTGCATACATTTATTTCTGCTTTGTCCTCTGCTTTCTTTCCTTCCACTTTAAATCCTGGCATTCTCCAGGTTTTTATCCTAGATCATTTTCTTCTAATTTTTCTCTTGGCACATTCTGAGCAAGCCATCCATCCCCATGGCCTCAGCTAATACCCATAGGGTTAAATCTCCAATTTTAATTATTTCTGGGTGCCATCATTGTATTTCCAGTGTTGACTTGACAACTACACCTGGATGGGCCCCATACTTCTCAGACTCATTATAACCCAAACCAAACTTGAACAGACCCTCCATCCTGTAACCAACTCACCTCTTCTTTTCTTTAATGTTGCTGGTGGCAGTTACCTACATGGAGATTTGAGACTTATTCTTAAAGTTTCTTCATCACTTCTACCCAACTGGCCTGGTCAGTTCACCTCTTCAACATCTATTTCTACCCTCACTGCCTCTGCTTTTATTCAGATACTTGTCATCTGTTCCCTAACTTCGGAGCACACTCCTGACTGATGTTTTGCTGCAGTCTTTTCCTGCTGCAGTTCATCCTCTGTATTCTCACCACAATCATTTGTCTTATAAAATACAGTTTTATCCCGGATTATGAAAATTAAGCTCAGTGAAAAACATGGAAAATACAGGGAATAGAAAGAATAAAATTAAAATTACTTATAGTCCTACTACCATCTCCAATATAATTTTTACCAATATTGAAACCAATACATTTTTTTTATAGTACAGCCTGATCAGCTCAGCTACCCCTGTTTAAAACCATCAGTGTGAAGCAAGATGGAAGCGCAGTTTCTACTGGAATCAGTTGCTGTAGATATTTTTTTAAAAGGCAGGTTATTTATAAATAATGCAGGCAAACTAGGGCATCTATTGCTATCAGATGGAGAACACAACCCTTCATCAACTTGTACAGACTCTCACTCCCTTCTTTTTGTGGTTCATAAAATTTGTCTTGACTACAGTGATTTGCAAAATTTGAAAATGTCTCTAGTTTCTAATTTTATTTAAAAATAGTTATGTTAAAAACTGAGGATTGCTGGAGGGGAAGTGGGTGGGGGAATGGGCTAAATGGGTGATGGGTGTTAAAGAGGGCACTTGTTGGGATGAGCACTGGATGTTATATGTAAGTGATGAATCACTAAATTCTACTCCTGGAAACAGTACTGCACTGTATGTTAACTAATTTGAATTTAAATAAAAAATAGTTGTGTTAAAATAATTTTAAATAATTTTAAAATTATTTTATTATTAAACTGAGTAATATTCCATTGCACATATATGCTACATCTTCTTTATCCATTCATCAGTTGATGGATATTTGAGCTGTTTCTATAATTTGGCTATTGTAGATAAAGCTGCTATAAACATATTTGAATAACCATGTAACAAAGGTCTTTATTAGTTTAAATGATATAGTCACATGGATCAAAACTTTTTTAAATGAAAAAAGATATAGATTGAAAAGTCTCCCTTCAACCTCTCCTACATTTCCAGATTTCTCCCTTTCCCTTCAACAAGTAACAATACTTATTACTTTCAGGCTTATCCTTTCAGATTTTCCACATATATGTGGATGGATATATATTCTGTGTGTGTGTGTGTGTGTGTGTGTGTGTGTGTGTGTGTATACATACATACAAGCAAGTGCAAATATATACATATTTTTAAATTGTGCTTCCTCAATTTTCTATAAAAAATAGCAAAATATGTATATTCTTCTATACCTTGATTGTTTCGCTTAATATATTTTTTTAGATTTTTCCATGTCAATATTTAGAAAGAGCCTATTCTTTCTCTGTTGAATGGTCTTGGCGCCCTTATTGAAAATGAATTGACCATAGATGTATGGGTTTATTTCTGTACTTTCAATTCTATTCCGTTGTTCTGTACATCTATCCTGATATCAGTACCCACACTGTTTTGATTATTGTAGCTTTGTAGTAAATTTTTTTTCCCCAAATGTGATGGGTTTATTTTATTTTACTCTGATGTAAAACCAAAGATTACACTACCGCACAGAGACCAATATATTAAAAGGTCATGAAAAAGTGGTGTGGGACATGCAGGACGTGATGTACAAACTGGAGGATCGGGTCATTTCCTTTGTAACATGACACTACATTGTTGCTGAGGAACACATTTAAAATAACACTGCGGAACTCATCTGAGATGTGGCACAAACATGACAACTTCCAGGCATGCCTTTAAGTACCTCCCTTAGGATGGACTTGCGATCTCTAGACTTCAGTGTGGGGAGGATTACAATTCTTTGGAAGAATAAAAAGTTCACACTTTTGAAATTTCACAGAATTTTAACGCCAAAACATAGTGGGTTCTCTTCACCTCCAGGGACAAATCGGATGCTTTACTCAAAACCACATTAAGCTTCTAGTTCAAATCCCAACCCAAACTTGTGACCTCCTGCGTTGAAGTTCTTTCCATCGATTAAGCTGACACCAGGTCGAAGGGTCTGAGTATAACCCAGTCCAATCAGGCTGGCATTATTTACTTTAGCAGATAGAGAAGTTCTACAATCCAGCTTGTATTTAGTAGTGATGCCAAAATGGGTATTGTTACTGCCAGCCGTCCAAGCAAGGTTTATTTACGTTTCAGTCTTCTTGTTAACCTTCTGGTAGATAGACCCTCCAAATTCAGTGCCATCATTCACATGAGTGTGCAGCTGGAAGTCTGCAGCCTTATAACCCAGGGCGAAATTATTTTGTGACAGTTTGGATTTGGCTGTGTCAAAACTCATCTGATAGCCAGCAAGCCAACCCTCAAAGGCTAACACGGCCCAGCCATAGATGGTTGGTCCAGAAAAATCTATATTAACATTACTGCCAAGACTGAAACAATCCCGCTTATAAGAGGCCTTCAGTTTTCCACTCCTCTTTACTGTGTTCGGTACAAATATGGTATCAAGAGTCAGTTTCAACCCTTCAGCCAACTTATTCTCCAAAGAGATTTCTGTTCTGAGAGTATTGTCTGTGTTCCATTTCTGGGTGAGGGTAAGTCCATAGTTAACAGACCTTATATTTGGTCTCTAGGTTGCCTGACGCTTTCCCTGTATCAGTGTAAGCATGACCAGAAGTAGAAAATTCCACTCCACTACAGGACTTGGTTCTCAGATCTATTTTAACCATGCCAAATCCATATCCTTTATTGAAGACATCCTTGGCGGCCTTTCCTAGGTCACAGTAAGTCGGTGTGTTACACATATCTCCAACCAGAGGGCCTGTCTCCGTTCCGCCAGGGCAACGCTGAAGGTCTTCTCTGTAGTAAATTTTTCAATCAGGATATGTGTACCTTCCCACTTTTTTTTTTTTAAAGATTGTTTTGGCTATTTGGGTCCCCTTGCAATTTCATATAAACTTGAAAATCAGCTTTTACATTTCTGCAAAAAAAAAAAAAGGCCATTGGAATTCTGATAGTGATTGCATTGAAATCTATAGATTGTTTTGGGTAGTACTGACATCTTAAAAATCTTAAATGTTCAATTCATGAATATAAGACGTCTTTCCATTTACTTAGGTCATCTTTAATTTCTTTAAACAATATTTAGTAGATTTCTGTGTACAAGTCTTTCTACTTGGTTAAATTTATTCCTGGATATTTTATTCTTTTAGATGCTGTTGTAGGTGGAATTGCTTTCTTAATTCCCCTTTTGGATATTTATTGCTGGTGTATAGAAATACACCTGATTTTTGAGTCTTGAGCTTGCATCCTACAACTTTGATGAATTCATTTATTAGTTCTAATAGTTTTTTTGTAGATTCTTTAGGATTTTCTTTTCTTTTTCTTTTTTAAGATTTATTTCAGTTAGAGAGAGAGAGAGCACCTGAGTGGGAGGAGAGGCAGAGGGACAGGGAGAGAAGCAGACTTCCCGCTGAGCACAGAGCCAGGTGCGGGACTCAATTCCACAACCCTGAGATCATGACCTGAGCCGAACTCAAGAGTCTTGACACCCAACCAACGGAGCCACCCAGGTGCCCCCTTTAGGATTTTCTATATAAGATTGTGTCAACTATATACAGAAAATTTTACTTCTTTTTAAATTTGAATAAATTTTATTTCCTTTTCTTGCCTCATTGATCTGGCTAGAATTTTCAGTACAATGTTGTAGAAGAGTCAAAAGCAGACATCTCTGTATCATTCCTGGTCTTAGGGTGAAGGTTCTCAGTCTTCAACCATTAAGTATGATGTTAGCTGTGGGTTTTTCTTTTTTCTTTAAGTTTTGATGTAAATTCCAGTTAGTTAACATATAGTGTAATATTAGTTTCAGGTGTACAATATGGTGATTCAACACTTCCATACATCACCCAGTGCTCATCAAAACAAGTGCCCTCCTTAATCCCCATCACCTATTTAACCCAACCCCATGACCTCTCCTCTGGTAACCATCAGTTTGTTTTCTATAGTTAAGACTCTCTTTCTTGGTTTGCCTCTCTCTCTCTTTTTTACCCCTATGTTTTGTTTTGTTTCTTAAATTCCACATGAGTGAAATCTTATGGTATTTGTCTTTCACTGACTGACTTATTTCACTTCGCATAATCCTCTCTAGCTCCATCCATGTTTTTTCAAATGGCAAGATTTCATTCTTTTTATGGCTGGGTAATATTCCATTGCACATATATGCTACATCTTCTTTATCCACTCATCAGTTGATGGATATTTGAGCTGTTTCTATAATTTGGCTATTGTAGATAAAGCTGCTACAAACATTGGGGTGCATGTACCCCTTTTAATTCATGTTTTTATATTCTTTGAGTAAATACCTAGCAGTGTAATTGCTGGATCATAGGGTGGTTCTATTTTTAACATTTTGAGGAACCTCCATACTGTTTTCCACAGTGGCTGCAACTGTTTGCATT
This sequence comes from Zalophus californianus, assembly GCF_009762305.2. NCBI lineage: Eukaryota > Metazoa > Chordata > Mammalia > Carnivora > Otariidae > Zalophus > Zalophus californianus. The sequence continues at coordinate 156,722,472 of NC_045597.1, read as the reverse complement.
CCCACCAACAGTATAAGAAGGTTCCCCTTTCTCTGCATCCTCACCAATACCTGTTGTTTTCTGTGTTGTTGATTTTAGCTATTCTGACAGGTGTGAGGTGATAGATATCTCATTGTAGTTTTAATTTGTATTTTCCAAAAAATGAATAATCCAATTAAAAAATGAGCAGAAAACATGAATAGATATTTTTCCAAAGAAGACATTCAGATGGTCAGCAGACACATGAAAAGATACTCAACATCACTCATCATCAGATTTTTCTTTTTTATGAGTGGCTGTGTATTTTTTAATATCATTATGAACTCATGTGTTTAAAAAATTTTGTACTTATTTTAATGAGTTACGTGGTTTTTTAAATACCAAACTGTACCATTTAGGCCAATGGAAAAACTATATAAGGAGGTATTTTAAGAGCAGTTTTATATTTTATCCCTGATACCTCCACGCTGAATCCTCATTTTCTTCAGGTAACCATTCGTGGTGGCTTTTTCTTTATCGTCCCCATGTTTGTTTGTTTTTCATAAATAAAAGCAAATGTGTGTGTGTGTGTGTGTGTGTGTGTGTGTGTGTGTGTGTAGCATACTATATCATTGTGTATACTATTTTGGCCCTGTACAATGGCAGTTTAAATGACTTGGCCAAGTTGACAAAAAGATGACATAGCAAGGTCCAGATGTATACTCAGCAATCTGACTCCTGAGCTTGGGCTCTAATGGCCTGCTATACTTACGGCAGTCCCATTGACTCACAACCCAATAAAGACCCAAAAGGAGGGTTTTGTGATTTTTGCTACTCTCAGAGTAATGAGTGAAAAAGTAATCTGAACACAGTATTAGCAATGGAACTTGGTTTTCAAATAATTGTAAAAATGCTGTGTGAGAATGCATCAGAATACACTCGTACCAAAAAAAGAGAGAAAAGCTTCTTGGTTTTCTTTCCTTTTTTCTTTTTTATATTTCAATAGTTTAGTTGATCCACATTTTCTACTTTTGATTTAGCAGTATTGATTTAATCTGCTGGCAAGAAATGGGGAGAAAAGCTTATTCTAAGCCCTTTCAGATATAATATTTGTTATTGCATGATCATTTTGTAAAACGGAAGCTTTGCCTCATTCATGAATTAATTGTTTTGAGGCCATTTCAGGAAAATCTGCAGTCTGCATGCAGGTAAATTTTAGTACTTTAGATTAAGACTACTAGTCTTTATAGTAGAAAGCCTTAAGCAGATAAAGAATTAAAAGGAACTGTAATATAATTTGCCTTTTAGCTTATATTTGAAACTCTTTTTGTCTCTCTTCAGGAGTTGTAGAATTTACTCGTTGTTTATCACTAAAAGTCTAAGCTACTTTTCTTTGGCACTAACTAGTATACAGCTTCAACTAACTTGGTTTCTTTTTGATTTAGAGATTAATGTTAAAACTTCCTTGGCCTGCCAGTGAAATTTGAGCATCATCAGTGGTCTTTATAGACTTTGTAATTCTTTTCTGTTTTTTTCCCTAAAGAATGAAAAATTATTTTATGTTTTGTTATCAGATTCTTTTTTTTTTTACTTCTCACTATAACGAGTTTACTTAGATGTGGCTTATGTCTGTTCCACTTTTAGTATGTCTTCAAGTTTTTGTTTTAGCAGTCTCTCCTGAATACGTAAATTTGGATACCAGTAAGTTATGAAGTGCTTCACTCTTATGATGTTTAAGGCAGTTTGTGGGAAATAAAAACTAAGATAGAGAATCAGTTTTTATTTATTTAATCAAAAACATGTATCAGATATTTTCCAAAATTAGATGATTGTTAGCAGTATGAAGATTAATAAAGTATGGTTATTATCCTCAAAGAATATAGACTGATATTGGGAATAAGATATGACAGTGTTTCCAAGTGGACCAGATTTTTTTAAAGATTTTATTTATTTATTTAGAGAGAGAGACAGAGCGTGTGAGAGCAGGGTTGGGGGGGGAGGGCAAAGGGAGAGGGAGAGAGAATTCCAGGCAGACTCCTAACCCAGTGGTGAGCCCCTGTGGGGCTTTATCCCATGACCCTAAGATCATGACCCTGAGAACATGACCCAAGAGGAAATCGAGCTGGGGGCTTAACCCAGGTGCCCCTGAATCAAATTTTTTAACATTGAAGTAAGAGGACAAGATTTTAAAAAGAGCATATGTGAAAGTACTTTGCATAGTAGCTGATGTATAAAGACACAGAAAGGGTATTTTTGCTTTTTAAAAATTGAGGTATAATTGACATACTAATTTTATATTTGTGTTTGATTTATATTGATGTCATAAACCCATTTAGAACAGGTTTCTTTGGGTTGATGACTATTGAGCACTTGAAGTTTTGAATATAATTTTAAACTCAGTCAGGGTCAAACTACTTTTCATGTGACACTTTTTTGATTCAGATTTTTTTCTTACTATTCCTTTATCAGATGTATCTTGAATCTATGTTTTGTCCCCCAGAGGTGTCATTATGATGAATGATACTTGTGATTTTTAGCATCTTGAGACATTGATAATATGTGGTTAGCTACAAGGTCACATTTTGGCAGCTCCGTTTGACAAATAAAAACTTCTTTTGAATGAATACTTTAATACAAGCAATATTTTCCCATGTCAGAATAGGTTATTATTAAATATAGATTAGAAAGGAGAATACAGAGCCTACAGAAAGATAGGAAAGAGATGCCAAACTGAGTTTTTTCCTGTATTACTGTTTCTATATTTTTCTGTCACATGAAGCCAGATTGAAGCCTCTCTTTTCTTATTATTAATGTAGGATAAGTTCATTAGAGACAAATTGGAAAATATGGAACAATATAAGAAACACTTAGGTCTTCTGCCAAACAGTAATTACTATAAACATTTTAGTGTGTTCCTTTTACAACTTTATTTTCATAAATATTATGTGTGTTTTGAAAAAAAATTTTTGAGTATAGTTGACACACAATGTTTACATTAGTCTCAGGTGTACATCAAAGTGATTCAGCTTCTCTAGATGTCCAGCTTTGCACAGAACAAGTGTAGCTCCCATCTGTCACCATATAACGCTGTTACAATATCATTGACTATATTCCCTGCACTGTGCTTTTTATTCCCATGACTTATTCAGTCCATAACTGGAAGCCTGTATGTATGTCTTCACTCATTTTGCCCAGCAACTCATCCCTCTAACAACCATTAATTTGTTCTCTGTATTTATAGGTCTGATTCTGCTTTTTTGTATGTTTGCTTATTCATTTCTTTTGTTTTTTAGATTCCACATATGAGAGAAATCATGTGGTATTCATCTTTCTCAGTCTGACTTATTTGACTTAGCATAATACCCTCTAGATCCATCCATGTTGTGACAGATGGCAACATCTCATCCTTTTTATGGCTGTGTAATGTGTGTGTGTGTGTGTGTGTGTGTGTACCTACAGCTTCCTTACCCATTCATCTGTCAGGGGATACTTAGATTGCTTCCATATCTTAGCTATTGTAAATAATGTTCCAATAAACATAGGGATGCATATAGCTTTTTAAATTAGTGTCTTCATTTTCTTTGGGTAGATACCCAGTAGTGGAATTATTGGATCATATGGTATTTCTATTTTTAATTTTTTGAGGCACCTCCATACTGTGTTCCACAAAAACTGTTAAAATGTCTATACTACCCAAAGCTATCTACAGCTTCAGTGCAATCCCTATCAAAATACCAACAACATTTTTCACAGAATTAGAACAAATAATCCTAAAATTTATATGGAACCACAAAAGACCCCAAATAGCCAAAGCAGCCTTGAGAAAGAAAAACAAAACTGTAGGTATCACAATTCCAGATTTCAAGATATATTACAAAGCTATAGTAATCAAAACATTATGGTACTGGCACAAAAATAGACACACAGGTCAATGGAACAGAATAGAGAGTGCAGAAATAATCCCATGCTTATATGGCAAATTAATTTATGACAAAGAAGGCAAGAATATACAATGGGGAAAAGTCAGTCTCTTCAATAAATGAAGTTGGGAAAATTGGATAGCTACATGCAAAAGAATGAAACTGGACCACTTTCCAACACCATATGCAAAAATAAACTCAAAATGGACTAAAGACCTAAATGTGAGATCTGAAACCATAAAAATCCTAGAAGAGAGCACAGGCAGTAATTTTTCTGACATCGGCTGTAGCAACATTTTTCTAGATATGTCTCTTTTTTTTCCTTTTATATTTTTTTATTATGTTATGTTAGTCACCATACATTACATCATTAGTTTTTGATGTAGTGTTCCATGATTCATTGTTTGTGCATAACACCCAGTGCTCCATGCAGAGCATGCCCTCTTTAATACCCATCACCAGGCTAACCCATCCTCCCACCCCCCCTCCCCTCTAGAACCCTCAGTATGTTTTTCAGAGTCCATCGTCTCTCATGGTTCATCTCCCCCTCCGATTTCCCCCCCTTCATTCTTCCCCTCCTGCTATCTTCTTCTTATTCTTAATCTTTTTTTTTTTTTAACATATAATGTATTATTTGTTTCAGCGGTACAGATCTGTGATTCAATAGTCTTGCACAATTCACAGCACTCACCATAGCACATCCCTTCCCCAATGTCTATCACCCAGCCACCCCATCCTTCCCACCCCCCATCACTCCAGCAATCTAGATATGTCTCTTAAGGCAAGGAAAACAAAAGCAAAAATAAACTGTTGGGACTTCATCAAATTAAAAGGTTTTGCACAGTGAGGGAAACCATCAACAAAACAAAAAGGCAACCGACTGAATGGGAAAAGATGTTTGCAGATGATATATCCATTAAGGAGCTAATATCCAAAATATATGAAGAACTTCATATAACTCACCACCATAAAACCAAACAATTTGATTAAAAAATGGGCAGAAGATCTGAATAGCCTTTTTTTTTCCAAAGAAGACATACAGATGGCCACCAAATACATGAAAAGATGCTCAACATCACTCATCATCAGGGAAATACAAATTAAAACCACAATGAGAGATCACCATACAGCTGTCAGAATGGCAAAAATCAAAAAGACAAGAAACAGTAAGTGTTGATGAAGACATGGAGAAAAAGGAAGCTTTGTGTTGGTGGAAATATTATATGTATTTTTAAGCCCCACTAAGCTCATATTGTGCATATGCTCTGCAGTATGCCTTTTCACTTATTATATCATGAACATTGTCCATGTCATTAAAAATTATTTGGGGACATTGTGTGATGGCAACATAATATTCTTTAACATGGCTGGCTAGTGCCATAATGTACCTATAAATTTATTTTTGGATACTTACCTAGTTTCTGATTTTTATAGATCATGACACAATGATCACTGAATTTATGTAATCTTAGGTGGCACATATTTCTAGAACAGGTGTCTTATTTTGCTTATTAAGCCGTGGCAGACAATTTTTTTTTTCATGTGTAAAATAATCCTTACTTTTCTGGTGTTTCTTTTTTTTTTCCCCCTTGTACTATTATCCTTTACTGAAGAGAGTTTTTAAATATAAAAAACAATAGCTTTTTAAAAATTCAATTGAGTGCTTATTTATAAACTCTAAAACAGATTAGAAGGTAAAATTATAATTCCTGATGACAGCAATTTGTGATGGAAATGCTTACAGACCCTTAAATATAGCTTGGTAGGAAAGGGCGGGAGTGAAACGAGTTGTTACAGTTTGTTCCAGGAAAGGCATTTTGGATGAATGCCACCTACTTTTACAAAGATGTCTTGTGATTTTAGTTTTATCTGCTTTCACTTAACCTTTCCCAAAGTGATAGCTGAAACAAATGTATGTAGTACAATAAAAGGCTAATATTAACATAACTCTTTTTCTCTGAAGATGTTATTTGAATTTTAGTGAAAGTATTGAATCTGTGCCCAGTTTAATCATGCCAAATACCCTAGATCAGGGAGACGCCGGGGGTCAGTTCATCTAGCCAGCTGCCTTCCTGGTGGCAATATCTACTTAGTGTCAATATTTGTTGCAAAAATAAAATTCCACAAACTTCTCCAGGTATTTCAATGATTTAGAGTCTTCTCTGTTGAGAATAACAGCACTAATATCTGAGAATTTATTGACTATGAGTAAATACTTTTTACCAGGCACTGTCCACTTACTATACGTAGCTTTCCAGTCCTCTCAAAATTGTGCTGGTCATGCATTGGTATTGTCCCCATTTTATAGATGGACTAAAGTTTAGGAAGGTTGATCATTTGGCAAGGTCACACAGCTAATAGCTGTCCATTTGGGCTGCAGAACCAGTGCTATTCTGTACTTACAAGCTGTTGGAGAGTTCATAGTCATATAAGTGACTGACTAAATGTCCTAAATTCTATTAAAACATGTTAAGAAAACATAATGAATAAATTTAGTGTATGACAACTTATGCCTTTTAAACATTACAGAACAAACTTACATATTTAAAGGTTGGCTTTATTCTCTTTAAAAAGGGGACACAATTATTTAGGGGAAAAAATCCTCCTTGTTCATTCTTCCTGACTAGAGATCTTGGCAAGTAGGAGCACAGTTGCTATTATTGTGACTTTGTCTGTTGTGTGTACAGATACATGCTGCCAGAGTCTCTGCCCCACACCTTTTATAAACACCATATTTAACTTGGAGGAGAAAAAGTTATTCTTGGCAACACTCACATGGCAAAAGTAGCAACTGCAGGGGCCACCAAGGAGTATACTGACTTGAGCTGGAATTGTGAGAATATGTCTAGAATTGAACTTTATTGCTGTCTCTAATGCAAGTCTCAGTAAAGGAGAGAATTACTATTCAGTTTACCAGGAAGCAGGAAAACTGCAAAATGAGATCTGTATCCCATGTACTTAAAATATAATGTATTGAGACTTTGTGCTTATTATTACTGGTGTCATTGCCAAATATGAAAATCATTAGATAGCTAATAAGGACCTAATACTAAGATGACCAAAGCAGTTTAAAGACCTACTTACTGAGAACAGCCTGCAACAATGGATTCATGTGAGCAAAGACTCACGGATGGGGTATCAATATGATGATGTTCTTCACAGAGTCCTCAAATGTTAAAATCCAAGGGTCTGTTTGAAATTTGAGAGACATACATTTATAAGTGCAATGTTCTATGCATTGAAAGTAGTTTTTTTAGGAAATTTTACTAAAGTGTTATTCTAAGAGGCGGTACAAGCTAAAAAGAAAAATTGATAGATTCACAAACACGTGTAGATTCATATATTGCTGACAGATTCAGAGTGAGCTAGTATGAGAAGTTAAGGATGTTCTTGCAGACATTCATTCAATAAATTCTTTCTGGCTGCTAGCCTTTGAGATAGTATCACAGAAAGCCATATGTATCCAATCCTGAGCTCCCTGGATGGAGCAAGACCCTCTAGAGCCCTTAATTCTTCTCAAATTCCCTCTAGTCATTCAGTTCCATCATAGACACCGATCTTTTGTGAAATAGAATAAAAATAAGCTTAGAAAAATGAAATAAAAAGAGAAAAATGAAATGAAATAAAAACAAGATCTATAAAATATAAGTCCACATTTTCATATTATTATTATTGAACAGATTCAAAATTACTCTGGCAAATTTCTGTAAAAGTTTCTAAAGGCTCATGTTCAATTTCTGTCTTTATCTCAGATCATTAACAGTAAGTTCATGGGCCAGTGCTTATCCATGCCCTATATTTTGAGGAGTAGTGTTCTAGATTTATGTACAAACAAAAACTTTTTTTCTCATGTTAGCATCCCTTTCTGTCTTTGTTTTTTTCTGCACTTGCTTGTCTTCCTATTATACTCACTTTTTTCTTCTTTTAAAATGGATTGATCATAATCATCATGAGACCTGTTAGGGTAGGGTACAAAGATGCATGTCTGTTTTTTATCGTCTAATAAAACACATTTGCAAAATCAAATGTGACATTCACATATACACGTATGTTAATGTACGGTCTAATTAGATTTTGAGACTGTAGACAAGTTTCTTAATGTGGAGTTCTAGTACCAGCTATATCAGAATTCTTTCAGGGTTTGGGAATCTATGTGATTATTTGATTCTACATCATGCACTATGGTGGTAAATGATAAATCCTGAAAATGTTCCTTGTGTGGCTATAGTAGAGTCTCTACATATGTGCTTTTAGCGGAGAATCTTCAGGATATATTATTGAGTTCATTGCTTTCTTAGTCATATGCATAGCATAACTGGAAAAAGGTAGTGTTCTCATTTTACAGACAGAAACAACATACGAATACAAATAAAATAATTTTATATCCTTCCTTATTGGATTCATTTTATTTTCAGAGTGTTACATGCCTAAAATCTATTCTTATATTCACCCTGCTTTACAATATAATTTTATTTGGAATGATAAATAGCATAGCTGCAGAACCCATTAGCCATGTAATTAAACAGTTGTTATGAATTCAGTGAGTGAGGTGGGATTATACATAAACCACCTAATATTTTGTTAACAGTACATTAACATAGGGTTAATACAAAATTCATCAGTAAGTAAAAATATAATATTCTTAGATATTTATACAAAATTCACCCATAAGGAGAAATACATCCTTCAAGCTTCCAGGTACAGGTCAGTCAAATAAAGGAGACACTATTATAGCTGGTTCTTTAATCCTGTTGTGGAAATTACTGAAAGGAATAAAACCACATTTATTCTTATTTGTGTATACCTTTCATGTGTTTGGCACATTACGTCTGCTTGTGTGTATCGGTCTGTTAGAAAAATGAGGGTCATTTATTCTTGTTTATGAAAGCAGTGGATCACAGTTCTGATATTTTGCTTGAGTGGACATCGATAAAGGGATTTTTCTTATCTACTTAAGATGAGAAAATCAGTCTTTTGGGGACATTACTATCTTCCAAAGCATAATGATAATTTCCTAGATGAAACTACAAGACCCTAAGAAAATATGCCCATACTTACTCTTATTGAACTCAGAATTCTTCAGAAATGTGCCTGTTGTGAAACTGAGGAGGCTTCTGGAAAATCTTGCTCTGCACCTTTGAGCCTTGTGATTATGTGCCCTGGATCAAGTCACCAGACCTCCCCGAGCTCACTTCCCTTGTCTTAGGGATAATACTTATTATCTCAGAATTGCTGGGAGAATTCTATCAGTGAATGATTCTAAAATGTCAAGTATAGTTCTTGTCACTTGATAAATGGTAGTTATTTTGGGGGGAAGTTGTATAATAATGGGCAATGTGTGGATAAGCTTTGATGTCATGCAGACCCTCGATTTGAAATTCAGATAGCTTTTTGCCCTGGGTTTTAGCTATGTGTGAGCAAGTTATTCAGCCTCTCTGTCCCTCAGTTTTCTTAGGGATTGTCATGATTAGCCCAGAAGGTTACTCTGAGGATTGAATGAGGGAGTGTGTATACACACTCATAGTGCCTGGCATGTGGTAAGTGCATAATAGGTAACAGATAATAGCCTTTATTATTTGTGTTTAATTTGATTACCTACCAGTTTCTAAGCTAAACTTTAAAAACCGTGTATTTCATGTGCATGTGTCAACTGATTTTTATTTGAGGTTCAAGGGATCTTTTAGCAGCTGTCTCATTTCTGAATGGAGTTTCAAACGTTTTCTGATTTATACACAGAATGATGTGTATTTCCATTGGAAGATTTGGGGCATCTGAAAACAAAGCCATGAGGAGGCAAGCATTCATCTGGCTGTTGAATGAACACAATGTCGGAAGAAAAAGCCTCCAGTAAAAGTTGCAGCAGACAGGCAGACACTTGCTATGGGACCTAAATAATGCATATGAGTGATGTCAGACTTGGAGACATGCAAAATGCATAAACACAGAGGAAGTTCATAATGGGCTTTTCAGGAAAAAGGTCATGCCTTCCTGATGTGCTTACCTTGATTCTGTTTTGTGTTTTTCATGCCCACGTAAAGATAGATGGAAGAGACGCTGCTGAATTTTTCCTTTGCCAATTTGTATCGTCATCCAAGAATTGTCTTTGCTCTTCTTTGCTTTACTCTTTTTTTTTTTTTTTTTGGAGGGGGGAGCTTATTCGTTCTTTTTTTTAATTTTATTTTTTTAATTTAAATACAGTTGGTACACAATGTTATATTAGTTTTAGGTGTATACCATAGTGGTTCAACTTCTCTATACATTATGCTGTGCTCCCAAGTGTAGCTGCCATCTGTCACCATACGGTCCTATTCCAGTATCACCGACTATATTCCCGATGCTCTGCCTTTTATTCCCATGATGTACTCATTCTGTGAGCTTTTGGGAATAAGCTACTTTAGTTAAGTGATGTCTTTAATGTTCTGTGATTAATCCATTCAGCATCTACAAAGCAGAGTTTCACCCACGAGCATCCTTGTTAGATTAATAACTTTGAATGTTGACAGTTGTGATACCAGTTGGCTTTCGGAAGATCTTATGGAGAAGAGATAAAGGGACAATTTCCATTCCCTTAATTCTTAAGTTTCCCTTTCTCTCCCTCTGCACTGATGCTTAAAATTTCTAGTCTTCCCTCCTTCACTGGCCTCGTCTCTCCCTTAACCCTCTGTGCTCTAGTCACACTGGTCTTCCTTTAGTCCTTGAAAGTACCACGCTCCTTCCCACCCTAGGGCCTCTGTACAGCTCTTCCATCTGGAATGTTCTCTCTTTTGTCTTCCCTCCCCTCCTTCCCCATCCTTCAGAGCTTAGTTCCCATATTAATTCCTTGCGGGAGGTTTCTCTTACTTCTAGTCTGGGTCATATCAGCAACTCCCCCATTCTCTTAACACCTCTTTTTCCTTTGTAGCGTGTATCATAATAGTAACCAAAGAATTCGTTTTGTATTTGTTATTTAATGTTTCTCCCTCTCTCTAAAATAGAAGCTCTGCAAGAAAAAGCAGGGCTGTGTTTGTCTTATTCAGAACTATCTCCCAATGCCTGGCACCATATGCTATTGTAGCGAGTGAAAATGTTAAGATGTTATATGTATGCAAATTTGGTATTGATGTGCTTCCCATTTTATTTGTTCTTGTTGATTTTTGAGGTCTTTCTCACACAGAGATGTGCTTTGGAGAAAGGAATAGCATATATAAATTTCGAGGTCTGACACTATGCCCTTCTTGCTCTACCTTCTCAATGCAATAGTCTACTGTGATTGAAGAAGTACTGGCTGAACTTCCTCGTTTAAGAAAGACCATCTCTATGAAAAGGTACACATATGTGATGGCCTTAAGTCTAAGCTCCAACATCATCTAACCTCGCTTGATCCACTTGTAAGTGTCTTGATCAACTTGGTAATCTAGGTCTCTTATGACAATGGTGTGTGCTGTGGGGACATAGGTTTCCTTTACATAGGACAATAGCCTGTTTGACACATGTGAACATCAGTGACACATAGATGGACCAGAACCTAAAGTTCAGTTGAAGTGGCCTATCTGGCAGATGTTACAGATTTGGAAGGTAAAGAATCATGGTGTGGGAATCCAGAGTGGTGGGAGCATCAGGTGAGCTTCTCTTCAGCCCCATGGAGAATTTTTGTTCCATAACTAGGAAGTAAGCAAGCATTCAAGATTATACACTTTTGACTGGAGATGAAAACAGAGATGCTGACATTGTTGGGAAATCTGTCGTTCATAAGCTATAGCCACCTTTGATGCCAATAAAAGGGATTGAATTCATCCTTTCTAGACTTCTTTTTCCTAACCTCCTTTTGGTGACTGAGTCGAATTTGTGAGGTGACTGCCATATTCCAGAGTGTTATCTGAGAAGGGCAGCATATTGTAAAAGAGCTCGGGCTTGGGTGCCATTCAGATCCAACCCTGAAATCCTGGCTGTTTGTTATCACTTCCTTTCTGTGAGCCTTGGCTTCCTCATCTGTAACATAGGCCTAATAACATTATTGACCTCAGCCTTATAGCACAGTGCTGTTCATTAGACTATTTCAAAAGCATCTGTGATGTGTCCCTGGTACATTGTGGGCATTTTGTCCATGCTTGTTCTTATTGTTGTTTGCTAGCACACACCCAAGAATCCACCCAATGTCAGCAACTCGGTTTGTTCTAAGCTAGGGCAGAGTTTACACGTCAGAAGAGGCCTGGTGGTGATTCTGGAGTGTCAGGCTTGCCGTGTCCACAAAGTCTATTATAGAACCAGCCTCAAGCTCCGCGGCCCCTGGAAGCTTTATGACAAACTATGTTGGGATTAAGGAAATGGTAGAGAGAAAATTGCATCCACTAAATGTGGCACAGAATTTAAATCTGGTCTGTCTCACTTCACAACAAAATAGTGACTGATGAGGATATTTTATCTTGCTTTCCTGGAAGTTTGCTGGAAAGATATCGTCTTGCAGCCTTTGATTGCATTCACCCATTCAACCAACACTTAATAATTGTGTCAGCCGCCCTGGATGGGCCAGCTTCAGGAGGCCCCTTTTCCATTAAATAACAATGCATCTCATCTGGAAATTCTTCCACTACAACCTCTTCCTTGGATAAGACAAGAGCACAGCTAGATTGAGGTTTTGCATCCATTTTTGCATTAAAAATGATATCTGAGGGACGCCTGGGTGGCTCAGTAGGTTGGGCGTCTGCCTTTGGCTCAGGTCATGATCTCAGGGTCCTGGGATCAAGTCCTGTACCAGGCTCCCTGCTCAGTGGGGAGTCTGCCTCTCCCTCTGCCTGCTGCTCCCCCTGCTTGTGCTCTCTCTCTCTCAAATAAATAAAATGTTAAAAAAAATGACATCTGAGGATAACTTAAGGGTTGCTAACCACAGTTTTGGATTTTCATTAAAGCTAGATAATGTTTCAAAAAGTTTTAGTTGACTTTTACAGTTTGAATTTACAAGTCCACAAATTTCATTCTGGATTAGTTAGAATGCTGTAAGCCTCTTTCAATACCCTAAATGAATGCTATATCTGATTAATCATAGTAGTAAATTAAAGTTTCCTGATAATGACCACTCTATTCTTAGTAAATCAGACAGAAAACTCCCTTCTCTGTGATAACAGTCAGTTTGTTGACACTCACTCTGTATGAGTGTGTGTGTGTGTGTGTGTGTGTGTGTGTGCGTGTGTACACATAGCTCATTCTTTGGAATTTTCCCAATGGAAAAAAGCAAAGGAAGGAAGGCGAGGGGAGGATGGGGCAATTGCATCCTGTACCCTTTACAGGGTGTGGCCACGACTGCCTCAGCCTAAGGGACACTAATAGGCTGTGTTTTTTCATTTAGGATGCCTGACAGTCTTGAGGAAAAGTGGGAGTGGCTCTCAGTGTTTTCTTAGCTGGACAGGAGTCTCCTGGTAGAGGTCTGCTCAAATCCCACTTAGGATTTCATGTCTAGAACTTTGGGAAAGAAGAAGAGAAGCAGGAGCATCAGTGAGGTGGACCCGCAGAGCTCTCAAAGCCACGTTAGGACTCCAGACCCGCCCGACTGCAGTTCTGGACTCTTCTATGAATGAAATTGCCAAGTGGGTAGGCCAGGTATATGATTTTAAGGAGAATGGAACGTGTTTCTTCTTGCTGCTTCCTAAATCTGGTTTGAAATGATGATGAATTCAACCCTGACAAAGGCAGAAAGAAACTCTTTGGGATTATATGAGGTAAGAAATTAGAAAGTTCTGTGAAATGAGTTCTACCCTCACCCGATTTCTGAGTTCAACTATTTGGGATTTACAGTTCTCTCTGCCCTTCTCTTTGAAACATTCTTAAACGTGGTCCCCTTCCAGCTTAATTAGGACAGTCATTAACAAACTATGTGGTGTGCTTATCATATTTAATCATTTGACAACTCAACATCCATCAGTGCTGGGATTAAAACATTTAAAACTTTTACAAAAAGGGGCGCCTGGGTGGCTCAGTTGGTTAAGTGTCTGCCTTTGGCTCAGATCAAGATCCCAGGGTCCTGGGATGGAGCCCACCAGTAGTGGGGAGTCTGCTTCTCCCTCTCCCTCTGCCCCTCCCCCCACTCATGTTCTCTCTCATTTGTTCTGCTCTCTCTCTCTGTCAAATAAATAAATAAAAAAGTAAAAATATTTTTAAAAATTTAAAACTTTTACAAATAAATATGTAGTACCTTTGCTGAATTTCTAGAGCCCCCTGGTTTCAAAGGAAGTACTTTACTGTGATGTTAAGTACAGGTCCTACCTACAATAATGTTTCTTAAAATGTCATTTGATTGAGTCTAAATAGATTTTATGACAGGTTATCTGCCTCTGGATAATAATGTTTTCTGTCAGATTTTAAAGCTCTTCTCTCATGAATGAGATGTTAAGGCCGATTTATTTGTAATGTAATGTTTATATGGACAAGTATTCACAGACATTCACATTTTAGAAACTTGATTTAACAGCAATCTTACAACAAAACTTTAATTTGAGAATAAAATAAAGTTTTTATTAAGATTTTCTTGTGGCAGTTGTAAACTGACCCAGCTTTCTATAAAGCTTTGAAATCTGTTCTAATTGTTTAAAAGATAGGATGAATCCAGGGCAAAATTTCAGTTCTATCCTAATCCTTTTTCAATGAAAAGATTTACTTTTTGGCTACAAAATGCCAATCAGTGGTCCTCAAGGTGGGTGAGGATGTTATTTATTTATTTTTTGTCATATAGCACGCCACTGGCATTTGGTGCTCGAGAGCCAAGGATGCTACCATTGCTACGGTGTATTGGACCCAGCATTTGGAAACATAGATAAATACCTAGTTTAATGAAAAGTAAGTTGATGGTTTAGTAAGGATTCAGGTGAGCAGTCTAATCTCTGGGAAAGTGGTTCATCTTCTGATCAAGCATTATGGGGAGGGGACCCATGGAGAATAGGCACATTTGCAACATTTTTCTTTAGGATTAGTAGCAATGAATGTTCCAGAAAGATCGCTCTCACATACTTCCAACTAATATTTTCAGACTGAGTTTGGATTAGCTCCAATAAGTATTTGGTTACTTCAGTAAGGGTAACCTCCTTCTTTAAATCAAGTTAGCTATTATTGTTCCTGATCCTTATTGTATGAGCTCACTAAGATCAAAGATGTGATTTACCCCTAACTGAAGGGTGCTTTTGTGATGAACTTTATATTTTATAATGGTTGTACATTTCTCAGAATCTGCAGCTATTAGGTTCATGTAAAAGTAACATCCTTGAAAGATCTGGAGGTTGCTTTTAAACTTCACTTAGTATTAAAAGGATTATCTTTGAGTGAGCGCTTAGTATTTGTATGGTATTAAAAAAATCATTAGAAGAAAGAAAGAGGGATAGATATATAATCAAAACCTCATTGTCATTCCTGGCAACTTTTTAACACACATAGTGCCACAAGAGAGATTTCCCAGTTAAACACGGTATTCACAATCCAAGTTTCATTATGTAGGGAGATGAAGATATCTCTGCTCGTTCTTTGTTAAGCTGAGCTTAAAGGTCATTGACAGAATTTTATGCTTTGAGTGACCTTCCACTCAAGAACTGTGCAGATTGATCTACTCTGTGTGAGAGACTGTGTTCTGTGTGTAATAGCATAATGTGCTATCATAGTATGTATGGACTGCACTTCTGTCTGCTCATTTGGCATCCAGATTAAGAAAGAAAGCAGTCTCTAAAAACATAAATTAGCATGCTTTTGTTTTAATTTATATATATTTATGAGAAATTAGAATAAAATGAATTTAAAAGAAATTTAAAAAGTAAAAGCTAAGGAAATGAGATTGAGGAACTGTGCTTTTGGGTATTAAAAGAAAAACATAATTAGAAAGAAGGAGGAAATGGATTAAAAATTTTTTAACCCCCACGCACGTAGCCTCCTAATATGTGCCGGGTTCAAGTACTGTACCCAGTACTCCTCACAGCTTTCTGAGCTAGGTGCTGTTATCATTTTGTAGATTAGAGAAATGGAGTCTATGCAGTTTTAAGACTTGCACAAGGTTATGGATCCAGTAAATGAGAGAGATGGAATTTAAACTCAGGTCTGCTCTTTCTCAAAGTTCCGAGATCTTACCATCACCTAATAGCTGCTGCCTGGCAACATCATTATCCAGCGGTGTATTACTCTCTTGGTACCTGTAATAAATGATTTGTACCTAAAAACATAAAGCATACTTCTGTTGGTGAATAGAAGGCCCATGTGGATTAAAGGCAGTGATATATTAAATATGTTGCATTAAGGGTTTTACTGAGTTACTAAGTGACGGAGAATCTGAGCTTTTCTGTTTTGACTGATTAAGGTTGGGTGTGGGAAAGTTGGACTTTCGGGAGTTGTTTGAATAAAGAGAGGGACAGGAAGAGCATGGTGGGCTTAGAGAGTGAAATTCAGGCTGGTGGTTGGACTTGGAGAGAGCTTAGAGGTGGATGAGTCACCTCGCAGGGTCGTTGGACGGGAGAGTCTAGAATTGATTCACAGCCTTTTGCACTAAGGCTGGCTATTTATAGCTGCCACAGCTCTGTCTCCACAGGAAAGTTGGAGACAGAGGGAGAGGGTCATGTTTAGGTTATGGCTCCAGCACGTGGTGCTGGGCCTGGGCATGAAGCATCATGGACCATCCTCTTGTCTTTTGACAGTCCACTCTGCACAAGGCAGCTAGAGGATTTTTTTAGAAATGTGGATCATGTTACTTCCCTGCTTTAAGTCTTCCAGTGATCTTCTGTCATCCTCAGCATGGAATCCAAACTTCACAGTGGTCTAGGTAGAAGGTGTGGTACAGCATCAAGGAGCATGGTCTCTGGGCTCCCTTTGCACACACTAGTTTTGGGATCTTGGACAGATTTTCTAACTTCCCTATGCCTTAGTTCCCATCACTAAGAATCCGATAGTGGTGCCTACCTCAAAGGATTGTTAGAGGTGTCAATGAAGTGATAAAGACAGAGCAATAGAACAGTGCCTGGCATATAAGCCATCTCTGAACTGCTTTTTACTATCTGGTATTCTGGGCCATGACTGAAACTCTTAGGAGGTATTTGCCAAAATGAGTTCAAGTGTTGCTTCTCACCGATCTATTGGTGGTTAATTGAGTAGCTTGGGATCAAGTATTTTACATAGGAACTTGCTTAGCAGCGCATCCTGCCTTTGCTGGATGTATGGCAGGAGGTGTAAATGTTCAGGAGGCACCCTCAGGGGGGGTGCTTAGGACATGGCCATAAGTCACCCAGTGTGGATCTAGTGAAAGATTGCCCATCCTCCAGGTTGGTCGATGGCCTGCCACCGAGGAGATAACCATAAGACATCTCTCTCATACTGGGGGGTGCATGGCCTTGGATCAGCACGTGTGCGCCCACTCCACCCTGCAGGTGCTGCGATGCACATGCCTTCCCAGGCACACATTTCCCAGGGCCAGACCCTGCCGACTGGCCATCAGCTCTTGCTTTTGCTGTTGTTGCTGTTGCTTTTTTTTGTCCTGTGATGTGCTGTGCCTTCTTCTCCCATCTCTGGCACATTACAATCAGCAGTTCTTTCCAGTATCTACAGGAAAATAGCTATTCAAGTGAGAACCAAACCACAGTCGTTAGTGGGTACATCTCAGCTGGTGTTGTGGTATCAAGATTGTAATCTCTAGGAACGTCTTGCACTCAGTCTATAACCAACCAGAGGGAGCGTCGGTGTCAGGAATTGGGCATCTAGGGAGACTAGGTTAAAACTAATGTCATGTTTGCAAACTCATGAGGAAGGTCGTTAATGAATTCTCATAGCACCTCATAAGATTGGTATTCTCTGTGGTGCAGTCTGTGGTAAAGACACACTCTTCCCTTGCAATGTAGTTCAGATCCCAAAGTCATTGAGTTTCCCTGTCCCGTTGTAGAAAGATTCCATAACCTGCCTGACACATACTTGTAGAAAATTTGCAAAAATTTTTAGAAAACTGTTAAAAACAGTCGTCACACAGTCCCTGTGAAGTTGTGCTCTTTGCCCAGGTCTACAATGATACTTTTGATTCAAATTGTAGTTTAGCATATTGTTCTCCAAATCCCAAATGCCAGGGCGTCTAATTTTCCAATACAGCCAGAATAAACCAGGACCCTGTATGACCCAATCTCAGGACATAGTTATATTCAGTTAGTATCCAGAGAGTAATTTAAAACAACTTAGATGTTTATGCCATTTGTGAGAAAATGTGGGGAGGGATTACTTTAAAGCAAAAGAAAATTTGCAAGCATCATTTTTCATCTCTCTGGTACAATCTATCACATGGCATCTTTCTCAAAAAATTCCTCATCTTTTCTTAACTCCCCTGGGTTGATTGATAGAAGAGTGAAGGCTTTGAATGTATATATATTTGTTCCTATTTTATCTCCAGCACTCTATGGAGATTTTGGAAATATTAACAGAGACAAAGAAACATTTGCAAATCCAAATTATGTTTGGATATGTTTGAGATGTCTGGTCATGTATCCTGTATATTCTCTTACTATCTTTTTTTATGTTATATTAATCACCATACATTACATCATTAGTTTTTGATATAGTGTTCCATGATTCATTGTTTACATATAACACCCAGTGCTCCATTCAATACGTGCCCTCTTTAATACCCATCACCAGGCTAACCCATCCCCCCACCCCCTCCCCTCTAGAACCCTCAATTTGTTTCTCAGAGTCCATAGTCTCTCATGGTTTGTCTCCCCCTCCGATTTCCCCCCCTTCATTTTTCCCTTCCTACTATCTTCTTTTTTTTAACATATAATGTATTATTTGTTTCAGAGGTACAGATCTGTGATTCAACAGTCTTACACAATTCACAGCACTCACCATAGCACATACCCTCCCTATTCTCTTATTATCTTAAAAGTCTATTCAGAGGACATTTTCTGGAATCCAAAAATCATGTACAGGAAAAAAAAATCCTTTAAAGGAAATTTTCACAGTGATCTCTGCATATGAAATATTATGGGGAAGGAAGAGTTCTAGAGAATTAAAAGTCTTTCTGCTTACATGATTTTAGCTTTTTGTGGCATTTTAGAAGAGAATTCATTATTTAATTACTCTTTACAATCATGTTGTAGGTTAATATAATTAACTGTACTTTTCCAAAGATGAAAAAGATAACATCCTGGGGCCCAGGCAACAACAGTAACTTTTACCACTGAATTCAGCTCTAAATATGGCCACTTGCTTATTGCTTCTGATGACCATTCGTAGAACTAAAAAATGAGCCCCGGTGGTAAAGCTGTATGTCTACGGAACAGTGAAGCAAAGGAGTGCCTGAGACACCTTAATGACTGGCTTAAATGTGTAGATCTCCCAAAGATCTCCGTGTGTGCCTTGCAAAGATACATCAAACTTGGTAGATCCAGAGCCATATGAGCTATACACAGTCACAGGGAGTGCTGATTAGTCCCCTCTGTTCCTCTTTAACACTGTATAAAGTGTGCATAGCCTGGTCATGGCACTCTTGACTTTGCATTGTACTTTCTGTGCCAGTCTCCCCCACCACACCATGAACTCCCGATGGCAGGAAATGGGTGTTCCTCCTCTTCCGTAGTAGGTGGTCAATAAATGCTTTTCAATGAATGAATGGATGAACAAGCTAACAAATGAGAGGGACAGTTGTCAGCGATGAACAGGGTCCAAAGCATTGCTGTGATTGCTCAGTATCCCTGGAAATAACCACAGAACAGAGTTTTTCCATGTGTGGCCTTTGTAGTAATATCTCTGTTGGAATCAACCCCATGGGGTATTTGCTAAAATTCAGATTCCTGCGTCCTAACTCAAACCTACAGAACCAAAATCTCTGGAAGAGCAGCCCAGGAATCTGCATTTTAAAGAAGCCTTCAGGATATTTAGAGTGAGCAATGGAGTTGGGCAATCATTGCTGTGGAGGATCAATTAGCTAAAGGGAAACGTGGCCAGTGATGATTTGTTTCCTAGTGAGTGTGAAGGACATGTTGGTAAGTTTGCTTATAGAGAGAATTTGTTTAAGTCCCCAACATGTTCCTCCTAAAGATAATGTGGTTTTAATTAAGGAAAGGGGGTCCTGTTTCTGACCTGATTAATTAGATCTGAGAAAATTCTCCGAGCCGCTATGCTCTATAGTTAAGAGAGTTTTGTGTGTGGTGTAATCTTCTATCTCTATGCCTTTGTTTTCTTGGTCCAAACACTTTATTTGTTTCTCCCTTGGAGAAACAGACTTAACAGAATTAATTCCGGGATTAATAACAGAATGAATGGAAATAGTGCTAAAGAGTAATTAAAAAAAATACTAAATGAAATCACTTTGCAAAAGTATCATGGGCTGCTAAAATAGGGAGGAGTGAAGATTTTCAAGTTTTTGTGATCATGTTCCATAATATTATTGAAAGGATTTTTAGGGCTTTTTGTGTGTATGTACTTTGCTTTTCTATTTAGAGAAAATGTACTGCCAACTAGACTTGTAAGAGAACAAAGAAGACATATGAGACGTGAGTGGACAAGCTTTATATAAACCATACCAAACACAATTAGATATAAAAAAGGTATTTAGGTACATGAATTAAACATCTTCCGTGTTTCTTTTTTGTAATTATGTTCCAGCTTGAAAGTTACCAAGGATCTAGAATATGTGCTCCTAGAAAATAAGACTATTTCTTTTTTTTTTAAGATTTTATTTATTTATTTGACACAGAGTGAGAGAATGAGAGAGAGCACGAGCAGGGCAGGGTGGCAGAGGGAGAGGGAGAGAATCAGGCTCCTCACTGAGCAAGGAGCCTGATGTGGGACTCGATCCCAGGACCCTGAGATCATGACCCGAGCTGAAGGCAGATGCTTAACTGACGGAGCCACCCAGGTGCCCCCAAAATAAGACTATTTCAATTGGAAAACAGACACTTTAATCCTAGTAGGAAGAGAAGTAAAAATGAGAATGGAAAAGGGAGGAAGGAAGGTAATGTTCAAAGAGCAAAAGCAAAACCAGGAAGTGTGCCTCATGGAAGCTGACATGTTTTTAGGTTGAAAGGAAGAAACTAAAAATCAAGGTGAGAGAAGGTGATTGGTGGAGGGGATTGGGTCAAAGGCTATGCCATAACGGGGGTAGAACCCTGGGCAAGAAGGCAAGGAGTAGGTATGGATACAGAAAACATGGTATTAGGGAGACGAGGCCTAATGTTCTACATGTTTTGAATGGTACCCTGTTCCAAATCAGAGCGTGAAAATTAGCTATGGGATGTGAGGACAGTGGGACAGATTTGAATAGTTGTTAAGAGAAATGGGGAAAGGAAGTAGCCAAGTATAAATGCAACAGTTGATAATTGGTTTTAAAGGCCAACGTTTTTTTGATCTATCACAACGTTTATTCAGTGGAGGAAGAAATAGATTCATAATTCTGTCTACATTATAGTTGTAGGGGATTTAGGGCCCTTTCTTTGGTATACCATTTCATCCTCAGTTATTTTTCTTCTTTGGATTTAGGGCATTTAAAAAAGACCGAATCATATATATATATATATATATATATATATATATATATAGTATGAGTTGTTTTTCCCATATATGTGGGAAAGAAAAACAACTCGTACAATCTGGGAAAAAATATTCTGTCCTCAGATATCCATGAAAAATAGATCTCAGCGTAGAAATGCTGTCACTGAAAAGGTGTTCTGGGTCTAGACTAGAATTGACTGCAACCTAAACAAAGGTGTTAACCTACTTAAAGAAGAAAGTAGGGACTAATTAAAATTGGTCTTGAACCAAAGGAAAGGAATGAGTTATTCTCATTGTTCTTTATGTGGCATGGCCAAGGCTGGCCAACGTTATGCTAGTTACCTGTAGTCTACTCCTACAGTAGGAGCTGTAGTCTTGGTGGAGGCTGTGATAATCATATCAAAATAATTTGTACTCTGTGCTCCTAAGGTGGCTTATTTATATGGACTTGATATTTTCAGTGAAGTGTAGCTGCCACTTGTTGGCAGAGGTGCTTGTCTCTGTCAGAGATAATAGATTATCAGAAACATCATTTCATCAGAGACAAATTTCTATCTAGAATAACCAGAATATTAATCAGCTTGGGTGTCTGCTATGTGACAGACTCTGTGCTTGGTGGGGAATAAGATCTTCTCCATGGAGATTTACAGGGTGGGTCGCTTGCTGTGGCATTTTTAATCAGAAGAGATCCATCAAACTTCTGCTGTGGGCTTGCTCATCCTAATTCTGACCCATTTCTCATCTTTATGGGACATTTGAATTCCATCGGAGCCTGAATACTTACAGTACATTTTCAACATTTTGCTTCAACTCATCTTTTTTTTCTTTAAGTTTCATAATTTAACCAAATGGAGTTGTCTACATGACCTATGAACAAATGAGGGGAATTAAAGTCAGAGATATATGGCTTATCCCAACCCACAGGAGCTGGATCTGTTTCTTGGTAAAGGCTCTTAGAAACAAGCACCCATCACTGTTCTCCCTTATTTCCTACTTCACATGGGGCAGAATTTCTACCTTGCAGTGGATGTGGCTGACAAAGAAAGAGTTTCTTAGTGACCCTTCTTGGAACAAGAGATGCTGACACTGGTTCTTTGTCAAAGTTCTTTTCTAGGAAGCATGTAAGGGATGTGTGGAGCCTCAGGTTCACTTCTGTCAGAAGCATATCCTTTGTTTGGCTTACGTGATGGCTTTGGGAGAAAGGGTTAGTAACACCAGAAGTGCAAACCTCTTATAGTGAGGTCACATTAACAAGTGCCGTTTTCCTACCGCTGTTCTTTTTCACTGTGATCCTGGTGCTTGGTCCTTAAAACAAGATGTAATGCTGCCTCATCTTTCCTGAAGGCTCAAGAGGAAACGCTCACAATAATATTTTCAGAAAATTTGCTATGTGCATAGCCACATTTAAAAAAAGCATTTTAAATGGCTGGACACCTTCTACTCCCTATGCCTATATTTGTTTCTTGCAGGGTCCAGCTTTTTGTGCCTTCCAAGTGACTAATAGCTTAAAAAAAGTACATTTTTTTTTTTTTTTGCAAAAACATGAGAGTCTCTCTCCACCCAAGCAGGTCTGCCCGCTAAACTCTCTTTTAGACGGGTAGCAAGTATCTTTGTGGCTTAGACTCAAGCAGTGATCCAGTCGTGGGGATTCTAGATCAAGTCAGGCATGATGAGTCTAAATCACTGATTTTTAGGGTGGTATGTATATCTGTTAGGAATTGTGTTAAGGTGCAGGTTAACAGAAACCGAAACCAATTTACTGTTGCCTCGGTAGCAAGAAGCATGAAGGCAGGTGGTTCAGAGCTGAAGGACTTGTCATGGTTACTTCTGGCTTCTTGCTCTGCCGTCCTTAGCATGTGACTCTCATCCAAGAAGAGGGGAGAGGGAAGAGCAAAAAGGATTATTGAGTCTGCCCTTTTTAGCTCAGGAAAATAATAGCTTTCCTGGAAGTCCCACCCAGTAGACTTCCATTTCCATTGCACTGGCCGGGGCTACACCACATGCCACCCCTAGCTGCAAGGCATTCTGGAGAGGTGAGTATTTTTAACAGGGAACATTGTTGCCTTGGATAAAATTGGGGTTCATTTGGCAAGGAGGAAGCTCAGTGGATGGGCAGTGATCAGGATCTGCCCTGGGGAGCCCCATGACATCTATCACAACAGTTTTAGTACTGTCTTTTATTTTATTTATTTTTTTTAGAGAAAGACGTGGTTTATTGTTAGTCACCATACATTACATCATTAGTTTTTGATGTAGTGTTCCATCATTCATTATTTGCATATAACACCCAGTGCTCATTACAACACGTGCCCTCCTTAATACCCATCACCGGGCTACCCCCTCCCCCTCCCTAGAACCCTCAGATTGTTTCCCGGAGTCCATAGTCTCTCATGGTTTGTCTTCCCCTCTGATTCCCCCCTTCAGTTTTCCCTTCCTTCCTCTAATGTCCTCTGTGGTATTGAGAAAGACATGGTTTAAATTCCAGCCGTATCATGTCTGGTTGGTGTGGGTAAGGGTAAGTCACAAAGCTTCTCTAACCATCAACCAGTCATCTGCAAAATGAATCAGTAATGCACATATGAAATTTCTGTGGGGGATTAAGTCAAATAATGTTTGTATTATTTTAACTATTGTGAGTGGTAACAATTATTTTCGTTGAAGAAATATTATTCCATTAATTTTGACCCATCTTGTTCTTTTTTTTTTAACCCATCCCCCCACCCCCCTCCCCTCTAGAACCCTCAGTTTGTTTCTCAGAGTCCATCGTCTCTCATGGTTCATCTCCCCTTCTGATTGCCCCCCCTTCATTTTTCCCTTCCTGCTAGGTATTGCCTTTTAAATATCAGCATTGCTCTTCTGTTTCTGTGATGGAACGGAGTGGTTGGCCTTGGTCATTTGTTTAGGAGAGGAGGTGATGGCATGAGGGGGTTATGCTTTTCCATTCTTCTAAAGAACAGTGACTCCTTCTTGGTCTTTCACAAAAAGAATCTTTGACTTACAAATGTGCTGAATGCAAATGGCAGGGAAGACCATTCCTCCCAGAGTTCTTTGGCTTATCCATATGATGAAAATGAGGGGGGGGGGTGGCACCTGAGTGGCTCAGATGGTTAAGCGTCTGCCTTTGGCTCAGGTCATGATCTCCAGGTCCTGGGATCGAGCCCTGTGTTGGGCTCCCTGCTCAGCGGGAAGCCTGCTTCTCCCTCTTCCGCTGCCTCTCCTCCTGCTATGTTCTCTCTCTCTCTTTCTCTGTCTCAAATGAATAAATAAAAATCTTAAAAAAAAAAAGAAAATAGTGGGTTCCCAGAATAACCACAGACAAGACAGGGCTGGATTATCTGACCCCTCACTCTGGCCCACTTTCTATTTCTTTCATGCTCCAGAAGCATGGAAAAACAAAGGGGGTGGAGGAGGTTTTTCTTCTCAGGACGATTCCCTTGAGCTTGGGACCTTTTCTGCATCTTTCCTTTTTTCAGTGTTGCTCTTACTTCACATCTAGTTAATCCCAGCTCTCGGTTAAGGCGTGTCCTTCGTCTTTCCTCCTGTGAAAGGGATTTGGGGAGACAAATGAAGAACACCTGACTTTAAGAGCCAGTCTCACTGTACACATTTTCATGTACCTGTGAAACTCTGAATGGCCTTCTTTTTAGTTGTATTTCCTATTCTAGGCCCTAGGACAGAGCTTCAAACTAGTGTGATGCAGGCAAATGATAGAATATGACCTTCAGCCTTTGGGGTGGTGGGGTAGAGCCTGATGCCACCAGAGCATCCCTGCCTGCCATTTTAAGTTATAAGCGTCTCTTTCATTTATCCCAATGTGCCCTACAATGTTACCATTTTCTGTGTGCCAGGAAGTCAGAAAACTTGGAAATGCTGCTTTCAGGTGGCTGTCCTTTCTATCCATACAAATGCCTAAACACTCTCTTCTTTTTTTGTATTGTTCGAGATTTGCGCCTTTGGCTTTTTGTAAAGAATTATCCTAGCAGACATGATGACTTGGTTGGTGTCTCCTGAGCACTGTTCATGGCAAACCTGTACTATGTCTTCACTCATTGTCATAGCTTAAGGTCCCTTTTTTTTTTTAAATTCCACTTGGAGTTCTATTATGTTCTCCCAGCTTTGCTCTTCCTTTCTTTTTTATATAGGATTTTATATAGGATTTTATTTATATAGGATTTTATTTATTTATTTATATAGGATTTTATTTCTTATCTATCAGCTCGCCATTGATGCTGCAACAGTTGTATCCTTTGTTCTTTCCAGTTTTGTCTTTTGGTGACGTTGATTAACCGGGCCAAGCCCAGAAATGCCAACTTCCTTCAACCCCCCCCCGGTTCTCCCATATCAATGCAAGTGCAGAAATGCAGGGTAATAATCTGCCGGGAGCTGGTCATTCATAATAGTGTTCATTAATATTTCCCCCTTTATCTTTTCTTTCCTTTATTTTAGAATTTGCATCAGTCTTTGAGCTAAGGAAGGACTTGTGGGTTGTAATTAAGCTGAAAAGTGTTTGTTTGGTTTTTCCAGATGAGAATTCCCCAGCCAACTTCTGGGATTCTAAAAACAGGGGTGTGACTGGAACCCAAAAAGGTCAAATTGTATGGAGAATTGAGCCTGGGCCCTATTTCATGGAACGTAAGTACTAAGCGAGAAATAGAAGTTTGTAACTAACTGAAAATTCCATAAATATATGGAATCCTAGGGAGTCTTTTCTGAATTTATTATAAAAGTTTTTGGCTCTGATTTACATATGTATGCCATGTGTCTTCAAATTGGGAAATATATTGTTTTAGAAAATGCTCGTTAGAGAATGTTCACATATTTTGAAAAAAAGCATATGTAGATATATATATGCGAATGTATATACATATGCACATTACATATACCTTGTGAATGCATAGTATATAAAGCATGTATGGTTATTTTAATACTTTACACATTTTATATACCCTTGTATCTACATTTGTAGTTAATATTTATTATATTAATTTCAGGGAGCAGAAAGAATAATTCAAGATTTCAGTTAATTTAAGAATTTTATTGGCCTATAGAATACTTTGCTATTATTTTTCCCAGCAGCAGTAACTATTGCATCTGTGTCCTGTTCTTTACAATTAGGTGAGAGAGTCTGGGCACACTGCCCTGGAGGTTAATTTTAAGAATCAGAAATTGGCTGCAGATAACTCAGCCATTACCCAGTTGACCTGATGTAGTATTTCTTTGTAAATATAAATGCTTATACATAGTACATGGTTCACAGAAATATCTCGTTCCTTTTTATTTAGGGTGAAGGGGAGTACTTATATTTGCCACTAATACTATTGAGAACATAGTATATACATTTTTGTGGAATAGATGGAAGTGTGAATGAATACGTGATTTACTGGGTGGTTCAAATTAACTTTTACATTTGGAGAATTCTTCATTAATATAGAAAAAAATGGGATATTTAAATTTTTCTGAGTTGTTTGTATAAGAATTAAGTTTTCTATGTTCAAGAGATTTAATATAGACGAGTGTGTACGTGGATGTTAGTACTGAAGGATGGTACATATTAAACCTTAAAATATAAAGTCAGGTTTGATTAAATGGGAACCTGCTATAAGCATATTTTTATTGAAGTATATAAATTTCTGTAATATAAAAAGTTATTTTCAAAGACTAACATCTGTTACTTTGAATTGCCATTAAAGACATCAGATAATTTCTTCCATATCCATACTGGTAGGGCAGCATTTCATAACTTTCTCTAATCATGCTTCTCTCTCCAAAAGACTGTCTTTTTTTCATAATTCACTATCTGGCTAGAGTTTCTCTTGAAACCTTAAAGGGATTTTAGTTTTTAAGGGAAAATGCTCATGATATATCAATACATGAGGGGGGGGAAAGCAGATACATATAACATAATTCTAACTAATATCATGACACATAGGAAAAAGTCTGGAAGGAGATTTGCCGAAATGTGAACACGGGTTGTTTCCTAGGAGGGAAGATTATGGGTAATTTGTTTTTCTTGCTCATTACTACTTTACTTTCCAACATTTGGCCCAGCTGGCATTGCCATCCACTAATGAGAAAAATAAGTGATAAAAGAATGTGGGAGAAAATGGGATGGGTTACTTTCCTTTAATGTGATTCCTCCTTTGAAAGGATCCCAGGGTTTAAGAGGCTGATGTAGCTGAGAAATTCTGCCAGCTGAACTTCAGGGGAAAATGTAAAACAACCTTTTTGTTCTCTACAAAACGCCGGACTGCTAGGAATGGTTCCTTCTGGATAGAGTGTGCCGATTCATGTTGTGGGGCTCAGGTGAACAACCTGGGAAGAAGTCAGTATCACATACTGCTATAATTTGGAACATTATGTGTGAAAAACGCTATTTGCAGAGTATCCCATTTGCCATGGTTGATTTTATTTCTCCTCCCAAAAGCTTTAGAGATTCTTAATGTCCTGGCCGATCAGGGTATGCTAATATCTCTGTCTGGATGAATGTTTTTCTTTATACCTCGTTCTAGTATTTAATAGAAATAAGCTTGACATTGAAGCTAAGAATTGGGAATGAAGAAAAGAGTAGGGTCTTGTTGTTGTTGTTGTTGCTTTATTTTCTCCTCTAAATTCCACCTTAATTCTGCACACACAAAATAGCAGATATTGTGTATCATGACTGTAAAATTAGAAATATGCAGTCATGTTTTATTTAAGGACTGAGAAAAGTTGTGCACATTGAAATCCAAGACAGTGAATGAGAATTACAGAAAGATTTGGCTTTAGAATAAAGTCTACCTTCATTAATCAAAATGAGGGCTCCTCCAACACACATCCCTATCCTTTCAATGTGAAAACCTCAGGTAGTATTTATATGACTGCTTTGTAGCGTAGCCTGTATCTTTTAGACATCATTTTTTTACCCCATATCTGGCTACAGCCAACCTAAGGGGACTTCCCAGCATAATGAAATTTTGCTTGAACCTCTGGAGCTGATGGCATGGAACTTATAAAAAATTGGGTGGGGGGTTAGACAGCTTCTATATTTTCAGCCTCTGATCTTGAAAACTTAAGACTTTTAAAAACTTCTGCTTTCATCTTCAGAAAGAAAATTTATTAGCTCATCAGAAGTTCAGGCAAAACAAAATTCTCTGAACATTGACCTAAGTTCATGGGCAAACCTTGATTTGAGTGCTGTCTAAGCTATTTCTGAACGTAAAGGTGGCTTTAGTTTGTCCAGATAAAGCCCCAGAGGAGGCAGGCCTCCCAGACTTACATTATTACAGGGCCTACCTAAATGAATTTGAAGGACAAAGACGGGTTTAATTTTGGGCAGATGACCTTCTTAGGCAGTGGACAGGAGTATCAACTTCCTCTGCACCTACTTGTCATAAGACTGTCAGAGTCCTCAGATGAGCTTATGCTTGCAGAAACTGAATGGGTCATCTTTGCAGGCTGAATCTTGAGTTTGGAAATGTAAGAGGTTTCCAAGTTGTCTTGTCATGCTCGGATGTCTCTGTTAGTCTATAGTCTTTCGTAGACTCTGGTCATTCATTTATTCATTCATTCAGACCTGCTTTTGTCGTTCCTTCATTCCTTCTATTCATCTGTCCGTCTATCTCTCCCCAACCATCACGAGGTATTTATTAAGTGCCAACTTTGTGTCACATGCTCTTCTAGGAGCTCACTAAATCCTGGATCAGTGAATGAGCTTGGAAACAGTAAACTTCATTGCTCTGTGCTAAACTGCTTTGTGATCATTGAGGATAATATCAGAATATTGATTTTGGTATAAGTGATATAATGAGAGGAAACTGAGCATCAGAGATGTAAGTGGCTTGTGTCCATAAGAGCCTTGTCTGTGATTGGCACTCAGATTAATTAATGTGCTTCCCAGGATGCAGTGCCTTGCCAAAAGAGAACCTTTATGGATGGCTTCTTTGGGGGGGGGGGCGGGGGGGAGGCAGGTGGCCTGGGCCTCTTATTTGTACTGTCAGAGCCTTTACTTTAAATGTGTCCATTTCCAGGTCCCTTCCCGCCAACATCAGAATGACTTTTTTTGTCCCTTGGATGGAGATTTGGTGCTTTTTATTTTCTACTCTCATACTTTAGGCTTGGGATCCTGTTCACTGTTCACCCTCTAATCCTATTAGGTTTCTGCTACATCCACACTGATATTGTCTGTCTTTGATTTTCATGATTGTATATCTGAGCTTTAGCAGAGGAGGGTGAGGCCATTCAGGCTCTTTTGACCCTTGTTAAAGAGAAGACAACTTGCAGTAACATATAAATGATAAGTTCACCTGTCACTGGAAATGTGGGCATGAGGATTAGAATGTGTTTGCTTTTTCCAGTTTGTGGCCTCTGAATAAAAGACCCTGTGAATAGGAATCATAATATGAAAAGTACAGTAAGAGCACATAGGGCAATGGTTAAAATAATTTTTTTAGAATAAATTGCAGTTAGCTTTTTAAAAGATTATTCTTTTTTTTAAATTTTTTTTATTTATTTATTCATGAGAGACAGAGAGAGAGAGAGAGGCAGAGGGAGAAGCAGGCTCCCAAGGAGCAGGGAGCCTGATGCGGGACTCGATCCCAGGACCCTGGGATCATGACCTGAGCCGAAGGCAGACGCTTAACCATCTGAGCCACCCAGGCGCCCAAGATTATTCTTTTTTTAAAAAAAGATTTTATTTATTTATTTATTTATTTGAGAGAGAACTAGAGTGAGAGAGCGCAAGTGGGGGGAACAATAGAGAGAGAGGGAGAAGCAGGCTCCCCACTGAGCAGGGAGCCAATGCGGGGCTCCCGTCCCAGGACCCTGGGGTCATGACCTGAGCTGAAGGCAGACGCTTAACCGACTGAACCACCCAGGTGCCCCTAAAGATTATTCTTTTTAAATAAAAGTGCTTGAGGGAAGGGCATTTCCATTCCATTCTCTTTAGGGTTCAAAATAGTCGACTTCTAGAAACTTGGGAAAAATGTAGACTTTCTAAATAGGAACAAACTATTAACGACTGCCTAAGTGAATCCTGTAGCTATTTAAGGTGATGGACGAGATCCCAGTCTTTGAAACAAAACCATTTCTTACAGGGCGTGGCCTGTAGAATCTTTTTTCAGAGAGGGCTTGAAATGGAGTTTTATACTGATGCCAAGAGTTAATGTAGCTGAGTTGGGATTGCTTTTAAAAAGTAATGTTTGAATAGGTCGTGTATGCAAAGAGTATATATAATGTTTAAAAGATACAAAAGGTGAAAGTTGAGTATCTCCTCAACTTCATGCCCCGGTCATCAGTGTCCCCTCCCTGAAGACAACCACTTTTACAGTTTCACTTGATCTATCTGGAAATATCTTATTCAGGTACAAACCCAGAAACAGAATGATTGTTTTAAAAATGCGACGTCAGAATCACGCAGTTACAGAAACCCCTTCACTTAGGAGCGCGGTTACGTTCCTAAACACTGTGCAACGTCCCTTCTACCTCCCTGACCTCCCCTCCCCATAAAACAAGCCCCAGGAGACATCTCGCCAGGATCCTCCTCCCATCTGCGAGGTGAAGGAGCTGGTGCGCTGGTGCTCTGGGGGACGTCTTCATTGGTGGTGTTGGAAATTAGTAAGTTAAACATTTACAAATAAAGGGGCTTCTGTGTCTTGTCAGCATTTAAATAGGGGCTGCCAAATCTCTATTGGAGGAACTCTATAAATGAAAGTATCCTGAAGATTCCTGAAAGGCACCAAAGTATGTTTCCATAATTCATGACTGGCTTCAGCCGCTCAGGAGGGGCCTCTGAGAGAGGAAGATGCCATCTGGGTGGTACTTTCTTCCTTCCTTCTGAGGCTAGAGTGGGCCCAACCAATGATAGGTCCTCCTAGGTTAATGCGGGAGGCCTCGCCCTTCTGACCTGCTGCCCTCTGAGGCAACATGCTTTCAATAAGTGGATTTTTTGGGGAGAAAATACTCTTGCTTTTTATAGTCTGAAGGAATACGTGCACGCACACACTGGCACACATATACCTATTTCTGTAATTTGAGGCCAATAGGAGGAGATGTTGGCTGCCACACTGGGCTGTGGAGAAACCGTTCTCAGGGAGATGGGGTCATTCATTGCTCCTCAGTCCCGTATCTCCCCTGCTGGTGCACAGGGCTGGCTGGCCCCACGGGGGGGTGGGGGGGTGGGCTCCTCCCTTATCTGGTGTCCCATCATCATTCACATGTTCACCTTTACCTATGTGTGTATCTGTTTCTCAGAAGTAGCTCTTTGTTTTCCTCTTGCGGTTAGTGGTTACAAATGGTAGCTAGAGTAGAAGCGTGAAGGCCAACTCCCCTTTTCTATCCCTCTTGTGTATTCTTCTAGGTTACTTCTTCCCACAACTAAGATGTTCAAGCACATCGATCAGAATGCTGCTCTCTCTCTCCTCTCTCTCACTCAAAGGGGATGTTGATTAGTTACACCATTTTTTAAAATCTTGAGTGACATCATAAAGCACTAACTAATATTTGAAGAGGAATGCTCCCACTCAGCATGGAACATTGCTGTCATTTTAAGGAGCAGAACTGGTATTCTGCTGAAGGAGTGGGCTCGTGTCAATCCAGGTGCAAATAACTAGAGATTTTTGTTATAGCAAGGAATAAATAATGCCCAGAATGGGTTCACAAGCAAAGCTGGCCAGGCTATCAATATCCTACGAACAAAAATCAACTTTTTTTTTTTTTTTTTTTGGTCTCATAATCTGTTACCTAGGCGACTCTTTAAACCTTACAAAAGGGGAGATAGCATCCTAACTTGAGAGGGAGTTAGGGGAAGATGTCTTATAAAAATGCACTTCTCTTTATGGAAAAATGAGCCACTCACTCACTTAGCATTGATTTGATCTATGTGGTGCTGCTGCAGGCAGAGTCACAGACTGCTGCTGGTTGCTAGCATTTCGAGTGTGATACTCATGAGCTCATGCCTGCAGAATTCAATGCTCGGGCATGTCGCTGAGCTTGTTCTGCTTTGGCAGGCTTTGTGCATGGTGTTTAGCTTTGTTCCTATAGAATACATGCTATTGGTCTTGGAAGAAAGCAAGTGGGAGAGGAAGGTTCGCTCTGATCTGTACAGCTGTTATTGTTTCAGTGATAACCAAAAGCTTGTGTTCACGTTTGGGAAAGTCATTTGCAGAGGTGTTTCCAGACAAGTGACGTAAAGCTAGAATTCCTGTGTAGGTCATCTTGCTGTTCCTCAAACCCATCATGTTCGTTCATGCTTTCCTTTTGCCACTCCTCACTCTCTTGGCTCCATTTTTCTCATCTGTAAAGTTTGAGTCCAGGCCAATTTGTTCCATGAGGCCTTTCTGACTCCACTGTGTCCTCTCTAATCTTCTCCATGGTCTCTACACTCTGCTACCTCATTGCTCTTTCTTTTTAGTGCTTGTCTTTTGTATTTTGTCCTGCCTGTAATTGTCATCCTAACAGCTACACTATAAAACACCTGCTAGACCAGAACCCTTTCTTTGATTCCCTTGCACTCTCTGGCATGTATTGTGATGGGTACATGGTAAAAATCATTTGCTTGATGATGCTAAATACACTGTGAATCACTGCACTGTGATTATCATACATAATGGAAACACTCAATATTTTACCCCATGATAGAGTTAATTTTTTGAGCTTTAGTATTTTGTCATTGATAGGAAAATATAATATGAT
This sequence comes from Zalophus californianus, assembly GCF_009762305.2. NCBI lineage: Eukaryota > Metazoa > Chordata > Mammalia > Carnivora > Otariidae > Zalophus > Zalophus californianus. Next base: position 156,689,461 of record NC_045597.1, on the reverse strand, counting down.
ATTGTATTCCTGTATATAGTATTTTTAATCCTATATAAATTTCTAAAAGAGGATTTTTCTTCAATCATTATATCTTTCTCTTAAAATAGTCAAACCAAATACTTTGTAGGAGGCCATTTGGTGCAGTCAGGAGCGTCAGTAGACTATTAACTTCCTTGGGGAAGTACATCTAGTGGCCCCACTTTAATAACCAGGTGGCTCAGTTGAGAGAGGAGCTCCACTCCTGTAGGCTGGGACTCTTCCCTGCAGCCTGCCCATCAGCATCATTGCCTGTGTTACACACAGCTTGGGAAAAGGGCATCTTGCAGTGACACTGCAGTGACTCAGATATTCTGTATACAGAGAAATTCTGGTGGCTGTGGGTTCTATCTTTGACACATTTCGGCTTCATGGTCTTTGAAATTGTTATTACTTTCCAAAATCAGTAATTGGCATTTGAGTTGCTTTTTTATCAAGCTCAGATTATATATACATGCACACACATGCATACACACACACACACACACACCCCTACCTGTGGGGAGAGAGATATATTTCCACAATCTATCTATCATCTATCTATCTATCTATCTATCTATCTATCTATCTATCTATCTATCTTCTATCTCTCTAACCATATCTATATATCTATATGCCAGAGGTTCCTAAATTTGATCCCTGCCCAGTGGCTCTACTGAAGCCACTTGGAAAATTAAAATACAAATTCCCTATCCTGGCAGAGTCTACTACAGTATTCTTTTTTACTTTGTTAGACTGCTTTTTTTGCTTATTTCCATTGACAACAGCAGTCTGTCTATGTTGTAGAGGTTAGGAGTGAAGGCTTCGGAATTGGACGGATTGGGTTTAAGTCCTGGCTCTGTCATTTCCTGTTTGCTCGACCTTCTGAAAGCCTCAGCACTTCTTCTGTAACATGGGGACAGGGATCTCTGCCTCCCAAGGTTGAGGTGAGGATTAAATAACAACATGAGCAGAGACAAGCACGGGGTCTAGCATGTGATGGACTACCTTGACAAAAGGTGGCCAGTTCAATTCTTGCCCTACACTATACATATTTTGGTGTGTTGTTTTTGTGCATTATTTTTCTCATGTATTCAAGATGTTCTTAGAAAATGTCAGAGGACCATATAAAATCAGACAGGAGTTGGTATCCTTTGTTTCTCTGATTGGAAAAGAAGGGGTCATTCAAAGAGTCCTGAGTAGGATTTTCTGAGAGGTGATGTGGCGGATTTCTTCAGCCAATTCCTAAATGACTTGTCTCAGTGTTTCAATTCTTGTTTTTCTCCAATTGATGTGCAGCGGAGATAAAAATCTGTTTTAAGTACTACCACGGCGTTAGTGGAGCCCTTCGTGCCACGACCCCTTGCATCACCGTGAAGAACCCGGCTGTGATGGTGAGTGCCCCTCATTGTCGGCTTCCTCGGGAGGTCCCCAGGGCCCTGGTTTCTATTTTGGCCTGTGCAGCTCTGGCGGGGTGATGGGGAACATTGAAGAAGGAAACACATAACAGCACGGGCACCTGTTTTAGGAAAGGAAATAACTTATAGGCTGGCTTACCTGGATCCATAACACAAATCAGTGGACAAATCTGATTTGATTTATAACAACTCTGTAAATAGGCACCTCTTCAGAGAATCCATTCAGGAAGCAAATTAGTGAGTACCTCATCAAACTTAGTCTTAAACTTAGTTTAAATTTAATCTAGGTGACTGGTTGGGAGGAGATGGTGGCATTGCATCTTACGTGAGTCTAATTTACATGAGCTCAGTGAGTAAAAGGGAAAAATAACAATTTAAATCATGTGTGACTCTACCTGCCAGTCAACTTAACAAGCTTTCACCCCAAAGAGTATGAGATGGGAATCACATGTGTGCTGTTCCCTCAGGAGGTCTGAGCACCAGATCCCTTCATGCTGAGTTGGGCTCTAGTGCCTAAAGATACCACACATTTTTGGTATAACATGGCCGCTCAATGTGGCCAGGTCTTCAAGTGAAGAAAGAGATACCTAATTTAGTTTGGGGGGAAACTGGTTGTGTTGGACTTTTGAAGGAAAGTATGTCTATTTTCAACATGGTACTTTCCAAAGGATTACTTTTCACAATTTTGTGATTTTTCACTCCATTGACTAACTTTAGAATCTAACAGCTTTGCAATATGTACTCCATTTACATGAGTGGTTGGGTTCAGATGGTTTGGAGATTCTTAGAGTCTAAGATATGTAAAGCATTGCAGTTACTATAAGCCATTAATGAAAATCAGGCCATGAAATTATAGAAGAAAAATATCGACTCCCACAATATAGAATCTTTATAACTGTGTGTGTGTGTGTGTGTGTGTGTGTGTGTGTGTTGTGTGTATGTATGCATTTATAGATGCATGCATTTTTAGAAATAGGCAACTGGCCATGTTGACTCGCTGAAATTCAGAAAGTAATCTCTGCAGGTGGCATTTTGAAATTGTCCAGACCCACCAATGTGGTATTCATAAAGTCTTTCCTTTTCATTTATTCATTCAAACAAATATTCATTGGGTACCTGCTAAGTACCTGGCATTGCATCCACCACCAAGGATGACATAAGCCAAAACCTGGTCCTTGCTCTCACATCTGGTGGGGACAAGAGACATGAATTAAATTATTTGAGTGATAATTACTATGAGGTGGAGTAAAATGGGACTATGACAGCATATACTACTAGGATTTATCCTGATCGAGTAGGTCTTAGAAGGCTTCCTTGAAGAAGGTGTGTTTGCAGGACAATCTGAAGGATGAGTAGGAGTTACTTAGGTGAAGAGGGGGAGGGAAAAGCATTTCAGATAGTAGGAATAGTATGTGTAACATCTTCAGTATCTAAATATTCTTCTCATATTTGAATTACATTTGAGTTCCTATGTAGTAAACATCATTTAGAAGTTAAAAAAATAATCGACATTTACTACACAAGATTTTGAAGGAGAATAACAATTTTTGAGTACAAAATCTGCCACGACACAAACTAAGCACTGGAATATGCTTTAATTAATAGTCTAAAAAGAAAAACCCTGGAAAAGTGAGGTTTTTTTTAAATAATAAAACCTTTGAAAAAATAACTTTGTATGAAATTAGACAGTAGCTACCAAACATGATTTTCTGGATTCAGATTTTCTTAGACTTGAGCAATTTCAGTGATAAGATACCATCGAAGACAGCAGGACTTTACAGCTTGGTGAACATTGATCTCATTCCATTGATTTTGCATTGAGATTACTCTGTCAAAGCCTGTGGATAGTTTGGAGATAATTAATTTGCTTCAGACAGGTTTTAGAGAACCTTAAAAGCTTCCCAGATACAGCTCTGGCCATCAGAACAGAATATTTTGGTTCAAAGGATGACCAATGAAATTGGTGGTCAATAGATATCTGACCCAGCTGAGACGATTGGGTCTCTATCCAAAATTGGAAGGCTGTGCCACATGGACACCTCATGATGCTGTGTTTCTATCATAGCACGATGGCCACCTCGTTATAAGACATGCGTCTAGTTAGTGTGACCGGTTGACAACATTGACATTTACAAAGCCCTTTAGTTTAATTATTCCATGACCATATGTGAAGAACAGCCCTGGAAGAAGTAATGGAGCTACTCTGTAGGGAAGGAAATGAGCTGCCATCCTCATCTTATGGTCTCTCTCTCATATGTCCTTTTGCAATGAATCAGGGATTAAAAAAAGTTGTGTCTTTTCTATCATTTGCACTTTGACGTCATTGTCATTCACCAGAGTACACAGTGATTTGTGTCTCAGGCACTTGGAACAGGAAATCCTCTGGCTTTGGGGACATAAAAAGGCTAGCATCACTAACTACCACGTATTATTCCAACACTTGATTGTCAGTGTTGCTTCTGGGTTTTCCTGGAATGAATCTATGGAGTGAGTTTATTTAAAAACCTCTCTCTAAACATTGAGAGCAGATGTGTTCCTTATCACTGATGTCCCTATATCTAGCGACAGTGTTTGGTCTTTCCTGACTTTATTGTCATGAGTGATAAAATTGAATTCTTTGAGTATTATTTCAGATGAGCATTTGACATAGTTGTAGTAAAGGACACAATCTGTGATTTCGGGGAGAATTGTTTCACATTAGCCTTTTGTAAGACAGTAGTTTATATTTTTAAAATGAGTGTTCGAAGGCATTTTCTTGTGTTTCTATAGTAGCTTATAACATTTTAAATAAGTTTAAGTGAAGACAGACCGTGAACCTTTTCCATCTCATTTAACTCACTTAGCATCACTGTGGCCTAGCAGGAAGAGACATGATTTTGGAGGGAACACATCTCACTGGGCAGTGTGGTCCATTTGAGGGGGGGCTACAGTTTATCAGATGTCTGGCTGTACCCAGGACTTGGAGGGGCAGGTTGCTAAGTGTCTGTCTCAGTAGCATCCTGTACTACCTCACTCTGTTCATCACTCTATAGCCCCGGGGTGTGTGCAGTGAAAGCAGGATGACACAGGGACAGCCATCAATTATCTGGTCAGTTTGCTGCTGTCTCTGTTCCAGGTAAGCTGGGGATGATGAGTCAGAGGGGAACAACACAATATAATAAACCATGCATACTTGTTGAGAGCCAACCCAGAATTATCAAGTAGTAGTTTTATGGATGAAATAAAATGAGGATACATGGTTGGTACCCAAGTATATTGCAGATGACATTTGAAAACATCAGGAATCAGTTAAGTGCCATACAAAATAGTTTTGATTAAGGTACAGGAAGTAGAGAAGGAAGCAGAAATTTATATTTCAAAATTTGAATGGAATTTATTTTAAAATTGCTCAACTTTGCTTGGATTAGTGAGAGTTTTATCTCTTAGCAGTATATGATTTTTTTAAAATTGAAGTATAATTAGCAGTGTTATTATTAGTTTCAGGTTTTAGAGAACCTTAAAAGCTTCCCAGATACAGCTCTGGCCATCAGAACAGAATATTTTGGTTCAAAGGATGACCAATGAAATTGGTGGTCAATAGATTTCTGACCCAGCTGAGACGATTGGGTCTCTATCCAAAATTGGAAGGCTGTGCCACATGGACACCTCATGATGCTGTGTTTCTATCATAGCACGGTGGCCACCTCGTTATAAGACATGCGTCTAGTTAGTGTGACCGGTTGACAACATTGACATTTACAAAGCCCTTTAGTTTAATTAATTTAGTTTAATTAATTATATTAATTTAGTTAATTATTCCATGACCATATGTGAAGAACAGCCCTGGAAGAAGTAATGGAGCTACTCTGTAGGGAAGGAAGTTTCCTCTGGTAACTACCAGTTTGTTCTCTGTATTTAAGAGTCTGGTTTTTTGTTTATCTTTTTGTTTTTGTTGTTTGTTCATTTGTTTTGTTTCTTAAATTCCATATATGAATAAAATCATGTGATGTTTATCTTTCTCTAACTTATTTCACTTAGCATTATATTCTCTAGCTCTATCTCTATTGTTGCAAATGGCAAGATTTCATTCTTTTTATGGTTGAGTAATATTCTATTGTGTATATGCACCACATCTCCTTTATCCATTCATCTATCAGTGGACACTTGGGCTGCTTCCATATCTTGGCTATTGTAAATGCTGCAATAAACATAGGGGTGCATGTATATTTTCAAATTAGTGTTTTTGTTTTCCCTGGGTAAATACCCAGTAGTATAATTACTGGATCATATGGTAATTCTGTTTTTAATTTTTTGAGGAACCTACATACTGTTTTCCACAGTGGTTGCACCAGTTTCCATTTGGTGGTGTGTGATTTTTAAAGGAGTAAGGGAGTGCTGAAAAGATTAGATGCAAGGGTTTGATCTAAAGTTTAGAATTAAAATGTGGTTTCTATTTCCTAACTATTCAAAATACATTCTGCCTTCACTTCTGTCTCTTCTAGTATTGTGGACTTTTTTAGAGAAACAGGAAACTCTTTTTTTTCTAGTATATTACAGATTGAGCACTAACTGTACATAAATTGAGAGAAAGCCTAGATCTGCTATGTGGTCCATAAATGACTGGTTTCAAGTGAGATATAATTTACTTGAAAGTTTTTAGGAAAACTTTTACAATACAGTAACCAGTACAACAGCATTGCAAACTCCGTCATTGCTACTTATCATACCACGTGCCATATACCTGCAGCAAAATAAAATAGGAGTCTACAAGGGCAATGGAACATCCACATGGTCACTCAAATATTTGGCAAGAGAGGACAATTCTGCATGTATGTGGATGAGCTTGATATAATCACCTGTTTAGTTTATTCTGTTTTCCTAATAAATCTAAAGGAATTTGGTGTTTGGTTTTTAACTTAAAGGATTATTTTAATACAGTAATAGCAATATAAGTGCATTTACTACATCTCAACTATATTCTTGTCAAAGAAATAAAAGCCATGAAGTATGTTGATTCATATCCCAGGGAATTTAGAAGTTTGTATTGGTTTCATTTGGGGTAAAGATTAAATTGAGGTATGACTCTCTCATCTCTGAGAATATAAGTTTTTGTCTCGATTCCAAGATTTATAGCATATGAAAAGGCATACACTACAATGCATGTTTGACACAAAAATCATTATATTTGCAAATATATGTGGCTTCTTGAGAAAGTTGAGTACCATCATACTCCTGTGAAACTTCCAATACGTGCTTTTCCTCTGCAGATGGGGGCAGAAGGCATGGAAGGAGGTGCTTCTGGAAATCAGCATTCTCGGAAACTAGTTAGCTTTACATTGTCAGGTAAGGATGTCTTTAAACATGATGTCCAGTTTGAAAATATATAATTTCAAAGGCATGAATGGTCATTTTTGTCTATAGATTCTCATGTATTATATATGAAGTAGTTATTTATATTTTTTGGTAATATTTCTGGAAATTCGAGTATATTTATTTCCATTAGATTATTAATATAAACTTGGGGATTATTTCTTCCACCAGTTTTCCTAATGATAAAAAGACTGCAACTATGTATAGTTACTTTAAAAGAACACTGTAATGTAATGTGTGCTCACCCCACTGTAGAACTTTTTCTTGAAAACCTTGAAACACCTTGTTTCTTGAAAACAAGGTGTGCTTAGCTCATCTGGAGAAAGGAAAAAGTTGGAGACTAAGAAAAATAAGCCAAGGGATGCTCCTATTTCTGTGGAGAAATACACATAAAAATTGGGAAGCTGATAAGACAATTTTTTGTTTATTTTTTGGTTAGTGAAATACTCTAATTGCTTATATGTTCATGAAAAAAACACTGCTTTTCAGATTTTGAGTTGGAACTCATTTGTGTTTTGTAAGTTTAATTTAGTTGAAACCAGCAGTTAAAAAAAAAGAATAGGAAAAAAAATCAGAATTTTACACTAAAGGGAAATATTTTTTCATAGAACATCAGTTTATACAAACTGAAAACTTTAACACAAAAAGTACACACACCTATGCATGGGTGTACTGGACTTCAGAGTAAACTAGACTTCATGCGCTGTGATTTGTGCAAGACTGTTGAATTACAGATCTGTACCTCTGAAACAAATAATACATTATATGTTAAAAAGAAAAAGATAGCAGAAGGGGAAGAATGAAGGGGGAAATCGGAGGGGGAGACGAACCATGAGAGACAATGGACTCTGGAAAACAAACTGAGGGCTCTAGAGGGGAGGGGGGTGGGGGGATGGGTTAGCCTGGTAATGGGTATTAAGGAGGGCACGTTCTGCGTGGAGCACTGGGTGCTATATGCAAACAATGAATCATGGAACTCTACATCAAAAACTAACGATGTAGTGTATGGTGATTAACATAACATAATAAAAAAATAAAAAAAATTTGAAAGCTACTGATTTAAAAAAATTAATTGGCACTTATGAAGTCAAGGTTTGCACTAAGAAAATCGGTATTTGAAATGGACTTTTAAAATAGAAAACTGTGCTACGATACATACAAAATGCAGTCTAACAGATGTCTGTCACTGTAAGATGTTTTGTTTTCATTTTTCCATGGGTACAGTGCTTCTGAAATTTAAATTAGATTCACTTTTCTTGGCTGCAAAAAGTGTTGTGAATGAAAATTGACATTCTCAAGAGTGAGAGAAAGCCGATCTTGAAAACAGACATTTCCATGATGCATGATCACCACCTATGAGGCACATTAGTTCATTGCTGGCCTTTGCCTTTGGAGTGTCCATTTCTGTTCTAGCATGTTCCTTCTCCCCCGTGTGAGGTTGCTTATTATGAAAGCCTTTTTTGCTTTGATTCTCTGGCGAAATCTCAGAAGTCGTAAACTGGTGGCTTATGCTTCAAATTTAGTCAATACCTCTGTTTTAGTTGGACCCCTCAGGGTTTAAAATGTAACTAGGTTTTTAGAAGGGCACTTAGAAGTACCACGGCCGGTGTTACTAGTCCCGTGCTCCCCATTATCTGTGTGTCCCCTGAAAACATTTATCTGGCTACGCTTTAGACCTTCACAGTCCTGAGCAGCAGGTACAGAAATCCTTCTTTATAGGTAGGGAACAATTAGCCAACCTCCATGGCTCAGAAAATTTAGAGTTTGACCATCCTATGGTTTTCTTAGTTTAGAAGCATTGCCCTAAGCTTTCAAGTGATCAGTATCATTCTAAATATGATCTATATTGACCCGAGGGGATGCTAATTAACTCCCCATAGGAGCATGACCATCTAGAAGCTGAAAATCCCAGGACTTTCCTAAAAAGTAGGAAATAAGCTTTGGGGCACCACCAAATGCTTCTTCTTTAAATATAATTTCCTCTAACATCCCACCTCAATACACATGGTGGCTGGCTACTTTATAACTCTTTTATTTCCTAATGCATTGTCAGATATTTGCAGATGATGTACAGAAGTGGCTAAAAATTATAGAAGATGAGAGCAATTCTATAATGGTAATTCTGAAAAATTAATCCAGTTGTAGCATGTTGACAGTGAATGGTGATTTTTATCCAAGAGCTTTTAAGTTCTGTAGAATGGCTACCTGCAAATGTTCTCCTCTTGATTATCTATGGTAAGTAAGGACACAAATAATTGAATTCTACATCTAAAACAAAAACTGTGTTTTGATGAATATCTTCATCCTCTTCTCCAAATAAGACTTTAAACAAGGATATTTAACGTGTCATACCTTTGTGACTTTGAGTTCTTTTTTGGTCTATGAGGTTATGTGGACACTTATGAGCAATAAAATGTATAAAAGACAAAAGGGAGAAGCAAGAGCAGGAATGAGATGGATAAGGGACCTGAATAATCAGACCACAAATAATTGGTAATTTCTTACATTTGTTAATGAAGATTTATTTGTACAATGTTCCTTGTGGTAAAATTTGGCATGAGGGTTATTTAATAGTGACATCCTTCATCATGGTGGCTTAACCTTCCAATGGGAGGCTTTTTGTTCAAAGGAATGCTTTGCATGAATAATTTACCTCTGTCAGGCTTTGTGGCAGCCATTTCTGTACATGTTGCTCCTCATTTACTGCAAAGAAATCCCTTCTTTAGGAGTAAATTTAATATCTAAAGAATATTATTCTGTCTTTGAGTCTAAGGCGACATCATCAAGAAAGGTAAGAAAATGAATATGCAAATAGTGTTTTTCTCTTGAAGCTATTTTATGCTAACTAAAGCCAAGTGAAAACATGTAGCATTATTAAATTGATAGTCAGAGGCAGATGCTGTATTAATGATGACTCCGTAGCTTGTGAAGTGCTGGGAGTGGGGGCTGTAAGGCTGATGACCTTACAGCGGTTTCCCTGAAGAGCCTGTCTGGTTCCTCACTCATCTTTCCCTTCTGCCAATGGTTTTCAGAGCAAATATCTTACTGTATTTCATGCAATGTCCTTAACATAAAGGCTTCTTGGTTGAATTTTTCAACCTTTGCTGACATAATTAAAACTGCCTCCTCTGCTTCCTGTCAGTTGTCATCGGCCAACACGCTAGGCCACAAGTTCTTGTTGCCTATGGGGGAGCCTCCTCCATGCAGCAGTCCCTAGAGAATATGGTTCTAGGGGCAACCCCAGGCCAATTCTGTCCTACTAAGAAAGACCATGTTTCAAGAATGGGCTTCAGGGGCACCTCGGTGGCTCAGTCGGTGGGGCATCTGACTCTTGATCTCAGCTCAGGTCTTGATCTCAGGGTCGTGCATTCAGGCCCCATGTTGGGCCCAGCGTGGAGCCTACACTAAAAAAAATGAATGGGCCTGAGTGGGGTGACTCAGGTGACCTCCTATAATTTAAAGTCACCATAAATTACTGATCTGGGTAATCCAAAGGTCTCTGAAGCTTCAGAGGCATCTGCAGAATTTCTCCCTGGACCAGGAGTCAGCACCTCCCTAGACTGATCATAATTGCATCATGTTACTTAGAAATAGTCTATGATCTCAGAAGCTTTGAAGATCACTTAGCTCTCAGGCCAATCTTATTCACACTACTATTCTCAGAAAGGTGTTGAGGACCCAGTAGATCTGGGTTTATTGACTGACATGTTTGTATCCCTTAGCCTGACTCCTTTTAAAAGTATCAGTCTCTTCACTTACCAGACTTTAGCCAGAAATTTTAGCAGCTCACCTATTGTGAAATAACAACTGGTGAATCTAAGATGAGTTCTGACACAGTCATCAAATATGTAAGTTCCTAAACAGTAACCTCATAATTACTTAATACAGCAGGTGGCATTCAAATTTTAGAAATATTTCTGGTCTCCTTTTCCCCCTAACATTCATTACATTTGTGGAGTATATATGACATTTTAAATGAGGTACAACTGAATATGTGCTCTTGAGTTTTATCCCCAATTAACATAGGTCTGTAATTTCATATATGTATGTAAAAGATTTAATTTTTCTCTCATGAAAGAACATATTAGAATTCTTTTTTAAAAAATAAACTGTTGGGGAGCCTGGGTGGCTCAGTCTTTAAGTGTCTGCCTTCAGCTCAGGTCATGATTCCAGGGTCCTGGGATCAAGCCCCACATCGGGCTCCCTGCTCGGCGGGAAACCTTCTCCCTCTCCCATTCCCCCTGCTTGTGCTCCCTCTCTTGCTGTCTCTGTCAAATAAATAAATAAAATCTTTAAAAAAAATAAAAAATAAACCGTTGCCTAAGAATTTTTCTCAAGATACTATTTGAAATGCTGTTTGCCAGACCATGTGAAGATGCACATGTTAGAATCAAGATGATTCCCAGGCAAAGTCAGTTTAGGTGCGTAAGGTGATGGTAAATGTTTGGCTTCGTTTTTGCAACGTGTCAGGAGACCCCACCCCCCCACCCCCCCCACTGGAATTAGTCATAAGTCACTTGTCCTCACTTATCTAAGTGATCATACTGTGAATAACTTTGTGATTGTTTTGCTGTTATTTACCCACTCCTCTCTCTTCCCCTCCCTCCCTCCTCTCTTTCAAGATCTTAGAGCAGTTGGGCTAAAGAAAGGGATGTTCTTCAATCCTGACCCTTATCTTAAGATGTCCATTCAGCCAGGGAAGAAGAGCAGTTTCCCCACCTGTGCCCACCATGGGCAGGAGAGAAGGTCTACTATCATCAGTAACACCACTAATCCAATTTGGCACCGAGAGGTAAGATGATCCTCAGGGATGTTCTACTTGACAGGAAGTTGGCCAAGCCTATCTCTGTTCTGTGTATCATTGAGCTGTTTATGAGCATGGCAGGATGGCTGAGGGGTCTCGGGCTTATGTTAGAAAGAGGGTCTGACGAGAATGAGATAGTCCCTTGTAGCCAAGGCCAGGTGTAGGGCAAAGCAAGTGAAGTCCTTACCTCAGATGCATGACTTAAGGGGGCCAAAAGACTCAATTATCAAAATTAATATTTTAATGAAAATTTTTTTAGAAAAATCAAAATCAATGCAAAAAAATTCATGATGAACAAATATTAAAATTTTAAATAAGGACAGGGTCAGTAACCATGCCTTGCTGAGCCATATTAGAGCCTGAGGCAGAAGGAAAAGTCAGTAACACCAATCCTGTTGTTATTTAAAATTTTTTATGTTTTGTACCTGAAACTAATACAACACTGTATGTTAACTAACTGGAATTAAAATAAAAAACTTTAAAAGCCCTCCCAATGTTTTGTTCTAGTATATATTCAGTACGGATTAAGGGAATTTCTCTCCCTATGGGCTTTGGCAAATGTTTTTCTGATTTCTAGATTTTGGTTAATTAGATAAGCCATTCAAGGACTCGTCATCCTGAGCGAAGCCGGATTGTTGATGTGTTGATGATAGATACCTTAAGAGTTCCTCACAGCTACATTATGCTACCTGTCATTCTTAGTGCACTGCATCATTAAAGTCAAGTGGACCGAACAGAGACATTGTTTCTCATCTAGTGAACAAAGTATGAGCTCTCCCACCATTTCTCAGAGATCCAAGACATGTTTCACATACTAGTGTTAGAGTGTTTCTGGGTAAATGTTCATTGGCATAGGAGTTATACAATGAATTAGATCATTCCCTAAATGTTTAATGACAACAATATGTTCTAACAGTTTTGTAGAAATATTTCACTGGGGCGGGAGATAATTCAGGGGATCTAAAACCAATTGGAAAAAAAGTATGGCTATTTGAGACTTGCCAGTACAGCAAGATATTTCTCCTGAGAAGTTCTTATGGTTATTTAAATGGATTAAATATTGCATGTATTCTTACGCCTGGTTTAAAAAGCTACTTATGATCTCCAAATAGTAAATAACTCTTAAAGGCATACCACTTAATTTAACACATTTAGAAGCCAAGAAAACATAACATGCATCTCACTATGAGCTCTAGAAGGAACATAGTGGATATAGGAATGATAGTAGCAACAACTTTCTTTTGCTAACATTTTATATTTACAAAGTTCTTAACCATGTTTTCAGTGTATGCCTAATAAGGAGGCATAAGGGATGAGATCATCATCTCTCCATTTTGATGATTAAGAAACTGAAGCTTGAAGGGTTTATGTAACTAGCTGCTCAGAGACACAGGTAGTGCTTAAACTCAGCTCTCTTGTTCCCAGCAAGTGCTTTTTCCATTCAGCAGATTACTAGACTCCATGGCCCTTGGCAGAACTTTAATTGTTATGACTAAATGAACTTAGTGGTGCCTAAGCCTAAGAGTGGCTGACACCGTTAGCATCACTCTGGTTGAGTGGATAATGTCAGGGAAGGGGCAAAATGGTTCAGGTTAGATTCTGGCCCCATCACTTCCTTATCCTGAGATCTCGTCCTTGAAAATATTATTTGTAAAGATAACATGAAGGTAATGTATGTGAAAGCCTTTGTAAATGAATAAAGCTTTTTATATTTATTTTGTATTCTTATTAATAGCCAATCTGATTCTCTCCAATGGCATTCCTAAGCAAAACAACAAAGCTTATGTTAACTTCATATTTTTATTTTTCTGTCCTGTGTGCCTTTTAAATTAAGTACTTTCCATTTAAACATTGTTTCATTCTCATATTTATCAGAGAAACCACAGTATTCTATAGATGTTCCTACTTTAGCCACTAAGTGAAAGAGTATTTTAACCTGTGCTGTCAACTTCAGAATCCCATAGGATGAGGAATGAAAATTGCTCTTAACCAAACACAGTGATAATTCCAAACCATCCTGTAACAGGGTATTAAATTTCAAAGAACTGAGATACAATAAATGTAGTAAGTACTAAAATTGTATTGTGTACAATTTAATATTTGATAGCATCTCCTTAAAGTGTTGAACCAGGAAGGGCTGAATGATTGAATGAGCTTCTTTTGTCCTGCAGATTCTTAACTGATGCCTTGTAATCACTGTGAATGCTAATGATTCTAAATGAATAGAGGATGGACAGTGGCTGCAGATATTTCTAGCAATGTGGACTCTAAGTCATTAGGATTTAAGAGATACCATTTTCTGTAATAATGAAGTGATATTTCATATTTGTCTTCTGAATCAACATGTTATCTGTTTTCGTTTTCAGAAATACTCCTTTTTTGCACTTCTTACTGATGTCTTAGAAATTGAAATTAAAGACAAATTTGCCAAGAGCCGTCCCATCATCAAGCGTTTTCTGGGGAAACTAACCATTCCAGTCCAGAGATTGCTGGAGCGGCAAGCCATTGGGTAATCAGACCCCACTTGTAGGGATCTTGTTGAGATTAGTTTGCACAGAAGCAACTGAAATGAAACTTTGTAGTCCTAGGACTTTTCTTACTGAGAAGAAGTGGTAAGATAATTCTTTTAAAAATGAAAGTGTTTGCATACTCATTAAACTGTGCAGGACAAAAGCAATTTGTTTTCATTATATACCTTTTTTTTTTTGTATCTATCTTTTCCAAGATGTGCCTACCATTAACATTTCTGCGTCAAATGTCATAGCACTCAATTGTTTTTGAGTATATTGAAATCTTTCAGTAAAAGTCTCTCCCTAGAGCAGGATTCTAGTGTCAGGTTGACAGCTCCCTTATCCTAATTAATCCCATCCAGACAACTCGCTATTCCTGAATAACAAAAAACAACCTTGTTTTAGGGCCATTTAAAATAAGACCTTGACTTGTAGGAGGTATTATCATAGAGCTCCTAGACCTATACATTCATTCAGACAACTAAAATTTACTCATTGAGAGAATTTTAAAATGTGATTTGATGTCTGTTTTCTTTCTGTGAGCTTTTTGTAAGTTGTGAATAAACTAGTTAAGAAATCATAACATCCCTTATCATAAATGGTGTATGTATTTTTATGTGGTCATTTCTGGCAAACTCAGTACCGCTGCTGCTCTGAGGTAGCACTGAGGGTACTGTTTTGGTATCTTCTTCATTGTAGGAGAACATTATGAACATATGGAAGTAGTAATAGTAACAGTAGTGGTGGTGTTAGTGATGGTGGTGGTGGTGCCGCCACCTTGTTTTGTGTCTTCTTCACTGTAAGAAAACATGAACAAATGGTAGTGGTGGTCATAGTTGCAGTGGCAACAGAAGTAGTAATAATGGTAGTAGCAATAATAATAAATAAAAGTGAACAAACTAAAAAGACGCTGAGAGCTTATTCTATGTCAGGGCTTTAGTACATTACTCTCATTAACCCATGTAACCTTCTCAGCAGCTCTGGGAGATAAAAAGTTGATTATACCCATTTCCGAGAAGAGGAATCTGAGACTAGCAAGCAAGAGGTGGAGCTGGGACTTGAGTGCAGATCAGTTTGCTCTAGAATCCTGGCTTTTCTACAACACTTTAAGGATGGGCAGCAATGTGTTATTATTCCAGCTAACTAAGGAAGGTTGATCATTCATATTCATTCTGCAACTAATGGACTGTTTTATTTTGGCAAGTCATAACTTACTTGGGCATTCCTCATCGAAAAATACAGTGTTTAGACCAGCTGAACTTGAAGGCCCCTTCAAAATCTGAAACTAAGAGATTGTAATGGATTCTAATTCTCTGACCATCAGAGACAATGGAATTTGTGGTCGAGCCAGCACACATGAAGTAGGAATATTATACTGAAATTCTAGTGCCTGGTTTATCTGATAAAAGCTAGGAAATCACAATTATTGCTTATGGTAGAGATCATTTACATTAGGAAGTTTTTTAAAAGTTATTTTTAGGACTTACAGAAAATGAAAGATTTAAAAGAAAGTAACTATGGTAAATACAGTATATCTATAATTTAATTTATATAATTATCATCATATAATTTACAGAATATATAGGACATGTGATAAAAGTGTGACTTTATGTACACCAGTAAGAATGATCAAGGCAAAATAAAACCTTTTCAGTGTGTGAAACCGTTGTTGACTTGCTGGCTTTTCATTTAGTCTTTTAAACAATTGGACACTTCAAGAACTGCCAGTCATGAACTGGTATGTATTAGAAGAAGCCCAGCATGAATTTGTAAAATATTGGAATTATGAAATGTTTCTGTATAAGTATATTAAAAATATTGTCTGATACAGATACTTGGGGATTTGCTTTATTAAGAATGATACTACATATTGATATATCAACTATTAACACCTAAATATATATTCCTGATCTGATTATTGCTTTCCACCAAGTAATTGATTCATCTTGAAAAGTGCTGGATTTTCATTACTTCTATGTTTGGTAGATTACAGCCCTCTGAAGTAGTTGAGGTTTTATTGAGTGTGGTTTTGTAGGATGAGCTAGAACTTCTTACTAATTACCTATTTTGAGAGCATTTGTTTGAATGTGATATTTTTCAGAGAGTGGCCCACATTTGTCCAAAATACACATCACTTTCCTATGCTTTGTCAATCCCTCTGATTACATTAGAGAGAGAATGCCTCAGGTAGTGAGAGTACTTTGGCATTTATTCTTCATAATCGTGTCTCATAATAATATATAATATATTGTTCACAGTAATATATCACGGCAAGAAGCAGGATGAGTCAGATGAGACTAGGTAAGAACAAGGAGGCACAAAGATGAAAAAGAAAAAAAAAGAAAAAAACAAAAATAAAAGAAAAAATATATATTAAAAAAACAAAATAAATAAAAACAGAAAGGAAGAAAGGAAGGAAGGAAGAAAGAAAGAGAGAGAGAGAGGAAGGAAGGAAGAAAGAAAGAAAGAAAGAAAGAAAGAAAGAAGAAAGGACTCCTCTGACAGGCACTCAACAAAGGATGAACCCTTGACTCAGAATCTCTGAATAGGAGGATTTCCTGTATTTATAGGTTGAATAGTTGAATTGAGTATCTGGCTAGTTTGGTTAATAGCAGCACTCACACCTGTTAAAAGTCTTCTTTCCAAGTAAAGAGTCTCATTTGTTAATTAATTTATTCAACAAATAATGTGTGTATACATTTATACTGTCTACTAAATGTTAAACATGGTGTTCGGTATTGGGGATATGACAGTGAGCAACACAGATGGATGCAGTTCTTTTCTTACAATTCCTACTAAACATTTATTTCCTAGCTAAAATCTGTCATTTTTATAAATTGTCCATTATGAACACCAACACTTTCTTTTACTGGCTGAGGAAGAGAAAATGAGGATCAATTTATTTTTAACAAAGAAATGAAGGTTTTATTATTCTGGGACTTGATGTGCAAAGAGATGCGTGAGGAACCACAACGTTGAGGACAGGCCTGTGTAATTTGCTGCTAGGTTCATGCCTTAGTGGGCAAAGATCAGGCACCTCTCTGTGTTAGGCGCTGTCTAAATTCTGGGAAGACAGTGGTAAGAGAAAAAGACAGCCCTGCTATTATGCAGATTATAGCCATTATATGATGTTATTTGAACACTTTAATGTAAAAGTAGCGTTAACTATACTGTCTAATAGTAAGAAATGCCTGTATACCCTTTTGGTTTTTGAAAAATACCGGTTTAAGTAGGGAAGGCATTATCAGAATAGCAGTCACACTTAGATGAGCCATGAGTAAATTATGTCATTAAAATGCATGCTACTGAAGGCAGCCTAGAACTGCTGAGAAGACATAAAGCGAGATGGTAGTATGGTGACTGCACAGCAGGACCTTCTGCGTCAGATGAATCTGTGTTCTCATCCCGGTTCTGTCACTCAGTACTTGTCTGGCCTCAGACAAGTCACTTACCCTCCCCACGCCTTGGTGTCCTCCTCTAAAAAACAGAGCTGCCACCTGCCTCCCAGGCTGAGAGACAGTGCAGGCGAAGCCCTTAGAGTGCACGTGGCACACGTGAAGCACTCACATTGGGAAACCAAAGCATTTTATTTTATTTTATTTATTTTTTCTTTTTAATGTATGATATATTTTTAAATTAAATTTAATTTTATTATGTTATGTTAGTCACCATACATTACATCATTAGTTTTTGATGTAGTGTTCCATGATGCATTGTTTGCGTATAACACCCAGTGCTCCATGCAGTACGTGCCCTCTTTAATACCCATCACCGGGCTAGCCCATCCCCCCACCCCCCTCCCCTCTAGAACCCTCAGTTTGTTTCCCGGAGTCCGTAGTCTCTCATGGTTCATGTCTCCCTCCAATTCTGCCCCCTCATTTCTCCCTCCCTTCTCCTAATGTCCTCCATGCTCTTCCTTATGTTCCACAAATAAGTGAAACCATATGATAATTGACTTTCTCTGCAGGACTTATTTCAGTTAGCATAATCTCCTCCAGTCCCATCCATGTTGATGTAAAAGTTGCGTATTCATCCTTTCTGATGGCTGAGTCATATTCCATTGTATATATGGACCACATCTTCTTTATCCATTCATCTGCTGAAGGGCATCTGGGCTCTTTCCACAGTTTGGCTTTGCAGACATTGCTGCTATGAACATTGGGGTGAATATGGCCCTTCTTTTCACTACATCTGTGTCTTTGGGGTAAATACTCAGTAGTGCAATTGCTGGGTCATAGGGTAGCTCTCTTTTTAATTTTTTGAAGCACCTCCACACTGTTTTCCAAAGTGGCTTTGTCAACTTACATTCCCATCAACAGTGTAAGAGGGTTCCCCTTTCTCCACAACCTCTCCAACATTTGTTGTTTCTTGCCTTGTCAATTTTTGCCATTCTAACTGGTGTAAGGTGGTATCTCAATGTAGTTTTGATTTGAATTTCCCTGATGGCATTTTAAAAGCATCAATCGAGACAAAAAACTATTACCACATTTCTAGGAAAGAAAAGAAAAAGGAAGAAGAAAATAATCTTACAGATTTAAGAGATTCTTGCTAAGAGGTCAGAAAGATCCCTAAGAGCTGAACTGAGATTTTACAGTCACACATGTTCTTTTAAAGGGATGACATCTATTTGGAATTGTCCTGAGAAGGTAGAGATGGACAAACAAAACTGTGAAGCGCATTAATAATAAATAGCAGACTAGTGGCTCTAAGCTGTACAGCGGTGCAAATACTAGGCAGAGGCATTGTTTTCCTTCTGAAGTTGCCAGTAGAGGGCAGTGTGAGAGCAGAGATAGTGTGATTTCGTACTATCCCTTTGATTATTTTCCTTAATTAAGAATAAATTAGATTGAGAATGCAAGCTCCTTCAGACAAGGTCATGATGTAATTGCATTTGACTTTGATTAAATAAACACAGAATTGAAAAAGATTGTCAACTTCATCCTCAAAGAGGCTGGTAGCCTGAGTGGGGGGCCAAGGTGGGGCCCTGGTGTGGTGCCCTCCAGCAACGCCTCATGGGGTGGCAACAAGACGCCACCCCAGCAGCACACCTATCTTCTCCATTAGCATCTCTTGCAAGGCAAGCTGGGAAGCAGTGATAGTCAGGCTTCCCCCAGTGGGGGCCAGCAGCTCCGGTCCCCCTACTCTGCAGGTGAGGAAGGGAGGTCCAGCAGCACGCTTCCCTTCCACAGCTGCAGCAGCTGTCAGGGGCAGACACTTCTCACCCTGCTGTCTCCTAACTCCCAGCCCCTACTCCTCAAGTACAGTAGTGAAGTGCCCCCCTCCCCCCGCCCATCCTTGTGTGATAGTCCTTGCCTGTTTTGTCCTCGTAGGACCAGTTTCCTATCGTGCTAAATGCTGAGGAGCCAGGCCCTCTTACGCTTTTATACCTGAGTCGAAAAATACCCCAAACTGTAGGCCTTTCACAGCTACTTGATGACCTTGAGAATGCTCTTTTCCTGATCACTGTTAGCAGTGAGAGAGCACATCAGTCCCCTTTAAGAAAATCATGTGATACTGTGTTGCGTTTTCGGCTTATAACAAGATTTCATTGCATCCTGGGTGGGGGGTGGTGGTTATAAGTATTCCTTTGTGGGAATGAATCATATTACATTGGACTATAACATGCCTTCGAGCATTGTATTTTCTGGTGAGTGTGAAAGTTTTAAGAGAAGTGTGTGAGATTTGGGGGTGGCCTGCTGGAGGAGGGGAAGGCTGACACCAGTGTAGTAAGGAAAGAACCATTTCTCCTCTTGCAGCGATCAAATGCTCAGCTACAACCTTGGCCGCAGGCTCCCAGCTGACCACGTGAGCGGGTACCTCCAGTTTAAAGTGGAGGTTACGTCTTCTGTGCACGAAGGTGAGATAGTGGTATGAATACATCGCTGTAGGAAAAACTTGTTAAGTCTTACTCAGTTGTCAGTTTATATTGGAATAGAATTTGAATTTGTGTCCTGTTCTGAAAATAAACAGCTGATAAATGATTACCTCCTGAAGTTTCCCAGGCAGATAGGCAAGCTTGTTTTATCAAAAAATATCTCTTAGGTTTATGCCTGTGTTTGGAAACTAGGCTATAGAATTTCTAGTAACAGTGAACATAGACACTTCATATGTCAAACTAACCAACAGGATACTCATATAGTAGTGAGTTGCTTATCTTCTCAAGGCAGTAATACTGTAAAGAGGCCTTGACGGGATGACTGAATTTGTTGAGCTGATGGGTGGCAAAGCAATAGGACATTGAAAGTGTATTTGTTATTACCACTTTGTCTTAATAAATGCTGTTTTCTTCTTTAGATGCTTCTCCAGAAGCTGTTGGCACAATACTTGGGGTCAATACTGTAAATGGAGACCTAGGAAGCCCTTCTGATGAGGAGGACATGCCTGGGGGCCATCATGACAGCCCCATTTGTTCTAATGGACCAGTTTCTGAGGACAGTGCTGCTGATGGGACGCCCAAGCATTCTTTCAGGACTAGCTCTACTCTGGAAATAGACACAGAGGAATTAACCTCTACTTCTTCAAGGACCTCACCTCCCCGAGGACGTCAGGATTCACTCAATGATTACTTAGATGCGATTGAACACAATGGCCATTCCAGGCCGGGCACGGCCACCTGCTCAGAGAGGTCCATGGGAGCCTCTCCAAAACTAAGGAGTAGTTTTCCCACCGACACAAGACTCAACGCAATGCTTCATATCGACTCAGATGAGGAAGACCACGAGTTCCAGCAAGACCTAGGATATCCATCTTCCTTGGAGGAAGAAGGAGGGCTAATAATGTTTGGCACGGCATCAAGAACTGATGATGTGAGCCTGACATCACAGACAAAGCCGGAAGACAACCCAGTGGAGGTGGAGGAAGCCTCCACAAATGAAGCCGCTTCCTTCGAGGATAAGCCAGAACATCTTCCAGAGCTGGCAGAGGCCTCCTTACCCCCAGGCCCAGTCCCAGATGAAAGCGAAAATGGCCCAGAGTCTCAACCAAGTGCTGACCAGGGCAGCACCGAATTGTGTGGCTCTCAGGAGGTGGATCAGCCCACGAGTGGGGCAGACACGGGGACTTCCGACACATCAGGAGGAAGCCGCAGAGCCATCAGTGAGACTGAGTCCCTGGATCAGGGGTCTGAGCCTTCCCAGGTGTCCTCTGAAACAGAGCCCAGTGACCCTGCCAGGACAGAGAGCGTGAGCGAGGCTAGCACGCGGCCAGAGGGCGAGAGCGACCTGGAGGGCGCCGACAGCTCCTGCAATGAGAGTGTTACCACACAGCTCTCCTCGGTGGACACGCGGTGCTCGTCTCTTGAGAGTGCACGCTTTCCCGAAACCCCGGCCTTTTCTTCTCAGGAGGAGGAAGATGGAGCCTGTGCAGCAGAGCCCAGCCGCAGTGGCCCCTCTGAAGGGTCGCAGGATTCCATATGCACTCCCAGTGCTTTACCTGTGGTGCAGGTGCCCAGTGGAGAGGAGGAAAGGCCAGGGGCAGACACAGCCCCTCTACCTCACCAGGAGGAGGTGGGGGAGGTCTGGCAGCGGCGGGGGAGCCTGGAGGGAGCTGCTGCCGCTGAGAGCCAGCCGCAAGAAGAGGGTGATGCTGGGGATGCCCACGGGGCTTATGAAGGGGCCACTGCCCAGGAGGAGGGCGCCACCGGAGGTAGGATGTACAAGTCGGTATGGCTCTTGGCTCAAGCATACCGCTTCAAGAGAAGTCTTGGGGTTTTGTCCCTCAATGTAAATTATACTGCAGGTTGCATGTTATCTGAATTCTTTTCTTCACCTTGGACCTCAACAGTTAGCTTTTTTTTTTTTAAATGGATCTTCTATTTTTGAAATAAGAGGCCTGTCAAATGGCAGTCTTCAAATTTCAATAATGAATCTCCAGTGGGACCTGGGTTTGTAGACACAAAACCAAACAGGCTGGCAGCTTTACACATTACACATCAGTGTAATGTGTAGAGACTTTCAGGAACATTTTTTTTTTTTAAGATTTTATTTATTTATTTGACAGAGAGAGACACAGCGAGAGAGGGAACACAAGCAGGGGGAGTGGGAGAGGGAGAAGCAGGCCCCCAGCTAAGCAGGGAGCCCGCTGCAGGGCTCGATCCCAGGACCCTGGGATCGTGACCTGAGCCGAAGGCACACACTTAACGACTGAGCCACCCAGGCGCCCCGCTTTCAGGAACATCTTAAGTTACTCCTCTTTGAATAAAACCCTCAAAACAGAACTTAATATGTACTTTGCCTCAATTGTAATATTTTTGACTTCTGCAGTACGAAAAATGTTAACTAAGTTAGGGGATGCGTTCTGACACTTGAAGAATAAGCTGTTTTAGTATCTGGGGATGCAAATTTACACATGAAATTTGTATCATGTCTCAGTGAACATGACCTGGTAGAATGTTTCCTTTGATGCATCAGAAAGTCTAAGGATAATTCACTGTGCCTAAATAGCCCAGACTCAGAAATGGGAATGATTTTCTTATCCTGTAATTTATTTTTCTACCTCAAGTATCCCCTTCTTCTCCTCCTCTTTTCCTTTTATTTTTGTTTTTGTTTCCTTCATCATCTTGCGGCCATTATGTGGCCCTAAAACATTGGTGCATGACCAGGAGAGGAGAGGAGCCAGGAGAGGAGAAAGGGGGGGGATGGGTAGAGAGAGAGACATTTCTCTAGAAGACCCTCTTCTGATTAAGCGTTCACCTCCCGTTCTTTTCTTTTGTTTCTGGGTCCTCATGGAAAAGGAGACTAAAGAGAGGAAAGAGACTAGCTCTAGGATTTATGTTGGGTATTGTTGTTTTGGTTTTGGTTTTGTTTTTCACAAACACTGTTTTGACACTGAAGGGGAAAACACTACCCAAGTACCTTTTTCTCTTTAATCCTAGGTTCTCAAGCCAATGGCCACCAGCCATTGAGATCGCTGCCTTCGGTACGCCAAGATGTTAGCCGCTACCAGAGGGTGGATGAGGCTCTTCCACCAAGTGAGCACCTGTTAGCTAAGGGGTCCGCCTTGCTCAGAGGGTGCAAGGATGACAGGCAGATCCTTTCCACAAGAACGAAAAGATGAGAGATGAGAGAAAGGGATCTCAGGGCTGCCCCTTGACAGAGCAGCTACAGACTGGAAAGTGCTAAGCTGATGACTCCTTGTTGGCACTGTCCTGCTGAATGAGGGGGCAGCCGGGGCAGGGGGGAGCAAATACTGTAATACCCGTAGAGTCAATACTGTAATTGGGAAACAGAACCAGATATTTGGGACAGTTGGGTTCATAATAGAAAATTTTAAAAATTATGCCTAACGGCAGCATGAATTTTCAGTTAGGAGACAAATTGATCCAGTCTCTTAGAAAAGCCTCACTCTATGTGATATACTTCTTTCTATTCACTTACAGCATTTTAAATCATTAAGCACAGTGTTCTGATTTTTTCCTTGGGGATATGCAGAAGAGTGTTAATAATTTCAGAAATTGGTCTGCCATTTATTTGGAGCATGATAATTATCTGAGGTTTTGAAAGATAGGTCATTTCTTTCACTTTCAAGAAACATGTAACACTTAAAGGGGGGATGGTTGAGGATGAGGGATTCTGGGAAAATTGTTGTACAACCTGTATCCACAGGTCTGAGCGATACCCATGGCCAGTCATAATCTGGACATAATTTAAGCTCTGTTTAAATGTCCAGGTTCCCTTAAAGCAGTATTGCTCTGTAAGAACAAGCATTTTGATGAACAGTAACAAAGCTCAGTAAATACTGCTTATAGGGGAACACATTGGAAAATATATCTTTCTGCATTATTGCTTTTTCTTCTTATTCACTCTCAGCTCTCCCACCTTATAGGTGATCATAGCAAGAAGCTGATGCCCTTGTCCTTCTGTGTTTTAAAAATGGTGGGACATAGGAGTGCTTGGGTGGCTCAGTCGGTTAAGCATCTGCCTTGGGTTCAGGTCATGATCCTGGAGTCAAGGGATTGAGCCCCGTGTCGGGCTCCCTGCTCAGCAGGGAATCTGCTTCTCCCTCTCCCTCTGCCCCTTCCCCCTGATCATGCTCTATCTCTCTCTCTCTCAAATGAAAAAAAAATTTTTTTTAAATAGTGGGACATAAAGGTGGGGGTGTGGGACTATGCATTTGTAGGGCTGAAATGCTGAGTGCTTAGTTTTGGTGAGTGTTAACAAAAAAGCTGAATGGTACTATGTACAATTGGTCAAAATATTGGCTTGATCCTTTGGAAATTCTTTTGTGTACAGTTCCTCCCCTTGTTCATGTATTTTGATGATTGAAGGTAGTTACTTATAGGAAATGTATATTTTAAGCAACTTTAAAAAATAGACCAAGAGATTAATTAACCAGTGTGTCATCTTAAGCAGGTGGGAGAATAAAAAAATTCCTTATTGTTTACCCCTGGAGAAGAGATTAGAGACAGAAAAGAAAAATATCCCTGGGAGATACTTAGATATAATAGGAAAAAAATGAATTGGGAACATGAGGAGAAGATTCTGGAAGAGCTTTGTTTATATGTGTATGTGGATTAGTAGTAGTTCGAGTTTCAGAGGCATTGTGTCACATCAGAGTGTGGGTAAATGGCATCTTCCTGGCCACATCTAACTGCTCTGAATTTTACTGAACCATGATTTTGTTTTCCAGATCGCATAATACAGACAAGTACTTTCCTGCTGAAACTGTGACCACTTATTGTGATATTTCAATGCATTTGTTTAAACACTGATATTTTTATTACACAGAATATATTTTAGGATTTTAAAAATAATTGGTTTATTTTAATAAGTTGATATATCTAAAAGCAAAATAGCAGTTTAATAGTATATCCAATTTAATGAGTAACTGAAGAGGAGAAAATTCTTTTTTTAAAAAATATGTATTTTTTTTTGAGAGAGAGAGAGAGTGGGGGCGGAGGGGCAGAGGGAAAGGGAGAGAGAGAAAGAATCCTCAAACAGACTCCCCAGTGAGTGTGGAACCCTATGCAGGGCTCCAGGAGAGGCTCAATCCCAGGATCCTGAGATCATGACCTGAGTGGAAACCAAGAGCTGACCGCTTAAACCGACTGAGCCACCCGGGTGCCCCAAGAGGAGAAAAATTCTTAATCCCTTTTATGCAACTTGCAACTTACAAATTTGGGGCTTTCTGTTATCAAGGCTAGGTTACAGATTGTGGTCTGAGCATGCCTGATTACTGTTCAGCTCTGTCCCCCCACTGTTTCAGCCCGTCCTGTTCTCAAGTGTGTCTTGTCCTTCCAACACCTTACTTAATCACATGGCCGCCCTGCTAGTTGTCTGTCCCCAGCCTAACCAGTTCTCTGCCTTCCTTTCCCAACTGGGCAACTCTACTACCACCTCAGGCCATGCCTCTGACTTGGAGCTATGGCATTCCACATTCCACGCTGCCTTGTGCCTTCTGCCTTCATGCAGTGTCTCCAGGGAGGCTTGGCCACGGGGCATCCAGTTGGAGTGTACAGATTAGTCCATCCCTTGAATGACCTAGCTGAATTATTTTCAGGGTAAGAATTGTACTTTTAACACTATGAATTATAATATTCAAGCTCACATAGTGCTTTACAGTTTACAGAGCACTTTTACATGCTTCATTCTTTATTCTTTGTTACATTTTTGTAAGGTAGGTCAAGTGGGTAGAAATTGGCTAAAATGATTCTTTCATTTTATAGATGGAGAAACTGAAGCCCAAATAAATTAAGTAACTTGTTTATGATCCCATGCTAGTAAAAGTTGAGACAGAGTCTTAAACCTTCCTTCTCCTCTATCAGGTATTCTGATCTAAGATTAGAAGGGAAGGGACTGTTGTGTGGGTAAATGAATATAAATTCTGAAAGCTTACTTAGAAGCAGAGCAGTGGCTTATACGGTGGTGTGTTATCTATTAGGTCCAAGCATCACCTTAAATCAGAGGCTTTAGGGGTTTCCCTGAAGCTTTATTCTATTGTAGTGTTTTGAGGCCAAACCTAGGAAGGCTCAAAAAGTGCTCAACTTCCTTCTCCTTCTTCTGGGTTAAGATTACTCAGCAGCACTCTTCCCCAGAGGCCCTGAAATAGAAGAAAAATGGTTGTAGTGACAATATGAGCATAGTCCAGACAGGTTTGCTCTGTTAAGCTTTTGTATCAGACTCAGGAACACTTTTTCGTCCTTGTGTGGATCGCTATCCACAACCCTGTAGGGCAGGCTGCTGAAACATTGTACCTTGGGCTTTGATGCCCGCCCCTCATTCTTGATTCTTTCTTTTCTTTTCCTAATTATGACTGTTATTTGAGCTTCTTTTCACCTTAAGAACACTTGTGTGCTAACATATAGTGAAGAAACCACCCAGCAAACTTAGGTTTGTCTCTGAGGATTTATGAACTCAATTAAGGGGGTTCAGTGGTATCCCTTGCTGCACCTTTTCCCTGTTAGAGCTGATCATGTGGTGGTCTAAGCATCAGTGTTATAACTTAGTCTCTGAACATCTATTTGATCTCTTTTTACGCAAAGCAGTTTTCCTTGTTTGTTTGCTTCAGCATCCAATCTAATTCCTCCTATCTCAGAATCAGGGACCTGTTCTTGGACTTAGTACAGAGATGACACAGTTGTAACGATGTCCTACCAATTGTTTTCAGAATCTTACTCTTGCTTTAGGCCACGGGCCCTGAGAAATGACCTTGTGAGCTATATAACTCCAATCCCTGGCTGAGAGATGCTCTCATGATCCATACAACATAAGAACACTCCAGGTCTTAAGGGCAGCATGGCAGTGTGGCGAGCCTTCCCTGAAAGCAGCTTAAATCTGAATCCACACTGAGCGCCTTCAGAATTCGCTTATCTTCTTCTGAGGTGATTGATGGCACCGGCAGCTGGAGACAGGTCAGGGCTGAAGCCCCCTGGAACATCATCAGCATGACAGATCTTGGTCATTTTAGCATTAAGAGAAGCAAAAAAAGAACGGTCAGCTCAGCCCCGTCTGAAAAACTATTTTATTTTTCTTACTGGGTCCAGTATAATTGTGACTTAATTCCTTGCTGCACTGGGGACAGTAAGGAACTGTTGAGTGTTTTTCCCCCAAAAGGGTAGGAATAGGATTAGACTCGCGACGAACCATCTAGATTATTGGACTCTTGTAGGATCCCAGGATTATTGCCATGTTGTTAGGACTAGTGTACTACTTAGGTGGCAGGTTGAAATGGGCAGATCTGGAAAAATACAGGAGAATGTTTATCATTTTTTTGGTTGTGCACTTTCATTATTAAAGCATCCTTTGAAATGAAGGTTTAAAGTAAGGCAATGAATCTGAAAGGTGTAATTAATCTAACTTTCTAGTATGTTTAAGGCTAGGGGCTCTTATTTTCTAGAGCTTAAAAGTGAATTTTTATTTATTTATTTTTTTAAAAAGTTTATCTGTTCATTTGACAGAGAGAGAGACACAGCGAGAGCAGGACCACAAGCAGGGGGAGTGGGAGAGGGAGAAGCAGGCTTCCTGCTGAGCAGGGAGCCCGATGTGGGGCTCGATCCCAGGACCTTGGGATCATGACCTGAGCCGAAGGCAGATGCTTAACAACTAAGCCACCCAGGTGCCCCTAAAAGTGAATTTTAAGAGAAGAATTCATACTTTTAATCTAAAAGGCTACTTTCTTTAAAAATTGACTGTTAAGGTCCACCATAGGCAGCTGTTTGAGATTTTTTTTGAACTTTTTATTTAAATATAATATACATACAGAGAAGAGCACATTCCTCCTGCTAAATCCTCCCAAACTGAGCATACGTGTGCACCAGTGCCCCATCACTGGCACCTAGAAATCTCTTTGGGCCCGTTTTGATCACTAACCCGCCCCCCCGAAGGGGAAGTAGACCTACTACGCTGCCTCCCAAAATCATAGATAAGTTAACTTACTTTTGTACTTGTACAAATGGTATATACCTCCTTGAGTGTTAAAATAAGGAAAAACTAATCTTTTAAACACTGCTGTCCAGCATCTATCACAAAAGTTTAATTTTTTTCCTTAGAATACCTTCCGTTCATTATAACTTTATCATCTCACCATGTGGTGAAGACACCATGGTTCTTGTAATTTCCCGTAGTGGCTTATACATTTACTTCCCAAAGTTCAGGTTCCTCATCCTTCTAAACCCAGTTATAACTAATTCGAGGCCCAGTCGTTATCCTCTTACCCCCTTGGTGCATGTGGTTCATGCTTCCCCTGAAATGCCGTCCTTTCTGTCTAGTCTTTGAACTTATTCCCAGTCTCCACACTCTCCCAGATGCGTTCACGGCTTCCTTTCATCGCCAGCTGGACAGTCCAGCTCAGACCAAGGTCTGGTGTGACAGGACTGGGAAGGAAGCCCGATAAGGATGAAGAGGGACCACAGGGAGGACTCCTGTTCGTTCCCACAAATGCTGATTTTAAAAGTTGGAAGTGTCCAAGACCTCCCCTGCTCTGCCTCCTTCCAGTGCCCTGCCTAGGGATTAATGCTGTGATAGTGGCCTTGGCGAACTTTTATACACTTTGCAACTCTGATTTCCCCCTTATTGTCCAGCTGTTTAAAGGGGCTGTTCTATTGGAGTCTCGGGAAATCTCCCAGTCCACTTGCTCCTGGATTTCAGTTCGGAGTCTTTAGGATGAAGTTTAGTTTCTCGTGAGCCTGTACGTCATGACCTCTGAGAAATCTAGCATTAGCTCCATGGCTTTGTCTAGTAGCTGCTTTAAGTTCTTACAGATTTGTCAGTGTCCCTCACACTTTAGTGTGTCTAGGAGTCACTTGGGAAGGTTGTCAAAAATGTAGATGACCGAGTCCTAACTTCAGATAGTCTGATTTTGCAGATCTAAGGTGTGTCCTGGGAATCTGCATTTTTATTGATCCTCAAAGTGATTCTGATACCTACTGCTGGAGTCCCACACTTTGAGAAGCATTTCTGTAGATACCAGTTCTCAAACCTTGTTATTGCCATGAAGCTCTTTATGCAAATAAAGTCTTGTGTGGAAGACCAGTAGGCACAAGAGGTAATATTGGGGCTGTGGTGGCTAACACGGAGTTGGTTCTCAGGACCTCAAAGCCCCTGGCTCTATACGGCTAACTTAATTAGAGTTTAGTTTGCAAATTCTGGCCTAGACATAAGATGTTGATAGGTTCTTAACAAACCTAATGTAGAAAAATGGGTATCAGTTTGAAGATTCTTATAATTTTAGAACTGAAAGGGATCTTAGTAGGGTATAATTCTGCCCTCTCATTTTTCAGGTAAAGAAACTGTGGTTCAGAGGTATAGTGGTTTATTGAAGGTCATGGAGCAAAGGTGTGACAAAGCCATGGCCAGAGGCCCCAGGCCTTCTACTTCCCAATTTGGTGCACTGCATATATATATATATATATATATATATATATATATATATATATATATATATATACACGCACCCCAATACATTGTTCTCAGACTCATTGCACACTGATTATATACCCCACTTTACAATGTGGCAAGACAAGGAAGTAAATGCCAAGTTCCCAGTCTTCTAATCCTGCCTGTCTGATTTTATCATGGTCTCTGAAAGAAAACTTTGATGCTGGGCAATGAGTTCTCATATGCTTACTTGTACCAAGAATAAACCAGGCCCAATATAAAAATTTATAAGCAACCATACCCACCTCTCTCCACCCTGCAGAGAAACTTTGATAGATACAATAGAGAGCTAATCTTCCTATAGGCATCTCTAGTGTCCTTGTCTGGATGGAAGGGTATTGACCACTTGGGTAGGAGTCAACAACAGAACAGCCTTTCTCAATCTGATGCTAAGTATCCACTTGAAATCAGCAAGACAGCATTTCTCTTTATGGGATCTTAAGTAACAGCCTCAATTTAAAGATACGACATTTGATAAGGATAGTCTTAATGTGCATCTAATGTCCCACGTTCTTTGAAAGCAAATTTTCGGACCTCATTTTCTTATTCTTCTCATGGCACACAGAGGTGTCTTTGTTGAAATACATTAAGGTTATTCCTGGACTTTGTGGAAAGCGAACACAAGAATCTCTTTGTTATGATTTTATGTTACTGAAATTATTTGTTCATTCATTTCATGCTGTGTGCAAAGTGTAGTGGTAAATATATGCGGAGATTCCCCACTCTCCCTCCTCCCCCATTTTCTTACCCATGTGGCCCTTATAGAGACCACATTCTGTGGAGTAAATTCCTATGTAGTTTGTTCAAGGAAAAAGTTCTATCTTTGAAGATAATTTTTTTTACTTTCTTTTGTCAGAAAATGGAAAGTATGCCACAGTGTGTTTTCTTTTCTGCCTTAACTGCCAGAAAACTTAGAGCCAAATTTGAGTTATAAACTTATCTTGGGAGCTTGGCAGCACCTCTCTTTCTACTTTCTGTAGTTGGCTTCTGTTCTGTTTTTATCCCTAATTGACCTATTCTACGTTTTTAAAATTGGAAGCTACTGTAAACATTTTTGGGGAAAGAAATGGCCATTTGTTTTCTTGTGCATTTGAGTTGCATATGCTATGTGCTTGAATTATCCTGGCTCTAATGAGGTGGAATAATTGGTTCTCAAAATCTTTGAGATGGGAAAGTATGCAAAGAGCAGAGCAAAACAATGGAATAGATCAAAGGGTTTTGGAAAATGGTTTCTGAAAAGGCTCTAATGTAGTTCCTATTTGTCAGCTTATGGCAGGCTGATCACGAGGTCTTTTGGAAATGTCTCATTGTTGGGATTGCAACTGTGTCCAAAGAATTCAGGTTTGGCAGGCTGGTTCATTGTGAGTCTGTGTTACCTTGGAGCCTGAGTGGCACTGAGTTGATTTTTGTCTGTGTGGTGCTTTTTCTCAGCCCAATTTTTCTTTCTCTTGCCATTTGTCATAAATTACCATGTGCTAGGATCAACAAAAACAGATTCCCCCCCCCCCCCCCCCCCCCCCCCACTGAGGCAGCCCTCAGTAATCAGCTGCTGCTGGCCGGGGTCTACCATTCAGGTCTTTCCA
Organism: Zalophus californianus; assembly: GCF_009762305.2. Classification (NCBI taxonomy): domain Eukaryota; kingdom Metazoa; phylum Chordata; class Mammalia; order Carnivora; family Otariidae; genus Zalophus; species Zalophus californianus. The sequence goes on along the minus strand of NC_045597.1, from coordinate 156,658,429 downwards.
ACCCTGAGAACTTTGTTAGAATACTTGCTCTATTCACCTCCAGAGTAAATGCCATAGGGAGTCAGGAGCAAACATGCCCTCCTCCTAGTCTCCAGGGTTAGAGCCATGGTGTCTGTTGATAAGCTATGTGATGACATGGGTAGTTTTGAAATAATTGAGCTGCTAAGGAGAAAGGTGCTTATTAATTTCAAAAAATATTTTACACAGAAATAGAGATGTGTAAAAACTTTGCTGGTTAAAGAATAGATTTCTGCTGTTTTATTTTTTAAAGATATATTTATTAGAGAGAGAGAGAGTGAGTGGGGGTGGGAAGGGGCAGAGGGAGAAAGAGAGAGAGAATCCCAAGCAGGCTCCACACCCAGCACGGAGCCAGATGCGGGACTTGATCCCACAACCCTGAGATCATGACCTGAGCTGAAATCAAGTGCTGGACGTTTAACTGGATGAGCCACCCAGGCATCCTTCTGCTGTTTTTGTACGTTATGTATAAATTGCACTTCCCAACTACAGTCAGTTTCAAAATTTTGCCTTTTGAAAAGATCAGCTCATGCTTTGTGTATTTTGATAGGGGAATGGCCCTTTAGAGAGCCACAGAGGAGGTCGGTCTGGCTCTGAGGATCACTCTGCTTTCTGTTTCTACTGAACATGCACTTATATATTTGTTTACAAAGGTGAACAGACTTAATGAGATTGCTTAAACATAAAATTAAATAATGTTTTAAAACGTTGTATTTATTTGAGGTTGAAGGCAAGTAATTACCCTTGTTCTGAAAATGTATTCATCTTTGGGAAAGTGCAAGTGGAAGTTTGTAGATAATGATAGTATTTGATGACTGGGCTAGCATTATTTTCTTCTGAAGACTACATTTACCAGAATTGTATGTAAATATGCACTTGGAAGCTTCCAGCTACACTTTCATTCAAGCTGGAAAAAGAGAGAGAGAGAGAAATAAATTTTTGGTGAAAACAATCATTGACACCAATTTCAATGCAAATATCCAAAGTCTTATGATACCAACAACTTGTATTTATAAAACACTGGCACTCATATATGAAGATGGGCATTGTAGACAGATCTGGAAGGATTCTCTACATTCAGAGATTCTTTAAAGCGGGGGTATTACACACACAGGGTATGTTTACCTAATGGCTCACGACAGATCCTGAAGTGGACTGAAGGAGGTGCCTGATGATGCAGTGAGATGTATGTGATTAGCCCCAATTTCTAACATGTCAGGGAAAACCCATGCTGAAGTTAATGAACCACATTAATGGCCTCTGCTCTTCCTCTAACCTTTCTCGGTACGTTCCTACTGTGTAGACTGGGAGGCACGCATTGACAGCCACGGCAGGATCTTCTACGTGGATCACGTCAACAGAACCACCACGTGGCAGCGGCCAACAGCACCCCCGGCCCCCCAGGTGCTGCAGAGGTCCAACTCCATACAGCAAATGGAGCAGCTGAACCGGAGGTGAGGATGGGCATTTTCACAATGACTGTAGTGTGGTTGGGCTTATTTTTATGTGGGCCACAGTAGAAAACATGGCTGTCTCTCTTTCATCTTTGGGTAACCTGTCATTAACATGTAGCTGGTACCTCTTGATTTATAGACTTCAGTGAACTTTTCTTGGTTAAAAAAATAATAACCACAGGCATACACCACTTGTTTGGAAACTAGAGCGGAAATAAGTAATGACGACCCCTTTCACCAACCCAAGGCAATGATTTTTAGTAAAACAGAGCATATACAGATATGATATGAATCAAATACCTTTCTAAATATCTAGAATCTCTATTCATCATGCATTTTTATTATCAACTTAAGCTTTTTAAATGTCATTCTTTTTTGAAAATGAATGGCTATGAAATAAAGAGTTCTTTTCTTTAACAAAATAAGAATTTAATTTTCTTTGGCTAAGGGCTGCAGTTTCTTTTTAAGTTTTATTACTTTCTTAGGAAAATGTTCCACAAACAACAGACAGAAGAAATTCAACGCATTGTAATTTATTTAAACAACAGATGGCCCAGAAGTTCAGGGAATTGGGTGGGGCGGGGGGAGGGTTGGGGGAAGAAACTTTGGTTGAGGCTGAGAAGATGGTGAAAATTTCTGGGCTCTGGGGGAGTGGTTGAGTCCCTCATTTTGGAGGCTGCTGTGTTGTAATGCTAGGTTCCTGATTTTAGATACCAGAGTATCCGCAGAACCATGACTAACGAGAGGCCTGAGGAAAATACCAACGCTATCGATGGGGCAGGGGAGGAAGCTGACTTTCACCAAGCCAGTGCAGGTAAGAGCCTATAGGTTGGCTTGGTTTGTAATCTCAGCAAAGTAGAAAATAAATAATAAGGATTTCCAAGAAATGAGGTTTTTCTTTTAGTGAACTTTTGATCTTCAATAAGATCTGGTAATCCAATGCAAATAGTAGAATTCACCAGAGACTTCTTCTAATCCTTGACTTTTTACTAGTAGTAAGAGAAGAATCACAAAACCAAATAGAATATAAATGACTTTAATCTCTGGATGTGTAGGAAAGAGGAAAATGATTGAATCTGATCACTTAAAATATCTAAGGATGCATTAAAATGTTAATAGTGGCTAGAAATACTCAATTCCATTTTAGTCAGGTTTTATCTATGAATTTACATCAAAGCAAAGAGGATTTGGAGGATTAAAATAATAGTAAATGATAAAAGTATTCTTTGGTTCTTTTAAAACGTAGATGGAAGTGAATAAATATGTTTCCACTACATGGAACGATTTCCCTGAAAGCCTTTGTGGTCTGCCCCATCTAGATTTCCGACGGGAGAACGTCCTGCCCCACTCTACCTCTAGATCCAGGCTCACATTGCTGTTGCAGTCTCCCCCCGTGAAGTTCCTCATCAGCCCAGAGTTCTTTACCGTGCTGCATTCTAACCCTGTGAGTATCAAATCTGAGAGTTTGCGATGGAAAAAGCAACAGGCCAAAGAAATTATCCTGGTTTACATAGTAATTGTAAGAATGACAAGAGCTGTTTACTGAGCACTAAGTGTGTCCCAGGGTCTGTGTTAAGCACTATATATGTTTTAACCGATTTGGTCCCAATACACCTATGAGTCAGATAAAATTTCCATTTTTCCAGATAAAGAAACTGAAGCATAGAGAAGTTAAATAACATTCTTAAGAAACAGGCTTCCAGTGATGGAATGACCAAATCATGGCAATGAGAGCTATAGCATGGGAGATATAGCCAATGGCATTGTAATAACACTGCATGGTGACAGATGGTGGCTATAGTTGTGGTGAGCACAGCATAAAGTAGAGAGTTGTCACATCACTATGTGGTACTCCTGAAACCAATGTAATGTGGTGTGTCAACCCTATGTTAAAAAAAAAAAAAACCCAAACAAACAAACCAACAGAACCATTCCTAAAGGTATACCCCTACTAAGTGGCATCGTTGGGGTTAAAATCCCCGAGATACCAACTCTAGAGGCTGTGCCCTTAACGACCACCTTGTTTCGCCTGCAGAGAGGTAACTAGATATCTGAGCGTCGACAGCAGGCAGTGGTCAGATCAGTCTTTGAGACTGTGGCCCATGCTCTCTGAAAGAGAAAATACAAACTTTGTACACTGCTGGAATCTGAAAAATAAATCAATAAACAGAGGCATATGTTAAAGGTCTATGAAGTAGAGCTGTCTGGGTAATCACTGCAGAAGTGGAACAGGATTGTTAGGACAGCCCTTCGACATGGCTGGTGGGTCAAGGGTACGGGACACCCTGAAAATCAAGTTTGAGCCTGGGAAGGTAGGCAGAAGCCAGGGTGCATGAACCTAGACTCACACAGGGGACACTTTTAGGAGACAGTAAGGCTTTTATACAAGGAAGAGTGGGCTAACATTTACGGCTGTCACATTTACTGTTGTAAAACAGTATCATTCTGTGGTGGGAAGAACTTTAGGCTTGAAGTCAGATAGCTCAGGTTTTCCTTCGCCTATCTCTTTGTCCCTTTGTTCATGCATTCATTCAACCAGGATTTATTAAATGCCTGTGATTTGCCTGGTACAGTCTAGACTGGGGATAGAGCTATCCACAAGACGGAGCAGATTAGAGTAACAAACTAGTGAACCGGAAAAGGTAATTCAAATGGTGCAGTATGGCATGAGGTACCATACGCAGGGCGAGGGGGTACTCGAGGATGCGCTCCTGGAGGCACTGCTTTAGATTGGGTGGACAGGAAGACCTCTTTGGGGGAGCCACATTTAAGCTGTTCGTAAAATGTCAAGAAGCCAGCAGCGTAAAGGTCTGGAAGCAGAACCTTCCTTGCCAAGGAAAAGCAAAGGCTCTAAGGCTTGAATGACTCTGATGTGGTATATAATAAGGGCAGAGAGGTGAGCAGGACTTCAGAAAGTAAGGCTGGTATGATCTGGCAAAGAGTTTGGGCTTTATTCTAAATGGATTTATTCTAAAGGGATTTCCTGTAGGGGTGTAATGTCAGTGTTTAAGAGTTCCTTCTAGCTGCTTTGCTGAGAACGGGTTTTAGAGGGCAAAACTGGCATCAGGGAGACAAGTGAAAAGGTCCTGTGGTGAAACATAGAAGGAACTGGGACTAGTGCCGTAGCAGTAGAGAGAGGGCAAGTGGATGAATATGGGACATGTTTTGGAGGAAGAGCAGACATTCTTGTTAATACTTTAGAAGGTAGGGACAGAAGAAAAGAAAGACTTCCAGAAAGAGCTGTTGATTAGATAGTAGTGTTCAAGGATTTGCTGGTAAATGTTCAACAACAGCTCTGGGAAAATTGTGCGTGTGTGTGTATCTTACAAATTTTACTGAGTGAAGGATGTGTAGCACACAATTTACAAATAAAAATAAAATATACACAGAATGCTTTTGTTGCTTTTTGCTGAAGTCTTGTATCAGTAACCAACCTAAGTTGTAGTTTACAGACAAGTGTAGTTCCAACACCAATGTTTTCATCTACTTTAACCATGAAGACAACAGTGAAGCAGGGGAGACACAAGTTGGAGCTTCACACTCCTGGGTTAGTGAGGTCAGTAGTACCTTCTTGAGTACCTTTTTGAGCCAGGTAATAGTTTCTGAATACTCGACTTAAATATCTTCGTGTGTGTGTGTGTGTGTGCGTGCGCATGCACGTGGGTAAGTTCACATGCATGCAGTGTAACAGCACAATGTGAAGTTTAATCTGTATTATTAGCATTTTATTTTCTCCATCAGTTTCTTAAGTCTAGACCTTACATCTAGAAAAAAGCAACAGACTTTTCTGTAAAGGCCCAGAAAGTAAGTATTTTTAGGTTCTGGGCCAAGGACAACATGTAAACAAATGGATGTGGCTGTATCTCAAAAAACTTTGCAGACACAGCCAGCCAGCCCACGGGTCCATAGCTTGCCCACACCTATCCTAGACAGCCCATGAAATAATATCAAGGCCTGGTTTGCATTTACTGATTTCTGTAATGTTAATACTCCCAGCTATAGCTAGTTTTAAGCTGCCAGTATGACCTCACCAACTTGCCAGTGCAGGCTGCCTTCTTGGGTACAACTTCCTCATCACTACATTGTTTCAAGTAGAGGCTGGATTCACAGTTGTTGGGTTGTGGTAAAAGGCTGTAGCTTTTAAACTTGGTCAAGGTCTATAAATAAATGCATATTCTTGACTCCCAGATCTTAGAGGCCCTGGTCTATTAGGTCTGGAGCAGTCCCCAAGCATCTGTTTGTTTGGTTGGTTCCTTAAGTGATTCTGATGCAATTGGCCTATGACCCTGTAACTTTGGAATTCCTAGAATAAAGAGATGTTGCGTTAAATGACCTCACTGCTTCTGTCACAACAGTAACGCATCTGGACTTTGGACAAATAACAGATTTTAACAATGTGAAAATGCTCAGCAGCTTAAAGGTTTTTGTTTCTTTTGTCTTCATGTTTTCATTGTTTTTCCCTTTTCTTGGGCATGATTTCAAAACATCTTTTGCTGGGAAGCCAATCTTGATTTTAAAGTATTCTCTCTAAAGCATTTTAATTTTTTTTTTCCTACCTGAACTGTCTTTGTTACCAGCCACAAAAGATGATCCATGCTGTGCATCTATGCATTTGTGTAAATTTAAATTCTGTTGGGTTTAGGAAGTCTTATTTCCCTGACTTATCTATGGAAGAAATTAAAGTAGCTGGATTTATCTTGCTAATGATCTCAAGGTATGAATTTATGGGAATAAGTTGCACAGGTTTTTTTTGCAGAGGGTATTACTTGATGGACTCTTTTTTTCCCTAAATTATGTAACAAATGTTATGAAGCAAACTTTTATTTGGTTTCCTAATTTTAGGATTTATTATCTAGTCTTTTTTTTGCTTGAATTGTTTATTATCCATAACTGTTTCAGTAGACTCCCTGTTTATATTATTGAAAATGTTCAACATACAAAAGGAGTATATTAATTTAAAAGCTTTCCTAATTCTATCTTTTTATGGTTTGAAGATAATCAGTTTATGTTAAAAGAATCATAAAAAATAGATTTCATGTAATAGTAACTTAATCATTTTTATTGAAAATAATGAAATTAAGTAGATATATGGTTGTAATAGCTTTAAAGGAAAACTTGAAAAACAAAATATTGTTTTTTGTATTTTTTTGCATCGTGTTTGCTTTAAGGTATATACTACTGCCCTCTGCTGGTATGATCAGATTTCTTCCAAAATTGTATTCATAAACGAATTCTGAAAACTCAAGATTTAATTATTAGTGTCATGTCTTTTATAGTTGGTGTGACTGTGTTTGTCTAATTAATGTAATACATAAATATGTCTCCTGATATGTAACTGAATAATGTTTCCAGCATACATGCCAAAAATTATTCTGGCTTTTATTAAGTGGTAGAAATACATTAATTCTACCATCTAAACTCCTTGGTACTTAATGGGGAAAATATTATTCAAAAATACAAAAATGTATTCTTACAAATCAGGAATTCCTGCTATTGCAAAATAGATGAATTGATAGTTTACAATTAGTTTTGCTAATAAGTTAAATTTTTCCTCCATTTTACTCTTTAGCTAGATGAAAGTAATGTAAAATCCCTTATGATTAAAAATACAGACTGTGTAAGACAGGGCTATTTTCATATCCCTGCATACATTTTATGGAAGCAATGTTACTTGATTTTGTTCATAATAAATTTTGTTTTGTGAATAAGGTATATGAATGACTAGATCTGATCCCTTGTGAACATGAGAGACATTCACTGTAGATGAGTGATTATAGTTTCCAAGTGTGGATTCAGAATACCTATTCTTTTTATTTTGTTTTGTTTTTAAAGATTTATTTATTATTTGAAAGAGGAAGAGAGAGAGAGAGCACACATGTGTGAGCAGGGGGAGGGGGAGAGGGAGGCAAGCAGACTCCCTGCTGACCGGGGGTGGGGAGAACTCCATCCCATGACCCTGAGATCAAGACCTGAGCCAAAACTAAGAGTCAGATGCTTAACTGACTGAGCCACCCAGGCGCCCCTCAGTATACCTGTTCCTGATAAAGGATTTATGAAATATGAAAGATTTTATTTAGCTTTGATGTACTCACCTATGTTTTTGAAAATAACAAAATTAGATGAAATCAAGACTGGGCCAGGTAATCCCGGACATATGGTCACTATAACACGAAAGAAAGAAAGAAAGGAGGGAAAGAAGAAAAAGAAAATGATTGAGAAAGAAAGAAGAAAAGAAAGGAAGATGCCAGGAGAAAGAAAAAAGGATTATTATTTGCACTGTGGTCGATTGATAAGAAATGAATATTTACATAATGTTCTTATTCTGCTGCCAAATGGCAATAACATTCCCCTCAACTCCTCTCAGTATTTTTCATTTCTAACACCTCAAAACACTCAACCAAACAAAACACATTAAGCTCAAACGAATGTTATCTTAACAGAATTCCACTAAAGTTCAGTTGATCATTCACTCAACCATGAGGTTCTTGCATGGAAAACAGGAAACAACCAAGAATAAGGTTAGGAAAGGAGTTTTGGAGGAGAGAAGCAGTAAGTAAAGGGGACCTGTTAAATCACAGGAGAGACCATTTAAAGGCGTTCCATCCACCGTAACAGTTCCCAGCTCTCCCAGAACTGCTAGTGACTCCATATGCAGCCGCTTCCCAGACGAGATCATTCTGTGCATTACCCTGAGACTTTATCATGTGATGAAACAGGGCCTGTTTGTTCTTTCCTAATCTACTTTGGCTTCAGGTAGAAAGTCACATCCATATTTACTGCATCTTTTTTTCTAAGACCAAAACAAAACAACAACCCGAACACCGAAAAGACCCTCACCTGGTGAGAACTACAGAACCACCGAGGGAGAATGAAATGCCCCTTTCTCTTCTCCCACCGCTTTGTCAGTATCTGCTTCCCAGAAGACGAAGCTCTTGTAGTCGAATCCTACCTGTTGAGTGTTTCTCGAGTGCTGGGATCCCTCTCATTCTTTGCTCTGCTAGTTCTCTCTGTGTTTCAGTATTTTCACTGCTACTGTGCCCTTTGATTTCCAAACTCTGCTTTCTGCCTCCAGGGAAACTCTTCCACATTTCCCTATAATGTTCCTTCCCATCCTTTCGAATGATGGAGCTGTGCTCATCTCTGTATCCTCGGGGCTTAGCACAGGGCTTAGGACATAATTAATGAAAGGTTATGAAAACCTTCTTTAGTTAATAGTAAGTGGGATGCTGGCCCATGATCTTCAAAGACCTAAAAAGTAGAAAACAATTTTACTGCTATCATTCATCTGTTATAACATAGGTATGGTAAGTATAATCCCTCATATATTCCTTTACTTACTTCTACTCTGTATTTTTATAGTGATTTTTACCTCTTCAAAGCAGTTTTACATCCTTTGTTTCATTGGACTTGAGTCTCACATGAATATGAAGAAAGCAGGGCAGTTACTATTATTCCACTTTACAGCTGAGCAAAGATTTAATCTCTGAGGCAGAGATTAAATGATTTTCTTTGTCTCTGTCTATGAGTGACAGGGCTGTGACTAGAATAGTTCCATATGAACTGGAGTATAAATATTCTTTCTGAAATACATGTATATATTTATATTTATATATATATGCACACATATATAGTTACATATATAAATATATATTCAAAAATAGTATATGTTTAAAAACAAAAAGATAAACATATGTATATAAACATATATAAACATACATATGTGTATAAATGTCACAAAACTATATATATATATAATTTCCTTATAAAGATCTAGCAGCCTGAAGGGATGTTTCCATTTGCCATAAGGGTTTTATATGGACACTTACCGTCTTGTGCATGTTGTTCAGACTTGAAAAAGCTATGGTTCCAAAGATCTTTTGCTAGTTACTGATAAGAAATCTTTCTTGCACTTACTTTACTTTGGTAGATGCTTTTTTCACAGATCACTCGAGCTTCGCACTATGTTACATGTGTTACTGAGAGGAGAGGAGGAAAATGAAAGGACGTAATTAATTATAAGACTGGCCTTAAGACTCCTGAATGTAAAGAGCTGTGCAACCCCAGGGAATTACTTCACGCCTGGGGCTGGGACAGGTTCCTTCACCTAATTACTACTTCTTGCCCTAATGAAGTTCTCCTTCTTCTCTTTAGCTGAAAGAGGAGCATTTCTGGTGCTCCAGATAAAGAATCAGGATGTGGCCTATTTACTTAGATTAATGGGGGAAGGAAGAAATCAGGGGGGCCAAGAGATATACCTATTTAGAACAACAGTTAATATAATGATTTATCTGACAGAATTATCCCACAATAACATGTCCCTAAGAGACTGATTAGGGAGTATGACTTGAAAGCTCATTGCCAACTGCCACTCGACCTAGTGTGGTCTCAGGCCTCTAAGCTTGCAATGGCTTCTTTGAAAATACATAAGCAGCATGGAGCCAAATGCAAAAAACAGATGCCTTGCTGATTGTGCATAAAACACCAAGGCAGGGTCAGCCACAGGCTAAACTATTAGTTAGCTGACTTCTGTCTCTGACAACTTCCAACTTCTTTTATTGGTCTCCTTCTCTGTTTTCATGGTATCACTTTCTTATTCTCTCATGCTCTCTAATTGCCTGGAGCCCCTGTGTAGGCTTGCCTGCTTTGGCAGTTCACTGTGCTCTGAACCTAACCATTTCTCACAGCCATCAAAACCTCCTCTCATTTAGACTGTCAGGTTGAAATACAACCTCAAAGTATTTTATTCTCAGGTGTACTAAGGAATTAGTGCACTAGTATTTGAGGATAGTTCAGTGTGGCCTGCCTGCCTGCCTGCCTGCCTGCCTGCCTGCCTTCCTTCCTTCCTTCCTTCCTTCCTTCCTTCCTTCCTTCCTTCCTTCCTTCTTTCCTTCCTCCTCCCTCCTTCCCTCTCTTACTTCCTTTCTTCCTTTTGTTTTGATAGGACAAAAATATTTTAGTAAAAAGTATATAATGATGGAATCAATCAGAAAAACTATATAAAAGTTATAAAGTTTAGGCTATGTGTCAATAACAGAAACTAACAAATCTTGGTGGCTTAAGCTGACAAAGGTTTGTTTCTCATCCCAAATTGGGTCATCAAGGTTCTCTGATCCCTGTAGTTACTCAGGGACCCAGGGACCCAGGGACCCAGACTAGGGAGCAACTATTTCAAACATCACCAGTTGCTATGATAACTGCCAAAGGGAAGAAAGCTCTAGAAGGACTCCCATCATCAATAAATGCTTTGGCCAGAATATGACACATCTTGAGGAATACTGGACAGACAGGAACAATGTTAACTGTCCTCATACTCATTTATCTTTCATCCTCAATAACTACAACAGTACTGGGAAGAGCAAAGACAGTAAATGTTCATGAAAATGAAATTATTTCCAGGGATTCTGGTTTCTTTTGGGTTTGCTTTGGTCTGTCTTAGACTGAACAAATAACAGAACCCATGAAGTAAAGCCTGAAGGCCTCCAGACTCAATCTAGTGGCTCTGGGATACTAAAGGTAAGAAGAATCCTTTGAATCTATCTGAGAAGAATAGAATTCTGGAATAGACCATTCACAACCTTGTCAATTTCATGAATATCATATTCCTTCTCAAAATGCAGAGAAATAGCTCCATACAGTTATTCCTTTTCTACTTCTTGGCACATGATATTATGCAATGAGTATTTGTTGACTAACTTATATGTGGATTGCTCATGGCTTACAGCTAATTTTTGGAATCTCATTTACGTATCATAGAGATGAAGACTATAGCATTTTTTACAAGACAATCACTTTTTTGTGTGGTTGTATAGTGGGATTTTATTAAACGTGCATTTCAACTGTATAAATTCAGCCATACACACACACACACATACACACACACACACACACACACACACACACGGAAAAAATAAAGAAAAAAAATACATATACAGCCCAGGCAGTTCTGCCTGCCATTCCATTCACTGAGATTATGCCTCGAAGAAGGTATAAAATGAAAAACCTTTATCTCCTGTGGTCTCAGTTGAATTTGACTCTCAGTGAGAGCAACTCAGCCCATTGCATATACTCCTGATATTCAAATATATGGCCAAGCATTTTTCCATACAACTTGGCTGCAAATGTATGCCAGCTGCTTCATCTGGCACTCACCCAAAGACCAATCATCTCTTCTAGTGCTGGAGGAAAAATTGGCTATGTTGGGGCTCACTGTGATGTGGTATATTTGTATCTGACATGGTGTGACTATGACTATGCGATTTTTGCCTAAGACCAACTTTAGAACCTAACATCCCCTGTAGAATGAGATTCTACAGCAAGCATTCTTGTTCTTTAGAAAACTAGACATCATCCATGAAGGTACCTTACTTTCTGTAGTCTTGCTATTTTATTTTGATCAAAATATTGTGCTCAGCCTGCTGTTTCCATGTGTGAGTCTAGAGTTACGTTGAAGCTTCTATGCCCACTGGAAGACTATATATGGCTTATGTTGCTTGGTAAGCACGTTGCTGTTGCAGGTCCCAAGCAGGTTAATGTGGGCTCTCTATTCTTTCCTCCAGAGTGCCTACCGCATGTTTACAAACAATACGTGTTTGAAGCACATGATCACCAAAGTCCGGCGGGACACCCACCACTTTGAACGCTACCAGCATAACCGAGATCTTGTGGGATTCCTCAACATGTTCGCCAACAAACAGCTGGAGCTGCCAAGGGGCTGGGAGATGAAACACGATCATCAGGGCAAGGTAACATGAGGGAGTTGCTGTGGGGAAGCTGCTGAATGACAGTGGGCTGCTTATGGCTTTGGCATTGGCTCAGCCATTCAAGGGAGGGCTAAAAGCCCTTTGTGAGGTGAGACATTCTATGTCCAGGTTCAAGTGAAACCTGGACAAGCAGGTTGTTTCTACAAACAGTTACTATGCTATTCTGAAATAGTGTCTGGAGTGGACAGGTGCGAGGGCATTTGTTTGGTGAAATACTCCCTTTTGCCTAAATAGTCTTCCGCCTGTGATCTCTCTCTGTTTTCTGCTGTTTAGAGAAAAGATTTCTTAGGCTGGGACATGTCCTCCTCCTTAGTTATACAGCTTGTGTGATGGATAGTTGATTTAAAAGTTGTGGTATTGTTTGGGGAAAGTGGCTAGGAGGTCAGTGAGCAACTACACAACTACACTGTGGCCTTGGTGTTGTTGGTTCAGAACCCTGATTTTGTTAGCATATTAAACAAGACTCACAGATGAATTCACGTATGATGAAAAATATGTAACAGTGTCACACAGACCAGAGTAACCATGGCTGCACTTCCTTCATGGACAGATGCACCAGAAAGCCGGGTTGTGATCAGGTTGTGGTTATAAGTAAGAAATCAGAATGAGAAAGTTAGTAATTTTTATAAGGTGTTTCTAGGCTAAGATTTTATGTATTTAACTCTGGTTTAGTACCTACTATGGGCCATGAACTCTTTAAGATCTTTATACGTATAAGGTCCTCACAAGAACTCTGTGAGGCAATGCTGCTATTATTAATGACATTTACAAATGAGGAGCCTTAGGTCGAGAATGGTATGGTGGCTTGTCCAGGATCACAGAGAGGGGCAGTGACTGAGCTGCGCTCTAACCCAGGCTGTCTGGTTCGAGGGTCCATGCTCTTAACCACAGCATGCTCTCTGTATATTGAGTAACCAGCCTCAGTTCCCTTAGCTGTAAGAAGACTTGACATGCATGACTTGAAGGATGGAGGGGATTAAAATGACATGATATTTAAAGTATTTAATCATGCTTTGCTCATTCGTTCAACAAATATTTATAGAGCACCTGTGCAAAACAGATAAGCCAGCTACTTCATAGGACTGCCATTCTCATGGAAAGAGACAGAAAATACACAAATAGCATGCCAAGTGCTGACGACTGCTGCGATTTAAAAAAATCAGAGAATGGGGTCTCAGGAGTGGAGAGTTATTTTATACAGGGTGGCGGGGGAATGCCCCCCAGGTAAGGCTAGATGTGAACAGAGACCTGAACAAAGTGAGGAGTAAACTGTATAAGGGAAAGAGCATTCAAAGCAAATGAAATGTTAAAATACTCAATAAATGCCATTCTCCCTCAGTGTAACCTCTAGCAATAATACCACAGTAGCATATTACTCGTCTCGAGCTCAGCTTCCAGCAATCTTATCTGAGAACCTATAACCAACCCAAATAGATGTTACAAAGAGCATGTATTTTAATGCATGGGAAGAGCCCTCAGACTCTCAATGAAACTATTGACTTGATTTCTGTAAATTTCTTTAATAAACTTATAATTCCTAGCCCAGAGAGGATTAGAAGTCTCAAGCATGAAGTTTAGAATAGATGAAAGAGAATGGATTTGTGATTATGTCCCTGGCAGGGAAGCCTTTCCAGGACATTAGGGAAGGGGAAGCAGGGCCACCTGGCACTTCCAGTACTTTCTCCTCCCAGAGAAAGATGTCACATTGCTGGTGCTAAGTTTGGTTCAGCAGCCTGAGAGCCCAGTGTTTGTAAACATCCTACTGAATGGAAGGGCATAGATGGTCCAAGTAAAGACTTTGGGAAGTAACTGATGGTATTATACCTGGGTATAAAAGAGCAGTACCATGCCAGGAATTCAGCTCTGTTCTCAACTCTTGACAAGATTTTACCTGTGTCCTAAGGAGAGCCATGGGTCCAGGGAAAGCCCAAGTTGAGATAATGCTGCCCTGTCTTTCTGCCCTGAGACTTAACTTGCTAAGTCACTTTGTACCCTTCACTAAAGAAGATCAGGAGCTTGTGTATACATAGTGAGACAGTCCCTTCCTGCCAGTCATAACTTTCCAGAGCCATTTCAGGAGAGAGCTGCTTATTAATAATCCTGGACCTTGAGAAAAGTTTAAGTTCCATTTAGGACACTACTTAAGAAGAATTATGATGTATTCTTAAGAGCGAGTTCTGTCTCATAGCCTTTATAAAAGTTTCCATAGTTAAACAGAGGTAAACATTATCTCAGCTATGTGGGCAACACAGCTGTCCATTTTACTTGCTGAGGGTTTCAGACTTATTTGGAGGTTTCAACCTAAAGTTGTAGGCATTGTAAAGAACCTTGAGTGTGGGCTGGTAGATAGTTGACCTCACAGTCTACTGGTGGCTTTGCATTTTAACGCTGTTTGGCATGAAAGATAGAGAAGGACCCCCAGCCTTGTGGACAAAATGGATTATCAAACAGGCCTGAAAGCTTATCACATTAGTCTAATCTCTCTGTTTTGTGCATTAGGACTTGAATAAGATTTTTACCTAAGCGGGACATTTTAGCTGAAGCAGGTATATCTCCCTGTGAGTCTTCCCCACCCGCATCCTTCCTTTGCAAATGACTGGCTTCCAGGGACCTAAAATAACTTAAAGGAACATTTGGGACAGGCTTGTGCTAGGTCTTTATTGGGCTGCACTGCTTTTGACTGCATTTTGGAAATCATAGTTCTTATCCTCCAAGGTTGATAGGTTTTCTTCCAGCCTTGACATTTTAGCTCCCTTTTTTAACGAATTGCTTTGCTTCCAGAACATTTAAAGGGAGTAAACTTTTTCCTCACTTCATATAACATCAAAAGCTATTAAACACTGCAACATTATTTTCCCACAGTGATGACTGATTTTTAGAATTGACATGGAATAGGGTATCCAAATCCTCAGCTACGTGAAAGGAAATGCTTCTCAAGGGGCATGTTCTGAAATTTAGCTCTTCAGACTTATGAAATCTGGTCTCTTCTCAAGTGCAACATTTTCTTTTTCTTTTCATATTTTCATTTACTTAGTCATCAGCACACATTCACGTACTTCATACGTGCATGCCCCTGTGAGAACAATGATAAAAGCTGACACCCAGTGCAGCATTAGGCAGTATATAGAATTGACTGTGTGGTAGACACTGTTGTAAACACTTGATTAGTTCCTTTCATGCTCACAGCAGCCTTGTAGATAGCTGCTGTTTTTATCCACATTTTAAAGGGGTGGAAACTAAGGCAGAGTATGGTTAAGTGAATTGACCAAGGTCCCACAATTAGAAAGTGATAGAATTGGATTTGAACCCAGGCACTCCAGGTCTAGAGTCTGTGCTCTTATCCTGCCTTTCACCAGTGAGTAGGGGGGATGGATGTCTAACAATCATAATGAAGGTTGTAGAAGGTGCCATGGGAGCCTATGGTAGGATTTCCTACCACTGTCGAGGAGGTGGGGGCCTTCAGATGCGTCATTGAAGGGCAGCATAGAGTGTGAGTTGCTGTTAGCAATCTGGGCATAGGTAACCAGTCCTTTCTTGAGTCCCCACATAATTTCCCTTGTATTTTTCTCATGACATCTATCCACATCTGTCTCATGCTATAGTCATTAGCATGTTTTATCTTCCCAAGTAGATGATTCCCCCTCTTGAGAGTTCTTTTATTTATTTTTAATTACCCCCTCTTCTACCCCAGTGCGTTTCACATACCAGGTTCTCAAAACAAGTTTGATATATGAATGAAACTTGTCACCTATAGTTTCCCAATTATTAGTAATCTCTGCTTTGGACAGATGAAGACTCCCTCCCCACTCTTTTCCCCTCCGGTGCTTTCACCAGCAATAGCTCCTAGATTTGGTCCATTTGACCTCTCTTAATGTCTTAATGCATATGTTGCCTTGAATCTTTCACAATATTTAAACAAGGTGGTGATGAAGCTTGTACTGCACTTTGACAGTTATTAATTTGGGGAGAGACTTTTTTTCTAATTACTTAAGGCCAAGGATTTAAATTGGGTGAAATTTCACAGAATTCTAGATCTGGTATGCTCTTTTTGGAAGTTCTAAGGTAAACGCTGTCCTTGGCTCACATAAAAGAATAGAAATAAAATATTTCTAATTAACTATTAATTAAAGAATAAGAACAATATCAGGCTTTCTAGGTAAGATAATGATCATGACAATGACACTGATGATAACAATGATACCTGCATTTTTAAAACTCATACCATGTGCCAGGCACTGTACAAGGTACTTTCCCATGGATTGTCTTATTTATACTTGCTGGCAATTTATGAGGTGGGTTTTATTATTATCCACATTTTTTTGAAATTTAGAGATGTTGAATAATGTATGCAAGCAAGTGAGGAATCCAGGATTCAAACATTATCAGTGTGACTTTACCACTGTTCTCTACTGGGAGGGATTGTCTTTGGAAATGAGAGTCCTTTGACATTTGATGGAGAAAGAGTTCCAGGCCAGATGCTGGGGTTACTAGTATTCTTCAAGACTGAGACATACATGTATGTCTTGATTAGATCACAGGTGATCTAGCAGAGGATACACCACCAGAGACACATACATGGCTTCATGCTTAAATACCATAGAGTTTTTTTTTTTAAAGATTTTATTTATTTATTTGTCAGAAAGAGAGAGAGAGCACAAGCAAGGGGAGCTGCAGGCAGAGGGAGAAGCAGGTTCCCTGCTGAGCAAGGAGCCCAATGCAGGACTTGATCTCAGGACCCTGGGGTCATGACCTGAGCTGAAGGCAGACGCTTAATCGACTGAGCCACCCAGGCATCCCATAGAGTTCTTATGCTAAGGGTACATAGAATATTGAAATATACTACTAATAGTGGCTTATTAGATGCCAGGCTCTATGTTAAGAATATGATATTAGCTCATTTAACTTTCACAATAACCCCATGGGATAGGTTTTACTATAGATGAAGAAACTAAGGCTCAAAGAGATTAGGTGTGCAAGTAAACTCTTGGATACAAACCCACGTCTTTCTATATCCAAGGCCTGTAATGGTTTTTCTATACAAGATTAGTCTAGCCCTCATTGGCCACTAACCACCTGACTAACTTGAAATATGTCATTTAGATTTACTGGATCTTAGTTTCTTTATCTCTACATACGAATAGGTTGATCGTCTTTTCATGTACTTATTGGTCATTTGTATATCGTCTTTGGAAAAATATGTATTCAGATTCTTTGCCCATTTTGTAATTGGATTATTTGTCTTTGTATTATTGAATTTTGAGAGTTCTTTGAACAGTATATTCTGAATACTAGTCCCTTATCAGATATATGCTTTGCAAATATTTTCTCATGTTATGAGTTGTCTTGATGGTATTGTTTACAGCACAACATTTTAAATTTTTTGATGCAGTCGTTTATTTGTATTTTTTGTTGTTGCTTGTGCTTTTGGTGTCATATCTAAGAAAATGTTACCTAACCCAAGATCACAAAAATTGACTCCTGTGTTTTCATCTAAGAGTTTTATAGTTTTAGCTCTTACATTTAGATCTAAGATCTATTTTGAGTTAACTTTTTTGTATGGTGTGAGGTAGAGGATTCAATTTCATTTTTTTTGCCTGTGG